>NC_064631.1:348223707-349482707 GCF_023864275.1 Schistocerca cancellata | reverse complement strand
TTGGATCATTAGGAGTAGGATTAGGATCATTTTTCTTCGTGGCAAAGTGATATTTCCAGCAGAGAGAGAGAGAGAGAGAGAGAGAGAGAGAGAGAGAGTGTGTGTGTGTGTGTGTGTGTGTGTGTGTGTGTGTGTGTGTGTGTGTGTGTGTGTTAGAGATGGGCAAAACTGTTCTTTTCAGAGATTGGATCACAACTGTTCACTCCCTGAAATGAATTAGCTCTTTTTCATGACTCACCACTCATTTACAATATAAAATAAATGGAAGGCACATTGCCCTTTAAACTTGGTTTATTCCAGTACTATACCTGTATTTTGATCTTATTTGATCCTATTTTGAAGTAACACAGATAATGAGTAAGAATTTTGTATTGTTTATTGAAATTTCCAAGATATGACAAAGTTTTTGATTATTGATTTATTTTGCACTATCGTGGTTTTTTGGGTGATCGGAAAATGTTGTAACTTGAGATTTACATTAACAATATATTTGGCTATAACGTATTAAAATTTCATTAACCTCATACAAATACATCGCAAGCCATATATTTTTAAAGTGAACGTTTCCTTTCGAAGACGCCTAAAATCGCAAAATCCGTACCAGAACAAGAAAAAAAAATATAAATTTGACTGTAAAACGAAAGTGCTGCATATAGCCTTACGCAGAATAAAACAAGGAAAATATTGGTGTATCACATTTTGCGATACGTTTATCGGTTCGCTCGTAATTAAAGCGTAAATTCGAGTGTCTATAATAAAAATCCTATAGTAAGAGGAGTCATCAGGAACCTAATCTAATCAGTTTAAACAAATAAAAATAAAATAAAAACAATTGATGTATACATAACATAATAATGTAATATACATAGCGGCATTACTACGAAGAACAATATCCAGTGGGGACGAACTCCGATGCAGAGGCGCTGAGTCGAGCAGGTCGAGCCGCGAGCTGTATTACTGCGTGAGCTGAGACCGCAGAGACCACAGTGACACCTGAGTCGCTTTGCTCGACGCTCTGGCTAGAGTCGAGACGGTGGGGCGAGCGTTGAGCGGGCGAGTTCCGAGGGAGGGGGTAGCGGTGAACTCACCCGCTCCGAGACAAATAGTTCGTTCCCTTGCGAGCGGGTTTTTGCAAGTAGTTCCTATGTTATCCGCTAGGTGGCTCTCTGTCCTGTTGCTCGCATCAACTGCCCAGAGGGCAGGACGTGCGACTGAAACGATCGCCGACAGAGTGCGATGCGAAGTTACGCTGCGCCAGACGACGCACAGAGACGCACAAAATCCAATGGGGCACTGCACAATGCAGGCAGCCAAGGTAGAAGCAGGGCAGAGGCCGGCGCTGGCTGTGTTGTGTGGCGTGCACTGTGCTGTGACCAGCAGAGGCGCTGCTGATATGCTCCGTCTCTCTCTCTCTCTCTCTCTCTCTCTCTCTCTGCCGTGGGAAACGTTTGGAGCTACCGTTCTTTTTTTCTGAATCACTGATTGTTCACTCCTTTGAAAGATTGAACTCTATGAATTAGTTCAAGAGCGGATCCCCCATCTCTAGTGTGTGTGTGTGTGTTAAAAACAAAGATTCCATGACTTACCAAACGGGAAAGCGCGGGTAGATAGGCACAATAAAAAACGGCACAAACACACACACAAAATTTCAAGCTTTCGCAACCAACAGTTGCTTCGTCAGGAAAGACGGAAGGAGAGGGAAAGATGAAAGGATGTGGGTTTTAAGGGAGAGGGTAAGGAGTCATTCCAATCCCGGGAGCGGAAAGACTTACCTTAGGGGGAAAAAAGGACAGGTATACACTTGCGTGCACACACACACACACATATATCCATCCGCACATACACAGACACAAGCAGACAGACACAAGCAGAAATGTCTGCTTGTGTCTGTGTATGTGCGGATGGATATGTGTGTGTGTGCGAGTGTATACCTGTCCTTTTTTCCCCCTAAGGTAAGTCTTTCCGCTCCCGGGATTGGAGTGACTCCTTACCCTCTCCCTTAAAACCCACATCCTTTCGTCTTTCCCTCTCCTTCCCTCTTTCCTGACGAAGCAACCGTTCGTTGCGAAAGCTTGAATTTTGTGTGTATGTTTGTGTTTGTTTGTGTGTCTATCGACCTGCCAGCGCTTTTGTTTGGTAAGTTTCATCATCTTTGTTTTTAGATATATTTTTCCCACGTGGAATGTTTCCCTCTATATATAAAAACCGCCCCTGGTGTAAAACCAGTCCCATGCACCCTCCCACCACCACTTACTCCAGTCCTGTAACCCGGAAGGTCTACACGATCAAAGGCAGAGCCACGTGTGAAGGCACCCACGAGATTTACCAACTGACCTGCCTACACTGTGAAGCTTTCTATGTGGGAATGACCAGCAACAAACTGTCCATTCGCATGAATGGACACAGGCAGACAGTGTTTGTTGGTAATGAGGATCACCCTGTGGCTAAACATGCCTTGGTGCACGGCCAGCGCATCTTGGCACAGTGTTACACCATCCGGGTTATCTGGATACTTCCCACTAACACCAACCTATCCGAACTCTGGAGATGGAAACTTGCCCTTCAATATATCCTCTCTTCCTGTTACCCACCAGGCCTCAACCACCGCTGATTTCAAGTTGCCGCCACTCATACCTCACCTGTCATTCAATAACGTCTTTGCCTCTGTACTTCAGCCTCGACTGACATCTCTACCCAAACTCTTTGCCTTTACGTGTGTGTGTGTGTGTGTGTGTGTGTGTGTGTGTGTGTGTGCACGCTCCCAGGATTGGAGTGACTCCTTACCCTCTCCCTTAAAACCTACATCCTTTTGTCATACCACTGACAATGTGCCTCCCCCACCACACACACCCACACACACACACACACACACACACACACACACACACACACACACACACACATATTCTCTTCCGTGGCCACAGGAATGTAAATTCCGTGTGTGTTTTCTTTTTGCTAGAAGAAGAGCTAGTGCTCGAAACCTAATGTGATTGCTGTCTCGTATTATATGTTTCTGTGCTCCAAGCATTTATCCTTTGTGAGTGAGTGGTTGCTTTTCCCGTATTTTAAGTACTGCTCCATCTTGGAATTTCCATTTTTATAGCACTATAAAAAATAACAGAAATGGCCCCGCAGTTTTTCTTTACATCTAGAGTGAGTTTTATCTTCTCATAAGCTACATTCATGAAGAATGTTGGTAGTCATCAAATATTCCTTGATGCTTACGATACTAAAGTTGTGGCATTAATCCATTTTCTCCTCATTTTGATTTGATACCTCAGTCTACCTATGAAATCTTCAGTATTTTTCAGTAACATTACATTTTAAAAGTTTGTCTTTTCTTGTCTGTACTGTTCATGTTCCATGTTTGGCTTCCATAAAAGGTTACACTCTAGACAAAAACTTTCAGAAAATTATATTAAGTATTTTAAGAAACCATTTTCTGGCTATTGTTACTCTGCATTTTATATTCTCTCTGCATCTACCATTGTCAGTATTTTTCTGCACAAATAGAAAAATTGTTTACTACTTTCTTTGTCTCCTTTCTCATCTAATTCAATTAGTGTCACTTAAATTAATTCAATGCATTGCCTTTTTGGGGGAATGACTGTTCAAATCCTCATCTGGCTGTCCAGATTTAGGTTTTCCATGATTTCAGTAAATCGCTCCTGGCAAATGTGTTGGAATGGTTCTGTTGAAACGGTACGTCCAATTTCCTTCTCTATCCCGAAACACTGACAGTATGTGTTCCATCTCTAATGATCTTGATGTCAGTGGGGCGTTAAACCACAGTCTTCCTTTCTTCATCTGTTCTTCTTCTTTTTTTGATGTCCCTCTTATAACCTTTCCACAAGATACTATCCATTCCCTTTACCAAGCAGGGTGGCTCAGTGGTAAGACAATGGACTTGCATTTAGGAGCGCGGTTGAGAACCGCATCTGGCCATCCAAAATTTTTTAATTGCTTACTGTTCTATTGAAAAGGATAGGCCTAATTCCCTTCCTCAGTGTTGTCTAATGACTGTGTCATCGAGGATATGTTAAAAGCTGATCTTCCTTCATTCCGTTTCATTTAACTTACCTTGCAAGTTTTCTACTTTCTCTAACAATTACAGTACCAGTGGCAAACAAACTTTTTATTTCAGCTCCCAGAACTTTAATCCCTTTTTCAAATTTCTGCTTTGTTTCATGTATCATTTGCTCTTCGTTTAGTGTGAATAACATATACACTCACATATAGGCCAAATTTTTGAGATATACTAACTTAGTATTTCTAAATCATTGTCATTTGTGAAAGAAAATGGTTTGACTTTTTATATGATTGTTATCTTTGGAGTTTGATGCTGTGGTTGTTGTTTTTCCATTGGGATAACACTAGTGACGTGGAAGCTGAGGAATTAAGTGAGATTAGAAATAAGTGTACCATTCTGCCAAAATTAAATAAAAATAAAGGATGAATCTCAATCAGATGTTTGTGTAACCAGGACACCAAAAACTTCCAGGTAGTATTTAAAGAGTAACAATGTAGGAAAATTAGTAAACAGTAAGTTAGTTTTGTCGTTAGGCAGTTATACTATTGCTACATGAACTGGGATCAAAATACTAAATAAACACTTTTTTAATACCTAGTGCTGGTCTTTATCAGGTGATAAAGGGGTATGCAGGGTCATTGTGTAAAGATTTCGCAAAGGAAGTCACCATAGTTACAGTGGGTGTTCTGGGCATCAACATTGTAGTCTGTCACTTATCAATTAAGGCACCAAGTCATCCATTGGACAAGAAGATAATAGAAGCTTTCAAAATGTGATGCTACAGAAGAATGCTGATGATTAGATGGGTAGACCATGTAACTAATGAGGAGGTACTGTATAGAATTGGGGAGAAGAGGAATGTGTGGCAAAGTTAACTAGAGGAAGGGATCAGTTGGTAGGGCATGTTCTGAGGCACCAAGGAATCACCAATTTAGTGTTGGAGGGCAGGGTGGAGGGTAAAATGATACAGGGAGACCAAGGGATAAATACAGTAAGCAGATTCAGAAGGATGTAGGTTGCAGCAGTTACTTAGAGATGAAGAAGCTTGCAGAAGATAGAGTAGCATGGAGTGCTCCATCAAACCAGTCTCCGGACTGAAGAAGAAGACGACGACAACAACATTGCATTGGTACTGATCTGTATGCAAAATCCACCAAATCTGAGTACAAGGGTAATTGATAAACAAAAAGTAGAGTATTCCAGGAAGAATACACTAAAGAACATGAACTGGAGAAATGTGTACAATGCTTGTGACACGCGATTCTAAAGAAACTATATGTGACAGGCAGTTACAGGTAAAACTTTAATATTGTAGCTCATTACAAAAAAAGTGCAAAATATTGTAGAAAGTCATCCAGGCATTGAAACAAATGCATTATGATAACAGTAAATGTAATAGACCTGGCACCGCATGACAACTATGGTCGCAGGTTCGAATCCTGCCTCGGGCATGGATGTGTGTGATGTCCTTAGGTTAGTTAGGTTTAAGTAGTTCTAAGTTCTAGGGGACTGATGACCTCAGATGTTAAGTTCCATAGTGCTCAGATCCATTTGAACCATTTTTTGTAATAGACCTTGCCATTGGTGGGGAGGCTTGCATGCCTCAGCAATAAAGATAGCTGTGCCATAGTGCAACCACAATGGAGGGGTATCTGTTGATAGGCCAGACAAACATGTGGTTCCTGAAGAGGGCAGCAGCCATTTCAGTAGTTGCAGGGGCAGCAGTCTGGATGATTGACTGTTCAGGCCTAACTGTGCTGGTACTGCAAACAGCTGAAAGCAAGGGGAAACTACAGCTGTAATTTTTCCCAAGGGCATGCAGCTTTACTGTATGGTTAAATGATGGTGACCTCTTGAGTAAAATATTCCAGAGGTAAAAAAGTCCCCCGTTCAGATCTGCAGGTGAGGACTCCTCAGGAGGACGTTGTTATCAGCAGAAACAAAACTGGCATTCTATGATTGGAGTGTGGAATGTCAGGTCCCTTAAATGGGCCGGTATGTTAGAAAATTTAAAAAGGGAAATTGATAGTTTAAAGTGGGAATTAGTGAAGTTCAGTGGCAGGAGGAACAACACTTCTGCTCAGATGAATACAGGGTTATAAATACAAAATCAAATAGGGGTAATGCAGGAGTAGGTTTAATAATGAATAAAAAAATAGGAGGCCAGGTAAACTACTACGAACAGCATAGTGAATGCATTATTGTAACCAAGATAGACACGAAGCCAATGCCTACCACAGTTGTACAAGTTTATATGCCAACTAGCTCTACAGATGAAGAAGAGATTCAAGAAATGTATGGCAAGAAAAAAGAAATTATTCAGATAGTGAAGGGGAATCAAAATTTAATAGTCATGGGGGGCTGGAATTCTATAGTTGGAAAAGGAAGAGAAGGAAAAGTAGTAGGTGAATATGGAATGGGGGTAAGGAATGAAAGAGGAAGCAGCCTGGTAGAATTTTGCACAGAGCATAACTTAATCATAGCTATCACTTGGTTCAAGAAATATGAAGGAAGCTTGTATACATGGAAGAGGCCTGAGACAATGGAAGGTTTCAGATAGATTATATAGCGGTAAGACACAGATTTAGGAATCAGGTTTTAAATTTTAAGATATTTACAGGAGCAGATGTGGATTCTGACCACAATCTATTGGTTATGAACTGTTGATTAAAATTGAAGAAACTGCAAAAAGCAAGAAACTGCAGTTTAAGGTGATGGGACCTGGATAAACTGAAAGAACCAGAGGTTGTAGAGAGAGCATTATGGAACGGTTGACAAGAATGGGGGGGTCGGGGGGGGGGGGGGGTCGGAAGAAATATAGTAGAAGAAGAATGGGTAGCTTTGAGACAGGAAATAGTGAAGGCAATGGAGGATCAAGTACATAAAAAGTTGAAGGCTAGTAGAAATCCTGGGGTAACAGAGGAGATATTGAATTTTATTGATGAAAGAAGAAAGTATAAAAATGCTGTAAATGAAGCAGGCTAAAAGGAATACAAACATATCAAAAACGAGATCAACATGAAGTGCAAAATGGCTAAGCAGGGATGGCTAGAGGACAAATGTAAGGATGTAGAGGCATATATCATTAGGGATAAGACAGATACTGCCTACAGGAAAATTAGAGAGACCTTTGGAGAAAAGAGAGCCACTTGTATGACTATCAAGAGCTCAGGTTGAAAACCAGTTATATGCAAAGAAGGGAAAGCAAAAAGATGGAAGGAGTATATAGAGAGTTATACAAGGTCAATGTACTTGAGGTCAATATTATGCAAATGGAAGAGGACGTAGGTGAAGATTAAATGGGAGATATGATAATGCGTGAAGAATTTGACTGAGCACTAGAAGACCTAAGTCAGCAAAAGGCCCTGGGAGTAGACAACATTCCATTAGAACTATGATAGCCTTGGAAGAGCCAGCTCTGGCAAAGCTCTACCGTGTGGTGAGCAAGATGTATGAGACAGGTGAAATACCCTCAGACTTCCAGAAGAATATAATAATTCCAATCCCAAAGAAAGCAGACATTGACTGGTGTAAAAATTACTGGACTATCAGTTTTACAAGTCATAGTTGCAAAATACTAACACGATTTCCTTAGAAACAGATGCAAAAACCAGTAGGAGCCTACCTTGGGGAAGATCAGTTTGGTTTCCATAGAAATGATGGAACACTTCAGGCAATACTGACCCTATGATTTATCTTAGAAGATAAAGTAAAGACAAACCTACATTTCTAGCATTTTTAGGCTTAGAGAAAGATTTGACAGTGTTGACCAGAATACTTTCTTTCAAATTCTGAAAGTGGCTGGGGTCAAATTCGGGGAGCGAAAAGCTATTTACAATTTGTTCAGAAACCAGATGGCAGTTTTAAGAGTAGAGGGGCGCAAAACGGAAGCAATGGTTGAGAAGGGAGTGAGTCAAAGTTGTAGCCAATCCCCAAGGCTATTGAATCTGTATACTGAACAACCAGTAAAGGAAACCAAAGAAAAATTTGGAGTAGAGATTAAAATCCATGGAGAAGAAATAGAAACTCTGAAGTTTGCTGATGGCATTGTAATTCTGTCAGAGACAGCAAAGGACCTGGAAGAGCATTCGAATGGAATGGACAGTGTCTTGGAAGGAGCCTATAAGATGAACATCAACAAAAGCGAAATGAGGATAATGGAATGTAGTCAAATTAAGTCAGGTGATGCTGAGGGAACTAGATTTGGAAATGAGACAATTAAAGTAGTAGATAAGTTTTGCTATTTGGGGAGGAAAATAACTGATGATGGTTGAGGTAGAGAGTATATAAAATGTAGACTGGCAATGGCAAGAAAAGTGTTTCTGGAGAAGTGAAATTTGTTAACATTGAGTATGGATTTAAGTGTCACGAAGTCTTTTCTAAAAGTATTTGTATGGAATGTAGCCATGTATGGATGTGAAACATGGAGGATAAATAGTTTAGACAAGAAGAGAATAGAAGCTTTTGAAATGTGGTGTTACAGAAGAATACTGAAGCTGGATGGATAAATAGACTGACTAATGAGGAGGTACTGAATAGAACGGGTGAGATGAGGAATTTGTGGCACAAAGTGTCTAGAAGAAGGGATCAGTTGGTAGGACATGTTCTGAGGCATCAAGGGATCACCAGTGTGGTATTGGAGGGTAGCATGGAGCGTAAAAATCGTAGAGGGAAACGAAGAGATGAATACACTATGCAGATCCAGAAGGATATAGGTTGCAGTAGTTACTTGGAAATGAAGAAGCTTGCACAGGATAGAGAAGCATGGAGAGCTGCATCAAACCAGTCTCTGGGCTGAAGACCACAACAACAACAACAACAACAAAAGATGAGATATCTTCAAGAGTTAATAATACATCAGTAACAGATGTGTGTATGTGACAAAGGTATCAGGGTTGCCACAGGTTCTGGAAATCAGGGAATTTCAAACACGTAAGGGAAATCAGGGACATTTGAAAAAACACTGGGAAAATCTCGTTTTTGTCTCTGTAGATGAAATGGTTTGTTTATTGAGGGGTCATGCATTGTCGCTGGCTGGGTGCAGTTGAGTACATTTGCTGCTTCCATACTCCCTCAATACTACTGTTTCTTCCATTCCTACCATTTCCCTCTGCTTGCAGTCAGTGCTGCCCCACGTTCTTGTTGCTAGTCTAGCAGCTGCCGATGAGAGACAAGGAGGCACGAGGAGTTGATCATTTGGATCTGGTTTGCAGAGATTGTAGGCACAGCAGCCAGAGACAGGGGTCAAGTTGTGTGTTAATGTGTGTGTTTGTCCCTGCTTTCTGACAAAAGCTATGGCTACAACTTTAATTATGAGAGTGTGATTGTCTTTTCTATGTGCCTGTATGCGTATGTGGCCACACAAATGGATTTCCGCGATACGCACCGATTGAGGTGGCGCAGTGGTTAGCACACTGGACTCACATTCGGGAGGATGACTTTTCAATCTCGTCTCCGGCCATCCTGATTTAGGTTTTCCGTGATTTTCCTAAATCGCTTCAGGCAAATGCCGGGATGGTTCCTTTGAAAGGGCACGGCCGATTTCCTTCCCCATCCTTCCGTCACCCGAGCTTGCGCTCCGTTTCTAATGACCTCGTTGTCGACGGGACGTTAAACACTAATCTCCTCCTCCTCCTCCTCCTCCTCCTCCTCCACGATACGTCAAAAACACAGGCCATTTCTGCAGGTGTCTGTAATGGATTGGGCCTGCCCATCTGAAGCCATTTGGTTCCCACTAATGTTCAGGCCCTTCCCATAGGATCTAGTCTCACTGATCTTCCCGCAGGCTGGGTCTATTTGTGGCAAAATGCAGCGGATTTTCATGGTTTATCCATGGACCCAGGACTATAGTGCTCCTCAGCAGGCCAGAGGCCATGGGCAATGGATTTCCAGAATTTACACTGTCTCACTACAAGTAATTTGTACAGTGTGACATTTTATAGACATTTTATTTGTTCTAGTACATGTTGGCACTTCAAAAGTAGTTTACATCTTAGAAAGTGTGGATAATAAGAAGAAGAAAATTGTCAGTCGCTGGCAGTTTGCATGCTATGTACTCGTATATTCCTTGGAAGAAAAATCACACAATACCTGTAAAATAATAGATATAACACAGTGGGTAATTACTGGCAATAACTAACATAGTGGAACCAACATTTTATTGATGGTCACCTACAGTGTTGGTTTACAAAGTCTCCCTGCCTTATACACTTCATTCAGGAGGCCTACTTTTTTCTGATGTTATTTCTGAAATCAGTGGAGGTATTTTAAATCTGTCTTGCGACTCCAAGAAAATGTGTGTTTTTGTTACAAAGTATGTTTAGTTTTATTGAAATAAAATAAAATCAATGGTCTTAATGAAACACAAATACCACTTGGCTTGCTTTCTCCATCTAAGAGCAGTTCATTACGAAAGATGTTGATGTTAGTACTTAAGACTTCTGCTCACATCAGGAAACACCACCTGCTTGCAAGTTCGTTTTAGATATTTCCTCATTTTCACTATTGTTTCTTGCACTGCAGCTGCAAAAACAGATTGTCAACTTCCATCTTTTCTTACCCTTGAGATCTCAAAATTTGTCAGGGAAAAATGTTAAAACTTGTGTGGAAATCAGGGAAATATCAGGGAAAGTTGTAGCAACCCTGGTTATTTAACAAGGACTTTGTTTCTGTAATTCAAAAGAGTGCATTATCTAGCACAGTAAATACTGACCTTGAATACATGTGACTGCCTTTACAAGTAATTTCAGTTAAACGAGTACAGTCCTCACTAAACCAGATATAGTATTGCCATAAAAAATTTAAAATATTAATGACTAATATAAAGAGTAACATTCCAAAGTTAAAGTGTGTTCTTATGAGTTTACTAACATAGTAAGTTACTTGTGCAAAACATCATTTTCACTAGAATATTTCCTGATTGGATGAAATGTTGCTGCAATCTATGGTGCAAGCAGTGTGGCAAATCGATTAACGTTGCTGGCTGGGATCCTATTAGTCGCCAGTTCCATGTCAACATCTACATCTACATCCATACCTGACAAGCCACAGACTGACGCATGACAACTTGTACTACTGCTAGTTCTTTCCTTCACTGTTCCACTTTGCAAATGCAGCGAGCGACTGTTTGTATGCCTCCATATGAACACTACTTTATCCTTTGGTATTTATGCAAAATGTATGTAGGTGACAGTAGAATAGTTTTGCAGTCAGCTTCAAATGCCAGTTCTGTAAATCTTGAAACTAGTGTTTCATGAAAAGAAAGTAGTCTTACCTTAAAAAATTCCTATTTGAGTTTACAAAGCATCTCCGTAATACTTACATGTTTATTGAATCTACTGGTAACAAATCTAGCAGCACCCATTCGAATGCTTTGATGTCTTCCTTTAATATGACCTGATGGGAATACCAAACACTCTAGCAGTACTCCAGAATTGGTCACTGAAGTATTCCATTCTTGGTCTCCTTCACTGATGCAATACACTTTCTCCAAATTCTGCCAGTAAACGAAAGTTGACCATTCGCTGTGCCTTCTGTCATCTACATGCTTGTTCCATTTTATGTCGCTTCACAACATTACATCTAGATATTTAATCACCGTGACTATATCAAGCACGCCGTATTTGAACATATGGGATTGTTTTTCCTACTCATCTCTCATTAACTTATATTTTTCTACATTTCTCTACATTTAGAGAGCAGGCTGACATTAATCTCATCAACTAGAAATTTTGTCAGTCATCTTGTACTGTCCTGCAGTAAATGAGTGATGACACCTTAATGTACAGCACTGTGTCATTAGCAACCACAAATTGGCATTCACCCTGCCCATCGGATCACGTATGTATATTGAGAATAAGAGCAGTCCTATCACATTACCCTGGGGCACTCCTGATGATACTCTTGGCTATTATCAACACTTGCCTTAAAGGACAACATACTGGGTTCCATCACTTAAAAAGTCTTTGAGGCAGTCACATATCTGGGAATCTGATCATATGCTCAGACCTTCATTTACAGTCTGCAGTTCAAACCTGCCCATCAGAAATTATTTGTATTTATCATATTTTGCAGGTTCTTGAAAAATCTTACATTTATAATGTTTGTATGTGTTGAATATTCGATGTTTGTATAAATACAAGCATTCTGAAGTATTCAATGTTTGTATAAATAACTGTAGTCTCTATCTAGGAAGTCAGTTTTGTGCTGGCTGTATGTTGGTGTTTGTAATAAACATCCATTCAGTGCTAAGTGTTGTATTTCAACAACACTGCTTTTGGGTATGGGCTTGTTTCTGGTTACAAGGTGGTGAAGTTCTCAAGTTAAGCCTCGTGTTGGTGTTATCATAAATGGCCAACCTGTATGGGCACTGGAAGAATCCGTTTCGTTCCCTGTAATGTTGGATGCTTATTGTAGTCAGCTAAAGAAGACATACATTCCGTGAAACAAAAACAATTGTGCTGAAAGCCACAAATGGGGGAAATACATCCAGCCAACAGGAACATCAATTCCAAAAATAACTATCAATGACAGGGAACAGCCCTTTGAATTTGACTTTTTGACAGAATACAGTCATATACTGCGGACGATCAGAGCTCCAGATTGACAAACTTATTTCAACAAGCAGACATAAGTAAGATTGCACTGTGCCATTGTTTGCCATTAAAGATGTTATCCTGCCATCGTCAATGAGATGAGCTCCAGTAGAAATGCCTAGTTAAATTGGTGAAGCTTTTGTCAATTGCAAAAAGCTACTTGGGCTCACAAAAGAAATCTACATGCCATCTACAGTCATCAGCATTGTAAGGGGCGAAGGAGAAATTTAGGTCACTAAATGTCATGAGCTGCCACAACTCGTTGGTGAAGCTGTGTATAGGGACAGCGGAACCAGTCCAGGAAGGGCATCTTAGTATTGTCGAGGAAGAATTGTACTTGGCCACTAATACAGACAACATAAGGGAGGAAGTTGCTATTGAATTCCCAATAGGATCTGGCCTGGCTGAGGAACAATATTGGCAACTGATGGCCATTTTGCATTTGGATGCTTTCTGATTTGGAGCGGAGTAGACAGATCAAGTAGCCCATGGTAAAACACCACATTGACACTGGGACTCTGTGCTGGCCGACTAGCGATAAGGATCCAGAGAGTAGACTGGTGAGAGAGGCACTAAGACTTGAGGCAAACATTGTCACAGTGGATGTAAATGTCACTGGCCAGTTCTCTAATGATCTGTTACACACCATATACATCACAGTAAGAAAAGCTAGCAATGGAAAATATGCCACCTTTATCTCTGGTACATCTGGTACCAATCTTGCCTGGATAAATGCCAAATTGGAGTTGACCTGTTGGGGAGGCCCTTGCCCCCCTGTGCTGCCACAAAAGCTTTGCTGACTGCTGAAGATCCAGAAATTGCAAAGTTTCTTGAAGCAGCCATAATTTGGAAGCATAGAGAAATCTGTGTTACCAAACCTATCGTCAGAAGTTAAGGGGGGTAGGACGTCAAATCGGCCGACTTGGAGCAGGAGAGGCACCACAGGACATTTTAATTTCCAATGTCTATACTTTCACAAATAAATTCATAGAACTTTGTCAGCATGGCCAGGAAGGATTCGGGATTCTCACTTATAGCAGTGGAAGTTCAAAAACATTACAAAATAATTTTTTTTACATGTGAAATTTCATCATTTTTTCGCTTACTATTGGCTACATTTGTTGCTATAGGTACATTTTTCTTCACAAGTAAGAGAGATTCTTTGATGAATTTTGCACAGCATACAAACCATACTTACAGGTGTCTGAAACTCTAGAATCTATTTAATTTATGAAAAAATGAATGAACTGTTACATTTTAAACTTTATGTTTAGAAAAAAATCAAATTTTGTAGTTAATTGTCTCAATTTGCACCACAGTTTTTAATAGATTTGGAAAATTGTAGAGTGTCATACACCTGTAAGTATGGTTTGTATGCTGTGCAAAATTCATCAAAGAATCTCTCTTACTTGTGAAGAAAAATGTACCTATAGCAACAAATGTAGCCAATAGTAAGCGAAAAAATGATGAAATTTCACATGTAAAAAAAATTATTTTGTAATGTTTTTGAACTTCCACTGCTATAAGTGAGAATCCCGAATCCTTCCTGGCCATGCTGACAAAGTTCTATGAATTTATTTGTGAAAGTATAGACAGTGGAAATTAAAATGTCCTGTGGTGCCTCTCCTACTCCAAGTCGGCCCGTTTGACGTCCTAACCCCCTTAATTTCGCATTGTGACATTGCCCACAGGATGGCAACTGCCTACCACCCACAGATGATTACCGTATTTACTCGAATCTAAGCCGCACTTTTTTTCTGGTTTTTGTAATCCAAAAAACCGCCTGCAGCTTAGAATCGAGTGCAAAGTAAGCGGAAGTTCTGAACAATGTTGGTAGGTGCCGCCACAACTAACTTCTGCCGTCGAATATATGTAGCGCTACACAGACATGCTTTGCAGGCACAAAGACAAATACTGGCGCCAAAACCTCTGCTTCAGTAAATAAATTTTAAAAAAAAGGTGGAAGACGAGCTTTTTTCTCCGCCCCGAGTTTCGACCACTGCATTTTCATACATTATCCAACGAAGTAAATACAAATTCCGTATTGTTCATCATCAAATGTAGCAGCATTATTTCAATGTACTACGAAAATCCGACTGGCAAGACTGTTTGGGATGTTTGTTAATATGGCCAACTCTACGATTCTCTTCACCGTAAGAATAATATGAATATAAACATTTTGTCATGTATTCTTTTGTGTTTGCTGCTATCTCATTTAAATCCTGTCTGCCTAATAAACTATGAAACTAGAGTGAGACAACAGCAAACGTGGAAGAATACACATATCATGTCATGTTTATATTCATATTATTCTTATGCCTAATAGTGATACAGTCAGAAAAGAAGCACGGCAATTGACTAGATTTTTAAATCTAAGATGACTAATTTCTGTGCAGAATGTAATGTACTAAAGAGGTGTCTGCAAAGATTTTCAAACGGAGAAAAATTTTCACTAAACTCTCGTTCAGAACATCTATCATATGCTATCTGTTATTTGGTTCTTGTTGATCATTATCAAAGAAAGCAGCAGTGTGAGTAACAACAAATAGCAGTCTCTAGCCATTGTTTCGCTAATAAGACTATTCCTCCTTTTTTTTTTTTTTTTTTTTTAAATTGTAAGCGGCGGTAGCGCGCACAAAAGCAAGCCATGCCGCGAGCGGTGACAGGTCGTAAATACTCATTATCGGAATGCAACAAACAATGCATGACACAATACAGCAATGCATTTTCAGCTTAGAGTGACGTAAACACCTATAACAAAGAGAACGGCACTTATCTGATCAAAGAAAAATAAGCTATCAATTCAAACCAGACGAAGCACGTGAAAAAGGAAGGGTACCCGTACAAATACGGACAGAGCACCTGACGCATAGCACTGGCTACCTGGTAAAGCTCAACTGCTAAGCTTACGACTCGAACCAAACTGCTGTAGCTGTATCATCATTCATTTGACCTAAATTATGTCTCATATTACAACGGACCAACTTTGTTTTGATTTGGAGATGTGGCCTAAAACTTTTCTCTCCCCTTGAATTTCGAGTCTCAAATTTCAGGTGCGGCTTAGACACAGGAAATTTTTTTTTTTTTTTTCCTTGATTTTGAGTCTCATTTTTCAGGTGCGGCTTAGATTCAAGTGTGACTTAGATTCGAGTAAATACGGTAGTGTCACAGAACATTTTAATAAGATGTTGGCAGATATATTCTCGATGTATGTTGTTGTCAAATAGAGGGATTGGGATACAGTACTGCCTATCATGACATTTGCATATAACACAGCAAAGCAAGACACTACAAGCTTCATACTGTGCTTTCTGCTCCAGTCATTAGCCGGAAACGACAGTGGATACACTGTTCAACTGGATAACGTTCAGAGTGACTACATGGAACATCTCTTCGACAAGACTGAAGAAACAAGGCAGCTCATTCACTTTCAGGCCTTGTATGCTCAGGAAAAAGACTGAGAGCTCTAAAACATCAATTCCAAGCACCAACCAGTGAAATACTGTCCAAGAGACTTGGTATAAATTGTTACTTATTTGCAGAGAGTGGGACTGTTGGAAAAGTTACTAAAATACTACTTTTGGCCATTGTCACTTCTACATCACAGCTGAAGTCTAGTACTAGGACCCTTCATGAAGAAAATAAAAAACACAGGGATGTTGTCCATGTCGTCAGTATGAAGCCATACCTCAGTCCAGAGGTGCAGATAGACAAGGATATTCAAGGAAACTGAAGACCCACTTGATGATTGTGAAGCTTAGGTGGGTTGGACTATGTTCAGTGTTCATCACAGTGAAGACAATGTAACAACATGACCAGAAAGCGAGGATGCATCAGCTTCACCATACAGAGGACTGTGGACAAATGAGAACTTCTGAAACAGCAGGTCACTGTTTTACCAGGAGATGGAGTACTGCGACTAGCTGTAGTGCAGTCAGTGTGGCACAGTGGTTACTGGCTGACGCATTGTGGGCCACCAGCTCAAGCCCAACCACCATGAATTATCTCTTATGTAGTACTTATCATTTCTGGAGGTTTCTGGAAATATCTTATGTTCATATATTGTGGAATATTTAACATTTGTATAAATACCAGCATGGAATATTTAATGTTTGTATAAATAGCTGCACACTCCATGCAGGAGGTGTTTGCACTGTATAGACTAGTGTGGAGGACTGGAACAGATCAGTCTTTGGAGTAAAGATGATGATGATGATGATGATGATGATGATGATGATGACACATTGTGACTTCAGATTTGATTTAATTATTAGTATATGATGTGCTTTCAGGAGTTCAGCCAAGTCGTTGTTTTCATTGTTGTGCACAATATTTCAGACACAATCGTAGCTGTCAGTATCATTTTCACCTGTCTTCATTAGGTGCCGCAAACTATGTTCTTATGCGTACTCACTGTCTGGAGTGCAATCGAACTGTGAACTATTGTTGATGTTGTGGTGCTATTTATAGCAGAGTTCAGCTCCTAGCACATGCCACACCCTTCAGTGCCCAATCCCCTTTGTTTTACTTTTTATTTTACGGTTATTGGTATGTTAGACAGAATGTGATCTGTTAACTTTCTTACTGTGGTAGACTGCTCCAGCAATACAATATCCCCTTGGTACAGGTGACTGCTATAGTATCCATAGGTTGACATGTATGTGGTGGGCTACACTATTATAGAGGCTTCGAGACCAGGGCTAGTTGATCTTTAGCTTCAGTGATTTCTGTGCCACTTCGAATGCAGAGCTAATGGGAACTTCTATCCACACTTTCAGTGGCTTTAAATGTGACGTGGTATTTAAATTTATAGTACACAACTTCGTTAGTTTGGTGGTGTCATTACTATTGTCAGACTTGGACCACATTTGTTGTTTATAGCAAACCTGTAAAAATGGTGTTCCAAAGAAAGCTGTGATGAAGAGTGAAATGGAACATTTACTTTTACTGCACTTTCATGTGTGTGGAGTATGGTGTACACTAATTTTAATGAGGATGTAGAAATATATCACAACTGTAAATGTTTTTTAAGTATCCTTTTGATAAAATTACATGTTCAATTTGAGTAGTGTAAATGACTACTCTTACTAGTGTGGAATAAGGAAAGATGATAAAAATGATGGAGCACATTATTAGCATGTGAGCCTCTGAGGTAATGCAGCATCCAAAGTACAACTGCCACATCTTATTCACAGCATTCAAAGGTTTAAGCTCCTTGATGTTCTCTACAATACATCTTACTGTTTAAGGAAAAATTGAGTTTGTGTATCATTTGTCATGAAAAATTTTTTTGTAGCGGGTCTCTCAGCTCTTTATGTCAGTGTTCCCTGCTAGTATTGTTGTTGTTGTGGTCTTCAGTCCAGAGACTCGTCTGCTAGTATTACATTATAAATGAGAATTCCTTCTTGATTTTATCCAGTAAAACATTAAGTTCCAGGCAAAGTATTTCTGCATTTTAGTTGGAAGAGTAATTGCTGCTAGTATCACCTGTGGTCGAAATTTGACCAATTGCGTCAGTGGATGTGATTTGTGATAGCAAATGTCATGTATCTTAGAGTGTCTGAAATTTTAACTGCCGAACTTATCTGTGACAAATGCTGTATTGTAGCTATGTGTATTTGTAAAATAATTCTTTGCTTTCTCTTTAATTGATGGAGTCTTTGATACACTGCATTGAAAAATGAATTTTGTGTTAATGGCGACAAATTAACTTTACCCTTCTGACACCACAATGCGAATGCCGTTGTATGGTGTAAAGTCACCTCGGACACAAAATGATTTGCATTATCAAATCTGCACTGTAAATTCATCAAACCACAATTACATTTCTCAAAATTTTGCAGAATTATTTTCAGTGCACATTTAAATATATCTTTTGCGTTCCCACTGTGCGTTAGGCTCGTGACTATCTATCACGTTTTTATTGTGGAAGAAGTACATCTTCTATGTTTATCATGTTTTTATTGAAGATCATTCAGGGCAGAACACATAACATAGGCAGTGATTACACAATAATAACCAATGAAACGTAACAGAAAAGTTGAGTAGAACTCCCCAGAAACATTCTGTGAAATTAAAAGTGGAACAATTATAACATAGCACATTGTTTAAAAATCATGGAACGCTCATACAACGTGACAAGGATTAAGTACATGCCGGCGGTCCTCGCAGCCAGCACACAAACCTCGTTGACACTTGCGTTCCATCAGCTGATCGCAGCTGCCAGCCGCGCGACCGCCTTAGTCACCACACAGCCCCCCCTTGGCAGTGCGGAGTGCCATTGTTGTTCGTAACTGCCTCAGATGCTGTTCTTGAATCTGGCCAGAAAGTGTGCACGATGTTCGGACCGTGTTGTACCTTGTGTGTGCATTGAAGGAGCTGTGTGAGGTGCTGGATTATCAGCTGGCGAAAACACTGGTCAGTGGAGGGAACTGTACACATCTAAAGATTCCTCAAGACAAAAGCAGGTTTAACTCAGTCAATTGACACTGTGTTTCTTTTTCCATTCGCCATAGTGCCCGTCGTTTTGTCCAGTCTTGTTATCATGTGATGTGGATCAGTGTAAGGTGGTGTAAGTGCTGGTTTACTGCCATCTTTGCATAGCATGACATGAGTGCAATGCTTTAACTCTTTATGTACAAATGTATGTGGTGTCCCATGTTGCAATGCTGGATACGGTTGCATGTGTGAAATCAGATCCCACAATTGGCTGATCAAAAAACTCACATGGTAGCCGTAGGGATTTCCCATAGACCAACTCGCAGGGGATGCGTCAAGGTCTGGCTTAGTGATGCTGCAGAGGCCGAGTAGCACTAAAGGAAGAGCCGTGGTCCACTTCGATTCATGACACATTATGGCAGCTTGAGGGACCAGTGCCACCATTCAACCATGCCGTTGCTGGCTAGATGATAACTCTTTGCTACGTGATGTGATGCACCGCAAAACTTGCTCAGCTGAGTAAACAATTCAGACTCGAACTGGCGTCCTCTGTCAGTTGTTATAGGTAATGGACAGCTGAAACGAGTGACCCAGTTGGACATAAATGTGGCAGCCAGCATTTCAGCAGAAATGTGTCAATCGGAATAGGTTATTTCCAGCGAGTGAATCAATCAGTGAGGGTGGTAAAGGACCCACAACGTCCAAGTGGACATGGACGAACCTCTCGGTCGTGTCTGGCAATTTGTCTACTGGCACGCGATCATGAAGTGAAATTTTTCTGCGTTGACAATTGTCACACACGGGAGTCCACTGACGGCAATCTTTTTGTATCCCTGGACACACATAATGACCAGATATGAGCTTCGTTGTCGCCTTTACCCCTGGGTAACATAAATAGTGGAGGTTATTAAATATTTGCTTATGCAGGTCTGCTGGGACGAATGTGTGTGCGCGCTTAGTTATTGGAGGTGTCGCAATATATCTTAGTGTCTGATCCTGGTACATCAATGAGCTTGAGCTGCAGGCCTGCTGTGTCATCATTTAGGCAATTTTCAAGTTCTTGATCTGATTGTTGTGCTTGGGCCAGGTGTGCTAGATCGATAGTCTCTGTGATTGCATTGACGCGTGACAAACAGTCTGCCACTACATTGTTCAACCCAGAGATGTGTTTAATGTCGGTGGAAAATTGAGCAATAAATTCGAACTGATTAAACTGCCTCAGCGAGCATTTGTCATTATTCTGGTGGAAGGCGAATGTCAGAGGTTTATGGTCCATATAAATTGTAAATACTCTCGCCTCCAGCCGCGTTCGGAAATATTTCACCGAAGCATAGATGGCCAACAATTCCCGGTTGTAAGCACTCCATTGTTGCTGAGCATAATTTCCGAGATAAAAAATCGAGGGGCTGCCAGGCTTCGTTCACATATTGCTGCAAATCTGCGCTGATGGCCACCAGGCTAGCGTGGACCACGAGTGCAAGAGGTGCGTCTAAAGCAGGGTGACCAAGAAGCGTTGCCTCTGCTATGCTTTTCTTGGCAGTTTTGAAAGTGTCTATCATAGTCTGTGACCACTGCACAGGTGCTTTGCCTTTTGTTTTAGGACTGGCCAGCACTGCTGTATGTGGTTCTTGAAGTTCTGCCACATGCTGCAGATGGCGGCGATAGAAATTGAGGATTCCGAGTAATCTACATAATTCTTTGTCTGTCTCTGGGCGAGGAATATTCAAAATAGTTTTAACTTTCTGTAGCAAAGAGCGCGATCCTGCAGAAGAAATTAGGTGACGAAAAAAGTTATCTCTTGTTGTCCAAACACACACTTAGTGACGTTCAAAACAATGCTGTACTTGTCAAGGCACTCAAAAACTTCAATGAGATGCTGTTCATGACCCTTGGCGTCGCTAAGAAGATGAGTATGTCGTCTAGGTAAGCAAAACAACATGGTAACCCTCGTAAAACAGAATCAATGAATCGTTGCCATGTTTGTGAGGCGTTTCTCAGGTCAAATGTCATAAATAAGCTTTCGAACAAGCAAAAAGGCAATGTAATGGCTGTCTTTGGGATATCTTTCTTAGCAACTGGAATTTGTGTGTATGCTTTGGCACAATCCAACACACTAAACACCCATTTGCCACACAATGCGCGATTGCAGTTTTTTAGGAGAGGCACTGGACAGCGGTCTGGAATTGTTCTCGCATTTAAGGCTCGGTAGTCACCGCACGGCTGCCACATGCCATTCTTTTTAGACACCAAATGCAAGGGTGATGACCACGCCCCACTAGCCGTGCAGATAATGCCCTCGGCCAGCATAGCATCAAACTCTGCCTTAGCGATCGCATAACAGTCGGGAGCTAATCATCTGGGGTGCATGAAATTGGGGGGGGGGGGTGTACTGTATCATGACATACCTTTTGTGGGGCCCCTGGACGCCTCCTGAGAGCAGGGAACCGCACTAGCAGCTTAGAGAACCTGTCATCCGTAGCCTGGATCGCCTTGGCATAGTAACTTGCTGCGTGGTGCCTTAATCCAGCGGTGGACAACCCTGTGACTGTGTCCAGCAGCCGAGCGTTGGCAACATCAGGCAGTAATGCATCAAGAGGTCTGCGCCAATGATAGGCTCCATCATGTCTGTGACTATGAAGTTCCACACCAAAGAACGTCTCAGTCCGAGGTCTAGTTCCAAATGCTGTGCTCTGTAAGTCGTAATCGCGGAATTATTAGCAGCCAACAGTTCAAACGTGGCAGCTGGATGGTATTTATGTAGCTTATCACGTGGTATAATGCTGAGGTCAGATCCGGTGTCGATCAAAAACTTTCGGCCTGTCTTGCTGTCCGTTATGAATAGACGTACGGAAGGTGTGCCTGGTGTGTTTACTTTCGTGTGTTTACTTTCGTGTGTTTACTTTCGTGTGTTTACTTTCGTGTGTTTACTTTCGTGTGTTTACTTTCGTGTGTTTACTTTCGTGTGTTTACTTTCGTGTGTTTACTTTCGTGTGTTTACTTTCGTGTGTTGTTTGTTGCTGGTGTATACGCAGGGCAGATTACATTTGCGTGCCTGCTCTCCATCTCATTGGTGATACCAATATACGTTAGTAGGCAGCGTGTCACCAGAGGCATGTGTGTCCGATGGAGAGCGGCTTTGGGATCTCCATTGTAACTTTCCTTCAATGTTCTGGTCAGTGAGCAATTCATTCATTTGTCTACTGAGGGCATCGACCTTGCTTAATAAGTTCTCATTCAGCTGTTTGTTAAATGTTTCCAGTTTATTTGCGAGACTGTTGTTGTTGGGTTTAGTTCCCATGAAAGCACTGTAACATGCCGTCGATGGATCAGAATAGGAAGCGGGCACTATTGCGTCTTGAATATGGTCGGCGAGGTTGGCTATGGCGTCAAGCGGCATATCGGTTTGTGACACGACAATGGCTTTCACTTGAGCCAGCAATCTACTGCTCCATAAAGTACGAAGTAGCATACCCAAAACCATGCCGCATCAACTTTGCTTCTCAGGTGACGGAGGTATTGGGACGGTTTTTTATCTCCAATGCCCCCTTTGTTAGAACCTGCCATTCCCACTCCTCTTGCGAGACGGATACTCATCGAATTAACTCTGTCTTGAGTTTTGTGTAGGACACTGTGTGGGGCAGCGAAGTTACAATATACTGTACTTCAGCAGTGAATCGATTGTCTAATTAGCTCACTACCGATTCAAACTTAGTGGAATCTGCCGTCACACCTGCACAAAGGAAACTTGTCTCGATTTGTGCAAACCATAATGTGGGGTTGTGAAGACAGAATGGTGGTAGCCGTACTGCCAGTCTTGAAATCACGGGAGTTGGTATATCTGTCATGTTTCTGCTAATGAATGTCACTTTCTTGGTCCTGATGAATCATCTTCATAGCCACAATTACGTCGGGGTCACCGGATGTCGCTTTTCCACTGTGCATTAGGCTTGCGACCAACTATCACGTTCTTATTGTGGAAGAAGTAAGTCTTCTATGTTTATCATGTTTTTATTGAAGAACACTCTGGAAAGAACACACAACATAGGCAGTGATTATACAATAATAACCAATTGAGCGTTACAGAAAACATGGGTAGAACTCCCCAGAAACATTCTGTGAAATCAGCAACAGAACAATTATAACTTAGCAAATCATTTACAAGTCATTGAATGCTCACGCGCCACGGCAAGGAGTAAGTACATGCCAGCGCTCCTTGCGGCTGATACACGAATCTTATTGACCCTTGGGTTCCATCGGCTGATCGTGGCCTCCAGTCGCATGACCACCTTAGTCACAACATATCTTTCAGAACAACAATATAATTATCACCATAACATCTGCATTATTCTTATTACTTTCTATACACTAAAATTGTCTCACTTTAGCTCTTTGTCTCTGTCTGATCCGTTAATGTTCTTTTATGAGGCATAGCCTAAAACAAAGTAAGTTTCCTGATAATAAGGGACGTTGTAGCTAATCAAAATGAAGATACTGAAAATTAGGAACACACTAAATTTTTTGTGGTGGTGACAAACAACCAGGGAGTTACTTCTATTTACTCTTAGACCAAAGAAAGTGAAAAAAATTGTGCTAATAAACAATGTTTGTTTCCCTTGGTGGCTTAGTTACTATGTTTCAATTTCCACTTTTGACAACGTCAACGATGTAGCTGTCCAGTATTCATGTGTTACTGCAAATGAACTATCTGCAACATTTAAGCTTGGACATCCCTAGAATGCAATTTCACCAAACATTGTTACTTTTGTGTGTCATTTCAGCCATCGCACCCAATCATTACATGTGGCAGAAGTTGGTAGCAATTTCAGAGACAAAGGAAAACTTTTCTAATGTGTGTGTCTACTTCCTTTACCCTCTCCTAATTTCTATGTATACACTTGTTTTTCTTTTGAGCATATCTGTGGCAAAGTTCCTTTCGAATTATGTGTGTTTCATTGGCCCCTCTTGTATAATTAATTTTAAAAATCAGTACTTCAGTTTTTGATGCTCACGTGTTAATATTATGATCATCTCTGTGCAAAAATTGTCTGTCTGACCTATTGGTATTCTTCTAGGCATACCCCACAACAAATGTAATTTCCTCATAATAAGGGAAGTCAGAAGTCGTAGTTATTCAAAAAACAGAAATTTAAAAAAATTAGGAACTTACTTCAACTTTTCTGGCAGTGGTAGCAAATGGCCACACATTTATTCTTACAGAAATGTAAACAAAATAACAAATCAATATACAATGTCATTTACAGACTTCATTACTACGATATATTGATTTTCACTGCTGACATCATCGACCTAACAGTTACATTGTAGCTGTCCGGTATGGATGTGTTCATGCAAGTGAACCATGTAAACATGCAAGCCTCCAGAATGCAATTTCAAGAAACGTTGTTACTTTTGTGTGTCATTTCAACCATAGCACCTGAATGGTGCACTTGGTGGTGGTTGGCAGCTCTTCAATTTTCAACGTTCAGGTGTTACAGATTTTAATGTGTGATAGAGAATGTAACATCACCACTGACCGCTTTCCCTCGTTACCAATCTAGCCTAACTACGCAGGCAGACAGCACAGAGTTTAACATGTCACTTGTTTTTCTACACAAAAACTGAAGGGATATGTGGAGTTAACAGCATACAAAACAAAACTCAGCACGACGAATATCAGTTCAAAGTCGTTCACTGTCCTAAGACTTATCAGTTCTGCTGCTCCCATCAACTACTGCAACAAGTGTCTACTTGGAGTGTGTTATCTCATCAGTCTACTTTACACTTTTGTCACACAAAGATGGCCAAGCCAGTTTGTGTTTGCATCGTAGAAAAACAGCATTTCTTAGTCAGGTTTTTGTAATCTGGAGGTGCACTAGGAGCAGCAATTCGTAGAATTCACCACAAAAGGGACAGTGTTTACCAGTCAGTTAAACAGTTCAACAGTTGTCGAACAAGCCGCAGCTGATGCTAATGTTGAATAAGTACATGCCTTGATTCTGAATAACAGAGGGGATGAGTGGCTGTTGATGAAGTGGCAAACAGTATGTAGATTAGTCACTTGTTCTGCACCCATCGTGCTAACAAAGATGAAATGTTTCTGAAACGAATCTTCACTGGAGATGATACATTTAAAGATGCTTTAAGAGACCCTGCATTCAACTCTGATCAACAGGTAAAGGAAATGGTGTATACGTGGCTTGCTTGTACGGGCTCACAGTTGATTCCTCTTCATCGAAATATCTTGGCTCAAACTCATCTAGGGGTTGAACCGCAGGTATCACATTACACGCTCTAAATTAGACACTTGTGACCCTTTGGTTAAATTGTCTGGCTGATGGCAAATTATTTGAAACATACAAAGTTAATATAATATATAAAAACAGTAACAATAATATCGGGAGCTAAAT
The DNA here is from genome assembly GCF_023864275.1 of Schistocerca cancellata. Taxonomy (NCBI): domain Eukaryota; kingdom Metazoa; phylum Arthropoda; class Insecta; order Orthoptera; family Acrididae; genus Schistocerca; species Schistocerca cancellata. The sequence continues at coordinate 349,457,238 of NC_064631.1, read as the reverse complement.
TAATGACCCTTAAATGATTTAGGCCACACAGTTGCAATTTGGCTAGAATAATGTTTATTCAGAAAGCAAACTAATAGCAAAAGTGGTCATATTTAGAGTTACTGTTACACTCGAGCACTTATCCATTTGACACAGGCTGATCATTCACAATCTCACCGCAAAATAAAAGTCTAAACCTTGTTATCTACACAAATAGTTAGTTCACCCCAGGCGCGCAGCTGCTCACAGATCAAAGACTGAGTCCCGCGATACCACACAATGCGAAATTTTGTAAGTCATTTCACGTCCTAGCTACCTAAAGACCGACTGTTCATTTGCACGTTTCAGTCCGAACTGTACCCTTTCGTGTCTAGACCAGAACTGTCCACTTTTGTGTCTCCAGCCAAACGGTCCACTTTCACATCCGTACTAGCAGTGTCCCTCTGCCCGTCTCTGGGCACGTATCCAACGTGTCAAACATCGTTGCTCAACTAACTAATGCAGTTCCCTTGCCTGAAGCCATCCATCTGGTTGGCTAGAGCTTATTCTATATTACTTTACTTTTTAATATATTTAAATAATCAAAGATTGACCACTTTCACTTTCTAAATAAAGTAACAATAATATCCATTACATAATAAACATTAAATTCTTTCATATAAAAGCAATACAATTTTCTTCTTAGCTTTGAATGTCACAACCAGTAGCCTTACACCAATGTGCTTTCTGATAAATAAATAAAGAACAAAAGTCACTATTATGCACTAAACCTTACAACAAGTATTCTATTACCTAATGATTCAATGGGTGCCGTGCTGTCATTGTTCAATGTGTTTTGTGTGCAGTAAATGATGATCTGATGCTTAACTGAAAATACTGATAATTTAAATTTACTATATCTTTTAAACAAATAAAGTTACAAAGTTGATATTTACAACATTTGTCATTTTAATTATGCCCTTTTATACGAAATGTCGATTGTTAAGATTGACCTAAGCGTTCAGATTTTATCAGTCAGGTCTTTGTTACAAAACTTGTTAATTTCACTTTAACAGTAAATCTTAAACTATTAAGGATGTGATCAATATTCAAGTTTTATTGGGATCACCAAGAAAATTTAAGAAAGATGATAGATTAAAATTACTGTGGCTTCATTCCCTGAATTACTACAGAATTAAATAGTTTTCATAAATGCTTACCTTTATGGCCGATATTAGGTCCGCCATATTTAACACTGCTGTGCCTCCCTGGGCACAAACAGCTCCTACGGGGTTTCCCTATGATGTAGGCTCTCCTACGGTGCTTAGGCCTGATCAGTCTGGCCTCATTCAGTGCAATACACACTTGTGGAATTTCCCCAACTCGTGGCGAGTCTGCCCTCTTTGTGGCACACGGTTCTAGACGAGAGGTATTGTTTCACAATTCCTGGAAGGCTGTCTCTTTTGGCCATATACTTAAATGAGAGTGAAATGCTCGTCAACTCACACTCAGCAACGAAAACCATTTTTTCATATGGTATTGGAAAGCCTTTGCAACGGTCAACCAAGTGTATGGAAAAACAGGGTGACTATTGAAAAATGATACAAATAAAAGAGTTATGTTCTCTTGTAGTAATAAACTATAAAATACATGTTGCAGGTGCTTATTGACTTACCCTTGCAGATTGTGAACAGTGTACTAGTGTTACAGCATCTCTAACTGGAGACCTTATTAATCTGGAAGTTTTGTTAACCAGGCAAAAATGTAGTTCAGGTTGCCGTCCATGGGGTAGGTGCACGCAACGACTGTGGTTATATTGGGTTAGATAGAGCAGCAATCAGTCATGGAATTAAGTTACTTTAATATGACATTTATAGTCACAACGCAGATCAGATTTCGACCTGTGTCATTATCAATCCAGTGCGGAATTGTAGCAGTTGTTCGTGCTCAAGTGAATGCTTACACAGCTCAACCATGAATGGTTGAACTGCTACAATTCCGCACTGCATTGATAATGACCTGACACAGGTCGAAATCAGATCTGCGTTGTGACTATAAATGTCATATTAAAGCAACTTAATTCCACGACTGATTGCTGCTCTATCTAACCCAAAAATGTAGTTGATAACAGCAACAGTTTCAGGTATATATATATTTTTTAACTTACCAACCGAAAGCGTTGGTATGTTGATAGACACACACACACACACACACACACACACACACACACACACACACACAAAATTCAAGCTTTCGCAACCCACGGTTGCTTCATCAGGAAAGAGGGAAGGGAGGGAAAGACGAAAGGATGTGGGTTTTAAGAGAGAGGGTAAGGAGTCATTCCAATCCCAGGAGCGGAAACACTTACTTTAGGTAAGGGGTTTCAAATAAGATTAAGTACTTATGATTGTATTAGAAAAAAAAACATAATTAACATAGTGCAGTTGTTAACAATACATAATATAAAATGAAAAACAAGTACATCAGTAAATGATGTAGCTTAGTGTGTTAAAGCAAGTGAAAAATGTCAAGGTGAAGGGTACAATCAAAGGTCAGTAAAAATATAACATAAAGTAACAATCCAACACAGTAATAAAAATGTATATACCAGCTAGCTCCACAGATCACAAAGAAATTGAAAAAATGTATGATGGGATATAAGAACAATTACTCAGCTCTTTAAAGGAGATGAAATTTTAATTGAGACTTACTCATCATTTGGTTTTTGAAGATTTTGAAGTAGCAGTGTTTACAGACAAAATTAATGAATATCAGGTCCGCCTGTTACGCAAACAGGTGTTTGTTTATACAAACCCAAACAATGGCGCAAAGGTGCTGGTACATGTTTGAGTTTATGAAAAACAGCAGTTGTTTGCGTAACAAGTGGGGCTCGCAATTCAGTATTTTAATTGAGATGAGGAACTACAATTGGACAGCAGGAAAAGGAAGATAAGGAAAGTTATAGGAGGACATTGATTCAGATAGAGGGCAGGGCAGGAAAGAATGAAATGGGGATACTACCTCATAATGTAAAGCACAATTTGATCATTGATAATCTGTGGTTTAAGAATTGTGAAAGGGTGTTGTATGAGTGGAAGAGATATGGCTACACTGTAAGATTGCAGATAATAATGTAATGATAAGTCAGATATTTAAAACCAGTTGTTTAAACTGCAAAATATTTTCAGGGGCAGACGTGCACTCTGACCTCAATTTGTTAACATCTGATTGAATCCACAGAAATTGCAGGAAAGTATGAAATTAACAAAATAAGACCTTACAGTGGCTGGGGAGAGAGACAATGTGAATTGTTCAAAGCTGAAGCAGTTATGCTAACGCACGTTCTGACCATCCCCACCCACTTGTTGCCCAATGTTGAACATAGTGATGTTTGGAATAAGCTAGGAATTTGAATGGCTGGTCACATTTTCACAGCACTTGCCACGCAGAGGTAGTAACACACTGCTGTGAGTGACTTAACCAGTTCTGTTGGTAATAAAAGTACTCATCTTTTTTGTTGATCATCTTTGTTGTATGTTGATGGCTGATTGTTCTCTTCCTTTCTGTGGTTCATCTTTCTATAATTGTCCAGAGGATGATCGGGGTACTACTTAAGTGACAATATGAAATCTGGTAGACTTTCTGCCAAGTTATATGTGTATTTTCAGTCATTTCACTTTACAATACAAATCAATAAAACACACACAACTCGTTCTCCGTCCTCAAACTTCAGACTCGTACAACCAGCTCCACAAAAGAACAAAGATATACCTATACCAACATGTAGCAAACAAATTATTATCATGTATCTATCCATTTATGCAAAATAATCTTTGGGACGTACATTTCATAAATAAAATACAATTAATTGTCTATCTTTTTTGAGAAGTCCATAATCATCATTGTACGAGGGCTATCCACAAAGTACATTACGTTTTGGAATTAAAAATAAATAAAGTATTGGAAATTTTTTTTATATACAGATGAAAGCCACACTTAAATACTACTTTTCTACATAGTTGCCATTTAAATTAAGGCACTTATCATAGCGATGGACGAGCTTGGAAATTCCTTCGTCATAAAATTCGGCCGCCTGCGCCTTCAACCACGTGGTTAATCGGTAACCCGGTAGAAATACGATTTTTGTGGATTTCCTGGAAAGAGGCACTACAATAAACTCTCAAAGGTATTGCCAAACTCTGCACAACCTAAGAAGAGCAATACAAAACAAGCGCAGGGGAAAGTTGGGCTCAAAGATCTTGCTGATTCACGACGACGCCCGGGCCCACACGGCAAATGCCACTCGTGAAGTTCTCGAATCTTTTAAGTGGGAGTTGTATTCTCATCCGGCGTACAGTCCCGACCTGGCACCGAGCAACTTCCACTTATTCCTAACAATGAAGAAGTGGTTGGCTATGCAGCGTTTTGATGACGACGCACAGCTTCAAGAAGAGGTAACCACGTGGTTGAAGGCGCAGGCAGCCGAATTTTACGACGAAGGAATTTCCAAGCTCGTCCATCGCTACGATAAGTGCCTTAATTTAAATGGCAACTATGTAGAAAAGTAGTATTGAAGTGTGGCTTTCATCCGTATATAATAAAAAAATTTACCAATACTTTATTTATTTTTAATTCCAAAACATAATGTACTTTTTGGATAGCCCTCATAATTACATTAAACAGTGGAAAATACAGGATGGAATGTAACAGTATTATGAAGAGGGAAGTAGCCACTCACCATATAGCGGAGATGCTGAGTCGCAGATAGGCACAACAAAAAGACTGTCACAAATAAGCTTTCGGAGTACATTTATTTCACGATGACCAGTTTTATTACAATAGCCCCCATCCCCCAAATTTTGCAAGCATAAAATGCGTGAAGAATTTTGATACACAATAATAAAACTGGTTATCCCAACAAGTTTTGGAGTCCAACAAATTAATATTGAATGGTCTTTCACTACATGATACACAGCATTTTGACTTAGCTTAGCATCACTTCATTGAAATGAGGTCAAGAACAAAATTTCGTTTTACTGAGTTTTTTTCTTACAAATTTTAAATTGTGACCTGCTCTCAAATTATTACTAAATGTAATATAACATATATGGGATAAGCAATAGGGTGGTATACATAACAGCGATTTTATCGTATTAGCATGACAGTAGAATTTGTATTTCATGGGAGTGTCTCTACACCAATATTTATAAATCCGTTTTTAATAGATGAAATATCATTGATTGGTAATGAGAGAGAGAGAGAAAGAGAGGGAGAGGGAGAGAGAGGAAGAGAGAGAGAGAGAGAGAGAGAGAGAGAGAGAGAGAGAGAGAGAGAGAGAGCAGTGGGAACAGAACCTGAGTAGGAAAGAGTTAGAATAGAGTGCAACAGGAATTAGGAATGGATACACCTGGCTAGGGAAGGCACCATTCACCACATGATGTCCTTACCAAAATCAGTAGACCCCCTACCTATTCCATGTGCAAAATTGTTTCATCACTCATTTAGTCCTTTTAGTCATCCGCAGCTCATGACCTACTAGACAGTGTTGCTACCTCTGGATCATGGGGTCTCGTGTTCGTTTCACAGACGGGTTGGGGTTTTTTTCTGCCCATGGACTGGGTGTTTGTGTTGCCATCATTATCATCCATGACAGTGGCTATATTGGACTGTGTAAAAATTGGGACTTTGTACGGGCGCTGATAACCGCGCCGTAGAGACCCTCACAAACCAAACATCATTACCAGTCCTTTAGTCTCTGATTGTAACAAACATTTGACATTAATTAATTTTCATGTCATGTAATAAATTATACAATAACATATTAAAAATTACTTTTCAAGCCTTTTATTGATCAAATTATTTTATTGAATATAACAGAGGGAAACATTCCACATGGGAAAATATATCTAAAAACAAAGATGATGTGACTTACCAAACGAACGCGCTGGCATGTCGATAGACGCACAAACAAACACAAACATACACACAAAATTCAAGCTTTCGCAACCAACGGTTGCTTCATCAGGAAAGAGGGAACGAGAGGAAAAGACGAAAGGATGTGGGTTTTAAGGGAGAGGGTAAGGAGTCATTCCAATCCCGGGAGCAGATAGACTTACCTTGGGGGGGGGAGGGGGGGGGGGGGGGAAGGGACAGGTATATACTCGTGCGTGCGCGCGCGCTCACACACACACACACACACACACACACACACACACACACACACACATATATCCATCCTCACATACACACACACACACACACACATCCATCCTCACATACACAGACACAAGCAGACATTTGTAAAGGCGGAAGTACAGAGACAAAGATGTTGTTGAATGACAATGAGGTATGAGCGGCGGCAACTTGAAATTAGTCGAGGTTGAGGCCTGGTGGGTAACCTTCCGGGTTACAGGAATTGTGAAATGAGATCCATCCTTCATGAAATCCTCCCCAATCCACCAAGAGTGTCTTTCCGGCGTCCACCTAACCTTCGTAACCTCTTGGTTCATCCCTACACTTGTAACTGCCCCCGGTGTAAAACCTGTCCCATGCACCCTCCCACCACCACCTACTCCAGTCCTGTAACCCGAAAGGTGTACACGATCAAAGGCAGAGCCACGTGTGAAAGCACCCACGTGATTTACCAACTGACCTGCCTACACTGTGAAGCCTTCTATGTGGGAATTACCAGCAACAAACTGTCCATTCGCATGAACGGACACAGGCAGACAGTGTTTGTTGGTAAGGAGGATCACCCTGTGGCTAAACATGCCTTGGTGCACGGCCAGCACATCTTGGCACAGTGTTAAACCGTCCGGGTTATCTGGATACTTCCTACTAACACCAACCTGTCAGAACTCCGGAGATGGGAACTTGCCCTTCAGTATATCCTCTCTTCTCATTACCCACCAGTTCTCAACCTCCGCTAATTTCAAGTTGCCGCCGCTCATACCTCACCTGTCATTCAACAACATCTTTGCCTCTGTACTTCCGCCTCGACTGACATCTCTGCCCAAACTCTTTGCCTTTACAAATGTCTGCTTGTGTCTGTGTACGTGGGGATGGACATGTGTGTGTGCAAGTGTATACCTGTCCTTTTTTCCCCCTAAGGTAAATCTTTCCACTCCCGAGGTTGGAATGACTCCTTACCCTCTCCCTTAAAACCCACATCCTTTCGTCTTTCCCTCTCCTTCCCTCTTTACTGATGAGGCAACAGTTTGTTGCGAAAGCTTGAATTTTGTGTGTATGTTTGTATTCGTTTGTGTGTCTGTCGACCTGCCAGCACTTTTATTTGGTAAGTCACTTCATCTTTGTTTTTAGGTATATTTTTCCTTCGTGGAATGTTTCCTTCTATTATAACTATATATATATATATATATATATATATATATATATATATATATATATAAAGAAAGATGATGAAACTTACCAAACAAAAGCGCTGGCAGGTCGATAGACACACAAACATACACACAAAATCGCTGGCAGGTCGATAGACACACAAACAAACACTAACTCTTTGCCTTCATCCGCCCCGACTGACATCTCTGCCCAAACTCTTTGCCTACATCCGCCCCGACTGACATCTCTGCCCAAACTCTTTGTCTTTACAAATGTCTGCTTGTGTCTGTGTACGTGGGGATGGACATGTGTGTGTGCAAGTGTATACCTGTCCTTTTTTCCCCCTAAGGTAAATCTTTCCACTCCCGAGGTTGGAATGACTCCTTACCCTCTCCCTTAAAACCCACATCCTTTCGTCTTTCCCTCTCCTTCCCTCTTTACTGATGAAGCAACTGTTGGTTGCGAAAGCTTGAATTTTGTGTGTCTATCGACATGCCAGCGCTTTTGTTTGGTAAGTCACATCATCTTTGTTTTTAGATATAAATTATTTTATTGGATATACAAAAAAACTACTGACCAAGCGGCAGCAGAACACACACACATAAAAGAATATTGTGAATGGCAAACTTTCGGAAGCAGTGGCGCCTTCTTCAGGCAGAAGGGTTGAAGGCGAAGAAAGAAGGGTGAAGGAAAAGGACTGGAGAGGTCTAGGAAAAAGGTTATATTTTGGGAAAGTCACCCAGAACCGTGGGTCAGGGGAGACTTACTGTACGGGATGGGAAGGAAAGGTTGATAGTTGGGGTCTGCATCGGACAAGATTTGAAAACCTGAGAGCTTAAAGGTGGAAGACATGGTAATACGCAAGACAGAGATTACTACTAAATCATTGTGCACAAGTTAATAAGAGTGAGAAGCTCGATGCATTGTATGTAACAGAGGTGGGAGGGGGCGGTGAAAAATAGACAGGAAAGACAATGAAAGATGTAGGAAATTAAAATGGATTGAAGCAAAGAGTAGTTACAGTGGAGAAAAGCTGAGACAGAAGAAATTGACGTAAATTAAAGCCAGGTGGGTGGTGAGAACCAAGGGACATGTTGTAGTGCTAGTTGCCACCTGCGGAGATCTGAGAAACTCGTGTCTGGGGAAAGAATCCAGATGGCGCGTGTGGTGAAACAGGTGCCGAAGTCACGAATGTCATGTTATAGACCATGCTCTGCAACAGAATAGTGTAAGTTGCCAGTATATACCTCTACCTACGTCCACTCATCCTAACTGTTAATTTGGTGGTAGTCATGCTGATGTAGGAGGCTCAACAGTGTCGTTTCACAAGTGGCTGTCCCTGTAGTCGTATATGTTTTGCCACTTACGGGGCTATTATAGGTGGTGGTAGGAGTGTGCATAGGTCAAGTCTTGCAGTGCGGATGGCCACAGGGGTTAAGAGCCAGTGGGGTAAGGAGATGGGTGCTCAGCAGCAGCGTTAGGGTATGATAAGAATATTGCGGAGATTGGGAGGGTGTTGGAAAGCTATGCTAGGTGTGGTGAGCAAAATTTCAGACAGAATGGATCTCATTTCAGGGCACGATTTTAGGAAATCATGGCTCTGTCAAAGTAGCTTATTAACACATTCCAGAACAGGATAATACTGAGTCACCCGTGGTGTGCTCTGAAACTGTTTTGTGGAGGGATCAGCAGTAGCAGTAAAAGGGTTGGATGTGATGACCCGGGAAATCTCCTTTCGAACTAGGCTGATGTGTAATTAAATACAATGAAGGCTGAGGTGAGAATTGTGATCTATTGCTGTAAAGAGTCTGCATCCGAACAAATAAGTTTGCTCGGATGCCAAGGCTGTATGGGAGGGAACGTTTGGCATGAAAAGGATGGCAACTGTCAAAATGCAAGTACTGTTGTTTGTTGGTAGATTTAATGTGGACGGAAGTGTGTAGCTGGCCTTCGGTGAGGACAAGATCAACATCGAGGTAAGTGGCATGGGATTCGAAATAGGACCATGTGAAATTTAATTAGGAGAAGGTATTCAGAGATTTCAGGAATTTTAGCAGGTCAGCCTCACCGTGAGTACCATATGGTAAAGATGTCATCAATGTATCTAAACCAAACCAGGGGCTGAAGACTTATGGAACCCAGGAATTCCATTCCAAGCGACCCGTGAAAAGGTTGGCATATAAAGGAACCATCTTAGTTCCCATGGCAGTAACCATGATCTGTTTGTATGTCTGCCCCTCAAAGGTGAAATATAAAGTTGATTAAGGTGAGTAGGAAGGATGTCATAGATTTTGAATCAGGTGGGCATTGACTGAAGAAATGTTCAGCAGCAGACAGACCACATATGAGGGGGATGTTGGTATAGAGGGAGGTGGCATCAATGGTGACAAGCAAGATGTATGCTGTGGGAGGGATGGCCACGGATTTCAGACAATGTATCCTACGATGAGGCATGCTGCCGACTGCGCGCGGAGCTACCAGAAACACGCTATTTGTAGTCAACACGTCACCCAAGGTCAAGGACTTAGAAAAATTTAGAGCAGTGAAGTACGCTTACCGCGCTGCAGCGCTAAGGAGCTCTAGGCACGGCAACTGTGACAGCGCCGGATGACTGTGGCCGCACCATGTGGCGAGCAGCATTTCTATTTTTACCAATTGTGCTACACTGAGAGCATCCCAGGGTGCCCCAGAGAGCTACAACACTAAGAAGAATCGCTTCTCGGCTCTTAGCAAGATCAATGTGTAGTAGTTAATATTATTTAAATAATTGTTCAGGTTCTATGCCTAGCGTCCAGAGGATGTACCATACTTTATTACATACTATTCTTCTTAGTGTTGTGTCTTTGATGTAGGAGGAGAGTTTTTGTACTATGGGTTGGAGGTGTTTATCAACTAAGGAATATATACGTTCGGTGGATGCTTTGAAGTTGGCAACTATAGGTCGGCCAGGATGTTTGGCTTTGTGGATCTTCGGAAGAAGGTAAAAGGTGGGGGAGTGTGGTTTGGGTGGTGGAGAAGTTCTGTGGATTGAGGTGTTATTCCTTGTGAGGGGCCTGAGCTGTTAACACTTACAGTGCTGATGTAGTTTGTAGTTGCCGTCACTTGCAGACTGGGTAAAATCAGTGTTTTTCTGTAATTTCTTACTGCTGTACAGCTCACTGTTATTGGAATTCTAAAACATTTTTATGTTTATTGGACTTTCTACATTAAGTACTCAAATTTTGGGGTCAATAATTTAAAATTTCAAGGCGCCAATGAAATTTCAAGTCAGTGATAGTTGCTGCCAGACAAAGTTGAAAAAGAATTACAGTATTATTACGTACAATGAAACATGTTGTTATCCTCTAAAAAGTATTTACTAAACACTTGAAATAAAGAAAAATAACAATAAGCATAAGTTTAGTACACAGTTTAGCATTAATAGTGGATAATGATGTGATAAACTTCGAAGCAAGGGAAGATACACAACCCAACATTACATTCGGTGCACTCATATGAGGTGTCCTTTCTTCCAGCCTTTCCTGTTGAACATTTCTCCTTTTCACTCTACACCACACACCTCCTTTGTCCTTTTTTCTTCCCTTCTGGAATGTTGACATGATTCACAAATCTTGACTTGCCGCTTTTTTCAGACGACGTAAAATCCGAACAGTCATCAGACAGCCCTATTTCACCATCTGAAAACTTGTCAAGGACTTCATAAATCATTTGCTCTAAACATTTATCCTATTCACTGCGCATATCGACAAGAAAATCAACACGAAAACACTCAAAATGAGTGAAACTGAGAGGATGCCAACGCCAGACAATGTCTATGAAGTAAGCTATAATAACAAAGTTTTCCATAAACACAACATATTCCACTAAGTTTGCAGCTGCCATCTAGTGCTCACAGTTGAACCTAAGAAGCTTGCAGACTACTCAGACTTCGCTGGAGTCGTAAATATATGTTTGACGCCACAGAGAAACATTGTAACTGCCGAGACATAATATTACATCGGCCGCACAATTCTGTTTCCTTCTGAAGACGTAATATTACATCGGCCACATGCTAAGTGTTTAGGAGAGACTGCAGATCAGTTCGAATTGCAGGGATGGGAGTTTGATGGCAGACTCTGTATGTAGAGGTGTCAGCTAGCGTAGACCTTCACTAACCTACTCCTTTCGGTCAAGTACTACACTGGTGGATCCTTTGTCTGCTGGGAGGATAATGATGGAATCATCACCTTTTATGGGATGTAGCGTTTGGAGTTCTGCAGACGACAGGTTAGGGTCATGTTGTAGGGATGTGAGAAAGGGTTGTGAGGTGAATGTGAGGAAGGCTTGGAAGGGATGATCTCGAGGTAGTGGTGGTGGATCAAGTTGGGATCATGGTCTGAACTATTCAAGGCAGGGTTCAATGTCAGGTTTACTGTTGGAAAGGTTTTGGGGTTAGGTTGCAAAGTGATATTTCCAATGGATATTACGTTTGAAGGAAAGGGGGCCCTTCACCAAAGCAGCATGATCAAATGCAGGTTTAGGGCTGAAAGTGAGGCCATTAGATCATACGGATGATTCAGGTGGGGAGAGTGCTTTAGATAAGAGGTTAAGGGCACTCTACTGTTGTGACTGGTTCTCATGATTATGGGTTATTCTTGGTCTGGGAGGCAATGGTGAAGGCTGTGGGATGTTGAGGAGGTTGGTCAGGCTTGGGTTGTAGGAGAGAAGTGGTGGGTGGTTGATCGTGTGGCTGTTCAGGAAGCTGCAGAAGGACAGGAAGGGAAATACCAGCGTTCAGGTGGTTTAGGAGAAGGTGGGACAGCCTTTTGAGGTGAAGTCTGGCATGTTGTTGCATTTTGAAGTAGGCTTGGCGGATCGTACTATTCAAAAAAACACGATGAGCCGAATTTTGTAGGAGGAGAGAAGTCTGGTAGAGTGGAAATTTACTGATGAGGGATATAGGTCATAGATTAGCCGGGTAAGAGCAAGAGAGTGCTGTATTTGAAACTGTAAAAGAGCCTGATGTAGGGTAGGATTGCATCCAGAAATGGGGACTTTCAATGTTAGGCCCTTAGGAGTAACTCAAAGGGACAAGCAGGTGTCAAGAAATAGAATGTGGGACCTTAGTTTTGATAGTGCAAAGGCATGTTTTCGAAAGGAGTGAATGTAATATGAGATGGGATTCATCATGGCAAGAGAGGATAGTTTGGAGATTCAAAAATCGTGAGAGTGGCAAAAACATGTAAAAATTAGGAAAATTTGTACAGAAATCGTTAATAAGACGTAATGAGTGGGCGATCTATACTGATATGGAAAATGATAAAAACAAACAAAGGAGAAAAATTGATCAGGAAAGTTGTCAAAACAAGCAAATTTTAGAAACTGGGTAAACGGAAAGCAAAAGTTGTTGGTGAAAATGTAAACTACTTAGCTTGGCAATAAAAGCAACGTAAGAGATAACAATAAAAGTCGATCAGAGCAATTTGCTGAAAAACAAATGCACAAAAACGCAAAAGAATTACGAATAGACAAGATAAGTGAATGAGGGAAAACAAAATACTGTCAAATTTGTGAATAAATTGGTGACCGACGATCGGAAGAAAGGCAAGCAGTGTAGTGAACTGTAAATTATTGTATGCAAATTCATGAATAACAATTATTATTATTATTATTATTATTATGTAGTATTCTGCCTAATGGCAGGTCCATGTCTTCGTACGGAGAATTTCTGATTCCACTGTTCCCTATCTTCAGCTTCTTCCTTCAGTCTGTTGTATCTCCTTCCATCTTTCATGTCGTCCAGATGTTGAATTCTTCTTCTTCATCTTCTTCTTCTTCCTCGTCCTGCGTTTCCTTTGAGTTTCCCTTCGATGACATCATGTATTAGTCCATCGTGTCGAAGTACATGTCCAATCCAGTTGGCCTTTCTCTGAAGAATTGTATGCAGAATACTTCTCTTCTCTCCTACTCTTCGCAGTACATCATTATTTTTTGTGCGATCTGTCCACTTGATCTTTCCCATTCTCCTCCAGCACCACATATCAAACCTCTCTAAGTATTTAAGTATTTTTTCTCCTTTCTCATGGTCCATGTCTCTGCTCCAAATGTGGCACTTTATCAGTTTTTTTCCTCAATGCCAAACTCAACTAGCTGGTCAGCAGAGTCCTCTTCTTTTGAAAACAGCTTTGGCCAGGGCAATTCTTGCTCGGATTTCGTTGGTGCAGTGGGCAACCTTTGTGGTAAAACTTCCCAGGTACTGTAACTGATTCACATTTTCCAGTTCCCAATTGTCAACAGTTATCTTCAAGTGTTTCTCACGTTTTGATATGCGCATCACTTTTGATTTTTAAATGTTCATTTCCATGCCATATTTTCTTCCCGTTTCCACCAAATTGTTCATCATGTGGTGCAGCTGTCTCTGATTTTTGGCGAGCACTACCAGGTCATCTGCATACTTGATGGTGTTGATGAGATGTCCTCCTACTTTGAAGTTACCACATCCTTTCAGTGCTTCTCTTGCCAGCATTTCTCCATACAGGTTGAAGAGACTTGGCGACAGACAACATCCTTGTCTCACGCCCCTTCTTATTTCCACGCTGTTCGTTTCTCCATAGTTCAGTCGTACCTTTACCCTTTGTCCCAGGTACAAGTTCCTTATAAGTCTCCGATCTCTCCAGGTGATTCCTATTTCCTTAAGGATGTTCATCAATATAACAATAGAGTTGTTATATGCAAACAAAAATGAAAATGAAAATCACTTTCCTTGAAGTTGATCTCGTCCTCACTGAAGGCCAGCTACACATTTCCATCCACGTTAAACTAACAAACAACAGTACTTACATTTTGACAGTTGCCAGTCTTTCCGTGTCAGATGTTCCCTCCCATACAGCCTTGGCATCCGAGGGAAATGTATTTGTTCGGATGCAGACTCTTTACAGCAATACACCACCATTCTCGCCTCAGCCTTTCTGCACATAATTACCCCAACAGCCTAGTTAAAAAGCAGATTTCCCAAGCCATCACATCCAATCCTGGTACTGCTGATCCCCCCCACACACACACACAACTACTTCAGAGCACACCATTGGGGGCTCAGTATTATCCTGGTCTGGAATGTGTTGATCAGCTACTTCGACAGGGCCACAATGTCCTAAAATCGTGCCATGAAATGAGATCCATTCTGTCTGAAATTTTGCCCACCACACCTAGAATAGCTTTCTGCCACCCACCCAATCTCCGCAATATTCTTGTCAGACCCTATGCTCATTCTGCACTCATCTCCCTACCCTATGGCTCCTACCTCTGTGACCATCAATAATTGATTGTTTTCATGTCTTTTGAATTGTCACAGGATGAGATAACTGGCTCATTCATACATGTTCTCTTGAAACCTTTATTATTTTGTTATTTATGTAGAAAAAATTGGCCATAAATTATGCCAAACATATCAACAACATTGAAATCTGCTATAAATTGCTGTACATTAACCATTTGTCACTGTTTGATTTGAAAATCTTCTTTCACATTTACATGAAGTACGCTGATTTTGGGTGACAATATGACAGTTCAAAACACATACAAACTAATGTGAAACCCTAAAAATATCTACCATAATAAACACAAGTAAATTATATACAGAATAAGAAATTCAGTTATTTTATGAGAAATGATTTGCTGCTTTCCACACAGATTTCCAGAACCAATACACAAGAAATGTCAAAAGTTTCATTGGATGACAAATAATTCTAGGTAGCAAAGGGGGTTGCTCCAGTGGTCATTTTTAGAGTCCAGAGACTTTTTTTTTTTAAATTCAAATATCATGATTTATGCCTCCCAATCTGCAGCTATTTGTGCTTGTGATCATCTTGACAATATCCCAGCGTCTGTTACTCCTCACCAATCTCTGAATATGGTCCAAGGAGTGATTTCTCATAGTGACCTCATCCTGCAAATTGATGAACTCTGGGCTAATCTGGAGCGATGCAGCATTCACTTTGTTTGAAATGTGCTGAAGGGTCTCAAAGACCACCACACTAATACCGGTGCCTTCATTCTTGCTTTTGAGGGGGTTTTCCTCCCAGAGAAGGTCAAAGTTATGTGCTACAGACGTGACGTGAAGCTGTACATCCCACCACCCACGAGTTGCTTTCAGTGCTTGTGTTTTGGGTATATGACTTCCTGCTGTACGGTGGACCCTGTGTGTGGTGACTGTGGACACACACTTGGTGAGGGAAGTTCCTGAATTCTGCCACCTGTGTGTGTCAATTATAATGAATGCCACTCCCCTTGCTCACCAGATTGCCCAGCTTACTAGAGAGCAAAGAAGACCGAAGAGTCAAGTCCCTGGATTGCCTGTCTTATGCTGAGGCTCACCAAAAATATGACACACTTCATCCAGCATCACTTTCTTCAACTTTTGCCTGTTACATCCTTTCCCCCTCCTACCTCATCCTTAACCCAGCCCAGTCCCCCTCTCCCCCCTGCCTGCCCCCCTCTCCCCCCTGCCTGCCCCCCCTCTCCCCCCTGCCTGCCCCCCCTCTCCCCCCTGCCTGCCCCCCCTCTCCCCCCTGCCTGCCCCCCCTCTCCCCCCCTGCCTGCCCCCCCTCTCCCCCCTGCCTGCCCCCCCTCTCCCCCCTGCCTGCCCCCCTCTCCCCCCTGCCTGCCCCCCCTCTCCCCCCGCCCGAGTCTGTGAGTGTGCTATAATTTTCATTTGCTTATCCAAAGTCAATAAAAGCGTTCACAGCATTACTGCAATTTGGTGTGCTGGGGCTTGCGCATAGTGGAACCATCAATGCTGTGGTGAAGAGGTTAATCCTTTATCTCCCAGGCATTTGTCCCATTGTAATCCACATGTTTCAGTGCTTTAACCAGGCTCACACTACCAGCATCTTGAAGACACTCGAGTGGATTCAGGATATGTCTCCAATAACTTCATTCATTTCCATACCCTCTCTGTGGTAGGATGTCTGGTTGAGACCCGAGTCAGTCAAGGTTATAAATAGTTGTTACTGCCCAGCACTAAGCACATGTTTTTCTTGGAAACACATCGACTTACAGGTTTCTAACCTTCACAGAATGTGCGTAGCACATTTTTAGTTATTAATTCACATACACACTCCTGGAAAACATATTCAGCTTTATATTGCATAATGGTTTCTACATTTCAGCATTCTTACAATAAACTAAGTACTGAGGTTTTAAAATATGTTGACACACCCAGTTTGCATATTTCTCACTCTGTACATATACATTTTCATATGGCATTTACATTTCTTTACATAAATATTGTACAAAAATTTAAATAATCACTGTCCAGAAATGACATACAAGACAGTTAATATTATATACATTCCTTTGGTTTTATATCACATAACATTTTTCTGTTTTTGCATTATCATTTTTATTACAATTTGGTCTCGTGCATTACCCTTTTGAATGTTCATTTGTAAACAATGTGTACTCAGTCTCATCTTAATGTAACATTAAACAGCTTGTCTTTTTTTCATTTTCCATGGATTTTTGATATAACAAATGGCCATGTGTCCAGCGGTTGCCACTTTGCGAATCAACGTACCACACTTTTTCAATTTTGGAAGGGTACTAAGGAGTACTTGTTGTCCCATATGGCACTTTACAGTGGGTCCTAATTTCTCATCATACAATTGTTTTCTGTACTGTGCCTTTCTTTCAGTGCTAAACAGTGCCCAACATATTTTTTCCTCAGGCAATACTTTTTTCTCGGGACCGTGGGTAGAGGTTTTTTCCAATTGTCTTTTGTCAAACAGCAATTCCATAGGTGTAAAGTCAGATGAGCTATGTGGGAGATTGTTAACAACTTGCTGGAATGGGATAATGTATTATATACATGTTGTATGTTTGTGAGGGTTGTGAATCTGGATAAATCTGTTAAATTTGCTAAATAGCCTCACTGTGGGACTTGGGTGAAACCTGGATACAAATATATGTTTAACATTGAGTGTGTTCATGCCTGTAAACTATGACATATTGTCTGTCAGTATTTCTTGCTTGCCTACTCTGGGTAGATAATCCGTTGTAACCCTTCTGATGATGGTGCTCGCAATCACTGACCACACAGCATCCAGTTTTACATACTTGGAGGAAACAGCATATAGCATAACTATGTATTTTACACCTCATTTCCCTTGTGGACACAGTCCAGCCATGTCCAAGGAAACTATCTCTAAGAGTCTTTTATGCAATATCAGGTGTAGTTCAGTTAGTTTCACCTTATTTGTGTGCTTAGTCTTCTGACACCCAACACATTTCTGCATTAACTGCAAAACTTTCTGTCCTAACTTTGGATAGTAATAATAAGTGCGTATCTTACCTAGGCATTTGAAGAAGCCGTAATGTTCTCTAACATTGAAGATGTGTAATATAAAGTTATTGACATGATTCCTTGGTAAACAAACATACCACTAGCTGTACACTGTGTGGTGTCAATGAAATAATACATCTTGGTAAATCATAAAAAAATTTTCAAACTGTCATTACTGTTCTGCAGAAGTTTTAGCCTGAGATTTTTGTCATCTGGGATCCTTCTGTTGTTGTTGCTCCATGCTTCCATGCTTTTACACATCCTAACACAATATCCTGTTGTGTTTTATCTTTCATCAAGAGAACTTTGATTTCTGAATTGTTCTCCATGAATTCAAATAATTCATTGATACCTTGTGGTAGCTTCAGTAAGGCTTAAGCAGTTATGTTTTGATTACCTTTGATATACACAGTTTCAGAATCAAATTCTTGTGAATAGAAACACCACCTAGCGATCATCCTTCAAAACAGATTCCTTAATGTTGTCAAAATCAGTTCGGCACTGCTTGGTCTATAACCAGGTGTTGTTTTTCTGTGGATGATTCAATAGAGAATCACTATTTAAAAGCTGCTGTGGTATAAATTTCCTGGAGAAAGATGCTAATCCAAGATATCTCTTCAACTGTTTCTTGTTTTGAGGTACGGGGCAGTGTCTGATAGCATACAGTTTCTCAGGTTCTGGAATAAAGCCTTGAGGTGATATTGTGTGTCCAAGGAATTCAACCCTTTCCTTACCGAAATGTGACCTCATTTGGGTGGCTGTTTTTCTGTATTCTGAAAACCTGTATAAGACTTGAGCCAAGAGCTATATGTGTTCTGACCCCATGGGGATAGCAGTCATTAGATCATCAACATACACAGTGACTCTACTTAAGAGTTCATGTCATAAGACTCAATCTAAAGCAGAAATAAATATGCCTAAACTGTTATTTAAACAGCCAACAGCCTTGTGGCAGTGGTAACACCTGTTCCTATTAGACCACCAAAATTAAGTGCTGTCGGGCTGGGCTAGCACTTGGATGGGTGACTATGTGGTCTGCTGAATGCTGTTGGCAAACACAGTGCACTCGGCCCTTGTTAGGTAAACTGAGGAGCTACTTGATTGAGAAGTAGCAGCTCTATTCTCATAAACTGACATATGGCCAGGATAGCAGTGTGCTGACCAGATGCCCTCCATATCCGCATCCAGTGACGCCTGTGGGCTGACAACAACATGGCGGATAGTTGGTACCCATAATCCTTCCAAGGCCTGTTCGTATGGGGTTTAGATATTTAAACCAAAAGGGAGAACACAGAACTCTGAGCTTCTGCCCCCACATACAAAGGTAGTGTACTTACGGCTGTCTTCATGTAGTGCAATTTGCCATTTTGAGACTGTGAGGTCTTTTATGGTGAGGTACTTAATATTAGGGAATTTTGGAAGTTGTTCTTCCATGTTGTCAGGCTGTGTCCTGACAGACACAGTAATTTTATTTATTTCTCATGTGACAAGCACTAGACGGACGCTCCTATCTGATTTGCTAATGGCCAAAATGTGACTACAGTAAGAAGATAAGGATGGTTTGTATTATTTCCCAGTTTAGCACACTATTGATCTCTTTCCTCACAGCCATGGCTTTGACCCATGCAATGGGGTAAGACAAAAAGCAGAAGGTTTTGTGTGGGTACACCTCCATTTTGTACTTTTATCCTTTGATTATGCCAGGGCCTCATTCAAAAACGGGACCATAATGTATTAAAAGCTCCTGCAGTTCTGCCTTTTTTTCTGTACGATACACAATCTCAGGGCCTATTTCCTCTTCTGTGATTGCTCAACTCCCTGTATGTTTACAAACATGACAATAGGATAGAAGAATTGTATTCGAATGTAAAGAGTGTGGCATTTGATTTGACTAGTTCTAATGAATATTGTTGGTTGTTCACAACAAAATGACACTTCTCCATACCAGTGTCAATTTGTGCTTGATACTTCCTAGAGGTGTCCATGCTGGTAAGGCAGTTTATTAGCCTTTCAACCACAAGAAAACTGCATTGTAAATAGAAGTTATCAATTTGATGGCCTGCAATTTTGTACCTTTTGACTTGCCTCCTACAGCTGTTTGGATTTTACAATTTTGAATTGGAAGCAGTGGTATGTGGACTTGTTTTTGTAATTGGTCAAACAGATCCTGTGAAATTATATTCATGGTAGCTCCAGTGTCCAGTACTATGGGTACCCTTAAATCAAGTATTTGTGCATTGATTACTGCCTGTACTGTGTCTTCTTTTTCATCTACATGGTTGGTAATATCTTCCTGACACAGGTCATCTTTGATATCACCACAGTTGTCATATCAATGAAAACAACTTTTAACTAGTTCCACGCCCTCACCTCTATTACTAGAACAGAAGTTCGATTTTTCCGAATTTCCGTGAGCACTGACCACTGTGTTATGGGTAACCTCAACTATGTGCATATTATGCATCTGGTTTCGCCAGTAAGTATTTTGCATGGCTCTTGATCTGAAATTTCGATGTCCCTGGCCGCTATTACTGATTATATTCGGGCGGTGGTGGATTATTTTGTTGCCCAGTGGCCATTAGTGTCTTTGTACCCCCTGCCCCCGGTCAGCAACGCATTGTGCGTATGCTGATGATAATCTCTCTGGCATTAAATCCTGACCAATTTAAATTCTGTCCTTGGTTATTTTTGTAACGTTGCTTGAAGTTTTGCCCCTTTCCGTTGCTAAATTGGTTCATGTTGGTTTTGCTGTGAGGGGACTGTGTCTGTCAACTGTGTTGGTTGCTATTGCCATTCCCAAAGTGTTGTTTGTTAGTTCGTGCATGGTCTATCTGTGCACTGTCACTTTGTGGATGCACGGGTCTCTCTTCATAAATAACCTCAGTGGAACCAAGAAGTGAGAGGAAATTCTCCATATCGTGCTTAGCAGTGGTGATTAATTTCTCATGTATATTAGCTGGTAGTTGGCTTTCTAAAATTTTTAGGACACCTGCATGTTATACCAGTTTTGTCCCGTAACAAGTTTTATATAGATGGTTCTAAAAGTATCTTCTGAGCCCTCCATGTTTATTGCTATAAGGCACCGGATTAAACACTTCACGCATCAACCTCTCTTGTACTGCAACGGACCAGTATATGTCTAGGAATGCCCTTTCAAACTGTTCATAGGTGTGACATTTTTCCGCCATGTCAGTGGCTCACGGCAATACATCATCTCGTGTGTAACCTACCACAAAACATATCTTCTGTGCTTAGGTCCAATTCCTTGGAAAAAACATTCCGGAAGCCTCTTATGAACACAACTGGATTTGTTCACTTACTTTCATAAGAAAAAAATCGGAAACTACCTGTGTCATAATAAGCCTTCATCCACTAGCAAAGTAGAAGGGCATGCAGCACTGTCCTTTGCCAACATGGAATTGTTTTGATGTATCGGATCGTATTGCAAATACATCTGTACAACAGGAGGAGCAGTTGGCAGCACCTGCTGCATGTTATAGTTGTCATCTATTTCACCTGACAGATTAGGGTTAAAGTGCGGATAGATGTTTGGATTATCTGTCCTGTCTGTTGACACCTAATAGCTTGGGGCTGAATGTTCCCTTTCCTTTTCAAAGTTATTAATGATGTTTGTCCATGATTTTTCTTCCACTGCTTTCATGCTCTGATCTGTTTCAGTTCTTAGTTCTGTTTTCTTTACCTTCACTGCTTTCTCGATCACATCTACATAACCCTTGTGTTTCTGGACTACCTTCTGCACAAGGGAACTGCCTTGGTCTAGCATACCAGCCTCGGCTGTCTTTATTTATCCTTTCTTGCTCCTTTTTCATGAACTGAGTATTTAAACTTGCAATATTTACTTGCAATGACAAAGCTTGCATCCGTTTAGGTAGACCTTGGTGCGCTGTTTGCAACCCATGTTTAGGTAGACCTTTGTGCGCTGTTTGCAACCCATCAACAGTACCTGCAAGGGTATGTGCATTCTGGCGTGATTGTGACTGCTGCTGCTAGATTTTTGTTTGAGCCTCGGTTACCTCCGCCACCTTTTCCATGAACTGTTCTTGTTTTTCACCTACAGATTATACTTTTCGGCTTAAATTATTATCTTGTGGCAAAGCAGTGAACAATTGTGTTTTTAGGTCTTTCCCCAACTTACAAGTTTTATCATGTAATTCATTTGAAAGATCAGCACGCAAATCCGTTGCCAAGACATTGAACTGTTGTGCTATGGTGGTTGTGAAAGCATCAAGAAGTTCGCTTTTGCTGTTCAAGTAATTCCTTTTGTGTATCTGTCTGATGTTTTGAAAAATTGTTAAATTTTTCATTGATACTTTTCTAGTGTGTTTGATTGTGCTCATTAAGGTTATTAAATTTTTCGTTTTGTTGTTGTCAAAAATCATTAAATTTTTCATCACTACTTCATTAGATTGTTTGTTTTTGTTCTTCCTTAAACCTAGTCTTGAAATCATTGAAACTTTGTTTCAATAACTGTTGTAACATTTACATCATGCTCGGGTTTTTCTGATGCACGCAATGCACTCTGTACAATCACGTTTGCATTAGGCATAAGTGTGGCAGGCAAAGAATGCTTTTATAAAGTCCAGACTGTCGTGCTTCACATTTTCACAAAAGAAAAAAATACTCCCTGGAGAAAATTGTGACCGTGTCTCATGTACTGTCATCATCATATGATTTAGAATGATCATGTTACTATCATCTGTGTCCGTGTTAATTGAAAAATGTAATTGGTCATCGTCACTGCGACCAACATTTTCAGTTTAGATTTCACTTGTTGCCATGTCCATGTTGGTGGCATCTTGTGCCTGGCTATCTGGCAGTGGACTGCCAACAATAAGCCTGTCTTGTGCAATAATTTTTTGAAAATTTTACAAAATGATAAAATAAACGAATACTTTTGAAAATGAAATATTCTGTTTGTAGTAGTGAAGATACCACTATGAACCCTTTTCAGTGGTGTCTTGCTAACATGTATCAAAATATATTGTCAGTGTAGCTCAATTGTAGGAACAAATTTCTCTCCCTAACATTAATTTTCTGTGCAAATGTCTATGTATTTTAAGAGAACACTTCAATTTGGAAATTGGGTGAGGAAGGGTACTATGATCACTAATGGCAGACACACTACTAAGCACAGTCATGTACACAGTGGATCGTGAATTTTTGTACCTTTTTATTGGCTTTCTCACTTCTTCCGGAATCAATTTTTCAATTGATTACATTTAATCTGAACGTAAGGCAGCTGTCTCCCTGAGTCAGAGGTGAAGGGTTTGAACTTTAGAGGGTGTGGTTGGTGCCTGTTCGAATACTGGACACAGTACACCATTTAGAGAAAGTGACATTGCCACAGAATTATTGAGATAGTTGGGAGAACAACCCTGGTAAAACTGTTCCATCTGGTAGGTGAGATATATCAAACAGGTAAAATACCCTCTTACTTCAAGAAGAATGTAACAATTACGTTTCCGGAGAAGGCAGACTCTAACAGGTGCAAGTATTACCAAATAATCAGTTTAGTAAGTCATGGCTGCAAAATACTAATTTGAATTATCTACAGTAGGATGGAATGACAGTTTGGGTTTTGGTGAAATGTGGGAACACACATATCAATAATGAGACTTTTACTTATTTTTGAAAATAGATTGAAGAAAGCCAGATCCACATGTATAGCATTTGTAGATTTAGAAAAAGCTTTTGACAATGTTGACTGGAATACATGTTGAAATTATTGAGAATGAAATACAGAGTGTGAAAGGTTATCTACATATTGTACAGTGACCAAGCTGCATGTCAAATGATATTAAAGTGAAGGGGTGGTCAAGAAGGGACTGAGACAACATTGTAGTGTTTCCCCAACATTATTCAGTCAGTATATTGAATAAGTGATAAAGAAAACCAAGGAGAGAAAAGTGAAAAGGGAATTAAGTTGAAGGAGAAGACTTGTATACTTTGAGGTTTGCCAGTGACGCTGTAAATTTGTCAATGATGGCAAATAGATTGGAAGATCAGCTGAGTGGCATGGATAGTTTCTTGAAAAGATATTAAAGATGAGCATCAAGAAAACTGTAACTAGGGTAATGGAGTGCCGTCAAATACAATCAAGTGATGATAATTGAATTGGATTTCGAATGAGACATTTGGGCAGCTCTGAAGGGGTACTGCATTGAATTGAGGAGAAAAGAGCTGTAGGGCGTAACTTGATGAAAAGGACACGGCATGAGTCTTCATGGAGCAGTTAATCTGATGGTGGAGAGAAGTATGGGGATAAAAATTGTAAGAGGGGAATCAAGACTTGAATGCAGTAAGCAGGTTCAAATTCAGATAAGATGCAGCAGGTATGTAGTGACAAAGAGATTTGCACTGGTTAGACTAGCAAGGAGAGCAGCACCAAACCAATCTTCAGGCTGAAGACCAAAACAACAAATTGTGAATAGTTCGTCTAAGTGTGAAAGGTGCTGAGACTATCCCACCACTGGTTAAGTAAGGAAACAATTTTTGTTTGAAGTTGCATTGATAAAATTAGTAATTAATCCCATCTCCCCACAGCATCCTGCATGGCAGTGCCAGATAAAAATGCCCATTCACTCGGTGACGAAGAAGACCTTTGGGGTGCACAAATTTATATTGTACAGCTGCTGATGTACTTTTATTTGTTTACTGTTAGTTAATTAGGTCTCCAGTTTTCCTTACTTAAATATAATAACACTTGTACCACATACAGAGCTCTGTGTTTTTCTTCTCTGATTATAAGTACTTGATATTATATGAAAATTGTCGTTTTTTAAGCCAAAGTGAGTGTTCTTTAAATAAAATGTTAAATTGGAGCTGCTGTTATGCTACCTGTTATTCACGTGCAAAACATATTTCATGAAGAAAGTATTAAAAATACATTGTTTTATATCTTTCTCATCTTTGTTTTAGGGCTGGAGTAACTTGTGACACTTCTAAATTAGCTACATTGACACTAACTTAAGTTTAAAAACAAATGTGCTTCAGTATTCAGATATAGGGGTGTCAAAGACTTGGATTAAACTGAAACATATTAATTTATTTATTTGTCATGTCAAAAGCACAGAAATTTCAAATAGAAATATTTAAGTGTTGACATAATTTTACACAAAAGAAGACCAAAAATTGGACACCAGTTGCATTTGGTGTAGCTCTCATAAGGTCTTTCATGGTGCAGGTGGTTGGTGATGAGGAACACTGAAGGAAATGGCTGTTAGCCTACTCAATGCCACACTGGCAAAGAACTGAGTCCACAGAGAAACCCCAAGTCCACAGATTGGTCTTGCATCTTGTTGTGTTTGATCACAATCTATTGAGAAACCTCCATATTGACCACTTCTCTGAATGTCCATGGGGAAGTTCTTCCTTTGGAGCGATCCATTCTCCCAAGTACCGACATTTCTTCCACAATCGCGAGATCCTTGCCGCATGTAGATTCTTGATGAGAGACTCAGTGGTTGTCAAGAAGCTCTTTCTTGATTTCAGCCTAGGACGTGCGGGCTGACGACCATATAGCGGATGGGCTTCCTTTGTTGTGGGCTTACTTTTTTCATATCTCACAGCTAACTCATGTCAGATTTCAGGAGGAGCTATGTCAGCGAGCCAATGGAATTTTTCCGCAGGAGTAGATCTTAAGGAACACGTGATAATCTGGCAAGACTCATTTAGAGCCACATCTATGTTCTTGGCATGACTGAACTTGTACCATACCGAACATGCATATTCAGCAGTGGAATAACTTAGAGCAAGTATGCTTGAGTGCACAGTGCATGGATTAGCACCCCATGATGTACCTGTCAATCTTCACACTGTTATTTCTGGCTGCCACTTTCTGTTTGGTGTTTAGGCAATGCATTTTATATGGTAGTGCGTGATCCAGAATTAGTCCAAGATATTTGGGAGCAGGACTATGTTCAAGTAAGATGCCTCCCCAGGAGATATTCAAGTATCTATTTGCGTGTTTATTCTTCAGGTGGAAAGCACAGGTCTGAGTCTTGGCAGGATCAGGTTTCAATTCCCTTGAGAGTAAACAGAAACCTAAATTCTTGCCTGAGTAGTGATAACGCATAAATATATTAATATGAAAGCATGTTCTAACATTTATGATTCATTAGAAAAATTACACATTATTAACAAAAAACAAATATTTTTCCTCTGTTTTCAGTATGAAGCTTCCTCCTCTGGCAACTCTACAGTGAAAGGCAACAGCTATGTGGTCCTTTCATTGAAATCAAAAGGAACTGTCAAAATGTTGTGTGAAAAGAGGTATGCATATTTCTGTCCTCAAACTCACTCACTCACTCTCTCTCTCTCTCTCTCTCTCTCTCTCTCTCTCGTGAACATGATTTTTTTTTTTTTTTTCCAGGGATGCAGAGCAGTTGCAGACTCTCAGAACTATCATTTGGTGGGTGTTAGATTACTACATTAGAAACGAAGGATCCTCAGGAAATGAATGCAATAGGACTGTTGACAAGTTCCGGGAGTTTTTGCTTAAAGTATTAGTAGATGTTCTTGCATACAAGAAATAAACGGATTAAGAGTGATCATCAGGATCTTGTAAATATTTTTGTTATGTGTCAAAATGTAAATTATGTTACAAATGTATGTATCTTAGATAAAATTCTTGGTAAAAAAAGAGCCTGATGTCTGACTGTAGCTGCTGATGATAATGTTCTTGCGATTTTCAGTGATAACAAAGATTACATACAAAGTTAAAGTTATATAAAGGTGTGTGTGTGGGGGGGGGGGGGGGGGTGAGAGAGAGAGAGAGAGAGAGAGAGAGAGACCAGAAGAATTCTATGAAATTCATTTCATGACAAGACAATTCCGAAAGTTTCTGTTACAATATTTATAGGTTACTAATCTACTTGTGGTGGTAGATGTTGTCTTTTTAATAATGTAATTACATGGTGTTTTAGTATATCATTTATTTATCTGGTAAAATTTTGTCATGTTTAGTTTTTCAAACTGTTTAAGATCGGAATATTTCTTAAAACTGTCACTTAATGAGAAACATACACTATAGATTCACCAGTGGTATGTTTTCAGATGACAAAATACTACCTAATACACACATCATCACCATAGTGTTTTTCATACCATGCTGGAAACAGTAGTTTTGGAATTGAATTTGCTTTTATGTAATGAACTACATTGTAAAAAATGTAGGAAAAGACAGATTACTACTTACCATAAAGGAGATACATTAAGTTGCCAACAGGCACAATTAAGACACTTAAATAAAGCTTTCAACCACAGCCTTTTTCAGTAAAGGAGAAACACACACAATTCATAGACACAAGCAAGCACACCTCTTGCTGGAGTTGGCAGTCATGTGTACATGAGGTGTGCTTGTTTGTGTCTGTGAATAGTGTGTGTGTCTCTCTCTTACTGATGAAGACTGTGGCTGAAAGCTATATGAAAGTGTCTTTTAATTGTGCTTGTCTGCAACTTAATGCATCTTTTTTATGGTAAGTAGCACTGTATCTCTTTCAATGTTGTTGATATTCCCACCTGAGGTTTGCGTTATTTGAACTACATCGTAATCCTGACGAAACATAGACAATTATTTTAGGATTACTGACAGAGAAAAAAGGGGAAAATGTGTAAGACTTAAATTTTTATTTCAAATCAAAATAAATGAAAAATAATAGCAAGGTGTTCAAGAGAATAGCTCAAGTCTCTTTTTTTCTTAAAAACTAGTTGTCGTATGAAGAGGGAATATTGGTGTCTCTGTCACATTCCTTTCGTGATACTGACGAGGACATTCGTGCGGTATCAGTGACTGCCAATCCCTCTGTATCAAGCTGAAGTACATTAATACTACAAAAGTTCAGAGCTGTAATTGTATGTTACACCAGAGAGAACATCCACAATCACAAAAATGAGGCAAACTGAATGTTTATATCTGAAGAGGAGGACAATACAATATGCTTAAATTTTTCAAATGTTGTACCACAGTTTTTAAAAGTTGGTATATAACTGGTTATTGGAGTTATCATTCTACAAAGTGGTCAAAGTCTTTCAGTTAATGTTTAAACTAATTTTCGAGAACATTGATTTAGAAGTAGCTTTAAATTGTAAATATTTTATTGTAATATTACCGTTACCATTCTCAATTTATTCAACAAATAAAACAATTCTGCCACAAGCGTCAGTGTGGAGTAATTTCTCTTCAAAGATAAATTTTTAGGTATTGACTATACAAGATATTTTCATACAACTGAAAATTGATAGATAGGCTAAAGTTGACATATTCATCATCATACAAAGATCTTGTAACCTACTACAGAGGGAGGAAAAATTGACGCATGCTTTAGTTGCAAGAATTTACACAATTATATATGTTTGCAGAGAACTGTTGTGCACATATCTATGTGAAACGAAACGAAAAGTATTAGTGTTAATGGTAAGAAACTCTCAATGCTAAGATTTCGTCATGATGTTGTACTTTAAATTTTAGAAAACAGCCACAAGTCACACTTAGTATTTTTTATTTACTGGTCGTGCTCTTCAAATGAACAAGAGTATCTTCAGAATATGCCTATAAAAGATACAAATTTAGATAATACAGAAAACTTACAATGAAGTTACATGAAGTGCACAATATTATTTCCAGTATAGTGACTTACATTTAAAGTTGGCTGACAGCACTGAAGATTAAACTATCTGTACTATAGTACTTAAACTTATGTTTAAAGTACAGTAGTAAATGATAACACTGACAGCAGCAAAGATTACATTGATTGTACAACAATACTTGCAGTGTCTGTGGTATAGTATACTCAAAGATAATTTACAACTACAGAAAATGAAATCTACATTTTAATCATATCTGCACATATCAACACATCTTTCAAAACAAATGTGTAAAAATTACAATATCTTTCAAAATATGTTACAAAAAATACATATTTAAAAAGTCTTCATAAATGTACATTTAAAATTACTGTTTTTGTTTTTTAAATTCTGTTAGGATAATAAGGCAGGTATTACATTTTGATGGCGTATCTACAGCACTTAATTAAATAACTTTCTAACTCTCATAAATTAAATTTGTTGCATTCATGTTATAAATTTTGTGGGTTTTTCTTTTTTCCTACAAAAATTTCCAGTTCTTCCAAAACTTTTAACAGAAGACCTTTAGCTGTGGTTTGGATAATTTGTGTTCTGTCTTGAATCTCAGCTAATGTTTGTTTAGTTGTTCCCAAATGATCACCCAATGCCGTGTAATATGAATTTAAATTGCAGTGAAACTTCCTGGCAGATTAACCCACCCAGCAGGTGTAACACATATTTTTCCAATCGCTTTTTCTTTTCTATGAATCCAAAGTCCTTATCACAGGGTAGGTAGCTATGACCTGATACTAGATACTTGTGAACTATTTCCTTAACATATTGTTTGTGAATAAGTTGCAACCGAAAACATACTAAGGATATATTCTTATTTTGAACAAAACAGTTATCAGAACACACGATTAATTTATCAACATTTTGAAGATTGTTGGAAGCATATTTTATTAAACATTTTATTTCATCAGCACCCTGTCCTGCAATACGTTCTGGCCATACATACACGTGCACATCATCTGACGTACAATCATGAACACAAAAGTTGTAAGTCGACAACTGTCTCTTGTAGAAAACTTCACTAGTGTGTAGATGGGAAGTAGGCAGAGCTTGTTGTAAATCGAATGCTATCACTTTCACATACCTGTGGTCTTTAGAATAAGCAGTGTCAGCTTTTAGATTATTATATGCCTGTTGTGCTTTTAATTGATGCAATTCTAACTCTTTTTGGACATTAGCTTTTTGAATATCTTCCTCCACATGTGAAAGTTTTATGCACAATGAATCACACACCTTGCATATGTCAGTAGATAGTGAGGAAAAAGACAGGTTGAATTTTGTATTTAAAATATCCCTGTAAATATACTCACTAACAATAAATTCAGGATTATGTTCCTGTTTCATCCAAGTAGCATAAAGTTTATACATCATAGCTGCATTAAGACCTTCAGGCAAATATTTTCTGTTTTGAACAGAAGGTCTCGAATAATGACTTTCATGCAGTGGAAAACTATTAATATGATTTACAACTAAATTGGACTGATGATCACTAGTTTTACTGGGTCTATTTCCATGTCTTCCACGACCATCTTGTTTTGGTGTTCCCTCAGTCTGTGTCTGTGAAACTGACCTCGAAAGTCTACCCTTACTGATTCCAATGAAAGATATGAATGCCTGTTAGCAAACGCCTTTAACACTACCATCTAACAAAATATAATACTCATGGGTGTGTTTTCTCCTGCTCTCATTTCCACTAGCACCATATCTTTTCTTCACTAGATTTACTTTCACACACCCACTACTATACGCATTTTGTAAACTGAAGTCACACATATTCAAAACCTTTTGAACACTGTTTCACGTTGTTCTTCACTGAAACATGCATAACACTTATGTTGACAACCCCATGGTGGGCCTTGTTTATGTTTGTGGACATTCTTGCCTGTTCTCCCTACATATTCTTCTCCTGCATTTCTTGTCCTCTTCTTTATATTCCTGTACCAGGAATGTATACACCTTGCCCTTTTCCTTCCACAGTTTCTTTGTTATTTTCATTGCTTGAGACATCACTCTCGCCGTGAATGTCAGCCATACTTTGTTATTACATGTGATCCAGATACTGACCTCTCAATGACTGAGGTTGGACCAATGTTGCACTCAAACAAAATGTCAGTTTGTTTGAGTGAAGAAATTAGTGGCTTCTAAATAATATGTACGAGGTGATATTGGTCTGTGCCCTATGATAGAAAGGTAGTTCACCTTACTAGACAACAGATGGCACTAACATCTCATTTTCCGTATTGGAGAGGGTTAGACCACCACCCCCTCAATTATACTGTTGTCAACATACTGGTGATAATACAGTATTTTCTGCTTCATATCACGATTTTGTCAAAAATTTTATTTCCAAGTCGTCAAGAAAAATTTCTGACAAGATGCTGGAAAACCTGTTACCCATCGCTAGCCTCTCTCCCAAGTGCTGTATTTTTCCATTAAAGGTAAAGTACCTGAAATCAAGGCTGAATTGCAAAAGTCTAACAGCTCTACAATCTCACTTACTGCCATAGTTTTATGCTGTAGAAAATTATGTTCCATTATTTAGAAATAATCATCATCAGTTGGTATGTTTGTAGATACATTTGTAACATCCCAGAGGCAAAAATCAGGTTTTGTGGGAAGCCTTGGATTCAATAACTGTTTTCTACATTTTCTGACAAGTTAAATAGAAACTGAGAGGCATCAATTTTACTTTTAAGTTTAGTTTGGAACCTACTGAGTAGGTCTTTATTAATAATGTTTATGCCATTCTGTTCAAAATACTGTAGTATTTTGTCAATGTAATTTGTTGTATAATAGCACTGCCATATTACCCTTATCAGATTTTATCACTAGAGCTCCTACAGCTAGGAGTTTTTATTTAAACAATGGAAACTCCAGGTAGGGATGTGAACAATGTAGGAAAAGATAGGTTGCTACTTACCATAAAGAAGACAATTTAAGTTGCAGTCGGCACAATTAAGACACTTACATAAAACTTTTGGCCATGGCTATGGCCTTCATCAGCATTCATACATACAAGCCAGCACATCTCATGCATGTGACTGGCAACTCCAGCGTTTCGGGCCGGAATGCAACTATCACTTGGGATGCAAGCAGCAATCTGAAGGGGATGGGGAAGGGATAGGGATAGGGATAGTAGTTCATGGATTGGGAGAGAGCTTAAAGCTGTCTCGTGGACACTGCAGGGGCTAGAATGCAACAGGTGCAGCATCAGGAGGCTGTGGGGCAGCGAGGTTGAGAAAGGAGGAGTGAAAGAAGAGAGAAGCAGGAAAAGATAGGTGGGTGTGCTGCAGTAGGCAGCACATAAACAGGGTGGGAGATGAGAATGGGGAAGAGATGATAGGACAGAAGGTGTGGGGTCAGTAAGTTACTGTATGTTGAGACTGGGATAATTATGGGAGCAGAGAAGGTATTGTAAGGATAACCCCCATTGCACAGTTTAGAAAAGCTGGTAGTGGATGGGAGGATCCAGATGGCCCGGGTAGTGAAGCAGTCATTGAAATAGTCTGTTACGTTCAGGTGCATGTTGTGCCACAATGTGGTCTACTTTGCTCTTGGCCACAGTTTGGTAGTGGCCGTTCATATTGGTGGACAGCTGGTTGGTAGTCACACCAATGAAAAATGTTTGCAGTGATTTCAGCGGAGCTGGTAAATGACGTGGCTACTTCCATAGATGGCATGACCCCTGATGATGGAGTGAAATAAACGTTTGTCAGGACTGGAGTAGGAAGTGCTGGGGGTGCCCAATTCACCCACCCAGCACTTCCTATTCCAATATTATCACAGTCCTGTTTGTAATGTACTATTCAGTGATATTGTCTTACAGTCTGGAATGGCTTGCTTCTTAGAATAGTATTTTACTTCACCTATGTGAAACATTCTGCTTAATTCAATTTATAAATAACAATGTGAAGATTAACCCAGCAAAAGAAAGGGATTATAAAAAGTCACCCAGCACACAGCTCTCTTCCTTTCTTGACACATGGCTCTGCCCATCTTGCTTACTTTTAGTCCTGAACTAATGACTTGCCCCAATTTCCTACACGTAACTCGAAGTATCTGGGGTCAGACAACTTATTTATAATATGTAGTGATAAATCAGTCTAATAACAAAAAAGTATCAAAATCCCTGCAGTAGTTCATGGTTAGGCTTCACACACAAACAGAAAACTGCAGCAGAAGACTTTAGTCTACCTATAGTCACGAAAAAGCCTACCACACCAATCCAACCCCCCACTCCCAACAGTCAACCCCCTCATAGCTCCTTGACCATACCTTTCTGACTTACTCCACCTTCCACATCCCCAAAAACTTCCTCCACTCCCCATGAAAGGCACTGCTCCTGAACAATCATTGTGTAACACTGTTGTCAATTCTTCTGACACAACTATTACTCCCACAGAAATCTCAGTACTTTCAAAAAGCCTATCCTTTAGTCCCAAACCTAATTTCAACCATGCTGGACTCGTAAAGGACGTTATTTCCATTACTTGTTCCCTGCAGTGAAAAATTTTCTTCACCACACACACCACTGACACAGCCAGCCAGAATCCCACATAGAATATTATTTAGAATAGTTCCAAAATTCCTCCTACTGTGATCCTCCTCCCCTTCCACACAGTCATCTCTTGGCAATCTTTCAGGAGTTTCTCACTTCTAACCAGGCCTCACCTTCCTTTTCTAAGTCCCTCCTTCGTGTGTCTAACTTCACTCCTGTGGAACGCAGGCCTGAGAGCTAACCCAAACCTTATCATCCTTCCCACAGACAAAAGCTTCACCACAGTGTGTTATTGTGACTATGTGGCTGAGAGTTTCTATCAAAACCTGATGCATGAATTCATCTCCCCCCCACCCCACCCCCAACCTACCATTAACAAGCTCCTGAAACTCAACAGACCCAACCACACAGGTCTTCCTGCTGATTGTCCCATTATGGCAGGATACAGTGCTCCACCTAACGAACCTCTGTCTTTGTTGACCAACACCTCCAAAAATTGTTTGTAACCTTCCATCCTACATTCAAGATACTGGTCATGTCCTTCACCGCCACTCCACGTTTCCAGTCCAGTTACCACTGTGGACATGCTTACTTCCCTAACAAGGACATGGAACACTGACTTTCCCAGTATCATACTGATACCCGAACCACCAACTCTTTTCTAATCCTCCTAGCCATTCACATCCTGACCCAGTGTTATTTGACTTTGGAAGGTCAAATCTATAAACAAATCTGTGACATTGCCATTGATACTCGCATGGCACCATCCTATGCCAGCTTATTGATAGACTGTCTGGAGGAATCCTTCCTATCCAGTCAACACCGAAAACCTCTTGTTTGGCTCAGGTTCATTGATATTTTCATTATCTGGACTTGCAGCAAGGACAACTTGTGCTCTTTCCTCTATAAACTGATCACCTCCCAAATCCACTTTACCTAGTCCTCCTCAACTCATTGAGCCATATTCCTAGATGGCGATACCTGCCTCTCAGGTGGCTCCATAAATACACTCCTGGAAATGGAAAAAAGAACACATTGACACCGGTGTGTCAGACCCACCATACTTGCTCCGGACACTGCGAGAGGGCTGTACAAGCATTGATCACACGCACGGCACAGCGGACACACCAGGAACCGCGGTGTTGGCCGTCGAATGGCGCTAGCTGCGCAGCATTTGTGCACCGCCGCCGTCAGTGTCAGCCAGTTTGCCGTGGCATACGGAGCTCCATCGCAGTCTTTAACACTGGCAGCATGCCGCGACAGCGTGGACGTGAACCGTATGTGCAGTTGACGGACTTTGAGCGAGTGCGTATAGTGGGCATGCGGGAGGCCGGGTGGACGTACCGCCGAATTGCTCAACACGTGGGCCGTGAGGTCTCCACAGTACATCAATGTTGTCGCCAGTGGTCGGCGGAAGGTGCACGTGCCCGTCGACCTGGGACCGGACCGCAGCGACGCACGGATGCACGCCAAGACCGTAGGATCCTACGCAGTGCCGTAGGGGACCGCACCGCCACTTCCCAGCAAATTAGGGACACTGTTGCTCCTGGGGTATCGGCGAGGACCATTCGCAACAGTCTCCATGAAGCTAGGCTACGGTCCCGCACACCGTTAGGCCGTCTTCCGCTCACGCCCCAACATCGTGCAGCCCGCCTCCAGTGGTGTCGCGACAGGCGTGAATGGAGGGACGAATGGAGACGTGTCGTCTTCAGCGATGAGAGTCGCTTCTGCCTTGGTGCCAATGATGGTCGTATGCGTGTTTGGCGCCGTGCAGGTGAGCGCCACAATCAGGACTGCATACGACCGAGGCACACAGGGCCAACACCCGGCATCATGGTGTGGGGAGCGATCTCCTACACTGGCCGTACACCACTGGTGATCGTCGAGGGGACACTGAATAGTGCACGGTACATCCAAACCGTCATCGAACCCATCGTTCTACCATTCCTAGACCGGCAAGGGAACTTGCTGTTCCAACAGGACAATGCACGTCCGCATGTATCCCGTGCCACCCAACGTGCTCTAGAAGGTGTAAGTCAACTACCCTGGCCAGCAAGATCTCCGGATCTGTCCTCCATTGAGCATGTTTGGGACTGGATGAAGCGTCGTCTCATGCGGTCTGCCCGTCCAGCACGAAGGCTGGTCCAACTGAGGCGCCAGGTGGAAATGGCATGGCAAGCCGTTCCACAGGACTACATCCAGCATCTCTACGATCGTCTCCATGGGAGAATAGCAGCCTGCATTGCTGCGAAAGGTGGATATACACTGTACTAGTGCCGACATTGTGCATGCTCTGTTGCCTGTGTCTATGTGCCTGTGGTTCTGTCAGTGTGATCATGTGATGTATCTGACCCCAGGAATGTGTCAATAAAGTTTCCCCTTCCTGGGACAATGAATTCATGGTGTTCTTATTTCAATTTCCAGGAGTGTATGTTCGTTATCTAGTGCACCAGCCACTAACAGTACCTCCACCTTTACAACCATCGGCTGTTTCATGTCAGAAAGTCTCTTATTTTACAGTCGTGCCACCTGTGAGTGCTGTATCTACAGAGGAAAGCAGGACTTGTCAAAATATGCTGATAATCGTACCAGAGCCTTTACTGGCAGACAGTATCCTATTCAGTTCATCCATAAATATATATCCTATGCTATATGCTCCTCCGACACCAGCATACCTATTAACCAGCCATTGAGCAGCATTCCTCTGATCACCCAGCATCACCCTGGCCTCAACCACATCCTTCACATGGCTCCATCTACCTCTGTTCATGCCCTGAGATGAGGTATATATATCCTACCATCACCACCCAAAGCCGTGTTCCACTACCCATCCAACCCACAGAATATGCCTTCCCTCTTGCTGACTGGAGTATATGATGGTTCAAAAAGCTTTGATTTTTGGGACTCTGATTGTATGTACCATTAAGACAGTGCTGGCTTTGTTCAATAGTACTGATTTTATATCACATTACTTGCAGTCACAAGAAACATTAGATACATTTTTGCCATAAACTTAGTATAGATCTTGGTTTCTGCATGTTATGCTGTTTGCTGCAGAGCCCTGCCTAGTCTCCCACATTATGACACAAAACCAACTTGTAACTCAAACCCATGTGTGTTATTAGTGCAGTATGGATACAATATTCATTGAATTGCAGCAACAGCAAATTCAGAGAGAGCAGATTTTGACACGTTTTGCCAGTAACACCGCCCTCACTGGTATGTATGCATGTGTTGTCAGCATCTATATTTATAACATTTGATTATGCAATGAAAACATGGTGTATACATCTGCTGTTTTTGCTGTTTGCAAGGCTAGTAATATTTCTGATATTCATTTCCAGTATGCTTTGTTATTGGTTCCTAGTAATCACATTTAAGAGTTTGTTCACAAATTAAGACCTGTCATAGAACCTTGTAATTTGCTGTCCACTAATTTTGATGTGCAAGCACATGTAGTGGCTACTAGACCATGTTCCAGCCAGTTTCCACAGAAAAGACCCCATTGTATAAATCCAGGTTGGCAGACCTACATGGTCACAGTCAACAGTGTAATTTTCTGTGCCCAGAGTGTAATGCATCTTATGCTAAATCTGTTAATTCAGAATAGAGTTGTCCATCAAGTTCCCGACCAGAAAGTTCAGGCTAGTGCTCTTAAAAACTCTGATCATAGGTTCTTCATGTAGCTCAATAATTCGAACTTACATCAGTGGCACAACATGTACTCAGCATTGATTTAGGTATGGCAGAAGTGCATGCATCTTGGACAACATTATTCCCTAAAATCAACTGATGACAGAAGAGTGTCATCAACTGTAGAGTCTATGGTACTGTCACACTAAGGTGCAAATAAACAGATTAGGAAAGTATTTAGAAACCATAGTAATACTAGAAGTAGAAACTGTAATGATGGTGGTATCAAAATTATAGTTCACAAAGCATAAAGAAAACAATGCAACAACTGTGCATGACGTTGCCATTCATCAAAGTCCCCCATGGCCTTCGCCTTGGTGTGGTACTGCACTACAGAGTATCATGCCACTGCCTTGGCCAATAACAGAACTCCACTCAGACTGATCTCACTGGTCAACAACAACGTGTATGTGGATTTTCATGTGGCTGTTTTTAATAGGATTCATTTTGTGATTTAAATGCTTTATGTAAGGGGTGTGCTGATTTATTTGAATCTAGGCTTTGCACAAAACTCTGAAGCATGTGTACCATTGAACCCTGATGCTGTAAAACGTGTAGCTAATAGGCATTGTTCAAAGCGGCAATTAAAAAACCTCAGGGTACTAGTTGGATTATTGCCTGAAATTACCATTAGATTCACAGATTATATTAATCAGTATGTCTTTCATGCTATATTAAGTAATAGATTACCTTCTATCATTATGATGTTTCATACTTCAAACAGCTTATATTGAGGCTACAGTAATCTGTGAACTGAACTGTTCAGATGAAATTCTAGTTACTGGGTCTAACTGAGAGCAGCATCTCAACTATTTCAAACAGCTATGTAATAAGGAACTTTTTGGCAGATTAAAACAATGTGTTGTAGCACGACTCAAATCCAGGCTGTGAGGATGTGTTGCAAGTTGTCCTTGGTTACCATAGGTGGTAGAGCACTTGCCCATGTAAGGCTAAGGTCCCAGGTTTGACTTCCAGTCTAGCACACAGTTTTCATCTACCAGGAAGTTGATAACAGTGCGCACTCTGCTGCCGAGTGCACAGAACATGTACACAACTTCTTTGCCGGTGGTTTGTTGTGCATCAGGGTAAATAAACTAAACACACTTTGTATTATCTCAGAACTATATTTTTTCACTCAAGATATACACTTAGCTTTCAAGCAAACATGCTACCATGTCAAGGAGGACTGACTGTAGAACTCTGATATAAAAAAATCTGGAAGTGTTTTTTCAGCTTTACTTCAGAATGAGCTTCATTAGCATGTAGAGCCACACATTCACATGTACCACTATATTAGTGTTGAAACAATCTTACTATGGTAAAAGAAACATAAATAATAATAAAAAATCAGATGAACATATAAAAAAAGAATTATCTTTTCTTGCTCCCTATCTATTCATTATAATATATTTGCCCCCACTGCCTGCTGGAAATTGAAATTGGGTAATGAATGGTTACAGCAGCCAGTAGTCTAGTATCAATTCAGTTTCATATTCTGAGAGACAAGTGTCTTGTATAAGTTTGCAGGAGATAAGCCCATTTGATGTCATTATTTACAATCTGTCTTTTGTTGCCCTGTATGTATAAAGTTCAAATCTTCATTGATTTATGTTGTACGTTTCCATTCCATGAGGATCGAGGTACAAGTGTTAGTTACTTTAATTCTTAAAGAAAAAAAAAACTCGTACTCATGTCTTTGTTGAATTAATAGTACAGGATATAAAGGAGCCAAGAAATTGCTATAAATACTTATTCCACTCAGTACTATAATACTATTTTTGCATTTAAGGCTTTGGCTTCAAGTTAGGTGGAAGGTACAAACATAAACACAAAAGTAAATCAAATCTCTTTATTACACATAACATTACAAATCTTGCAGATAGTTTCATGTTAACTATATTGTCTTTATTTATTCTTTTACTTATGGGTGATTGGTGTGTGATACTAAAATCGCATTGTCTGTTTTATTTATGTGTCACCAAACTGCAACCAAATTGTGCGACAAGGTTGATGTAGTTATTAGATGCACTAGATGACAGATACCATTGTGTGTCATATTGAGATTGTCATGATACAATGTTGCCACAGAAAGCAGGCATGAGCACAGTGATTTGCGCACAGTGGCACAGCCATTACTGAAGTGTGTGTTACCAAATTTCGCTCCTCAGAGACTACGGTGACCCATTAATCTTGCAGTGAATGTCTTAGAGGCACAAGACAGGAGAGATTGCAGCATATCTATAGTCAAGATACTTCTTTACAATCTGTTCTTCATTTTGATTACCTGCAATGGCCACACATCACTCAACAGCATTCTTGCAAGACAATAACTTACTTCACCAGGTTCACATTCTCACCATTAAGTTGTGTTTGTTTCATTAAATGTTGCTCTCACTTTATAAGCTACTCTGCCCTTTGCACCAAACATGTCACGTCATTCAGTGCCTAATACTGCATCCTTCACTACCTCCATGAAACATATGTCAATGTGCCTATGTGATATATTAACATAGTTGTTACATCCTAAGGTCACTTTAATCACACAATATTTTAACCATTAGAGTGACATCTGTCCCAGCACAGTAAATGTTTATTGGCAGCATCATTTTGGCCCTGCTTTTTACATTTCTTTAGTAGGTAATGATTATCTACCATGTATTTAATCTCATACACTTTGTACGGACAAGCAGGATAAGTTAACCCGTCACTCAAGTAATACTTAGAAACTTCATTCTCTGTTTACAAGTAGGGATCACAACCTTTACTGTAGTTTATTTCATTATGTTGTGTGCAAGTAGCAACCATTTTGGTAGAACCTATGATTCAACCTATTTATAATTGAATTTCATGGCCTTGAAGGAGGAGAATCCATTTCTGCTACCTACTTAAAGGCTAAGTCCTAATTGCAATACTGTGAGCAAGATGATGTATACTATTTTCTACCAAAGAGACAGATTTCCACTTATATTACAGTAAGGTATTGTACTAGCTTCAGTAGACAGTAGATACTCAGCAAGCTTGGTTTTCATCATCTTGCACCACATTCTGTTGTTTGTGCAACATGTTAAAATCTATATCTACATCTACATTTATACTCCACAAGCCACCTAACGGTGTGTGCCAGAGGGCACTTTATGTGCCACTGTCATTACCTCCCTTTCCTGTTCCAGCCGTGTATGGTTCGCGGGAAGAACAACTGCCGGAAAACCTCCGTGTGCGCTCAAATCTCTCTAATTTTACATTCGTGATCTCCTTGGGAGGTATAAGTAGGGGGAAGCAATATATTCGATACCTCCTCCAGAAATGCACCCTCTCGAAATCTGAACAGCAAGCTACACCACGATGCAGAGCACCTTTCTTGCAGAGTCTGCCACTTGAGTTTGCTAAACATCTCCGTAACGCTATCACGCTTACCAAACAACCCTGTGACAAAATGCGCTGCTCTTCTTTGGATCATATCTATCTCCTCTATCAACCCGACCTGGTATGGATCCCACACTGATGAGCAATACTCAAGTATAGGTCGAACGAGTGTTTTGTAAGCCACCTCTTACCTCCTTTGCTGATGGACTACATTTTCTAAGGACTCTCCCAATGAATCTCAACCTGGCACCCGCCTTACCAACAGTTAATTTTATATGATCATTCCACTTCAAATCGTTCCGCACGCATACTCCCACATATTTTACATAAGTAACTGCTACCAGTGTTTGTTCCACTATCATATAATCATACAGTAAGGGATCCTTCTTTCTATGTATTCGCAATACATTACATTTGTCTATGTTAAGGGTCAGTTGCCACTCCCTGCACCTAGTGCCTATCCACTGCAGATCTACCTGCATTTCATTGCAATTTTCTAATGCTGCAACTTCTAAGTATACTACGGCATCATCCGCAAAAAAGCCGCATGGGACTTCCGACACTATCTACTAGGTCATTTATATATATTGTGAAAAGCAATGGTCCCATAACACTCCCCTGTTGCACGCCAGAGGTTACTTTAACGTCTATAAACGTCTCTCCATTGAGAACAACATGCTGTGTTCTGTTTGCTAAAAACTCATCAATCCAGCCACACAGCTGGTCTGATGTTCCGTAGGCTCTTTCTTTGTTTATCAGGTGACAGTGCGGAACTGTATCGAACGCCTTCCGGAAGTCAAGGAAAATGGCATCTACCTGGGAGCCTGTATCTAGTATTTTCTGGGTCTCACGAACGAATAAAGTGAGTTGGGTCTCACACGATCGCTGTTTCCAGAATCCATGTTGATTTGTACAGAGTAGATTCTGGGTTTCCGGAAATGACATGATACGCGAGCAAAAAACATGTTCTAAAATTCTACAACTGATTGATGTCGGAGATATAGTTCTATAGTTTCGCGCATCTGCTTGACGACCCTTCTTGAAGACTGGGACTACTTGTGCTCGTTTCCAATCATTTGGAACCTTCCGTTGCTCTAGAGACTTGCGGTACATGGCTGTTAGAAGGGGGCAAGTTCTTTCACGTACTCTGTGTAGAATCAAATTGGTATCCCGTCAGGTCTAGTGGACTTTCCTCTATTGAGTGATTTCAGTTGCTTTTCTACTCTTTGAACACTTATTTCGATGTCAGCCATTTTTTCATTTGTGCGAGGATTTAGAGAAGGAACTGCAGTGCGGTCTTCCTCTGTGCAACAGCTTTGGAAAAAGGTGTTTAGTATTTCAGTTTTACGTGTGTCGTCCTCTGTTTGAATGCCATCATCATCCCAGAGTGTCTGGATATGCTGTTTCGAGCCACTTACTGATTTAACATAAGACCAGAACTTCCTAGGAGTTTCTGTCAAGTCGGTACATAGAATTTTACTTTCTAATTCACTGAACGCTTCATGCATAGCCCTACTTACGCTAACTTTGACATAGTTTAGCTTCTGTTTGTCTGAGACGTTTTGGCTGCATTTAAACTTGCAGTGTAGCTCTCTTTGCTTTTGCAGTAGTTCCCTAACTTTGTTGTTGAACCACAGTGGGTTTTCCCATCCCTCACAGTTTTACTTGGCACATACCTGTCTAAAACGCATTTTACGATTGCCTTGAACTTCTTCCATAAACACTCAACATTGTCCGTGTCGGAACAGAAATTTTTGTTTTGATCTGTTAGGTAATCTGAAATCTGCCTTCTATTACTCTTGCTAAACAGATAAACCTTCCTCCCTTTTTTTATATTCTTATTTACTTCCATATTCAAGGATGCTGCAATCGCTCTATGATCACTGATTCCCTGTTCTACGCTTACAGAGTCGAAAAGTTTGGGTCTGTTTGTTATCAGTAGGTCCAAGATGTTATCTCCACGAGTCGGATCTCTGTTTAGTTGCTTGAGGTAATTTTCGGATACATCTACATCTACATCTACATCTACATTTATACTCCGCAAGCCATCCAACGGTGTGTGGCGGAGGGCACTTTACGTGCCACTGTCATTACCTCCCTTTCCTGTTCCAGTCGCGTATGGTTCGCGGGAAGAACGACTGTCTGAAAGCCTCCGTGCGCGCTCGAATCTCTCTAATTTTACATTCATGATCTCCTCGGGAGGTATAAGTAGGGGGAAGCAATATATTCGATACCTCATCCAGAAACGCACCCTCTCGAAACCTGGCGAGCAAGCTACACCGCGATGCAGAGCGCCTCTCTTGCAGAGCCTGCCACTTGAGTTTGTTAAATATCTCCGTAACGCTATCACAGTTACCAAATAACCCTTTGACGAAACGCGCCACTCTTCTTTGGATCTTCTCTATCTCCTCCGTCAACCCGATCTGGTACGGATCCCACACTGATGCACAATACTCAAGTACAGGTCGAACGAGTGTTTTGTAAGCCACCTCCTTTGTTGATGGACTACTTTTCCTAAGGACTCTCTCAATGAATCTCAACCTGGTACCTGCCTTACCAACAATTAATTTTATATGATCATTCCACTTCAAATCGTTCCGCACTCATAGTCCCAGATATTTCACAGAAGTAACTGCTACCAGTGTTTGTTCTGCTATCATATAATCATACAATAAAGGATCCTTCTTTCTATGTATTTGCAATACATTACATTTGTCTATGTTAAGGGTCAGTTGCCACTCCCTGCACGAAGTGCCTATCCGCTGCAGATCTTCCTGCATTTCGCTACAATTTTCTAATGCTGCAACTTCTCTGTATACTACAGCATCATCCGCGAAAAGCCACATGGAACTTCCGACACTATCTACTAGGTCATTTATATATATTGTGAAAAGCAATGGTCCCATAACACTCCCCTGTGGCATGCCAGAGGTTACTTTAACGTCTGTAGAGTCTCTCCATTGATAACAACATGCTGTTTTCTGTTTGCTAAAAACTCTTCAATCCAGCCACACAGCTGGTCTGATATTCCGTAGGCTCTTACTTTGTTTATCAGGCGACAGTGCGGAACTGTATCGAATGCCTTCCGGAAGTCAAGGAAAATAGCATCTACCTGGGAGCCTGTATCTAATATTTTCTGGGTCTCATGAACAAATAAAGCGAGTTGGGTCTCACACGATCACTGTTTCCGGAATCCATGTTGATTCCTACATAGTAGATTCTGGGTTTCCAAAAACGACATGATACTCGAGCAAAAAACATGTTCTAAAATTCTACAACAGATCGACGTCAGAGATATAGGTCTATAGTTTTGCGCATCTGCTCGACGACCCTTCTTGAAGACTGGGACTACCTGTGCTCTTTTCCAATGATTTGGAACCTTCCGTTTCTCTAGAGATAGTGCACTCAGTATAATGTCACTCAATTCTCTGTCCCTACCACCCGTCCTAAACATCTGAGTGTCCCAGTCTATATCTGGTAAATTGAAATCTCCACCTAAGACTATAACATGCTTAGAAAATTTATGTGAAATGTATTCCAGATTTTCTCTCAGTTGTTCTGCCACTAATGCTGCTGAGTCGGGAGCTCGGTAAAAGGAGCCAATTATTAACCTAGCTCAGTTGTTGAGTGTAACCTCCACCCATAATAATTCACAGGAACTATCCACTTCTACTTCACTACAGGATAAACTACTACTAACAGTGACAAACACGCCACCACCGGTTGCGTGCAATCTATCCTTTCTAAACACCGTCTGTGCCTTTGTAAAAATTTCAGCAGAGTTTATCTCTGGCTTCAGCCAGCTTTCCGTACCTGTAACGATTTCAGCTTCTGTGCTTTCTATCAGCGCTTGAAGTTCCGGTACTTTACCAACGCAGCTTCAACAGTTTACAATTACAATACCGATTGGTGCTTGGTCCCCGCATGTCCTGACTTTGGCCCGCACCTTCTGAGGCCTGTGTTATGTTCACAATATATGTTTGTTCTGTCACTGAACAATGTGGACAACTTTATATAAAGAGTCATGAGTTTGATTCATTAAAAAATTAGTTTATTTTTAGTGTGAAGTACTCAGTACCTTGTAGTACTAGTTAAGCCTTCTTTTAATACTTGTGGATTATGTACATTTACTTTATGTGATTTGTAGTCCAGGTTTCTCTTATACATGACATAAGGAAGGGTTGTCTGTCTTGTAGACACATTAAATTCACTGCATTTAAAACAAAAAGGGCTTCTCTCACTGAATTGTAGGAAGTATACTAATGCTCTATACTACTAGTACGTCACTGTGAAAGGTCATTGGCCATACTGCTCCATGTAAGCAAGCATGTTCATTCTGCTTATCTTGCTGTTTTATTTCTTTCTTCTGGAGTATATGTGAGAAGTGATTAGTGACTCCAGGTGAAAGTTTTGATTTCATGATTGGCTTGCAACATACGGCACTTGGGAACAAATTGC
The DNA here is from genome assembly GCF_023864275.1 of Schistocerca cancellata. NCBI lineage: Eukaryota > Metazoa > Arthropoda > Insecta > Orthoptera > Acrididae > Schistocerca > Schistocerca cancellata. The sequence goes on along the minus strand of NC_064631.1, from coordinate 349,412,953 downwards.
ATTCAACATTATCATCAAACTTCACTTGCTTACCTCCCTAACATTCAGTGTGTGTGTGTGTGTGTGTGTGTGTGTGTGTGTGTGTGTGTGTGTGTGTGTGTGTGTGTAGATTTTAGCATACATAGGTTTCGTCTTATAAGTTAAGCATAGATATTCACTGAGTAGAATAATAGTTTGTAAATGATAACTATTTGTTAATTTCTCTAAATTTTGGTTACTTTCTCTTCTATGTCTATTTGTATTGTAGAGTTTATTATATTTTAAATTTCAGATTAATTCCTTGGTAGTTAACGCTTCATAAGATAAATTTTCTGTGTCTGCTTGTTTTTTGCCCCCACCTTGACCTTTGGCCACCGCCAGAGAGCTTAACAAGGTCAGTCAGAGTTTCCTGTCGGCAGCAGCAGTATGACACTACTGTGGTTTGTTACTTCAGTTATATTTTCTGCGTGCCCCTCTCATTGGAGTGTGAATTTTAATTAGCATGGCTCACCATATTGCATTGTGCTGATTGGGTATTTCCAGATCCACAGTTACCCAGTCATTGTTGTACTGTATGTATTGTATGTTGACCGGGGACCTAGAAACGACGGAGAGGCTCCATCCCATTCGCAGCCGCAATGGTCCACAACCCCACGATGACTACGGCAGTCCACTTCACCCCTCCGCTGCCGCACACCGAACCCAGGGTTATTGTGCGGTTCGGATAAGTTATTCCATGTGTAAGTTATTCCATGTGTAAGTGTATCAGGGAATGTGTATGGGTCTGCAATGTAACTGTTAAATAATTTAGTTACATGTGAATGTGTTGAGGTGAACTTATTTAGCCAGAAATTTATGTGGAGAACTTGTTTGCGCAGCAATCGCTGACATAGTGTAACTGAGGTGGAATAAGGGGAACCAGTCCACATTTGCCGAGGCAGATGGAAAACCACCTAAAAACCATCCACAGACTAGCTGGTTCACCGGACCTTGACACAAATCCGCCGGGAGGATTCATGACGGTGACCATGCATTCCTTCCTGCCCGAAAGCCGTGCGTTAGACCGCATGGCCAACCGGGCGGGCAGCCATTGTTGTTACTACTGTTACTACTACTACTACTACTACTACTATTATTATTATTATTATTATTATTATTATTATGATCTTCTTTCCTTTCTCAGACCTTAAGTCTGGTTAAAAATGGAAAGTGACGCGTACCTTGATCAAGCGTGACTTCCTTTTAACTGTACGGTATATGTTACGTTGCATTTAGGAATTTTTGGGTAATTGAACATGTATCAATAATTAAAGATTTCTGTAGTTGTATATATACGTTTGAATGTAGCTGTATTGCGTTGATGTACTGGTGGATATTGTGTGGTATGACTCCTGTAGTTGATAGTATAATTGGTATAATGTCAACTTTATCCTGATGCCACATGTCGTTGACTTCCTCAGCCAGTTGGATGTATTTTTCAATTTTTTTCTCCTGTTTTCTTTTGTATATTTGTTGTATTGGGTATGGATATTTCGATTAGTTGTGTTAATTTCTTCTTTTTATTGATGAGTATGATGTCAGGTTTGTTATGTGGTGTTGTTTTATGTTATAATGGTTCTGTTCCAGTATAATTTGTATTCATCATTCTCCAGTACATTTTGTGGTGCATACTTGTATGTGGGAACGTGTTGTTTTATTAGTTTATGTTGTATGGCAAGTTGTTGATGTATTATTTTTGCTACATTGTCATGTCTTCTGGTGTATTCTGTATTTGCTAGTATTGTACATCTGCTTGGTATGTGATCTACTGTTTCGATTTGTTGTTTGCAAAGTCTGCATTATCTGTTGTGGTATCGGGATCTTTAATAATATGCTTGCTGTAATATCTGGTGTTTATTGTTTGATCCTGTATTGCAAATTGAATTCTTCCATCTCTTTTCTTAGCCATGTGTTGGATGCGTCTTGATCGATGTATGGCTGTGTTAGATGATACGGGTGCTTGCCATGTAGTGTTTTCTTTTTCCAATTTACTTTCTTTGTATCTGTTGATGTTATGTGATCTAAAGGATTGTAGAAGTGGTTATGAAGTTGCAATGGTGTAGCCGATGTATTTATATGAGTGATTGCTTTGTGTATTTTGCTAGTTTCTTAGTAGTAGTAGTAGTAGTAGTAGTAGTAGTATTGTGGTCTCGTTGCTGCTGCTGCTGCTGCTGCTGCTGCTTATAAGTGGAATAGGGGAGTGCCAGCCACTGTAGTAGTAGTTGTTGTTGTTGTTGTTGTTGTTGTTGTTGTCGCCGATTTTGGTGTTCCCATTCCCCCTTGCATTACTGTGCATGTTTCAATTGTTCGCTTGTCCCTTCACTATTTAATGGATGAGATCAATGGAAATGAACATTGAAAGGAAGTATTTGAAATCAGTCTCGCACACTGTAACAAGTTTTTCTGTGACACTTTACAGTAATTTTCCTGTAAAGATCTAGAGCACATCTGCATGAGAAATTGGTTTCCTTCAGTACCTTGTTTCGTTAATATGCTTCGCAGAGTATCTACATAAACCCCCTTGTTTACTGTTGTAGGGTTCCAGGTTCAACGCCTCCTTTTTAGGACATTCTTGAACACAATTCAACCAGAAGTTGTCTAAAAAGGCTTGTTCAAATTCTGCGTGTGTTTGACATTACTCAGCTACATCTACTGCCCAGAATGAAGTATCTCCTTGGAAGAAGCCTACCACATATTGTATTTTTCGAGCTTCCGTCCAATTATGGTGGTAGTAAATTACGGAAAGATCATCAGATGCATTACTTTCAATTCTGATGAGAAGAGCTGAAACAGGCGGCACAACGATGGTGTAACCAACGTCAGCACTAAGATGAAGGGAAGTACAAACAGTGAGCTCATTGCTTCAGTGTGTGTGTGTGAGAGAGAATTTCAAAGTGTGCGAGAGAGAATTTCGAGAACACCTGATTCAGCACTTGGACAACAGTGCAGAGCAGATGCAATGCTCTTCTGCAATGGGACTATGTGTAGTAACTTCACCTTGGGATGGCACAAGAACTGTCTTTGAGGCTGCAAACTTTGCTTAAAGGAACACTCTGAAGCCCTGAAGTTAAACATTAGGCTAGCAAAGAGCACTGACAGTCTCAGAAAACAGGAGCATAGTCAATCATCAGTACGGGGGAGTATGTAATAGACTGTTATAAAGCCCTCATCGTCCGTCCACTTGCTCTCAATCTGGCCACTCCACCTGCAATCACTGATGCTGATGGAAGTCCAGCTGAACTAGTTACAGGATGACTAGGTGAATATGACAGTGTCACCAGCCACTGCCAGCTTGGTGTCCAATGCTGAGAGTCTGCAGCCATCATGATATGGAGGGAACTTCAACTCTGCAAGCTGCATTCCTGCTACTCACACCTGTGACTGCCCGAAAATCAGGGCCGAACTGATCTTCCGTGAATGAAGAACCGATCTGCTCAGCTTGAGATATTCAGCCAGGGAGCAGTACACCTATACCACCATTCCTGAACAATACAAGCACTGCCTTACTGGCTACAGAGGCCGCTTCTTGGGCTGTCCTTCATGTCACGTAATACTTCCAGTCAACATGGTAAAGAGGTAACAGCAATCTGTTCTTGATGATCGGTTAGTAAAAATAATCAAGATCAGAGAATACCTCATTTATAAAAATGACCAGTTTTGGCAACTTTAATTGGCCATCATCAGATTATGAGCACCATTTAGCTGGAGCTGACAGCATTCTGAACAGCTGCGTATGGCAACAATGGTAACTGCTCACCATTATGACCACACACAGCTGTTCGCCATGCCTTCAGCCTCTCCCAAATGGTGCTCATAATCTGACTCTGCCTGATTAAATGTGCCAAAACCAGTCACTTGAGTAAATAAGATATTCTGTGATAACAACAACCTGCCAGATTAGCCAAGGGCGCTAATGTGCTGCTTCCTGTACTTGGGTAGGCACACCAGCCCTGGATCTCTGGGGGGTTAATGATGAGAGCCGGTGTGCTGGCCAGCCTGGATGTGGTTTTTAGGCAGTTTTCCACATCCCACTAGGTGAATACTGGACTGGTCCCCACGTCCCACCTCAGTTACGTGACTCGCAGGCATTCAAAAATGTTCGCACTCTTTCATGGCCTACACTAGATGCAGGCAGCTGGGGTACACTAATTCCATCCTAGGAGGTACGGGGTGGCAACAGGAAGAGCATCCAGCCACCCTCTGACACTAACATCGCCAAATCCGTAGTAACAAGGCCAACCCAGGGTTGAAGTGGGACAAAGGCCCAAAGAAAATGATGATGATGGTGATTCTGTGCTGTCAGCAGGTTTTACTAATTGATCTTCGTTACACTTTTAGGTCTACTGTCAACACATCATCTCAACAACCAACAAGAGAGGCAAGTTTTTTTTCAGCTGAGCCTGAGTACAGCTTCAGAGTGCCAGGGTTCTGACATACCAGCCATCATACCCTCCTGTGACAGGGCCACACCACTGACTTCCGACAACATCAGGGTGGTGCACCACAAATAAATACAGGCATGTATTTGGGGAATTCTTGTACATTTTGCACAGCTATGACAGGAAGGTAGTAGTTAAGACACCAATTGACACATTGGATGGCAGGTGTGGGCAATGTTGATATTTTGCAAACATTTCTGCGAGGCAGGTTTAGGACATCACTCGCAGGCTAGAAGGCATGGGCCGGTAGTCACTGTATACAATGTGAAGTAATCAGGGCAGCACAGGGCACCCACATGATGTGAAGAGCTCATACAGTAGTTACAACAGTGTCTAGTGACCTGTGTGTAGGGGCCGAAGCAGGCTGAGGGAAGCTCTTATGTAATTATCGAAGAGCACTCCATGTGTCCTGTCCAGGGGAAAACTACGAGGTGCATTGAAGTTCTAAGGCCTCCGATTTTTTTTCTCCGGACTGGAAAGAGATAGAAACATGCGCATTGTTTTAAAATGAGACCACATTCATTGTCAATACGCCCCAGAGATGGCAGCACCGTACGGCAGATGGAATTTTACCGCCAGCGGCGAGAATGAGAACTGTTTTAAATACTTAAAATGGTGATGTTTTCCTTCCTTGAACAGCGTGCAATCATTCGTTTTCTGAATATGCGTGGTGTGAAACCAATTGAAATACATCGACAGTTGAAGGAGACATGTGGTGATGGAGTTATGGATGTGTCGAAAGTGCGTTCATGGGTGCGACAGTTTAATGAAGGCAGAACATCGTGTGACAACAAACCGAAACAACCTTGGGCTCGCACAAGTCGGTCTGACGACATGATCGGGAAAGTCGAGAGAATTGTTTTGGGGGATCGCCGAATGACTGTTGAACAGATCGCCTCTAGAGTTGGCATTTCTGTGGGTTCTGTACACACAATCCTGCATGATGACCTGAAAATGCGAAAAGTGTCATCCAGGTGGGTGCCATGAATGCTGATGGACGACCACATGGCTGCCCGTGTGGCATGTTGCCAAGCAATGTTGACGTGCAACGACAGCATGAATGGGACTTTCTTTTCATCGGTTGTGACAATGGATGAGACGTGGATGCCATTTTTCAATCCAGAAACAAAGCGCCAGTCAGCTCAATGGAAGCACACAGATTCACCGCCACCAAAAAAATTTCCGGTAACCGCCAGTGCTGAAAAAATGGTGGTGTCCATGTTCTGGAACAGTGAGGGCGTAATCCTTACCAATTGCGTTCCAAAGGGCACTACGGTAACAGGTGCATCCTGGGAAAATGTTTTGAAGAACAAATTCCTTCCTGCACTGCAACAAAAACGTCTGGGAAGGGCTGCGCGTGTGCTTTTTCACCAAGACAACGCACCCGCACATCGAGCTAACGTTACGCAACAGTTTCTTCGTGATAACAACTTTGAAGTGATTCCTCGTGCTCCCTACTCACCTGACCTGGCTCCTAGTGACTTTTGGCTTTTTCCAACAATGAAAGACACTCTCCGTGGCCGCACATTCACCAGCCGTGTTGCTGGTCAAAACGGACTACTAAAGAAGCCTTCGCCGCTGCCATGGAATCATGGTGTCAGCATTGTGAAAAATGTGTACGTCTGCCGGGCGATTACGCCGAGAAGTAACGCCAGTTTCATTGATTTCGGGTGAGTAGTTAATTAGAAAAAAAATCGGAGGCCTTAGAACTTGAATGCACCTCGTACATCAGACGCGTAGGGAAAAGACACATAAATAAGCGAGCCTGGAGACTCACAGGAGACAGTCATGTTGCCATTCTGTCTGCATCTAGAAGCGGAGAGAATGAAGATTGTTTAAGTTTCAGGCCAATCATGACAATCTTTTGGTGATGGATATTAACAGCCACCTGGCCCACTGAAGTTACATCCAACCTCCACTGGACATACGTGTCATTGATGTGGGAGAGCGCATTGCATCTTGGAGCTGCACGAGAATGAGGTGCACTAGGGCTGCTAGCCACCATCCTCTGGGTGGCATCGTCTGGCAGACTGAAAGCTGCCATCCACAGGGGTGGGGCCAGGGCACGAACTCGTGGCTTCCTGGGTGCAGAGCTGTTCATGGGCACTGAACGAACTGCCCTGGGTGGACAGCTGGAGCTGCTAGGGCTCACTACGATGACAGCGCTCTACATGGGGTCCATGAGTTGCACTTGAGGGAGCAGTCAGTTGTGTTCTGGACCACGGGCACATTTAACACTGGCAGCGGTCATTTAGCCATGGCACGAGTGCGATTTCTATGTCCGCAAGGCTGGGAAACAGCATGCTAGACACAAGAAGTTCTGGCATTCACATTGCCCCTGACCATTGCACTCTCATCCCCGAGTTCAGTGCAAGACTGGCTGTGTACCTTCGATGTAATAAAGTGTGTTTCTCAACATGCTTCAGTGTGAGTCATCCCAAACCTTACCTCTCTGTTGTTCTGGCATATTACAACACTTGAGCTTGGGGGTTACAGCAATTTGGTGTCTGAGAGTGTCCATCCACGTCCAACACCATGTTTTGGTGAGAGAGTTGGTTTTGGCAAGTGGTGAGTGAAGCAGTAGCCCTTGATGTAGATTTGGTGATAGCTTCAAGCAGAATGTGGTGCAGTGAGTCTAAGTTTTATTGATATTATTTTTTTATGTTTGGTCCCATTGTCAGAGTTAGTTGTGTGAACTAGGGTGCAAGATGTTAAAGAGTTACTTTCGTGAAGCCACAGGAACCCATGGACTAATCTTCAGTTAGAGGTAATGGTGGATGGGAAAATTTAGTGCCAGTGAGGCATTCATTTTGCAATCAATCTTGGCACGAATTGCGATGTACCTGAGTTGTAGCAGCTGTTTGTCCTGAATGTAGGTGTGCTGGTCATCTGTTTAGTTGCTGTACCACGTGTAAATGGGCGATGATTTGCCAGAGGAATAAATTGGTGTTTACATTTTTTTGTGCAGAGGTGAAGGGGAGTATGTGTTTTGTCTTTTTTTTTTTAAAAAAAAATCAGTTGCATTAAGGTGGAAGTAGAATATGCAAAATGGTGGAAACAAGTGCTACTATTGCAGATGCAGTTGCTGCTTTAACTCAGCAAGTGCAAGCAGTAACAGAGCAGTCTGAGAGCATGGAGGAGGAGAACGTTTGAACTTAATTGTAAGTTAGAGGCTCATAAGGAGAGTCATGATCAGTCGTAATCAGTCTCTCGGGAAAGTAAGTCAGGCACTCGCCTTCTGTTCCGTATGACCCAGCAGTGGTTATACTGATTAATCCCTTCTCGGAAAAAGGCAACGGAGGACGTGACAAATCTTGATAAAGATATTAGAGATGCTGCAGAAGCACATGGTTAATCAGATGACGTAACCCTGTATGTTGCTAATATGCGTTTGGTGGGGGATACCTTAGCATATGCTGTCAAGCACGAGACATTGGGTAAAGCACGTAAGTTCCAGGAGTGGGCCATGGGATTTTGCCAGTAGTATGAAACGCAGCAGCGATTTTTTCAGGAGAAATAAAGTACATTACCTGTGCAGCACAAAGAATCTGCGGAAGTGTTCTTGGATAGAATCCCAATCGACACCCTAGCTGCAAACAGGCATTGATATACATCATTGGCGACATGTTGGAAATGTGTGCCCTGACCGGGACTCGAACCCAGAATCTCCTGCTTACATGGCAGATGCTCTATCCATCTGAGCCACCGAGGGCACAGAGGATAGTGCACCTGCATGGACTTATCCCTTGCATACTCCCATTCTTTCAGGAACAGATACTACCTTCATATATAGTTAAAATATGGCTACCCGGCCATCGTCATTCTTGTGCGATTGCACACGCTATGCTCCAACTCATGCGGGGCTTGGTAGATTAATTTGCTCCGAGTAATGAGTGTGATGGGCAAACATCTATTAGGCGAAACTTCTTGGCAGATTAAAACTGTGTGCCGGACCGAGACTCGAACTCGGGACCTTTGCCTTTCGCGAACAAGTGCTCTACCAACTGAGCTACCCAAGCACGACTCACACCCCATCCTCACTGCTTTACTTCTGCCAGTAACTCATCTCCTACCTTCCAAGGCGCACTACAAATGTAGTGGTCGGGACATGTTGGGAATGTGGGTCTCTCAGGGTGCACTATCCTCTGTGCCCTTGGTGGCTCAGATGGATAGAGCATCTGCCATGTAAGCAGGAGATCCCGGGTTCGAGTCCCGGTCAGGGCACACATTTTCAACATGTCCCCAATTATGTATATAAACACCTCTTTGCAGCTAGGGTGTCGATTTAATTATCGTTACAGAAGCTAATAGGATATTGTTACAGGAGGCAGAAAATAGAGCGGTGGATGTTTTTTTGCTTGGTATACCCGCTGAAATGTTATGGAGGGTATGGATGGAGAACCCAAACAACTTGGTTCTTAGGATCAAGACATTTATAGAGGTGGTGGATATGACAATAAAGCAGAGTGTGGACCATCGTTTGTTCACTTCTGAAGTCAAATGTTATAGATGTGGTCGGGAGGGGCATGTAAGGAAGCAGAGTAAGCAACCAGAGTGCTATGCATGTGGTATAGTGGACCACTGGGCATTTTAGTGTAGAGGTAGGAAGAGTGGAAAGCACTGGCAAGGGAAGCAGCCTTTAAACACAAATGGGATTGCTTCAACCTTCAGAAGGCAGTCTCGATACACCATAACACAGAACAAGTCAGTATGCAGATGGAACGTAGCTAGTTGGACCTTTTTTTTTTTTTTTTTTTGTGGTAGGAAATGGAGAGTCTTAGTGGACACAGGTGTGAATGTGACTGTTCTCAGTCTGGACCTCATGGGAAAAAGGTGACTAGGGCCACCATGGTGTACGTTACATGGTGTTGGCAATAATTGGAATTGGGTGGGATCATTGGGTATGGCAGTACTGGAGTTTTCAGTTGGGAAAGCAATGTTCAGCGAATGAACGGAGGTGTTCCCCTGTGTAGGTGAAGGTTATTCAGTTGGTAGATTTTCTCGACAAACATCACACTAAGATTGGTCTTTTGCAATGTACAGTCAAACTCAATGGGACTTTGTTTCAACTGAGGGAAACTGTTGCAGCTGAGGTAATAGTGCAAGGTTCACCATCATGGAGGTGACACCAGTGAAACTGCATATGTTTTCAGTAAATATTGATCAGCAGAATAAAATACCAGCAGGTATGGGAAAGATAGTGTGGGTTTCAGGGGATAGCAATTTGCCAAGGGAAACATTATATATGGTTGAACCACTCTTAAGTAATGAAGAGTTGGATAGATGGCAGGAGTTTAGTGCATATGAGTGACATTAATAGGAACAGGTGATTCCAATTACTGTGGATAATTTTGGCAGAGGGCAGGTGACTGTCAAAGGGTGCAATAATAGCCACTCCGGAAGTCTTGGAAGATGAGAACTTCGAGGGTCATGCCTAGAGGAAAGCCACAAATAAACTGTCGATAAGGAAGTGCTATGAGAGAAAGTAGATCATTTGAAGGGCAGTGATCGAATGGCTATGGAGAACTTGTTGACGTTCAGTGGTTTATTTTGTGCGAATGGAATCTTATCGGATATTCTGATGATGCAACATCATATACTGACAAGGGATAGGGCACCATTCTATAGGAAGCCAGGCTGTATGGCAAAGCAGCTGCAACTATTGGTGGAAGATTTTATTGAACTACTACTGCTATGGGATGGGATCATAGAACAGAGTGATCAATGTATGTCCCTGGAGTGCCAATATTTTCATCATGCCAAAAAGTCAGTAGATGGGACATAGAAGTGCAGATATTGCTGTGACTACAGTCTTTTTGTTTGCCTATCTGTGACTCAGCACCTCCACTATAAGGTGAGTGGCAACTTTCCTTTTTGTAATATTATTACATTTCAACATGGATTTTCCATTGTCGAATGAAATAATTGTCTATTCAAAGGATTTACTGGAGCATGTGAGATGTTTGGAGGGTATCTTCAGCAGACTACAGTTGGCACATTTAACGTTACGAGTGAACAAGTTCCATTTTGTACAGACTCAAGTAAACTATCTGGGTGAAATGGGCCTACCTTCCCATTCCTGTCAGAAATTCCTTCCTCATGTTAACATTCTCTGAAGAGGGCAATTTAGCTAAAATTTTTAACGCTCTGAACTTTATACTGTTACGTCTGTACCCAGTCCCGGTAGGAAACTGCCCTTTAAAAAATTCGGACAAGTAAGTTTACTATTTCAGATTAAATTTAACATTAATAATCCAACTTCGAAATTTTGTGATTTGAATTGTGCAATCATGTTGCACCACATATCTTGAAAATTTACTTCTCTCTTATTTCTGAAAAGCTAAGATATTTATTCATTATGATTATTTAAAATGATAGCATTACTTAAGAGCTATCCAAGACACCAATAACAATCTTTTATTCAAAGTGATTTGTTTATAAGTAACTAAAATGTAATTTAAATTGTTGCAGTGTAAAACTCATTGAAATTGTACAAGAAGTTAAGTAAGCTCTTCCAAATTGCATATCAGAACATGTAGGCCAATATGTGACCCATTTTTTGATGTTAAGTCATGAAAATCATCTTATGACTTTTAATTGTTATTTTGTAAATCTTACATTTAACAATGTAACATTTAACAATTTATTCTATTGTTTAGTTTTATATAAAAGGAAGTGGCGCATGAGACACAGGACTAGTAAGCTGAAGGAGGACAGTCAATCAGAGAGACAGTAAGAATCAGTCAATCTGCATTTATTGTCTTTCGGAAGTTGTTTGTGTGAGACTCTCAGAGGCTGTCAGACAATAAAATGTATCTACTATCAATGTATATACTAATCGGTCACCATACAAAATAATAAAAGTGATATACTCCATGTTTTACTTAAAAATGAGGACATCTGCAATGTTGAACTTTCACTGGGACTTTCTGAAGCAGTAACCCCTGAGGATATCAAAGTTCATTATCTCATCATATGGAGCAGCTAAGTTATTATGTGAACTTCTATTAGCCATGATTGGAATTTTTTAGTTTTCACTCGTCTTCTTTGTTGTGAATGGTGGAGGTCCAAACTATTAAGTTGCTCTGATGGTATGATCGAGTATTCACTATTACCACTGTCAGATTATAGATAGAAATATAAAAACTGTACATTTCATTCTCACTCAGCATCAGTGGTAATTAAAATTCTTCCCTCCTCTGACATATTTAAGGGCATCATTTTATGGGGCACATGATCAGTGAGCATGGCATACAGACTGATCCTCATCTTACAAATGCAGTTCAAAATTATCCAATACCACAAACAACTAAGCAGGTACGGTAGTTCATTGGTCTCTGTAATTATTATAGACAGTTCATGAAAGACTTTGCAAAAATAGCTGGACTCTTGAACAAGTTACTGAAGATGCTGATGAAATTCCATTGGTTGCAGGAATGTCAGGAAGCATTTGAAAAATTGAAAGAAATATTAGTTTTAGATCCAGTATTGGTTTTTCCAGATTTTGAGAAAGAATTTATCCTTGCATGTGTGATGCATCATTGAGGCAGTCGATTGTGTTTTGGGACAGATTATAGATGATCAAGAATGTCCAGTAACTTACGCTTCAAGGCAGTTAAACAAGGCTGAGTGTAACTACTCAACAGTGGAGAATGAAATGTTGGTAGTCATCTATGGTATTACATATATTCAGTGTTATCTGTATGCTAGGAAATTTAACGTTGTGACATATTGTGCCTCATTGAAGTGGTTGCTTGATTTGAAAGATCCATCTAGTAGATTAACTTGGTGAGCATTTAAGCTTACAGAATTCAAGTAAGAGGTAATTCATAAGCCAGGGAAATCACAAGCAAATGCAGATTCATTATGCCGTGGGTTAGCAATGTTAAGTATGCTAGGGAAGAGTGGCAGTGGACCAGGCGAGGGCTAAGGAGGCCAGGCTTTTAAATCAAAGCCACATTTTGTTTTGCATGACAGTTTGTTGTGTAGAACGACGGGGTATGGACTATGTATGGTGGTTACAGAGGGTTTTTCGGAAGGAAGTTTTGCATCAGCTCATGACCATATGTTGTCGGGTCATGATTGGACAGACGTGTAGCAGAGTAGTTATGGTGGAGGAACAGGAAGTGTGATGTGGAGCAGTATGTTGAGGAATGTGCCTCATACACGCAGAGGGCCAATATTATGCATCATAAAGTGCATTGCAAAGGTTACCAGAGGTGTCCAGTCCATTTTCTATGTTGGGGTTGGGTGTCCTTGGGCCATTTAATAAAACACCTGCAGGAAATAGGTATTTTCTCATGATCATTTTTCTCGATTTTTGGCAATGGTACTGATGACAGGCCAACGGGCTAGTACTGTAGTGCAGGCATTAGTAAACAATTGGATATTAAAGTTTGAGGTGCCTGAGACCATAATTACGGACCAAGATACGAATTTTGTCTTGGATTTAATGAAGCAGATGTACCACGTGTTGCGTATAAGGAAGTTACGGATGAGTCTGTTTCATCCGCAGACCAACGGGAGAACGGAATGCAAAGATGTTGAGCTAGAACGTAGTTTCCAGACACGAAGATTGGTACCTCTATTTATCATATGTACAGTATGCCTATAATTCCATGGTTCATATTGAATCGGGGTGTTGTACGGCAGGAAAATACCAACTCCCTTTGACGTTTTAATTCCTAAATTAGGACTGGATGGTGACTTGGTGAGAAAGTTTGCCAGAATAATTAGGGAAGTTTGGAGAAATGTGCAAAAGGCAAACACACAGATGCTGGAATGCCAGGACAACCAAACAGACGCATGGGCAAATTGCCACAATACCATGTGCACCATGGGTAGTGATCACTAGTCCCTATACAGCAAAGGGGAAAATGAAGAAATTTTTAACAAAATACCAGGGACCATACCAGGTCCTGGAAATGACCTCACCGGTCAACGTGAAGATATAGTACCCCACAAAAACGTCTGTTATACATGTTAGTCATATAAAGTCATTGAAAGGAATGGTAGAAGGGATTCCACAGTTATCACAGCCAGTCAGGAGGTGAAAGTCACAAAGGGTAAAAAGAAGGAAATGGAATTGGTGAGCAATGTAACATGCATAATGTGCCATATAGGTTAAGGTTGCATAAGTAAGCTATATAATTGTAATTTGTTGTTTCTTTATTTTGGTAGTATATCTTTTTTCTGTCGTGGAAATATTTGTTGTTTTTCTTTTCTTTGCAGAGTTGTTAGTTTTTCATGTCAGTGCCACCGATATTGTTTATTTGTGGATTGTGCATTATCGGAAAGAGAGAGGGGGTGATAGAGTAATTTGTGATCTGTCTGGGTGGCCATGTATGAACTTGTATGCGAAGATGTGATGAGTGTTTGTTTCTGGGGGGAAAGTGAATGAGGTGATTTGGAAGGAGCTTCTGCCAGCCTGGACATACTTCCAGAGGATGGGTACTTATTGGTTATACTGCTTATTCACGTGGAAAATATACGGTTGAATTGGAAGGAGACAGACTGGTAAAGTTGAAAAAACTCAAGCTTTGGGAAAGTGGAATGATCATTAATGGCGCAACTTTAAGGTAGTCAGGATGGATTTTCATCTTCCGGCTACACTTACAGGCTTGAGTGTTATGACATTGTCATGGAATACGTTGTATTGGCCACAAGGAACTCTGAGGGTACAACCTGTTCAAAATTTAAAGTATTTAGATGACACACTCCACCCAGAGCTTTTGCAGTCCTTGGACAGATTAATAGAGTCCCAGCAAGAAGGAATTTCAATAGAACAATTGTGGCATCATGTACACCATTTTCAGGAAGAACAGGAGCACAAAGTATTAGCGGTGAGTTTATCAGCCACCAGCTGTGTGTTTCTAGCAGCCTTTTGCTTACTGTATTTCTGAGTAGGATGCAAGAGGGCACAGGCTGTTATTGTGCCAAGACATCAGTTACAAGTAGAATGGTTGACCGGCATTGGTCAGGGAAGCAATTAGTTTTAAGGGCTTGGTTAGTGTATAAGGATAAGATAAGTAAAATGAAAGTGGAAGTCCTGTATGGTGAATTCAGGGATTGACCTCAATGTGTAAATTATTAGAAGTAAGGAAGTTCGGTGGGAGTATGATGTTAGATTCAGGACGAAACTTCTCGCAAGGGAGAAGGTATGTTGCGCCACTTATAAGTACATGCATAGATTTTGGGAATTCTTGTAAAATTCGTGCAGCTATGACTGGAAGGTAGTAGTTAAGGGACCAGTTGGCACATTGGATAGCAGGCATGGGCAGTGTTGATATTCTGCAAACGATTCTGCATGGCATGTTTACAACACCCCTCGCAGGCTAGAGGGCACAGGCCAATGGGCAATGTGTACAGTGTGAAGTAGCACAGGGCATCGACATGCAATGAAGAGCTCATACACTGCAGTTACAACAGTGTCGAACTATGTCAGATGTGTAGGGAAAAGATGTATAAATAAGCGAGCCTGGAGGCTCAAAGGAGGCAGTGTGTCGCCTTTCTGTCTGCATCTAGAACCAGAGAGAATGAAGATTGTTTAAGTTGCAGGCCAACTACAACAGCCTTTTGGTGATGGATATTGGTGGCCAGCCGGACCGTTTAAGCTATCTCCAACCTCCATTGTGTGGAAGCGTCGTTCTTGTGGTGGGGCACACCACACCTTGGAGCTACACCAGCATTAGAAATGAGAGGGCTGCTAGTCTCCACTCTGTGGTTGGCTCTGTCCACAGGGGCGAGACTAGAGTGTGAACTCACGGTCGCCCAAGAGCACCAGCTGTCTCCAGGTACTGAATGCACTGCCCTGGGCAGTGGCCAGAGATGCTAAGGCTCACTACAATGACAGTGGTCAGCTGTTTCCCTTTGGTACTCTACATTGAAGTCCACGAGTCATGCTTGAGGGAACAGTCGGCCATGTTCTGGGCCATGGCCACAGTTAATGCAGGCGGTGGCCACTTAGCCGTGGCATGATTATGTTCGCTACATCTGCAAGGTTGGGCAACTGCCATTGCTGCAGACTCTGGCATTCATGTTGGTGCTGATCAAGTAAGCTTTGTGGCGCCATCACAAAGTTCAGCACTATACCGGCTGTGTGCCTCCAATGTAACACTTGCCTGTGTTTCTCGGTACGCTTTGGCGTGAGTCATCCCTCTCTGCCAAACCGTGCCTCTCAGTTGTTCTAAGATATTATGACCCCTGAGCTCAGGGGGTTGTAGCAAGGGGCTTCCACCAGCAGATTCCTCATTAGACACTGATATTCTACGCCGCGCCTACATGCGACGTGGGCTTAGCATGGGTGCTGCCAGGCCGCAGTGGAAAGAAAACTGAGTGATTGTAAAACTCTCAGAAATAAATGACTTTTAAATGAATGATGTCTCATTAGCATCCTGGTGCTCCATAGGATCCAACTAGCACACTTCTGCTAGACTATCCTACACTCGTGTAGGGGGGCGCATCAGGCGGGCTCCTACAACACCAGTGCCCTGTCGCATCTAACGCTGGATACTGATTAGAGTTCAACTATAAGTGACACTTTGATTCCTGCTTTGCGAAAACATTAGGGACATGCTGCACAAATTCTTGTTATGGCCTGGGAGGTGGCTAGATACACATTTTGGGACCCTTTGCTCTGCAGGTAACATGTTACGCACATTGTGGGTGGCTGTGGCATGAAAGCTACAGAATTGGTACTATGGACCTATTTATGCGCATTAAGTGTGTGACTTTTCTTCCCATGTCCTATTCCCAGTCAACCATGTGACCATATGCGTATTGATTTTACAGGCCCATTCGAGGGAGCTATGTGGTTGCTTTTCTGAACACTCTCTTGCTTCCCATGTGTTATGTGGATGTTACAATTGATATTAGCATCTGAAATCCTGGCACCAGTGAACATCTTCATCAGAGACTGAGTGCTTTGGACTAGTTTATCTGTCAGTGGCCCACAGTTCACCCTTTGCCAAAAGAAAAGCAGAAACTGGCTGACCACCATTTGTTGCCATCCTGCCTCAAGCTGGAAGCACAGAGTTGGTCTGAATGTTCAAGCCCTGAGTCAACAGATGAGCCCTGCCAATAAGATAACGAGGGTCTACAACCACCAACTGACAACTTTGTGAATCACATGGTGGACATAGATTATTGATAACATAGCGTATTACAAAACCATAACATTAAAACATATTTTAAAACTCCTTCGGTAAACGTCTTCCTTAAAAAAAAAAAGATATGTTCTTTATTGAAATTTGATCTGATCCTTGTTTTCCCTGTTACCCATTTGTTTGTGAAGAAACACACATTAATGTTACGGAACAAATAGTTCTGACTGCATTGATATAGTTACTTTGTCTGAACTTATCATCATTCAGAATGAATGTGTCTAATGCTAGTTTAATTTTATCTTCACTCAATATCCAATGTGTTAAAGTAATATAACTGTAATATCATGTGCCATTTAGTTTCCCCCCTTCAATAATAGCGTATACTGTCCACTAGTTTGAGAGTTTATGCAAATCTGTTAGTGAACATAACTGCAACATTCAAAGTTCGCTTACTGGAAGCAGTCAATTTTATCCAATTTTTGGATCATTACAATTCAAACAACATTCATGATCATTGTACCTATAGTTTTATTAAAAGACACTTTGAATGCGTGTAGCTTAACATACTCCAGAATTAATTTAAAGTTATTTTTTCACTGTTCGGAGAAACATGCCACAATGCAGTTCCAGAGTGGATGCTTTCTCAGACGCAGGGTGATTTAGTTGCTGTTTGTAATCAGCTGGAAATCACCCTGACTGCCATCAAGTGATCGGAAGCTGCTGAAAATGAGTGTGTTGGGTGAACTACTGAGAATCGCATATCAGAGATGCCAAAGGCAATTTTTGAAGCAAGTGCTTAAGTAATTAAAATATAATTTTAATTATTTTGTAAACAATTTTCATGATTCTAAACAAGTAAGTACAATGCACTTTTAAAAATAACTCAGTGTAATTGATTATTGAAAAAGGAGTACAAATATCCAAGGGTACCTTAGTAATAGATCCATACTGGGATGCATCCAAAGAGGGGCAAAGTAGGACAGCACAGGAAAAACTTCGCGACAGTGTGTGCACATATTGGGAGTCAATTTCCGTTGCTACGCCCACTCTGCAAGAGCATGTGGTCTGTATGCTGCCTGTCAGCTTTTTGGCACTTGTGCATTAATCTGTGTTCCTGACACAGCGCAGCGCAGGCTGAAGGGGGCACTGCGCAGGCTGAAGGCGCCACAATTTGCGCTGTTGTATTTACACCAATGAGTCACAAAAACCTTCACTGCCCTGTCCTTAATCAATTGATTCCCAATATATGCCTAGCCTTAAACACACAGGAACTATCCTGTGTTCCAAAACAGTCTCACATAATGGAACTGTTGCAAAAGCGTGTAATCCATGCAGCTTGAGAAAGTGGTTCACACAGGGCACAAACGATGTCTTAGGATTAAGCTCACAGATTATTGCTTGAACTATTGAACGCAGTCCAGCCATTGCAGAAGAATTGTTGTACCTCGTCCTCGGCACATTGTTACATCCTGGTTAACCTGTTCAACAACCTTTGTAAATTACCTTCTGCTTTAACAGCTTTCTTCCCAGTTTGCTGGAAATAACCTAGAAATTGTTCCTCTACTTGTACTTTTGTTTTGTATGTGAACATAATGAATAATTTCATTGAGCCGCTCTATGAAGTAAATGCAGAAGGTTTCAGAATAGCAAAAGAAAGTTCTCTGTGGTTACTTTGATGTGAAATAAGGACTTGGCTATTTGCATTACTGGTACTTAATTTAAAAATGTAAAATGATATTGAAAAGAGTGCTGCATCACAGAATGTGCTATTGAAATTACGTGATTTATCAAACACATACAACCGACAAGAGCACCTGATCTTGAAGGAATTCATAATTTAATACAGGCCTACTTACATCGTAAATTCATCTACATGTTTGGTGCAAAAACAGGAGACCCTAAATCAAATGTCTACTCTACCCAAAACCTGAAATTCTTCACAATCACAATACATTCACTAATAAAGTATTGGTTTACTTATCAAATTAATAAGAACATGAAAACCTTCACAGTACAATGACTCAAGTACTGTGTGACAGCAACTTTTATCCACACAAAGCACCGACCTAGTCCCTAAGCTCTTTAGATGCCTGCTCCCATAAGTGTCAGTACTGAAGCAATGAAAAGCAAATACTTTTAGTGCTCATGCTACATAACCTGGCAAGTTTTGTAACTGCCACAGAGTTGGTACCTTTGCAAACCACACACCCTTGTTATGCCATTGTCCAGCAGAGGCCACTACCAAGCTGCAAAGAAACTTTCAACCACAGAGCTAGAAACACAAAGCAAGTTCAATCCTGGGAAAACAGCCTCCATTGCAGCAAAAGGTGATACCCAAAGGAATCTAGCACAAAACCATCATAGAGGAGGTGGTTAGTTGTAAATGATAAAGATAACTCTGAAATGGAATGTGTTCATGAACCAGGCGGTCATCCTACATCTCCTATTGCTGTCCAACATGCTGCAGACAAAGAGAGAGAGAAAGAAAACTGATTAATGCCATCGAATCTGAATAGTTGAAAAAAAAAAATCTTTCAACACGTAACAAGCTCCTGTTCCTGTGTATACAAGACAAGCACCTCAAAGTTTGAGACAACCCTGTATTTAAAGGTTACACCAAACACAGGAACATGGTACAGATGGTGGATGGACAAAGTTGGGGCAGCACTATTTGTGCAAGATAAATTCCCTTCTTTACCTGTTACCTTCACCACCTATCTTTAAGCAGAAGCTGTTCATGTTTACTTACCACTAAGAATAACTGTGTGCTTTGTGTTTATGTCAAACCCATGAACATTAGGTAATGAGGCCCTTTAGGTCCTTTTCCATAAACTCCTTTGTCCCTCTCTACTCCTTGTGGAGTTCTATGTGCCTCACATGCACTGGAACTCAACATACGCTTGTTCCAGGGATTGAGTAATGGAGCTGTTTCTCTTGTCAAACAATGTCCGCCTTTTCACTAACGGGGAAAACTACACCTTCCAGTGCTGCAGAGAGATCATTGACAGCCATTGACCTGTGTCTTTGCTCTCCCACACTAGATAATGAAGTCCCAGGGCAAGTGGCAGAGGACTTGCGCTCTAGTGGCCAATCTCCGTTTTGATCCACCTGCCAGGTGCATCGGCATCTGCAACGAAGCCACATAATCTGATTTTAAGCAAAGCCAACTGGGCATGGTACAGCAGTGACTCTATTCCAACATTCGTCTAGCATCAAGAACATGTAACTACCCACAAATCACAGATCTGCTGTTGTGTATATACAGAAGTCATCTGTTAAACTCTGCCAACTGCCATTCCCATGGTGGAGCAAGGAATGCCATTTAGCAATTAGGAACAGGGGACATAGTGTCACTAAAGTTCCATCACAACCCATTTGGTGAGAACCTGCAGCCTTTCACACTGCCCAGTGATTTCATTTCGAAATTATAGTTGCTACTCGCCATATAGTGGAGATGCTGACTTGCAGATAGGCACAACAAAAAGACTGTCAGAAAGTGAGCTTTCGGCCAACAAGGCCTTTATTGGAAATAAGATGCACAGGCAAATGCAACTCGCACACAACACGCATGACCACAGTCTCTGGCTGCTGAGGCCAGACTGAGAGCAGCAGTGCATATTGGGTGGCAGGGGAAAGGAGGAAGCTGGAGTGGGAAAGGGGGGAGGGTGGGTATATCAGGGTAGGAGTGGTGGACAGTAAAGTGAGTCTTGTGGGAGCACACAGGGACGAGGTGGAGAGAGTGTAGAACAGCTAGGTGCAGTCAGGACATTAGGCAGAGGGCGGGGAAGGGACTAGATGAAAAGGAGAGAAGTACAAAGACTGTTGTGCGATGGTGGAATAGAGGGCTGTGTAGTTCTGGAATGGAAACAGGGAATGGCTACAGAGGTAAGGACAATGACTAAAGAAGGTTGAGGCCAGGAGGTTCACAGGAACATAGGATTCCCATTGCACAGTTCAGAAAAGCTGCGAAGCAGTCATTGAAATGAAGAAGTGGTTGCAGCTTAGCTTGTAGATCACAAGACTTGTTTCACAGGTAATCCTGCCTTTGATGGGATAAGTGATGCTTGTGATCGGACTGAAGTAGGTCATGGTGGGAGGATGTACACGATGGGTCTTGCACCTTGGCCTGTTACTGGGATATGAGCCTTAAGGCAACGTGTTGGGAGCAAGCAGTTGTGTAGGGATGGATGAAGATTTCTTCAGTGGGCAGTAAAATACCACTGTTGGAGTGGTACTAAGGATAGTGGGTAGGACATTTCTCATTTCAGGGCATGACAATAGGTAGTCAAAACTCTGGCAGAGAATGTGAATGGTGCTGAGTCACAAGGGGAATGCTCCTTGTGGGAGGATATTGGGAGGTAGTACGTGACTGGAGAGATAAGGCATGGAAGATTTGTTTTCATACAAGTCTTGGAGGGTAATTATGGTCCGTGAAGGCCTCAGTGGGACGCTCAGTATATTTAGAGCGCGACCACTTGTCCCTACAGTTCTAATGGCCACAGGTGGCTAGGCTGTATAGGAGGGACTTCGTGGTATGGAATGGGTGACAGCTTTCAAAGTGGAGGTTTGGTATGATTGGAGGTACTGATGTAGCCATCTTTGAGGTGGAGGTCAACATCAAGGAAGGTGGCTCATTGGATTGAGGACGACTTGGTGAAGCAAAAGGGGGAGAAGGTGTTGAGATTCTAGAGAAATGTGTATAGGGTATTCTCACCCTCAATCCATATCATGAAAATGTCATCACTGAATCTGAACCATGTGAGAGGTTTGAGATGCTGAGTAATTAGAAAGGAATATGTTGGCATAGGATTGTATAGCCATACCCAAATTTTTTGTAGATAATACTTTCAAAGTAGAAGTAACTGTGGCTGAGGACATAGTTGGTCATGGTGACTAGGAACTAGGTTGTAGGTTTGGAATCGATTGGGCACTGGGAAAGGTAGTGTTCAATAGCGGTAAGTCCATAGGCATTAGGGATGTCTGTGTAAAGGGAGGTGGCATCAATAGTGATGAGCAAGACACCATGTGGTAAAAAAACTGGAACTGTGGGGAAGTCAGTGCAGAAAATGGTTACCATCTTCTATATAGAGGAGTTGGTTGCACATAATAGGCTGAAGGTGTTGGTCTATGAGAGCAGAGATTGTCTCACTGGGGGCACAGTAACAAGCCACAATGGGGCATTGTGGGTGGTTGGGTTTATGGACTTTAGGAAGCATGTGGAAGGTAGGAGTGCAGTGAGTGGTAGGTGTGAGGAGAGTGTAGGTCCCCGGAGAGTCTCTACAGCCATCTCCAATCTCCCCCACATCCCCTCATACCTGACAAATCCTGCCTCTCACAGACCTACTACATTTACCCCACTCAAAAGCTCCTCCTGCCACCATACAGCATCCAGAACCTAAACAGACCCAAAACACAGTCATGAACCTTCCCTCCAAAAGCCTTAGCCCCACAGAAGTATCTGTCCTTTGGAAAGGCCTCACCTTTCGCTTCACTCCCAAATTTAATCATGCAGCAAAACGTCTCCTTGCCATCTTCAACCGGATCTGGTGTGATGGCGTAATCCCGTTGCAATGGTGGGAGACCACCATCATTCCAGTGCCCAAACCCGCTAAAAACCCACTTGATGTGGATAGCTACCAGGCCATCAGCCTCACTAATGTTCTTTGTAAGCTGTTAGAACGTATGGTAAGTCGATGGTTGTGTTTACTCCTGGAGTCACGGGGCCTACTGGCTCCCTACGAGGGTGGTTTCCGCCAGGGTCACTCTTCCACTGATAATCTCGTGTCCCTCGAGTCTGCCATCGAATAGCCTTTTCCAGACACCAGCACCTGGTGGCCATCTTTATTGATTTAAGGAAAGCTTATAACACAACCTGGTGACATCGTATCCTTGCCAGCACTGGTATAGCTGACCGGCACCTACAGGGAGTCATCCACAAGGCGCAGTCATGGGCTCTATCCCACAGCTTCCAGTTTTTAGCCAAGAAGTCGTGTGTTGTGCACTTCTGTTGATGTCATACCATTCGTCCGTAACCTTAATGACGATCCACTCACGATAGTGGAGACATAACTATTCTTAGGACTGGTTTTCAATGGCCAATTGACTTGGCTTCCTCATCTTCATCAGTTTAAGTGGAAGTGCTGGCAGCACCTCAATGCTCTCCGCTGCCTGAGCAGCACCAACTGGGTTGCAGGTCGCTCTACACTGCTGCAGCTCTACAGAGCCATTGTTCAATCCCGACTTGACTATGGGAGTCTGGTTTATGGTTCAGCGGCACCCTCAGTGTTGCGGTAAAATGTAAATGTCATATGACTAGGGCCTCCCGTCGGGTAGACCATTTGCCGAGTGCAAGTATTTTGATTTGATGCCACTTCGGCGACTTTTGCGTCGATGGGGATGAAATGATTATGATTAAGACAACACAACACTCAGTCCCTGAGCCAAGAAAATCTATGATTAAGACAAGACAACACTCAGTCCCTGAGCCAAGAAAATCTTCAACCCACTCGAGAATTGAACCTGGGCTCTTAGGATTGACATTCTGTTGCGCTGACCACTTAGCTACCAGGGGCGGACAGTGTTGCGGTTACTAGACACTGCAGAGTTCGACTAGCGATGGGAACTTTTAGGATGAGTCCAGTGCCCAGCACACTGGAGGATGCTGGAGTCATTCCATTACAGATCAGGTGTGCACAACTGCTCACCAGTTATGTCCCACACATTCGTAGCTCTCCTGAAAATCCAAATTACCGTCTCTTTTTTTCCCAACCATGGTGGTTCAACTTGCACATCGGCGGCCCAAGTCAGGGCTTATGATTGCATTTTGCGTCCAATCCCTTGTGTCTGAACTGGAGTCCTTCGTTTTACCACCTCTACTTGAGGTCCATTCACATACACCTCCATGGTGTAAACCTAGGCCGAAGCTTCATCTGGCCCTTCACATGTCTCTAAGGACCCCGTGGCTCTCCACTGTCTTTTCCTCTTAATTCTTGACATGTGTTGGGGCTCTGAACTGGTTTACACAGACGGATTGATAGTCGCTTTGGCTTCGCCTATGTTCACAGGGGACATATTGAACAGCACTCCTTGCCAGATGGCTGCAGTGTTTTCACTGCAGAGCTGGCGGCCATGTCTCATGCTCTTGAGCACATCCATTCATGCCCTGGCGAGTCGTTTCTTCTCTGCAGTGACTCCTTGAGCAGCCTATGAGCTATAGGCCAGTGCTACCCCGCCATCCTTTGGTAGGCGACCATCCAGGAGTCCATCTATGCCCTGGAACAGTCCTGTCCTTCAGTGGTGTACATCTGGACCCCAAGACACGTTGGAATCCCAGGCAATGAACTTGCTGACAGGCTGGCCAAACAGGCTACACGGAAACCGCTTCTGGAGATCACCATCCCTGTAACCAACCTGCATTCATTATTACGCCGCAAGGTTTTTTGCCTTTAGGATATGGAGTGGCATAACCTCGGTATGCACAACAAAGTGCAGGTCATTAAGGAGTCTGTGAATATGTGGAGTCCTCCACGTGGGCCTCTCACAGGGACTCTGTGATTCTCTGCCAGCTCAACATTGGCCACGACTGGGTGACCCACGACTATCTTCTGCACCATAAAGGCCCACCTCAGTGTTGGTGTGGCGCCTGGTTAACAGTGTCCCATATTCTGTTGCGCTGTCCTACTTTGGCTGCCCTGCGACATAATCTTTGGTTATCGGACTCATCACCGCTAATTTTAGCTGACAATGCCTCATCAGCAGATTTAGTTTGACGTTTTTATGTGAGGGTGGGTTTTATCATTGTATCTAAATTTTAGAGCATGTCCTTTGTCCCTCTGTGTCCTCCATCCTAGTGCTTTTAGGCTGGAGGTTTTTGTGTGTTGCAGAGTGGCTGGCTTATCCTTTTTATTCTCATGATGAGCCAGCCATGGTCATCTGTTCTCTTGTTTTAATCCCTTCTACATCTGCTTCTTGCATCTCTCTGTGGTTTTCTTGTCCTGTTTTGTCCGTTGTAGTGTTTGTTGTCCTGTCTTTCTTATAGTTTTTTTTCCTTTCTCCCAGTTTTTTGTTGTAAGTCTCATTTGTTTTAATAATAGGTCCCCTCCCCCCCCTCTTTAAACCAACCAATTACTCCTCAGATCCTTAGGCCCATCCCAGAACCTCTCCCCAGAGTACATCTCTCCCCTCATCCCTACCTCTCCCCGCACACCTGCCTTCTGTGGGCTTACTGAACTCTCTAGTCCCAACCATCTGTGATGCCCCATTGTGGCCAGTTACTGTGACCCCACTGAGAGACTCTGCTCTCATAGACCAAATCCTACATCGTATATAAAAGATAACAACCTTTACCTCCACCAAAGTTCTTGTTCCTTTACCATCCTTTACCACATGGTGCCCTGCTCATCAGTATTGATGCCACATCCATAATGCATATGTCTTTACCACTATTGAACATTACCTTACCCATTGTCCAACAAATCCCAAACCTATGACTTCCTTCCTAGTCACCATGACCAACTACATCCTCACCCATACTTACTTCTCCTATGAAAGCATTACCTAAAAAACATATTTGGTACAGCTATGGGTACCCATGACACCATCCATGCCAACCTATTCATGGGCCTTCTAGAGGAATCCTTCCTAATCACCCAGAATCCCAAACCCCTCACCTGGTTCAGAATCATTGATGACTTGTTTGTATCTGGATCGAGGGTGAGGACGCCCTCTCCACATTCCACCAGTACCCCAAAACCTTCACCCTCATTTGGTTCACCTGGGCCTATTCAACCAAACAAGCCACTTCCTCTATGTTGACATCCACATCAAAGGTGGCTACATCAGTACCTGTGTCCACATCAAACCCATCAACCACCAACAATATCTCTACTTCAACAGCTGCCACCCATTCCATACCAAGAAGTCCCTTCAATACAAACAGCCTCGCTACACTGGCCCTCGCAGCTGTAGCAACAAGCGGCACACTCTAAATATACAGAGGGTCCCCCACTGAGGCCTTCACCGACTGTAATTATTATCCCAGGCTTGTACAAAAACAGCCTTATCTCTCCAGTCACCCACCTCCTCCAAAACCATCCGGCCAGCAGCGGATCATCTCCCTTGTGACTCGGTATCACCCAGGACTGGAGCAACTGAATCACATTTTCTGCCAGGGTTTCAACCCCCCACCCCCCACCCCCACCCCCCCTCTGATCTAATCTCCCGACTGACGTAGCTACCCTACTCTCTCTTCACCTCATTTCTGTATGTTCCCACAAGCAGCACCTTACCGTCCCCAACCCCTACCCTGATATCCCTCGCCCTCTCCACCCCCAGTCTCCTCCTTACCCCCACTACCTGGTGTTGCTTCTCCCATGATGCACTGCTGCTCTCTGTCTGGCCTCAACAGCCAGAGAGACTGTGGTCTATCCTTCTCATAATATTGTTACATTGCATCCTGGATTTTCCATTGTTTGCTCAGTGTTTTTGTCAGAGAAAGTATATGGAAACATAATATCTGTGAGAATGAGGCTTCTGCATTTGTCTTCTAAGTATAATGGAATCATTCCTTTGAGGACAGTACTTAATGTTCAGATTTGGCAATGGTGTCCTCGGGAGTGGGTGGCCTGTTAAGTAGTATGTTAAAAACAGTCTAGAGCATGTAGCAACTCGCATCCTCCTGGTGCAGGGTCACACAGTTTGATGTTGTGTGTGTATTTATTTATAATGTGTCTGTCAAACGTTTTTCTCACCAGCTGAGGCACTGTTTTATTTCCTTAGTATTAGCGCAGTCTAACAGTATTAGTCGACCATAATATTATTGCAGCTGGGAGTGATGGTGCTTTGGTCAGCTCATCTTGAATTTGTCATATTTCATGAGGACACACTGAACCACTTAATACTATATGCACAACTGTTCTGATATCATTCATGGTGTGATGGGCTTTCCTTAGGCACTATCGTACTTGTTTACTGTAATGCCACCCTGTTTTTCTGGTAACGGCTCCAGGTGGCCAAGTGCAATAGTATCATGGTGGGGTAGTAATATGCTTATTCTTAGACTCTAGGATCTATTGTTTTCAGAAATGTATTCCTGTTGAGTTACTTCATTGCAAACTAAATAAGACCAAGATTCATTCGTGTATCTCATAGAAGATTCTATATGTAAAACTTTGCCAAGCTGCTATATCTTTATAGCTCCAGTTTCTGTGCAATATAATAAAGTTTTGTTCCTTTCTTGTTTCACAGTTTACATTCGTACAACAATCAGTTTACAGCTCAACACCATAGATTTAAAGGTTAGATGGCGGTAAAGCAGCCAGCCCGACAAAACGTACTAGAGCAGTTCATGATCCATGCCATGATCCCCAACAGTCGGCACAGAATAAATGTCTGAAGATGATCAAAAACTCATCGAAACTGGTCATCTGTTTCAAAATAAAATTTTGGTATGCAATCTAGGCACTATTATTATATTAAAAAATTTTAATAGTGTTTTACATCCATTGTGATCTTCAAGACCTATGTTAAAAAAAACTCAAGTATTATGGTTTTTGCAGTCATGAGCCCTGCTAGATTCTCTCTTTTTGTGGATGATATTTCAATCTATTTTATCATCATCTGGTCTTGAGCCAGCTGTCAAGTAGAATACTGGGAAATATGCAAGTTGACAGGGCAGTAAGGGATGCATGCAAGGAAAGTAATGACTGCCTCATGCAGTCCTCTCAACTGCTGTTAACTCATTGTTGTTGAGATGAATTATATGTCAGTAAGAGAATGTGTTGCTGGAGGTAGAAAATAACAAATTAAAGAGTGTGAAACCTAGTTTCACCATGTTGAACTTGTTCCATTAGCTCAGACGAAAGTTCATTTAACCCATTAATATGACTAAGAAGAGCACACTACCTTCTAGTACACAGGCACCTCATTTGGCAGGCAGACCACCAGTGTGCGGTGCTTGGGTATACCAGTGTTAGTGCACCACGCCATGCTTGGTTTCATTTTACACTCTTGACAAGAGTGCAGCACATTTTTACAACTATTTGTCCACTGTTTTAAATAATAAGGAAGTGAGTGTGGAAATTGTTAGCAGGTTGTGGTTTGTCTGGACTCCAACCTGAGTTATTGGGTAGGTTATTTTAACGTGTATTAGAGTAGCTGGTACATTCTTTGTATTCAATGCTGGAGACAGTTAACATTATCTGGACCAGTCTTACAATTTTGACAGCATGTCCAGTTCTCTTTTAATATACTATATACTAGCTTATAATAATAATAATAATAATAATAATAATAATAATAATATTTGGGGCTTGGCCCACGTATTGGCAAAAATGTTGGAACACTGTGTTCTAGTGATAAACTAAATGGCACAAGTAAGAGACAAATTACACTTCATACTTTTAAAATATTCCAAGTCAACTAAATGCACGAAAGAAATATGAACAGAGTGTTTTAAAACAGTTTTAGATATCAACTTATCATGATCCCCATGGGGATGGGCATCTTAATCCCTCACTACTTTCATATGAAAAATGTTGATAAAATTGCTCCAGGCATCCCTTAATTATATTTTTGCATCACCTCTTTTCACTCACATGCTCAGCTAAGAGTCCTCCCATCTTTGCTGTTCATTTCCTGTGTCACCTGTGTTTCCAACCAAACCAACGTCCTGGTGGGAATTTGCTCTTACCTCCACCATATTACTTTCCAGACAATTAATAGTATTTCTATCAATATGGCTGAAATCGAAGCATTTGTTGGAGGTGTGAAACATACATACCTGCATTTAACAATGTACTAGCTCTTTACCTGTGGCTTCACACATGTGGGTGTACATTGCACATGTATGTCTGTGTCTGATGTTTTACTCCAAGGGTATCAAACTCGCTGCCTTCAAGCCACATGCAGCCCTTAACCCTAGCATTACCAACGTATTTTTTGTTACATGTAATACCAACGGGGGGGCCTCAAAGGCCCATAAAGAATACCACAATTTATTTTATCATAAATCAAGTTTATTTACTTCTGATACCTCTAATAACAATTCAAAATGCTTAGACATTGTTTTTGTATACTGGATAATAAAAGATGTTATTATAATAGGAATAAAATGAACAAATCACGAGATTCAGTTTATATATTTTTTGGAATAATGTTTCAAAATAGTGTTTTCTTATAAAAACGACTTTTTTAATTCGATACACTACATGAAGCAAACAAAATTTACTGTTTCATTCTGCAACGCATTTTTCACACAACACTGTCTTCCTGCAGTGTTTCCCACAGACGTGTTTGTGGCACTGAGAGCAGGTAACAGTTGACTTTCCCAGCTTGTTGTACTTGATCTTTTTAGATGCAGCTTCTTGGCAGCATAGGTGGCACCGTCCCCGTGTTCCTGGTTCTGCTGTTGAGGATGATGGTTCTACAGAGCAGCTGAGCTTCCGTTGTGTGATGCTTTCCATTGCCATTATTACTGGCTTCTGAAGTCCATACAAATTTTGTGCCCGTTTATCTACTTGAGATCTTATTAGTTCGAGACCTAAGTTAGTGATAAAAACTCTTCTGCGGTTTAGCAAATTCTTTTTCCAATTCGGAAAGTTGAGGAGGAAGAGTGAATATGCATTTATTGCTGCTATGTCAATGAGTGTGTAGAAGAGGGACAAAGGCCATCTTCTTGTTCCTCTCTTTGTGCTGTAGTGTCTTGCCATCTGGTCTATGGTCTATGGTGCCTCCCTTTGTAGAATTATAAAAAAGATTTATGTTAGTCTTTTTTGAGTCTTCATTCAACACCCCTTCTGAGTGATAAGTTGAAAGCATCAACAGCAGTCGTTTTGGCTTCTCGCGGACTAGCGTTGATGCAAGAGTAACTGGTGGCCTCTGTGTCTGAGGGTCAGTATAAGCAAAGATGGAAGAGTGTAAACTGCGGCCAGTTGTAGTCTTCAGCTCTTCAGGTATGTGTCGTCTGTTAGACTGTAGGGTGCCAACAAGTGTGAGGTGAAAATCATTCCATAGAGTCTCAGCAAGCTCCACTGAAGTATAGTACCGATCTGTGGTAACATTACGGCCTGATTTTTCAATAGGTTTTATTAGTCTCTTTACAATTTCCATCGGTCCATTTGAATGCTGTGTATTTCCTGACTTGCCTGTATAGATGTCCATGCTGATCACATATCTAGTCTCAGAATCAGACAGCATTCGAATTAGAATGCCGTATTTTCCAGGTTTTTCTTTTAGAAACACCTTGAATGGACAGCGACCATGGAACAAAGACAACATCTCATCCACTGTTGTATGTAGACCAGGAATGAAATACAATGGAAGTGAAGAATTGAAGCTTTCAAAAATTTCCCTCATTGGAGCAAACTTGTCAGTCTGGCGACGAATTTCTCTTGTGTTCTTATCATCAAACCTCAATATTTTAGTCAATTCGAAAAATCGGGTCCGACTCATTGATCCATAGTACACTTGTCGGCCCTGAAGCAAAGACCATAAATCTTGGACAGGTATCTTATTGTCATGATTTGAACCCATGATTAGCAAGAGTCCTATATAACAAAATAACTCATCTTCATCTGTGTGCTGAATACCTAGTCGAGAAGCCTCTTCATTTGAGTGTAGTTTTATTAGATTCATAATTTTAGGTGTAAAAAAGAGCTCTATAGCCTCTTTCGGAGACGCAATTCTTCCTTGTTGTCCTAGCCCCATTCTTTCTCGCACTATATTTTGTACAGAACGCCGATATTGTCGAGATGGCTTCGTAATATACTCTCGTCCACTTTTTGCAATGAATTTATCACATTCCGTATCATTATCATCTGGTGGATTGGCTTCAACCTCATCTTCATTCTCAGACGATGAATCAGTTCTAATTTCTTCCACATCATCATCCACTTCACTTTCCTCTAAATCTGATTCGTTCAAAACTTCTTCTAGCACTCTTCCAATGGAACTATCACGTAAACGATGTCTACTCATGTTGCTGGTTCAACAGCAGCAGAAACACTGAAAATAACAATGGTCCGCTTCATAATAATATGTCTGAAGGCAACAATGCCAAAATTCGTTTCATGGTAAGAATTTGAAACGAGAGACTCAACCTCGTAAATCTTTCCTTGCTATTACCAACGGGTGGGCTTCTAAGGCCCACAGAGAATTAAATCAAGTAAACGAATTTTAATTACATTTTTATTCCGAAATTCTGTAATGACTCAATAGTACATTCAATAACGAACCTTTGCTTTCAAGTTCATATATCAAAGGGTGTGGATACAACATAGAAAAACTGAGTCAGTGGGCCTACGAGGCCCCCCCGTTGGTAATGCTAGGGTTAAAGGTCATTTGTGCAGCCTACCATGCCAGTGTAAAGTGAATGTCTTATCCCTAGAGGCCAGACTATTTGCATTTGCGTGTTGCGTATGTATTTGCATATTTGGCTCCTTCTCACCAGTTATTGCATATTTTAACTAGAAACTGGTAATCATACATATTTTCGCTCTATGTTTACAATATTTTAAAATCTGGTTCAATCTAGTTTTGAGGTCTCTCAGACTGGCCACGAGCTAGAACTGCGTGCAATCGCTAACAGAGAATTTCTGACAAACTTAATCATGACATGTCCAAGATACAATAAACATTGTATTTTTCCACAGGATGAGGAAAGTAGCTTTTAAAATCACCCTTGAAAAAATTTAAAGCACAGCCAAGTGAATGTAAAGTGCTTATATTTACCTTGCAGCCATCACATGTAACACACCAAACCCTAATGCCAGAACTATGCAGCGTCTCTAAAGCAGATTTTATCAGTGTGGCCTGATTATTTGCCTGTACACTGCTGATAAAGAAATATGCAATCGGGCATATAAATTTGCCTTTAATAGAGACAAGCATGAAAACCAGAGCCTCAGATGCCTCTATTACTTCTTTTGACTGAGGCACTTCCCCACCAAAGTCTAAAAAAACCGGAGTATTGCTTAGTTCCTTGGTCCCAAACTACTTGCTTCCTAATTGCCATACTGTCTACAATTAGACATGAATCGCTGAACTGGTCCCTTACAATTGGGTTCAAATCAATGTACTTAAAAACATCTTTTAAGAAGCCAGGTTCACAGTCTACACTTGCCACCCATTTGGAAATCGATTATTTATGGGGCAGAGGAATTAATTTTTGCAGGTAGTCATATGTTGCTGGTGAATAAAAGTACACAGGCATCGCAAACATTTTCACATTTGTTGTGTATCTATTACCCTTTGGCGAGAGAGAGTTGTTCACTAAATTGCACACCAATTCCACTTGTGTTCCTTTCTGGTGATTGAGGAAGTTATGTAACTTCTCAGGAAGATGCCCCTTCTCCTTCAATGAACTTGTGATGTCATCCATGGAAAACATTTTCTTCTCTCTTCTTCGAAGTTTTTCACGGACGCACTTCTGTTTACGTTTTAATTCGTGCACAATGTCTGAGATAAAATTGCAAGTTTCGGTCACCTTGTCTTCCATTTCTACTTTCGACTGTATACCACAATCAATTACGTAAGAACCAACTGCACTCTGAAATAAAGAAATAATTTCGTTATATATGATTGAAATAACTCAAGGCTTGATGAAAAAATATAAGAAAACTGGGGGTGTGAAAACATCTTTATACTAACGTTTTCGACACAATTCGCAGCTTCTGCATTGGATAAATGGGACATGCTTTCCACAGAACAATTCTCATTGACAACATTCTCCACGCAATCAGTAGCTTCTGCAGTGGGCAAATCGAGCACGGATTCCAGGACAGAACGCTAAAAACAAAAATATGGACCTGTATTACAAAACTGCTTAGACCTATGTAGCCCATTTGTGTCCGTACGAAATAAATTCACAAAAGTCAAAAGCACACACATAGCAAGGAAATTAATTAGCTACATCAAATGGAGAAGCATCGTTGTCACTCAAAATCCTAACAACATGTCGTCGTGGCTGTTTATTTGGTGGAGTCAAATGTGTCGGAAAGTCAAAAACTGATGGTACTGCTTCGGGTCTGAGACGTTTCTTCCACGTTCCAGGGCTCACTACGTAATCATCTTGTCGGAAAAGGTTTCCGCAAAGTAAACTGCAAGACGTAGGATTAAAATCTTTCCCCTTCACGGAAGTAATCCACTTCTTTAGCAGCTCTGGGTGCTTTAGAGGAAACCTGTTCAAAAACATCGAATTAGCAAACGCACTAAGTCTGTATTGTTATCGTATTTTATCGGTAGTCCTATTACCTGTGAAATGGTAAGTTACTTTCCTTACTCCATCGCTTCGTACAATTGAAATCGAAACAAGAAATCACCATTTCGATAATCCTTAATTCCTTATACACTGTACAGACCGAGAGAAACTTCTTGGCAAATTCGAATATGGCGGGCAATACAGACGACAGTAATCAGCTGGAAGAGCCATCTATCGGTAGGTCCGATAGTTGAGCATCCCTCATTTCGCTAGCTTTAGACGCCTGGGTTGCGATTTGTCACAGAAATCGCAGTTTGACTCGGTAGCGAATAGCGTAGTATGAACTTTGCTCAACAGATGGCACTGCGCTTTTTAGTTGCTACTTGTGACTCTTTAGTTGCGACTTGTCACGGAAATCGCAGTTAGACTCGATAGCGTGTCGCAGAGATGAGCGTAGTACGAACTTCGGCCAACAGATGGCACTGTTAACTGCGCTTTTTAGTTGCTACTTGCGACTTCTAGCCGCGATTTGTCACTGAAATCGCAGAAAGCAGTACGGAATTCGGCCAACAGATGGCTCACGGCGTTGAATGTGAAATGCTACTTGCGACTGCTAACTGTGACTGAAATCGCAGGTAGATTTTGTAAAGTTGTTATTGTGATATCTGTGGCTTCTCAATCACTGTGATTTCTAACAGATACGCGATTTCCTGCCCACCACTAATGTGTATAGTGTTGGGCTAAACTGCGATTTGCCGATATCAGTGATTTCTGTGAATGCTACTTTTCAGTATCTGTTATTCTTAACTGTGATTTGTCGCAGTTAAGAAACCTAAGTCGCGTATCCCTCCGCCACTGCTATTTCTGCGATTTCTGCTACTTCCGCGATTTCTGTGACTTCTGCGATTTCTGTGACTTCTGCTACTTCTGCGATTTCTGTGACTCCTGCGATTTCTGCGACTTACCACCGTATGAAAAAGCTACATCTGTCTACACAGAAAATTGCATCTCAACAAACCTGTCATTGGTAAGCATGTTTTACGTTTGTTCTTCCGTTGGCTTTAATCTTGTATTAAAGAAACAACTGTGAAAATATTAATAGTGTAATTAATATGTAAGTAGCCATACAGTACCGTAATAGTTCGTGTTTAGAAAATGAATTCTAACATATTGTTATGTTCTCAAGTACCCGAACTACATTTCAGTCACTCAGTAAAATGATAACTCAAAATATCATTGTCAGCAGATCTAGAGAAATTGCCACTGCGTCTTTAGACCGTTTCGTCAGACGAGAGGTTAGTTTCTAAGTGTTTCGATGGACTTAATTACTTAAGTGAGATCGTTCTTTCAAATGTGAAATATACCCCATTGAGTGGCTTTCATTACAGCAAATATTAGCAATCTACTCTGTCAATTATATTGCTTGTAATTAGTGACAGCAAAAATTGTTTAATAATCCTTGTGATTTTGCAGACACAGTTCTGGTTGCTGTACGTATCTATCCACATCAAGGCTGTTGGGAGAGACTCGTGAAGATTCAAGAGAGCTCTTAGAGGATTTGCAGTTTAAAAGTGACATTATTGCGACATAAGTGTGCAGATGAGTGATTAAACTGTGTTTTATTGAAGTTGTTGTGCGATTTTAAAGGAATAATAAATGTTAAATACAGTGAGCGAATAATGAAAATCTCATTTTCCACATGTTAAGCCGTCCTATACCCGTAATTTTCCGCCACATATTTATTGGTAAACACTTGTTGGAGAATGACATGCCCCCCCCCCCCCCCTCTTTCTCCACAATCTTGGTGTGACACTGACCTGTAACATATCCCGAAGTCTACAATATGTATTTTGAGGCAGTTGATACGAAAGTGGGAAGTACAGATCTTACAGTTAAATCAGGAATAGCTTAAGTGAATTACTTGAAAGTAAAGCCGGTATTACACGACGGTCCGCCGCGAACGGTACTGGTCTGTCGCGACAGCCATCTGGCAGTAGAACGGGTGAAAATTAGCAGACATTATCCGCGCGCCGGAATAGAGAGCATTTCTAAATTCCCGTCAACCCGCGCATGTGTACTAGGCTGCGAAACTTGCGCATGCGCAGAAGCGGGTACTGCAGTGCTTTCTGCTTGTTGTTTGTTTATGGTTGGATGTGTAGAGGCAAATAACAGTTTTTCATGTTGGAGATTTTTCCACATTTTTTTTTTCAGTAAGTATGTTTTCATAAATGCAGTTAAAAATAGTATTTTTTTGCCAGTTGACTTTCTTTTATACTGGCTGTATGTGAACGCTTGTTGTTCTATTTATTGCTTCATATTCTAGAAATGGAATGGAACAAACAGGCTTTAAGCATCCTCATTCAGGCGAAGAAAAGTGTATGTACAACCCGCAGGACCCACTATATCATAATAAGGTACGTCGGCATCGTTTATTTCTGAGTAATATGCATATTATGTTACACGATGATTTTCGATTCGTATATCAATGCCTTAGCTTACGAATATTCATGTTTGATTTAATTGCATCTCTTGCTTTATTTCAGAATGCCAGGAAAGAGAAACTGGCAGTGATAGGCAGTAAAGTTCGCGCAGTTTTGCCCAACGCAACAGATGAGGACTGCAAAACTCGATTCATGTCTCTGCGGTCGCATTTTTGTGGAGAGCTAAAAAAAATTGGAGCCAGTGAGCATAGTGGTGCAGGGGCAAACGAAGTTTATGAGCCTGCTGTGTGGTGGTTCAATGCTTTGAAGTTTTTGAAGAACTATGTGACACCGAGGAAAACAGTGACAAATATCCCAAGCCGTATGGTAAGTACGAACATTTTGTTGCCTTCCTTTGTAGGAATTCTGCTTTCTGTAAGACAGCTTATTCTGATTTCAGGTTGTAGATGGATATTCCAGCTCAAGTAGTATATATGCTTATATTAGTGAATGATATTTTGGAAAACAAATCACGATTCAATATTACCATGTGTATTCGTAGTTTTCAGTGTTATGAGAGGTTCACAATCTGCTATAGACTAACATGGGCCTTTAATATTTTAGATACCACAGTCACTCTCATCAAATCCATCTAGCACGACCACTGTCAATGACCTTTGTGTAAGTATTTACCTACATTTAAATAAAAGTTGTAAATAGTAATTGCAACAAGTGAATAACACATCAACTATTTCAGAATACTGAGGTGACTACAGTTACTGAAGAGACCATAGTAAATGATGGATATATTGAAGATGACAACAGCAATGTAAGTGCATAAACAGTATTCTCATGTATGTCAATGACAGTTCATTAGCCATGAAGCTCTCTTGACCAAAAGAATGTAACACTTTGATTGTATTGTATATATTTGCTCCAACAAAATAGTACTTCACTTTCATACAGGTTACTTACATTACTTATATTTTACACAGAGAACTTTAAACAGACCACTGTAGTTTACATAACCACTTTAATGTTAGTATTGTGCTACATACGTATTACAATATCTATATCAGTTTTCTATTTCCAGTACTCTCAAGACATATTTACTGTGGAATTGTCAGACGGAAGTACACCTGTGTCAACACCATCACCTCTAAGTGAGCAGCCTTATGCTTCAGCCAGAAAGAGGCGTAGGAAGGACACTGAGGATGAATTAGCCACCTCAACATTGTCAGTCTTCTGATTTTAAAGTTAAGGCATTGCATTACATTGTTGAGTCATTTTTAAATAAAAGATTGCCTTTTGTACATTATTACTGTTAAAAGTTGTACTTCTTAATGGCTTCCCACTGCCATGAAACATAACCTGTTGTACTAAAGAATTCACAAAATTTTTCGCGCACTTCCCTGGCACACAGTGACGTGCGATTTCCACTCTGCTGGGGTATGCTAGAGAGAGATTTCTCTCCTCACCAGGAACCATTGTTTATGGTGCACAAGTCTGTGTTTTCTGTATCAGCAGCTGTCACATATGTGGTGTCTGCCTCTTCAATCAAGTAGCTGTGCAGTATGCATAAAGTCTGAACAATTAATTCCACTTTCTCAACAGGTAGTCGCATTGTACTGAGAAGAACTCTGAAGCGGTTGGCCAGAATTCCGAAAGTGTTTTCCACTACTCGCCTTCCTCTTGACAATTTGTAGTTAAAAATCTGTTTGGACTTCTGGTTCTGGCAGTCTCTATAGGGTTTCATGATATATGGCTCCAGGTGAAAGGCATCATCAGCAAGAATCACATACGGCACTTCAATGTTTGTGCCAGGAAGTGATTTTTGCTGTGGTACCTTCAACCAGTTTTCCCGAAGTGCACTGCTGATCAGGCTGTTTGTATACACCCCACCATCACTCACTCTTCCATTGCACCCAATGTCAATCAAAGATAATCGGTACCTAGCGTCCACAATAGCTAGTAAAACAACACTGTGGAACTTTTTATAATTGAAGTATGTTGAGCCA
Organism: Schistocerca cancellata; assembly: GCF_023864275.1. Lineage (NCBI taxonomy): Eukaryota > Metazoa > Arthropoda > Insecta > Orthoptera > Acrididae > Schistocerca > Schistocerca cancellata. The sequence continues at coordinate 349,375,759 of NC_064631.1, read as the reverse complement.
GCAGTTTGTGGTGGGGCAAATGCTATGTGTTTCCCATCCATTGCACCTGAAAATAAAAGTAAGTAGTTTTATATAACAGTACATAGACTTGCAGTGTGGGAGATAAAAAACTGCCTAAAGCTGAGTCTGATATACTTCATTAAAAACATTTTAAATACATTTCATTATTGTCAGATTTTCTCCATATTATGTAACTTAATTCTGTGGCTTACCAATGCAGTTTGGGAACTGCCACAGTTCATCAAATTCTTTGGCAATTTTATTCCACTCTTCTTCTGTTGATGGTGCCTGTAATGTTATATACTTAATTACTGTCTGAATGGCACATATAAATACACACACACACACACACACACACACATATATATATATATATATCTTCCAAACTCGAAAAAATAACACAAATGTACCTTTAAGTATTGGTCCTTTAAAGTTTCGCAAATTGCAGTGCATACATCCACAATAACATTTGAAATGGCAGGCTGTGCAATTCTGTGGCTGAAAGCCAGACTCTTAAAAGATTCCCCAGTCGCCAGGAACTGTAATGTTACTGCCAGCCTGCAACGTAACAGGGCATGTAACGAAATGAACATCTTGGTTGGTATGATCACAAAACGTATAAACATACAATTCTTATCTTCGAGAAGGTGAGATAGCCTCCCTCATGACTGTGTCACACTTTTTGATTCTATCTTCTATCATAGACAGCAGCTTCTCGAAACAGACCATGTCCATCCTAACGAAGTTCCGAAATTCTTATGGATCTTCGGGCCTCAGTTCTTTCATTAAAAGTGAATATATTCCCCTGCCTTCGTCCCTTCTTTTCAGCCAGGGTCGAACCCAACAACGCCTGGCTTTTCGTTTTCGTCGCCGTTCTGCCTAATCTGAAGATTTACTGCCACTGCCAGGGCAATAGCTTCAAAAACAAGTGGATCTTCCATGTGTAATATGCTGTATAAATGTAAATTTCGATATACTTATACCAGTGTAATCAAGTGTCGTAACATAAATATAGTGAGTCTGTAATTCAGAACAGTTGTAACCTACGTAAGAGAAAACAATTACTTAGTAAATAACGGTAAAGAAAAAATTTCTTATTAAATACGAACCTTGAGCTCACAGAAATAATTTGAAAGTATCCAGTGTATCATACACTCGTTCCTGAGTTGCTCGCGGTAGAACGGACGACTTTACAAGACAGCACACACTTATGTTTTCTTTCCGTGCGCGTATCGTCTGCTGCTCGCGAATATCGTCGTCTGCTGCTGCGCATGCGCACTAGGTATATCCCGCGTGGACGGTGTAATAGGTCGGACGTGATCCAGTATGTGGTTACAGGTATGCACGCTAGGGGCGCTGGTGCATAGGCGTACGCTAGAGGTGGGCTAAACGGTTATTCTGGAGTAACCGTTATCACAGTTCCAGTTATTCTTTGATAACCATTATCGTTAACCGTTATTAATAACTGCCAAGTTATTTTTCTCTAGCGAATACCGATAACTCCGACAGTTAAATAACGACATAGTTGGAATCCATCAGTTTAGTTATCAGTATAACTGCGAGTAGTGTGAAATAGCAGGAATGTCGTATGAATTGTGTCATAACCTTAGCTTATTAACTCCGGGTACATTTTAGTTGATGTTGGAACGATTATTAGTGTTTCATATTATATGTTTGTAGGTTATCGGTCGCTATTAGAAATATTATCTTCGCAGCTGCGACAGAAAGTATGCGGAAGTTCGCCAAAGCACTGTTTAAGTAAAATGTTAACAACGTGCGTTTTTAAGTATGAAGTAATATGTAAACTGAGTACTGTAGGTTAAATTTGAAGCTTAATTTCTTGTGCTGCTCACATAATAGAATAAAGTGTACAGCCTTATAATACAAATAAATATACGTAGTGTGACAGATTCGTTTACTCCTGTGCTGTAAAAGCTAGTCCTATTGGGGAAAGTGTGAGTACGCTAATCCAAGTTTTATGTCAGATTTGCAAACTGCTCGATTTCTCCAGCGACAGCATGTTTATAACATATGAAGACATGCAGATCGAAAAGGTTGACAGTGTTACATTTCTGGGACTACAACTCGATAATAAATTCAGTTGGGAAGGGCATACCACATTTTTTCATTCTGTTATTTCATAAGGGAGCATATTCTGTGGGAACTTATCAAACATAGCAAAAGTTTTTAGCATGTAAAAGCGTGTAATAAAATTCGTTTGTGGTATCAATTCAAGAACATCATGTAGGAACCTGTTCAAGGAACTTTGTATTCTAACCACTGCTTCCTAGTATATTTATTCCTTTATGAAATTTGTTACAAGTATTTCCAACCAATAGCTTAATACATAATATCAGTACTAGAAATGGGAACAGCAATCTACATAAAGACCTAAAATTACTTACCTTGGTCCAAAAGGGGTCCAATATCCAGGAACATGCATTTTCAATAAACTGCCAGCAAGTCAGCAACCATTAAAAAGTTGGTTTCAGATAAGGCACGGTTTACAGTGTGTTTGAAAGACTATTTGATACAGAAGTGTCTGATTCCACCCGTCATCAATATGCCGGAAATGGCTATTTTAAGTGTGTCTATGACGTCACTACATACACATGGCAACAAACACGAAGATACATATAAATAATACAATAACATTTCCCACCAAAAATACAATCAAACCAATGGGACAACTGCGGGAAGTTGGGGGTTTTAGGGTGAGGACAAGCTAGTAAAAAAAAACACACCATGATCCCAAAACACAAAATGAAGAACAAAAAGAAAAAAAAATTACAGCATTCTGCTACACCAACAAAAATCTGCAGGAATCGGACACTTCCCTTGAACAATATAGGTCAACTATAGGTGACCATACCGAAACACCAATACCCACAACTAAAAGTACGAAAATTGGAATCAGACATTTCCCTTGACCTATATAGGTCAACCTCAGATGACGATACTAAAACATCAACACACACAACTATGAAAATGGGAATCGGTCATTTCCGGTGACCTATATAGGTCCACCACAGCTACTAATGCCAAAAAACCAACACCTACAACTGCGAAAAATAAAACCACAATCCCAAAAGTCCACAAATCAATCATCCCTACATAAATTAAATCACATTCAATACATCATACATACACAAAACATCACAGCTAGAAAAAAAAAATTTAATTACCACCAGCAAATTCCGGCACTGCAACCTAGATCGACCAGCCCCCCCCCCCCCACACACACACACACACACAAACCAACTCATAAACACCGTTCCGTAATGACATTCACACACCACAACACCTTTACGTCGAAGCAGGCGGGTGGAATCAGACGCTTCCACTGACCCCTCCTTCTACTCTGTAGATGAATATCGTAACAGAGACTGATAGACCAGCTTAGGTAAAAATTCTGCTATATTTCAGTTTTGACAGCACTTGGTTGCAACAGTCAAGATCGGGTATTCTGTGTACGATAAATTTATTAAAAGTACGTAACTGTGTTTTATTCTGTCAGTGTACCAATTCTGTAAATATTAGCAGTTACGGTGATATATTCACATATTTTGACAATCTCCTGACAAATGATGAGGATAATAATTATTATATTCCACTGTATTATGTTATACTTTCTGACATGTTATTTGTCATTCGCGATTGCCAGCGGCTATTTCCGTAGCAGTACGAAAATATTTGTTCGCTCCAGTTACTATCCTCTCTGGAAATATCACCTGGAACTACGACCTTTAACTGGAGTCACCGAGTCAGGAACGTCTAGACACACAGTTATTCCGTTACCAGCTTCCAGGTTATCTGTGGTGGTAGCCCGATAACTACCAGAGAACTAGAACTACGAGCCAATAACGATAACTGCCAGAGGAGAATACCGGTCTCTGACAGTTATTTCCATAGTCGCTCGAATTCCTAAGTAACTTTCCTTCTACTACCCGTCCAAGCTAAATTAACACGTAAGGCGGTGGCTTAAGGGAACGACCGTACTTGTTAATGCCTGTACTGCAGCTCCTATCAGCCACGGCTCGGACATTAACTTTATTTAATTGTTTATGCTAAAAGTAACGAAGGCCCACGAAATAGTACACAGTTCTTATCAACAGATGGCGCGCAGTCTCACAGTTATTCCCATGGTCTATAGAACGCCTTCCAAATGCGCAGTACGATCTTCGGTCAACAGATGGCGCGAGGCACTGTTGACACTAAACAGTTATTGAAATAACTGCCAGAATCAGAGGAACGGTTATCGCAGTAACCGTTACTTCTCAGTAACCGGTTATTTCTATCAGTTACGTTATTTTTTGCCACCTCTAGCGTACGCTTTCGCGCATCGTGTAATACAAGCTTAACACAGGAAAAGCTTACTTATGTAGGTGGTAGTAGTGTCGGCAAAAAGTTCTTGTGTGTGAAGTTGCCATGTAGAACACCAGGTGTAAAACTTTTCTCCTGAGTCTTGAACTGTGTCGGAACAAAAGTGAGGCATTCATATGACACAATAATACTGTTTTTATTTCACTACACTTATACAGTTGTCTAAGTTCTGCTGTGTTATCATTGCAAAGTCCTGTAGGCATGTGGAGTATTAACCAAAACTGTCATTTTGGAAGCAGAATCAAACACATTTGTTACGTTACTTGATATTTTCAGGAGAAAAAGGCAATGTTGCTTCTTATTAATATAATACATTCAGAGTCACAGCTGTGTTTGACCAACCATAACTGATGCTGAATGTGCATATCGTCATATAATATGAAGGGCTTATTTCAATAGTGGTACAAGTCCATTACCTCCACTTTTTTGTCTATAATGCTTCTGAAATTAATGATCCAAACAAACATAAATAAAGGTTCATCTCTAGCAAGAAGCCATATGCTTGAATATTTCTGGTATCTCAACTGCAGATTTTTCAGCACTCATTTAACTTTACAAGTCTGTATCTCAAAATGAACAAAAGTGGACTTGTACCACTATTGAAATAAACCCTTCATATTCAGTATTATGCACACAGTCACACACAGCACGTCGATCTCGTGAGGCACAAGGCTCTCGTAACGAAGTACGTACGTCGATCAACAGATGGCACTAGGAAAAGAATGTTAACTGCGCTTTTTAGTTGTTACTTGCGACTCTTAGTTGCGATTTGTCACAAAAATCGCAGTTTGACTCGGTAGCGAATAGCATAGTATGAACTTTGCTCAACAGATGGCACTGCTAACTGCGCTTTTTAGTTCCTACTTGCGACTCTTAGTTACGACTTGTCACGGAAATCGCAGTTAGACTCGATAGCGCGTCGCAGAGATGAGCGTAGTACGAACTTTGCTCAACAGATGGGACTGCTAACTGCGCTTTTTTGTTGCTACTTGCGACTTCTAGCCGCGATTTATCACTGAAATCGCAGAAAGCAGTACGGAATTCGGCCAACAGATGGCTCACGGCAGTGAATGTGAAATGCTACTTGCGACTGCTAACTGTGACTGAAATCGCAGTTAGATTTTGTATTGTTATTGTGATATCTGTGACTTCTCAATCACCGTGATTTCTAACAGATACGCGATTTCCTGCCCAAGTAGCAACTAAAAAGCGCAGTTAACAGTGCCATCTGTTGGCCAAAGTTCGTACTACGCTCATCTCTGCGACACGCCATCGAGTCTAACTGCGATTTCTGTGACAAGTCGCAACTAAGAGTCGCAAGTAGCAACTAAAAAGCGCAGTTAGCAGTGGCATCTGTTGAGCAAAGTTCATACTATGCTATTCGCTACCGAGTCAAACTGCGATTTCTGTGACAAATCGCAACTAAGAGTCGCAAGTAGCAACTAAAAAGCGCAGTTAACATTCTTTTCCTAGTGCCATCTGTTGACCGACGTACGTACTTCGTTACGAGAGCCTTGTACCTCACGAGATCGGCGTGCTGTGTGTGACTGTGTGCATAATACTGAATATGAAGGGCTTATTTCAATAGTGGTACAAGTCCACTTTTGTTCATTTTGAGATACAGAGTCGTAAAGTTAAATGAGTGCTGAAAACTCTGCAGTTGAGATACCAGAAATATTCAAGCATATGGCTTCTTGCTAGAGATGAACCTTTATTTATGTTTGTTTGGATCATTAATTTCAGAAGCATTATAGACAGAAAAGTGGAGGTAATGGACTTGTACCACTATTGAAATAAGCCCTTCATATTATATGACGACATGCACATTCAGCATCAGTTATGGTTGGTCAAACACAGCTGTGACTCTGAATGTATTATATTAATAAGAAGCAACATTGCCTTTTTCTCCTGAAAATATCAAGTAACGTAACAAATGTGTTTGATTCTGCTTCCAATAAGACAGTTTTGGTTAATACTCCACATGCCTACAGGACTTTGCAATGTTAACACAGCAGAACTTAGACAACTGTATAAGTGTAGTGAAATAAAAACACTATTATTGTGTCATATGAATGCCTCACTTTTGTTCCAACACAGTTCAAGACTCAGGAGAAAAGTTTTACACCTGGTGTTCTACATGGCAACTTCACACACAAGAACTTTTTGCCGGCACTACTACCACCTACATAAGTAAGCTTTTCCTGTGTTACTTTCAAGTAATTCACTTAAGCTATTCCTGATTTAACTGTAAGATCTGTACTTCCCACTTTCATATCAACTGCCTCAAAATGCATATTGTAGACTTCGGGATATGTTACAGGTCAGTGTCACACCAAGATTGTGGAGAAAGAGGGGGGGGGGCGGCATGTCATTCTCCAACAAGTGTTTACCAATAAATATGTGGCGGAAAATTACGGGTATAGGACGGCTTAACATGTGGAAAATGAGATTTTCATTATTCGCTCACTGCACTTAACATTTATTATTCCTTTAAAATCGCACAACTACTTCAATAAAACACAGTTTAATCACTCATCTGCACACATTATTTCGCAATAATGTCACTTTTAAACTGCAAATCCTCTAAGAGCTCTCTTGAATCTTCACGAGTCTCTCCTAATAGCCTTGATGTGGATAGATACGTACAGCAACCAGAACTGTCTCTGCAAAATCACAAGGATTATTAAACAATTTTTGCTGTCACTAATTACAAGCAATATAATTGACAGAGTAGATTGCTAATATTTGCTGTAATGAAAGCCACTCAATGGGGTATATTTCACATTTGCAAGAACGATCTCACTTAAGTAATTAAGTCCATCGAAACACTTAGAAACTAACCTCTCGTCTGACGAAAACGGTCTAAAGACGCAGTGGCAATTTCTCCAGATCTGCTGACAATGATATTTTGAGTTATCACTTTACTGAGTGACTGAAATGTAGTTCGAGTACCTGAGAACATAACAATATGTTAGAATTCATTTCTAAACACGAACTATTACGGTACTGTATGGCTACTTACATATTTATTACACTATTAATATTTTCACAGTTGTTTCTGTAATACAAGTTTAAAACCAACGGAAGAACAAACGTAAAACATACTTACCAATGACAGGTTTGTTGAGATGCAATTTTCTGTGTAGACAGATGTAGCTTCTTCATACGGTGGTAAGTCGCAGAAGTCACAGAAATCGCAGAAGTCACAGAAGTAGAAAAGTCGCAGAAATAGCAGTGGCGGAGGGATACGCGCCTTAGGTTCCTTAACTGCGACAAATCACAGTTAAGAATAACAGATACTGAAAAGTAGCATTCACAGAAATCACTGATATCGGAAAATCGCAGTTTAGCCCATCACTACTGCCTACCACTAGTGATGGTCTAAACTGCGATTTTCCGATATCAGTGATTTCTGTGAATAGTTCTTTTCAGTATCTGTTATTCTACTGCTCACCACCACCACTAAATGTGTAGTAGAAGGAGTGGTGGACGATAGGTTTGTAAGGCGTGCACCGGAAAATGATACTATGTTTTTATGGAAAGCAACCGGAGTTGTACTTGTATGGATAGTGGCATCAAACTATGAGAATGTCAATTTGCTTTACCACTGCGGTACGTAATGCCACCGCCAGTGAACTTTAGGAGCAAATAAATCGGACTGTGAAAGTGCCGCTGACAAGACTTCTTTGTGACAGACACGAACAGTGGTTTCATGCGAATGAGCATTGCTGGCATTGGTATTCGGGTGATGGAAATGTTGTCTTTAGTGTTCTGTCAAGCTGTGAAAGTGGAGACTTTAGGGAACTGTGCAGTATATACTTTCAATGATGTTTCAGAAGTTTGAACTGCGAGAACCGAGTGGACATTTTTTACGGTGTGCATCTTGTAAAAGAACAATTGTATGATCTGTGTATCTGCAACTATGGCGCTATAAATGTGACAAGCTGTGGAGTTCTGGACGAAATCGTCACGGACAGTGCACAAAAGCGTATAAAGGAACGCTATCTACATAACATGCTTTGCAAGAGGGGTCTTGTCAACAACTGTTGCATACCAGCGTCTTGTGGTCTGTTAATCACCATTGTTACTGAAAGAGCTGTGAAGAATTTTTCTTCCCGTTTCGTTGGAGAAGATTAACTAGCGGAACTGCACTTATCCTGCTCACAACATCTAAAGTCGCTGCCGTCTTGCTGCCCATTACAAGTCGCATTGTTTTAGGTGATTTTATGTATTGTTATGAGTACAGCAATGTGGTAGTGACTAGTTGGATAAGGATATTGTTTAGAACAAAGTGGGAATCATAATCAAAATGTTAGAAGTAGTCACAGTCACACCACAATAGCCAATTACAAACAGTTTTCTAAGATGCTTAAAAATGTTATTATGAAAGCAAGGTGTATGTGTTACACAAATAGAATAGCTAATCCACAGCATAAAATTTAAACCATATGGTTCGTTGTGAAGGAAGTGTCTGGTCAGCAGCACAAGGTCGATGACATAAAGTCAGTTCGTAGTAAAAATTTCGTCTATAACTACACAGTTTGTTACATTCATACAACCATAGCCACAAATACACAGTTCATAGTTGATAGATATAACTCTTGGCAAATGCTTTTCTGAGATTGATGTCTGAAATACTCCTCTGTGAAACTGACAAGAGGGAGGTTGATCAATAATTCAATCACTGAAGACTAACGAGTCTCATGGATATGATGGAGTATCTAGCAGAATATTAAAGTACTGTGCTGCACATGTTGGCACTGTTCTTAGCCATATTTGTAATTTTTCCTTTAAGAATGGTCATCCTTTCGTCTTTCCCTCTCATTCCCTCTTTCCTGATGAGGCAACAGTTTGTTGCGAAAGCTTGAACTTTGTGTGTATGTTTGTGTTTGTTTGTGTGTCTATCGACCTGCCAGCGTTTTTGTTTGGTAAGTCTCATCATCTTTCTTTTTAGATATATTTTTCCCACGTGGAATTGTTGTAGACATGGAGCTACCTGTAAGACATGCCACAAAAAACTGCGTGAGAGAGTGTACGAGGAGAGAAGAGTGATTATCATACGCGCACGGGTGCGTTCGTGTGTGTGCTGTCGTGCGGGAGTGTGTACATATAAATTAGTGATTTAACAATACATAAAGCAATACGTTCCGCTGAAATGCGTCGTGTCACTTTTACTGGGGAAATAAAAGCAGCAGATGTAAAGCCACAGGGGCGGTTAGTGAGAAGTCACTTAACTGTTAGAGACTCCTAAACAGCTAGCGAGTGGAGAGGTTATCAACAACAGTCGAGGTCAGATGAAAGTATGCCCCGCACGTCACGCGTAACAGTTTCGTAAGCCGGCTCTCTGTTACTTAACGGGAGAGCCGAAACCAAAGACGCCGGACTCGTGGCGCGTCGGTGCTTCGTTGCCCTCTATTATATTCATGTCCATAATGTAGGTTTTTTATGTCGATAAATCCCCTTCCTCCTTCCTATCTGCTTAATGTGAATCTTTCTGTTGCTGAATGTATGTGATGTATTCTATATTTGTGGCATTGTGATCATGTAAGTGTATTGAGTGCTTCTAGGTCTGTGTTACTCCAAATGAGTAGGTCAATATTGGTATAGCATAAGTATTTATAGCTTTTGTCTTGTTTCTTGCTGTCAATTCTTTTTTCAGTATTTTTGTTAGTCTTTGTCTATATTTTTCTTTTAGTTCTTCTTTAATATTTGTATTATCTATTCCTTTTTTTGTCTGTATCCTAGATATTTATAGGCATCTGTTTTTTCCATCGCTTCTATGCAGTCGCTGTGGTTATCCAATATGTAATCTTGTTTAGTGTGTTTTCCCTTGACTATGCTATTTTTCTTACATTTGTCTGTTGCAAAAGCCATATTTATATCATTGCTGAATACTTCTGTTATATTTAGTAATTGGTTGAGTTGTTGATTGGTTGCTGCCAGTAGTTTTAGATCATCCATGTATAGCAAATGTGTGATTTTGTGTGGGTATGTTCCAGTAATATGGTATCCATAATTTGTATTATTTAGCATGTTGGATAGTGGGTTCAGAGCAAGATAGAACCAGAAAGGACTTAATGAGTCTCCCTGATATATTCCACGGTTACTCTGTATTGGCTGTGATGTGATATTATTTGAATTAGTTTGGATATTAAGTGTGGTTTTCCAATTTTTCGTTACTATGTTTAGGTACACTATCAAAAGCTTGTTGGTAATCAATGTATGCGTAGTGTAGCGACCTTTGTTTAGTTTTAGCTTGATATGTCACCTCTGCATCTATTATCAGTTGCTCTTTACATCCTCGTGCTCCTTTGCAACAGCCTTTTTGTTCTTCATTTATAATTTTGTTCTGTGATGTATGTGTTATTAATTTCTGTGTAATGACTGAAGGTAATATTTTGTATATTGTTGGTAGGCATGTTATGGGGCGATATTTAGCTGGGTTTGCTGTCTCTGCTTGATCTTTAGGTTTCAGACAAGTTATTCCATGTGTAAGTGTATCAGGGAATGTGTATGGGTCTGCAATGTAACTGTTAAATAATTTGTTAAATAATTTAGTTAGATGTGAATGTGTTGAGGTGAACTTCTTTAGCCAGAAATTTGCTATTTTATCTTTTCCAGGGGCTTTCCAATTGTGAGTAGAATTAATTGCTTGGGTGACTTCATGTTGCAAAATTATCACTTCAGGCATTTGTGGTATCATCTTGTATGTGTCTGTTTCTACTTATATCCACTGTGCATGCCTGTTATGTTGTACCGGGTTGACCATATGTTGCTCCAGAAGTGTTCTGTGTCTGTTATGTTTGGTGGATTGTCTATTTTAATGTGTGTGTTATCTATTGTCTGGTAAAATTTCTTTTGGTTTGTGTTGAATGTTTGGTTTTGTTTCCTTTTATTTTCACTTTTTTTGTATCTTCTAAGTCGTTTGGCCAATGCTTGTAATTTCTGCTTCTTTTCATCTAATTGCTCTATCTCTTGTTGTGAGATTTTATCTAACCTTTTTCGTTTTTTGTCTGATATTTCATTTCTTATAAATTGTGTTAGCTGTCCGATGTCTTTTCTCAGTTTTTCTATTCTGATCTGTAGCCTGTGTTGCCATGCTGGTTTTGTGGGTTTCTTCTGTTTGTTGGTTGGTTCTGATCTCTGCCTAGTGTGTATATTTAGTGTAGTGAGCGCTCCTATATAAACCAGTAGTCATAACCCTTCCATAGTTGTGTTTTCATTGATTTTGTTGTGTATGATCGTGTTGATAGTTTTTATTGTTGTTTCGACTTGTGTGTTATTTGGCAGTCTATGCAAGAATGGTCTAATGTCTGTATTTGTGTCTTTGTATTCTATATGTGTCAGCTGAAATTTTTCTTCTATATCTAATGTGTGTGTCACTTCGTGTTCTATTTGTGCTTGTACTGTTATAATAATAATAATAATAATAATATCTTGTATATTTCGACACTGTTCATGTGTATTTGCTTGCATATTTTAAGGTTTTTATGATGCATATAATTCTCTCTCTACTTGTCACCTTACATACAGGCACACGACACATAACTGCCTGAATATTTTGGCAGGCCACTATCGAATGACGGACCCAAAGAATAAAGCAGGAGATTCCACCCACGCATTTTACAGACTCTTCCCATCAGAACAACAAAAGAAAGTGAAGTGGCAATGCATGCAGGTTACGTGTTGTTGAAGATAATAGCTAATGACGCAAAATCTTTTGTAAGATGGTGATTTCCTAGAAGAACGTTACCACAGTCTAACGTAACAGTCGCGACACACTGCTGTAGAAGTTGTTACCGTTCGACAGCTGGAGCGACACTAGCGCTCAAAGCGGCGAGAAAGGAGACTGTCAGATGCGTCGTAAGCATAATGCTTGTATCGCATCCCATTCCTACGTGATTTACGAAATATTTTAATTATTTTTTTTCCCTCCAAGATCTGTGTAATATCAGATGATACAGATGTTTCTAAAATAAGCGCAAGCAGGGATTTAAAAAAAATAACGAATCCAATCCAAGCTACAACACATACATGAAGAAGCACTTGTGGCATTGGGTAGAACTGCAGCTTACCATGTTGATATCAAAGGAGTATGAACACACAGATTCACACATAAGCAGCACAGAATGTACCTCTACATGCAAAAGGGATCGACTCCTAATTTGTCGTTTCTTAGGTCTACTGTGTTTTAGTCATTGTGGCTTGTTGCCACAAGTATGGCCATCATCTTAATGTTATTCTAAGTGGGACAAGCAACTGGCAGCTATTGGGCGAAATATGCCATGCGTGTGAACCTCAAGTCCTCAAAGCCAATAATAATGTCAGAAGTACTGTCGTATGTGCGGTTGATGACTTTTTATCCAGTGACATATTCTCTAGTTTATTGGTACCAGGGAAATTCTGTACCTTCTGTATTAAAAGGTGGAATATGTTGTCACTTATCCCACATTTTATTCGTATTTCTTCCGCATACCTCTAATGTATTCACTGATGGAAATATAATAAATTCGGAGCAAGCAGCTTATTTTTGTCTTTCCATCTTGCAGAACGTTTGTCCTTCATTAACATGCTGATCCGGTTAATGACAAATCAATAGTCTTCAAATTTGTTTGTGGTTCTTCACTTGATCCTTCTGATACAGTTTCTGTTGCTGTCTGTACTTACAATGATAGGCACTTTCCTTGTCCCGCAATAGTTTTGCACGAAGTCTAGCGATCTGCATGTACTGACACTTCACATGTTTCTGCAAGACACGAATAACTGCACGTAATCTAACCACTTCATCATCAAAGCAGGTCTCGGTTGACGATTCACATAAACCTGGCACTGATATATGGAGAGTTGAACTGGCTGCTTCTGTGCCATTGGAGTGTTCTACAGCTCCAGACGGACTGCCGAATCTTTGTGGCAGTTTCCTCGTCATAGTCATTTGAGTGGCCTATTAGGGATGTCAAGCAATGCACGTACTGCAGTCCACACGAATTTATTACTGTCTGCACTCATGAACTGGTTTTGTTCGAAGTGTAGTGAACAAAACTTAAGATTATTATAAAGGTTAACAGGGTATTTTTTCAAAAGATCTCGTCTAGCCATTTTCTGCTCCTAACCCGAATATGAACCATAGATACTCATGTAGTTTGCAAGCAAATCCTGACGATAACCTTTACTCCTTTAGTGACATGATGGTATCTACATCTCACGGACCTCAGAAAACCTAAAAAGGTCCCACGTGGTATCTCCTTGTTGCAGCAATTTAATGCGCTACAGACGCTGATTTTTGTAAAAAAGTACTGTACAAACAAAAATAAACAACTACTATTCGCTTTCACGATTGCGCTGAAATCAACAGATTTACTTACTAGTCGCTTGGAGCACTGCTGCTGCAGTAGGCAACAAAATCGAGACGATCTGTCGCAATTGTTATGTTAGACTGTGGTGTTACTGACAAATTATTTTCTCAGGAAATAGGAATGCTTTCCAAGCAATCTCTTTGTGCCAGTTACTAAAAAAGAGTTACTGATTTGACTGACAATTTAAGTACTCAGACCAAAGCAAAGCCATCTAGTTTCGAAACTATCCATTGCCTGTGGTTAGTGTAGGAGTTGGAGGCATAGTTCAGTTAATGGTGGTGGTGGGGGGGGGGGGGGGTGCTTTTTGTTTTTCAAGACATATGAGGCTTCACTAGAACTAGTTTCAATTTTAAATACTCTTACAGTATTAGATATACTAGTGTTTTCTAACTTCTGCAAAAGCACAAACTGCCCCACTCAAAATTAACTAGCTACAGGTGGGTTCCCTCAATGACTGGAAAAAGCAATGGTTTTGTGGCATTACAGGAAAAAAAGACGTGAAATTTATTATGGAGCCAAGACTCATATGTATTACGTTCTACATCAAGAAGTATTATGCACAAAGGTAATTACAAAGAGGTGAAAAAAGTCGCAGGATACCTCGTAATGTCGTGTCAGACCTTTTGCCCAGCATAGTGAGCAACTCGACCTGGCATGGACCCAACAAGCCATTGGAAGTACCCTACTGAAATATTGAGTCATGCTGCCTCTTTACATGTCCATAACTGCGAAAGTTATGCCGGTGGAGGATTTTGTGTGCAAACTGACCTCTTTATAGAATGAGATTTTCACTCTGCAGCAGAGTGTGTGCTGATATGAAACTTCCTGGCAGATTAAAACTGTGTGCTGGACCGAGACTCAAACTCGGGACCTTTGCCTTTCGCGGGCAAGTGCTCTACCAACTGAGCTACCGAAGCACGACTCACGCCCGGTACTCACAGCTTTACTTCTGCCAGTACCTTGTCTCCTACCTTCCAAACTTTACAGAAGCTCTCCTGCGAACCTTGCAGAACTAGCACTCCTGAAAGAAAGGAAACATCCCCTAGGCTGTGGCTAAGCCATGTCTCCGCAATATCCTTTCTTTCAGGAGTGCTAGTTCTGCAAGGTTCGCAGGAGAGCTTCTGTAAAGTTTGGAAGGTAGGAGACAAGGTACTGGCAGAAGTAAAGCTGTGAGTACCGGGCGTGAGTCGTGCTTCGGTAGCTCAGTTGGTAGAGCACTTGCCCGCGAAAGGCAAAGGTCCCGAGTTCGAGTCTCGGTCCAGCACACAGTTTTAATCTGCCAGGAAGTTTCTGACCTCTTTATGTTCTGTAAATATTAGATGGGATTCATGTTGGGCGATCTGGGTGGGTGAATCATTCGTTAAAATTGCCCAGAATGTTTTCCAAACCAATAATTATGAACAACTGTGGCCTGGTGACATGATGCATTATTAGCCATAAAAATTCCATCGTTGTTTGGTCACATGAAATCCATGGATGTCTGCAAATGGTCTCCAAGCAGCCAGACGTTAAGTATGTCTAGTCAGTGTTTGTTCATCTGGACCAGAGGACCCAGTCCATTCCATGTAAACACAGCCCACACGATTATGGAGCCACCATCAGCTTTCACAATGCCTTGTTGACAACTGTGGTCCATGGTTTCGTGAGATCTCTGTACCGCACTCAAACCCTAACATCAGCTCTTAAAGCTGAAATCAGGACTCATCTGACCAGGCCACTGTTTCCCATTCGTCTAGGGCCCAACGGATGTGGTCATGAGCCCAGGAGAAGTGCTGCTGTCGATGTGCTGTTAGCAAAGACTCTCAGGTCTGCTGCCATAGCCCATTAATGCCAAATTTCTCCACACTGTCTTAACAGATACACTGAGGTCTGCCTTTACTTTAGCAGTGTTGCTTGTGTGTTATCTCTCACAACTCTACGCAAATGCTGATGCTCTGTCATTAAGTGAATGTCATCGGCCACTGCATTGTCCATGTTGAGAGGTAGTGCCAGAAATTTGGTATTCGCGGCACACTCTTCACCTCGGAATTGAATTCCCTAACAATTTCCAAAATGGAATGTCCCGTGCATCTGGCTCTAACTATCATTCCACATTCCAAGCCTCTTAATTCCCACCATGTGGCCATCATAATCCCACCAGAAACTTCTCAGACGAATCAACTGAGTATAAATGGCAGTTCCGTCAATGCACTGCCCTTTTATACATTGTGTACATGATATAACCGCCATCTTTGTATGTGAATGTCACTATCCTATGGCTTTTCTGACCTCGGTGTAGGCTAATATGAAACGTGTCAAAACCATCAATTTCATTAAATCTTGATGTTCAAATCAGTGAAAGTTCTTTGCTTTCTTACATGAGCTAAACACCGATCATTCGGGTTTCTCCCACTATACCAAGGTACACTGTCTGTCCTGTGCAATGGTTCTTAAACAATCATAGGACTTGAAAGAGCAAATATGGCAGTTCTTATTGTCACTTATGTCGAGTCAGCGAGGCCACATTTCCATCGCTCAACAAATCCAGGTATCACACACTAATTCCCTAATTTATGTTTTATTTTTATTTCATTACGCCTTGGGAACTTCTGTCACAAGTACACTTGGTTTTGCCCATTACTTTGACAAGACCTAATTTAATGTTCAGCAGAGGTACGTACAGATTTCTTGGGTCAACAGAGCAGAGTCTGCCGGTCTTCTGTTCCCCCTGCCCCCAAAGGGAAAGTTTTTTTTGTTTATTTTAATTATCTGTTTTTACTGTCTCTGCTGTTACATTCACATAGAAAGCATCAGTGCTTTGTGTACTCAAGACGCATGCTAGGAAGAATTATAATTGTGATGAGATCTCCACATACATGCCTTTGTATTTCTTATGCTGGGTAAGAGAGAGTAGCAGTTTAAGAAAAGCAGAATGGTCACGATAAATACTTTTTTGTGATACGAAACTAAATGCTCAGGCTGTTGCTCCAACAAATTTAAATCGCAAACAAGATCACTGAGCTCTCCTTGAGATGAAACATACGATTCATTTGATTCAAAGTCTTCTTGAAATGTTGGGCCAGTAGTGACAACTGTCAGAACTCTCAATACTGAGATACAAGTGGCAACAAATAGATCTTGGGCTTGCAGCCGGTCATCATTGAATTCACTGTGCGGTATTTGAACTGGGCACCTGCCAGTCATCTTGAGTTGAGCCATCGAATACTTGCTCCTTTCCAACCTATGTAGCATGCTAAGAATATTTCGAGAATGCGTCAAAATTCAAGCTGAAAGATGGGCCACACTTCATGGCAGCAGTGCCCTACCTGTTAGAACTCAAATCACCAGTGTTACCACTCACCACAGCCGTTGACGCCATCTGTCACCTTTGATTAGGACAAATCTGGGAGGTGACGACAGAGTTTCACACTGTCCAAATTGCTAGCTGCTATCATGGTTCATCAGGTACTCCGCCAGATGTAGCTGTGGTCAAAATCAGTTCTATCATACTCCATTGAATGTCCAGTGGAAATACAGTGTTCGGCAGTAGCAGACCTGCTTGATCACAAAAGGCGAGTGCAACATTGATGTTCAGTGCAGCGTTCTTTCACAGTGCACATGGTCTGTCCTGTGTAACTGATTAAAGTATTTTGTAAATTTTGGCCTTCTGCAATAACAAGTCCGGGGCTCGCTCTTTTACTGAAAGCAATACTTTTTCTCATCTGCTGGCCTGCTAAGCCTAACACATCTGAGGATTTTCTTTCAGTGTTTCCTCCCTCAGCCTTTGAAGATCCCTCTTCACCACAAGGCAGTGGTTCCACTCCTAATTTGCCCTTAGGAGGGAGAGGGTGCCCCCCTCCACCAGCTGCGCCATACCAAAGGTGTTGTTCTCTTCCGTAGCTGCCATTAAGGACTTCGCCATATCCCTGGCAAGGGTTGATAATGGTAAAGAAAAAGGAGAGGTTTAGGATAGGATAGGAGAGGAGACAGGCTAATGATAGGTCATTGTGGGACACACTTTGTCTTGCTCACCCCTTTGGCCTGTCAGCATGGGTGACCCTGCTACCACTGGCATAGCCCTCCAGATCCAAAGTACGCAAACGTCTTCGCCCACACTGACAGTGATACGTTAAGGCGGTATTCCCTGACAAGACAAAATTCTAGAACACCAATTTGAGGAACAGCATGAGTTCAGAAGTAGTAGGGGAAAAAATAGATCTTATTTTCTCCTTCTGTCAGTTAATGGAGAAGTATTGGGAAAAAGTAAAGGACTTGATAGTAGTATTCGTGGATTTGGAAAAAGCATATGGCAGTGTACTAAGGGATAAGATATGGGAAAGCTTGAGAAAATATAATGTTCCTGATTCGTTAATTAAAAAAGTCCAGATGCTGTAAGATAGTTGTGAGAGCAGTGTACAAGTAGGAGGTGGAAGATCAAAATGGTTTAAGACAAAGATAGGTATTCAACAAGGCAGTTCACTCTCCCCTTTACTCTTCATTACACTTATAGACACAATCATGAAAGAAATCTGGGAAGAAGAAAATGAAGATCTCAATGCTTTTGTTTTTGGTGATGACATTGCCATTTGGGAGAGACGGAAATTGAGGTTCAGAGGCCACTAGATTACAGGAACATAAAATTTAAAAAATTCACGTTAACTGGGAATAGGAAAAAGACAGTGGCATTGAAGATGAGCAGGACTCCCACCCCTTGTAACATCATACTGGAGGGGAAGAACGTTGAATGTGTGAAAATCTTCAATTATCCAAGTGCATCACATCACATGAGCGAAGTTCTAAACTAGAAGTCTTAAACAGAATAACAAAAGGATCTAGCTTCTTCCACCAAGTACAAAATCTAATCTGGGACAAGGAAGTCCCTCTAAGAGCCGAACAGACCATGTATAAAACTCACCTCCTACCTCAGCGGTCAGAGATTAAGGGAGCAAATTTAAAGTTCTTATACATTGTATAGGAGAATCATTGTTTACATTGAAATTAAATAATAGTAAATGTTATTTTAGATAAGAAAAAACTTGTCCACGTTAATCAGAAATGGAAAATAAGGGTACACGCCGATCTTAGTTTATTAAAATTATTTTTGGTCAAAATTGGTCATCCCGGATGCGTGCTGTAGCAGCTCTCATTGGGATTAATTTTTCTTTTGCTACATGTATACAGAACAAGTGGAGATGTGGAGTCATAAGCAGATTTACCAAAGTCTTTACTACCAATTTCAAACATATGGTAAGTACGATAAGAAATTACATCTCTATCAAAGCTTTCTAGTCCAGGCACACTTCGAACTCCGCTACCACCTCTTACTATGGTGACGGTAAACCATCCATTTCCATGAGAGAAACTGTCATTTACGTCCAAACTGAAATTAAAAGTACATCCAAGAAAGATACAGGGACCATCGACGAGCGCATTGGCAGCCACACACTTCACTGGAATGCGATTTTTCTTGTCTCTTGTTGTTAGTTCGATGTTTTCTATAGTTTTGTAAACTGTAGTGCGAGAACGACGACGATATCTCCTTAAGGCATGTTGGTGGAGTTCAATGCAGTTACCTGTGCAGCAGCAGGACACAGACTGAGCGTAATGCGACAGAGCGCTCGCTTATATAGTGTGCGAAAACTTTGACCTTAGATAAGGACTTACGAGTTTTCGCAGTGGCCAGCGGAACACAATCCCGGACATGCACTGTAGTAGCTCTAGCAGCGCAGGTACCCGCTGGCTCGCCGCCAAGGCCAAGCGATAAAGAGTGTTTACATAACGTGCGTGCTGCTAGAGCTACTACAGCATGCGTCCGGGATGACCAATTTTGACCAAAAATAAATTTAATAATTTTAAAAAACTAAGATCGGTGTGTACCCTTATTTTCCATTTCTGATTAACGTGGACAAGTTTTTTCTTATGTAAAATAACATTTACTATTATTTAATTTAAATGTATACAATGATTCTCCTATACCTCAATGTATAAGAACTTTAACTTTGCTCCCTTAATCTCCGACTGCTGACGTCATCAACCGCTGAGCATACATCGCGAAGTGGGGGCTCAAGGATGCAACAAATTGATAAAAATTTACTATACTGATTGCCATGATGCCTATTCTGCAACAGCATCATGTCTTGTAAGACATTGTGAGAGGTGGTAGCGGAGTGTCTAGTGTACCTGGACTTGCAAGTTTTAATGATAGAGATGTAATTGCCTATCGTACCTACCACATGTTCGTACTTGCTAATAAAGACTTTGGTAAATCTGCTTATGACTCTACCTCTCCACTTTTATTGTATACACGTAACAAAAGAAAACTCAATCCTAATGAATCTGTATTTATCTGGATTAAGGGGCTCCGGAAAGGCTCAAAATCATGAAAAGTTCAATTTTTACTTTTTTGCGTTTTCTGAATCTGCAGACTTACCTTTTAATAGATCTATTTTTAAATTTTTTTTTGAAATGTGTTCTACATGGGCGTGACCCACTGTGGCGCTGTTAAACTGCTGTCAAATGGTGTTATTATTAACGTCCGTGTTCATCAGGTACATTTTAGTGATGTGAGATAAAGTACGTGTTGTGGCTAACCTGTGATGGTTCAATATATATCGCTGGTGTGATGTCGATTGTTTCATGTTTATTTACTCTGTCGTTATCTCGAAAATATTCGTAATTAATTCTGTTTTTTGAGTCTCTGTTTTGTTGAAGTATAATAATGAGTAAAAGTAAAGTTGCTGTTGCGACTTTCAATGATGGCAACATTAAGGTGCAAGGTATTTAGAAATATGGGAATGAAGATAGGTTCTAACATGGTACAAGCGATGCTTGCTTTAGACAAGGAACGCCTTCAGGCTGCAGACAGGGCTGTAAAGAGTCTAGAAATACAAGCAAGAGTAAACAGGAAGAGGAAGCTGGAGGAGGAGTTTGCAGAGGATGAAGATAATCCATCCTATGGACCTGGAATGCACTAAAAAGTTAATCCAATCTTTGTCGCTCGATTCCCAAAACTTATTTTCTCATACTAATTACATGTTTTCTAAGGATCTTCCAAACATATTTGTTTCAAACTTTCAGTAAATGTTACACAGTACCTTCTGCATAATTTAACACAGCATTTTTCCAAAAAACTATATTTTTGAATATATAAATAAAAAATTGCAAAAAAGTTGTGAATTTTCATTACAATTGAAAAAAAATCATCTTTAATAACTGAACTAAAATTTTGTAAAATCCCTGTGTTAAGTTGTAGCCCATATTCCAATAAATAATCTGTAAAAAGTTCAACTTCCTACCTCAAATACTTTGTGAGGAAAGATGTAATTTATAAGCGTTATTTTAACATTGCAAGTATAGGGCGTTCCGGTGCCCCTTAAAGGTAAAGGTGTATGTGAATGTGAATATGTAAAATTTGTTGGTGATTGTACTGTATATTTTCATAAATAAAGATCTGTAGTGTCAGCCACTAACCGGACAAGGGTACATCTCGAACCGGGGGCTCAAGGAGTTTGAAAATATTATAAAACATAGTTCCCCAAACTGGGCCTCCCGCTGCCACACTGCCCGCTTATCGTCTAGACGGTGGTTACGTAACCGTCTGGCTCGGCGTTGGCGGCGCGCCAGCGGGACGCGCATACCTAGAACACCCAGTATGTGCATCCGGGGCGGCTATAGGGGGTGGAAAAAAAGTTTAAGATTTTGCCAGTGTAGTCTCCTCTTTAGCCACTTCCTGAGTCTTGGTTTTAACTGTGTCATAAATAAGAGACAAGAAAGTTAAATAGAAGCATGCAAAATGAAGTTCCTTAGGTCAGATCTACAAAAAACTAGGAGAGACCCGCGGTGACATTGACTACAGAGGAGAGGATGAGTGCTTTGAGACTGAAGTGCTTCAGTCATGTGAAGCGAATGCACCCTACTCGAACTCCACGCCAGTATTTGGAGATGGAAGTACCAGGAAGAAGACCAATTGGACGGCCTAGAAAGAGACGGGCAGACCAGGTTAAGGAATATCTCAAGAGGAGAGGAGTAACATGGGATGTAGTCGAGGGGGGAAAAACTATACCAGGACAGAAACCAATGGAGGCATATCGTTCACCAAGTTCTACCCAGCTCGCTGGAAGGAAATCCTGATGATGATATAAAAAGTCATCCTTCCCCGATCCCAAAGGTCTGCTATCTTAGATGGTGAACAGAAGACCACTTGCTACTTTAAATGAAATGTTGCCCACAAAAGGGAAAAAAGTTTAAGATTTTGCCATTGTAGTCTCCTCTTTATCCACTTCCTGAGTCTTGATTTTCACTCTGCAGCAGAATGTGCGCTGATATGAAGCTTCCTGGCAGATTAAAACTGTGTGCCGAGACTCGAACTCGGGACCTTTGCCTTTCTGGAAACATCCCCCAGGCTGTGGCTAAGCCATGTCTCCGCAATATCCTTCCGTTCAGGAGTGCTAGTTCTGCAAGGTTCGCAGGAGAGCTTCTGTAAAGTTTGGAAGGTAGGAGGCGAGATACTGGCAGAAGTCAAGCTGTGAGGGCCGGGCGTGAGTCGTGCTTCGGTAGCTCAGATGGTAGAGCACTTGCCCGCGAAAGGCAAAGGTCCCAAGTTCAAGTCTCGGTCGGGCACACAGTTTTAATCTGCCAGGAAGTTTCATATCAGCGCACACTCCGCTGCAGAGTGAAAATCTCATTCTGTAAATCAGGATGGCTGGACGTTGGTTTGAACCATCATTGTCCATTCAACCAGCCTGTGTGTTATTAACTGAAACAAATTCACCTTAAGATGGAGGGATAATCCTCAAACACATAATGTGAAGAATAATAAATTGACTGATTACTGTGAGTTATATTTTCAGTTGATGTTAATGATGATATGCAGAAATGTGTAGGTAATTATAGAGACGTGCAGACAGCAGCATCTCCTCATAGAACAGGTCAAGACATATACTTGAGCAAACTGGTCAGATTGTTTTCCATAATCAGTTGCTGCAGTCAATTATCAGAATAAGTTGACAAGAAGAAAGGAGGATACTCTAGACACTGTTTATGGAATCTAAAAGTGAAATAACCAACCTCGAAGATCCAGCAACCTGTGGACTTGCTAAAATACAAGGTTTTTTAGTAAGTTAGAACTAGGGTGTACAAATCTGTACAGTAGTTTGAATTGCAGAAGATTTGTCATCAATTATTTCATTTTCATTATCTGTAGACTCTTCACGGAATTTGTAAATTATATTCTCCATCGTTTCACCTCTTCACTGAACATTTCCAACACAAAAGCATGGATAACACATGACGCAAAGAGAGATTTTTAGGTTTATTGCACTTCCTACTTTCTATACACACATTTTGGTATTTCTGTTGTTAAATCTGAATACACAGATGAAACTGCAAATGAGTTCTAGTACTCAAATACATAAGCACACAATGTGAACTTTATACTTAAATTTCTTTCAACAGCCAACTTAAATCTAAAGAAACACACAAGATCCAAGCAAATGTTAGCATTCATAGTGGAATGTGGTGTGAACATTACTCACTGGAGTCATATGCTCAGATTCATGTCATGTTTTACCTGCAGGAGAATCCTTCATAACAACACAACACAAACAAAATAATATTATAAACATACCACAATTTTCAATTGATGTGTAATCTCAGTTGTCATCAATTATTTCATTTTCATTATCTGTAGACTCTTCACGGAATTTGTAAATTATTTTCTCCATCTCTTCACTGAACATTTTCAACACAAAAGCATGGATAACACATGACGCAAAGAGAGAATTCTGTCAGCTACTGCCTTTGATACAAGAGACAATGGTTTCAAAAACCACTAATTTTTAGCACTACTACCGTCCAATGGTCACAGCAGAAATTACGATGGCTACAGACCAGACAGATGTTTGTGTAAGCCTTAAATGCACGAGACTGGAAAATAAGCTTAATTGGTGTGATGTAATATTATGTTCATGGCACATTCCCATTTGCCCTCAGAGCTGATTACTGTAGCAAGAGGTACACCATCTACATCCATCCAACATGACATCAGCAAGAGTGTTGCAATGATTGATGGTAGTATCGAGTATGAATCTCATTCTTCCTAAGCAGAAGGTTGCCATAAGTAACAATGTAATTATATTGTTTAGTAATGGTTTGTTTATTTGTACAAAAACTATTGTCCTTTATTGCACAGTGTGATGGACTCTTTCCAAAAAATTCAGAAGTCCCCCCCATGCTGAAGAGATTTCTGTATAATCATTTTTAATTTGTTGGAGTTTACAGCTATATACCGCAAAATTTTAGGATTCGGTGTCTTAATTTGGTTTTGAGGACCAGGTATTTCAAGATTCAGGAGCTTACTTGTACTTGCTTCCTAAACCTGTTAGTTGAGGGGAAGCTCTAGCGCCACATTTCATTTTCAGCTCATTTTGTGGACTACTAATATGGCTGAGTGTCCACATGACCATAATGGTGATTTCAGAATCATGGAGTTCACATAGATTAATCAATATGATCCAAGGGTAGCACTGATTAATAGCACTATATGAACTTTTTACTTTTTTGGGTTCTAATGTGTTGCAAAACTCATGACAGCTGTTACCCTCTCAGTGAACACACTACATGGTTTTGTCAGAAACTTTCATGCGACCACTAGTTGTGCAGAAATGTATACCTAATTGTAGAGCCATGTGCAGACAGTAGCATCTCCTCATACAAAAGGTCAAACATATACTTGAACAAACTACTTGCCAAAGAGTACCGTATTTACTCGAATCTAAGCCGCACTCGAATCTAAGCCGCACCTGAAAAATGAGACTCGAAATAAAGGAAAAAAAAATTTCCCGAATCTAAGCCGCACCTGAAATTCAAGGGGAGAGAAAAGTTGTAGGCCGCACCTCCAAATCGAAACAAAGTTGGTCCGTTGTAATATGAGACACAATTTAGGTCGAATGAATGACGATACAGCTACAGTAGTTTGGTTCGGGTCGTAAGCTTAGCAGTTAAGCTTTACCACGTAGCCACTGCTATGCGTCAGGCGCTCCGTCCGTATTTATACGGGTGCCATTCCTTTTTCACGTGCTTCGTCTGGTTTGAATAGATTGCTTATTTTGCTTTGATCTGATAAGTGCCGTTTTCTTTGTTATAGGTGTTTGCGTCACTCAAGCTGAAAATGCATTACTGCACTGTGTCATGCATTGTTTGTCGCATTCTGATAGTGCGTGTTTACGGCCTGTCGCCGCTCGCGGCATGGCTTGCTTTTGTGCGTGCTACCGCCGCTTACAATTAAAAAAAAAAGAGAGAGTAATCGTCTCATTAGCGAAACAATGGCAAGAGACTGCTATTTGTTGTTACTTACACTGCTGCTTTCTTTGATAATGATCAACAAGAACCAAATAATAGACTGCGTATGATAGAACATGTTCTGAACGAGAGTTGGGCGAAAATTTTTCTCCGTTTGAAAATCTTTGCGGCCGCTTCTTTATTACATCAAATTCTGCACAGAAATTAGAGTCATCTTAGATTTAAAAATCTAGTCACTTGCCGTTCTTCATTTCTGACTGTATCACTATTAGGTATAAGAATAATACGAATATAAACATGACACGATACATATATTCTTCCGCGTTTGCTGTTGTCTCACTCTAGTTTCGTAGTTTATTAGGCAGACAGGATTTAAATGGGATAGCAGCAAACACGAAAGAACACATGGCAAAATGTTTATATTCATATTATTCTTATGGTGAAGAGAATACTGTATGTGATTCAAATTTCATCAGGTTCCTATTAGCAACCATCTCTTCTCACA
This sequence comes from Schistocerca cancellata, assembly GCF_023864275.1. NCBI lineage: Eukaryota > Metazoa > Arthropoda > Insecta > Orthoptera > Acrididae > Schistocerca > Schistocerca cancellata. Next base: position 349,350,241 of record NC_064631.1, on the reverse strand, counting down.
GATAGGAAAAAATTCAGAACGTAGAGTTGGCCATATTGACAAACATCCCAAACAGTCTTGCCAGTCAGATTTTCGTAGTACACTGAAATTGTGTTACATTCGAAGATGAACAATACGGAATTTTTATTTACTTCGTTGGATAATGTATGAAAATGCAGTGGTCAAAACTCGCGGCGGAGAAAAAAAGCTCGTCTTCAACTTTTTTTTTAAATTTATTTATTGACGCAGAGGTTTTGGCGCCAACATTTATCTTTGTGCCTACAAACCATGCCTGCGTAGCGCTACATATATTCGACGGCAGAAGTTAGTTGTGGCGGCATGTACCAACATTTTTCATAACTTCCGCTTGCTTTGCACTCGATTCTAAGCCGTAGGCCGTTTTTTGGATTACGAAAACCGGAAAAAAAGTGCGGCTTAGATTCGAGTAAATACGGTAGTCTAGTATGCAACCAAGAGGGGGCAAGCTGGTTATTCCTTAAAATTTCCAAATGCACTCCACCTGGCAAAGCCTAGCCAACAGGCGACATGGAGCTGCTGCCACTTGAATTGCAGAAGGCAGACTGTTAATATGATTTTTGCAGAACATACCCTTTGCTAGCCCCACACTACTATGGCAAATGAGATATAGCAGGCCTTCAGCCAATGGGTGATTTAGATCCATATGCAGTCCAATTATAGTCTAAAAAGAGCAAGGTTGAAGATTTTACAGAAATTTATGACAATTATTCACTTCCAGAAAAATCACAGACCATTAAGTTTCATCTTCAATTGGCAAATGTGCGATAGCTACGTCAGCTTTTTTGTCCAATATGAGACCTAGAATGAAGAATTGATCAACCACTCTGAATATCTACTAACACAGATAAAATTTGAGTTGACAGCTACTCTGTAGTAGTGCATGTGAGGGTTTTCGCAGAGGAGAACTAGAACCCATGATTTACGCTTCAAGTTTATGCCTTCTGAATGATTCACTGGAGCTGCCCTTCAGCAGCACCCATGGCCGTGTAACTGTATTATAAGCACCAGTTATCTATGTTCCGCAAATCAGAGGTGATGGAACAAATGCCAGACATGAGGGCACTGATAATGACAACAAATCGGATCAATATTCCAACGCCAATTATGAAACAGAGATGGGATCATCACTTCTGTGGTGTATGTGTTAGTTTCAGTTGTCTCCTGGACTGTCATCAGGTCCCATCTGTTAGTTCATATTGAAAACTACTTTGGTACTAACGGCTGGTCAATCAGCTTCTCCGAGTAACCAACATTATGATTTACACTTGTTGGTGATTGTTCCGCTAGACTAAGGAAATGGAGTCTGGACTACTAGTTGTGGGCATTACAGTCATACAGAAGAAGCAAGAGTTGAGGACTAGGTCACTATATGCTACCATGTAATGTTATTTTGAAACAGATGTCCAGGTAAGCTATCCAAATGCAGATTGTTACTGCTTCCAGTTCTGTGTTTAGGGACACTTGTTCACTTAAATCAGTATCAAGAGTGATTATAAATAATATATAATAAATAATAGTTCTTAATACGTTTTTTAGGAGTGTAGTTTACTTCTGCCAAAGACAAAAGGGTAAGGGCAATATCAGCTATTATAATTCCACTGTAACCCCACAGGTGAAGTAATTGCATTAAGGAGAGGAAAAAGCACAAGGTATTTAAATGGTGTACCAGTGTAATTCCACTTGCGTGGAGTGAAACATCAATATTTGTAGTCTCATACTCACGCGAGATGGAATCGGGACAACCAGGTCCACCAAGCTGGGTTTTATCTTCTATTTGTTTTTCTGTTTCCCCTTTGGGAGAAGAATAGGCTTCTTTGACTCCACTGGTAGACAATTTGTTTTCTTTTAATACTAAGGCCTGAGTTGAGGATGTCGGCAATATTGATGCAGTTGTGTGTGTAGTAGGTTTTATTACCACAGCAAACAGTCAATCATTTTGTATTCTTTGGTACAACTCGCTTTCCTGTGTGTGACCAATGGGAAAATTAGGGGCTAGTTGTCCTGGGCAGTCAATATACATAGAGGACTGGTCCCTGGCCATTTCTTTGTGCACTGCAGTACCTGCAGATAGGCTCACAGGTTCATCTTTTAGTGGGGTGAACATCATTTAGTGAGGTCACTGGTACATCATATTCTTAACATTTTGGGACAGGACATTTCTTTCAAATGAAATGACAATTGTGCTGGAGTCCACACTTATCTTTCAGTTCTCACCGAATCCAGTAAAGTGAACACATTGCCTCTCAAGTTGTGTCCAACTCTTCGCTGATGCCCTGGGTCATATTCAGTCTTGTTGGGAGTAGGAATTACTATTAAGCCCCAAATTTTGTCACAAAATTTAAATGTCAGTTACTGAGTAGCACTTACTGTCTTTATCACCACAGATCTGTTCTTCACCTTTCCTACAACTATTACTTTAACAAACATATTCACTGTGTGCAATGTAAAGTAATTGTTTAGTTTTCATAATTATTTTACTCTTGTCCTTGTGTACACCAGATACTGTTCAAATTACTTTACTCCATTTCTCACCTGTCCCTCTTCTCATGACATTGACAAGTGTATATGCAGCAGCAGGTCTGCAATAGTCTGCATTAAAACTTCTAATCCTGTCTAAAGAGACAGCCATTTCAACATGGCCACGGTTCCATTTAAATTAAATTCACTTCGTGGCAGCTAATTCATTCTGATGCTTGTAATGTGTCAGTATGGAAACCATACAAGACTTATTTCCCCACATGAATCATTGATGTGGAGAAATAAGATGTGTATGCTTTCCATACAGATACATCAATAATTCATGGAGAGGAATGTTAAAGTAATGAATGCCAATAAATGATTATTTCATAAATGGTATTATAATAAGGTACCATAGACAAAAAGGTCTGTTCGTGTGGATTTTTTCTGTTTCATGTATGGCATGGGAAGTAATACACAGTCTTCACCTATCGCAGAAGTACTTCAAGTACCTGGCTTCGCTGGCAATATTCACCTGAAAGCCGAAGGCCTGTGAAAGGAGATGACACCAGAAATTGTACTTTACTTGCTGAGTCAGTGAATTTGTTTAAAAAACAAAGAGCAAATGTAAGGAAATGTGATTTATGTTTCAATAAAGTAAGTTCACTTCGTGTTAAGATCTGGTTGTGTTAAGATCTGGTTATGTGAAGGCTGATGCATTGTTTTGTTCCAGTTACTGTTAATGAAAGTTATATACGATAGAAATCTGCAAATGATTTACGAAATGTTAGAAGATGTATATTATATGTGAAGAATAAAACTGTTGAAATGTGCTGAAGTTAACATCTTGGTTGCTATTTGTTTTGTTGTAAAAGTCAAAAAGAATGAAATTTTTCCAAATATGCCTTAAGTTATTGGAAGTGAGTGTGGGGGATGATGATTCAATTTAGAGATAAATTTCAAAAAGATAAACTAATACGAATTATTGGCAGATAATTTATGTAAAACAGACCTAGTTGTAAGTAAAGGATAAGTTTAATCTATTACGTGGAGGGCTGTTTAGAATTGCTTCTCTCTATCGTTCAAGAGAAGGTAAAAATCATTGGTTGGCATTATTGATTAACTTTGATTGTTGAGAAACATGCAGCCATCTACCACATTGATGTAAAAAAAAGTGAGTACCATAAAAAGCTTACGCATCAACTGTATATCTGAATACAATTTTTTCAGTCATTCTTCAAGGTGCACATGGAATATTAGAGTAGTGATTTTAGATATGAATTCTGAATGAATTGGTCAATTATGCATCCCGAAGCTAAGCAGAGACAAAGTTCACCTGTGGTCGGCATAGCCATCAGGATAAACAAGATTGCTAAAAAATTATTAAAAAATAAATAAAAAAACCATTAATACATTAAATCTTCAATGCGAAGATCAAAGATGCTTGTTCAACCTTCCATCTGCAAGAAAAAGTGACCAGAACCTGTGTGAACCATTTATCTTCAGACTCTTGTGTTGCAAAAGGCCTTAAACAATTTCATAGTCATCCAATCTGGCAGTTAATAAATCACCTGTAATCACTGCCATTATCTTATATCAGTCAACTATAACAAATGTATAGTCATGCCACTGTACACACTTGTATGCTACACACTCCAATCTGTGAACCTCTTCATGAGCTCCACCAGACCACAACAATAGTAGACATAGTAGCTTTCTTTTACCTGGGAGTTTTAGTGCCCCAGACTGGAGAAGGTACTCCTCAGCATGCACAGGGAGTTCACAAATGAAGCCTCAGTAGTGCAGTGCCTGGACTGGATGTCGGGAGCTGGTGTGCCGACTGACCCCTGTTCCCATCAGGAGCATTTACTCTGATGCCCAATGGGGTATCCTGTATTTTTTAAAATATTTTTAACTGCATCATTGTGAAACACATGCAGCTGCAAGAATGTCATTGGTACCTTACCATTCTAGCGGAGTATCCTGGTAGATATTCCTTGTTTTCTTTTTCTTTATTACTAACCCATGCACAGGTCTTTTATTTAAATTTAGTCGCATTTATCATCTGTTATATTGTGCCTTTTTCCAGTTTTGAAGAACTCAATTTTCGCGTGCTTAGCATTTGCTGATATCACTTCTGGTTTACATATATTGTAAAAGCTATAAATACTCCTAAAGAAATTCGTTTATTAGTGACTAGGGGTTCCTACTACTATCAGTACACCCGAAACAATATATTTTACAACCTTAGCAGCTTTGATTTATTTTGATATCATAATGTTTGAACACAATATTACAGTTATTGCTTCATTTTCTCATCAGATCATTATCATTAATCACCTGCAAAGAACATAGAATTAAATCTAGATTATTCTGATTTCTGTCTGGTATTCAGTCAATTCCCTCTACCAGAGTTCTTGGATTTTTTAGGCTTAATGTATGTACTATATATTGCTACAGCCCCTGTTTGTGATTTCATAATCAGTATCAGATTTCATTTGCCCATTATAATTTTGTCTTGTGGTTCTAGGACACCATGATTTTCAAACCAGGTCTTCTTGACAGCTGTTTCAGAAACAGAAATCACAGACACATTGATTTTTATGGTTTCTGCTTGCATACCTCAAACTGTATATTCAGAGCGATCTTTTCATTATTTTCTATAAAACTGAAAATGTGCCTGTGGTGACTCCTTTCGTTTGCCTCCACTGACAGCAGCAGACAGCACACATCTGTTGTATCAATTAGAACCCGGTATGAAGTTTCAGTTACTTCAGTAGAAATGAATTCTTAGTTTCATTTCTAGGACCATAGCGGCACATCAATCCACTCACATGTTCCCCTCAGTGTAACTTGTATCATGTTACTTATTTTCTCATTAGAGTAACACTGTTCCTTCATGCCTACTTCAGAGCCATGATCTATTAATGAAAGTTCATCCACAACAAAATGTTTGAGTAGTCCAAGTGACAGATTAACTGAACCATGCTTCAGCCAGTATTTGTTGGATTTGTTTATTTTTAAGAATTCATTGTAAGCTCTATGAACATTCTTTTGTCACAGTATTATCCTTGAGTTCCTCATTATCGACCTTTTACCCTTCACAATGGAGTTAAAAAGTCATATGACAAAGCTTTTAGGTGAAGATTATTTTATCAGTCCCTGTAGCAACAGATCCGTCCAACCTGTTTCATAAAATTACTGCCTGCTGGCACCCTACAAAAATCTGGATTATTCTATACAGGCTTATATTAAACACTTTCCAGTGCCACATACCAAGCTACACATGCCAATGACACCTTGCTTTGCTCAATATCTTCCAGATTTGGTACTGCGCACATCAAAGTAGATGTGATACTTAAGTTCAACAGCTTTTATTTTATTTACTATGTCTGCTGGAATTAATTGCAACAAAAAATAAAGTACAAGATAGCTATAATTGATAAAAGCTGAAAAAAGGTGACATTTAGTAACTCTTTGCTTTAAAATGCAGTTCGAGGTTGTTCTAGGAACTAGCGGACTGCCTTATTTGCATGGTCATGAGGTGTCAAACCTCTATTGCCAGCCTTTGGATAACGGCCTTTACATGAAACATTTTCTGGTGTGGTTGCCTTCTCGTTGTGTGGGGTCTCCTTCCAAAACACGGCTCCCATCCAGGAACTTTATGACCTTTGTGCTGCTTTTCCACCTATTTTTGTATCTGGTCTGCGTGGTACCACAGATTTCCAGACCCATATCTCCTTGCGTCCAGACATTTCTGCTGACCATGATCCATTCCCATCCACTTATGGACTCCATTAAGCAGGAACTCTATCAACTCCTCGAGGCAGGGACAACTGAACCAATTGAAATAAGTGTTTCAGCCACGTCCCTGCTAATGGTAAAAAACCCAATGGCCACCTCTAGCTCTGTGGAGTGTGTCAAAAACCAATGCATAGGAGCAAGTAGCAACCTACTCTATATTAAGTCGAGACAACTTTGTAACAAAGCTCATCTCAGGGGCATATTTTTATAAAATAGAGCTAGCCAATGCACATTTGCAGATCCGACTGAATGAGGAGTCACAAAACATTAAGGCTATCAACACTCCTTTCAGCCTATACCAATACAAGCGCTTGCCTTTTGGGACCTCTTCCGCTCTGGTAGAGATACCTGGAACAGTTAACCATGTCCATATCCACACTTGCACTCTCTCAACAACTTAATTGTCACAGACACTAAACATTAGGACCAACTGAGACTCTTTTACACCCTATTTATTACAATATGTGACACAGGTCAAAAGTGCTGCTTAGACAAATCCCACTTATTTCAGTAATGGAATATCTTGGACACTTGCTAAAGGAGGGGTCCAGCCCACTGATCACATCACAGCATTCAAATTTCTACACCTGCTCCCCACCCACCCCAAAAACTTACAGGATCTGCAAGATTTTGTGAGAAAAGTAACTTACTCGAAGTTCCTCCCACAAGCAGCCCATATCATACACCCACTAATTACGGAAGAATGGCATTCAATACAGGTGAACAGCTGCTGGTGAGTGCACTTTCATGCAATTTAAGTGTACACTGCAATTGGCAACCTGCCTTACACCCTTTTCATCACTGTGTCCACTGGTTCTGGCCACAAATGCCTCTCCTGGCATTATAGGAATGATGATTACGCTGAGTAATCACCTGACTACACGCCAAATATTCTACCACCCATTTGAAAGAACTGATCGCAGATAGGAAATGAAGCTCTAATGATTTTCTTTGCAATTAAGAACTTCCATGTTCACATTTTTGAGATTAAGTTCACATTAATTACGGAGTACAACTGCTCATGGCACTTTTTGGGTCGCACTCCATTATTCCAGAACAGACAGCACAATGGTTCCATCATTTGGCACTTTTCTTCAGCTCCCACATTTACGCCATTAAATATAAATGCACATCGCAACACACCAATGTGGACACAATCTCACCTACCAGCAGAACCAGACCTAGCTTTGACCTGCAGGAAATCTCATGTTTTCACAATGATGCTAAACAGAGACAAACCTTAAGCTGGTTCCCCATTACAGCTGAACGAATGGCTACAGAAATGCACTGTGACCCAATCTTATGGCAAGCCGTGCATTATGTGCTCCATGCCTGTCCCACATACTTTTCAAAGAACAGTAATTCTGACTTCTGGGCCTTGGCTCACCTCTACCACCATCTGTAGGTCACCTACGATATCCTCCTGGTTGACACCGAGGCAGGTACTCATAATGGAATCATTCCAATAGCCCTGTGGCTCAGGTTTTACAGCTACTCTACCGCAGACACTGACAAGGGAAACTTTCCATCGCACCACCCTTGGATTTAGTGTGAAATGGCACAGTGGATAGCCTGTCAACCGAACATAGACCAAGCATGAAAACAAGAAGATATACTGAACTGTGAAAAAAGAAGCAAAATAGAAACAGTGAATGGTCGAAGCTTATTACAAGACTCAAGATCAAACCTCCTTCGTGTCCCCCTTTTTTCCACAAATTTATGAACTGTCTGTCCGGTCACTGATGTGTGTCCTCCTTTTATACTTTTGGCAACTGTCATACTATAGACTGGTTTTACAACATGCGGTAAGAATACATTACTGTTGCGAGTAAATACGATGAGTAATGAGAGCAGGCGAGATGCTGTATAGACCTCTCACAGTAATTAAAACAACAAATAAATGGGCTTTAACTGTGTTACAACAAAGGAATCAAAGAGTCAAACCTTCCAAAACAGAATGCAAATGGCATAACATGTACTATTTGTGCAGAACAAATAGGAGGTATGTACATCTGGGGGGCCCTTAATTACACCTCACTGTCACTAAAAGAAATTACACCACGACAAAGATACAAATTTGAACACAGTGAACAGACACATCAATGACTGGATGGCCAGCCCACAATTCGGGGGGGGGGGGGGGGGGGGGGGGATCGATGTTGCATATCTTGTTCTTGGACCATTCACTGCTTCTTTCTTTTTTTTTCCAGTATACCTTCTTCCTGTTTTCACGCTTGATATGTGTTCAGTTTTTGTTAGGTTATCCACTGGGCCTTATTACCACTAAATGTGAGGGTGGTGCAATGAGGAGTTTCCCTTGTGAGCAGTGTCACAGATAAAATCCCTAGAGTGGTGACAGGCTTAATGGTAAGTGTAAACAAGGGGAACTGTTCTGCTCATGACAGGGGTCAGGCCACTCCAACCCAATTTTTTGCCCATTCCCATCACCCCTGGGGACTGCATTTACTTTGACTTTGCAGGCATTTTTCTTGGTTCTTTGTTGATCATAGACCTGGACGATTACTCTACCCACATTGTCAGCACAGTGTCCAACACTAACACACTCGCCCAGATTCTCGCCATCAAAGGGCTCCCCTGAACCAACGTGTCAAAGTGGGACCAAATTCATGGCGACAGCTTTTGAATCCATTTCAGTCCACCACTTCACCCATCATCCAAGTAGAGCACATGGTGTGCATATTACAGCAGCAAATATTGAAAGCAGTGGGAACCACCACCACAACTGCAGCATTCATGGTGTTCCTGAGTACACGAAGGACCAGTCCCATCCACAACCAAAGCCCAGCAGAGCTCCTCCATGGGGGCAACCACCAGCTCTCCTCCAGCTCCTAGCCTCACAGGACTGTGAACCCCGAACCCAGCACACCTGGAAAAATCCCCCTGCTTACAGTAGTATGGACACACTATATGGGGAGAAAGACGTGGGTGCCAGCTAAGGTGTTTACCACTCATGGTGGTGCATTAAGACATTTGACACACCATGGGATTTGAGTGCTATCACACCAACCAACTCCGTCCATGTCTACTGACTGCACCGCCACTGATGGGCCACCCAGCTCCAGGTATAATTTCCACTCCAGAATGCCACCAGCTGTTTTTTTGGACACAGGCACAGAGGTTGATGTGTCCATGCAGACTCCATAACCACGGCCAATGATGCCCACATGACCACATCCCAGAGTGACATTCCCAGGTCATCACAACAGCCACCTGGTTTCTATACCAGGACACAAATCATACCACAAATTCACATCATCAATCATCATCCTAATGCTTCCAGCCATATGCGCCCATTTCAGGAGAGAATGTTTTGGTATCCCAGCTCAGCGACCGAAACCCACTGAAAAGATGGAACTGTATGAACCATAGCTGCTAGTCAAAGCTGCTACATCCATGAGTATGCTCCTCACCATGTCACACAGTACTAATCCAACCGTGGTGCAGTGCTACCCACACCTCTCTTGCTGACCAAGCAGTACTATAAGTACTCACAGCAGTACTGTAAGTTCCACCACACTGTTGGCCTGCTTTCAGTGGTGTAATCTCCTCAACTCTTCCTAGCCATAATTCACTGTTTATTGTTTCCATTTTGCTAAGTCTTTGTTTCTCTCTTGGGTTACTCACTAAGCCTGTTTGTTTGCTACGCCATCTCCACTACCATTCTCCCTCGTTGCTAACTTCTGTCCATACTCAGTGACACACTGTTGACAGATCCACACCAGTTGGTAAGTCTCAGTTGGCTTCTTTAGTCTTTCCTGATTTTTGTCAAATTCCAATCTTGATAAGTTCATTCCTCAGGAAGGATAAACAGAAGATAAGGAAGGTTAGAAATTAGGGGGAGGGGGGGGGGGGGAGAGGGGGAACACAGACTAATATAGCTCAACTTCAAGAAGAGTTTAGTAAATGATACCACATGGACCTCATACTACCAATATCTTGTCCTTCCCAAATCAAGTCCTATCCTCATTGTAAAACCTGCCCCATGCAGACAATCTTCAGCAATTACTTCCAACCACAACATGAACAAATACAGAGCAACAGGTGAAACTACATATTGTTAAACTTAGAGATACTCATTGCACAGCGACCAAACCGTTCAAGGGCATGATGAACATACTACCTGCCTCTGGGACAATCAATTTCCGAGAATGCTCTGCAGTAACACTCAAAAGAGACTTTTGTATCAGTTAACCTGTTCAGGCTATTTGGATCATTCCATCTGATTTCAGTTTCTAGTGAAGCTTTCCTTCTATTTACATGTAACTGAATATTGAAAGAGTAGATGTACATAAAATTTTAATGGTAAAATTATATAAACAAATTCCATAAACAATAGCATTCACAGTCAATTTCACAGCTGTACAATTTTACAAAACCCACTGAAACTTGGCAACAGCACTGAGGATGCTGTGTTTCAGAGGTCACATTAAAAGGAAGCATTTACATGGAATCATTTTCACTCACAGAGGTACTAATTGCTAAGTACAAAAGACTGGAAAACATTTGAAAACTTTTTTGTACCTCTTGTGTGCATTTTCAATACTGAAAGTTTGACAGTTGTCTTCATTCGAGAAGTTCTGGAATTCTGGCTCTCTGAATGCATACTGTCATCTCTGCCTTACATTTTTAGATTCAATGTACTTAAGCACTGCTTAAAGGACTTTTCAAGTGCGTAAATTAAGTAGCGTTCAGGAATGAAATAAATGTCTCTGCACCTGTATTTAGATACACGTCTTTTTTTTTATAAAAATCATTTCTCTTTTTTACTGGTTTTATCTTCTGCAGCTTCTGGTTGTTTTTCCGACGGGTGGTCTTCATACCTGTAAAAATGTCAGTTCACAACACCAAAAAAGTAAGAAAATTGTGAATTAAATTACTTCATTAAATAGGTTAAATTAAGTACATTAAATATTTCACTTAATATCATTTAAAATGAAACTTTTCAAGGCAAGTAAGTACACAAAATTTATGAGATTTCCAGTACAAAATTGTTGAGGCTTTTGAGGTCACTTGTTGATGTATTGCCTGTTTGGATTTTGTCTCAAGATTTTCAGCCGACATTTGCTTAATGATTTTTCAGACATTTTGTCAGCACAAGTGTCTAATGTCAACGGCTCACCCTTCATACAGGAGCCAGCCACTTGGGCTGGATAGACATCAGAAAAATTGATAAATATCGACTGAAGACCCTGAGACAAAAGCAAACATGTGTATCCCATTTCCAGTATATTCGCCACAATATGCTTACTTATTCTGCACTTCGGCCATTTGCACTCAGTTTGGTGTGCAATATATGTATTATCACACATACTTTTATAACAAGACACTTTTAGAATTACCCAAATATACATATGTAAGTATTTACTGTTATATGACTTCTGATGTATTAACGTCTTGAGTTTTGAGAAAATTTGAGGAGAAGAAATTTTACTAAGGTTTTTCTCTTGAAATTTCTCAAGTAATATATATCCAGTGGCATATGCAATTTACGACCAATTTTGCTACTATCATGATGAACTTTAATTCAAGTAGGCCTACAGCCACTGATTCCCATATTTGGGGAACATGAAATACACAGATTTTACTTGATGTACTCAAGAAATAACTAAGAATACTCACTGGAACATTGCCTTGATGTCACCTTTCACAAGAGCTAGAGACAACGGGGTTCCTAAGCAGGCAGGAACAAGATACAACAATGCAGGCTGTGCATGCTTGAATATATGCATTACACATATTGTAGCCATGAGTCCAAGAAAGTATGCAACAAATGTTGCATAGAAATATGTGTTAGAATTTCTTTTCAAGCTGAAACATCACAAGGTGAAACAGAACTGATAAAACAATATTTACCTTTAACAAAGGCCAGTTTTATTAGTATAAATGAGAATATCCAATAAATAATAACTATGAGTAAACAATAGTACTATAAATTAAAATAATATTCTATCTGGTGACGCCTCCATGCTTCATGATTGTGGTCTTGTCCTAACAAGCATAACCAAGGAAAGGAAGGTGCTTTGACCTATTATATGAAGTTTTCTTATGACTTCATACAAGTAATCTTTCCAAGCCCTTGCAGTGTGAAATAGGGAAGGTGCACTTGCAACTGTGCATGATCATTATGGAAACAGTTACAGTAAATTGCACACAAACTCATACTCATGTTTCACAAATATATATATTCAGTGGGGTGCCAAGTTGTACTCACCATGTAGTTCCTTAAGTTTTTATTGTGGAAGGGGGAGAGGGGGGGGGGGGGGGGATAGGATGTCAAACGGGCCGACTTGTTGAAGCAGGAGAGGCACAACAGGAAATTTTAATTTCCACTGTCTATACTTTTACAAATAAATTCATAAAACTTTGCCAGTATGACCAGGAAGGATTCAGGATTCACACTTGTAGCAGTGGAAGTTCAAAAACATAACAAAATAATTTTTTTACATGTGACATTTCATCTTTTTTTTCACTTACTATTGGCTGCATTTGTTGGTACAGGTACATTTTTTTTCATCCATAAGCGATTCTTCAATGAATCCTGCACAGCATACAAGCCATACTTACAGGTGTATGAAACTCTAGAATTTTCCAAATATATTAAAAACTATGGTAAAAATTGAGATAATTATAAAAGTTGAGTTTTTTTCCATAAATGTGAAGTTTGAAATGTAACCATTCATTCATTTTTTCAAAAATTAAATAAATTCTAGAGTTTCATACACCTGTAGGTATGGTTTGTATGCTGTGCAAAATTCATCGAAGAATCTTCTTACTTATGAAGAAAAGTGTACCTACAGGAACAAATGCAGCCAATAGTAAGTGAAAAAATGATGAAATTACACACTAAAAAAAAATCCTTTCTTGTCATGCTGACAAAGTTTTATGAATTTATTTCTAAAAGCATAGACAGTGGAAATTACAATGTCCTGTGGTGCCTCTCCTGTTCAAAGTCGGTGCATTTGATGTCCCACCCTCCTTAAATTTTGTTTGGAAGCACCCTACACTTAACATTGACTCATGTGTCATAGTTTCCACTGAATTGTAGAATACCGTATTTACTCGAATCTAAGCCGCACTTTTTTTCCGGTTTTTGTAATCCAAAAAAACGCCTGCGGCTTAGAATCGACTGCAAAGCAAGTGGAAGTTCTGAAAAATGTTGGTATGTGCCGCCACAACTAACTTCTGCCGTTGAATATATGTAGCGCTACACAGGGCATGGCGCCAAAACCTCCGCGTCAGTAAATAAATTAAGAAAGAAAGAAAAAAAAGGTGGAAGACGAGCTTTTTTTTCTCCGCCCCGAGTTTCGACCACTGCACTTTCATACATTATCCAACAAAGTAAATACAAATTCCGTATTGTTCATCTTCGAATGTAGCAGAATTTCGATGTACTACGAAAATCCGACATGCAAGACTGTTTGGGATGTTTGTCAATATGGCCAACTCTACTTTCTGAATTTTTTCCTACCTGTGAGAAGAGATGGTTGCTAATAGGAACCTGATGAAATGTGAATCACATGCAGTATTCTCTTCACCATAAGAATAATACGAATATCAACATTTTGTCATGTATTCTTTCGTGTTTGCTGCTATCTCATTTAAATCCTGCCTGCCTAATAAACTACGAAACTAGAGTGAGACAACAGCAAACGCGGAAGAATATGCGTATCGTGTCATGTTTATATTCGTATTATTCTTATGCTAATAGTGATACTGTCAGAAATGAAGCATGGCAACTGACTAGATTTTTAATTCTAAGATGACTAATTTCTGTGCAGAATTTGATGCACTAAAGAAGCGGCCGCAAAGATTTTCAAACGGAGAAACATTTTCTCCTAACTCTCGTTCAGAACATGTTCTATCATACGCAGTCTATTATTTGGTTCTTGTTGATCATTATCAAAGAAAGAAACAGCGTAAGTAACAACAAATAGCAGTCTCTTGCCATTGTTTCGCTAATGAGACGATTACTCTCTCTTTTTTTTTTTTTAATTGTAAGCGGCGGTAGCGCGCACAAAAGCAAGCCATGCCGCGAGCGGTGACAGGCCGTAAACACGCACTATCAGAATGCGACAAACAATGCGTGACACACAATGCGTGACACAGTATAGTAATGCATTTTCAGCTTAGAGTGACGCAAACACCTATAACGAAGAAAACAGCACTTATCAGATCAAAGCAAAATAAGCAATCGATTCAAACCAGACGAAGCATGTGAAAAAGGAAGGGTACCCGTATAAATACGGACGGAGCGCCTGACGCGTAGCAATGGCTACCTGGTAAAGCTTAACTGCTAAGTTTACGACTCGAACCAAACTACGGTAGATGTATTGTCATTCATTCGACCTAAATTGTGTCTCATATTACAATGGACCAACTTTGTTTCGATTTGGAGGTGTGGCCTAAAACTTTACTCTCCCCTTGAATTTCGAGTCTCAAATTTCCAGTGCGGCTTAGATTCGGGAATTTTTTTTTCCTTTATTTCGAGTCTCATTTTTCAGGTGCGGCTTAGATTCGAGTGCGGCTTAGATTCGAGTAAATACGGTAGTAAATAAGCTTATATTGTTTGTTTGACAACAATGCATGCCCAACCAATAATATATTCAAGCTTTTATATCAGTGTTTGCTGAGATGTGGAATATTTGTGGCTGTCAGAACTACCTTTGTCAAGTGAAGTATAGCATATTATATCCAAAAAATTGACAAGTTTTTCAATTATTGTTGAACTTTACACATTTCATTGCATTTTTACATAGTGTGTTCCATCTTTTAATCTTTAACAAGTTCCTTAAGTCTGAATATGGTTTCACTGACACTTTCCGATACAAGTGAAGGTACTAACCCTCACTCCACAGAAGGCCAAATACTAGTCACTCTGTCAGTATAGTCAGTGAGGTATTGTTCATATGGAAGGAATTTCACAATCCACAGTTTGAAATATAAGCAACAAACTGAAAAATAAGTAAAGCCTTGAAACACAGTGGAAAGGTAACTGTGTTCAAAAATACATTACATCCCCTAAAACATAAGTAAAAATAGACAAATGGCAATGGAAAACCTAAGTAAACAATATCGGTGACTAAGGACATGTTGGAGGATGGTGGAGTGCCTACCCATTCTGTGCAGTGAAGGTTCAATGGAATGGGCTGCAATGCCGTCATCCTGCTGAGACACAGAAGCCTACCCCACTGATGAATCAAAAATGACTAGAAAAGGCAAAAAAGTACAAAAAATGAACTGTTGGTGAATGGAACAAGACAAATAAACTACAATATTATCCTATTCTTTCTATTATGATAACAGAGACTTCCAAATGTAACGACATTTCATTTTAGGTTTGCTTCTCTAATGAAACTAGTACCCAAATTCTGCAAGACAAAATGGAATTCTTAAGATGCAAGATCCATGAAAATTCCAGGATTGCACAGTTCGAGTCAAGCATCTCTTATCAGTGATGGTTTGCTTTATAGTAGGTAGCAAATGAAATGGACGCTTTTATATTGTGAAAGGGATCACACATCAAGATACGTTGGCTACTGGTCATTACTGGAAACTCTACTTCATCTTTATGCACAATTCTGCACCATGCCACTACGTAAAATCTGTGACTCAATATTTAAATGAGTCCGCCTGCTTAGCTGAGTGTAACGTGATTGCCTACCATGCAATGGGCCCGGGTCCAATTCCTGGCGGGTTGGAGATTTTCTCTACCCATGGGTGGGGTGTTGTGTTATCATTGTTGTCGTGGTCATCGTCACCACCACCACCACCACCACCACCACCACACCACCACCACCACCACCGACAAGCAAGTTGCCCAATGCGGTGTCACGTGAAAAAAGACTTGCAACCTGGTGCCTGAACTTACCCCGTTTTGGAATGGCTAGGAAACTTACCAGGCATCAATCCAATTGAAGACGTCTGACAAGGACTAAAGAGGAAGATTGCAAAAGAAGATATACGCACAAACAAGACCAGACTGACGGAAAAAAAGTTGTCACGAAATGACACACGACAACTGAATTGGAGAATATACTGAAGAAACACAATATGAGTATGCCAAAGAGCATTAAAGATCTGATCACTTCTAAAGTAGGACGCACCAAATACTAAATACTTTGTTCATCTACATGATTTTCAGTAAAATTGTGTTACATATTTTTTACTGTAAAACAGTTTAGTAAGTTCACTGAAATGTAGTATCAGTTTTATATAAAATTTAAGTTTATAAAAAAAAAGTGCAGAATAAAATTGGATAGTAAAAACACTGTGCCCATTTGGGGATAAAATAATTTGGCACCACCAAAAGTACAAATCACTCAGCCTCCACATCCCAGACAGGTAAACTAGATACGGAACAGACTTACAAAGGTAAACAATGTTAAAAATTGGAAAAATGTAATATAAATGCATTACTGGCACACTGTAACAAAGTTTTCACTGAGAGTAGTTACAGACAAGGACTGAGGTGTATGTTTTTCTATTAATGCAACAGAACAAAACAACTAGTGAAAATATATTATACTGTACATAACACGTACCTGTTGTCAAACCGTAGCAGCAATGCAATGAAGATACCAGGAACTACAATATCTCCTAATCCAAGCATAGCAAAGTTGTTAGCTGCTAGCCCTTGCTCCAGGAAGTCTTGAGGAAATACAACTGTAATAACAACACTTGTGAACGGAACAATTATTTGAAGAAAATTTTTTACTATAAAAACTAATGAAATAACAGAAATTCCAGGAAAAGGATAAAAAATATATGAGGAAAGTCAAACAGCCTCAGTGATACTGACTTACGTGTCACCACAGATAACACTAGAAAAAAATCAGTAATTGAAAGGCCAGCAAAGTATCTTTATGCACCATGCATAAACTAGCTGCATGGAAATGTTTGTCTTTCCTCATATTTGTTTAACATTTCAAGCAAAATCTTAACTTTGAGAAATAATGAAGACAGTAGCTTACGTTTGATAGGAGCTTCAAATGATTTAGCAACTGTGACCATCACATTAGTCCCAAAAACCCAGAAGATGTCATAGATAAACAGACCACACAGGAGGATGCAGCCAGTGACAACATTGTTCAAGTGCAGCAGTTCAACACCATTGATGGCAAAGGCAATGCCAAATAAATTGTTGGCTACCCAGTGCTGGGAAAATATATTAAAAGTATTTAAGAGCAGACATCAAGGTTACATAGCATTATGCAATACAACACAATTAAAAGTCATGGAATATATCTCTGACATGTGGAAATCCAACTTCACAGTTGTACTGTTAGCTATTTTGGAATAAAAGGAACAAAAACATTGACTAATAACAAAGTGCTGGAATATCTCCACAGCTGAGGATTTAACCCCAACTTATCGCCCACTTACCGTACCACATACAAAATTACATCAGATTATCAATTCAATATTTGTGAAACAATCTTCTTTTTGCCCCATTAACCTTTAGTTAGTTTGTGAAATACAGATATCTCTATTTTCTTTCTGGTAAACTTCTGCAACTGACAATTTTGTTTACTCCATCTCTTTCTGAAATATCCAATCTGATTTTTCCTCTTCAGTTTTTCAATAAGCATTTGTGGGCCAACTTTTTTTCCATTCTTCCAATATATCAAATGTTGAATTCCTTCCTTCAACCTCCATACTGCTTCTTGTTTCTTGTGTTTTGTGGCATGTACCACATTTCTTGCACACAAGTCATTTGCTTTGTCTCTTTCTTACTAGATCTTATGATTTCTGCATTGTATATTAGATTCAATTTCCAATAACTTTTACTCAAAGGTAATTCTGTTTATCTGGTACTTTGCTGCTCTAGTAGACTTCTGTTTGTACCTCCCTTCACCTTTTTTCCTTTTCATAGTACTCAAAACTTTTCATGACTGCATTCCTGTTTCCTGCTGTCTCACAATGCGTTAATTTTCAGCTGTCTGTTATTCACTCCTGCTCAGTGTACCTAGGTCACCATGGAAAATATTTACTCAAACAATGGAAAATCCAGGATGGAATTAACAATATTATGAAAAGGAAAGTTGCTACTCACCATATAGCGGAGATGCTGAGTCGCAGATAGGCACAACAAAAAGACTGCCACAAATAAAGCCTTAATAAAAAATAGACACACACACACACACACACACACACACACACACACACACACACACACACACACACACACACACTGCAGCCACAGGCAACTGGAGCCACACTAGGCAGTGTCGCCCGGTTGCCTGAGACTGCAGTCTCGTGTGTGTGTGTGTGTGTGTGTGTGTGTGTGTGTGTGTGTGTTACTGAGTGAAAGCTTTTTTGTGACAGTATTTTTGTTGTGCAGATCTGCGACTCAGCATCTCTGTATATGGTGAGTAGCAACTTTCCTTTTCATAATACTGACAGTATTTACTCAGTCTTTCATGGAGCCTGTCTTTATCTCCTGATGCACTTCTTCAATTACTATGATAAATTGGAAACTAACATGCTACCTTTCTTAGATTAATTTTTAATTAAAATCTTAAGTATTTGGTTCACAATTTTGAACTGGTTCAAATGATGCACATATGCAACCATTCTCATGCAGTCACTGCCTCATTACTCAAATATGAGAGTTCTGTGGTTGGGAGACAGATACTGGTTTTGTGTTCAATGATTTCCACTCAATGCTGCACTACTATTTTGTTAGCAACTATTTGTAACTGCAGACTAACCTTTTTGACGAGATACCATGCTCCAATTATTGAACAGAATATCAGGCAAACAACATCATGCGAGGAAAACTGGTAGTTTATTATATCTTCAGAAGCCTCAGGTCCACCACGAGTAAAATGAAGATGGAATGGAATATTAGGTATTGCTGCAGGCACAAGAGAGCTGATCACAGGACTGTAAAATAATCAAAAATATTTAGTATGGTGTAAACAAATGACAATTTACACACAAAATCAAAACATTCAATATAACAATGATGCAGACATCAATTTCATAATGGTCTATATTCAGCACTAAAGTATTCTATATGATACAAAAGGAAAAATCATCTTTAATGTAATGAACATGGCTTCCAGTCTGTTATGAATACCTTAAACAAATTACATCAACTATATTTTTCAATAAGAAAAGTGCAGATACACAGACAGAACCAGTTCTTTCTTATGTTAGCAAATGAAATGCTGTTTCTGCAGTGACTCTGGTAGGTTCCTCCACTTTAACAATATGCCTTGAGAAAACAGATCGAGATTTCACTTCTATCTGATTAAAAGGTATTTTTGATCTTCTCAAGCTCCCTCTTGGATACAGTCTTAAAAAGTTCTCCTGTAAATGAGTTTTTGCCTTTACAGCACTTAATCTATAGTAATATATGAAAATGTGGAGTACACATATCCCGTACTGACTGAACTGAAAATTGGAATGATTATGCCTGGTATACTTGGTTCAAAGAACGGCTTATAGCGGTTTTAAAAATTTCGTTAATTCAACAATTCAAAATGAGTCATTTATATGATGTCATCATAAACTTTAAACTCATTCAATCAAATTTTTTATAACATATTTAGGACTACAACTAGCTCTTTACTATTTTACTGTAACTTATATCATTAAGTATCAAACCGAAGAACAATATAATGTAATTGTATAGATAAAAAAAACATCTGCCAACCAAGTGGCAGCAGAAAACACACACACACACACACACACACACACACACACACACACTTGTGCAAGCTTTCAGAGTCAGTGGCTCCTCTTTCCAGCAGAAGGGCTGAACGGGAAGGAAGAGGGGGGGAAGGAAATGGACTGGAGTGGTTTAGGGAAAGGAGTAGATTTCGGAATAGTCACCCAGAACCGCAGGTCAGGGGAGACTTACTGGATGGCATGAGAAGGAAAGACGGGATCTTTTTCAGGTACAATATTCTGCAGCTTTTAAAAAAATAAAGTTGGCTACCAATTAGATATTTTGCAGTTTACCTAAGATTATACACCACATTTACTACAATGAAGATCATCTCACTTTTTCTAAAACATTTAATAGCTTAAATGTATTTTTAGTAAGGGAGGGGATCGAGAGAGTGAGTGAACTATGTTTTTCATGTGGAGGTATTATAGCTGCCATTTTCAGGGCTACCCCAGCTGAAACACTGCAGTGGGACAACATCTACACAGCTATTTCCACTACAACTGTTCCTTTTCCTTAAAATCACCACAGAATGTGGCGTGATATATAAAACTTCAAAATTTAGCTTTTATTGTTATTGATTTATTTGTTCCTTGCATCAAAGCATATTTTGTTTTATAAATAATTTAATACACAACAGTTTCAATTAGTAAACAGTGGAGTTATTGATATTTTTTACTCATACAGCAAGCTGATTACTAACATTGCTAGTGAATGACAATGACACCCAATGGACAGAAAAGTACTCTTTCTCAGGATCTAAAAGGGCCAAGGGCATGGACCTTTTTGCATAAAAAATCAATTTCAAAAGCAATGTAGCTTAACAAAGAGACCCACCTACTATCATTTTGCAGAAACAGTGAAGGATCATCTGTCACAATTAGAATCGGACGCTAACAGAATTCAGTCTCAGCCTCCTCCAGGAGCTCTGAAGCACATCATGCAACAGATATATGTAGCTACCTTTTAATGGTTTGAGAATCCAGTTTCAATGCCTTTGTCTGGTTGAAGCAGGTCCAAAATCTCTTCAACGTAGAAAGATATGTCATAACTGAAGCCGACTGACTTCTCTACACTAAACCAGAAGTCATGCACACCAAACACCGTTGCTGTCCAGCCACTGCTGTGTTTACACAAAACACTGATGAAGCTGCTGGCAAAGGACCTACTCATACGAGCAACCAACTTCAAAGCAGTGTTTCATGGGTAAATGAGTGAGCTCTGAAGGTAGAATGGATGAAGTAATACTAATAATAGCATAACTACAGAAGAAACAGAGTTGTGTGCACTTTAACCCTGTGGTCTGTTATGTATTTGAAATCTCTCTCTCGATATTAAACTTGAGAATGGTCAGCATGTGCATAGCAATCAATATAGCACACAAAACAAACTGAAAATTCAACTAAAATTCATGCACAAAACGTTCTTTCAACTGTGACATGACGATGACTTTGCTAACCACAGATAATCACATCATTACACATGTAAATGTAGAATTTTATCAAAATGAAAGTTTAAGCCTCAGGACTCCAATTAATGGATACTGACACATTAAATAAGCTGAATCCTTTGGCCATGATACATCACTGTGAGATACATCAGCATCGCACCTGTCCTCAGTATATAAAACATGTACAGTTGCTCTTTAGTTTAATGTAATAATGAGGCAGCTAGCCATTAAGCAGAACATAAATCACTTAGCAGTAGCTCGATGAGAGAGGTTCTAAGGCACTACCTCATTTGCACAGACATGCAAGACAGTGGGATCATTTTGCATCAACGTCCAAATTACCAAAGCTAAGTGATTAGTTTTTAGCACTAGTACATCACTTATTAAAGAAAATATAGGTACAGGTCAATGCTGCTGGCTATTACAGACTAATTAATGCAAAGAAGAATAAAAGAACAGTAATGGTTTTGATCATTTAGCAGGCAAACCACATAGCCCACAATTAACTATATATTACTTTAATATATGAAAACATACTCAGTAGCAAAAATGACTTAACAGATTATGTTATATTTACACAGACAGATGGAATACTACAGCCAATAAATCTGAAATTGGGAACATTTTGAGAGTTTGCTTACGATTTTCATTGTTTGAATCTTAACACCCTAACGCAAAAGTTAACATATTACAGAATAACACAGGAATTTAATGTTTGATTCAGTGTCCTCTGTTGTTTCTGATACATATAAATGATCATGATCTTGCACTTGCAATTTCTGAAGATGCAACTTTTTACTTTTTGCAAGAGAGACAAGTAAATGAATAAAAAATAGTATTGGTGCCCTTACTGACAAGGCAGTTAACGAAATACTCACAAATTTCAACAGATAGTTCAAAGCAAATGGATTGTCGCTGAATCTGGACAAGACTTAGTACATGTAGTTCAGTGCTCCTCACAGAACACCACATTGTTTCTCAAACAACTGAATACAAGATGTGAAAAATTACTTTCTTGGGAACATAGATAGAACATAACCTCAACAGGACACCACACAACCTGGAATTAATTAAGCACATTGGTTCAATAATGTTAGCAGTATGCATGATTATTACCGCGGATCCTCACACCACCCACAAGAAACAGCTACAAAGGAGCACATCCTACGTCGCCCAATACCACGTCAGACTAGAACAACTAAACCACGTCCTTCGTCAGGGCTTTGATTATCCATCACCATGTCCTAAAATGAAGGACATACTAACTTAGATCCCTGCCAGCCCTCCAAAGTGGTGTTCTGTCAGCAACCGAACATCCGCAACATTCTAGTCCATCCCTGGGCCAGTCCCAATCCCAGTCCCTTGCTGCAGGAATCATATCTTTCTGGAAGACCAAGGTGCAAGACCTGTCAAATCTATCCGCCCAGAAAGTGATTACTCACCAAAATACAGATTTAACTATACATTTATACTTTGAAATTATGTTACGTAAATACTGATTTTAAATATTTCTGGAAAACAGAGATGAAAGAGAAGGTTTTGGGTGGAATATTGACACCCTCATGCCTATATTAGTTGATATTTCAATAAATGAATAACTATTATTTATCTTTACCACTGTACCTTCTTGAAATTACATTTTTTTACTATCCTACTTGAAACATCCAAATAATGCAACATCAATAGAAGGTTGTAAAACAATGGAAAGTCCAGGCTGGAATATCAACAATACTGTGGAAAGGAGGGATTTCTTGTCACTGTAACGAAGGCAAGTTGAGCTGCTGACAGGCATGACGAAAATACTGTTTTAGATAGAGCTTTCGGACCCCCCCCCCCCCTCACACACACACACACACACACACACACACACACACACACACACACACACACTTGACTGCTATCTCTGGCCAGAATGCAACTGTGTTGCATCTAATGGAAGCAGCAATCCAGAGTGGGGCAGGGAGGGGGAAAATAGCAGGGTACAAGTGGGGAGAGAGAAGTTAGCACTGTCTGGTGGAGCATGCAGGGACTACATTGTAGCAGGACAAGACTGCCCCAGGTGCAGTGTGAGGAGGATGCAGGGGAAGGAGAAGAGGAGGGGGGCATGGGGAGTGGGAAAGGAGAGGAGCAGCTGTCCATCAGGATGGATGGCCACTGTCAAACTGTGGCCAAGAGCGAAAAGGACCACCCTATAGCACAACATGAAGCTGGAAATAATAAGCTTGATTTCAATGACTGCTTCACAACCTGGGCCATCTGTATCCCACCATCCACCACAATCTGTTCTGAACTGTGCAGATGGGTGTTATCCTTACAGCAGTCTCAGCTCCTGAAAACATCCCTGCCTCCACCTATGGTACCATACTGCCCCACACCCCCCACCCAACAGTTTCTGCCCTCTCTATCCTATCACCTCTTTCCAACTCTTGTCGCATCACCCTCATCATGCACCACTCTGTGTCAATGCAATCTTCAGTCCTTTTCCCTTCTCTGCTCCTCTCCTTTATCCACTCCCTATTCCCATCACCCTCCCTCCTTACCCCGGAGCCTGCTGCACCTGGCAATCCTGTCTTACCTTGAACTAGTGCCTACACACTCCGCCATACAACACTGACATCCTTCCCCCCACCCATACACTTACTTTTCCTAATTTCCCACCCACTCTGGATTGCTGCCCGTTCAACACAACACAGCTACATTCTAGCCATAGTGGCAGGAGATAACGGTCATGCGTGCATGAAGTGTGCTTGCTCGTGTGAACATGTGTGTCTTTTCTTCCCTTTCTGAATAAGGCTTTGGCTGAAAGCTCATGCATAATAGTCTATTCATGGTGCCTGTCTGAAACTTATCATGTTGCCTATACGGCGAATAAGAATATATCCTTCCATGAAATTATCTACAGAAAGTTAATAGTAGTAATAAAGTGGAAACAAAATACATTCTCCACAAAAATATTTTTAAATACAAATCCAGTAATATGAGGTGTAGATATCACATCAAGGAGGGGAAGAAGAGCAGGGATGAAAAGTACTAGAATTGGATTGTTGTTGTTGTTGTTGTTGTTGTTGTTGTTGTTATGGTCTTCAGTCCTGAGACTGGTTTGATGCAGCTCTCCATGCTACTCTATCCTGTGCAAGCTTCTTCATCTCCCAGTACCTACTGCAACCTACATCCTTCTGAATCTGCTTAGTGTATTCATCTCTTGGTCTCCCCCTACGATTTTTACCCTCCACGCTGCCCTCCAATACTAAATTGGTGATCCCTTGATGCCTCAGAACATGTCCTACCAACCGATCCCTTCTTCTGGTCAAGTTGTGCCTCAAACTTCTCTTCTCCCCAATCCTATTCAATACTTCCTCATTACTTATGTGATCTACCCAAGTAATCTTCAGCATTCTTCTGTAGCACCACATTTCGAAAGCTTCTATTCTCTTCTTGTCCAAACTATTTACCGTCCATGTTTCACTTCCATACATGGCTACACTCCATACAAATACTTTCAGAAATGACTTCCTGACACTTAAATCTATACTCGATGTTAACAAATTTCTCTTCTTCAAAAAGACTTTCCTTGACATTGCCAGTCTACATTTTATATCCTCTCTACTTCGACCATCATCAGTGATTTTGCTCCCCAAATAGCAAAACTCCTTTACTACTTTAAGTGTCTCATTTCCTAATCTAATACCCTCAACATCACCCGACTTAATTCGACTACATTCCATTATCCTCATTTTGCTTTTGTTGATGTTCATCTTATATCCTCCCTTCAAGACACCATCCATTCCATTCAACTGCTCTTCCAAGTCCTTTGCTGTCTCTGACAGAATTACAATGTCATCGGCGAACCTCAACGTTTTTATTTCTTCTCCATGGATTTTAATACCTAGTCCAAATTTTTCTTTTGTTTCCTTTACTGCTTGCTCAATATACAGATTGAATAACATCGGGGAGAGGCTACAACCCTGTCTTACTCCCTTCTTAACCACTGCTTCCCTTTCATGTCCCTCGACTCATAACTGCCATCTGGTTTCTGTACAAATTGTAAATAGCCTTTCGCTCCCTGTATTTTACCCCTGCCACCTTTAGAATTTGAAAGAGAGTATTCCAGTCAACATTGTCAAAAGCTTTCTCTAAGTCAACAAATGCTAGAAACGTAGGTTTGCCTTTCCTTAATCTTTCTTCTAAGATAAGTCGTAAGGTCAGTACTGCCTCACGTGTTCCAACATTTCTACGGAATCCAAACTGATCTTCCCCGAGGTCAGCTTCTACCAGTTTTTCCATTCGTCTGTAAAGAATTCGCATTAGTATTTTGCAGCTGTGGCTTATTAAACTGATTGTTCGGTAATTTTCACATCTGTCAACACCTGCTTTCTTTGGGATTGGAATTATTATATTCTTCTTGAAGTCTGAGGGTATTTCGCCTGTTTCATACATCTTGCTCACCAGATGGTAGAGTTTTGTCAGGACTGGCTCTCCCAAGGCAGTCAGTAGTTCCAATGGAATGTTGTCTACTCCGGGGGCCTTGTTTCGACTCAGGTCTTTCAGTGCTCTGTCAAACTCTTCACGCAGTATCATATCTCCCATTTCATCTTCATCTATATCCTCTTCCATTTCCATAATATTCTCCTCAAGTAAATTGCCCTTGTATAGGCCCTCTATATACTACCTCCACCTTTCTGCTTTCCCTTCTTTGCTTAGAACTGGGTTTCCATCTGAGCTGTTGATATTCATTAAAGTGGTTCTCTGTTCTCCGAAGGTCTCTTTAATTTTCCTGTAGGCAGTATCTATCTTACCCCTAGTGAGATAAGCCTCTACATCCTTACATTTGTCCTCTAGCCATCCCTGCTTAGCCGTTTTGCACTTCCTGTCGATCTCATTTTTGAGACGTTTGTATTCCTTTTTGCCTGCTTCACTAACTGCATTTTTATATTTTCTCCTTTCATCAATTAAATTCAATATTTCTTCTGTTACCCAAGGATTTCTATTAGCCCTCGTCTTTTTACCTACTTGATCCTCTGCTGCCTTCACTACTTCATCCCTCAGAGCTACCCATTCTTCTTCTACTGTATTTCTTTCCCCCATTCCTGTCAATTGTTCCCTTATGCTCTCCCTGAAACTCTCTACAACCTCTGGTTCTTTCAGTTTATCCAGGTCCCATCTCCTTAAATTCCCACCTTTTTGCAGTTTCTTCAGTTTTAATCTACAGGTCATAACCAATAGATTGTGGTCAGAGTCCACATCTGCCCCTGGAAATGTCTTACAATTTAAAACCTGGTTCCTAAATCTCTGTCTTACCATTATATAATATTTCTGATACCTTTGAGTATCTCCAGGGTTCTTCCATGTAGACAACCTTCTTTCATGATTCTTAAACCAAGTGTTAGCTATGATTAAGTTGTGCTCTGTGCAAAATTCTACCAGGCGGCTCCCTCTTTCATTTCTTAGCCCCAATCCATATTCACCTACTACGTTTCCTTCTCTCCCTTTTCCTATACTCTAATTCCAGTCACCCGTGACTATTAAATTTTCGTCTCCCTTCACTATCTGAATAATTTCTTTTATTTCATCATACATTTCTTCAATTTCTTCGTCATCTGCAGAGCTAGTTGGCATATAAACTTGTACTACTGTAGTAGGTGTGGGCTTCATGTCTATCTTGGCCACAATAATGCGTTCACTATGCTGTTTGTAGTAGCTTACCCGCACTCCTATTTTCCTATTCATTATTAAACCTACTCCTGCATTACCCCTATTTGACTTTGTATTTATAACCCTGTAGTCACCTGACCAGAAGTCTTGTTCCTCCTGCCACCGAACTTCACTAATTCCCACTATATCTAACTTTAACCTATCCATTTCCCTTTTTAAATTTTCTAACCTACCTGCCCGATTAAGGGATCTGACATTCCACGCTCCGATCCGTAGAACGCCAGTTTTCTTTCTCCTGATAACGACGTCCTCTTGAGTAGTCCCCACCCGGAGATCCGAATGGGGGACTATTTTACCTCCGGAATATTTTACCCAAGAGGACGCCATCATCATTTAATCATACAGTAAAGCTGCATGCCCTCGGGAAAAATTACGGCTGTAGTTTCCCCTTGCTTTCAGCCGTTCGCAGTACCAGCACAGCAAGGCCGTTTTGGTTATTGTTACAAGGCCAGATCAGTCAATCATCCAGACTGTTGCCCTTGCAACTACTGAAAAGGCTGCTGCCCCTCTTCAGGAACCACACATTTGTCTGGCCTCTCAACAGATACCCCTCCGTTGTGGTTGTACCTACGGTACGGCTATCTGTATCGCTGAGGTATGCAAGCCTCCCCACCAACGGCAAGGTCCATGGTTCATGGGGGGGGAGAATTGGATTACGTTGCATGAAGTTTTAGCATCCAAGCGAAATCATTTAAGGTTCATTGCATCACAAATGGATAATTTTTTAAAAGACTTCTGTAAATAGATAATACATGTTTTGGTCGCACTTAGTGGAATGAGAGGCTCCAGCTTTTGTATTCCTAAGTCGAAGAAGTCTCCCGCCAACCCACTGAGGAAGTGTGCAACTTCTGCTTGGACTTCATTGTTGCTCTTGAATGATTTGCCACCTAAGTGTTCCTTTAGCTTGGGGAAGAGGTGATAATTGCTGGGTGCTAAGTCTGGGATGTACAGGGGACAGGGAATAACAGTCCACCCAAATTTCTTCTAAAGCTCCTGTGTTTGACGAGCTATGTGGGGTCGAGAGTTGTCGTAAAGAAGCACTACTCCCTTCAGTCATCCTCTCCAACGATTCTGGATTGCTCGCCCGAGCTCGGTCAATGTTTCACAATATCTGTCCGAGTTTACTGTCATCCCAGTTGCGTGCAATCTATGAGGAATACCCCTTCCCATCCCAAAACACAGTCGCCATAACCTTTCCTGATGACTGTGTTTGTTTGAATTTCTTTGGCAGCCGTGAACCAGAGTGACGTCATTGACGAGATTGTTTATTGTTTTGTTTTGGGGGTGTAATGAAACACCCACGTTTCAACTCCTGTGACGATAACGAGTCCATCAACTATTCCTTGTTGCCTCCCCCCTCATATTGTGGAAGAAACTTGCGAGCACAGTATGAGCGTTGCTCCTTGTGTCCGTCCGTCAGCATCCAGGAGACCCAGCGAGCACACATCTTGCGATAACCCAATGTTTCTGTTAACGTTCTTAGAATTGTGCCATGGGCAGCTTCAGCAATGCGTTCAGCAAGTTCATGAACAGTGACCCTACAATCTTTGAGCAGCTCACCGTTGATCTTCTAGATAATCGCATCCGAAACCGGCGGTCTTCCACTCCGTTCTTCATCCTGAACTTCTGTGCCACTCTCAGCAAAATTCCTGCACCATTTGCGGAGGACGTGCACTCTTCACCATAAACCTCAATCAGTTGCCGCTGAATCTCTAAGGGCACTAACTTCCTTGCGTGGAGAAACTGGATTACTGCTCGAACCTCGCACTTGGCGAGAGTGGCGATCAACACTTCTGTCTCTGAAGGCTGCCAATCCAACACTGAGCGACGTAGCAAATCACAGACGGGCAGGCTCGAGAGTCGGGGAACCACTGTGTACGGCACTGTTGTCGGATTTAGCCTAGTACCTTCCCTCAAGACTGGGAACCTTACTTTTAGTACAACCGTCGTAGGATCACATCCGAGTTGTAGTGGTCTAATATATTAGATTGGAAATTAATTAATAATGAGATGAATGTGTGAGCTCTATATGCTGTTATTAAGGAAGACTGTAATGATGAAGGAATATATCAGGTGAATAGATGTTCCAAAAATGTAACTGCTCTTGGTTGTTAGCAGTGACTACAATGTCATAAAATATGTGCTGTTGTAAAGAATGAAAAGACCACTGACAAATATGATCAAATGATCTTTGCATACAACCAATAAATCATTGTGGGTGCATATTTTGCAAGTATATCTTACTATATTTTGTAAGGGTTTTGTATAAATCCAGTTTATTAGTTGAAAATATCTGACGAAGATTGGTATGCCTTCCTAATGTGTTGTTGTAACTAAGATATCAATGTGACTAACACGTATAGTCAGGGTTATATGAAACACCTGGAAAAGTGAAGAATGGGCTACTGGTGAAGATGAATAGAAGCAATACACAGGCATCTTCCGGATGAAATGGATAACTTATTTAATACTATGAACTCGCTCTTTCTTGATTTGCACTGATAAGAAAAACTATATTTGCTAATCCTTATTTAATTGAATAAAATGAGAATAGCCATTTTTGTAGTTAGCTATGTGCATATAGATGAACTGAAGTAGCATGACAATGATCTAAGGTCAAGATTTGAATTTTTTGGGGTGGGATTACATAAGTTGCAATGTGTAGAACTGCAAGTCAATGCAATTAAAGGTTCACAATGAATAGGGAATTAGTTTCCTATTTCTAATCTTACAAAAAGAAATTTTTAAAATTACTTACCGCTATTATTGGTTTATATTTGTGGTGACATTCATCTATGAGTGGGGATATGTGGTGTAATGTGTCACTTTGGTTATTGGTGTAATGTATCACTTTGGTTATCACCCAATGTCTGACTAACCAAAGAATGATGGTTGTGACACAAACTATTTTTATTAGTTAAATAATTTAGGATCAAAAATGGTTTGAAAGTTTTTGTTATTGTTTTTTGTATGTACACGGGTAAATGGATGGACCCCACGCACCTTCTAGGTGGAACAGCGGTTACTGCTTTACCACGACTTGCGGTACCTCCTGGTCATTCAGTTATTCTGTGCTGTGTTGTTTTGCCTTAGAGATACACATACACCATGGAAAAGAGTGTGCTGTGACAATACTGATGATGTCATCAAGAACAATAGAATAATCTCATTGTCTGTTAAATATGTATTCATACTGCTTTTGTAACTCGAGTTGTCAGTTTGTCATTTCAAACTGAGAGTCCCTATAAAGAGGTATTAATATGAATAGTAACTGTATTTGAGAGTATGAATATACACCATGTTAATTTGAAAGTGTCATTTATTTTTGAAACTGGTTGTTTTGCTGCACTCCTTGCTTCCAGCAACTACTGCAGAATTTGAGAAAACCAAGCCCCAGCTTCTCAGGATGGTGGAACAATGTTGAGGGAATTAATATCCTGAAGTTACAACCCATGGAAAAACTTTTCATCGACAAACCAACAAGAACACCACATTCAGTCAACCTGATAGAATTTTTCAATATATCAGTTTGAAGATTTAGTTTTATATTTGTCACTTGTAATTCTGCCTTTAAGGCATCATTAGTGGTATCCATCTTTACGTTTAAATTAGTAAACAACTGTTCCTTATTTTTGAAGAACTTTTTGATTTTGACTACAAATTAATGCACATTTTTTCCTCTATTGTTTTCCTGGGAAGCTCACTGATGTTTAAAAGAGCAAGATCTTGAACACGCAGAACTACAT
This sequence comes from Schistocerca cancellata, assembly GCF_023864275.1. Lineage (NCBI taxonomy): Eukaryota > Metazoa > Arthropoda > Insecta > Orthoptera > Acrididae > Schistocerca > Schistocerca cancellata. Next base: position 349,319,358 of record NC_064631.1, on the reverse strand, counting down.
GATAATGTGCTTAGAATAGAAATCGCTCATCCCAAAACAGTGGTATGAGCCACGCATGCAAAACTGTGCATCTTACCAGATGAGACTTTTTAACGATTACCTATTCAGGTCTTTCAGAGGAACTTTGCTAATGCACAGATACCAAATATCAAAAGAACATCCCAAAAACACACATACATTATTTCAATGTTAGGACTTATTGCAGTACTTACTCCCCTCTGCTTAAAATAATTGCACTATCTGAACAAACAAAAAATTTCTACTGATCTGATAGTGTTGCACAGCTATTCAGTTTTAGTGCTGGCATAGGATGTCATTGAAGTGATCAAAGCACAGTGGAACAGAACAATAAGCATATCTGACTAAAGCCACTTTTTCACGTTCAACATCACCTTTGCACTCAAACAGTCCAGTATCAAACGTCACACTAATTACCTTTTCAAATGGGGATATTAGTATATTAGTTTCATATCCTGCCTTTTGCCAAGCCTGTAGTAACAAAGGCCTGTACTTCAGTTCAGGAAGCTGACTGTATAGCACAGAGTGGTGATTGATGACAAAATGGTGGTTGTTTAACTTTACTTGTGGTTTTTCACATTGTAGTTATCATTTAGGACTTTATTGCCTAAAGAAGTATACATCAATAGGTTGGCAATATTTTTTTGTCTTAAGTGTGTTTTGGGTCCTATTTAATACAGCTTCTTTTGTTGAAGATGTGTTGAGTATTGCAAGCAGCAGGAAATATATGAATCTGTAAGTGTTGGGCGTTGGCACAAGGAAATGCCGCTAGTGTGAAATTAGAAGTCATGATACTGTTCTTCTACCAGCAATAGTAGAAACACAACTGGAGAAGTGTTGATGTATCAAGAACAACATTCCCTGAAATACTTCCTTTGTAATAACACCAATTTCATCTGTAGGCCCTTTGATTTTTATCTTTGGCATTTTCTGCTGCAGACCTAGGATTTTACCATAGCCCAGATGGTATGTTTTACAGTCACTGTAGCATTTTTGACAGCATTGTGTTGATTTTAAAAAGTTCTCACATATATATAATTTTGCAAAGGTTTCCTGTGGTCTGGTGCTGAAATCTATCTAGTTAAGAGCCAACATATGAACATGATTACAGTGATAATAAACACATTGGTAGGGTCCTATATTTAACCTCTGTTGCACTCAAAAACATTAGCAAGCAAACATACTGCCTACTTTACAAGATACCTAACAATAACAATAACGTATTACCTCAAAAGATGGCACAAAGCTAGGACACCAAGGAAGAAGAAGTAACCCGTCAACAACAGGTTAATGTATTCTTTAGAGAAGATCTGAAACAAAGTTCACCTTCATCTGACATATCAGAAAAATGTATCCATCAAAATTGTACTTCTAGTAAACAAGACATAATTTTTCTGTACCATTCCTAGTAAACTAACCTGGAAGAAGATGTACAAACCAAAGAGAGCAACACTTGCTATAAGAGGAAACATCGCAGCATCTTTGTGTGACATAGTCTCAGGTTTCTCTCCAGACTCCTGAAAAATTTAATTACATATTCATCTGGTCCTTGCTACAAGTGTTAGTACAATTTTATATAAAAATAAAAATTTCAGTGTCACTAACTGAACCCACTTTAGCAAACGACATTCAAACAGAAGAGCTGAGCGTTTCTTCCATGAACATTTCATGAAGCAAACTGCACTTGCTGAATTTTTTAACACTTTGAATGATACTAACCCAAAAGGAGTTACATGAGAAGAAAATGGTTGTTGTTGTTGTTGTTGTGGTCTTCAGTCCTGAGACTGGTTTGATGCAGCTCTCCATGCTACTCTATCCTGTGCAAGCTTCTTCATCTCCCAGTATCTACTGCAACCTACATCCTTCTGAATCTGCTTAGTGTATTCATCTCTTGGTCTCCCTCTACGATTTTTACCCTCCACACTGCCCTCCAATGCTAAATTTGTGATCCCTTAATGCCTCAAAACATGTCCTACCAACCGAACCCTTCTTCTAGTCAAGTTGTGCCACAAACTTCTCTTCTCCCCAATCCTATTCAGTACCTCCTCATTAGTTACGTGATCTACCCACCTTATCTTCAGCATTCTTCTGTAGCACCACATTTCGAAAGCTTCTATTCTCTTCTTGTCCAAACTAGTTATCGTCCATGTTTCACTTCCATACATGGCTACACTCCATACAAATACTTTCAGAAACGACTTCCTGACACTTAAATCTATACTCGATGTTAACAAATTTCTCTTCTTGAGAAACGCTTTCCTTGCCATTGCTAGTCTATATTTTATATCCTCTCTACTTCGACCATCATCGGTTATTTTACTCCCTAAATAGCAAAACTCCTTTACTACTTTAAGTGTCTCATTTCCTAATCTAATTCCCTCAGCATCACCCGACTTAATTCGACTACATTCCATTATCCTCGTTTTGCTTTTGTTGATGTTCATCTTATATCCTCCCTTCAAGACACTGTCCATTCCGTTCAACTGCTCTTCCAAGTCCTTTGCTGTCTCTGACAGAATTACAATGTCATCGGCGAACCTCAAAGTTTTTACTTCTTCTCCATGAATTTTAATACCTACTCCGAATTTTTCTTTTGTTTTCTTTACTGCTTGCTCAATATACCGATTGAATAACATCGGGGAGAGGCTACAACCCTGTCTTACTCCCTTCCCAACCACTGCTTCCCTTTCATGCCCCTCGACTCTTATAACTGCCATCTGGTTTCTGTACAAACTGTAAATAGCCTTTCGCTCCCTGTATTTTACCCCTGCCACTTTCAGAATTAACATTGTCAAAAGCTTTCTCTAAGTCTACAAATGCTAGAAACGTAGGTTTGCCTTTTCTTAATCTTTCTTCTAAGATAAGTCGTAAGGTCAGTATTGCCTCACGTGTTCCAACATTTCTACGGAATCCAAACTGATCTTCCCCGAGGTCGGCTTCTACCAGTTTTTCCATTCGTCTGTAAAGAACTCGCGTTAATATTTTGCAGCTGTGACTTATTAAACTGATAGTTCGGTAATTTTCACATCTGTCAACACCTGCTTTCTTTGGGATTGGAATTATTATATTCTTCTTGAAGTCTGAGGGTATTTCGCCTGTCTCATACATCGTGCTCACCAGATGGTAGAGTTTTGTCATGACTGGCTCTCCCGAGGCCATCAGTAGTTCAAATGGAATGTTGTCTACTCCCGGGGCCTTGTTTCGACTCAGGTCTTTCAGTGCTCTGTCAAACTCTTCACGCAGTATCTTATCTCCCATTTCGTGTTCATCTACATCCTCTTCCATTTCCATAATATTGTCCTCAAGTACATCGCCCTTGTATAAACCCTCTATATACTCCTTCCACCTTTCTGCCTTCCCTTCTTTGCTTAGAACTGGGTTGCCATCTGAGCTCTTGATATTCATACAAGTGGTTCTCTTCTCTCCAAAGGTCTCTTTAATTTTCCTGTAGGCAATATCTATCTTACCCCTAGTGAGACAAGCCTCTACATCCTTACATTTGTCCTGTAGCCATCCCTGCTTAGCCATTTTGCACTTCCTGTCGATATCATTTTTGAGACGTTTGTATTCCTTTTTGCCTGCTTCACTAACTGCATTTTTATATTTTCTCCTTTCATCAATTAAATTCAATATTTCTTCTGTTACCCAAGGATTTCTATTAGCCCTCGTCTTTTTACCTACTTGATCCTCTGCTGCCTTCACTACTTCATCCCTCAGAGCTACCCATTCTTCTTCTACTGTATTTCTTTCCCCCATTCCTGTCAATTGTTCCCTTATGCTCTCCCTGAAACTCTCTACAACCTCTGGTTTTTTCAGTTTATCCAGGTCCCATCTCCTTAAATTCCCACCTTTTTGCAGTTTCTTCAGTTTCAATCTGCAGTTCATAACCAATAGATTGTGGTCAGAATCCACATCTGCCCCAGGAAATGTCTTACAATTTAAAACCTGGTTCCTAAATCTCTGTCTTACCATTATATAATCTATCTAATACCTTTTAGTATCTCCAGGTTTCTTCCAGGTATACAACCTTCTTTTATGATTCTTGAACCAAGTGTTGGCTATGATTAAGTTATGCTCTGTGCAAAATTCTACAAGGCGGCTTCCTCTTTCATTCCTTCTCCCCAATCCACATTCACCTACTATGTTTCCTTCTCTCCCTTTTCCTACTGACGAATTCCAGTCACCCATGACTATTAAATTTTCGTCTCCCTTCACTACCTGAATAATTTCTTTTATCTCGTCATACATTTCATCTATTTCTTCATCATCTGCAGAGGTAGTTGGCATATAAACTTGTACTACTGGTAGATATGGTTAAAAGCATTATTAGGTACACTACTTGGCACTCACTTATGAAAAAGACAATGAAAACATGAACAACTTATTGGCTTGAAATGCCCCAGCAGAATTAAATTTAGCAATGAGCACACCAACAGAAAGTTTAGATACCAACACAGATTAGACTAAAAAATTGTAAAAAGGATTCTGAAGTCTTATCACTGATCATCTGGCACAGCATGAAAATCTAGGAAAAATTTGTCAATACTTCCTACTTACACACACACACACACACACACACACACACACACACACATTTATCTTTAACAGCCCAATACAATAAACAGAATAGAATGATGATTAAGATTTAATATTCCTATGGTATATGCATCAACAGAAATTAAGCAGTCTATTTGTTAGAGATAGGTAGGAGATTAAGCTAATCATGGCCTTGGTTAAAGGCATTGTGCCAGTGTGTGATTGAAGGGAAATCACAGAAAAAACACGAAATATCTTGACAGGAATTTGACTCTTATCTACAATACACAGAACAAATTGCAGTAAGCAGACCCATACCAAATATTGACCAACTTCCCAGTGTTTAACAGGAAAATATACCAACAGACACTAATTTATTTCACATTATAACAAATCTGCTGAATATCAACTGAGTCAGAGAATCCTCTGCCTCTTTCTATTGCAATATTTTGCCTCATATAGCGAAAAAGGAAGATTTTGGCCTAACACCCCATTGGTGATGAGGTCACTAGAAATTAAAAGCAAGCTAGTGCTGGTGAAGAAAATCAGCCTAGCCTTTAAGTGACTGAGGGAAATCACAGAAATCCTAAACCTGGACAGCTGAATAAGGATCTGAATTGCTCACCTCCCCAAATGAATCCAATTTCTTACCTTAGCACCACCTTGCCTGGTTTCACAATGGAAGGTATCTAAATTTCTTGACTTTTCGTAAAGGAACAGAGAAACTGTCAATAAATGCCACCACATCAAAATCCCATCTCCTTAAAATTCTGCTTTTTAAGATTATGTGAAACGTGTCTAAAATCATTAAACAATTTGCAAACAAATAGAAAAATGGAACATCAATTCTGTGAATCATGGGGGTTAACTAACATGCAGGGAAGGCACGAGAATGGGGCCTGCAGAGACTGTATTGGGGAATAGATGTCCCTTTTAAACATTGCCTCAAGATCAGGAGGAAAAAGCCACAAGAACAAAAAACTAACTGGAAGACTCCCTAGTGGGACAAGGTTGGGAAGAAATCTGTTCATACCAGACAGTATATAGGAAAGGAATCCTAAGTTGACAACAGCTCATTCTCCAGGTCTTTATTTGTAGCATTGTTAATTATGTTTCAGTTTGTTGCATTTGAAATCTTAAAACTTAATATCTGAAATAAACTTTTTAGCTCTTCTGTCAAAATGAAATAGTAATTTTGCTTTATAGTACATTCCATATTTTTCTTTATGTAAGATGGGCAGGTTAAAAAAGGTGATAAAATAACAAAGCTGAGTTTAAATATATCCACTGGAAAGACGATTCATCATTCTTTTCATAACAGTATTGATTTTCCACCATGAACTTTCCATTCTTTAAATTTAATATCTGCATGACTAAAATTCCACATTTTTCCCACAGTGCATATGATTACGATTTTGATGATGTCATCAGTATGATAGTTTGTATTGAGGGTGAGCAATAGCTAACTCAATAGTGCTTGTTTGGTTTCTGTTGAGATGAGTATGGTTTAATATCTATAAAATATGAACAGTCAGTCAACAACTGCTCAAGCAGAATTTAAAATCTTTCTGAAACTCCCAATAATGGTACAGTAACACTACACATTTTCTTTTGCATAGAAAACATAACAGTTCTGGTGGGGGGGAGGCGGAGGGGGGGGGGGGGAGAGAGAGAGAGAGAGAGAGAGAGAGAGAGAGAGAGAGAGAGAGAGAGGGGGGGGGGGGGGGGGGGGGAAGCAAACAAATCACAAAAATAATTTATGTCAGACCTGAAGATAGAGTACTAATTACAAAACATTGAAAACTGTGATAGCTATCCAATTACAGTCAAAAGTCACGCATACAACCAACGGGCAATAATGTGGTTATGCCGGACAATGAACTAAGATGTCCAGTTAGAACAATCAACAAGACATCTTGTACTCTATCAAGTTTGAGAAGTCACTAATAGCCAAGGTGGTGTTTATTCCAACTGTGGGTTAAAGGGGCGAGTACAATGTATGCAATTTGTCGAGAAAATTTATGACAGTTGGATACATCCTAAAAATCACAGGACTTTTCTGCGACATTATAAAGACTTTTGGCTATGTAAACCATTCCCTATTGCCCCATAAATAAGATGGCTACAGAATTAGCAGCAGGGCTTTGAAAGGATTTAATTTATAACTAACAGGGATAAAGTAAAGTGTGTCTGTAACATCAGGTACATGAAATTGTCTCTCAAGACTGGGAGTCAAACAAGGTTTCATTGTACGCTAAATCCTGTGTTTATTTTATATAAATGATTTACCTCTAATTACAACACCCAACTCAGTTTTATTTGCAGAGGACACATTTGTACTCAATGAAACAAACCACAAAACATATTCACCACAGAGCCATCAATACCTTACACAACTCAGAACACTGGTTTGATGTACATAGATTAAAAGTAAACATGACAATGATTCAGCTGGCACAGCTCAATACTAAACAATGACAATCAGAAAAGTTCTGCATTATGCGTGAAATTCAGTGACTTACGAAAGCAGATGTGGTGAATTTGCTGGGTATCTTTGTAAAAAACTTTGTGGTCTTTTTAATCAATCTACTGCACAAAAAATTAAACTATCTTGCATTCACAATAACAATACTGTCCTATGGAAGGGACATTAACACTGCATTTGATGGGTAAGGGGAGGGAATAAACAGTAAAGTCTTAAAGTCCTAGGTCTGCAATAGTAAAAGTGAAAGTGAAAAAGGCTGTAAACTTTAAGAACACTAGTACAGGTGACAACAGCAAAAAAAAGGTGATAGCCATGATTAGGTGTGTAGGTGCGTGGGTGCAGTGGAGTGGTTCCCCATGGCCCAGCAATCAGCAGGTGGTGTTCTTCCCACAACCACCCAACTCCTGATCGGCTACAGTCAAACTACTAAAAGTGGGAATAGAATTCACTCTCTCAGGAAGCATAAAACCCCTTTCAACTGGTCTTTCATCAAGATTTAGTAAATGATTCATTAAGGTCTTGCCTTCATTGGAGTGCCATGTGAAGCAGCACACCTAAAACAATAAAATCAGATGTGGCTCTAAAACAGGCTAACCACATTTAAAAGTAATTAAAAAGAGGATCACTGACTGAGGAGGTAGGGTCTTGGGGTGCCCTGGGTTCAATATGATGGGATAACACACTAACCCAAGCAATCCCAGCCCCAACCCAAGAGCAGTTTAAGAAGTTAGCTCAGAGAATAGAAACCACTTTCTCAGAGGAAACTAAGAACCAGTTCAATTGTCTGTAAACTGTTCACCAACTTTGGAGGCCAATAACCCAGCAAACCATGCTCAGTGCTGGGAGCCAAGAGATTGCATTACCCAAATAAGCGAACTACTGTTTGTAAGGTTCTACAACCACAATGTGCTTGTGGCTCACTACAGACAATAAAACTATTGGTTCATCTCATACGACCGACGTGGAGATGACAGGATGGTGAATTCCTTCTTGGAGGAACAGTAGGAGCAGCGCCGTGCAGCTGTAATACCACTGACAGCACAGAGATAATTACAGGGGGCAGTAGCCCACTAGATGATTTTCCATGTCTTAGTAGGTATTATCTGCACAAGCAAACTGGGATCATCACAGCAAATGCTGGGCAAGTAATCACTTTTCTAGACAAACAACCAGCCAGTTTATTGCGCAGGATACCTTGACCTGGGATTCCGAGAAGGGAAACTCAGCAATCAGTACAACTAAGGTCACAGAGAAGAGTAGCAGATATCACATGGTGACAGGATAACACTGATCAATAGACAGCAGATTCCTCATCGAGTCACTAAAATTAAAACACAGTCGACAGTCATCTCTTTAATAAAATGTATGGTGACGTTAATGGTTATCAGCTGCACCATAAATACACTACATGTTCCCGGCAACAAATGTTATTCTTTGTGTGTGTGTGTGTGGGGGGGGGGGGGATGTAGAAGAACATCCTGTCATAATATAGTTTTACATTCATCACTGTAAATGATGATAGGTGCATTTAAATGATGGTAGGCACATTACAACCCAGAAACTCTGAGGCGAATGTAAGGGGGTCAACTGCCCTGAATGGGGAGAAAGGGGTGGGCAAGGAGGTGGGAGTGGGGGGGGGGGGGGGGGGTACAATCAGTGGATAACTAGGAAATTGTTGAATGTGACTGCTGCTTCAGCAAGGAGATTGTCCATGGGACTAGTCCCGAAGGTGCCAGTAACCAGTCTTACTCCATGATGTACTCAGTCTAATAATTTCAGAGGCAAAGGTACAGGGGTACCACAGTCCACTCAAGACTAGACCAGGACCCAGTAAATAGAGTGTAGGGTAGCACGATCTGCATTCCAACAGTGTGGGTGAGGAAGCAAAGGGTGTTAAACTTTCATTTTCATGTAGTATTAAGTTGACAAATGTGAAGCAGCTGCATCAGTTTTTACTAACGAGAATTCCCGAACATTAGGACCGTGTAACACGGTCCACCAAGTGTTGAGTGTCCAACAGTTTTGGGTCAGGATAAACTGTGGTATGATGAGAGAAATGTATGATTAATTTTTCATAGGATAAAACTGGAAGCAATGAGAAAAGGTCCAAGCAGATGCCCTAAAATGGCTCCTTGTGGCTAGCATTTGACCAAGGCTACAGATTAGAAGCTACATCAAATACAAAAGTTGACATGATACAGTGCAGGGGTAACCACTAGTCCAACTGATGTCATTAGCCAATTGATGGTGATGACAAGGAGTGGAAGCTTCAGCAAGGAGTCCTGAGGGACACCACTGTTTAGAATCTCACAGGGGAGATTAGCGACATACTAACTCAAAACCAAAAGAATTTGAGGAGTAAAACCTGATAAAAACCAGTGGGGAGCCTCAAAAGCCCCAACTAAGGAGGTAAGTAAAATGTGATAGTGCCAAATGGCATCATATGCCTTATATAGGCCATAAAAGGGAGCAATATGGTGTTGGCACTTAGAAAAAACCTGTCAGATTGCTGTTTCTATAATAACTTGAGAGCCGTGAGTCATACTTGGATACTTAAGTCAATAGAGCACTTGCCCAAGAAAGGAATAGTCCTAGGTTCAAGTCCCAGTCTGGCACACAGTTTTCATCCATCAGGAAATTTCAAATCAGCACACACTCCACTGCAGAGAGTAAATCTGATTCTGGTAACCAGAGATCTCAGCTGTATGGAGTGTCCTTTCAAGAAACCACAATCATATGGGAAAAAAAGGCCCTGTGATTTGAGAATTCACAATAATGATCAGACTACCACTTTCAATTTCAAACTGTTTTCAGAGAACATTAATGACACTAACTGGTCGGCAGATGTCAACAGATATTTGAGTTTTTCCTGGTTTAAGGATTGGGATGACAACACTATCCCTCTGCCGCAAAGGGAAAACACCTTCCAGAAAATGCAGATGAAGAGTGTGAATAGATGAAGTCTGAGTTGCATTAAGATGCTGGATCACCCAATTATGAATTTAAGCAAGGCCCAGGGGGGTATATTGTGTGACACGTCGAGACCCTCAAACAGTTCCCAATCCCTTAAAGGTTGCCTGTATAATTTGCAGCTATATGGGTTTAAGGATAAGGATAAGACACTCCCCTTCTTTTTACTTTTTTCCCCCACCTCCCTGCCCCAACCTCCTGACACTGTGCCTGTTGGCATCTAGTCCTTGCACACACAGCCAGACAGCACTACTCTATCTCCCCACCTGTTCCTCTGTCCCACCACCCATACACTACTATCCCTTCATCTCCCCCGATTCTCCCCCCCCCCCCCTCTCCCCAGGTTGCTGCTGTCATCCAAGTGATAGTTGCATTTGGGCCTGAGCTGCCAGATTTGGTGGTGGTGGTGGTGGTGGTGGTGGTGGTGGTGGTGTGTGTGTGTGTGTGTGTGTGTGTGTGTGTTTATTTTTTTCTCTTCTACTGCTGAAGACTTTGGCCGAAAGCTTTGTGTAAGTGTTTTCTATTAATTGTGCCTGTCTGCAACTTAAGGTGTCTTCTCTACGGGAAGTAGCAATCTACCTTTTCATACATTGCTGACATTCCTACATGGAGTTTCCACTGTTTAACATAATTAAAATTTGATATGCAATATTCATTGGTCCATTTAAAAATGGCTGCACACTGAAACTAAAATTTTGTACTTTATGAATAATTAATTTTAATAGCCAAAGCTGAATATGTATTTAAAAACCCTCACTTGCATGCTGATGTCTTTGGTTGTGGGCCAATTTGGGACACGGACCCATATCTTAGTGCAGGGTGTGGTCTCTATGAAGTTATTTTCTCAAAGATTCATTGCACAATTTGACATGGTGAGTATTAAAGGAAAGATGGACACCTTCCTTCATTTATAAGTGTATGCAGCACTCTGTCATGAATGTCACCACAAAACGTGCTGTGGAATAACGTACAGTGACAAACAAATGGGTATAAATGATAGCTAAGACAAGATAGTCAGCTGCCAGTAACCTAAGAAACTGTAGGGCATGGCCCATACTTAAAGGAAGAAACAAAAATTTCTGTGGTCAATATGTATCATGACCAACTTCACAATAAATAAAATGTTCCAGTTATTGTGCTACTGTTGAACAGATTTTACATTTAAACCCAATGTTTTGTCCCAGCATGCAGAGGACATTTTCAAGGGGGATCGTAGCTTCTCCGAGTGCCCAATTCACACCCTGACTCACTGACAGCAGCAAAATTCCATTCATACGTACTTCCATGCAGCAATGTGAGAAGTCACATTTTGAATACCGAACATAGTTGGCCATTGTCTATTGCTGTCGTCCGCTATTGCTATCATCTCATTTTGGGAGACTAGCCACATTGGGATCCAATATCATTCAGTTTTATGCCCTCCTCCTTCTTCCTACTGAAATTAATGGGATGTTTCATAATCTCTGTAGCCTCTATGTATAGCCTTTGATGGTACCTGCTTGCGGCTGCCAGTACTCTAGCCCTATCAAAATTAATGTGGTGATCTCTTGGCTGAAAAGCACTTTCCACAATAGCTAATCTGTCAATATCTCTCCACCTGCAATTGCCCTTGTACTCCTCGTCATTTTTTTGACCGCTCTTTCTGAAATACCCATATACACATTCCCACAACTACATGGAACCCTACAAATTCCTGCTTTTTCCAGAAGCTGGCAAGCATCCTTGGCCGATTTTAGGTAATCTTGTATTTTCCGTGTGGGTCTGTAGAGTACTGCAACATTCCGTTGTCCCCCCCCCCCCCCCCAGATTTTTCCTATGCAGTTAATAACATCCTTAACGAAAGGAAAGAAAATCTTTGATTTCACAGGCACCTGTGCATCACTATGATTTCTGTGCAGTGGTCTTAACGCTTTTTTACCTCAGCTAACAAATAACCATTCTTGAGCAGTTCATGAGTGAGATAGTTTATTTCTGCATCCAGCAGCTCTGGTTTGCAGATGTCCCTTGCTCTATCCATCATCATTTTTATGATATCTCACTTTTGTTGTTGGTGGTAGTTCAAATCCAAGTGTAGGTAATGGTCTCTGTGGATGGGTTTTTGGTAAACTTGTGTGGCCTAAGCAACCATCTTCTTTCTTACCACGCATCCACAAAACAAACATATCATCTGGGAACTGGAACTAAACATTCAGTTTGTTGTTGGCAGCCTTGAATGTTTTCACAAAATAATATGCTATGCCTGAGCTTAAGGGGCTCCCATAGCCACACCTTCCATCTGTTTGTAGAACACATCATTCCATTTGAAATACGTGGTTGTGAGGCAATATTGAAACATTTATGCAATATCAGCAGGAAGAATCCAATTCAGCTGTAACACCACCTCACTGAGGGGAACCGTAGTAAACAGCAACACCACATCAAAACTAACTAACTTGTCTTCTAGCTGGACGACAATGCCACTTAATTTACTGATAAAATGTGCCGAATTCTTGATATATGACTCAGACCGCGCCACTTACCGTCATAATAGTGTGGGTAATCAAAAATAGGTGGAAAAACCAATAGCACTCACTATAGGTCTCACTACACGTATTTGTGCATCTTTGGCAACCCATACAGTCCTGCTGGTAGTGTAACTGAATTGTACAGACTTTTCTGAATGCTGTCTTCAAGAGAGGACTTTTTTATCAACAGTGTAACAATTCTAAGAATGTAGTCAGTGAGGTCTTTACTCGGTTTCCTATATGTCTGTGGATCTAATAAGTTCTTAATCTTGCAATGATAGTCAGTCACTTTCTAAACACACGTCAAATTTCCCTTGTCCACTGGAGAAGGGTGTTTACTATCATCCTCATTCAAGTGTTGTAAGACATTCCTGTCACTCACAGTTAAATTACTTTTGGAGGCAATGTAAGAGACAGTACTCTTACAGCTTCTATATGGATTTCTTCAACTGTAACTGCGTCCACACTACAAATGCCTACTTTTATACTGGCTATTATTTCTTCTATGGGCACAACTCGTGGACTTAAGGCAAAATTTCCACTCACCATCAGATAACAAATGTCAGGATAAATTCATAACCATGCGGGAAGTGTCTACATTGTGGATCATCTTATTAGGTTTAAAATTATAAAATTCCTTCTTCTCCCTATTAGAAATTAGCTGTGTATGTTTCCTAATATTATCATGGAATAGTCTGTCAAGTCTATCCCAGTCAGCACTACACAATTACCTGCTGATACTAATAAGTCTGTACTTGCCAGGTCCCAGCAGGTCTGTTCAACACGTATCTTCTGTCTGAAAATCCTCCGCACCATATTCGCTTAATCCTCTAAACTTCAGAATAACACTGACTGCTCTGCAACAAGGCAGAAGTGTGAAGGAACACAAAAGCTGCATTCTGTTCTTCTGGAGACCTTCCATGCGTCACACATTTCTTGAACATTTTCCCAATAGAGGCAGCTAACTGTAAAACATAGACTTTCACACCCAAGAAAAGTCGCAGTTAATAAAATGTTCTGGGCTATAATGCCATAGTCTAAAGGATTTCACATTTAAACCCAATGTTTCATCCCCATCTACAGAGGACATTTTCATTTTCAAGGGGGATCATAGCTTCTTTGACTGTCCAATTTACACCCTGGACTGCAGCAAAATTCTGTTTATATGTGCTCCAATGCAGTGGCGTGATGTCACTTGCTTTGAATTCCTAGGCACAGTTGGCCATTGTCGATTGCCGTTGTTCACTGTTGCTTTATCACTTCATATTCAACTTCTTTTCATTTGGTAATGAAGTACGTCTGGCAACATTTTAGCAGTGTGGTTAATCATTCCAGTGACATTCCTTGGAGAGCCAGAGTGGAAATGTTGCAAAGATAATGCTGGACGTAAAAGTCTGCCAAAGATACCCTTTATGCACAATATGGCAGATGGGTGGAGGAGTGGTGGTGCAGTCTCATTAAAACTAAGAGGAAATGGTAACTGTCTTCACATAAAAAGTTGTTAAGTTAATAGCTGATGTATGTCCCACTGTAAAGAAACAATCATCATATAGAATAAGTGTTGCACCAAGAGACTCCTTCCCAACTCATTGAATCTTATCCATAAGGGGCATTAGACATTAAAATACCCCATAGTCCAAATGTAGAACTGGAGTTTAATTATTGCATCAAATCAAGTATCTATGTCCAGGAATACATATATGATGCACCACTTAATGTCAATGGTAGTTCAGATCACTATGGCCATAGCATCCGACTCTGAAGAGGGATCTGTTCCCTCTGCACTGATGAGCCAAAGCTTTATGACCATTGCCCATGTCAACATGGAATGCTTCGTGGTGGTGCTGTGGGTATGTGACACAGCAAGGAAAGCATATACACAGAGCAGACACAAATAGGGAATCAGTCTAGTGACTATCAGGTTGCAAGTAGGGAAATCCACTGACATATGCCGCTGAGAATGGCAGATTGTTAAGACACAGCTCATGGGAATGAGCATCTATGAAACAGTAAAGCTGGTCGACTGTTCTCTTACTACTATTATGAGCATCAACGGAAAGTGGCTCAAGTACAGTGAATACACAAATGGGTGACAAGGTGTTGGAAGTCCATGTCACTTCACGGTGGGTGACAAGGTGTTGGAAGTCCGTGTCACTTCACAGAACTTGCAAGTTAGAGGTTTGCCTGCTCTGTAAAGCAAGATAGACTGTACTCTGTGCCACATCTGACAACAGAGTACAATTCTGATGCAGGCACAAGTGTTTCAGAGCACATCATTCAGTGTATATTGTTGAACATGAGGTTCCACAGCAGTACTCCTACATTGACCTAACAATATAGTTACAATATTAGAGAAGGAAAGTTGCTATTCACCATGTAGTGGAGATGTTGAGTCGCGATAGGCACAACAAAAAGATTCACACAATTATAACTTTCGGCCATTAAGGCCTTTGTCCACCAACACACACACACACACACACACACACACACACACACACACACACACACACACACCTGTTCCATACATCCTCCTACAACCATCTGCTCCAGTCTGGTCACTAACATCACCTATCCCATCAAAGGCAGGGCTACCTTGCAACCAGTCATGTGATTTACAAGCTAAGCTGCAACCAGTGTGTTGCATTCTATGTAGGCATGACAACCAACAAGCTGTCTGTCCACATGAATGGCCACTGCAAACTGTGGCCAAAAAATAAGTGGACCACACTGTTACTGAACATGATGCCAAACATGATATCCCTCATTTCAATGACTGCTTCACAGCCTGTGCCATATGGATCCTTCCCATCAACACCAGATTTTCTGAATTGTGCACGTGGGAACTTTCCCTACAATACATCCTACGTTCCCGTAACCCTCCTGGTCTTGACCTTCGTTAGTCACTGTCCTCACCCATCCAGCCCCATTCCTGTTCCCATTCCAGCACTACACAGCCAGCTATTCATCGCCACACCCAGTGTGTGTGTGTGTGTGTGTGTGTGTGTGTGTGTGTGTGTGTGTGTGTGTGTGTGTGTGTCGCGACTCAACATCTCCGCTATATGGTGAGTAGCTACTTCCCTTCTCTAATATTGTTACATTCCATACTGAATTTTCCATTGTTCAACAATATAGTTAATCATCATCACGTTGGATTCCATTTGAACCACTGTGCCCAGTGACTGACGTAATTCAAAATAGAAGTAAGTCAACAATAAGTCATGATTCAATCTGTACTTTAATCGCCGATCTAGTTTTCAGCTAAAGTACAGTTATCAGTGCATATGAAATGAGTCATGAAGACTCAACTGGCTTGTAAATGCATTTTATTACATGGCTTTGGACATACATATCTTAATTCATCTAATTAATCAAATTATGCTATGAACTTGCTAAGTTAATGTAATAACAAGTATTTACAGGCCTGCTGAATCTATATCGCTCATTTCATATGCTGTGATGATAGCCGTACTGTGGCTGAAATCTAGATCTGCAATAAGGTACAGACTGAATTGCGAATGACTATTTTTCCCGTCTGAATTGCTAATTATGATTGCAGTGTGTACCAGACTGAGACTGGCCAATGGACACTTTTCACCTAATCAGATGGATCGTGCTCCTCATTACCCCATGTTGACTCATGTCCTGATACACTGTCATCAAGGAAAACAGCTACTTCAAACATGCACAAGGCACATGTGCTGGTAATCGAAGCCACCATGATAGCTATGGACTAAGTGAACATTATTGTTGACCAGCTGCATCACTTCATGCTCAATGTTTTCCAAAATGGCGATGGCATCTTCCATCAGAACACTGTCCTTGTCACTAAGTCAGCATCATGTCACAATGGTTTGAGTAGTGTGGTAAGTCTTCTGGTAATGTATAATCAAGATATTGAATGTCTGCTTAGTGCAAATAATCACATGTATGTATTTTTGGTTAAGTATGTACAAAATGTTGTTTTAATAGATGCATATGACAAAAAACGTAGTACTGAACACACGATGCCTTGGCCACCAAATCTGGATGATCTGAACTGATGGAACATGGATGAGATGCTATTAGGTAACAGCTCTCGAGCCACAAACCACCAGCTCTAAATTTTAAGGTAACTGAGTGATCAGTAAGTAGACATCTGGTGCCACATACCCCTAGAAACCTATCAAAGGTCTTGTCGAGTTCATGTCACACACAATCACTGATTATGTGTGCTCCTAAGGTGGCACAACAAGCCAATAAGTATGTGGTCATATTGTTTTGTACCCATAGAGGCTATCATGGAGACCCCTCCAAACATCCTCTCACGTTTAGCACAATTTTGACACTACAATTGATAACACCTGTGGTCAGGGTAGTGATCAGTAAGAATACGAAACATCTATGTCCACATACATACTACGCAAGCCACCATATAGTGTGTGGTGGGGGTACCTCTACTACTAGTAACACCACTACTCATCATTTCATTTCTTGTTCCACTCGCTCATAAAGCAAGAGAAAAACAACTGTGTATATGAATTAGTATGAATCCCAATTTCTCATATCTTATCTTCATGAGCCTTAGCAAAATGTGTGTTGGCAGCAATAGGATCATTCTGCAGGCAGCTTCAAATGTCGGTTCTCTACATATTCTCAGTAGCAGTCCTTAAAAACTAGGTCACCTTCCATCCAGGGATTGCTACTTGGGTTCCCGAGGCATCTCCATAATGCCTGCTTGCCGTTTGAACCTACCAGTAACAAATACAGCCCGTCTCCTAAGAGACTCAACTTCTTCCTTTAATCTGGTGCGAACCCCAAACACCAGAGCAGTACTCACAAATAGGTTGCATTAGCGTCCTATATTCAATCGCCTTTACTGATGAACAATACTTTCCTAAAATTCTTAAACCAAAGTCAATCATTCGCCTTCCCTAACACAACCTCACATGCTCGTTCCACTTCATATTACTTTGCCCAGATATTTAAACAAAGTGACTGTGTCAAGCAGGACACTGCTAATGCTGTATCTGAACATTACGGGTTTGTTTTCCCTACTCATTCGTATTAACTTCTATTTTTCTATACTTGGGACTAGCTGCCACTCATCACACCAACTAAATTGGTTGGTCAGTTGATTTGGGGGAAGGGACCAAACAGTGACATCTTTGGTCCCATCGGATTACGGAAGGATGGGGAAGGAAGTCAGCTATGCCCTGTCAAAGGAACCATCCCGGCATTTGCCTGGAGAGATTTAGGGAAGTCACAGAATACCTAAATCAGGCTGGCCAGATGCAGGTTTGAACCACCGTCCTTCCAAATGTGAGTCCAGTGTGCTAACCACCGAGCGAACTCACTTGATACGCCAACTAGAAATTCTGTCCGTCCTACAGTCACTCATCTTTGACACCTTCCTGTATCACAGCAAACAACCATGGATTACTGCCCACTCTGTCCACCAGATCATTTATGGATATAGAAAATATAGTGGTTGTATCACACTTCCTGGGGCACTACTGATGATACCCTTGTCTCCAATGAACACTCACCATCAAGCCCAACACACTGGGTTCTATTATTAAAAAGTCTTTAAGCCACATGTCTTGAGAACTTATTCCTTATGCTTGTATTTTCGTTAACAGTATGCAGTGAGGTACTGTGTCAAATGCTTCCCAGAAATCGAGAAATATGGAATCTAGACTGATGCACCTTCATCCACAGTTCACAGAATATTGTGTCAGAAATGGGCAAGCTGAGTTTTGCATGAGTAATACCTTATAAATCCAGGCTGATCTGTGGACAGAAACTTTTCCATCTCCAGGAAATTTATTATATTCGAACTGAGAATATGTTCCAGAATTCTGTAGCAAACCGATGTTTAGGACGTTGATCTGTAATTTTGAGGGTCCATTCTTTCACCCTTCTTACATACAGGAGTCACCTGCACATTCTTTTCAGTCACATGGGACTTACACTGAGTGAGATATTCACAATATATGCAAGCTAGTAATGGGCCAATGACATACAGTAGTTTTTAGAAAACTGAATTGGGATTCCATCTGGACCTGGCTACTTATTTATTTTGAACTCTTTCAGTTGTTTACCTACGACATGGATGCTTATTACCATGTCGTCCACAGGGGATTTTGTGTGTAAGTCACAAAACAGTATGTTTGTACTATTCTCTTGCATGAACAATTTTTTAAACAGGGAATTAAAAACTTTGGCTTTTGTTTTGATAGTTCAACTGCCACACCAGACTGACTGAAAGCCTTAGACCCACTAGGCCATTTTACAGAGAGCCTGAATTTTCTCGGGTTCTCAGCCACAGCTATTGCTATCAAATCTCTACTTACCTCTGCTTGCCATCAATCGAGCATTCTGTAATGAACAGAGTGCAGCAGCCTTTCCTCCCTCAGCATTTGCTGAATTTTGCTGCTAAACCACACTGGGTCTTGTCTGTCATTAATTACTTATTAGACACATACATGCCCAGAGCACAATTTACAATCTGCTTAAACTTTGTCCATAATTCCTCTATATACATCATTTCATTTTGTTCGCCCAGATAGCTGAGTGATCAGCGTGACGGATTGACATCCTACGGGCCCGGGTTCGATTCCCGGCTGGGTCAGAGATTTTCTTCACTCAAGGACTGGATATTGTGTTGTCTCCATAATCATTTCATCCCCATCCGGCACGCAGGTCCCTCAATGGGACGTCGAATGTAATAAGACCTGCACCAAGGCGGCCAATGACGCCAAACGCCTTTTTCCATTTTTCATCATTTCATTGTCCAGGTGAGATGCTAACAATTGCTTACCTGTTCTTTCTAGCAGACACACTCCCCTGGCCATCTTGACTGATATATTAACTTTCATAACCATAGTCATTACAATGGTATCACTAATCCCTCTCTACCTTGGCATCATCAGTAAGGTCTGGCCTGTTTGTAGCTACAAGGTTAATGACTTTTCATTGTGTGTAAGCTACCAAAGAGCTGCTCAAGATAGTTTTCAGAAAACTGTGCTCAAAAGTACTTTGCAAGACTGTGTCTGTACCCCATGCAATGAATCCATAGATGTCGCAATCTATACTTGGCATGTTACAGTTGCCTCCAACTGCATTACATTATCTGGATATTTACACTCTGCTGACAGCAGACTTTCTTTGAATGATTCTAAAACTATCACGGAGGAACTGGGTGGTCAGTAGAAACACCCTACATTAGCTCAGTTTCAGCTAGACCTGTTATAGGCAACCAGATAACTTCACTGTCACACTCAATTTCAACCTCAATAAAGAGAGTATTTTTGTCAACTGCAATGAAACTCCCCCTCCTATGGCATAAAATCTGTTCTCCTGGTAAATGTAGTGCTGGGTAACTCAACACCAATTATGTAATGCAGTAAGGTGGCAATAAAACTTGTTACAGTTGACTGGAGGGCTTTGTGTCAGTCACTGACAAAGTGAGGGTGACTGTAAAGGGGATGGAGAAGAAGGTTACCTCACGATGACTATTTAGCACATGGATAACCTACATCAGCTTATGTAGAGTCTGGTGCATAGAAAAGTGTCAGTAGCATCATCTTAAGTTTGTTCTTCTTCCCTTTTTTTATGGTTTTCAACCTTGCGACGCTTTATCCAATTTTTAAGTTCTGGAACAGAAGAATGGGTGATCTCACTGCTCAAAGTTCTTTCAGCCACTATTTGACCTTGAACTGCCAGTCTGAAGTACTTGGGAAATATGTTTACTCTGTGGGCAGCCTTCAGGTATGGGACTCCTTGTGAAAGCAATGTTTGTCAGGCAATTTGGCCAAGACTGAGATGTAAGAGACACCACACCGAAGATGAGGGGTTTCTCAAGGAAGGGGGCAGACAATTCGAACTGCTGTGATGGCTGGGCAAAAGAGGAAGTGGAAGCTTAATTACTGAATTATCTGGTGAAAACTATTGTTGCAAAGCTTGTCACTAATTGCAGCATGGAGGCATTCCTCCTCCTCCACAATGAAATACATTTCTCTCGGCAGTCCTGTATTGCTGGATTTTTCACCCTTTTAGGCAGATATGGTGTAAAAGTTAGGAGGGAGACATTTACAAGACATTCTATCATGCTGTAAATGCTTGCAACTTACATACTCAGATGATTAAGTGAGAAGACGTCTGCCAATTTAAAGCGATAGTACACATTTCCTGATGTCACGCCGGTAAGTCACTGCTTTTTCTTTTTGCAGCAGTGTGCTCCACTCAAATATCAGAATGAAAGCTCCCATATTAAATCTGTTTCCTTTGACCCTTTATAGACGCAGTAAATTAATTTAAATTTGCCTCTTTCCAGATTAGCAAACAACTTTCCCTCCAGTTCCCCACGATATCTCAGTAGAAGACGATCTGAGTAGTGTGGAGAGTAATGGTGACTAACACCACACAGAGTGGTTAAGATGAGTTAAAAAAAAAAGAAGAAGAAAAGAAAAGGCCTGCAAATGAGCAGAGTCCACAGCATTTATCAAAACAAAACCTCCTTTCACCTCCTCTATTGTCATCACTTCCCAGATTTATCTGCTGCCAGCGATTGGTGGTGAATCTCTGACAATACCAATCGCACGTGTCAGCAAAATATCAAAAAACCATTACAAGTTGGTTGAAGGTCATGAGACAAAAGCCAACATGCACTACATCAACAAATACAAATAGCTGAGGAAGGTTCAACAGTGTTGTATCTTCAATGTGCTCTACAAGAAATAGGGTTTGATTACCATCCCTCATGACAAACCATCTACTGAGGAGGATCTTGCTTTCGGGATTGGTCCTCATTTCTGTTAAAACAATAAAACAGTGTATAATGAACTCCAAAATACAATATTTGAATCATTTTAAAATTGAAGATTTCTGTTTACACACAGTGGTACTTTAACCAGTAACTGATGAGATTCATATATTTACAAACTATTACATGTACAGAAGTGCATTGGGAAGCCTGTCACAACTGACCATTTCTTTGTTCATAGTACTGAACAATGTGAATGCAATAATGGTAATCTCTTCACTATTTGTGCGCCACTATCAACACAATGAGTGTAATCTTAGTAATTTATCATAATGCGGAGAACAGTGTCACATTCCACACACTGGTTCCATATAGCATTTTAGAAGAATAAAATGGGTTAAGTATGTCAGCTGTTTAATTGTCAAATGAGTGATTGAAGGATTTAGTGTTTGAACACCGGATATTCTAGGATTATTGGCTGCGTATAACATAATATTTTTAGCAATTCTTCCTTAACTAAGAAATCTAGACTTGCAATGAATTTCGCATTCACCAGCAATTTCTCAACAACTGGGTTTATTAACTTTATCATTGATCATGAATGCACCTCCAATCAGACCACAATTGTTAAACCACAACTTAATCAACCAAACTTACCTGTGTGACATTTGCATACAGCATTAATCCTTACAGGTCGACCAGTTGGTATGACAATAGCAACAGAAATTTGTAGTGTTAAGCATTCGTGATTAACTAGCCCTCCCCTTCCATATACCCAACTAGTGTGATTCTCGTTAACAGTAAAACAGAGCACTCTCTCTTCTGCAAATCCAGATTGATCAACAAATTTTCGTTTACTATATTCCTGAGCAATGTGTCCCACAAACTCAGGTAGAAATAATAAACTGCAAACATTACTGCAGCTCCCACCAATTAATTTCAATAACACTTTGAAATTTAGAAGTATGATATAAATATTGGCAAATTTTCCAAAAGTCAGTGGTCTGCGAGAAATCACAATAACATGTTCTACTGCCTTAACATAGTAATTTTTCCTCATTACATGAAAAATTCGTCGGCTGTCAAAACTACAACTAAATTACCAACTTTTTCTTCTAAATCAAAATAATAAGTTAACACTTTGTTTATTTCTAGCTACTTATAAAAGTTTACAAGCACTGTTTTACACGTGCAAGTGCAACGACAGAATTATGCTGCGAAAACATTGCATACCACAATTTAAGGAAAGTCAAACAATGGAACATAATTTCTAAAGGGGCCGACAAACATTAAGCAACTTTTATGCTTAAGGCAGTTTAAGTTTAGAGTTGCGGCCTTTCGGCACCGTTTATCAAGGTTCTCGTATCGTACACGTCAATTACAAGTTACCTTCTGCTCCTTATGGTGTCTCACAGAACGGAATGACCCAAAGAAAATTGGTAGAAGAGCCATAATAACGAGACTTCCGTATGCGACTGCCATCCCCTCAGGGGTTGCCGGTGGTCTACTTGTGCCATTATTCGCGTTTTCTGTCAAATTTTCTTGCAATTTGGACACCGCTTCCTTCACCACGTCTGCCATGGTACACAGAGACGCCGATATTCCTCATCGACTGACGTAAATCGTCGGCCTATCTACCGCTCTGATACACTTTGCACATGTACAGAGATATATAGAACAACGGATAGAAGATATTGTACGGACTTAAACTGTTTCCAATATTGTTATGACGCACATGAAAAAACCATCAAGGGTAGTGACAATACTACCACAGTTATGTTAGACTGTGATACTACTTTGTCAGAACTTCCATGCACTGAAGCGAATCTCACACTATCAGCGCTGATGTCAACTGGTAAGGCGATTTTAGTCGGTTATCGATGTCGAATACAGAAAATAAAGCGTTTGCCGCACTTACATTAGATATAGCTGGTAGACTACGAAAAAGAGTAAATGTGTCCAAGAATGTGTTGTACGATACTTTACTGCTAAAATCGGACCCGAAAGAGTTTGGACATTATTCTCGGATGAATCCTGCACCTTATCGGCAAATTATTAATACTGATACAACATGAAATAGAGAAAAAATACGTTAATGTGAGAGGCAATTGCAGTGAGCGAGAGATCGATATAACAGATTTCTGGCTACAGGTAGGTCATTTGAGAATTGATTTTGAGTGTTTGAAGCTGAGTGCTGCGGTATCAACAAACAGAATTAGAAAACTTGTTGTTGAAACCTGTGAAGTAATTATATTCGTCCAGCAGTGATATATTCAGGCAATTCAAGTAAAATATGTTTTACGTTTTATGATAATATGGTGCGGTAGACACTTACTTTGCAGACCTATTAGTAATCATAGCATATACGCAAAATGCATTTCGAAGTACAATCTTCCCTTACATACTGTTGTGTAACTCAACAAGCTAGTAAGACCACTACGTTTTCAAATTAATAAAGAAAGCACTCCAACAGTGAATCCTCCATTCACCATCCAAAAGTGATAAAAATAACGACTACCCCTGCATTGTCGAATTAAAACCGTTTTGTGCTAAAAGACTAGTTGAAAATTTAATATGAGGAATGACAAGCGCGAAGACGAATTGAGAACGTAAACAGAGCACTGTGGTAGCTGGTTTATGAAGCTCTGTCAGTATCTAAATTGCGAATATTGTCAAAAACTGCTCGTCAATATTTCTAATATTGGCGGTAGGTCAATACGTTCCATCAGACGATCACTATATTGACGGTTTGTCTCTATTAGTGAATGTGTAACGGCAGCTTCAGTGCGACGCTAAATCCACGTCCACACCGAGTGCGCCCGGCCACGCTGCGACCAACCTCGGGTCAGAAATAGTGCGAGACACGTCATCTGAACAGAGACGCCCACGAGCGAACGAATTCTTGAGGTGTATCGACACTGCGCAGAGTTTATTCGATGCTGCACAGAGCAGTGCGGTTTGACGTCCACACCGGCCGCGCCGAGCTGCTCCGAGTCTCTTTTCTTGATTTTTACGCTGCGTGGTGCAGTGCGGCGGTTATAGATGCGACTGTATTCTTAAAAATAAATCAAATTATTTTACATACAAGTTACTTTCTCGTTTTTACTGTACTCTTTCGAAAGACTCTTTGGCGGTATGGAATCGATGAAAATTAACAGCACTGGTGTCTTTGACAGTAAAACTAATATAGAAAACTACTTAAAGTCGTCTTTACCTAGAGAAATGGTAGCCAGGTCCAAAAACAGAAAAAAACTGGACGCAGTATCATACGAAGCTGGACATTTGCCCTGAAAGCAGAACTCTATATTTTAAATGGAAATAGTTGGGTATTTTCAGTAATTTATTAAAACCAATGACAGTCTGTTTTCTGTGAGATCAACCATAAAAGCGCTTAAACTTAAAAAAAAATCAGTATTGAATATAATTTGACAGTTAGGATAGCAAATAAGTGTTCAGTCTTCTTAATTGCTGTCTTCTTCCTAACATGAGAAAGTAAACTAAAAGTACTTCATTAAACAAAATAAACAACTTTCTACCCTCCTGGGGCAGAAAATGAAAATATATTCAGTAACTTTGGTCATTTTAATTAGACTGTTTTTCATTAGGCGTGTAATACGATTTCTTTTTATATACAATTTTTGTGTATTCCTCTATGCACTTGAGGTATTGCCTACAGCTCAATTCGACAGGGCGATTTTTTTCCACTGTATACGAACCTAGGGACTGATCGATGAGAGGATATGGAACAAAAAAGTTCTAATGCAGTTATGTCCAGAAATGCATAGTTTCCATGCTAGAGAGACCATTCATTCATCATACTTTGTTACAGAGACTATGGTCTAATACGCACTGTACCATGCAGCCACAGTTATAGTATGCATGATTTCCTCCTAGAGAGTGGTACTGTTCCTCATACATCATGCCCTGGTGCCCTTGCCCACCATAGTAAATGGTAATGTTGTGTCTGTCTGACTTCTCTTGATGACTCACCTTTTATTGGATGTGATACAGTATTCCATATTTGAATCGAGAACTTGTCAACATGGTGTTTATTTTAAAAAAGGCAAATGGTGGTGGGCAGCAAGGTTTTATCAGGACACCCATCCCTGCTGACAACAACCACAGCATTCAATGTTCATTAATTGGTGACTGTATTTTGGGACCAGTCTTCCTTCCATGTCGCCTAACAGGCAGGAAATATCAGCGTTTCTTGTGGGCCTTTGTCTCCCCTGCTGGCAGAAACGCCATTGATGATTCAAATTATTATGTGGCTGCTACATGATAGTGCCTTAGCCCACTTCACCGTTAACGTCCTGACTCATCTCAATTGTGTCTTCAATGGTCGATGGATCGGACGAGTGGGTCCAGTTGCATGGCCTCCTCGTTTGCTGGATCTCAAACCATATGATTTCTGGTTCTGGGGTAAAATACCATCCTTAAATGTGTGAAAGGAGGGAAGCTGATGTTGAGTGAAAATAAAATAATCACTTTTGGAAGTTCTCTATATAATAGGACAGTGGTAAATTCTCAATCATACCATCACAGCAACTTAATAGTTTAAGCCCAAACATTCACAAGTACGAAGTCGAATGAAAACTGGAAAATTTCAATCACAGTTAATTACTTATAACAGCACTCAGGAATGAAATTTTCTAAGTTCAGTGTGATTAATATAAGAAATGTGAAATTCTGTGAGTACAACAAGCAGCAGTGGCATTTGTATTCTGGTTTATTACAAATATGTCCTATCTTGACACAAATATTAATATAGTTCGTTACTGGGGAAGTCACCAGGCAGCACTGTTACAGATCAGCAACCAGTTCTCCAGCATTCACAAAGGTCATCTCTCCTGCCAAACCTGAAAGCGTGCATACACAGTCAAACAACTGTCAAACTTTACTAGGTTTGTCAAATATTTGATTCTGTATGGCGCTGCTTGACACATTTGTCAAGCATAAACTTCGTCTGACACAGCTGAGAGAAATTTTTATTGGTGTAAATTGTTAGCACAACTTAACCTGACAAATAATGCTTAGAACTATTAAAGCTATTTCATTTCTGTGGCTAGTTTAATATTCGAGGTGAGGAACAAAGCAATGTGTTAACAGTTTTGTAGCCTAAATATTTGTACAGAATTTCCTTCGTTAGGTACAGAGAGACATGTTTTTCGTAAGATGAGTTACTGCCTGAAAGTTCCAGTCATGAAAGCTGACATCAGCTGGGGGAGCGGTGTGCTGACCACATGCTCTTCCATATCCACATCCAGTGATGTCTGTCATCTGAAAATGATACAGCAGTTGGTACTGTTGGCCTTCCAAGGCCTTTTCATGTGGAGTTTAGTAGTGATATGAATATTAAAAATGTAAACAGAGAAGAATAAGTGTGAAGTTGTTCTCACAGGGAATGACTAGCAGACATATGGCAATATTAACAGTGAACTACAAACTAAAGATAGATAGCGACCCATAGCAGACATAAACAGTAATTGTATTTTTTCTGGGTGGCAGAACAATTTGGCTGCATGCCCCAACTTAACATGATGACTGTGACCTCACTTGTCACAGCTTTGCTTTGTGTAATAGTCTTTCCGGTTTACAATTGAGCTCAATGTGCCGTAACATGTTGACTGCCACATAATGTCAATGATAGTCACAGCAGAATTTTATATCTGACGCCATGTCTCTACCAGTGGCCACAACAGAGCCTCACATCTGAAACCATGGCTTGGTCTGGCTGTGAAACATCCATCTCTCTGCATGTGGTAGTCAATGAGTTAACCAGAATGACAATGCACTAGGTGGAGAGTCATATGACTTCTTGTTCCGGTCATCAATCATAAGGTTCGTTTGAAACAGTTCTCCAGAGCTGTCACTTGCAAGATGTCCACTTCCATTTCTGCACAACTGTTATATCCTGTGACATCAGTGTTCTGCAGTACTAATATCTATCACAGCCTCCTGGTGTGATTCTTTCTTTCCATCATGCCTTCAACTACCACATAATTTTCAAGAACAATTTATTTTGTAATACAAGGGAGTACCCAAAAGAAACTTAATCTTTTTTTCAATGAACTTATTTATTCACATTTTAAGCCCAAACCTTCAAACCCCTTCAAAGTACGCTCCACTTGCTCTAATACACTTGTCTACACTTTTATTCCGTTTTTTCAAAACATTCTTTAAATTCGTCTTTTGTGATGCTTGACAGCTCCTGCATCGTTTTCTTCTTCACCTCAGAAACATCAGCAAGATGATTTACCTTCATGACTCTTTTAATTCTAGGAAATAAAAAAAAAGGTTGTGGCAAAGTCAGATGCGTAAGGGGGGGGGGGTTGAGAAACAGGGGTCACACCATTTTTGGTCAAGTATTGTCATACAGACAGGGCTGTGTGAGCAGGCCATTATCATGATAGAAAAACAAGTAACCCTACTGCAACAAATCAGATCTTTCATGCTGCACACTGTCGCGCAACCTTTTCAAAACTTCCAAATAGAAAGCCCAGTTAACCATCGACTCTGTAGAATAAACTCTTAATGGACTATTTCTCTCACATCCAAAAAACAAATCAGCATTGTTTTTACGTTTAATTTCACTTGATGAGCTTTCTTGGGATGAAGCAAACTTGCAGACTTCCACTGGTTTGATAGTTCCCTTGATTCAGAATCGTAAGGATAGCACCAAGTTTCGTCCCCTGTGATATTTTTTTAAAAAAGTTGGAGTCTTTTGGGACTCTTTTTTTCAAAGCACAAAATGCTTCCATATGACCCTGTTTTCGTTCTGTAGTTAGCAGTTGTGGCATGATTTTGGCAGCCACCCTTTTCATTATCAAGTCTTCTGTCACAATTCGATGTACTGAGCTCGAACCCACTCCCAGTAGCACTTCTTAAGTGGTCTGCCGTCGATCTTCGTTGATGAGTACATGAATGTTTGCAACATTTTCATATGTTCAGGTTATGGAAGGATGACCAGAACGAGATCTGTAAACTGACATTTCACTATTTTTGAAACAGAAAAACCACTCAAACACTTTGTGTTTTCCCACATTGCCCCTGTACGCCCTTTTTAACATTCCACAAGTTTCTGCTCCACTTTTTCTGAGTAAAAAGCGAAATTACACTGTCGCACACTGTTCACGAAAATCACCCATTGCAGAGACGTCAAACACGCAAAACGGTTGTCAGTATAAAATCTGCCAAAACTAGTCCTGCCTACTTCAGTGAAAGCACTCTTGTTACTTATTATGGAATTTCTGCTCTCTGTGTTCCCAGTAGCATAACACAGTACTACAAAAGATCTGCCCACCAAACAACTAGTTTGGTTTCATTTGAGTACCCCTCATATGTAAGCAACCATTCTCTTTCTTCAATTTATAATGTTCTTTTTGGGCACTTTCTTCTCATTGACTCATTGCAGGACTACTTCGTTCCTTACTTTATTTATTTATGGATTTATTTATCGAAAATTATTCTGCCAGAACTTCCGATCTTTAACAGTCTCCCATAATGGCACACAACAAAGGCTTCTAATCGAGTCATTTCTGTCTTCTCCCCTGTCCTTGTTTCGCAACCACAAATTGCAGTGCTCCAAATGTAGCTTATTATCAAAAAATTTTTATAGGCTCAAATGTATAGTTTTGGATGTTAGCAACTGTAGTGACCCAGAGGTGAATGTGGCCACTATGGTGCGGAAGTGCTGGGCTGAGGATGGCTAGGAAAACTCTATTGCAAGGTAAAACATAGTTTATTCGTCTTGGATTGCAACATCGGAATGATGTGACACCTTTGGATACATTCTCTGCAGGCCTGTGGTTCACGGGCAATGCCGAAGACTTTAGAAAACCATGATGGTGTGATGGACAACTGCTTACCTCAGTCAGCAGTGTATGCCTGAGTTAGCAATATGTGGCCGCAATTGAGCAGTGACAACGATGTGTATAACCCAGAATTCCTGTAGGCAGCCACAGCTATTCACTTAGGAGCTCACCCTGGTGTGGAGAGATAGCGGCAGTATCACCCTGATTGTGAAGTGCTGTGCTCCAAGGCAGAAATTCAGTGCTGCTGTGGCTCATGAGGGATAAATCCCTGTCGTTGCCCAAGTCCTTGGTAGTGAAGTTAGACTGATGAGTTGGTCTGGTGGAGCTGGCTGCTCAGAACAGTGTGGGCTGCTAGCTGGCCCATGGTGTGCTGAAAGCCTACCTGGACCCAATGTCATGGAAGGTGCTGCCAGAGTGCGCATGACTGTACTAGAATCAGAGGGTGTTTATAACGATTAATAGTACACTTGATGTGCTGTTACACTGCTTCCAAGCACAAATAAATCATCTTGATGTCCCAACCATGTGGAAATATACCCCAGGCTGGTCCGTCATTGCAAAGCCTTTCTGCAATGTCACCATGATTGTAAGTCTTTACCTGGCTGCCTCGTAGTGAACAAATAATCTCACCTGTGAAATTACATATCAGTCACTTCTGTACACCCATTCTTATCTCACACATGGCTACCATGTGGTGTTGCTTCAGTTTAGTAACCACCAAAATTTAGTGTAGGCATCACATACCTCCCTCTTCGGCAAAACCTTGACCCTGGGTCTCAACCCATGACCAATTTCCAGTGGAAGACTTCATCACAAAGTTGGTACATAGATTACTTTCAGTTTTTGCTCAAACGAAACTTACAGTTCTCAGCCCACTGGCTCCATTGGTCCGTACACTACTACATAAAATCTGTGACTTACCTGAGTTACCCCTTAAACATTAACCAACTATTTGCATGAATATTCCCTTATTGCACCACTATGGCACCTCGTACTGTAAGCAACAACGCGTGTTTTAACACTACCCAAGGCTTCTTGTTTTTGGAATCACAATTAATTACAGCTACAATAACTCTCTCTTATTACCATGCCTAGTTTTCGCATTCACTGCACCTTCTCTTGTATGAGCGATTAACCAGTCCAGTACTATTTGATGTACGGGAGTATCATACTGTGAAGTGTCCCTCTGCCTAAGGTAGACGAAGTGTGCACAAAACGGAGTCAGCACTAATGCTGTGCCTGCAGTTGTGACACATAAGGTCCTCCTCGTGTGCTCCTGCTCCTTCACTACTGCTGAACATGTAAGACCATTTACTCCACTGAAATAGGTCACAATGCATGCCTATGAATTGGTTCATGGACACAATTCGGTTAGAATTCAATGGTTCTTTCAGTTAGGTCAGATTTTCCTCTGGAAGGATCGCTAATGGCTTCTCTAGCCACTACATCTGTGGCTGTATAATGTTCAGCTTGGTTTCCTCCATAACAGAAGCTGATAAGTGAAACATCTTCCTATTATGTCACAGTCCGTTCCATTAATAATTGTTCCACTCTCATGCTGATCCAAATGTTCAACTGCTCTGAGCTTACTTTGTTCGTAACCGTTTGCTAGTACAACTGCAGTACTGTGTATAGAAAACATCCATGTGAAACTGCTTGCTGAAAATAGGACCACAGCTCCAGGACATCACATGATCAATCCTGCCTGACCTTTTGTATTTCCTAAGTACAACTACACCTCGCATGTGCCGGTACCCATATGTATCACTCATTTTGATAGTAACATCACCTTCGACAATGTTTGTGTTCAGTTGTGACATCATCTTGTGACTACCACCATCTTCTGTGATCAGTAGTATCTCCTGTATTTTTACTTGGACGAATTTCTCCGAAGTTCCCCACTTTAGATGATGTGCATGTTTGGTGTAACATTTGAATCTGTTTTGCACATTGCTAATCGAAAACCATACCATCATATAAAACTGCACTAGTTCTTGAAATGTTTTTTGAATAATTAATAGGATATGCCCCAATCTTTTAATTAAGGCTAAAATACACTAAGAATAAATATTCTCTGTGTAAATCTGTAAAGTACGCAGAATAGGTCATGATTTAATTTAAGGAATGTATTTTTTTGCTCTTCCAATAAACAATGTTCCAGAGAAATGTTTATGAACCGCAGCTGCAAAGCAAGTCGAAGGCAGTCGCCGTAATTTGTTTTTGGATTATATAAAAGCAGGAGCTGTGAGCTCGCTCGCTCTCTCTCTCTCTCTCTCTCTCTCTCTCTCTCTCTCGTTTGTTTTCGATGGCTGTTTCAAAAAATGTAAGTATCACTCTCATATCCGTATCAAATTATTATGCTGCATTTTAGAACATTTTCAATCTGCTCGAAGGAGAGTTGCCGACGAATTGTTTGGTGGCCACAGCCGAACGCTACTAGTGTACTACTTTATCAAACTTTTAGTTCAGCGTCCCTTAGATCTCTTTTACCGGTCTTTTCTATCAGTATCTGGGCAATGTAATTAGCCAAACTGCGTAATTTTTAAATTGGTCGCTGGCCTCTAAACAATGCTGTAGGTCAACGTTCTCGTCGGTCTGATGGGAATCTGATGCTGGATGGCGGAATGTATAATTTCATTATCCACAAGTAAAGGGGAGGAGCTAGACAAAGTTTGTCCCACAATGACGTATTCACTCCCCTTTCCTATACCAAACCTGTCCGCACCATTTCCTTTTCCTGTCATTCCCTGGTATATGTACAAAATGGCAGAAAGACCTCTATAGACGTGGAGAAAACCCCAAATGAAAAATCCTTGCCCTCCAGGTTGGGGGTTGGCGATGGGCTACCAACCCGTCCTGGAAAAAATGATCACCGGTACGAGAATATCAGAAGAGTCTCTGACAGGACTGATTTCTGAAAAACAACCTAAGCAAGACTACGGAAGGAAATACAACAAGGGACCTGGAATGTCAGAAGCCTATACCAACCTGGGGCACCAAATGCGTAGTAAAGGAAGCAGAGAAGTATCAAATAGATGTACTGGCTCTGCAAGAGACAATGTGGACAGAAACCGGAGCTACAGGAATGGAAAACTATGCCATTTTTCGTGCAGCCTCAGAATCAAACCACTCACTAGTAACTGGTTTTGTAGTGAAGAAAACACTTCGTACCATTCTCATAGATTTTAAATCAATCAACCCCAGGATCTCACTCCTAACCATAGACACAGGAAAACGCTAACTCACCTTTATAAATTGTCATACTGCAACTGAAGAAAGCTATGACATCAAAAAAGATATTTTCTATGAGAAATTAGAAATGGTTTAAGACAATGCCCCATGTGAACACTACAAAATTATCCTTGGAGATTTTAATGCGAAAATAGGGAAAGAAGCAGCTTTCATGGGGTCTTTCAGAAAGCGTTTACATGATGTGAACAGTGATAATGGCAGTAGACTGGTTAGCTTTGCGACTGCAAAAGGGTTGTTTATATGTAGTACTGATTTCCACAGGAAGAGAATATATAAAGGAACCTGGGTGTCTCCAGATGGGAAGACAGTGAACCAAATTGACCACCTAATTGTAGAGGCGAGTATAAAGATGTGGATACAAAATGTCAAAACGGCAAGAGGTGCGGAATGTGGATCAGACCACTTCCTTGTCATGCGAAGGGTGAAAACAATGTGGAGAGCCACGAAGCACAAAAGAATGCAAAGACTCACTCGATATGGTCAGGAGAGTCTGATTAAGATTATATGAGGAGAACTTTCAAGATAGCGCTGACAAACCGTTTTGACGCTTTGAATGAAGAGGAAGGAGATATTGTGGTGGATCAGAACTGGAAGGCGATTGCAGAGACCATTAAAGAAACAGCCCAATAAGTAATCCCAAAACGAACTAAAGGGAAAAAAGTGTGGTTCGATGAGGAGTGTGAGGAGGCTATCAGATAGAGATGATGGTCCAAATTGCTGTGGATACAACGTAATATGCAGGAAGATGAAAAATCAAAGTTCGAAGAAATACGATGGCACACAAAAGCCACATTGAGGAAAGCAAACAGAAAATATGTAAAAAGAATCATGGAGGAAACTCAACAAGACTTTCATGGAAATAGCTTTAACAGGGTGTATACGACCCGGGACATCCGGGAAAAACCCGGGAATTTTTTCGTCCGGGAGAAAACCGGGAAAAACCCGGGAATTTTTTGGAATTCCGGGAACTTTTCCTTGTTTTAGTTACCAGTTCAATTTTTGTTATTTTGACTGGTAAGAACCAATACTCCAACAAAGGGTATTACTGTATTCCACGTCTGCAGGATAATATTGCAGGAACAAAACATTAACAAGAGGAAGAAAAACGAAAATAAAACTTGAGCAGCAAAGGAATTGCGCCATATACAACAAAACACAGTGCTCATACAAGCGTCTGCCAACCAAAGTGTGTCAAAGGCTTTAGGAAGAATATGCAGTGCTTCCTAACAACAAATTGCCTCCGATGAGTGTGGCATGACAGCTGTTTACATTTGATTCATTTGAGCAGTTGCGGGCGGGCTCTTGCGCATGCGCAGTTGAGTCGCCTATGGGTAGTACCTTCTCCCGCTTCTGGCTACAGATGTGTGGCTGAGCACCACTATCTAAATTGCTCCGGTTTGGAAATATCGTAGAACCAGGGCTGATGACAGAGCATTCTGAGTTGGAGTGGGGAGGTGGGTAGTCTCCACGTGACCTGTGTTTACGTTTAGTGATTTTGCTGTTTCCTCTTCGTTTATCGCTCTCACATTAAATGAACACAAAATGAATTTCTGTGGCCGGGAGCTACCAAATAAATTAAAATACGTTCGCATAATTACGGAAGGCTTATGTTGTTAGTTCCAGGTTTTATTTCCACCTTTCTGACAATCAAGCATTAATCACCTTGCAGAACAATGAAGTTATTTTTGTCGTTTGCTAAAGAGATTGGGCTTTTATTAATCTTTTGCGCTCAGGAAGTCAATTTATTTTAAACGAAGTGTTTAATCTCACGCTGTTGGCTAGTTTCAACTATTCGCTGCATTTCAAGTGCACGTTTTCTATCTTCTAGCTCGTATGACATTATGCCATAATAAAGAACCAAACATGAGATAATACAGTACTGGTACTCTAGAAAATTTACATCCAGATCTGGACATACGATTGCGCACTTTAAGCCAAATTACGCATATTAGCATGGTTCACGAAATTACGATGCTCCTGGAGTATCACTTGATGTCTTGTTTCTTTCATGACATAATGCAAGATCGCACGTACGAACATACGGGCTTCCTGCATCATCGTAGCTGCGCTGGCGCGGTGACGCCTGTTATCTGGCGCTCTCTGGCAACTGCTGAAACGAACCAGTTTCTAACAGGTCACGGGAAAATATTGCGAATGATGATTTGAAAAGTGTTACTTTCAAAGTAAATTTCCTTTTACGCAAGATGAACTATGTGCGAGAATGTACGATGAATTTCTTAAACCACAGAGCGTTTGACTCTCATGTAAAAATCAACTCCTTGAGGACGACCATCTAGAATAATTTAGAGCCCAGAAGATCAGACGTTTACGTCTTTATTAAAAATTTTACTGGCACATTTGTGTCATGTATCTTAAAGTGTAACACGCGCAAAATGATCAGCATTATATGTGGAAGCTTAGCTTCTCTTGCAGCTTATTAATCTTAGAGACCAATATTATTTGTGAAAGCTTTGTTTTTCTTCTATCAAAACTATGTGTACTTATTTAAACCATTAACTTTTCTTTTTGTGTGTTCGCCCTACTTAAGAGTGATCTTGCTATTGGTTGACTACACTACGTGTCTTGTACTGTCATCAGCTGTCGAGATCACATGACATGAGCTATGACTGGCTTACAAAAGCGCGTCGCAATCTCGATTTCATTGCTTCGGAAAGTAACATGCAGTGTTTGGTGGAATTCGAATTTATACCTCCGTAAAACGAAGAAATGCAGCGTACATGTTGCTGCACATCAAAGATCTTTCCAAAACGTGTTTTTTCCACCTGGGTTTCGTTTTCTGAAGTGCCGGTAAATTCTACGTCTGTTTAGAAAACCTTAAACATTCTAAGGATTGATAAGTTTTACAGTGCCGAGGAAAAGTATACTGTCATTTAACATGGAAAAAGTGTATTTTCATCCGGGAGAGAGTGTATTTTCAACCGGGAAATCCGGGAATTTGTTTTCCTTGTCCACGTATACACCCTGTTTAAAGAACTTTATCGAAAAGTGAAAAGTCTTAAAGGAGGGACATACCTTCAACACAAATTCATAAAAGATGCCAATGGAAGAATGTTAGCAGAAGATCAAAAAATTGGGAGAAGATGGGTGGGATACTTCAGAGAATTACTAAACTCCGATGAACCAATCGAACTGCTTGAGCTTGATGACCCGTTAACAGTAGACCCAGAATATCTTCCACTCACCACTGAAGAGATAACAAACCAGATAAAAAAAACCTTAAGAATGGTGAAAGTCCAGGAGAGGGCAGAATTCCCGCTGAACTTCTCAAGGCTGGAGACAAAATCCTCTGTTTCAAAATCCACAAGCTAATCGAGCAAATTTGGGTAAAACATGAAATACCAGAAAAATGTAAGGTAGCTGTGTGCCGGCCATTGTGGCCAAGCGGTTCTAGGCACTTCAGTCCAGAACCACGTGACCGCTGTGGTCGCAGGCTCGAATCCTGCCTTGGGCATAGAAGTGTGTGATGTCCTTAGGTTAGTTAGGTTTAAGTAGTTCTAAGTTCTAGGAAACTGATGGCCTCAGACGTAAGTCCCATGGTGCACAAGCCATTTGAACCATTTTGAAGGTAGCTGTGATATGCCCCATATATAAAAAGAAAGCCAAATCGGTATGTGACAACTGTAGGTGCATAGCGCTACTCAACATCTGTTATAAGATCTTTTCCAACTGCCTATTACAACTAATAAAACCTCTAGTAACAGACATAATTGGAGAATATCAAGAAGATTTTCAAGCAGGACAATCAACCACAGGCCAGATTTTTGTCCTAAAACAGGTATGTGAAAAAATACATGAATATGGATGAGAGATACATCTCCTGTTTGTAGCCTTCAAGAAGGCTTACGATAGTATACATAGACCTAGCCTGATTAGATCTATGACAGAGTTTGGTATGCCAAAGAAATTGGTCAAACTGGTAGATGTGTGCCTAAATGACACAAAACTTAAGGTTAAGGTAGGTAATAAAAAAGGAAATGGGCTACCACCTGCCCTCTTCAACCTGGCACTTGAGAAGGTAATGCGGGATTTCAACAAAGAAAACTCCCAGGGCATTCAAATTGGCAATGAACACATTACACATGTGGCCTATGCAGACGACATTGCACTATTAGCATGCACACAAGATCTGAAAAGAAGTATCCAGACCTTGGAGTTATTGGCAGCTACGATTGGTCTACAAATTAGCTCTGAAAAGACTGAGTATATGACTATAGGAAGAAAGATCGAAAACTCGCAAGATTTAATTGTGAACAACACCAGGTATAAACATGTGAAAGATTTTACAGAAGTAACATTAACTGAATCAGAGATAAAAGCATGACTGCAGGTGGGAAACAGATGCTCTCACGCTCTAGACCCTATATTAAAATGTAGAAGTGTCTCTCAACAACTAAAGCTGCGGTTGTATAAGGCATTAATAATGTCAGTAGTACTTTATGTTCTCAAACCTGGAGCACTCGAAAACAAGACCTTAACCGACTGCTTACATTTGAAAAGAAGGTCCTAAGGAAAATATTTGGACTAGTCCGAGATCAGACTACTGGAGAATGGAAAAGACGCCATAACACAGAATTAAAAGAGCTGTACAAGGAACATAACATCTTGGGAGTGATGAGAAGCAAAAGACTGCATTGCTGGACATCTAGTTGGAATGGAGGCAACAAGGTGGCCCAAAATTGCAATGGGCTGCATCCCATCAGGCAGCAGACCAGTGGGAAGACCTAGAAAGAGGTGGATTGATTGAGTGAGAAAAGACTTGTTGCAGCTGGGAGCCACGGAAAACTGGAGACAGATAGCAGAAGACAGAGACAGATGGAGAGCTCTAACTGTGGTGGTGTGCGGTTAACTGGGTCTGATCGCGTGAATGATGACAAGTAAAAATTTTCTATGCACCATTTTAATATTTTAGAATCTTGCCACCAGCAAAAGTGATAAATGTAATATTACATTATCTTTTTAAAAATACCAGTAACATTATACTGGTGCCCAACGTGGTGCTCTAACAAAAAATTGTATGGTGCTTGTTTGTTCTGTTTTTCATGAACCGACTGTATTGTTGGAGTCAAGAAGAAACTAATGACAGCTGCATGAAACATAAATGAAATTAGCTGATGTAATGGAATTAAAGTAGACTCCAAGCAGCAACACGGAAAAAAGTTATGGTTATCAATATGTTAACAGTTGCCTCTGCATTTGTAGTCTGCAACGCGTAGCTCATTTAATTCGTGGTCAACTTTGGATTTTCTGCATTTTGCGTAGTTTGTAATTGCAGTAGGCATTAATGCTATTGGACTGATATTTTATTTTGTACGTGAATATTTATGTATATACTAATTTCTTACTTATCTATTTCATGTGAGTTGACATGAATTATATTTTGAGTTGGGTAATTGCTATGCAACTGCATACTAGCACAATTTCATCAGCATGATTCATTATATGTTAAATTATGTGAATCCATGAGTTATATGAGTATATGCGGAGCAGGAATTTAGATTTTTGCCACAAGCGATTTCGGAGGCATGTATTAATTTCGTGATCGCGGTCTGTGTTGTTTGGATTTTGTTTGTGGTTTGCTCATTGCTGATCCGTATCTAGAATGGGATTATTTTATAGGTACATGGTAACAAGACGGTAACCTAGGTAATGGTTCTCAATCTATGAAATATAAAACGAGGGAAGTAAAGACTTTTGTGAACATCAGACCACGAGCAATGCATTGTAACAAACATGGCTAACATAAAAAAACCACACGAGTGACACATTATTCATGTAAACTACGCCACTTGTAGGAAAGACAAATGTAAAAACTATGTCAGTTAATTTGTACAAGAAGCTATCGAGGGAACGTACAGACTGGTATGGATAAGAAGAAAGGGGCTCCTTTATTTGTGAATGTTTTAATAAATGAAGATTGCAACGTGAACTGGTGGACAAGGGTCGCAATAGGACACTCAAGCAAGTGACGTTGGGAATCCAAAATGTATGAAGTAAATAAGTGTTACATAAAGTGAACACTTCATATGTCAAACTCAATGTTGTGGACTGCACCCCAGCCAACACTGTGAGAAGTCCGGTGCACATGACTTGGCTTCGATGCGTAGTGAACTTATAAAAGATATTATTGCATTGGTGAGGTAATGGACAAGTAAAAATTTGACTTCATCAATAATAATAATAATAATAATAATAATAATAATAAAACACCATGTGAAAGCATCCCTAATTGTCACCACACACAAACTTTGCAGTTATGTGCTGAATGAATTTTTTTTTTGTTTAACAATTCTAAGCAGTGACTCTGGAGAGACATTCTTGAAATGCCTGTGGTGAACACTATAAAGCATAAACGAGTACTGTTTGTCAAGTCGGCAGTCAAGAACTCGACTCACTCAGTTTGAAAATACGCCATGATCTGTAGCTAGTGAAGCCAACTATAAACTAGTGATAAATAAAGTTCCCTAAAGACAGACCTGGATCGCAAGAACAATACACAGGGAAGACAATAATTAAATGGCTGTTTCACAAAATGTAAGTTTCACTCTCGTATCTGTAACTTTTGGGCAAATAATTATGCTAATTTAATTACAAAAGCCATGTTTTAATTAAGAATCTACTTTCCTTTGTCATTAATTCCACATATCAAATTATTATGCTGCATTTTAGAACTTTTTCAGACTGCAGTATAGGAGAGTTGCCGACGAATTGTTCGGTGGCCACAGCCAAACACTACCAGCATTGAATCGGCTATTACTTTATCAAACTTTTATTTCGGCGTCCCTGAAACCTCTTTTAGCAGTCTTTTCTATCAGTATCTGGGCAATGTAATCACGCAAAATGCGTAATTTTTAGATCGGTCACTGGCCTCTAAACAATGCCGTCGGTCAAAGTTTTAGTCGGTCGGATGGGAATCCGATGCTGGTTGGCAGAATGTATAATTTCATTATCCAAAAGTAAAAATTTTCTATGCACCAGAAGCTTGCCACCAGCAAAAGTGATAATATAATATTACATTATTTTTTTTTAAATACCAGTAATATAATCAGTTCCAATCGTGACCACTGCCATGTGGTAATACAATGGTAATTTGTCTTGCATGGTTCAACTACCAGTTCTAATTCTGGCAGCAATTCCTTCTGCAGTTTCTGTAGGCCTGCCAACCTGGCCTAGCAGCAACAGATCGGGGTTCAGCTGCCTGCACACAGCAAACTGCTTCTTGCAATTCCTCTACTACTACCCAAGTGTCTTACAAACTATTGACCAAAGATTGAAACAATCTTGCTACTGCCATGCTCCTATCCAAAGTATCCATTCAAGTGTGTAAAACTTCCAGGTCCTAGTTCACCATATTTTCTGCTGCCTTTACCAGGTGCATTACCTTCGACATTAGCCTTTGCAATACCCATGTGTTGTGCCATTCCACAGTGGCTTTATTTATGTTTTTTGTAACATTCACTCTTTCCATTGTACTATTCAGCTCCCTGATGTCCCCAACATCTACAGTCTTAAAAACCGTTTTTAATAATCTTCCCCTGTGTTGAACCAATCCCACTTATGACACCGTACCATGCATGGCACTGATACCACTCTCTGCTTCATCTGCAATCGCAATTGCTAGTACGGCTAATGCAATTTACCAAACTCTCTCCTAATTTCTTTTAGTACATCTTTCCCTTCCATCTCCATCTGTAACTCCATAAACACATTTTCCAAATGTCTTATCTCATTATGCATTTCACAAGTTCTCAGAGAATCAAAGTTAATGCCCAACAATAACTTGTGAGTATTATATCCTCTTGCCTTGCAAAAACGACTCTGGTTCCCAATGGTAGTACCCACAGCAACCCCTCTCCCATCCTGGTGAAGAGGTGAAACATTGCTAAATTGCAAAAGTCTGCTGTTACCTAGACATACAAAAGAAAACTCAATCCTAAAATACCTAAGTTCCACACAAATCAAAATAAAAGACAAAAGTACTTCTCCCTAGTCTCATTTTGTGCTGGTATAATAATCACTTATATTTCCAATGAACATGTACACACTTATCCAAATGTATACTATCCTATCTCACTTCCTTGGCTTCAACCCGTATGGAACCTACTATACAGGTCGTGTAAGATTTCCACACTTCCTTTCCTTCCTACAACCCATACTCCTATCCTGTGCCGACATATCTGGAGCACTTTGAAACAGCTTCAGATGCTCCACATGAGCAATAGCTGAATGAGTTGGTAATTGAAGCTTGACGTTTACTGGTGAAGTTGGTTCGACTTCCTAGTGTAGTCCTTGGCAATGAGTTACAAATTTCTCGATTCTTACCCTGCAGAATGTATGGGTGCGATAACATTGCCCACTGACAGATTCTATACTGTGGCAACCTGCCCACATAATGCCCCAGCTATTCTTGGTGTTCTAAAGCTCTGGTGTTTGCTCTCTGTGCACATTTCCAAATTTCCTTAACGTTTTCAGCAAAAGCCTTAACAGACTCTTCGTTGTTGCCATTTCTCAGCCCTATTTTGTCTAACAGTGACAGTATGCACCCCTGTAAAGTACTGTCCCAGACAATGAACTTTTGATTTATATCTACTCATAATGGAGGATAAATATATGTCCCAATCATTATGGTATATGCCCTCATAGTGGCACATCATCTTTACCAATGTACGATGTACCCTCTCTGTCCTAACGTTAGCCTGAGGGGGCAATGGACTCATCCTCAACTTCGTAACCTTTAGCAAATTACACAGCTGCTTTAACAAATTGGACATAAAAAAATGTCCCTTGATAAGTGATCACAGTTTCTGACACAGAAATTTGAGCACACAGCTGCTGACCAATGCTTTTGTCACAATTACTGTCAGTTGGTTAGGGATTGCAATAATTTCCACATAAAAGGATCAGTAATGGTTAACTCAAATCGATTCTTGGCTGGAGTCTTGTTGAATGGGCTGAAGACATCCAACCCAATCATTCTGAAAGGCTCTTTTTCTTCTGGTAACTTCCAAGGTATTAACTTATGGCTCATATCTGCTCATTGAGCACACTTCGCACAACCTCTTACAACCCAGTCCACATTCTCTTTCCTAGACTTCCACCAAGAGTAGCACTCCACCACTCTTATATTAATTGTTCTACGACTCCCATGTCCTGACAATACATGGTCATGAACTTCTTTCAGCACTTCCTCTTTTACCTTTGCAGGCATCATGACTGGCAGTACCAATCATGTTGTCTTACACAGTAACATGTCCCACACAGTGAATTGTGGCTGTGACTCATAATGTTGACATTTCAAGCTGGCCTGTTTCGCTGCTTACCAATGTGCAAGGTCATGGGCCAGTGTCTTTTTCACTGTTATTTACACCTTAAACTATCCACATTTATGTGTCCGTTACCAGGCATGTGCACAACTTTGTACTGAGATTCACGTAACTACAATGTCCATTTACTTAGCATAATAGAAGGGTCTTAGGCCCAAACAACCAGTTAAGGGCTGAATGATACATTACCACTTTAAATCTCTCTCCATACAACTGCCTAGAAGCATATGCTACCAGATGCTCCTCTCTATTCACTATTTGAGTTAGAAACTGCCCCCATCTGATTAGAAGCATCCATTGCCTAGATAAACTCTTTCTCTTTTTCTCCTCAAACAGGTCTTGCGATTCCCTTGTCCATTTGAACTTTACCCACTTTTTTAAGTTGTGGGAGTGGTCTCACTTTTCCTGCAAACTCTTTTATGACTTTTCTATAATAATACCCTAACCCCAGGTAAGACTGTAAATCCTTGGTATTACTAGGAACTAAAAAATTCTGTACTGCTTACATCAAACTCAGATCCAACTTAACCACTTGACTGCTAATAACATTCCCCAGATACATAAATACTTCTAATGTAATACCACATTTCTCTGTGCTTAATGTTGATTTCACTGCTCATAATCTTTTACAAACCTTTTGCAAACATTGTATGCACTGTGCCACACCCTTTGCAAAAATGATTTGTCATCCAGGTACCCTATGCACTGGCAAGGCTTCAAATCCCTAAGAATTCCATCCAGCAAATACTGAAACATTGCCAGATAATTTTTCAAGCTAACTGGCATCCTGTAATATTGAAAACAGCCTCAGAGAACTGAGAATGCAGTTTTGGGATGGTCCTCCAGGTATACATGTATCCTATGGTATTCACACTTCAGATCTAAGGTAGAGAGACAACTGCAAGTAGTGGAATGAAGTTGAAATGCCGCCAGTCCGCATTGTTGTCAAATTAACCATGACAGCAGCTGTCGCCCCACCACCTCTCCCTGAGGTGTAGATGTGGCAACGTTGCATTATTGACATCACTGCCCTCACATCTTCCCCCTCCCTACTTCCCCTCATCTACCTCACTTTCCCTTTCCCATAACTCACTTCACCTTCTCTCCCCCACTTGTGAACTGGTAGGAAAAAGGGTCAGTTCAAATGGCTCTGAGCACTATGGGACTTAACTTCTGAGGTCATCAGTCCCCTAGAACTCAGAACCACATAAACCTAACTAACCTAAGGACATCACACACATCCATGCCGAAGGCAGGATTCGAACCTGCGACCGTAGCGGTTGCGCGGTTCCAGACTGTAGTGCCTAGAACCGCTCGGCCATTCCGGCCGGCGGAAAAGGGTCAGTCCATGCTGAGCTGCTGAAGAGGAAGAACTTAAGGTACAGTCTCTATTTATCCATTTACCTATTTATTTATTTATTTATTTACTTTAGCAAGAAATGTGTTCTTAATGGCATTACACTGCTGCAGAATTGTCCTACAGCTGCCTCCAACCACTGTCACCCCCACTTTTTGCTGCCTTCCAGTCACAATTTTCCTGACCGCATGTATGTATGTTCATCTTGAAGTTCAAAGACTGACTGCTCTAGTCCACAATACTGCCACCAGAGGGTGCTCGAAACTATCCTACAGTCACCCTTTGCCCCAGATTGTGAATTGGCAGAAAAGTTTGGAGAGGGATGCACTGTCTTTATTTTTGTCAGGAAATTTTTTCAGTTGGTGAGACATTGGTGTTGGACAGAGAGAAGTTTAATGAGTGTATTATCTGTAAACATATAGCTGAGGACTGCATCCGTAGTCTCCTACACCCGGAACAGGAGGAGGTAATAATGGACGAGCATAGGGGAAATACTTTCCAGCAAATGGCATTGATGCAGTGGGAGACTGAAGGTGCATTTCACAATTCATAGAGATGCTGGAGATGTTCATGGTTTTTGAAATGGCTGCTCAATCCACACTTCAGGAGACAACTTCACATTTCCGTGATTCCTCCCAGCCATCCCTTTTGACTGACTGTATGTATCTTGCTGTTTGACTTGGATTTTGCTGCAGATGCCTCCCACTGTAATGTTGTATGCCCTACTCAACAAACACTCTGTAGCCCTAGTGTTCGAAATTCAAATAAATGATGGTCTCTGTTTCTCAGCAACTTTGTCCCATTCTCTGCCGTCGAGAAGTCACCTTGGTGCAGCTGCTTAGGAACTTGTACACGGATACATGGTAAGAAGGGATAGGACAAACAAACTATCACTAAAGTGTAGGAAGGCCAATACACACTTCCACAATTGATGGAAAATGCTTCACTGCTCTAATTATACACCGAAATAGTCATGAACAGAAATCAACATCGTAAACAAATGGTCATAATGCAACATACTCACTGGAAACTGAGAAAAGTCATTGTAATAACACAACTACCTAAAAAAAAAAGGCCCCAAAAGATCTCACCACGAGAGAGTGGCTCAAGAGAATGGTCAACAGCGGCCTGCTTTCAAACATTCTCAATCTGCTAACACTGTCTGAAAGTGGTTCTCAGCTAAGTAAAATCTGGCTCATGTAGGAAAAACATTGAAATAATATGTCCTAATTCAGATACATATAGATATTTATTGTAGTCGTGGTCGTGTGCTGATCTGTCCCCCCCCCCCCCCCTTTCCCTTTACTGAATAACAGTTTTGTGTGTTTCTGCATGTTCTTGTCTACCATGGAAGAAAGAAACATTTTGCTCGTCTCAGAGAATGTCGTCTTGAAGAACATCCACCTAAGTAAAATGGTTGTTGACAACACTCTAGGTACATATGTGGATGGTTGAAAGCAGCTCTGAAAAGAATGTGCACACACAACTGACTGAATAAACACGAACACTCATTTGCTGCATGAAGTATTACCATTGTGTATTCTCCATGTGTAATTATTAAGCCTGCAACAATGAATATTGTACCAACAAACCTCACCTCACATCATGTAAAGCATGTAGTCTCATGCTTTTAAAATGAATACTT
Source organism: Schistocerca cancellata (assembly GCF_023864275.1). NCBI lineage: Eukaryota > Metazoa > Arthropoda > Insecta > Orthoptera > Acrididae > Schistocerca > Schistocerca cancellata. The sequence goes on along the minus strand of NC_064631.1, from coordinate 349,274,693 downwards.
TGCAATAAATGGATATACTACTAAAAACAATGACATCACCAGATAATAAGTGTAAACTTATTCTCATGGTATGAACTTATACTTGCTACAATGAATACTGTACTGACAGACCTTTCCTCACATCATGTAAAAGATATAGTCTTACACTTTTGAATCTAATGTTGTGGTGACAACACTGCAAATAGAGGATATACTACTAAAATCAATGAAATCAGCAGCTAAATGAGTATAAACTCATTCTTGTTGTATGCCTGCTACATTGAACTGATGACATTGAATCCACCGAGGACATTGGATCTGGTGATGAATATGCTACAAAATATGCAATTAACAGCATCCACCATTTCCTAAAAATACTTTCAGCTAACAAGTTCCACACACTATGGTGAGTAGAAGACTGTCAATAACGTAATGTTGGCAAGACCAAACAATAACATGGTATCCAACATTGAGCAAACATTCCACAATGGGAAGACGTATTTTTCTTGTGAGTGGCACCAGTGTGTCTTAGGAGGAGAGGGGCATAATTCTCTGAAGCGAGCAAGTATTACAAAAAAACATGATAGCAATGTCTACGTTACACTGAGTGTGCACACCAGCCTTGATTCTACAGGAAGATGAAACAAAAAAAATAGATGTGAGTATCACTGTGTCGATTTTATAATATCAAGGTATGATATTGCTTCCCATGATTTGTTAAAAAACTACATCTTCCAATATTTGTGACCTACGCCACACTGCACGTTGACTGTGATCACATTAATTACATGTTAACCACTCAGTGGACAGTGCAGGACCATGCTGCCAGAAAGCATGGTGCTACATCGGGTAGGGTCATAAGAAAGTCATCCATCTTACTGAATTTGTAAAATGATGACCTATCCAAAGGGTTTTCTCTCTCTCTCTCTCTCTCTCTCTCTCTCTCTCTCTGTGTGTGTGTGTGTGTGTGTGTGTGTGTGTGTGTGTGTGTGTGTGTGTGTTTGGGGCATGGGGGGGGGGGTGTCACACAAAACAAGCTGTTTCTGCAAGTTGTAAGAACTTAAACCATATATGTATTTTCAACAGCAGTGAAATATCTACTAAAAGGAATTCACCCTAGAAACACTACAGTGAGATTCCTACATGAAAAAAGTATGTAACTAAGCTGACTACATCACTGGTGAATTAAACAATTTCCGCTGTTGATCAACACCATTCTCGCTGCTTCTGTGAATTACCAGCATTTTGACTGAGTGAATCAAATGGTTATGGAGTGCTTCTCAATTACAAGTAGCTCTCACTTATGAGTTAAATAAAGTAAACACTGCAGATTGTAGTTCCACAAGGTAGTAACCCAACCACATGCTTTTCATTTCATTGAATTCAACATCTATGTCATATAAATAAGAGTCCATTCTTCAAATCCTGCTTTTAAAGCCTCTTCCTGTAATTATGTCAGAGAACTACTAGGGGGCAGAACATTGATGGTTCAGGTGGGCAATACATTGTCTAGAAGGGATTCAAAGGAATATCTTCTTACGTGAGTCACTGTTAATGAATACAAGACTTGTAATCCGCAATGTCAATCTAGTTGCTTTTTAATTAAAAAGGGATCTTAGTGATATAATAAAGATAAAAGACATAATTTAACCATGCAGGATGTTTCGAGCAGTCCAGACACCTCTACCCGCAGCTAGTAGTGTGATTCCAGGGTGGACTGTCCAACAGTGATGTATTTGAACTACAACCCTACCTCCACCAACCAGCTGTCCATGACTCTGTCTCTTGTCAACATTCCCCCCCCCCCTCCCCCCTGTCCCCCTTGCCTGCTGGTTTGTTTATTCATCTACATACACACGTACATACTTTCATACAAACAAATGTAGTTTGAAAGGCTGTGATTGAAACAAGTGTAGTTTGAAAGGCTGTGATTGAAACAAGTGTAGTTTGAAAGACTGTGATTGAAACAAGTGTAGTTTGAAAGACTGTGATTGAAACAAATGTAGTTTAAAAGACTGTGATCGTGAATCTCCTACTTTCTTTTCTCCACGGCACCCTCAGATGAGGAGGTGATATATGTAGAGGGGGATATTTTGATATGGGAATGAGATACAATATCAACTGCAGAGACAGAGGAATTTAACATAGGTATATGATCGAGTTGTTGGAACTTCACTCAGCTATGACATCATCCTCAGTCTGAATAAGATCATTGCAGACAAAAGAAAATGATTGTATCCTCTTCCTATTTCACTTAGGAGTGCAGCACCATGCTGCTGTAATGAATAGAGTCAGACTGGTACAGTAAGTGAGTGTGCTCAATCCAGTTGAAGTTGGTAAAGCACTCTTTGACACTTTTCACTGCTTTTAGATCTCCACCAAAAAACACACACATGCAAACTGATCATTACCCATGTAATTGACTGTCATTTGAGATGCACTCCTTAACCATCAAATTCATCTGATCTGAATGCCAGATATGCTGCTGTAATTTACTGGAGTTGTGCTGCTCTGGTTGGGAGCTAATTTTTGTGGAACGATGGCTACGGCATTGGAATGGGAATACAGTGCATGTTTCGTTTTGTGTCCATATTGGTATATACCAACCCTGTATCAGGCAGCTGGCCACAGAATTTCATAGAGATGCGCGGTAGCACCGCTAAAGGAGATATGCATTTGCGGAAATAAATGGTTAAAGTCACTCTTCTTTTACTGTGCCCATCGGCGTACACAGGTTACAACCACCTCCTTTTTCCAGAGGAACTGGCAAATGGCGACCTGGGAGAGTGCCTCCTGATACACCATCCACCTGCCACACCTCCCAATAGTCGCCACCTGCAGAAGTGGTGTCAGAAGCGTTTCTTCTGATGCCTACCACACCGGCGTCGGGAGCCTGTACGAGTGTATCGTACCAGAGTCAAGCAGCAGTAGTAGCAGTTGTGAGGTGAGTTCCTGAACAACTTTCTTCCTCACACAAATATTTTTTTTTGGTTGTGATCCTGTCTGGCTTAGGATGCAGTCATTTTAATGTAACTTTGGTGAACCAGAATGATTTGGCTAATTTGTCTGAGTTTAAGGGGAATTGTAGGGAAGTGCACTTAGTACCAATAGTGTGTAAAATGTGTAACTTGTCTGGCTATAGTGTGCCTTGTGATAGATATGTTCCTGTTGTGTGTTCCACATGCGTGAATTATGGTGATGCGAAAGAGGACTGTAATAAGAGTCCTTGGTTGGCAATAAGACAGAGCAATAAGTAATATTTTATATGTTTTGTGTGGTCATGTGAGAAGTAAATTGCACAAATATAGTGCAAATGCGAGCAGCTTCTACCACAGATACAATTTCCGCTCTAATGGTGCACATTAAGTTATTTCAGTTGCAGAATCAGCAGGTGGCTCAAGAATTGCATATTTTAATGGTGGATTTGATACAGTTGCGGTCTGATATGTCTAAAGCTATATTACCACTTCAATTACCATCCATAGATCCTGCAGCCGCTGGCCTTATTTCCACTTTTTCTGGCAAAACATCAGAGGATGTAACTATTTTTATACAGAATGTGTTATCGCAGCTAGCTTATGCAACTGGTCTGAGTAGATATCATTGCAGATGGCCAAATTGTGCTTGTTGGGTGAGGCTAAGACATATATTATGAACCATGAAGTTTTGAGTAAGGTTACTAGGTTCACAGAATTTGCAGACAGGTTAAGGCATCGGTACAGAAGACAGAGTGGGCAGATCTCCAAACGATGATATGACTACTATAAAGATCTCTGTGCATATCATTGACACGGGACGTATTATTACAATATTTTTCATACATGAGCCTGATTTTACTTACCTGAGGACCACTTTCAGATAGTGTCAGCACATCCAGAATGTTTGAAAGCACACTGCTGTTTACCATTCAGTTCTTCATGTATGACAGATAGTCAGGCACTTTGCTTTTGTTCCAGGGTGCCAGTCTTTCCAAGAGAAACATTTAACTGCTTACAGGAAGTGTACTGTTCTGGAGTCTTTTATCCATCTGTGACTGTGTGGAAACAGTTTATCACTGCCATTAGGTGGATCTCTTCGTGTACCATCAGCAACAGGTTAGAACTGGCCTTAAAAACCTGTATCCTAACGGGGGTGGGGGGGTGGGGGGTAGGATAGGGAGGGAGATTGGGGTGGAGGTAGGAGGGGGGGGGGGTGTAAGATTAGAACCAATCTGGTTAGTCTGTATCTGCACATTGAAGTGAATGCACATCAAGGTGAACACACATGCCACTGCTGCCACTCTCTCATGGCGAGGTCTTTCGGGGTCATTTTTTTTGAGGTAGTTGTGTTAATAATGATTTTTCTCAGTTTCCAGGTCAGTATGTGTCTCATTATGACCCTTCGTTAAAAGTGGTGGTTTCTGTTCATGACAATTTTGGTGTATAATTAGAGCAATGGAGCATTTTCCAACAATTCTGGTTGCGTATATTGGCCTTCCTAGACTTTAGTGATAGTTTGCTGTCCTATCCCTTCTTACCATGCGTCTGTGTACAAGTTCCTCAGCAGCCGTACCAAGGTGACTTCTCGGGGTGGGGGGGGGGGGGGGCAATGAATAGGACAAAGCTGCTGAGAAATGAAGAGACCATCATTTATTTGAATTTTGAGCACTAGAGTTGCAGAGTGTTCATTGAGTAGTGCATACAATAATGCAGTGGGAGGCATCTGCAGCAAACTCCCAAGTCAAACAGAGAGACACACACAGTTAGTAAAAGGGATGCGAAGTTATCTCCTGAAGTGTGGGTTGAGCAGCCATTTCAAAAAACACAAACATCTCCTGCACAGACAACAGTCTCTATGACTTGTGAAATGCACCTTCAGTCTCCCACTGTGTCAATGCTATTTGCTGAAAAGTATTCCCCCTATGCTTGTCCATTATCACCTCCTCCTGCTCCAGGTATAGAAGACTATGGATACAGTCCTCAGCTGTATGCTTACTGGTAATACACTTATTAAGCTCCTCTCTGTCCAACACCAACATCTTATCAATTGATCACATTCCCTGCCAAAAATAAAGATAGTACCTTCCGCTCCAACCTTTTTGTGCTAGTATTGTGGACTCGAGCAGTCGATCTTCGAACTTCAAGGCAAACACACATGCACAATTGGTAAAAGTGAGAACAGGGGCAGCCGAACGCGGTGGCAGGGAGTGGTGGAGTCGGGAGGCAGCTGTATGAAAATCCAGCAGCAGTATAACACCACCAAAAACAAATTTCCTGCCAAAATAAATAATAAATAAATAAATAAATAATATATATTATGTTCTTCCTCTCCAGCAGCTCAGCACTGACTGAAACTTTTTCTCGCCAATTCCCAATTTTTTTTTTTTTTTTTTTTTTTTTGGGAGTGGGGGGGAGGTGGCGAAGTTGGGTAAGTGAGGGAAAGTGGGGGTGGGGGGGAGGAATAGGGGTGGTGACATCAAGAATGCAAATGCCATATCTACACCCCAGGGATAGGTGGTGGGGCAACAGCTGTCATCTTAAATTTGAAACAATGCAGACTGGCATCACTTCAGCTTTATTTCACTACTACTGCACTGTCCCAAATTACCAATAGTTTCTGTAATGTTTGAGATCGGATGTGCTTCTCTTGTAGTTTGCTGTTAAGGTGACTAAGGAACAACAGAATCTATATCTTCTGGTCCCATCAGGTGACTCTTTCCACACAACTATGATGGTTGCAGTACATAAGAGTCTGGCATTTCTTGAGATGGAATGAGATGATGATATTAATTGAAGACATCGTACCAATGATTAAACTGGATGTCAGTTTGCCTCATTCCCCTAATGAGCTGTTGTCATTAAATTTCAAATGCAGTTATGCTGTTGTCCTGACTGTGGCCGGCATTAGGCTCCATCACATCTAGCTGGGCTTTCAGTATTCAAATTGATAATGAAATGAGACAACAGGGAGAAGCCACAGACCAAGGAAAAACAGACAGATCTGGTAAAATGTTGCATGTATTATCCCAGAAGAATACATTAAATGAGAAGTAGCCTGTTACAAGTGAGTAATAGTTACTGCACACAAGTTACGCTAAGAAACAGGCGAGAACTAGTCTTGCCGCAGGTCAATACACAAGAAAAATTTGACAAAAGAAGGAAGGAATAAACAAATACACAGAGCCTGATTTAGCAGTCGTGAAACAATTAGACTCAAACCAATACAAAACCCATAACTGCTGAACCCAGGCTTATAAAAGTAGACAAATTAGATGACTACAAATTTGAGGGAGGGACAGTCAGTTGAACACAAATCAGCACCATCACTAACACCACAGCAGCAAGCACAACAAACATCAGTGAGAGACGTTTGAAAGCAAAAAACATTGAAGAAGTGTGTGAAAAATGCAGTCTGACTGTAAGGCATCCCAAAAAGAACATAAAATGTCTCTCAATCAGCAGCCAACACCTAACAACAATCATATAGCACCACTGCAGAAACCACAACAGAAACCAGCACCAACAAGAAGCCAGCTAATTTAGAATTTAACTTACTTTTAAGTAGACTAGAGAAAAAATATATTGCGTTCAGCACAGCAGATGTGACTTAGATTGCACCACTCAAAGGGTGATTCTATGTGTTTCCAGTAAGTGAGCAGACAGACAGACTTATCCTAAGGACAGAGAATTTTCCTACATCAGTAGAGCCATTGTTCAACCTCATGCCCCAGCTCCGCCGCACAGGTCAGAATCATTTGACTTTGACAAAACATACACAGATCTTGTAAGATCACACAGACGAATATATTTTGATTACCCACAGACAGGCACTAAATGCTATGTACATGTAAAACTCGTAGAACACACAGGCACAAAAGGAATGTATTACAACAAAATACAAAACACAGTACTACAGTTGGTGCGAAAATCCCAAAAATAGGAAAATATCTGTAGGCAGACATCTTATTGTAGTAATAATAGCAGTAGTGGTGGTGGTGGTGGTGGTGGTCATAGTAGTAGTAGTAGTAGTAGTAGTAGTAGATGATGTAGTTTACGGTAATCATCTAGAGACAACTGACACTGCGTGGATTTCATCAGGAAGTACATAGTACATAAAAGTATATAAAATTAATAAATGTGTGTAATGCACAAACATAGACATATAAGGATGTACAGAATACTACAAGTACAAGGGTGCACAGTCTCCTAAACAATCTCACATTAAAATTACACATACAACTTTGATTAACTAGGTAAAAGATATTTTTCATGGAATAATTACCTCAGATTAAAAAAACACATAATAGTTGTAAACTTCTGTTCAATATACTAATTTGGATCATAGCAAAAAATAGACTGAAAATACTATTGACATTGACTATGGCATATAGGACATGAAAGTAATTGTTTGTTACTAGGTTGTTGAAGGCATTCATTTAAACTGTAACAGCAGTTGGTCATTAAAAACCTGAATATTGATCCCTTAAATGTAGACAATTTTTTTTATTTCTTTTATGTTTGCTAGAAGTCTGTTATACAACTTTGTACCTTGAATGTTTGTTTGCTTCTGTGTAACAGCCTTGTCTACTCTCTTTAGGTGGATATCATTGCACATCCTTGTATTATATGAATGCAGATCTGACTTGGTTTTGAAAATTTCAATGCAACTTTTTATGTTAATTACACTTTTTGTACGCAAAGGCACAGATAAGGTAGAATATTTAGCTGTTGAAATGGCTGCTTGGAAGTTGTTAGCCTTGAACTGTTGGTAATTATTCTAGCAGCTTGTTTTCGTAGTGTGATGAGGGTTTTTAGATTTTTTCGTACTACGATCCCAGAAAGTGAGGCCATAGGTAATAGCAATGTGAATGTAAGCAAAGTTAACAGTTGTGATACACTGTTTACTAGGCACATTTCTAATTACACATAGAGCAAGGCAAGCAGAATTTGACTTGCTAGCAGATGTGGGCTTTCCACTCAAAATTTTTGTCTGTATGGACACAAAAAAATTTTGTGACAGCTACTCTCTTAAATTCTTTATTTTGTATACTAAGGTCCACATCATTTTGTGACTTTGTTTCCCTGTAATTCTGTGCGTGTTCCACTGCTGCTTGGTGAGTAGAATTTTTTATCTGTCCAATTACATTTTATTGTTAAAAGTAACCTTGTTCATTTCAAACCAATTTCGTAAATGTTCCAAAACTCTAGCTGCAGATGTTGGCAATACTTGGTTTACATCATGTACAACAACGTTTGTATCATCAGCATACAGGGTTATATGAGTACCACTGATTGGAATTTTGATGTCATTTACATATATTAGAAATGAGAGAGGTCCTAGAACACTTCCTTGTGGTTTCCCCAATTGATACAGTTCGAAAATAAGATGTGTAAGCAGTACTTTGGTTTTTAAAGTTGGCTGAAGTAATTTCTGCTACCTGCCTTCTGTTACGGACTGCCTTCTGTTACGGACTGAAATCATTTTTTGCAACTCCTTGTATAGCAACAGCTTCTAATTTGTCTAGTAAGATATCATGTTGGACAGTATCAAATGCCTTTGATAAGTCCCAAATTTATTCCCATTGTATTGTTGTGCTTGTCTCGTCCCATTTTGATATTTTCAATGAAATGGGTAATAGCTGATTCTGTACTCAATCTTTTGTGAAAACCATATTTGTTTACAGACAAGAGATTGAACTTTTCAAGGAAATTTGTAATTCTATGTTTCATGACTGTCACTATTACTTTTGAAAATACAGATGACAAAGCTTTTGGTCTATAGTTTCCCACTTCATATGGATTGCTCTTTTTATGGTGCAGTTTCATTTTTGAAATTTTTAATGTTTGAGGAAACATTCTTTCCAATAATGATATATTTATGAGGAGTGAGAGTGATGCTGATGTGACACTAGCAAATTTTGTTATGACTGAACCAGGTACTTCATCAGTTCCTGAAGACATTTTATTTCTCATTGTTTTTATTATTCTTAGAACTTCTGATTTGTTTCTGGAGCATAGCAATATTAAAATGACGATTTGATCTCTTCGAACAGAGATTCCACTATTCTTAAGGCATTTTTACTCAGGTTGACTGGAGTGTTTATGAAGTAATCATTTATGTAATTTGCTAGACTAAGATTTTGGAGCAACACAGCATGATCGTCTTTTAAAACAATGTAGTCTTGACTTTTAACATTTTAGTAGTAGTAGTAGTAGTAGTAGTAGTAGTAGTAGTAGTAGTAGCAGCAGCTTTATTCATCCGTAGATCTCTTTTTACAAGGATATAGGACATGTCAAAGTATTTACAAATTTAGAATAATTTAAAATAAGCTAATTTGTTTACACATATATTTACAGACTTCTAGTTAGAAACAATCATTAGATTTACTCATGGTATACAAATACTTTTTTTACAAATAACTTATTAAATAATGTTATGCCACACTGTTCACTCATATCTCATTATCAGTCACTGCACACACTACACACACATTGTTTCATAACACTTCACTCACTAGAGACACACACACACACACACACACACACACACACACACACACACACACACACACACACACACACACACATATAAAATGAAGGTGTTTTGTGGAATGTTGGATATTTTATGATCATCATCATCATCATCATCATCATCATCATTATTATTATTATTATTATTATTTATTTGTATAACTTTTTTTATCAAACCCCTACTCTGTTTTAGCTAAGTAATCCTTCAATGTATAAAATGTATTTCATAACAGGTACTTTTTAGCTGCCTTTTTAAATAAGTGTATTTTTTCAATTTCTTTAATCTCTTTTAGTAATATATTGTACACTTTTATTCCTTGATAGAAAATGCTGTTTTGAGTTTTATGTTTGTTTTCTTGGTATATGTAAGATGAGTCTATCTCTTGTTGCATGGTCATGGACAGAGCTGTTTGTGCAGTAATAGCAATGTTATTTTTTATGTATACAACTGACTGACAAATTTATTCACATGCAGCAGTTAAAATATCCATATCCAGTGTTTTGAACATGTATGTACAATGAGCTCAACTAGTGTTTTTCGTTATTATTCTTATGGCTCTTTTCTGGAGTTTGAAAATTTTGTTCATATTTTGTGCAATTGTTCCCCAAAAAAGAATGCCATAGCTAAGAACTGAGTGTATGTAACTAAAAGACACTGCATGTTACACACTGATGATAGGATTCTAAGGGAATAATATGCTGGTGACATTCTGTTTGCGAGTACCATTGTGTGTTCACACCACTTCAACTGAGAATCAATATTCCTTCCTAGAAATTTTGCATTTGTTACACAGTCTATAGAGGTGACGTCTACATTTAATTTAACATTGCCATTTTTCCTCTTCAAACTGAAATTCATGGCATTAGTTTTCTTTATGTTCAATGTCACTTTATTGCTTATTAACCAATCATAAAGTTCCTTGAGAGTTTCATTTGCTTTCTAGGCAAGGAGATCCCTCGTTTTCTCAGTGACCATAATATTGCTGTCATCAGCAAAGAGAAATTTTTCACCATGAGTAACACTACTGGGAAAGTCATTGATGTATATCAGGAACAGTGTTGGTCCTGATATGCTACCTTGCGGAAGCCCTATATTAATGTATTTTGGTTCTGATAAGTGTTTTACTAAATGTTTATATCTATTTGAAATGTGTGTTATCTCTACTCTTTGTACCCTATCTGTTAGGTATGATCGAAACCAGTCATTAGCTACCCCTCTTATTCCTAATGCTTCTAATTTATTTAATAGAATCTTGTGGTCGACAGCATCAAATGCCTTAGAAAGATCAAAAAATATGCCTGTGACACACTCATCTTTATCAAGAGTATCAAGTACAACTTTTGTGAATTCTACTATGGCTGACTCCGTATTTTTGCCACTTCGGAAACAAAACTTTGATTTGCTTCAAAGATTGTATTTATTCAGGTAATTCATTACTCTGTCTTTCATAATTGCTACTGTTATTTTTGAGAATGGGGACAGCATTTTTTTCTACTTTCCATATTGCTTTTGATATGTTTGCTAACTCTAAATTTACTTTGTCATTGTCCATTGTATTAGCTTCTTTAATCACCTTCCTATAAATCTTCTAGTATATCTTAACATAGTATGTGAAGCATTTATCTTTGTTGTCCTTTCTGACTTGACTGAGATATGTTTTAGAGTTTGATAAGATACCCCAATAGCAGGTGACACCCACTGGCTGTTGTTCCCTGAGATGACATTGATTTTTGTAAGCTCGTTTGGAAAACACACGTTAAATAGGGACGTGAAAGTGATAGAGAAAGTGTTGTGTGAGTCAATGGTTGTTGTTTTTGGAAATGCATTTTCCAAGGTTTCTTTTGTTAACATTCACTTTTTCTGTGCAGAAGTGTCTTTTATATTTCCACTTATATTTTATTACCTTGAGTGTAGAAGAATTTATACACAACAAGTGTGTTATGATCTGAAAACCTAAGTTTATATTTAGTGCCGTAGTGACCTCATTATCCATATTTGTGAAGATATTATCTATTGGGAAGACAAAAACTTTGTTATTCTACTGAGTTCCACAAAGAGCAGTTTCATCTTAAAACTGTTTGGTATACTCAGTAACTGTCTCTTTTCTTCACTTTCATTAACATGTTAATGTTAAAATCCGCAGATAAAAATAATGTCACTTCATTATTATATAAAGTGCTTAACACTTCCTCCAGCTTTTTACAAAATATTTTTTTATCAACCAGGGGTGATCTGTATATTGATATGACAATTAGTTCTTTACTCTCCTCCTCAGTTGTATCTCTACGGCACACGACTGAAAATGCTTCTCAGTATTAAGATGGTCCATGTCTGTTTTTGCTTTAAACTGTTCTTGTATAAATGCATATTCTACAATTTTTACATAGACTGCAGCAGTGTTTACAAGAATCTTTTAATAGAAATGGGCAACTATAGTTGAATTCTTTAATCTTGGCGGCTCGCACATGCCCGCCCAGACATGGGAGATTGCTATGTTGCCAGTTGCACACGACGCACGCACCAAGAGAAGCAGCGCCATAGTATAGCATATAGTTCGCAAGCTTACGTTTGGGGGGGAGCGCGCAGTTTATGAAGTAAAGCCACCACGGCCGCATTAACCCTTTCGCTGCTACATAGACGTGCTCCCCGCATTCCGCGCTGTGCGCGATTTTGTCATCACTGCACTGCTCGCCTGTGCTGACACATGGTGTTCCGACTGCTTTGACACACTTATCATTCAATTTCACAAAAACTATTTGGCCCAAAAATTAGATTCTTACACGTCTTCTTGACTGATACCATCCCCCCATAAATGACTTAATTTTGTTTCGATGTTCAACGCAGTTATTATGCAGCATTAAATGTAGTAAACCATTGCACAAAATTTTGAAGAATTTGCAGAGGTAAAAGTCCATAGAGTATACTTTCTGTATGGTCGATTTTAGTTGCCACAATGTTGAGAATGAAATGTGGACAAGATACCTAAATTTCATATAAAATTTACTGTATAACAATATCTCATTTAATTTACGTACCACATAGGTGTCGTATGTAATATTGAGAAATATTCCGTCTTTCGCGACTGTAACAGAAGTTTTATTTACACTGGGCACATTAGGCTTTATTTTAAAGCACTTCAATCAATCAGAAGGCAGTAGACAAAATACATTAAACAAAACTGTGGACTTACAAAAACATTAGGACTTGAATATACCGTCTATCAGTGAAGTGTTCTGAGCTATGTCAAATGTAATTTTTGTGTGTGGCACACACAAACAGCATTTATTTGCTAAAACACTGATCAGCTGACACAAATGTTGAATATTGTGTTACCGCAGCACAAAACTACGAAAGGTGACTTGGCAATGGAGGAGACAAAATACTGTCCACTGAAGATGCTTCAAAAGAGAGAAACGCGTCTGGTCTAAATAAGTCGCTTATTACAGTTGCAGATGAGGAATATATTTCAATACCATTGGTAAAACTGCGACTGTGGAACAAAAACAAGAAAGAGAACATGAGTACCATTGTGTATGTGCCATACCTTTCCTTGATTGAAGTGCTTTAAAATAAAGCCAAACGCGCCCGGTGTAAATAAAACTTTTGTTACAGTCGCGAAAGACGGAATATATCTCAATATTACATACGACACCTATGTGGTACTTAAATTAAATGAGATATTGTTATACAGTAAATTTTATATGAAATTTAAGTACCTTGTCCACATTTCATTCTCAACATTGTGGCAACTAAAATCGACCATACAGAAAGTATACGCTATGGACTTTACCTCTGCAAACTCTTCAAAATTTCGTTCAATGGTTTACTACATTTAATGCTGCACAATAACTGGGTTGAACATCGAAACAAAATTAAGTCATTTATGGGGGTAAGGTATCAGTCAAAAAGACGTGTAAAAATCTAATTTTTGGGCCAAATAGTTTTTGTGAAATCGAATGATAAGTGTGTCAAAGCAGTGGGAACACCGTGTGTCTGCACAGGCGGGCAGTGCAGTGATGACGAAATCGCGCACAGCGCGGAATGCGGGGAGCACGTGACTGCAGCAGCGAAAGGGTTAATGAAGAGACAAAGCACTAAAAATTTCAAAAAATTGCATTCAAACGAATAAAATTCCTGAAGTAAGACACTTCGATATTGTTTTTAAATAAAGAAAATATTTAACATCGCACAAGGTTTGAGCTCCTCACCTTTATCTTACGAACCCACCGCCTTAACCATTACGCTAGCGCAGCTCGTCCTGCAATGTACCTCCATACAGGTCACGCAACATACTGACAAACACTGTTGGTATGACTATGAATTATTCACATTTCGTCGAAGTAAAATAGGAAATAAACAATTACAGCTGTTCTTTATTGCGAAAAAGCGGTTAGTGAGAATGATACAAACCCCTTTCCTTGCTATCACCTGAATTAGGAGGCTTATTGCTTGTTTGGTTTAATTAATTAATAGGATATGAAGCAATTGGTATAAAGAATGCTTTTTCCAAACTTTCTATAAAAGAAAGTCTGCTATCAAGACACTGCTTTTGCTCAGTTACTTTATTTATGACTGAACGTTTCTAAAACTGAAGACACTCGTCCGTGCTCTGCACTGCAGTCGAGCTCTGGCAATGTCGTTCTCTGTTCATTGGCTGGCTGTGTTCTGTGACATCAGATGCGCAGAACGAACCTAAACTCGGCCGCCAACATAAATGACACGCACTTTAATATATGTACCATCACATGCTACCATAATAACAGGCAGCAATTATTGTAAGGCTGCTATAGTAATTTTAAACAGAAATTATAATGTAGGGAGTGGGGACTTGGACTAAAAAACTGAAACACCTAAAAAACTGCAAGCAGTAGAAATGGACTTCTGGAGAAGATCAGCAAAAATTTCTAGAAAAGAGAAAGTAAGAAAACAACTAAATAATAAAGAGAATGGAAGTAACAGGAAGAATACATGATGTGATGGATAGAAGGAAGGTTCAATGGTATGGGCATATAAGAAGAATGGAGGAAGCCAGAATTATGAACATTATCCTGGAATGGCAACCAGAGGGAAAGAAGTGCAGAGGACACCCTATGACAACCTGGCTTCAAAATGTACAATTAACAGTGAGAAGACTTGGCACAGAGGAAGAAGATATACTAGATCAAAATACCTGGAGGAACATCCTGATTAAGATAAATTAAGATCTTATGTAAAAGATGTAATAATTTCTGGGTATTTGTTGTGTCAGAGGAAACCTTTGTACAGAGAAAAATATCAATAAATAATAAATAAAAACTTATAATGTAATTAAGAGAACTCAGTTATACAATCAACACTTAGTTATTGTAGAGATAACCAATGGGAATGTTGCATGGGAAATTACATTCATGTAAACTCAATGCAGCCATCAAATACAACCATATGGAGCCCACATCAGAGACCTGGCAACGTATGCCAAGGGCAAAAACATTAGTGGTAAGTGCTGACATTAATTCACGATCCACCCTTTGCAACTCAGATAGAATAGATGACAGAGGACACACAATCACTGACCTAATACAACAAACACAGTTACGTGTAATGAATACAGATGGACCTATATCAACATACATAGGATTCAATTGTATGAACAGTAATATTGCCTCTATGCTAGCAGATGATGCAGCACTGGCATATGCAACAAACTGGACTGTACACAACAATATAACCAGTAGTAACAATAATGTCATAACATACACACTAACACACACTCAGAACACAATCCCAGAACACACACCAGGCACTTATTGCTCCACAAAGCTGACTGGAACAGTTTAACAGAAATTATCCAACAACACAATATAGAAAATATCAATGGTGGTGTTGATTACAGAGCACACAGACTAACACAGGTTATAAAATATGTACAAAACACATCAATACTGATGGAATAGAACACAAAATGTTCACAAATACCATGGACCAATAAACTAATGAGACTCTAACAACAACATGTCAGATTCAAATGTGAAATTGTATCAAAGGGCAATACTAGACAGAGATGCATGCACTTGAGGCATGTAGGCATGTGCAAGACTAACACAGAAAGACCCTACACAGCATGTGCAAACAACATTGGGAATGATTTGTAACAGCACGAACAGAGAAAAATGTATGAGGGGAACCATACAAAATATTGGCAGACAAGATAAAAATCCCACTAGTTCAGGGAACACTAACGCAAGATGACGGCTCAGTGAGATGGGGCTGAAGGAATTCAGTAGAGCTTCTGCTGTATAAACTACTATCTGATGATGTCACAAATACAGATACACAATATCATAGAATAATACGATAAGATTTACACTCACCATACAACACTGCAACTGTCGCCTGCCCTTGTGTGCGAGAAGGTGTTTCACTAGCAATCTTAGAGCTCAAGAACAAGAAAAGCACCTGGACCAGATGGCATCTGCTTGGAAACACTGAAAAATCTAGCACCACAGATCACCCCATTCCTAACAATGTTATTGGGTGATACCTTATGGCTGGGTATGGGAAACCTTCAAAGCAGTCATTATTAAGAAATCGGATGACAAGGATCCTTCAGATCCAAAGACCTACAGACAACTATGCCTAATAAACACCATAGCAAAGTTCCAAAGGAAGGTACTGTGTAAGCACTTGCAAACCCACAGAGCTCTTAGGGGCATGAGTCAACACCAGTTCGGCTTCAAACCGGCAAATCAATAGATGAAGTCATCAACAATGACCTACACTTAATTAATATTGAAACTCAGAGATACACCATAGCAATAACTATTAACATTACAGGGGAATTTAATAACATCTGGTGGGCTGCAATGTTTCAAAGGTTAATAGATTTGGAGGTACTGCAGTCACTGTACAACTGTTTCCTAGACTACTCTGAAGATCGAGTCACAAAATGGCAGGTGGGCAGCTGGAAAATAATGAAAAGAATTAGCAAAGGTTGGCCTCAAGGGTAAATCTGTGGCCCCATCTTGTGGGATATAGCAATCGAACCCCTCCTACAACTTCTACATGGGGATGACAGATCAGATGGAACTGTCAGCTGTGCAGCTGATCACAGTGGTAGTCACAGCAAACAACAGAGCCAATCTAAAAGAGAAACCCAGTGGAATACTACAAACAATTACAGAATGGTGTCACGAAACAAACTCAGGATAGCTGAAAACAAAACAACTTAGCAAAAATTAGCAAAGACTTGTAAACAATTTAGCAATACTTGTGGATATGAGTAATTTTCAAAGAGAGTTGTTTACCAGACATGGTATGCACCTTAACAGGTCAGGTAAGCAAACCTTAGGTACTCTTTTTAATGCAGCATTCATGAAAGAAATCAACAAAATATCACCTCTTTCAGAACCTATTCCCCTTAAATAGCTCCAACAATCCCAAACAGTAGCAGCTGATCAACACTGCCTGAGGAGGAGCCAAAGGCTAGGTACAGCTGCTCACTTAGTGATGATTTTTTATGGCACCAAACAAAGAAAAGGAAGAGATTGTGCTATATCAGCCTGAAAAATTGCAGATAAGTGTCAAAAATCAGCAACAAAGAAGCACTTCACCAGGTACTGACAAAATAACAAATACTTGCAAAACTTTCAAGATAATGAGTCAAAACATACAGTGTCTCAAGAATAAAGTTTTAGAATTATAAGTCACCATAAACAACTTTGTAGATATCTCTTGTATTTATCAGAACATTGGTGCAGGGTCAGTTATTTAAGTCTTATAAATATAAGCAATTTTGAATTAGCATCTCATTATTGCTGCATTGTTTGTAAAAATGGTGGAGTTTGCATATATGCAAGAGCTGGGCTACAATACAAAGTTAGATCTGAAGCATATCATCTAAATATCGAGAAACATTTTGAACCATGTGCCATTGAGCTAAAATCTGAGGAGAAGCGTAAAAATCTAATTGTCATATCAATATACAGGTCACCATTAGGTGACAAAATCATATTTTTTTAAAATTTGGAAGCAGTGCTAAACATTTTGTATAACAATGAGGTGAACTTATTACTATGTGGGGATTTTAACATCAACTTGTTAATTGAAAATGAAGAAAAAAAGACAGCTTTTGAGTATCCTAAACAGCTTTCACATGAAACCACTCTTCGCAGACCCCACTAGAATAAGAGTCATCTTCGTCCCTATTAGATAATGTCTTTACAAATATAGAAAATAATGATCAAAATATCCACGGGTGTACTGCCAGTCTACAGTGTCCAACGGGCACAATATTTCGACGATCATACATGTCGCCATCATCAGGTGAACTGACGGACTGAGCTCCTGTGAACGTGCCAGTACGGAGATCCGTATGCTATGGCTGCTCAGGGGGAATTGGGTTCGGTCCTGGAGGTGGCCAATTTAAACAACCTCCGCCCGCAGCACACTCCCTCTGCCGTCTGCGCCACGGTCACACGGCGGAACAGATTGCGACGGCGTCTGAGATGACATCAGTGTGATGGTTCTGTTCGCCGTGGTCGTCACAACTATACGTTTGCTCGATTTACGCTTGATTAATCCAATCGCTGGTTCCCAAGCCTTGCTAAGATTATAGTCACAGTCACGGTTTATGAGCTCGTCATTGGTGCGAATTTCGATGGCCTCTCTAACAACGCTGTCCCAGTATCTCGACGTCTGTACCAGAATCCTCGTGCGTTCATACTCCATAGCGTGATTTTCCGACAGACAATGTTCAGAGACCGCCGACTTGCTCGGATACATCAGTTGAGTGTGCCTCTGGTGTTCACGGCATTGATCCTCAATGTTACGCATCGTCTGACCAATATACGACTTGCCACATTGACACGGAATATGGTACATGCCGGCCTTCCTCAAACCGAGGTCATCTTTGGCGCTCCCCACCAGTCCACGAGTTTTATTCGGAGGACAAAACACAGTTTCCACCCGGTGTTTCTTCAAAATGCGGGCGATTTTCCCCGAGTGTGTGCCTGTATATGGAATAAACGCAGTGCCTACCTGCTCCCTCGTGATTTTATCCATCTCCACAGGTTGTGCTGTAGTGGTTGGGCGGAGAGCACGTTGAATTTGCCACTCTGAATACCCATTTTTTCAAAATACAGTTTTCAGGTATTCCAATTCCTGGGGTAGACACTCTGCATCAGAGATAGTGCGCGGCCTTTGTACTAGAGTTTTAAGTGCCCCATTCCTCTGTGAAGGGTGGTGGCAGCTGTCTGCGTGCAAATATAGATCAGTGTGCGTTGTCTTCCGATACATCCCATGACCTAGGGTTCCGTCAGCCCTTCTCTTGACCAACACGTCAAGGAAAGGCAATTTACCCTTTTTTCAGTCTCCATAGTGAATTTGATATTGGGGTGTATGTGTAAGGAAGTCAAGGAGTTTATCCATACCATGTGGCCAGATGACGAACGTGTCGTCCACGTAACGGAAAAAGCAAGTAGGTTTCCATTCGGATGACGACAGGGCTTCCTCCTCGAAGTTCTCCATGTACAAATTCGCTACCACCGGTGAGAGTGGGCTACCCATGGCGACTCCCTCCGTTTGTTCGTAGTATTCTCCATTAAAAAGAAAATACGTGGAAGTCAAGGCATGCCTAAAAAGTTCTGTGGTCTTCTCGTCAAACTTCTGACTAATCAATTCTAGTGACTCTCACAGGGGTACCCTCGTAAACAAGGAAACAACGTCAAAACTCACCATGATATCTGACTCATCCAACCTGAAGCTATCAAGGCGTTTAACAAAATCCATGGAATTATGGATGTGATGAGGGCATTTACCCACATAAGGACTTAATATTCCTGTCAGGTATTTGGCCAACAAATATGTAGGTGCCCTGATGTTGCTGATAGTGGGGTGTAATGGTACCCCCTCTTTGTGAACCTGCGAGAGTCCACATAGTCTAGGCGGTACCGGACCTTGGGGTAACAATTTCTTAGCGTCACCCTCCGGTAAATCTGCGTCCTTGAGAAGCGACCTCGTCTTGTTCTCCACCGTCTTTGTAGGGTCAATGCTGATATTCCGGTAGGAATCATCATTTAGCAGGCTCTGCATCTGTTTCAGTGTAGTCCTTATGGCAGACAACAACTGTAGCATTGCCTTTGTCAGCTGGTAAGACAACAATTTCAGAGCGCTCCCTCAGATCACGAATGGCCGCCCTCTCTTTACTGGTGATATTTGACTTCATCGGCTTGGAATTCGTCAATGCACGACAAGTTTCACGACGTATTTCCTCAGCTGATTCAGGCAGAAGACGAGCTGCAACCTGTTCAACAGCACTAACAATTTCTGCGACCGGAGTGAACTTGGGGGTGGGAGCAATGTTGGCTTTTTCCGTTACGTGGACGACATGTTCGTCATCTGGCCACATGGTATGGATAAATTCCTTGACTTCCTTACACATCTAAACTCCATACACCCCAACATCAAATTCACTATGGAGACTGAAACGGAGGGTAAATTACCTTTCCTTGACGTCTTGGTCAAGAGAAGAGTTGACGGCACCCTAGGGCATGGGGTGTATCGGAAGACAACGCTGATCTGTGTTTGCTCGCAGACAGCTGCCACCACCCTTCACGGAGGAATGGGGTACTTAAAACTCTAGTACACAGGGTGCGCACTATATCTGACGCAGAGAGTCTACCCCAGGAATTGGAATACCTGAGAACTGTATTTCAAAAATGGGTACTCAGAGTGGCAGATTCAACGTGCTCTCCGCCCAACCACTAAAGCACAACCTGTGGAGAAGGATGAAATCACGGGGGAGGAGGTAGGCACTGCGTTTATTCCATATACAGGCGCACTCTCGGGGAAAATCGCCCGCATTTTGAAGAAACACCGGGTGGGAACTGTATTTTGTCCTCCGAATAAAGCTCGTGGACTGGTGGGGAGCGCCAAAGATGACCTTGGTTTGAGGAAGGCTGGCATGTACCAGATTCTGTATCAATGTGGCAAGTCGTATATTGGTCAGACGATGCGTACCGTCGAGGATCGATGCCGTGAACACCAGAGGCACACTCGACTGATGTATCCGAGCAAGTCGGCGGTCTCTGAACATTGTTTGTCGGAAAATCACGTTATGGAGTATGAACGCACGAGGATTCTGGTACAGATGTCGAGATACTGGGACAGCGTTGTTAGAGAGGCCATCGAAATTCGCACAAATGGTAGCCTCATAAACCGTGACTGTAGCTATAATCTTAGCAAGGCTTGGGAACCAGCGATTGGATTAATCAAGAGTAAATCGAGCAAATGTATAGTTGTGATGACCACGGAGAACAGAACCATAACACCGACGTCATCTCAGACGCTGTCGCAATCTGTTCCACCGCGTGACAATGGCGCGGATGGCGTAGGTAGTGTGCTGCGGGCGGAGGGTATTTAAATCGGCCGCCGCAGCGACCGAATCCAGTTCCCCCTGAGCAGCCATAGTGTACGGATCTCCGTACTGGCATGTTCACAGGAGCTCAGTCCGTCAATTCACCTGATGATGGCGACATGTATGATCGCCGAAATATTGTGCCCGTTGGACACTGTAGACCGGTAGTACACCCGTGGATATTTTGATTATCAAATACACTGGGAGAAACTCAAAAATCACATAGAAAATAATGTTACTGATGCACAAAATGTAAACTTAGGTCTTTCAGACCACAACAAACTAGTAACATGCATGAATTCTTCTGTACCTGAGGTTGTTAAATACAAGTGGGAATATAAAAGGCACTTCTACCCAGAAAATTTAATATTTTTATGCAATCATTAGCAAAAGAAACCTGGAAAGATGTGTACTCAAAATCATCAACTGATGAATCATTCAATGCATTTATAATCCTTTCATGTTCATATTTGAGATGTGTTTTCCAAAAAAACTGGCAAGAATTAATGTTATGCCAAGAAACAGCAGCCAGTGGATAACACCTGCTATCAGAATATCCAGTCAAAAGCTAAGACTTCTCAATCAACGGAGAAAAGACAACCAAGATGAACAGTTTGTAGAATATGTTAAGACATCAAAAAAAAAAGTATAATAAAGTAATTAAAACAGCCAAGAGAAAGCACAATGACAAAGTAATCATAGGGGCAGCAAACAAGTCGAAAGCAGTATGGAATATAGTATAAAAAGAAAAACAAAAGTGTTAAAAAACAAGATGACACTGTATTAACTGATGATCATGGTGTGTTACTCAGAAATGGTACTCTAACAAATTACATAAATGACTATTTCATAAACACTCCAGTCAATCCGAGTAAAAATTTTGCTAGTAATAGTAGTACAACAGTTCAAAGAGAGCAAAGTGGTAATTCAATATTGCTATGTCCCACAAATAAATTAGAAGTTCTTAAGATAATAAAAACAATGAAGAATAAAATGTCCTCTGTAATTGATGAAGTACCAGGTTCAGTCATAATTAAATGCGCTAGTGTCATAGCAGAACCACTCTTACATATCATAAACATATAGACTGTCCTGGAACATATACACTACTGGCCATTAATATTGCTATGCCAAGAAGAAATGCAGATGATAAACGGGTATTCATTGGACAAATATATTATACCAGAACTGACATGTGATTACATTTTCACGCAATTTGAGTGCATAGATGCTGAGAAATCAATACCCAGAACAACCACCTCTGGCCCTAATAACGGCCTTGATACATCTGGGCATCGAGTCAAACAGAGCTTGGATGGGGGCATTGAGTCAAACAGAGCTTGGATGGCGTGTACAGGTACAGCTGCCCATGCAGCTTCAACACGATACCACAGTTCATCAAGAGTAGTGACTGGCGTATTGTGACGAGCCAGTTGCTCAGCCACTATTGACCAGACATTTTCAGTTGGTGAGAGTTCTTGAGAATGTGCTGGCCAGGGCAGCAGTCAAACATTTTCTGTATCCAGAAAGGCCCATTCAGGACCTGCAACATGCGGTCGTGCATTATCCTATTGAAATGTAGGGTTTCGCAGGGGTCGAATGAAGGGTAGAGCCATGGGTCGCAACACATCTGAAATGTAACATCCACTGTTCAAAGTGCCGTCAGTGTAAACAAGAGGTGACCGAGACGTGTAACCAATGGCACCCCATACCAGGGCAGCATGGCGATGACGAATACAGCTTCCAATGTGCGTTCACAGCGATGTTGCCAAACACGGATGCAACCATCATGATGTTGTAAACAGAACCTGGATTCATCCGAAAAAATGACATTGTACCATTCATGCACCCAGGTTTGACATTGAGTACACCATCGCAGGCACTCCTGTCTGTGATACAGCGTCAAGGGTAACCACAGCCATGGTCTCTGAGCTGATAGTCCATGCTGCTGCAAACGTCGTCAAACTGTTCATGCAGAAGGTTGTTGTCTTGCAAACGTCCCCATCTGTTGACTCAGGGATCAAAACATGGCGGCACGATCTGTTACAGCCATGCAGATAAGATGCCTGTCATCTCGACTGCTAGTGATACGAGGCCGTTGGGATCCAGCACAGCGTTCCGTAGTACCCTCCTGAACCCACTGATTCCATATTCTGCTAACAGTCATTGGATCTTGACCAATGCGAACAGCAATGTCGCAATACGATAAACCACAATTGTGATAGGCTACAATCCGACCTTTATCAAAGTTGGAAATGTGATGATACGCATTTCTCCTCCTTACATGAGGCATCAAAACAACATTTAACCAGGCAACGCTGGTCAACTGCTATCTGTGTATGAGAAATCGGTTGGAAACTTTCCTCATGTCAGCACGTTGTAGGTGTCACCACCGGCATCAACCTTGTGTGAATGCTCTGAAAAGCTAATCATTTGCATATCACAGCATCTTCTTACTGTCAGTTAAATTTCGTGTCTGTAGCATGTCATCTTTGTGGTGTAGCAATTTTAATGGCCAGTAAATAACCGGCCTTTACAAATGTCTGCTTGTGTCTGTGTATATGCGGATGGATATGTGTGTGTGTGTGTGTGCGCGCGAGTGTATACCTGTCCTTTTTTCCCCCCTAAGGTAAGTCTTTCCGCTCCCAGGATTGGAATGACTCCTTACCCTCTCCCTTAAAACCCAAATCCTTTTGTCTTTCCCTCTCCTTCCTTCTTTCCTGACGAGGCAACCATTGGTTGCGAAAGCTAGAATTTTGTGTGTATGTTTGTGTTTGTTTGTGTGTCTATCGACCTGCCAGCGCTTTTGTTTGGTAAGTCTCATCATCTTTCTTTTTAGATATATTTTTCCCACATGGAATGTTTCCCTCTATTATATTCATATCATTAATTTGATCCCAACAATCACGTTTGTTATTGTTATCGTTATTGTTATTGTCACTGTTACATTTCGTAGTCTTTTCTGTCGTCTTATTTCCTCCTTCTGTTTTTGCCAGCAGTTTCACTTTCTATTCACCTTCTCCTTTTTTACCGTAATCCAGTATACAATTTTATCCCGCCGATATATACTCAATAATACGTAATAATACGTAACCCCCTTCCAAACCATAACCAAAAAATTTTTTTCCGCTTTGCTGCTATAAAATCCACCGTTTCAGGTTCACAAACAGTTCCTTTCAGCTATTAAACAACCTTTTCGGCTAGTTTTAATAACTTTTGCTTTATTTTCATTTCCGTTTTTCTCACATCACCAATCATTTTTAGCCGCTTCCCACAGGTTTTAACGTCATTATTTCTTCATCAGACAATTGTTAGCTTCATTTCCATAATCTGCCACCACCAAACCACTCCTTTTAATACATCCTCACGTAGTTTTTTCGAAATTTTCCCGTATTTCTTCATCCTCTAACGTGTTTTGGCGGCAACACAACCACCTAACCTTTATGCACATCATTAACTACCTACACAAGTTCACCACAGCATCAACATAGCCCAGCTCTAACCAACCCTTTTTCGCCTTTTTTCACACCAGATCTCCATTTGCTTTCTAGTTTTTCCTTTATCTCTCCCCATATATTTTTATATTTATTTTCATTTTCATTTCAGCCTCTTGTTCCACTTTCCACCTTCTAGTACCATGTCACCCTCACAACACCTCCACAACGACCCCATTAAGTTTTATTTACATTCCCTCCGCAAACATGCCTTCGCCCTAGCCAGATTACACTCCCATATTTTATTTTCTCAGGCTTGTCTGACATTTGGCATCACCCCCAAAGGCCTCACACTTAAAGTTCCCATCTCTGGCTGCAACCCTTCTTTCCATCAGTCCCTATACCAGTTCCAAACCGAACAATCCATTGCCCTCACCCACCTAATCCTTCACCTACACATCCACTCAGCCAATCAACACACCCATCAACTCCTATCCTTAATAAAAGTCCTCAATCTTTCCTCTCCCACATCCACACCGGTTGTTCAGAGCATCCTCCTACAGGCCAACCGCAAATTAGAACAGCATGCCACCCTCCACCTTAAAAAACTATCCAATCTCCTGGTTTCCCACCTCCGGAAAGGCAACTCACTCACCCTTCACAATCTTTCCAGCAAACCTCAACCTCCTCTCATTGCACACAAACCCAGTCTCTCCCATCTACTCAATCTCCCACTTCCAGCTCCACTCCCTCCAAAACCTCAAAATCCCAATCAACACAATCTGGAACCACAACACCCCAATTCAGTAGTTAACCTTTCCTCCAAACCTCTCTCCCAATCCAAAACCTCTGTCCTATCCAAAGGCCTCACCTTCAGCCCCACTCCCAGATTTAACCAAACAGCCCTTGTCAAAGATTTACTGTCCTACACCCGTACTCTCTGCTGGAAATATCACTTTGCCGTGAAGAAAAATGATCCTAATCCTACTCCTAATGATCCAACTCCCCAAGACACTATCCAAATTGAACCATCCCTGGAACAGTTCCGTCCTCCGTCACAGCGGGACCCACCTCCTCTTCCTCAAAATCACCCTCTCCTAACCTTCCAGGAATTTCTGACTTCCAGCCTTGCCTCTCAATCCTTCTTAAAAAACCTTAATCCTACTCCCAACATCACCACTGCTGAAGCCCAGGCTATCCGTGATCTGAAGGCTGACCGATCCATCGTCATTCTTCCGGCGGACAAGGGTTCCACGACTGTGGTACTTGATCGTCGGGAGTATGTGGCTGAGGGACTGCGTCAGCTTTCAGACAACACTACTTACAAAGTTTGCCAAGGTAATCCCATTCCTGATGTCCAGGCGGAGCTTCAAGGAATCCTCAGAACCTTAGGCCCCCTACAAAACCTTTCACCTGACTCCATCAACCTCCTGACCCCACCAACACCCCGCACCCCTACCTTCTACCTTCTTCCCAAAATTCACAAACCCAATCATCCCGGCCGTCCCATTGTAGCTGGTTACCAAGCCCCCACAGAACGCATCTCTGCCTACGTAGATCAACACCTTCAACCCATTACATGCAGTCTCCCATCCTTCATCAAAGACACCAACCACTTTCTCGAATGCCTGGAATCCCTACCCAGTCTGTTACCCCCGGAAACCATCCTTGTAACCATTGACGCCACTTCCTTATACACAAATATTCCGCATGTCCAGGGCCTCGCTGCGATGGAGCACTTCCTTTCACGCCGATCACCTGCCGCCCTACCTAAAACCTCTTTCCTCATCACCTTAGCCAGCTTCATCCTAACCCACAACTTCTTCACTTTTGAAGGCCAGACATACCAACAATTAAAGGGAACAGCCATGGGTACCAGGATGGCCCCCTCGTACGCCAACCTATTCATGGGTCGCTTAGAGGAAGCCTTCTTGGTTACCCAGGCCTGCCAACCCAAAGTTTGGTACAGATTTATTGATGACATTTTCATGATCTGGACTCACAGTGAAGAAGAACTCCACAATTTCCTCTCCAACCTCAACTCCTTTGGTTCCATCAGATTCACCTGGTCCTACTCTAAATCCCATGCCACTTTCCTTGACGTTGACCTCCACCTGTCCAATGGCAACAGTACCCCCATTATGACAGCTGCCACCCATTCCACATCAAACGGTCCCTTCCCTACAGCCTAGGTCTTCGTGGCAAACGAATCTGCTCCAGTCCGGAATCCTTGAACCATTACACCAACAACCTGAAAACAGCTTTTGCATCCCGTAACTACCCTCCCAACCTGGTACAGAAGCAAATAACCAGAGCCACTTCCTCATCTCCTCAAACCCGGAACCTTCCACAGAAGAACCCCAAAAGTGCCCCACTTGTGACAGGATACTTTCCGGGACTGGATCAGATTCTGAATGTGGCTCTCCAGTAGGGATACGACTTCCTCAAATCCTGCCCTGAAATGAGATCCATCCTTCATGAAATCCTCCCCACTCCACCAAGAGTGTCTTTCCGCCGTCCACCTAACCTTCGTAACCTCTTAGTTCATCCCTATGAAATCCCCAAACCACCTTCCCTACCCTCTGGCTCCTACCCCTGTAACCGCCCCCGGTGTAAAACCTGTCCCATGCACCCTCCCACCACCACCTATTCCAGTCCTGTAACCCGGAAGGTGTACACGATCAAAGGCAGAGCCACGTGTGAAAGCACCCACGTGATTTACCAACTGACCTGCCTACACTGTGAAGCGTTCTATGTGGGAATGACCAGCAACAAACTGTCCATTTGCATGAATGGACACAGGCAGACAGTGTTTGTTGGTAATGAGGATCACCCTGTGGCTAAACATGCCCTGGTGCACGGCCAGCACATCTTGGCACAGTGTTACACCATCCGGGTTATCTGGATACTTCCCACTAACACCAACCTGTCAGAACTCCGGAGATGGGAACTTGCCCTTCAGCATATCCTCTCTTCTCGCTATCCGCCAGGCCTCAATCTCCGCTAATTTCTAATTTCAATCTGCCGCCGCTCATACCTCACCTGTCTTTCAACATCATCTTTGCCTCTGTACTTCCGCCCCGACTGACATCTCTGCCCAAACTCTTTGCCTTTACAAATGTCTGCTTGTGTCTGTGTATATGCGGATGGATATGTGTGTGTGTGCGAGTGTATACCTGTCCTTTTTTCCCCCTAAGGTAAGTCTTTCCGCTCCCAGGATTGGAATGACTCCTTACCCTCTCCCTTAAAACCCAAATCCTTTTGTCTTTCCCTCTCCTTCCTTCTTTCCTGACGAAGCAACCATTGGTTGCGAAAGCTAGAATTTTGTGTGTATGTTTGTGTTTGTTTGTGTGTCTATCGACCTGCCAGCGCTTTTGTTTGGTAAGTCTCATCATCTTTCTTTTTAGATATATTTTTCCCACGTGGAATGTTTCCCTCTATTATATTCATATATATATATATAAAAATGATATCAAGAATCCAATCAGTGGTACACACATAACTTTGTTTGCTGATGACACAAATATTGTTGTAACAGACATAAAGAGGGTATTGCCAACATCTGCAACCAGAGTTTTGGAATACTTACAAAGCTGGTTTGAACAGAACAGGCTAACCTTAAATATTTCAAAAACTAATTATATACATTACAGGGAAACAAAGTCTCATCATGATGTGAACCTCAAAATTAAAAATAAACTGAAAGGGTACCGGCATCAAAATTCTTAGGTGTGCAAATTGATGAAAATCTAGACTGGAAAGCCCACATTCCCTACCTCACTAACATGTTAAGCTCTGCTTGCTTTGCATTGCGCATAACTAGTACTGTGTGTAGTCGAGAGTGTAGCAGATCTGTCTACTTTGCTAACATCCATTCTGCTATCACCTATGGCCTAACCCTCTGGGGTCACAATAAGGCAAATGTGAAAACCATCTTCACCTTACAAAAATGAGCTGTTAGAATAGTTTCAAACAGTAAAAGGCTAACACCTTCCAAACAGTTATTTCAACACCTAAATATTCTACCCTTACCATGCCTCTACATAAAAAGTGTTGTTAATATACACTCCTGGAAATGGAAAAAAGAACACATTGACACCAGTGTGTCAGACCCACCATACTTGCTCCGGACACTGCGAGAGGGCTGTACAAGCAATGATCACACGCACGGCACAGCGGACACACCAGGAACCGCGGTGTTGGCCGTCGAATGGCGCTAGCTCCGCAGCATTTGTGCACCGCCGCCGTCAGTGTCAGCCAGTTTGCCGTGGCATACGGAGCTCCATCGCAGTCTTTAACACTGGTAGCATGCCGCGACAGCGTGGACGTGAACCGTATGTGCAGTTGACGGACTTTGAGCGAGGGCGTATAGTGGGCATGCGGGAGGCCGGGTGGACGTACCGCCGAATTGCTCAACACGTGGGGCGTGAGGTCTCCACAGTACATCGATGTTGTCGCCAGTGGTCGGCGGAAGGTGCACGTGCCCGTCGACCTGGGACCGGACCGCAGCGACGCACGGATGCACGCCAAGACCGTAGGATCCTACGCAGTGCCATAGGGGACTGCACTGCCACTTCCCAGCAAATTAGGGACACTGTTGCTCCTGGGGTATCGGCGAGGACCATTCGCAACCGTCTCCATGAAGCTGGGCTACGGTCACACACACCGTTAGGCCGTCTTCCGCTCACGCCCCAACATCGTGCAGCCCGCCTCCAGTGGTGTCGCGACAGGCGTGAATGGAGGGATGAATGGAGACGTGTCGTCTTCAGCGATGAGAGTCGCTTCTGCCTTGGTGCCAATGATGGTCGTATGCGCGTTTGGCGCCGTGCAGGTGAGCGCCACAATCAGGACTGCATACGACCGAGGCACACAGGGCCAACACCCGGCATCTTGGTGTGGGGAGCGATCTCCTACACTGGCCGTACACCACTGGTGATCGTCGAGGGGACACTGAATAGTGCACGGTACATCCAAACCGTCATCGAACCCATCGTTCTACCATTCCTAGACCGGCAAGGGAACTTGCTATTCCAACAGGACAATGCACGTCCGCATGTATCCCGTGCCACCCAACGTGCTCTAGAAGGTGTAAGTCAACTACCCTGGCCAGCAAGATCTCCGGATCTGTCCCCCATTGAGCATGTTTGGGTCTGGATGAAGCGTCGTCTCACGCGGTCTGCACGTCCAGCACGAACGCTGGTCCAACTGAGGCGCCAGGTGGAAATGGCATGGCAAGCCGTTCCACAGGACTACATCCAGCATCTCTACGATCATCTCCATGGGAGAATAGCAGCCTGCATTGCTGCGAAAGGTGGATATACACTGTACTAGTGCCGACATTGTGCATGCTCTGTTGCCTGTGTCTATGTGCCTGTGGTTCTGTCAGTGTGATCATGTGATGTATCTGACCCCAGGAATGTGTCAATAAAGTTTCCCCTTCCTGGGACAATGAATTCACGGTGTTCTTATTTCAATTTCCAGGAGTGTAAAAATGCACATTGATAATTATAAAACCAACTCAGATCTTCACTCGTACAATACAAGAATGTGCAATGACATCCACATAAAAAGTGTAAACAAGGCTTTAACACGAAAACAAACCAACATTCAGGGTACTATTTTGTACAGCAAACTTCCAACTCAGCTAAAAGAAATAAAAACATTGTCTACATTCAAGGAAGCAATATTTAAATGCTTAATGACCAACTGCTATTATAGTATAAATGAATATCTGCAGTAACCTTGTAGCAAGTAACTACATTCATTTACTATATGTTAATAGTACCATAAATCAAATGCTTGACACTGCCTCAATGTTAATTTTTCTGATCAAAAGTGTTAAATCAATTATTTACTTGTAATTAATTTCATGCTAAAGATCCTTTTCATACTTTTATATTATTACAGTAATCGAAGCTGTAGTGTCCAAAAATATTGTGATGGGTACATTGAACCATTGTATTATGTAGGAAACTGTACACCCTTATCTTATTGTGTTATACTATGTTCTTTGACGAAATCCATACAATGTACATTGTCGCTGCTGGATGAATAAACTACTACTACTACTACTACTACTGGAGGGATCACTCCAAAGGAATCCTTCAGTTTAAATAGGGGACACAAAAACCAAATGAGCACAAGTTACATGCTATTTCGGGGTACACAGAGATGAGAAATTGAATTTCCAGGAACACATAAGGGTACCAATGGATAAAGCAGAAAAAATACTAAATAAATTGGTGGGGCAAAATTGAAAACAGTACATACTACCTCTACCAGTCATATGGACATTACACTTTGAGGTCCTTGAATCAGTACTCAGCTTCCCAGCTAGCATGTTGGCATACTGACTGAACCTTGTCACCAACAAAGCATCGGTCAGACAAGGGCAGACAAGTGTCCTACTTAGGCTATCTGAAGCCTTCGACACAACCTCAGTGGGTGCATTATGTTTGGAATATGGCCCATAGATATCATAATCAAACACAGATGGGGAGACTAGAGGCTAGATAAGGTATGCACAATAACTGGTATACTAATACAGATGACAAATCACCTTAAAAGTTGGTGTTTTGGCTACATGGCAAGGTAAGTGGGAAGTAAGTGATTCCTGATGTAAGGAAGAAGTTGAGAATGTAAAAGATTGATCCCAGCTGCACTATGGTAAATTTCTTAACTAGACATTGACCTTATCCCGCATGCATTCAAATTGCACGACTCTGAGACAGGCAATTACATACACATGCAAGGAAAAGATTCCCCAGAATACACTGTCTTCCTTGTGGACAATATGCGTACAATAGTCATACACCACACTTAGACTACATAAGAACAGACTTACATAATATATACACAGAAGTGAGGTGCAGAACAATGGGCACAACTAAATGCATTAGCAAACAGTATTTCAAAACACTAAGTGAAGAGTACCAGTGGACATGACAGAACAGATGTGCCTATATGGTAACAACAATCTCCAAATAGTGGACAGCGACACCCACAGTGACAGTGAAAACAGTGACATGAAGAGAAACAGGAAGAGGAGGAAGATGAGGTGTAACAGTAAATAAGACACCTAGAATTATGAATAAGAGATAACATGCCAAAATGAATTGACAAATTGTACATGTCAGTCAAATACTAGAGTAAATGTAGTGTAAGGTGCTGGCTAACTAGCAAAGAAAGCATCCAGTGTTGTACAGGGATGAGTACCTGATGTCAATGCATAGGATTAGCGGTACTATTTCTCTACTACTATAAACTCTTTTGTTGTGACCAGTTGCAGCTCAAAGAAAGTAGTATTCTGAGGCATTCACCACCTGTCACAATCAATGATGGCACTAACAAATGTTTCCTATAACCTATCATCTTTTTACATTCTTCTTAAAACAACAAAATTTTATTTCTATTTCAACCTCAAATTATTGTTATTTTTAAAAGAAAGTATTAGTCTTTGTCAAACGAAAACTGTGATATGTATGACCTGTTCAGGTGACACGTCTTTAAACCTGAAATAACTAAGTAAGCTGCTGATGTTAAATCTTACCTGTGGTTCTGTTGTTGCCTCAACAGTGGCTGGCATCACGTTCCATCATATCTAACCAGGGTTTCAGTACTCAAGTTGACAGTAAAAAGAGACAACAGGGGGAAGCCACCATCCAAGGAAATAGACAGATTGTGTAAAATGTTGCATATATTGTCCCAGGTGAATATATTAAATGAGAGGTAGCCTGTTACAAGTGAATAATGATCACTGCACACAAATTAAGGTAAGAAACTGGCGAGAACTAGTATTGCTGCATCTACATCTACGTGATTACTCTATTATTCACCATAAAGTGACTGGCAGAGGGTTCAGTGAACCACCTTCATGCTGTCTCTATACTGTTCCACTCTCGAATGGCAGGCGGGAAAAACAAGCACTTAAATTTTTCTGTGCAAGCCCTGTTTTCTATTATTTTATCGTGATGATCATTTCTCCCTATGTAGGTGGGTGCCACAGAATGTTTCCACGATAGGAGGAGAAAACTGGTGATTGAAATTTCATGAGAAGATCCCATCACAACGAAAAACGCCTTTGTTTTAATGATTGCCACTCCAGTTCACGTATCATATCTGTGACACTACCTCCCCTGTTTCGTGATAATACAAAATGAGCTGCCCTTCTTTGTACTTTTTCAATGTCATCTGTCAGTCCCACCTGATGTGGGTCCCATACCACACAGCAATACTCCAGAATAGGGCGGACAAGCATAGTGTAAGCAGTCTCTTTGGTAGACCTGTTGCACCTTCTAAGTGTTCTGCCAATGAATCACAGTCTTTGGTTTGCTCTACCCACAATATTATCTATGTGATCATTCCATTTTTGGTTATTTGTAATTGTAATCCCTAAGTTGAATTTACAGCCCTCAGATTTGTGTGACTTATCATGTAATCAAAATTTAGCTGATTTGTTGTAGTACTCATATGAATAACTTGACACTTTTCTTTATTCAGGGGAAATTGCCACTTTTTGCACCACACAGATATCTTATCTAAATCATTTTGCAAGTAATTTTGATCATCTGATGACTTTACAAGACTGTAAATGACAGCATCATCTGCAAACAATCTAAGATGGCAACTCAGATTGTCTCCTATGTCGTTAATATAGATCATGAACAATAGAGGGCCTATAACACTTCCTTGGGGAACACCGGATATTACTTCTGTTTTACTTGATGACTTTCTGTCAATTACTACGAACTGTGACCTTTCTGACAGGAAATCACGAATCCAGTCGCACAACAGAGGCGATACTCCATAGGCATGCAGTTTGATTAGACGCTTGTTTGGAACGTTGTTGAAAGCCTTCTGGAAATCTAAAAATATGGAATCAATTTGACATTCACTGTCAATTGTACTTATTACTTCATGAGTATAAAGAGATAGTTATGTTTCACAAGAACGATATTTTCTGAATCCGTGCTGACTATATGTCAATAAATCGTTTCCTTCGAGATACTGCAGATCAAAACACAAGAGCAGTTAAACAGGAAACAAATTACAGATGTTCAGATGAATGGTCCAACTTCTGAATTAAGGGAGAGTGCCAAGACACACTAACAATCATGAGAACTGAGGAGAATGGCCCAGGAAGGGGCAGCTTAGATTGCTTTCCAGAACATGACGCATTCCCACACCTATGGTTTGGTACTCGTGCCATTGCTTTGTGTCAGAATTATCATCAATTAGCCCATGGAAATTGATTGCTGACCACATTGCAGTGAGTCTCGCAATCAGTGGCCATTACCAATGCAAAAAGCATGCACACTCACGCATAATGGTAGCAACTCACTAGCTGACGATGGTCACGAACCTGCTCCAATTAAGCACTGACTTCAGCTGGACCATTGATGGAGTCTCTAATCAGTTTTGTGTGTGAACACCCAATGATACTGTCTGCTTCCACCAGCAATTGTGCCATAGTGTACAAATTCTATATTAATTAAAATGGGCATCAGAAAATTATAATCTCTTTAAGAGCCAGGAGTCCTGTTTTTAGGCAAGCCTATGGAGGTCTCTAATTACCCTGGAAAATTAATTTGATATGATTTAAAGCTACTAGTCTGATTCACCCATGACCTATATCAGTCAACTCATAATTTGAAGACAAAGCTGAATCAAAAGTATTAATTAATTTTGATTTGGACACTCCTCCTTTGTCAAAGGGCTAGACTTTCACATGCTTTGTGGCTAGGTAGCACAATATATCACTGCTATACAAGAACTACTGCTTTCCTCTCTATTACTTCATTTACTAACTGTTGCTCAGAGAATTCCTCTAATACTGATTGCATACAACACCGTGTATAATAATATTTATGATATACTGGTGAATCAAATCCTGTAGGGATACAATGTTTGGTTACAAGCATTGCTGGTCAAGGCCTGTGAAGGAAAAAGAACTCCTCAGATTCAAACAGTAATTTCTCAATTTCCAGTCTATCCATACCTCTAAGTCACTCTAACCTTCTACGCAATGCAGTTATACTGGTGGTTTACATATTACCGTGGGATAAACTGCCTTAGTCTTTACCCATATCATATGTTGTTGTTGTTGTTGTGGTCTTCAGTCCTGAGACTGGTTTGATGCAGATCTCCATGCTACTCTATCCTGTGCAAGCTTCTTCATCTCCCAGTACCTACTGCAACCTACATCCTTCTGAATCTGCTCAGTGTATTCATCTCTTGGTCTCCCTCTACGATTTGTACCCTCCACGCTGTCCTCCAATACTAAATTGGTGATCCCTTGATGCCTCAGAACATGTCCTACCAACCGATCCCTCCTCCTGGTCAAGCTGTGCCACAAACTTCTCTTCCCCCAATCCTATTCAATACTTCCTCATTAGTTATGTGATCTACCCATCTAATCTTCAGCATTCTTCTGTAGCACCACATTTCGAAAGCTTCTATTCTCTTCTTGTCCAAACTATTTATCGTCCATGTGTCACTTCCATACATGGCTACACTCCATACAAATACTTTCAGAAATGACTTCCTGACACTTAAATCTATACTCGATGTTAACAAATTTCTCTTCTTCAGAAACGCTTTCCTTGCCATTGCCAGTCTACATTTTATATCCTCTCTACTTTGACCATCATCAGTTATTTTGCTCCCCAAATAGCAAAACTCCTTTACTACTTTAAGTGTCTCATTTCCTAATCTAATTCCCTCAGCATCACCCGACTTAATTCGACTACATTCCATTATCCTCATTTTGCTTCTGTTGATGTTCACCTTATATCCTCCTTTCAAGACGCTATCCATTCCATTCAACTGCTCTTCCAAGTCCTTTGCTGTCTCTGACAGAATTACAATGTCATCAGCGAACCTCAAAGTTTTTATTTCTTCTCCATGGATTTTAATACCTACTCCGAATTTTTCTTTTGTTTCCTTTACTGCTTGTTCAATATACAGATTGAATAACATCGGGGAGAGGCTACAACTCTGTCTTACTCCCTTCCCAACAA
This sequence comes from Schistocerca cancellata, assembly GCF_023864275.1. Lineage (NCBI taxonomy): Eukaryota > Metazoa > Arthropoda > Insecta > Orthoptera > Acrididae > Schistocerca > Schistocerca cancellata. Next base: position 349,239,360 of record NC_064631.1, on the reverse strand, counting down.
CTGCTTCCTTTTCATGTCCCTCGACTCTTATAACTGCCATCTGGTTTCTGTACAAATTGTAAATAGCCTTTCGCTCCCTGTATTTTACCCCTGCCACCTTTAGAATTTGAAAGAGAGTATTCCAGTCAACATTGTCAAAAGCTTTCTCTAAGTCTACAAATGCTATAAACGTAGGTTTGACTTTCCTTAATCTAGCTTCTAAGATAAGCCGTAGGGTCAGTATTGCCTCCCATGTTCCAATATTTCTACGGAATCCAAACTGATCTTCCCCAAGGTCGGCTTCTACTAGTTTTTCCATTTGTCTGTAAAGAATTCACATTAGTATTTTGCAGCTGTGACTTATTAAACTGATAGTTCAGTAACTTTCACATCTGTCAACACCTGCTTTCTTTGGGATTGGAATTACTATATTCTTCTTGAAGTCTGAGGGTATTTCGCCTGTCTCATACATCTTGCTCACCAGATGGTAGAGTTTTGTCAGGACTGGCTCTCCCAAGGCTGTCAGTAGTTCTAATGGAATGTTGTCTACTCCTGGGGCCTTGTTTCGACTCAGGTCTTTCAGTGCTCTGTCAAACTCTTCATGCAGTATCATATCTCCCATTTCATCTTCATCTACATCCTCTTCCATTTCCACAATATAGTCCTCAAGTACATCGGCCTTGTATAGACCCTCTATATACTACTTCCACCTTTCTGCTTTCCCTTCTTTGCTTAGAACTGGGTTTCCATCTGAGCTCTTGATATTCATACAAGTGGTTCTCTGTTCTCCAAAGGTCTCTTTAATTTTCCTGTAGGCAGTATGTATCTTACCCCTAGTGAGATAAGCCTCTACATCCTTACATTTATCCTCTAGCCATCCCTGCTTAGCCATTTTGCACTTCCTGTCGATCTCATTTTTTAGACGTTTGTATTCCTTTTTGCCTGCTTCATTTACTGCATTTTTATATTTTCTCCTTTCATCAATTAAATTCAATATTTCTTCTGTTACCCAAGGATTTCTATTAGCCCTCGTCTTTTTACCTACTTGATCCTCTGCTGTCTTCACTACTTCGTCCCTCAAAGCTACCCATTCTTCTTCTACTGCATTTCTTTCCCCCGTTCCTGTCAATTGTTCCCTTATGCTCTCCCTGAAACTCTGTACAAACTCTGGTTCTTTCAGTTTATCCATGTCCCATCGCCTTAAATTCCCACCTTTTTGCAGTTTCTTCAGTTTTAATCTACAGGTCATAACCAATAGATTGTGGTCAGAGTCCACATCTGCCCCTGGAAATGTCTTACAATTTAAAACCTGGTTCCTAAATCTCTGTCTTACCATTATATAATCTATCTGATACCTTTTAGTATCTCCAGGGTTCTTCCATGTAGACAACCTTCTTTCATGATTCTTAAACCAAGTGTTAGCTATGATTAAGTTGTGCTCTGTGCAAAATTCTACCAGGCGGCTCCCTCTTTCATTTCTTAGCCCCAATCCATATTCACCTACTATGTTTCCTTCTCTCCCTTTTCCTACTACCGAATTCCAATCACCCATGACTATTCAATTTTCGTCTCCCTTCACTATCTGAATAATTTCTTTGATTTCATCATACATTTCTTCAATTTCTTCATCATCTGCAGAGCTAGTTGGCATTATAACTTTTACTACTGTAGTAGGTGTGGGCTTTGTATCTATCTTGGCCACAATAATGCGTTCACTATGCTGTTTCTAGTAGCTTACCCGCATTCCTATTTTCCTATTCATTATTAAACCTACTCCTGCATTACCCCTATTTGATTTTGTGTTTATAACCCTGTAGTCAACTGACCAGAAGTCTTGTTCCTCCTGCCACTGAACTTCACTAATTCCCACTATATCTAACTTTAACCTATCCATTTCCCTTTTAAAATTTTCTAACCTACCTTTCCGATTAAGTGATCTGACATTCCACGCTCCGATCCGTAGAACGCCAGTTTTCTTTCCCCTGATAACGACATCCTCTTGAGTAGTCCCCGCCCGGAGATCCGAATTGGGGACTATTTTACCTCCGGAATATTTTACCCAAGAGGACGCCATCATCACTTAATCATACAGTAAAGCTGCATGCCCTTGGGAAAAATTATGGCCGTAGTTTCCCCTTGCTATCAGCCGTTCGCAGTACCAGCACAGCAAGGCCATTTTGGTTATTGTTACAAGGCCAGATCAGTCAATCATCCAGACTATTGCCCTTGCAACTACTGAAAAGGCTGCTGCCCCTCTTCAGGAACTACACGTTTGTCTGGCTTCTCAACAGATATCCCTCCATTGTGGTTGCACCTACGGTACGGCTATCTGTATCACTGAGGCATGCAAGCCTCCCCACCAATGGCAGGGTCCATGGTTCATGGGGGGAGGCCATATCATATAGGACTTTCAAATTAGCTGGCCATATCATATACGACTTTCAAATTAGCTGGCAACATCCCCATAGTGAGCTGTACTCCATCGATGCCAATATTATCTACATTCGTAGGCACTACTTTCCCATCCAATTCCTGCCATATATGTACTATGCCTCTCCTTACAAAGCAATGTGACATATCTAATACATTATTTTCTGCCAGCAGTTCTACTGGGCACAGCTCACTAACAGGCCATTTTGGTCCCTCATTTACCCAGACCAACTCCCCAGTGCCTTGTGGCATAACAACATGCGAATTAATCCTTATTGTTGTTGACTGCAGTTTAAGTGGTTCACCCCATAAGATTGGTGCATCTTGTGTTCATACTACACTAGCAACTGTCTCTCCTAGTTGGAATGTTGCCCCCTAAGTTCAACTATATGCTGCCTCAGGTCAATTTTGGCATGCTGTGTTGTCAGGAACTTCAGTCCCAAGATCTTGCAGTAACCATCACTTATTGGGAGCATGACTTCTGCACATTGGCGAAAACTCTGCGCCCCCACCTGAAAATGTATCACTGCTGAACCCAAAGATTGTACATCACTATCTCCAACCTGACATAAATTATATTGCGGAGAGTTTAATTGCCTCTGACTCATGCGGTTCATACTTTCCACTAATACATATGCCCCTGTGTCTAGTAAAAACTTGCGCTTTCTATCTTTCACTGTTCCTGCTATACAACATTCCACATCTGCATTTGTATTAGTTGCATTGAGATTTGTTGGGAACTCCATGTGGTGGCCTGAGATTCCTTTTCAAATTAAACATCTGCATACTTGACCCGTTTCCCCTTACCATTCCTACAACCAAGTTGGTGGTGTCCTGTCACCCCCATCTGTAGTGGAGAATAATCTTCTCTTATCCCATACTCCTTATGCTACATCAGTTTCTTCAAACTTCATGGCTAATCTGACCACAGAGTATAAATATCACAGGGTACTTGTCACCCTTCTAGATATATCAGGTGACAAGCCTCTTCATAAAGTATGATTCTATTTACTTTGTCACTTTCCCCTGAGGCATATATCTGCACATTTACTTTATGTATTCGGTCCACTAAATTCCGTACTGACACATTATGCTTCTTTGAAGTACTATCTAACTGCCTGCGAAAAAAACCTGCACTCTTCTGCTTTCTGTACCTTTGTAGTAGCACTTCTTTCAGTTCCTCCAATGCCTGTATGCCTCTTAATACCTCTGTACATCTGTCAAACCTCTTTGTTCTCCCTACCAACTGTAGCTTTGTCACCTGTAATAACTGATTGAGTGACTCTCATCCCCCTTCCCCCCAGTATGGGCTGTTAACTGCAGGTCATCCAAAATGGATATCATGTCGTTATCACATCAGTCAACTTTCCAGAGAAGAATCTGATCAAACTGGCTGTGGTACGATCTAACAAAGGAGTAGGTTGCTAAGCTAATTCCAATTTTCCTCCCAGGCTGCAAGCTTATTATGCTAGTCTGCATGATCTGTTTTCAGTTGTGGCTTTTAAATAATGAATATTTGAACTCCCTGCCGAATAGTGACAGCCAATGCTTAAGACTCTGCCATAGTGGAATCTTTATCTCCAATATACACTAAGAAATACAGAATTTACTCAGGCCACATGACACTTTACAACTATTATCTCTTGTTTTGTCATCACTACTAACTGTAAGCTTCTAGGTGACAATAATTAATACAAATTATTGCTACTGACTCCACAGACAGTGCAAAATGCCATCACTAGTTACAATGATGCCATCTTACAGACTGAAAATTATGCCCCTTTGTATTACAATGGAATTGCAAAAATACAGCTGGTCCCCCTGACTGTAAAAACATAGCCCTCAAATTTCTATGCATCACTCACTGAGAGTTCATGTTCTCTACATATAAAACAGGAAAAACAACCATGAGATCTAATAATCTGCTCACTCACCCCACTGTCCGATGAAACTGCATGCTGTGCTTATGAAGCCATACTGAATGGAGGTTGACATCACTGGCACCAATTGCCAGACAATTTTCACAAGTACTTGTGACACCACCTTATAGTGACCAGGGGTGAAGGGGGCCACAATAGGGCAGAGGTGATGGAGTGGTGGGTCGTGGAGGAGTGCTGGCTGGGGCTGGCTACAAAAACTCCACTGCAAGATACAACATACGTTATTTGTATTGGATTACAACATTGGAAAGCTGTGGCACGCCTGGATATGCCCTTTGCAGGTGCACGGTTCACAGCCGATGCTGATGATATTAGAAAGCTGCGGTGGTACGATGGCCAACTGACATCCATGTCCTACTCTTCTGACACTTTACCTCATTCAGCAGTGCATGCCTGAGTTAACACAATGCAGTCCTAGGTGAGCAGTGCCAGTAATGTGTACATCTGCTGAAAGCTGTAGGCAGCCATGACTTCTTATTTTCTCTGTTTTATCTGATAGCTTCTGATGATGCCTGTGACCGAAACACATTAAGATCTATATTTTTAAAAATAAAATGCAAATAGTGATCAAAATGGACAATTATATTGACTGAAAACTGTCTTTTTATCTTTCGTTGTGTAACATATGACACAAAATAAATGTATAACTATGGTTTTGGTAACACAAATTTGATCAATCAATCCCGTTCTGTAATCTTCCTGGTCCTTATGATCACAAGGCTAAGGGTGGAAGCGGTACATAAGAGACTAAGGGTGGAAGGGATGTTACTGCAACCAAACTATGGAAAAATGGAATGACTTTAGTCAACAAAGGAAAATTATAATAAGGATTATTAGAGGGCAAAATAGAAAGTGTGACAGAAGTTGTTATAAAATCTGGTGGAAGTTTTCGAAAAAAGTAACACTAGGGATTTTTACAGAATGTAAACAATATCAGCTTCCAAGTCTCCATTTAAAATTGTAGGCTAGTATCTTAGCTAAACTGCGAGCAACTTAGGAGAGACCAAACTTCGTGAGACAATCAAATGTAAATCCATAGTCAAACTCTGACAGAAATTTAAAAAAAATCCTCAAAGAACTAAAAGCAATAAAGTGCCCAGGGAGGATGGAATAGTATTTGAGATACTTATATTTAGAGTGGATAAAACAGCAGGAAACTTACATTGTGTGATTTGTGATACCTGAGAAAAAGAAACAGACCCACTGACTGGCTATGTACCCTTAAGCACCCACTCCATAAGAAGAGATATTGTACCAAACCAAACAACTACCAAGGAATTTTATTATAACCAGTTTCTTACAAAGTATTTTTCCTGAAGTATAATTTAGTACAATAGAAGAATAAGCAAATCATCAAATAGGTGACCAAGGAGGCTACCGAAAAGGAAGATCCTCTGTGGAAAAGATTTTTTGTCTGAAGAGCATCCTCAGAGTAGGAGCAATAAGAGGTAGAAATATTGCAGTTGTATTCATCGACTTCAAAAAAACCACGTGACTCAGTTGACCACCAGTCTTCATTGTTTTGGAAGAAAGAGGAACAGATGGAAAAGCAGGGCAATTATATAGCAAATGCTAATGGAAATCATCTCCAAAGTAAAGTGTCATCGAGGAATTTCAGACCACATTGAAATTAAAACAGGAGTTAGGCAGGCAGATGGACTTCCACACATTTTGTGGAAAAGATATTCAGAACACCGAAAGAAGCCACAAAAAAAGGGGTAATACAAGGAATTTGTTTAGGCCGAAAGACACATGATTTGATGCTGACGGTTCAAGCATTTTTCTGATGACTTGGCATTATTAGCCAGTGCTCAAAGCTCAAAAGACTACACAAGATATCTGAAAAATGGGACTGATGGTCTCTAAGAGAAAACAGACTATATGAAATACAAACATGGTAGAGAAACTCATCTGAATACAAGACCTGAAAGAAATAAAGAGAACAGATAAATTCAATTATCTTGGAAAATGTATCCAACCAAATAGGCTTGATAAAGGAACAAACAAAAGATTTGCCAGGAAAATAGAATTAGCATACATATTAGTACAGAATAGATACAACCAAACAACAATCACGTACAATGCAAAGATTAGGCTCTACTACACGGTTGTTAAAACAGAATCACTTTATAGTTAAGAATGCCTGATACTGAATAAGAAATAGAAAAGGACAGGGATGAAGTTGTGATCAGTCAGAAAGAAATCTAGGACAAATAAGAATTTTGAATTAAGTTTGACAAATTAAAGGGGGTTCCAGGAAAAGCCAAGTACTAGGGCCAAGATCATCTGGACAGAGAATGGAAGGTGGAACTTCAGTGAAAGAATGAAGAGATTCTGGGAGCAGAAGAAAAGACTAACCAGCAAACTAATTGGTCCCCATTAGTTGAAAGTCAAAGCCATGGGAGAAGGGGGTGGGGGAACACAGATTATTGTGTGCAACAACAATACTGTGTATTTCAATTACTATGTTCAGGGTGTATAAGCTCCAGGTCATCTGGGAAATGGGGACCAAACCCGGGAATTTTTTTATCCGGGAAAAAACTGGGAAAAACCCTGGAATTTTCTAGAATTCTGGGAATTTTTCATTGTTTTAGTGTTCAATTAAATTTTTGTGATTTTTGACTGGTAAGAAGTGATAAACAGCAAAATGTGCCAAAGGCTTTAGGATGAAGACTATGGAATTTTTCATAACAGCAAACTGCTTCCAGTGAGCGTGACGTCACAACTGTTTACATTAAAAATTCGTTTTGAGTAGTTGCCAGCGACCTCGTGTGCATGTGCAGTTGAGTTGCATATTAGCAGTGCCTTTTCCTGCTTCTGGCTACTTGAAGTGTAGCTGCAGCAGTAGCAAGAAGCAGTCATGCTACCCAGAACATATTCTCTGGCGCAACCAAGTTGACAGTTTCACGCTTGAAGAGAGCAGTCTGGTTTGTAATGGGAAGGGGGGATAGTGACCCAGGTTTACACTTAGTGATTTTGCTGATCCTCTTGATTTAAAGTTCACAAACGAAAACAAAATGGGTTTCTGTGGCTGGGAGCTATCAAGTGAATTAAAATACATTCACATAATTACAGAAGGCTGTTATTAGTTACAGTTTTCCAATTTTATTTTATTTCCACATTTTGGCAGTCAAGCATTCATCTTCTTGCACAACAATGAAGTTATTTTCGTCACTTTGCAAAATAAATGTGCTTTTTATTAATCTTTTCCACAGATGCAGTCAACTGATAAGAAATGAAGTGTTTCATTCCACACTATTGGCTAGTTTCAAGTGTTACTGAATTTAAAGTGCACATTTTCATCTTCTGGCATGTACGGCATTATGCCATAGTAAAGAATCAAACATGAGACACTGCAGTACTGGTACTCCAAGAAACTTGCATCCTGAAAAGTAACTGAAAAGCTTAATATCAGGTTAGGGCCTACTTCATTGTGAATTTGGACATATGAATGTGTCCTTTAAGTTGAATTATGCATTTTAGTACAGTTTACAAAATTCCTATGCTCTTGGAATATTCTCTGATGTCCTATTTATTTTATGACATCATGTATGATCTCTTAGTGGTATATGTGTAGAAACATATGGGCTTCCCACATCATCTTAGCCATTCACGTGCAATCATGCCTGGTTTCTGGTGCACTCTAGCAGCTGCTGTAACAACCCAAGTCTAAAAGGTCACGGGAAAATAATCTGAATGGTTCATCGAAAAGCATTAATTACAAAGAAAATTTTCTTATATGCAAAATAAACTATGTTACATGTGAGAACATGCAATGGATTTCTTAAATCACAGACCGTTTGACTCTCATTTAAAACTTAAAACTTAAGACCAGCCACATCAAAGAATAATTTCCAGCCCAGAAGACCAGACATTAATGTCACAGTTTAAAATTTTACTGACACATTTGTGTGATGCACCTGAAAGTGTAAGACATGCAAAAAAGACCAGTGTTGTCTGTGAAAGCTTAACTTTTCTTGTAGCTTATTAATCTTTAAGTCCAGCATTATATGTGAGAGCTTAGCTTTTCTTGTAGCTACACTATGTACATTAATTTAAATCATTGATTTTTCCTATTTGTATGTTCACACTACTTAACAGTGATGTTGCTATTGGCTGACTACATCATGTGTCCTATGCTCTGAATATTTGCTGTGTTTGGCTGACAAGATCATGTGACCTGAGCTGTGATTGGCTTACAATAGTGCACTGCAATCTCTGTTTCAATGCTTTGGAAACTAACGTGCTGTGTTTGATGGAATTCAAATTTATACTTTTGTAATACAAAAATATTCAGTGAACATGTTGCTGCACATCAAAGTTCTTTACAAAAAATGTTTTTTTTCCTCCTTGCCGAGTTTTGTTTTCTGAAGTGCTGGGAAGTTCTCAATGGTGTATAAAGCTTTTACCATTCAAAGGACTGATGTTTTTACAGCTTTGAGGGAAAGTAAACCATCACCTATCACAGAAAAGTGTATTTTCGTGTGGGAAAAAGTACATTTTTAACAGGGAGATATGGGAAAAATCCAGGAATTTTTTTTTTCTTTCCGGCATGTACACCCCGTATGTTGATTTTCCTCCCAGTACCAAAAGAATATTCCATATGTGGTATCTAAATGCTTTATCTCTTGTGTATCTGTTGCCGTATTTATTAGACAATGCACACCACAACCATTTGAAGTCTTCTTTCTTAAACTTATTGGGGTATATTTTGTGCTACATACATAAATAAATACATAAAGTTTACATGATAATCATTTGGGGTGCTTTGCAACAGTGTATTTAAACAGGCACCCGTAAACACTGATCCAAGTTGCATTAGTAATTTTACTTAATAATTATGAGGATACAGCTCCACTGCTTCAGATGTCTTGATAAATTAGGTCAGTAGCAAGAAAACTTAACATAGCTAAGAGCTCTCCTCACAACTTGTAGCTTCCTCTCATCACTGTACTGGTGTTCTTTTTTAAATTAAATGCAGCTTGAAGAGTTTTAGCAGCTCAGGAAAGTATTTATCACACATTCTTAAATAATTTTGGAAAACAGTGAAGTCAGCCTGTTTTGTAATAAAGCTCAAGAGAATTTCTTCCTTCAAAGAAACCATTTATGTGCAAACAGCTTTCTCTCATCATTTCCTGGCTTTGTTGTTCTGAACCACCAAGAAAAATGTGAGTTTTTGTATCATTTTTATATAAAGCTACATCCCAAGGAACACAAACTCTATGAACAATATCATAAACAATGAGCAGCCAGCAACTGGAATTGGGCACCACTGTGATGTCATCGGTCAGGCAGTGTGGAGGCTGCCACGAAAGTGGTCAGTTGGTTGGTCAGCCGACAAGTTAGTGCATGTGCAGGGCCCTTCAATTTCTTTGTGCCATTAACAACGAGTACAACTGAGAAAGGGAGGTGTGGGTTATAGTTGACAACCTCACATGAATGGCTAATAGTTGTCCTTAAATTGAAAAGAACAATGCAGTTGAGAATAAGTTTTGTTCAGAACATGCTCAAGCTTTTTTATGTGGTACAAATAAACCTAGGTCTTCAACTTTTGTTTTATGTTCCACTTGTGTATGACAAAGTAAGCTGAACTATGGGCTGAAAAGAAATGGAAATGGCAAACCCAAAAGTGGAGCTAATTGCGGACTATTATGAATTAGACTGTAGTACCAAAATTGATGGTGGACACAAGTTACACACTTCACTCTGCTATAAAAACAGTGCCATTATTTTCAAAAAAAAATTTCCAAAAATTTTTCTTCTATTTAATGCAAGAAACTTCTCTTTGATTTCCAATCTTGGGCATAAATTTATATTTGGACAATTACTATATGAGAAGTACATAACATATCTGACTTGGGCACACACGTTATTGCCACTGTACTTTCAATCTGTTTTTCATCACTGCAACAAAACTGTATGTGAAAGTAGGTGTGAATCCCCTTATTAAGTAAGTATTTGAGGTTGCATGCAAGCATCAACTTAGTTTTTTGGACCTTTTTAATTAAAAACATAAAAAATGACAGAACAAATTACTTCTAATGAAATTCCTCTGTCATCAGAGCAATTTGTCATCATGCTAGCTAAGTTAATCATGCATACACAAGCTCAGATAGACATGACTGAATCACAGAAAATTCTTTCCATTGTAGTATAGTTTGTTTATGATAGCCTGAGCAAGTTTTCAGGAGGATGGCGTGGGGAGTGAAGGATACAAAAAAAATGGCTCTTAGCACTATGGGACTTAACTTTAAGGTCATCAGTCCCCTAGAACTTAGAACTACTTAAACCTAACTAACCTAAGGACATCACACACATCCACACCTGAGACAGGATTCGAACCTGCGACTGTAGCGGTCGCGCGGTTCCAGACTATAGCACCTAGAACCACTCGGCCACCCCGACCGGCATGAAGGATACAAGTTCCGTCTATCAGAGCTCAACACAAGAAAGACAGCATTGGAAATGTGGAGTGAACAATCTGCTCTTTCCTCATGCAGTTCTGGTACTACATATTCTTACTGGTTTGGCACAACAGACACTTCATAGTGGCTATGTTACACACAGGCATTGTAGTTTAAAATTATCATTGTTGAATGGCTCCATCTGATCCAGAACTGGAGAGGCCTCATTCAGGACATTGTGAAGAAACTATGGATGTATTATTTGAACAAGCCAACAAAACATCTCTTACTGAAGAATAAATGGTACTAGCGTCAAACAAAATATCTGCCAAAAATAAGGAAATGTCTAATAAAATGGCTAATTTTGTCAAAAAAAGGACAAAATTAAAGGCAGTGTCAGTAACTCTTCCTAAGATGGGGCCATGTCCAAGAGGATACCAGTAGCTATTATAGTCTCAAGGGGATTCTAAAATATTTTTGTTGAACAGTGGCCAAAACCAATGGGATTTTGAAGGAAGTGGCCAATTTATCCAAACCCAAAATAAGATACACACCAGGAAACTTGAAAAACAACAGAAAGGCAGTCATTAGTGACTGACTTTGGAAAAAAAGTCTGATGCGAGAGGATCAGAAAATTGTTGAACTGATTAATATGAAATTTGACAGTTTGAATAACCAACAAACCCAAAAGTGTTTAGAATGGCAGGAAACACATCAGAAGGAACTGAAAGAAAATCTAGATAAGGTACTTAAAAATTATCTATTGGATTCAGGCAGCGATTCAGTGAAGATGTACCTTAAAACTTTGAAGAAGTCAGTCTCCATTGAACAGGGAAAATTAAAGAACGGGTGGATGGAATGCACGAAAGTGCCACAGAAAACCTAAATGAGGTGTGCACTTAAGTCTTGTAGAGTCTGGAGGATATAGAATACACATACCAATTGAAAATATAGTTATTACAAATGGCTGTATATATTTAACACCTGGTGATAATCAATCAAAATTACAGAGAATGTAAGAGCAATATTTTGGTTACTGCCCCTGCTGTAACTACTGTGGAATAGGCATTTGCCACACCCCCACCCCCCTACCCCATTTTGAAGTCTGAGAGGAGTAAGGGGGAAAATGTGGTTGCTGTATCCCTGTCCCTGTCCCCCTCCCCAAAATTCATTTAGAGATTTTGAGCTAGAAGCTTCCATATGAAAATGATTTTCAAGTAAACTGATTGCATCAAAATATTGTATGGTTAGAAAATAAAATCAATGAACTTCTAATCTGTTTAAATAACCTACAGCCAGCAAATCTTACATATGTAATGTATTTCTGAACATCTTTTGGCTACTTATGTAGGAATCTGCACTGTGACCGAGTCTGCTGATTTTGAATAATTTTGTGATACCTTCTCTTGACATTTTCTTTACTTGATGTGTCATTGTACAATTTCGACCTTAGTCCATTTCCATAAATCTAAAACAGAGGCATTATACATTGGATGCAGTGGTATCAGTTGTGAATTTAACATAAGGGATATCCTAAGATATGCTAGCAGCAGTTTAACTTGCTGCATATGGATGTGTGTATAATGTAGCATCCAGTTACTACAGGTTAAGTATGGAAAAAGGATGAGATGCCCCTTACATTCAGCATTGAAACTCACAGATTTTTAGTGATCATCATTCTGTAGCTTGTGTGTAGCAGCAGATTTTCATGCAAAGCTAATAATAAGAGTCACAATACACAGGCCTTCATTGGTAATTTTGAATTATTTATGAGACAACTTCATGCATTATTAGGCTGTTTAACTTCCAAATGGTATGTTGTAAAATTAAGTAGAGATTTAAATTTTGTAGAGTTACCTACACTAAAGCTGTAGTTGAGTCACTTGCCATTTTATACTATATACTTCACCTTATGTAATTCGCAACAATAGTCGTGGGAATCAGTATCATTGCTGTTTATAGGTGCATGAAGTTTCTAAAGTCATCAGGTAATTCCAAAAGTTAATTGTCTTTTAGGCTACGGTACCATGGTCCACTGCTGTTGCTCAATATCAGGTTGCATCATATAAATAAAAAGGGTTTGGGAAACTAAAACAGGTGTTTAGGAATTAGTGCAGTATTTGACAAAATTGAGACTGGAAATATGTACACAGGAACATTAGTTTTAAAGGCTTAATTAAATCTGTGCCATAGTCATATACTAAGCTGAAAACTGTTTTCCTAAGAAATTAACAGGTGGAAGCACATAAAATGCATCTAAACCCTTGTTTACAACGGAATGAGATGATCATGCAAAACTAAGAAAAGACTCTACTTAGCCCCATGACAGAGTTAAATCACATAACAAACTGTTCTTAAAACTTAAAACTCTAAGCATAGTCAACAATATTTTAAAAAATCTTCTCCAGCAAGAATGTGAGAACTATTTAATTAAAAAAAAAATAAATAAATAAATGAGACAGTAAAAATGAATCAGAAAAAGGAAGGAATTTCTTTAAATTTCAAAAATTTTAATGGTAGATGGTGAACTAATCAAAGTTTTTAGAGTATATAGCTTACAGTTTCTAAGAAAAGCATCCCAAAGCAAGTTTGATAAATGTTTAAGTTGATATGATTAAATCAGCAGAAAAATAATTGAATGTTGATCAGCTGTGCTTTGAAATTTATTGAGTTCTTTATGTTATGAATTTTTAAACAGTGGTTGTGTTCCAGGCAGACTTAAACATACTTTTGTCAAACAATTTCACAAAAAGGAGAGGAAATTTTAGTAGAAAATTAATAGCCCATTTCATTACTGCAGTAATTTGAAGTTTTCAAGAAACTTGTGTACTACAGAATGCACTGAGTATAGGAAAAATACTCAGTGGCAAAGAATTTGGATCTCAAAAAGGAATGTCAACTGAAAGGCTTCTTTCACCTTGACAGATGATATAATCAAATCAATTAATCAGAAATTATTACAATTGGGAATATTTTGTGACTTAGATAATGTTTTTCATTGTGTGATTTGTGATATCTTCACGAAAAACTTTAAATTTTATGGAATAGTAAAAAAAGTAATTTCACAATTTTTATCTTAAAAAGGAAACTGTGTTGATGACATAACAATAGGCACTCAGGAACTGAACTAATCAGGTGTACTGCAAGGTACAGTTTTAGGCCTTCTGTTCTTTCTGACATACAGAAATCATCCCTCACTTGCAGTTTCTGAAAATGGAAGTTTCTCTTTTATGCCAGTTTATGAATACCACAATAAAAAGTAGTATCAATCAATTTACTTTCAAGGCAGATAACTAAGTATGTGAAACATACAGTGGGTTCATGGCAAATGGTTCAGCATTGAATTTTGACAAGACTAATTACATGCAGTGTAGTACTACTGGTAGATCCCCAAAAGCAATAAAAACAGTGTACTCAGTGAAACACAAGAAATAGAAACTGTTAAGTGTTTTGGACTGTAGATAGTTCACAACCTCTATTAACCCATAGACTAAAATTACTGAAGCACCTTCATTCAGCTCCACTTGCACTGGGGCGATTATTACCATAACGTATTTAAAAATGAACTATTTCATTCTACATATTTCCATTAACCAATAAGAGAACTACACTAGCAAGGATAATGTTCAGAATACAGAAGTGTTTTATAAGAAATGTGTCTGGTGATATTCTCTCCTTAAAATAACTTTGTTGACTGACTTTTCAGCAAATTGAGTGATGGGACAGCTGTCAGTCAATCATAGTTCTTTCTCGGGCATCATATGATTGTTGTGTTGCCTGTTTTGTAGGTACATACCGAATCTTGTCTAGTGTGTCTGGCTTTGCATTGTCAATGTAGCCTCTGCACTTTAATCTGTCAAGCACAATGTAATTTTAATCAGGGTATAATTCTAGAAAATCTGGAAGAGGCCAATTTAAAAAATTTGGTACTTTGACAACTAATTCACTATATATATTCATTCATTAATATTTCCCTTTTCTCAAAAAGTATCATACTATGGACACACACACACACACACACACACACACACACACACACACACACACACTCACTCTCTCTCTCTCTCTCTCTCTCTCTCTCTCTCTCTCTCTGAGGGGGTTAACATTAATACAGAAAGGAGTGAGATACATGTATAATGGAACAGTGTTATTGTCCATAAGGGTAGTATGTTGTTGAGATCTAATTCACCCACTTAGTAAATTTTTTATTTAAATAATAAATACAGAATTGAATTATTGTTATAGAGTTTAAAAGATAAAACAAATCACTTATGCACAGTCTGAGCGTCCTTAACTTAATATTTGTATTATTTCAGAAAGTAGCAAAATATGCATAAGAAAAGAGGACACCATTACACTTGTAGGAGTCCCAGATTTTGCTCTTGTTGTTTCTGTTTGGGGAGCACTTGGCCTTCAAAATGAAATGTGATCTAGTCACAGCCTGCAGACAGCATTGTGATAGAGATGACAGATGGCATTGTTGCACTCCACTGTACTGTAGGCAGACTGAGTGGGAATATTTCTGCATTAAAAAGTTGTCTCTGGTAATTATTATCCATCATTCCAAGAATTACCAGGCTCAATTATGGGTTTGCAGCAATTGCTCAACTTTGTTTAAAGTATGTCAAACATGAGTAGCCTTATAATGTAGTTATCATATTTTTTTAACCAGAGAAATGAAGAATTTTCAGAAGCATTTTTTGGCACCACATCATCATCTCCACTGCAATTTGCAAGAAAGCTACACACTTTTTAATTGTCCTTAATGTAAAGACGAGCCAGATTTAGTACATCTTGTTCAGTGATCAAGTGTGTTTTGTTCAATAAATTATCACTTTACATATTGACTATCACTGTTTGATTACAATATCCCCTTCATCTATTCTAAATCTTTATTTCAAATGGAACAATGATGACTGTAACATCAGCCGTAGTAGCAGCAGTGTTTTCTTAAATTTAATGAGTCATAATATTGTGCTTTATTGATGGGTCGCTTTGCTACATCACTTACGTAAAATTCAACTGCATAAAGTCATTTTCTTACAGTTTCAAGAGCATAATTTCGTTATGCAAATGACAAGTATTAGTTACAAGTGAATGGTGAAATGTCTTACAGTACTGAAAGAAATTGATGAATATCTTGTCAGTTTAATTCTGATTCTTAAAAGCAAGTTTTCCTTTGCAAAATTGTAACTCAACTGTTCCAAGCTGAATTAACAGACTTAACTCTCAAAATTCATTGCCAGCCGTGACCATATATACAGTAAACAGAAGAATTAAATTTCAGGAGGAATTTCTGAAGGTGAGTTCAGTCACAGTTCCTGTTCCACCAGTAGATGCAGTCATTATGATTTGTGGGAAAGCAAAATCGAGGTGAACAGTGAAGTGCATCAAATACTTTCTTGCTAGCTACAGCACCCAATGGTTTGTCTGCCAAATGCCTCAGAAGAAGTTTGATAGCCAAATTAAATTTCAGTTAGGTAAAAACACAGTCATGATTAGTGATGCTGAGGGAATTAGATTAGGAAATGAGACACTTAAAGTAGTAAAGGAGTTTTGCTATTTGGGGAGCAAAATAACCGATGATGGTCGAAGTAGAGAGGATATAAAATGTAGACTGGCAATGGCAAGGAAAGCGTTTCTGAAGAAGAGAAATTTGTTAAAATCGAGTATAGATTTAAGTGTCAGGAAGTCATTTCTGAAAGTATTTGTATGGAGTGTAGCCATGTATGGTAGTGAAACATGGACGATAAATAGTTTGGACAAGAAGAGAATAGAAGCTTTCGAAATGTGGTGCTACAGAAGAATGCTGAAGATTAGATGGGTAGATCACATAAGTAATGAGGAAGTATTGAATAGGATTGGGGAGAAGAGAAGTTTGTGGCACAACTTGACCAGGAGAAGGGATCGGTTGGTAGGACATGTTCTGAGGCAGCGTGGAGGGTAAAAATCGTAGAGGGAGACCAAGAGATGAATACACTAAGCAGATCCAGAAGGATGTTGGTTGCAGTAGGTACTGGGAGATGAAGAAGCTCGCACAGGATAGAGTAGCATGGAGAGCTGCATCAAACCAGTCTCAGGACTGAAGACCACAACAACAACAACAACAACAACAACAACATGATTAGTTACAGAGTGCTTTGTAATGAAGTGTAATGTTCAAAGCGCAAATATTGTTGTTGTTTGGTTTCATTATTAACTTTTAGATGCTACATCAGGCAGATGAAATAGTAGCCAATATAAAACAGAATGAATATAATTAAAGTCTGAAGTAATTTTAAACTTACACTACTTCAACTTTTACTGACTGTCCCAGAAGGACTTCAGCTTTGCTAACTACACTTAAGTCTACATCTAGACCTATTATTACAACACTGTTCTACATTGCCCTCACCATTATATGCATGTCTCAGCAATTCTCGAGTTTATGCATACCAATATGGGTGGCCATTGCACTTTTTTTTTTTTTTAAAAAAATAGTGTTTCTTAATTACACTTTAATCATGTTAACATTTTCTGCTAAGGAGTTAACATTTCTTGTTAGTATTCATCATTGCTCTCCTGATCTTTTGTTCTTACTGTGACATTCAGAACATCCACCTCTTCTTAAAAACTTGTAATGTTTCAGAGTAGGACAACGTTTACTGTGTCTACCAATAGCAAGTATAACCACTTTTTTAATTGATAATATCTGAAATAATTAATGGCACTGAAAACTTTTAATAATTAAAAAAACAACTAAACAAAAGACTCAGCGATCTCACTTAGAAGAAGGCTACATGAGCTGAGAAACTCAAACATGATAATCATCTCTGTTCAACATCGACATATCATGCCAATCTTGTTGAGTGTAAATAAAGAAGTGTAAATAAACAGATCTTAAATATGTGCAGGAGATAAAAAAGTTACTTTTCTTGCATTATAATGTACAGGGTTTAGGAAACAAAATAGATGCTTTTGAATCATTTATCACAGGACTATCCCCACATGTGGTAATAATTACAGAACACCAGAAAACAGTGGACAACATTCAATATTGCAAATTAGAAGGCTACAACCTAGCTACATTCTACTGCAGAACACACGATAAAGGTGGTGGTGTTGTCATCTACTCAAGAAGTTCATAACCACCATGGAAAAAGTGCTATGGGGGAACAGTTTCTGTGATGATGAAGATTTTGAAAATGCAATTATTAAAGTCACCATACCTTTCTATGTCATAGGTGTATAAAGATCCCCCTGTGAAAGCTTTGATGTTTTTCTGAAATCACTTGATTAAGTTTTAAGTAAATTAATGTCAGGCTGTAGAAGTGTAAACCTTATACTGGGAGATCTGAACATTAACACTTTACATGATGGTCAGGAAAGCAAATGTTTTATAGATTGTATCCTGTGATATGGAGCTAAAGATCTTCTTGGACTAGTACCCACCAGAATAGCTGACACACATAGTAGTTTGACTGATCATGTTATCACAAATTATAACCACATCATCTCAACAGACTAATAAATGGTCACCTCTCAGATCATTTAGGCCAAACACTAGTGCTAAAATGTAATACCAAATTCAAACCAAGAAAAATGTACAAACACAGGCAAATAATATATGCAAACAACTTGCTACACTAAGACATGGTTTAAGCCAGGAATCATGGGAATCAGCTGTGACTACCATTCAGGTCAACAATGAATGGAACATGTTCATGGAAATTATGACTGAGCACTTAAATAGAGCCATATCATTAAAAAAAGTTAATATCCAGAAAAATCAGCCTCCAAAATCAAAACCTGTGCCAAAGATTGTAAAACAAAATATCTGAAAGAAAAAAAAATGGAGAACATGTATAGCTTACAGACTGACTAACTTAGAGTTACATAAAGAACTCTACAAGCAGTACAAATACGAGTACCACAGAGAAGTCAGGAGATTAAAATCACAAAGAATCAGCCAACAGATACGAGGCCCAGATAATATTTCGAAGACTTGCTGGTCAATTGTAAATAAAACCAGAAACAATGAAACAGAAAATAAAATTAATAATGTACAATTAACTGTGAACAATGAAGATATCTCTGATCCTTTTCTAGATAGCAATATTTTTAATAATTACTTCATCGATACTGTCGAAAATGATTTCCCTATGAAACAGGATATACAGCACTCATTTGAGTCCTGTAACAAACAGAACTGCAGTACATTACCCGCAGTAAGCACATATGACGTTCTGCAGCTTATGATAACCTCACAAACAAAAAATCAGCAGGATTACATGAAATTTCTCCATATCTATTGAATAAATCCAAACATGAATTAATGAAACCACTATTTCATATAATAAACTGTGTTCTTGAAGACGTTTTGTTCCCTGACAAGTTGAAACTGTCTGTAGTGAAACCAATACACAAAAAGGAGGGAAATAAAGCATGAACAGAACTACAGACCAATTGCTTTAATCTCAACTTTCAGCAAACTGACAGATAAAATAATATTTAAAAAAATCTTAGAACATTACAACAATGCCGACATATTAAGTGATTTCCAGCATGATTTCAGAAGAGGTCGAAGTGCCGTGTCAGTAGCAGTACAATTTGTCCATTATGTATGATACTTGAGAAAATACATGAAAAATCCTAAGCAGCAGGAGTATTCCTGGCCCTCTGAAGGGCTTTCTATAGAGTACATCGTGATGTGCTCTTACCAAAAACTGCAAAGAGTGGTGTCACTGGAAAACTTATACAATTGCTAGAAAAATATTTAAAGGGTTGACAACAGTGCACAGAGATTATGTACTCTAATGGAGAAATATTGGTGAGGAGAATGTCAAGTATAAGAAATACACATTTTGGTGTTTCTCAGGGCTCCATTTTCGGTCTAGTACTATTCATATGCTATGTAAATGATTACTCAAGTTATCTTGACAATAAGCAATTGATCACTATGTATGCAGATGATACATCTGGTGTCTGCTATGCAGACAATGAGTCCAGCCTAGTTGAACAGATACATAACTTTATTGAAAAGGCAAGAGCTAACTTTGAAAGAGAGTACCTAAAAGTGAACATAGAAAAAACTAATAATATTCATTTTAAACCAAGTATTCCAGACAGACAGAATACTATGGGTGATGAAATTCTACCAAAGACCTGTATAGATTTAAATTATTGGGTTTATGCATAGATGATCGACTTTCATGGAAGCAGCAAGCTGATTATGTCTGTAAAAAAATAACACCTAGTCTATAAGTATTTAGAAGATCATCATCGTATTTTAATTCTGAAACCCTAAGGACTTTGTATTATGGATTAGCGTGGTGAAAAGAGTTTTCATTCTGCAGAAGCGAGTCTTGAGGATCATAGCAAAAGTAACTCCAGGAACTTCTTGCAAACCTCTTTTCATTAGACACAATATTCTTATTGTTTGTGCCTTGTGTATACTAGAAACTATAATGCTAGTGAAAGAAGACACTAAGATCACAAAAAGAAACATGGATATTCACAACAGTGAAACTAGGCATAGAAAAGATTTTCATATGGTTAACATGAGATGAATTTTAACAGCAAAAATGCCTCTGTGTCAAAGGAGCTCTTTTTAATAACTTTGTCTCCAAATGAAGTTAAGACATTGATAGGGGACACTTAAAAAACGAGTCAGTCAGCGGCTTATCCAAAAATACACTTATAACTTGAATTTATCATGAATTAGAATGTAATAAGAAATAATGCAAACTTGTAAATACTTTATACTTAGTTGAAAACGCACATGTATGCAAAATTACGTATTACGAGCAATAAATTGAATGGAATTAAAATTATCGATGTATAAATCTTTCATCAGAATAACGCTAAGTAGCGCCTCAGGGAAATCAAAGAGGGTTAAACGCGGCTACTTAATGTTTCTAAATTCTACTATATACACCATGTGCGGGTACTGTTAGTTCCCTTGTCTTGTTCTTCGCGTTCTGATAAGTCTACGTAGCTGCGGCGTGCGATATAGCTGACATTTCCGTTTGATATGCTGCGGAAGGGATCAAGGCTCTTTTGTTAAACTGCAAGAAAAGTGACTATAGTTAATTGATACCGGACAGACTCACGTTGAAACTTATACTGAGATCTTGGTAGATTTTGTATTCAGTAACTCCGCAACAAATTATTATTACGAAAACCCGAAATTTAGTCGCCGTTACAGTGAAAATGTTTGTAGCTCTCCATCTGATACGTAGATATTACTAAACGTCGAGCATATACAGTAGATAACAACATCAATATCTTAACAGCAAATCGATGAAGGGCAGCTGCGACTGGCGCCCAACGTTCGAAAAAAGGTACGAAAACAATTATTACGTAATGAAAAGTGGTGTAATGCAACTGTTGTGACTGTGTTGAACAGCGAATGAAAACTTCCAAAATTATGTTTCATATTCTCCACAGCGACGACGTACGCGCTAGGACACAAGCGGATTGCGGGCGGAAGATAGCATCTGCGAGTGCGGCCGACAATGAGGCGTCGACCTCCGGGAACTACAAGTCGTCAGACGCTGTACGGAAGGTAGGAAATAATTTATCTGCGTTACTGCGGCTAGGGCTTGTACGTATGAAGACATTTTATTACTGGCTGAGCAGTACCTCATTGTGCTTCCTTTTGATTTTTAATTGCATGTGTAAATGAGCAAGCCCGTGAAGCAGAAACTGTATAAGTAGTTATAGTTGTATTTTATTTATTGTGTATTATTATTATTTTGATGTTATTCTCAGGGTGTATATTGATAATAACGCAACAGGGATACCATTTCAGATCGAATCTAGATACAAGTTTAGGGACTTTAGAGAGAGAAGATACGAGCGAAGATGAAAACCATGTGGAAACATTAGATGTTAATAGGACAGAGGATTTGTTGGAACCTGAAATGTCACACATGCGTAGAACTAGTTTGGTAAAGAGTAATGACCATACCGAAAGTGACGAGTTTGAATCTGTAGGAAACTGAAGTCAGTATGCTATCTGGAGATATCAGTATCAATTAGCTGTTTGATTTTCTAGTGAATAAATCAAATCAGGAACAATTAGAGGAAAAAAACAGAGTGAACTCAGAGAAATAGAGCTAAATAAACAATGTAATCTAAGAGACAAAGCCTTCAGAGAGGAAATTTTAGAGCAAGAGAAAAGACGCGAACTTGCGGAAAAAGCTTTTCGGGAGGAGATGTTAGAATAACAGAAACAACGAGATCATCAAGACCAAGAATTTAAGAAAGTTTTATTAAAGATTGTTAGAGCGGGCGTCATGGAACTTTGGCGGGTGAGGACTGGATGCGCTGTAGAACGGAAGTCACGTGATCTGGCGACCAATAGGAGTCAGTCAGCCGTAGGGACCGCCTGATTTAATGTCGTTGTGTGCAGAGCAAGTTTACGATTGGTTTTAGCATTGTGTGTGGTGCTTTTTCGGAAGTTATTGCAAGGCATCCTGGTAATATGAATGGCAACAGCAAATCTCACCCAGTATCACACAGGCAGGCGAGAGAAATAATATTTCGTGTGTATCAGTTCTTTAGACGGGAGCTGGAAGCGGCAGCTACAGCTGACACAGAAGCGTCGCCCAATGTTGCCAAGTGCCAAGAACGAACAGCTGAGGCGTGTGGTATCGGTTTGAGAACTGTACAACAGATCGCAAGTGAAGCTAAAGCACATCCACTGAAGAGAACGAATAACCTATTTTTAAATCGACTGGTAAGTGCCGAAATCGAAAGAAATTCGTTAAGTGAGCTCGACAATTTCAGCAAGAATGTGTTTCGGCGCAAAATATTCGACATGTATAGCCAAGGTGAATATCCTACGGCAAATAAATTATGTTCCTACATGAAAGATGCTGAAAGTTTCAACGGTAGCAAATCTACCATGCTCAGAATATTACGAGAGGTGGGATTTAAATACAGAAAGAGCAATGATGGAAGAAAACTGCTCTTAAAGAGAAGTGACATTGTAGCAGCAAGAACTGTGTTCTTGAGAGAAATGCATGAGATAAAACAAGCCGGAAAATCACGTATTTATTATCTCGATGAAGCATATGTTCAACAGAGCTATTCAAGACCAATGTGCTGGAAGACAAGTGACGATGTAGGTGGCCTGAAGGTTCCTGAAGGAAAAGGGAGACGCCTTATTGTGCTTCACGCTGGTTCTGCAGAGACAGGCTTCACACCAGAGAGTAAATTAATATTTAAAGCATCGAATACGAAGGAATCAGATGACTATCACTCTGAAATGACCTATGCTGTCTTCAAGCGGTGGTTTGTGCAACAGCTACTTCCGTACATGGCAGAGAATTCTGTTATTGTCATAGACAATGCAAGCGTGCTCTCTGTACAAGTGAATAAGGCTCCTACTTCAAATACCAGGAAGGATGAAATTGTTTCACGGTTGTCCATCCTATGGAATTCCTCACACAGCGTCACAGAGCAGAATTACTCATGCTCATAAATACATACAAGCCTAAATACCGCACTTACACGATAGATGAACTGGATAGACAGCACGGGCACCGAGTAATCAGGTTACCACCATATCACTGCCACTACAATCCTATTGAGCTGATATGGGCGCAAGTTAAGGCCCATATCTCAGAAAGAAAGAACACCTTCCGAATTGCTGACGTGGAAAGACTCACACATCAGCGGACAACATAGGCATATCTACAACATAGGCATATCTACATGGGCAAACTGCGGCAGACATTCGGAAACACGCCAGGAAGAGGATTTTAAAAAGGAAATCGACAGAGACTCGTTGATGGAGCCTTTCATAGATTCGGATTCGTCTTTATCAAACAGCGAGGATGGAGACGATGTTTTGGGAGCCCTGTGACAGTACTGCAATGCTGAGGTAAGCATTTAAACATATATCGTAAAACATAAGTCTATATTATGTAACTTGAGTCTAGGTTTGCCTGGCTGATAAAGTAATTATAAAAAGATTTTAATTGCTTACACAATTTCATTGTGGACTTTGTTTAAAGCTTGTCTTCAGTGATTACACTTGTCGATTTTCTTATTGAATTATCCGTCAAAATATGTAAAATTTCGTTTGTATTTATGCTAGTCGAACTGCTGACTTCATTTTTGAAGAAGTAATTGTTTTTTCTTTCCGAAAACAAACAGCACGTGGAAACTTGTCTTATATTATGTATGACAATAACTTTTACAATAGATACACAATATCAACAACTATAAATTATTTGTTGTAAGTGATGTGTCTAGAAACAGAAAGTGCCTTCGGTTCTTTAATAACAATTTTTAATATATGACAGGCTCTTTTTATATTTTCTGAAATACAAGGTGCATTCAAGTTCTAAGGCCTCTGATTTTTTTTCTCCGGACTGGAAAGAGATAGAAACATGCGCATTGTTTTAAAATGAGGCCGCGTTCATTGTCAATATGTCCCAGAGATGGCATCACCGTACGGCAGATGGAATTTTACTGCCAGCGGCGAGAATGAGAACTGTTTTAAATACTTAAAATGGCGACGTTTTCCTTACTTGAACAGCATGCAATCATTCGTTTTCTGAATTTGCGTGGTGTGAAACCAATTGAAATTCATCGACAGTTGAAGGAGACATGTGGTGGTGGTTTAGTTTAGTGGAGTTATGGATGTGTCGAAAGTGCGTTCGTGGGTGCGACAGTTTAATGAAGGCAGAACATCGTGTGACAACAAAACGAAACAACCTCGGGCTCGCACAAGTCGGTCTGACGACATGATCGAGAAAGTGGAGAGAATTGTTTTGGGGGATCGCCAAATGACTGTTGAACAGATCGCCTCCAGAGTTGGCATTTCTGTGGGTTCTGTGCACACAATCCTGCATGACGACCTGAAAATGCGAAAAGTGTTATCCAGGTGGGTGCCACGAATGCTGACGGACGACCACATGGCTGCCCGTGTGGCATGGTGCCAAGCAATGTTGACGCGCAACGACAGCATGAATTGGACTTTCTTTTCGTCGGTTATGTCAATGGATGAGACGTGGATGCCATTTTTCAATCCAGAAACTAAGCGCCAGTCAGCTCAATGGAAGCACACAGATTCACCGCCACCAAAAAAATTTCGGGTAACTGCCAGTGCTGAAAAAACGATGGTGTCCATGTTCTGGGACAGTGAGGGCGTAATCCTTACCCATTGCGTTCCAAAGGGCACTACGGTAACAGGTGCATCCTACGAAAATGTTTTGAAGAACAAATTCCTTCCTGCACTGCAACAAAAACGTCCGGGAAGGGCTGCGCATGTGCTGTTTCACCAAGACAACGCACCCGCACATCGAGCTAACGTTACGCAACAGTTTCTTCGTGATAACAACTTTGAAGTGATTCCTCATGCTACCTACTCACCTGACCTGGCTCCTACTGACTTTTGGCTTTTTCCAACAATGAAAGACACACTCTGTGGCCGCACATTCACCAGTCGTGCTGCCTCAGCGATTGTCCAGTGGTCAAAACAGACTCCTAAAGAAGCCTTCGCCGCTGCCATGGAATCATGGCGTCAGCGTTGTGAACAATGTGTACGTCTGCAGGGCGATTACGTCGAGAAGTAACGCCAGTTTCATCGATTTCGGGTGAGTAGTTAATTAGAAAAAAAATCGGAGGCCTTAGAACTTGAATGCACCTCGTATGATTCTTTCAGCTATGTGCCGAAAAGATGCTCTACATGTAGACTGCTCAGACGTTTGCGTAGGTCACTTAAAATAATGTCATGTAAAAATTTCACATGTGCGAATATTTCCCCTACAATCCAAATAAATAATTTTGACTACACATGGCAAGCCATCACAGGGTGATTCTATTCATTGGGTTCGAAAGGGAGACAAATGGACCAGATGATTCTAAGCACTATGGGACTTAACATCTGAGGTCATCAGTCCCCTAGCCTTAGAACTACTTAAACCTAACTAACCTAAGGACATCACACACATCCATGCCCGAGGCAGGATTCGAACATGTATTATAAAAATCGTTTGAGTATCAGTAGGTATACGTTTTTTCGCGAGGTTTCTTCTACTTTTCAAGCATAAGCAGATTGTATTTTCTCAGTTAGAATAGGAAAGATAAATAAATGTGCAGCACTTTTCCCAGTTACTCAACACGGTATGCTTGTGTTGATCGTCAGACACAGTAAACAATGCAAGTCTGTCTATAATTCTTGCCCAATGTTCATGGCTTTTTTTATTTTTACACATTTTATACAACTCCATATTTTAAAGGCAGACGATTTGATGACACGCCTTTCTCACAAAGACTTATAGGTATTACTGTGCTCGTCACCTTTCCTGCATGCGCGCGTACTTCAATGCGCGGCAGTCAGTGACCGACACTCGAATGGACCAGTAATGCCGCAGCTGGCTCCCACCACCACCAAGATATGTGACGCCCACTCTAATGACCTAGAATCACATACTAAGAAAAGGGATGAATACTTATCTGCCAAGATAGATAAAATTAACATTAAGTGTAAAATCTTCTAATGTAATGAACGAAACAATGAAAACTTTGGTCTCCTAATTAGAGTGGAATAAATAAAGAACAGGAAAGAAGAGAGCAATAAATAAAGAACAGACTAAAATAGCTGAACAGATTGATAAAGAAACTAAACAAGTAGAAGATCTAAAAATCAGAGGGCAGGAGTTAATTGATGACTATCTTAGTACACAGATGACTAAGATAGCGGAGGATTTGTCAGAACGGTTAGAAGCAAAGGAGGGAAAAGTTCACACGCTATCGAGAACGCGACGCAACAGAATAAACCAAATGCACCGCGACGCAAGGAGGTAGACAGCATGGAACAAATGAAAGCAGAATTCAATCTTATTAAGGAGAAAGTTTTATCCAAGATGTCTATGTCGCAGGAATATGTTAGTAACAGTTTGTCAAAAGGTGAAGGTAGTCCTAAAAGACAAAACCAATATGAAAGATATCCAGAACCGTATTCTAGAAATCATTCGCCCGTTAGGAAGCGAAAGCCGCGAGGGAGCGATCATAGTAACGGTAGAAGTAACGATGAGTCGGATCCTGAAGAGCAATATTATGATCGCAAGGGGAGTGTTTCATCCTTTAAGGTTGAACACAGTATTTTCAAAGCTAGACAATTTCAAATATTTTCGAACAATAAAAATTCTCTACACCCAGTTGTGTTCATAAAAAGTTTAAGAAATGTATTTCCCCGATCTTGTGAGGAACAAGGTAAAATACAGTTTATAGTGTCAAAGACCATTGGAGATGTGTCACTGTGGGCATCGGAAGCAGCTGAAAGTTGTAGAACATGTAGAGATTTTGAAAATTTATTCATCGCGAAATATTGGTCGCAAAGCAAACAAAATCGATTAAGGAATGAAATTTATAGTCCGGTTATTTTATAATCCTAAAAATGGGACTTTACGAAAATACTTTGACAAGTACATCAATAAAACTCGATACTGGGATGATCTCTTTAGTCACAGAGATTATTAGAATTCCCAAGGAAAATTACCTATTTGTTTATGCGAGAAATTAATAAACGTACCGGACGAAGATGATGACCAATTTTTGTCAGTTATTGATTCCCTGGACGTAATTCAGGTAGACGCCAAGAGCATGGGGAATCAATTTCACAGTAATAATTCTAACAAGTCTCAACAAAATAACTGCTGTAGTGGCGATAACAGTAATAGTAAAACGAAAGACAATGGAAAGGGTCACCATGTTAATCGAAATCAGAATAGTAAGTATAATTAAGTGTTACGTATTTTTAAAATGTGTAACTACTATAGTGACTTGTCCCATATCATGTAGTACTCTCTGTACACAAAATGATTCAGTGGGTCAATAAAGAATGAATGAATGAGCAATCAGGACAATGGTAATCAGTCTGGAGATAAAAATTATAAAGAGAATAATTCTAATAAGAATTACGGAAGTAATGGACAGAATCGTAGTAATAACGTCAAATGTAGCAATAGATATCAGCAGAATCAGAATGGATACAATTCAAATGGTTTTTATAGAAAACGAAAGTACGAAGAACAGTCGGGACAGCAAGGACAAGCGCAAGACAGGCATGTTCAGTGGGGTAATGGACAAAATATTCAGTGGGAGCTCCCACTAATGTTATTACAGCTAACGGACAATTTGTAGCAACGCCCTTAATGTATATGCCTGAGAATATGTCTATTAGCAGTAACAATGAATGGAATGGTTTGAATTCTGAGGTTTGATTGGTGGTACTCCATAAAACGGGTAACCAACAAACAGATGCAACAAACTAAAAACAGCTGCCCTGAGCCTTTACAGTGTAGCTGGCGAAGAGGCGGGCGCCAACAAAATATTAAGAGAGGGTCTCTTGAGGTATAATGATGGTACGGAAATTAGAGAACTCTTAGATAATCCACGAAAATTAGATAATAATCCTATTGAAGTGGTGCAAGCCTTTGTTAGAGTTAAAATGTTAGATGAGATAGCAGTTTGTAGTGTGAGGAATATTGGACTTTATAAATATTTGAATAGCAAATACAAGTCTCCAGTATTACCTGTAGCCAACTGTACTTTGTCTGGAGCATTAGGAGCCCATTCTGTACCCATAAAGGCCCAGGTACAGGTAGAAATAGTAGCGCAAGGGGAACGACCTCCATGTTGGCTTCTAATTTAACTTACCTCTGTATTCAGTATTCAGTGATGGGATTTTATGTGTGAACAAGACATAACGCTCGACACTGCGAAGGGGGGTGGGGAAGGTGTTCCTTAAGGGGACCACACCGTGGTTCAGGTCGAAAAAAATCGATTTTCGGTTTTAATCATATTTCGACAGTGTTGGAATTGTGTGAACAATATATTTCGTGTGTGACGGCGCAAAGTGCACTGTGTAAAATAGACCTCTTTGGCATTGTCTAACACTCTTTGTGTGCGCTAATTATTCTGTTGTGTTCACTGTAAATTTTTATTTGTTCTTGAATGTGCAAATATAGTTATTAGTAAAATGTCCTTTTTTTCTCCTTAATACTTATTCAGCTGCGCAAATTCCAATAGATAGATTAAGGTTTTACTTAAGTACTCTGAAAAGGATTTTGCTGAAAGAAAATTTGTTTTAGCATTTTCCTACCACGTGTGTTTATGTGCCACGCCCACTTTCCTGTCACCCACTTTTCTGCATATATTTTAGATTTTTATATCCCCTACATTGCATGTAAGGTTTTTTATTTTTGTTTACTCCCTAGTGTGTTGGTTATCCTTGGAATGCCATGGTGGGTATTCTTTTGTTTCTGCTATTTGTAAACAATATGCTTTCAAACACACGGTTAGTTTTGTTCAACTGTGTTTGCGAGTAGTTGTTATACTTACTTTGTAGGCATGCATACAATGAAACTAGGAGTTCGTGATGCTATTATTACATTCAGTTGTGGTAATATTGGAAAGTGTTGGGTACTGAAATAGCTGGGGATTAATCCTGGTGAAAATATGATCATTGGGCTGCAACATTGCGATAAAATGAGGATAGCCGATGCAGACAGGTCTGCATCTAATATGGCCAAGAAAGCAAGACAAACATCCAGGAAGGTGAAAAAGACGCTGGAAGACCTGCTAGAGGCCAAAGAAGGGTCATCATATGCAGCAGGACTGTTTTAATTAACTGTAAGTAACAAATATAAAAAGTTTTTTCTTTAATGTCAATTTCCCTCAAACTAAAGTTTTTGGTACATATATCCCATTATATCAGAAACTATCATAGATAAATGAATGAAATTTTCAAAGACTCTGTATAACATAAAAAAACTGTCTCTGGTACCACATTCATTAATGTTCCCCATTAGGAAGTTCACAAAAAATATTTTCTGCAGATAAAACGTAATATTATTTGTTAATAAATTTTAAAAAAGTATTTCTTAAAAACTATAAAATGGATAAACTATATTTTAGTACAGTTGACTCTTTCGGCATCATGTAACACAGTAAAAATATTAAGGTGCTGCATCAGATAGTTTTTTTTTTTTTTTTTTTTTTTTTTTTTGCAGAAATGGGTCAAATACTTGCATGGGTTAAATAGGCAGGGTGTGGTCCCTTTAAACAATCAGGGAGGGGTTATTGAGTTTCAGTTAGTCCTGAAACTGGAATTTCAAAACAAAGTATGTAATCAAATTAAAATAAGAAATAATGAGGCCAAAATACTCTACTTCAACAAAAAGGCCCCCCATAGGCCCATATATTCGTTAACTGATCAAGGAGCATCAGATGTCAGTGAACTTATAAAAGTTAAAATCCAAGAATCCGAATATCTAACTAATGAGCAAAGGTGCGAACTAGCTGCAGCACTTCGAAATCATGTAATGTTTCTGATAAAAAATCCTGGCATTATAAAGGATTGAGAATAGCTGATCGCGTAATAGACAGAAACGTACTTATTAGTAAAGTTCAGCTAGCCTTGCACAAAGCTGGGATGTTAAGGAAACAAAAGTATGATAGGAAACTAAAGTTTATACGTATAATTTGAATGATAAAACAAGTACTGTTATAGAAATACACCAAATCTGTGGTGAAGAAGATGAATAAAAAATGGCATCATCTACGTACCGGACCGTATAAGGTAAACAAGGTTCCACATCTGGGTAGTAATGTATTGGGAGATATCCATAAAATGAGAAGAGAATGAGGAAGAAGAGTTTAGTTACTGTATATAGGATAAATTATACTTTTAGGGGTGATTTCATGTAAATGTTAGGAAACTATCTTAGTGTATGTTTTATGTCCGCTAATTTGCACTGTTAGTGAATTTATGTTCTAATATTAAGTTGAATAAATGCCTTAGATGTAAAGTCAGTCACATGAGGCCAGTATACGTAAAAACACGATGAGTACTGAAGCAGTAATTCAGTACTTATTGTTAGTGTGAGGACAGTTGTCCTAAAAGTTAAGTCAATTATTTCCTATTTAATGGGGGTTGATCCTAATTCAATGGAACAAACTATGAGAGTTTTTGCAATATATAATCACCGACTGTGACTGACCTTGTATCAAGAACTAGCTTGAGGACAGAATCTTGGTACTATACTTAGTGATTTGATGAAGTGTGGCACTGTGTTTAAAGATAAACGTAACTGTATCATAACGTGTGAGACAGAAGCTTGGTCAGTCATATCATGCGCGTTGTGTGTTCGGAACTGAATAAAAGACAGAATCTGGGCTCGTGACACACAGGAAGTGGTTAATTACGTGTTTAGAATTGAAAAGACAGAATCTGAGCTCATGATGGAGGACATTGATTCATCATGTGTTGTGTCTGTACGTGGGTAGAACTGAAAGGACGAATCTGTTTACGTAACTAGTTGCACACTTATTAAATGCAATTCATGTCAGTGTTACTATAAAATGAACTCCATGCGATTATGTATTTCTAGAATCTGTGTTAAACACAGTGTCGTGAGTGATTTGGTGAAAAATAACTATGATCAAGTTTATTTCGTGAAGCTCACGAGCACTTAAGGTGATAACTATTTTAAACGTGACTAATTATTATTCTTTTGTCATGAAGTGATGCATTTGTTGATAGTGTATATATGCACAAGTTTTATGTTCCATACCCACACTATCTACGAGACTGTGTTGTGCAGAACCAGTACCTTTGAGAATCAGAGCTGCAACGTGCTGACGCTGCACAACCTACCTGATGGGGGTGTGAATACACACCGCCACTACCTACATTTTACAGAAAGAGATTACTTGCTGAGGCCGCCACAACTATCTGATGGTTGAGATGACGCGTTGTCGCTGCCTGAATTCTCTGATGGGATGAGAGCACATTAAGCTGCAGCAGAGTACTTCTACATGAAATGAGAGTCAAGATGCTGTACTAGTATCCTGTTGGTCAAAATTGCACGCAGCTAGGGATCAAGACGTTAAGAAGATAGCAACAACGTGTAGCGGGACTTTGAATTTCGCCACGCTACACTCATTCTCTCAGATAAAAATTATACTGTCGCAGCGGTATGAGCGCTCAACGGCAGAGAAAATACTAAAATTGTAACTCTTTTTTTTTGTTTTTCTATCCGTTTCTTTATTGTCTCTCGAGAGCGGAACCTTAATGCAGACGTGATCTGATTAAGACGAAAAAACTTATTAATGTGAAGACATTGTGGAAGTTGTTATGAAATTCAGAGGATGGAGAAAAGCAACTAAAATAAATTGCATTTAATATCAAGACGGTTTTATATACATTAGAAATTCCTGGACAATGAAACTTATTGCAAGATTTCGGAGCAGACTTTTCACGCAGAAATGAAGTAGGATATTTTTGAAGACCTGGACGCCGCACGAAACAAGAAGACATGTTAACATGGTAAAGGATGAACTATCTACGCCATTTCCCTCTGTCGGTTACATTTTGTTATTCTCTGTTCTTTTTCAATAATTTTTTTAGTCGAAATTGGTTTAACTTTTACTCAAAAACGCCACAAGGACCACCTCAACAATAGCTTTTTCGAATCACGAAGTCCGATAACTTTTCTGTAATACGAAGTCCGATTTGCATTTCATTCTTTCCTTTTTTCACGGTCATTTATGATTTTAAAACTCCCTTTTTTATTCACCATTTCTTCCACATTTCCAACCTTTTCTTTTATCAACCATTACAAACGACAACCCAATAATCAGATGGTCGTCTGAAGCTGCTTATGTCAAGATTGACGATGAGGCCGAGAAAGAAACCTGTGGGGGACAACATCTGCAAACTAAAACCTCACGCAAGAAAGCAATGATGCACTAAAATGCAATGGAAGATGATAAGATCTCAATAAGTACTTCGTCAATCAGGAAGAAGAAATAAGATGCACCAGTGATCAAGATATAACATCCACCGCTGATTAATAATTATAAGAGGAGACATATCAGCAAATAGTCAGCTGAACGAATGTATCCTGCAAGTTATAAGACGAGGCGAGTACATAAGTTGGAAACAATCTCACTGAGGTGCTGACGTAACGAACAAGTAACTGAAGTCAGAATGCAGACAATGCTAACAACAATCTGTCGAGTCGCTAGCCTATTCAAGAGGCGGCCCGAAAAGATGAGTTCTATCTCAAATAATTGCTGCATTCCCCGGTGCAATTGCACTCATGAAAATTGGTTCTACTTTCCCCTGTGTAACTGCACGGAGGGCCTCAAGAGAAGTTGATAAGCTGACATCGGCTGAAAACTCTATCAAGCTCAAGGTCGAAAATTGTTCTTTTGGACAACTTTTAAACAGTTGTAAAGTACTTGCAATGAACTTACTTATTTATGATAGGTAGACTTATTCTGCATAATATACTCATGAAGTATTTAAATAACTTATAATATGTAAAAATCTATGATTACATTACGTAAACATGTTATTTATAAGAACCACTGTAAAACTATCCCCAAATAGATCAGCAAATATAAGTTCATTCCCCCTTTTAGGAGAAAGCAAAGACTGCCTACTTTAGTGCAAATATAAATATCACGGTTAAGGGTGAGAATGACAACACTGTGCAGCAGAGTGCATACTGTTGTCATTCGGGGGGGGGGGGGGGGAGGAGACAGGAGAGAGAGAGAGAGAGAGAGAGAGAGAGAGAGAGTGCTTTTATAACCGTTCCTTTAATTGAGAACAATATTACCAGACTTGTTCTCATACAGGGGAGAGGTGATCCATAATAACAAAACTAATAGCATTGAAAAAGTTTAATTAAAATTATCAACATTTAATCTCTCATCAAAATAACGCCCACAGCTAAGGAGCACCTCAGGGAAATCAAAGAGGGCTCAATGCGGCTACTTAATGTTTCTAAATTCTACTATATACACCATGTGCGGGTATTGTTAGTTCTCTTGTCTTGTTTTATGCGCTCTTAGTAAGTCTACGTAGCTGCGGTCTGTGATATAGCTGACATTTCCGTATGATATGCTACGGAAGGGATCAGAGCTCTTTTGTTAAACTGCAAGAAAAGTGACTAGTTAATTTATACCGGCCAGACTTACGTTGAAACTTATACTGAGGTCTAGGTAGATTTTTGCCGTAAGGTCACGGACTAAGAAAATCTGAGGAATTGTGTGCGCGAGAATAAGTTGCACTCAGTATTTATTAAACTCTATTACATGCTGAATAACTGATAATTGAATCTGTGGGCTGTACGAAGGGAGGTGAAATTTAACACAAGGACGGAATTGGACACTTATACTTGAGCCGCTGAAACATTGCACTTGACGTTTGCATATGAAGAGTATCCAACTGTAGCTAAGTTACTAGTCTCTTTAAAAGAAAGTGAACTCTTCAGGGGTGGTAAAACATCACTAAAATTGTGCTAAAAATATGGGTTTCTGTTACAAAACGCTAGACGGACGAGAAGTACTGTTAGAAAGGGCACATATTGTTACCACTCGAAGCATTTTCTTGCACAAAATTGTAGGCAGAGACAGCGTAACAAGTGAAGAACGAGAGGCACTAGGTGTTCAACGTGGGGCGCCAGCCAATCACAGCGCAGTGAGCACTGCTGTTACTCACTTGCTGTGACGTCAAAGTTCCCGCGTTGTTTAGTGAATGTGTAAACAACGTGAATTGTATGTTGTTTACCGTGTGTTTTCGTCGTACTGTGTTCTATATCGTTGTGACTTTTGTTATGTTGTGAGTTTACATACTTGGAAAATGTCACCGAAAAGACTTCGTTTACCTAGTGACACTCCTTTGCGTTGAGGGGTGCCGCTAAACAGCCAGGCACTGGAGTTACTATGCAGAACTCATGAGTTTTACGAGCAGGAGAAAAACTACGTAAGCATTCATGGACAGAGATCAATGCCTGCCAATAAAGTGGTGGAACGTACGTCGAAAACTCTTGGAATTAGTGCAAGAACCGTAGTAAGTAAAGGAGTATCACTACAAAACTTGGAAGCTACTGAAGTGAGCCGTAATGATACCAAGCTGTCTGGATCAAATAATACGTTTTTAACGACCCCGGGAAAGAAGAAAAAGCAGTCTAGTCCTATAACAGATTCTTTCCAGACTGATGCAATTTGCAAGCATTTTTATGCTTACTACAGCAGAAAAGAGTATCCAACTGTAGCTAAGTTACTAGTCTCTTTAAAAGAAAGTGAACTCTTCAGGGGTGGTAAAACATCACTAAAATTGTGCTAAAAAATATGGGTTTCTGTTACAAAACGCTAGACGGACGAGAAGTACTGTTAGAAAGGGCACATATTGTTACCACTCGAAGCATTTTCTTGCACAAAATTGTAGGCAGAGACATTCATTCCATAATTTGGCTGGATGAAACGTGGGTTAATGCCGGGGAAGCTGTCAGTAAATGCAGCAGTGGCCATCAGCTGACGGGAAGAGGAGCTAGATTATCTGTGGTCCATTCAGGCTCCTCCAGTGGTTCTGTCCCTGACGCAGTTTTCGTTTTTAACTAATTAACATTTCATTTCCAATCGGACAGAAAAAAAAATAAAACAGAAAAAATGTGGATTAGTAGTAACATCAAAAATAGGAAGTTGAAATAATAACTAACATCCAAATATGTTATTAACTATCTTATCTTCAGTAACGTCACAGCAAATGAAGTGTGATTGATTGTGCAAAAAGTTAACATTAATTATTTTTATTATGAAAACCTGGAATTTAGTCGCCGTTAGAGTGATGATGTTTGTGGCTGCTCCATCTGACGTGTAGATATAACGAAAAGTTGGGCATATACAGTAGATAATGACATTATTATCTTAGTTCAGAGAAGTTGATGACCACATATCGACGGAGGGTGGCTATAGAAGTCGACTTGCTTATCTGGTATAACAGTTGGGCATTCTACTCATGCATTATCTAATTATTGTGTTCATACATTTTACTGTGGCATGATCTTTTATTCAAATTCTGTTGCTTTTAGACACTTATTTG
This sequence comes from Schistocerca cancellata, assembly GCF_023864275.1. Taxonomy (NCBI): domain Eukaryota; kingdom Metazoa; phylum Arthropoda; class Insecta; order Orthoptera; family Acrididae; genus Schistocerca; species Schistocerca cancellata. The sequence goes on along the minus strand of NC_064631.1, from coordinate 349,203,712 downwards.
ATTTTGTTATGCATATAAGTGAAAAGAACATTCTTGTAATTGTCAACATGTCAGTATTTTTGTAACTGAACTTTAACACTTTGTCACATAAAAAAAGTTGACTATTGTAATTTGGATTTAATTAACAGATTAGTTAAAAATCTTTGTTGTAAAATGTAGCATTGTATAATTTCATATGAGGATTATAATGTATTCAAACATATTTATGATAAAAGACATTTTGCGGTGTTCAGTGATCCTTGATGTGCAAAACAAAACTTTTTCAAAATTACAACTTTCGCAGACTGAATTTTCACTCTGCAGTGGAGTGTGCCCTGATATGAAACTTCATGGCAGATTAAAACTGTGTGCTGGATCATGACTCGAACCCAGAATCTTTGCCTTTCATAGCAAGTGCTCTACCAGCTGAGCTACCTGAGCACAACTCATGACTTGTCCTCACAGCTGTACTTCTAACAGTACATTAGCTCCTACCTTCCAAACTTCACAGAAGTTTTCCTACGTACTTGTGGGACTAGCACTCCTGGAATAAAGAATTCTGTAGAGACACGGATTAGCCCCAGCCTGGATGATTGTTTCCATAATGATTTTTCATTCTGCAGTGGAGTTTGTACTGGTATGAAACTTCCTGGCAGATTAAAGCAGCCTGTCATATCAGTACTATGCCTTTCGCAAGCATGTGCTCTGCCAACTGAGCTACGCAAGCATGACTCACAACCCATCCTTGTGAAAGGCAGTCGTACTGGGTTCAAGTATTGGTCCAGCACACAGGTTTAATCTGACAGGAGGTTTCATATCAGCACACACACCACTGCAGAGAGAAAAGTCATTATGGAAACAAAGCTACAGTCTGTGATTAAGTCATGCCTCCATAATGTTCTCTCTTCCAGAAATGCTACTCCTGCAAGTTATGCAGGAGTTTTGAAGATAGAAGATATGGTACTGGCAGAAGTAAGGCTGTGAGCACAGGTCACGAGTCATGCTTATGTAGCCCACCTGGTAGAGCATTGGCCTGTGAAAGGCAAAAGATCCTGGGTTCAAATCCCAGTCTGGCCGACAGTATTAATCTGCCAGGAAGTTTCATTACAATTTTAATTGTAATCAATTAATATTATGGTTTCAATAATGTAACATTATACATTGTTAAATTACTTGAGGTGACGTGGCAGTGTCTATGGGAGGCAGTTATGAGCTGTCTTTGTAGTACCAGCTATTAGCCAGATTTTGTGATGTCTAATATATGCCACTAATTTCGGAGTAAAGATTGATGTAAACTTCTCTATTAATTTTGATAATATATTGAAAGTTAAAAAAAAATGATTGTGACAACTATGTTATTTAGTAGTTACAGAGCTAATACCATGTTTTCACACACAAGAACAAAGCCCAGTTACCAACAGATTGGTGATGTGCAATAAAATTAACTATAGCCCATAAATTTTAATCTTTTACAATCTTTTGCAAATCACAATTTAAGTGTTTGCATTTCTTTTCTAGCTGAAAATGGGGGCAATTGAAAATGTCGTGATCAGTGGACTCTTCTTCTCCACATTCACATATTAGTGGGTTTCCACAGTGGGTTTCCACATCTCCGGCAACAAGATGTTTTGGATATGGGCCACGACCTGTTAATAGATGCATGATACCTCAAGTAGCTTCAAAGTCGGGTATACTGAGCCTGTTCTTAATCCATGGTAAAGTGTAAAATACCTGCATTGCAGAGCTTCTAGGTCCCAGTCAGAATGCTATTTGCCCAGTCTCCAGGTTTCTTTTATTAGAAATGTGAGCACATTTTATCTCACATTTTCAGTCATATTCTTCACACTCCAGTCAATGTGACACTGCTCTGTAACGTACCACACTATTTGATGTAAATGTCCTGAGATTTGCCAGGAAACTATCAACTGGTTTAGTGCAAAAGACACCAGTGGGCCCATGGAGTATGCTCTGCTGTATTTGTCACAGTATTGTTCTGTACCTTTCCAGTCAAAAGTGATGCATCCAGATGTTGGCAGTGAAGCCCATATAGCATTAAAGATAGGTTTTTGATATGACTGCACAACATGCAGCAATAATTTATAGTCAGTAGTGCCAGCATAGACAATATTATACGTAACTTTGACCACTTTCCAAATAACAGACTTTACAAGTTCTACAGCGTTCCTTCTCTCCTCTAGAAGAATGCCTAGATACCATCTAACAATGCTACATTTTACAGAGATTCCATCAGGCCTAAGGACTGGATTTCTGGTAAGAGAAAGTCTTCAGTTCAGAAGTGAGTTTGTGGTTTTCTGGAAAGCTATTGCCAGTTTGTTGTCCGTGCACCATCATTGCCTCTGAACACAGACACATCATTCATCTTTTCCTCAATAGTCTTCCTGGAGCCTGCAAATTCAACTACTAGGATGTCACCCACATACGCAACACCTGTTCAACAATTTGTCCCCTGTATAACATATGTAGGAAAGGTTCAGTATCTATCTATTTATTCATGCTTCACATTACTGTCTATTATCTAAGAAGCTAGCTTAGGCCATAAAGTCACGTTTTTGTGGATAGTAAGAAATATATGCATTAATTATTTCTTCATGGTTCATATAAACATTTAGAGAAAAGAATGCTTAATTCTACAAAAATGCTACTACTACAGCTACTTTCTACCACTACAAAACTACAATAAAAACCACTTAACCAGTTACCCAACTTAATAGCACCGTTCTGTCTATATTCATGAATTAGAGAGCATCTTAACTGGTGATGTTTCTGTCTGCTGTTGTCCCTCTCATACTACTCCAGTCAAAGCCATTGCCTGCTGGATTCCTTGGGTTCAATGCTATAGCATCCCAGAACAATGGACCACGTATGGAGCCTTCAGGACAGCTGTAGGTAATCTACTACATGCCATTGAATGGTAAATCCATTACAGTAATTGACAAACTCTTGTACAGATATTTGGGAACCTATCTCGGAGGCATGTAAACACTGCAGACCACCCAAGATTGTCAAATGTGCCTACGATGTCAATCATGAGTGCAACTAAATATTTCAGAGTCAAATTTTCTATGATGTAAGAACTCTATTAACTATGTTGTGTTTTGTAGTAACTAATCTTAACAACAATGAATTTAGTTTGTGCAAGATGGCTGGCTTCGTGTCATGTGAGTGCGCGGAATGGCACACTGCTTCTTTATTGTTTCAACCAATTAATGCCATCTTTTCAGAATGTTCATACTCAGCAATATTGTTATTTGTGCACTGATAGTAAATTTTAAGATACATGATTTTAGACTGATGAATTCAGCCACCTTTCATGTTATGGCAAAATATGGGAAGACCACAAAAATGGAAACTGAAACACAAGACAACACAGAATCGAATGCCAGTGATAGCCAATTCACGGATAGTAAGGTAGAAGCCAGCAAACACAAGTATTAAACAATGTTCATCAGCCAGTTGTCAAGTGAAATGTCAAGTAAATATTTTGAAATGCATAATTAAATATCATCTAAATATGACGAAATCTCCAATCAGATGTCAGTTAGATGAAATGTCAACTAAATGTAGTAAAGTGTGGAGTCTGTACAACGAAATGCAATCTAACCTAAATGAATGTCATCTACCCTAAATAAAATGTCATCTAACTTAAATCAAATGTCAACTAAGCCAGATATATTGTCTAGACAAGGAACCATATCCTCCAAGATCTCAATTAATCTCAATGAAAGACTGGATTCAGAACTGCCCCATATAGTGCATCAGTGTGATACTGGAGTCTCATCTCAGAAAGGCACTTCTGAAGGAGTAATTAAGACTGAAGTAAACCCATTTGAAACTGTGTTAAGTAGAGAATCACCAGGGTGTCAAGAACAGTATTACATCACAAATTAATTGTATATGACATGAGCTGCACATTGTGAAAATATTAGTCTTACACAAGATGGTGAAATGTATACAACCAAAATAAATCTTGAGAGTCCGCCAATCAAGCATATCTCTTATGGAATAGGGGCAGCATCGTATTTACAGTCAGTCTTATTAGGTGAATGCTTTTTTAAAAATGAATGATTTCAGGTTTCTCTATCGATGTGAATAACAATAATAGCAATAACAATAGCAGCACACTGTGCTTTAAATTCTACAGTCATAGCAGGTCAAAAGACTATTGTATCAATCCTGTGATGCAGATCAACATGCCATACATGGCCCACCAAATGTTATTAACACTTAGGCGCTGACGCCCGTAAAAATACGGGCGTGCGCGGCTTGCCCGAAAGCCTGGCGCCCGTAATTTTACAGGAGCATGTTCTCCTTCTTCCCCTTCCTTCCTTTGTGTGTTCTTACAGCTCCCGCTAGTCTGGGAGGTGCTGCATGGACTGTAGTTCGAGTATTGGTCACTAGATGTTGGGGGCATGCTGTGGAAGGGTGTGCTTCCCTTTTTATTTGTCGGGTTTTGAGAGCGGCAATTTTTTCCCACGCGGTCTCAGTAGCATCGACATGGTGAAGTATGGCTTGACGGATGAAGAAATTGCTCGCGAGTTATATCGCGATTTAGAAGAAAGTGACGTTAATTTGTAGAGGAAGATACTGCAGATGACTCTGATGATGATGTGGACTACGTTCAAGAAGTAGTTTCTGGCAGTTCAGGTAAAGAATTCTGACAACAAAACATGTATAATTTTTGTTCAGGTTTTCACTGAAAAAACTCTCAGTACGTAATTATGGTTTTATTTGCAAATACTACTCTTCTGATAGATTCAGAAGAGGAGAGCAGATGTCCAAGCACTTCAGCAGCAAGTAATCACGTCGATATTGTGCCTGAAGAACGAGCGAGACTGACTGCGAGGGGGAAGCTGAGACCTGCGCGCCGCACCAATTCTGAGGAAGGTTGGACGACCACTGATTGTGCACCAGATATCGATCTATTCTCAGGACAATCCGGAATATGCAATGTTGTCAGTTTAGACCAGAACAGTGCACCTCTAGAATTTTTTCATATTTCCTGACAGACAGTATGATGAAACATATAAAGGAACAAACTAACCTGTATGGTCAACAATGCATCAGGAAATTATGAAGCACAAATTCCCTTTCACCCACCTGCTCATTATCAAAGTGGAAAGGAGTTACACTTATGGAAATAAGGAAGTTTCTGGCAATTGTAGTCCATACATGTGTAAGTGTGAGGCCATGTATACGAGAGCACTGGTCCAAGAACCCTGTTGTGTCGTGTAATTTCTGTCCAAACATCTTGAGCTGTGACAGATTTCTTTCTATTTTGAGAAATTTCCACATTGGTGGTAATTCCTTAGCTAAGACGAAAGGAGAAACTGGCTATTACCCACTGCACAAGGCGAGACCCCTCCTAGATAATGTGTGTGCTAATTTCCAGCATGTGTATAAACCATCTCAAAAAATTAAAATAGATGAAGGCATGTGTAAATTTCGAGGTTGTGTGTATTTCAGACAGTACACGCCACAAAAACCAAATAAATACGGTATGAAACTGTACGTGTTATCCGAATCTGACACAGGTTACATCTGGAATTTCTCTGTTTCGCGGGTGAAAGGTCTGACACAGTGTCTCTGGTGAAGACATTGCTTGCAGATCTGTCAGGTAAACGCTAGACTTTGTTTACGGACAGAAGATTCTACACAAGTCCAATACTTGCTTCAGAACTGGAAGCTGCAAAAACTGCTCTTGTGGGAACAACAAGAAAATCTCAGCAGGGATTGCGTCGTGCTATGAAAGATCCAAACCTTCAGCGAGGTGAAATTATTTTCAGGCGTAAAGGAAATATGTTAGCACTGTGTTGGAAGGACAAAAGAAATGTGCATACGATAAGTACAAGGCACACTGCTGAGATGGTCACTTTCACTGATCAGAGAGGAAGAGAGAAGTCAAAGTCAGCCTGTGTAGTGGACTACAATAAAAACAAGTTTGCTGCTGACTTATCAGATCAGCGATTGTCATACTGCACATTTGAACATCGAACTGTGAAGTGGTGGAGAAAGTTAGCATTCCATGTTATACTAATGGCGATTGTAAATTCCTCCATATTATACAATAAGGTTACTGGAAAATGCCTCACAACATCTCACTTCACGACAGTTATCTGTGCAGATCTCGCACAAAGCAAAGATCTTGAACCCCGACCTGGTCCATCTGGACCCCCAAGACTATCAACTGGAAATCATTTCCTGGAAAAGATTGAGACAGAAGTAGGTAAGAAACAGAAACAAAACAGTGTGTAGTGTGTTCTCTAAGAGGAAAAAAACTGACTGGAAAAGAGTGGCGAAAAGACACAAGCTACCAGTGTAGTGAATGTAAAGTAGCATTGTGCAAAATGCTGTGCTTAAAAATTTACCACAAAAAGAGCACAATTGCATCCTAAAATAGTTACAGGAGGTATATATATATATACATATATATATATATATAATACAGGGAAACATTCCACGTGGGAAAAATATATCTACAAACAAAGATGATGAGACTTACCAAACAAAAGCGCTGGCAGGTCGATAGACACACAAACAAACAAAAACATACACACAAAATTCAAGCTTTCGCAACCAACGGTTGCCTTGTCAGGAAAGAGGGAAGGAGAGGGAAAGACGAAAGGATTTGGGTTTTAAGGGAGAGGGCATTAGCAGCTTTTTAGCTCAACAGATTAAGAAGTAACCAGCAAGCTTAATTTACAGTTATTTGTTCAGTGCCTTGTAATACATTGCACCAGCCAAAATGCAGCACCACAGTGAATGCTGTTCTCAAACACAGGAGGAGTTGGTTGACATTCATAAGCAGTTGGAGATAGCCCTGACTACTGTCAAATGTTGGCAACTACTGTGAATCGGTGTGTTAGAAGAGCTTCTGAGAGTCATGTACTTGTGAAACCAGTACAAGAGGAACCTCAAGTAATATCCTCTCCTGTGGATCCTGTCTGCTCTGCAGGAAGTACGGGATTTGTCATTACTCGTCCACTTGACTGCAAGTGGCATGTCAGTGGTAGATCTAGGCATCCTGTATGGGGTGGACAGGGGCTGGGAAGGACTCAGGGTGTTGTAATAATCCCCTTAGCCAACAAGTTTGAGGTGCTGTCTTTCACTGACACTGAAACCGAGTTAGTTGGACTCATTTCACCTATTCTGGGGAAACCTGTTTTGTCTGGAGGCAAGAGGAGGTAAATGCAGAAGGGTGGGAGTCTACTGATCATTAGCAATTAATATGTATGGCGAATGATGGTATCCCCTTAGGGAAATTGCAGCAAGGGATAGGAAAGGACACCAGGTGCACTCAGTGGGTATGCTTGAGGGCCTCATGCAACATGTTGAAAAGGCTATTCCAGCAGCCATTGTGGGAACAGTGTGCAACCAACTGTAGTTTGTGTCACACTTTGAAACAAATGATGTTTGTCATTTGGTTTCTGAGGTCATACTTGGGTCATTCCACAGACTGGCAGAGAAGGCTGACAATACCAGCCTTGTGCATGGAGTTTTAACAAACCTCACAATTAGCAGCAATGTCAGATGTGGCTTGAATTCAAACACACAGTATCGACAGCAATTGAGAGATTTACACCAAATAAATTAACGAACAATCGAGCTGATCCCCCATGGTACACACAACGGGTCTGAACACTGTTGCAGAAACAACGAAACAAACATGCCAAATTTAAACAAACACAAAATCAACAAGAATGGGGATGTTTCACAGAAACTCAAAATTTAGCAAGGACATCAATGCGAGATGCTTGTAACATTTTCCACGAAACTGTCTCGAAATCTGGAAGAAAACCCAAAGAGATTCTGGTTCTATGTAAAGTACGCTAGCTACAAGACACAGTTGATGCCTTCTTTGTGCGATAACAATGGAAATACTATCAATGACAGTGCTGCGAAAACACAGTTACTAAACACAACCTTTTGAAATTCTTTCACCAATGTACACAAAGTAAATATTCCAGAATTCGAATCAAGAACAATTGCCAACATGAGTGACTTAGAAGTAGATATCATTGGAGTAGTGAAGTTAATATAAGCAAGTCTCCTCTCCAGACTGTACACCAATTAGGCTCCTTTCAGAGTATGCTGATGCATTAGGTCCATACTTAACAACCATATAGAACCACTTGCTCGACGAAACGTCCATACCAAAAGACTGGAAAGTTGCACAGGTCACACCAATATTCAAGAAAGGTGTGTTTGAACATTATGAATTACCTCGTGCAGAATGGTCTGTTGACACACAATCAACTAGATTTAGAAAACACAGTTCTTGTGAAACTCACTCGAAGTGCTGAGTATTATTGAAAATGGATTTCAAATTAATTCCATATTTATATATTTCCAGAAGACCTTTTACGCTGTAGCTCACAAGTGGCTTCTATTCAAATTGCATGCTTATCATCTCAGTTATGTGACTGGATCCATGATTTCCTGTCAGAGGTCACAGCTCGTACTAACTGACAGAAAGTCGAGTAAAACAGAAGTGATATATGGTGTTCCCCAAGGTTGTGTTATAGACCCTCTGCTGTTCCTTATCTGTATATGTCGTAGGTTGTTACCAGATGATGCTGTCATTTATCTCTAGTAAACTCATCAGAAGATTAAAAAAATTGCACAACTATTTAGAAAAGATATCTGCATGGTGCAAAAATTGGCAATTGACCCTAAATAATGAAAAGTGTGAGGTATCCAAATGAGAGCTAAAAGGAATCCCTTAACTTCAGTTACACGATAAAACAGTGTAATCTAAAGGCCATAAATTCAACTAAATTACTAACTAGGAATTACAATTATGAACAATTTAAACTGGAAAAAACACACAGAAATTGTTGCAGGAAAGATGGGGGAAGACAAACCAAAGACTGAGTTTTCATGGCAGAACACTTAGAAAATGTAACAGATCTACTAAAGAGACTGTCTACACCAGGCATGTCCATCCTCTTTTGGAGTACTGCTGCGTGGTCTGGGATCATTACAAGCAGTACACAGAGTATACCGAGAAAGTTCTAAGAAGGGTAGCATGTTTCGTATTATCGCAAAATAGGGGAGAGAGTGTAATGGACATGATACAGGATTTGGGATGTACACCATTAAAACAAAGGCGTTTTTTGTTACGGCTGAATCTTCTCATGAAATTTCAATCACAAAATTTGTCCTCCAAATGCGAAAATGTTTTGTTGTTGCTGACCTACATAGGGAGAAACAATTAGGGAGAAATTATCATCATAATACAATAAGGGAAATCAGAGCTCGCACGGAAAGATGTAGGTTCTGGTTTTTTCCATGTGCTGTTTGAGAGTGGAATAATAGAGAATTATTTTGAAAATGGTTCGATGAATCCTGTGCCAGGCACTCAAGTGCGATTTGCAGAGTATCAATACAGATGTTGATAGAACTTGCAGAATATTACCCTTATCAAAGAAAAATGCACCTTGGGTATGGGCAAGTGACTGCTAGAAGGAATATGATTCAGTAAAACATGCTTTAATTAACTCTGATATTTTACATTGTCCATATATGTCTAAATATTTCTGTGTTGTTATTGATATCTCATTTGCTGGATTGGGAGCATGTTTATTTCAAGTTCGTGATGAGGACTTCAAGCAAGATATCTGTATGTATTTTACGGATTGTAAGATGCTATGTACTACAAGACACACCTTAATTTTTAAGCAATTTTTTTAAAATTTTTATTATTAGATTGCAAAGCCAGACTTAAAAAATTCTTAGTTTATAAAACTGAACTGACCTTTAAACTCCCTGAAAATCATCATCTGAACATTTTACTTCTTCCTCTTAGTTTTCATGGTTGTCCTCTTCATACATGAGATGGTCTTCACTGCCATCGAGAGGATTAATTATCCTGTACTTCTTGAAACATTTAACAATAACGTCTTCTTTCGCTCTAGACCATGCCTGTTTTATCCACTGACACACTTGTTTGATTGTAGGCCATTTTACTTTGACAAAAATTCATGTTGAGTTTCATTCATCATCCATTTGTTCCAATCCTCTCTCATCACACTTTAAATTGTTTATTTATCTAGATATCAAGAGGCTGCAAATGTGAAGCAAGTCCTCCCGGAATAACAGCAAGCTCTGTGTTTTCCTGTCTCAATTTCTCTTTCACAGAATTTTTCAAATGATGATTAAACTGATCTAGCACAAGAGGAGGAATCTTCTTCAATGAAGCACCTTCCCTTGTCTCCCACACTCTTTTAATCCATAATTTCATACCAGCTTCATCCATCCCACACTTGTTAGGTATGTAAATTGCAACACCTGGTGGCATTTCAGAAGGTTTCAGCATTGTTTTATGCTTGAAAATGATCATTGGATTAAGTTTAGTACCACCTGCACAATGTGAAAGGATAACAGTGTAGTGCATTTTTTCATGTCCATTTTTTTTATAGTTACAGTTTTTGCTCCTTTCATGACAACAGTTCTGTTACTTGGCACATTAAATGTTGGAGGAGTTTCATCCATATTCGCTATTTGGCTTAGTTCCACACTGGTTTTCTTTTGATGTTAAATAACAAAGCGATGGAAAAAAGATTATTTTTCTTGATATTCTTGCAGCAATTTCTGAGATATTTTGGTTTTGGTTTGCACGCTAAGTCCATGACACTTCATAAACTTGCAGAACCAACCAAATTCACCCTTTAAGTCTGTTCTTATTTACTAGTAAGCCAATCATGAATGGTTTTTTCTGTTGGTGGAGACCCTAAATGTTGCTCAGCTGCTCTGTTTCTATGTTCTTCTGCATAAGCTGCTACTTTCTATTTATAGCCCACATCATATGAATACCTTTTACTTTTTTTCCAGTATGAAACTAGCTTCTAAAAAAAATATTGTACTGTTACTGATAACACAAATCACTTTCAATTCAAGTTCACTGGCAACGTAGACTGCAATGATGCATCATAGGCTGGACAGTGTTCTGGGTTTGTGATGGTGGAGCGGGGGGGAGACAGTATTAGCAAGCTTGTGAATCCCCACAACTCATGTTTGTCACATCAGTGCACTGCTGCTGCCAGTTGAATTCAATTTTGCCAGATAGAGAGAGGTTTCCCGCAGCATAGAATATATGGCCATTCTTAAGACTGGCAGGAATTTTAATTCAAACACTGGACATTTTTATATTAATTTTGATATAAAACACACCTGAATTTTAAAGGCAATTTTTCAAAGAAAAGAGTACATCTTACAGTCCATAAAATATAATGTAACTGCACACTGTCAAAATGCAAGTGAGCCTACTCTGCTACTGAGTTGGAAACTCCAGTTGTAATTTGGGCCTTTAAGGAGTTCAGTTACTATATTTATGGAAAAACTTCAAAGTCTACTTTGATTATCAGGCATTAACCTTTATTATGTCATATAAACTACTCCATGCATGCCTGGCACTTGGTCACCATTTTTACAAGAGTACAGTTTTTAAATCATACACATTTCAGGGAAAGATAACAAAGTGGCCACGCTCTGCCTTGTCTACCAAAAAGTTTACCAGAGTACATAGAACTTTTATGGAAGCAACCACTGATTATTGTTCATTTTTAATGAATACTGTAATTACACAGTATTATTTAAATATGTGCCAAAATATGGCTGATATGCAAAATGATAATCAGCACTGGTGAAAATCCTACTGAAAAATTAAATCATTACTACAAAATATGTAATGAGGTTTTATTCTATAGATGTGATGTACAATCTGACACATAGTGTGTTAGTATTCCAGCCGCCAGCCGTATGTCAGGATGCCTTAATTTGGTGCATACATCACATGTGGGGCAATTATGCAAGAAAGATGAATTTGTATTTTTATTTTCCCAGTATGAGGAGGTAAATACAACAGTTGCAACAATGTCTCTCATATCAGAAAACAAAAGCATCGGAAAAAAGTTATGATACATAATTGTATCCTATCATATCAACAAAACAACTACAAATCATTTCAATTGATATTGCAGGACCTTTGTCCTCTGCTAGAGGCAGACTTAAATACATAGTAGCTCTTTATGATATTTTCATATCAACAAAACAGCTACAAATTGTTTCAGTCAATGCTGCAAGACCTCATCCTCTGCAAGAGGCAGACTTAAATGCATAGTAGCTCTTTATGACATTTTCACAAAATATGTTAAATTATATGTTACAAAGTCTACTGTGGCAGGTCCAATCATTAAAATAATTGTAAACGATTACAAGCCTACAGTTCGTAAGCCTGATATCTTGCTGTCAGACAATCCATCAAACTTCACTTGTCAAATGTGAAAAACATTGCTACTTGAACACCAAATTAAACAAATGTTAATATGAAGGCTTCACCCAGGAGATAACCCCATGACAAGAATTTCCCATGAATTGAATATGTTTACACACACTTAAGCACACTGTCAACAGACACGGTGGATAAAATATCTAAGAGTTATTCGAACAGACCGTAAATAATTTGCCACTGTACATAACACAATACACCCCAGCTAAACTAGTGTGCAAGAACGTATATACACGAATTATTCAATGTGATTTGACAATTAACTTCATAACTGATGGTGGCAGAAACTTCGGAGCCACATGCAGGCATGGTATCCATATGGATACCAAAGCTATGTGAATAATACTATTGATAGTATTTAGTACAGAAGGAAAATTTTGACTATTAGAGTTTAGTTTGATCAGACCCTCATACACTAGTTATATATGTCAAATGGACTGATTACTAAGCCTTACATTGCCTGTGTTACTCAAACATTAGTTGAAATGTATAGGTAAATAATAGTTTTTACAAATTCAAAACCAAAAGACATATTAGTATTAGTACATGTACTGTATGAACAGTGCACTATGATAAACAAAAACTACATGGTGTGATGCTATCCTACTCAAGAAGGAAAATATTTCTTTATATATTTTTTCCAGTACTTGTTGTACAAATTAAATGAAAGATTGGAGCAAGAAAGGCATGTGCACACCACCAATTATATGTAGATTCGTAACAGGTCTTGTTGCTATATCTTAAGGATGAAAAGTTGATTTAGCATTAGTAATATTCAAAAACATTTAAATAATGACATTAGCCATGTAAGTGGTCTTGAAGAATGACATTTATCATGGCATCTCGCAAGTCCTAAAGCAAGTGTTCTGCTCGGATTTGAGCATGTTTTTTGTTCTCTCTCTATGCTTTGCTGATATGTCACATGTGGTTTTGACTTCATCCACATATGCAAAGGTTAATTTTGTCCAATGAATAGATGATGTTGCCTTACCCCGCATAAATGTTGGTTCATTGAGAACACTAAGGTTTTAAGAAATCAGGCCAGATTCATAAAAAAAGAAAAACATATTATTGGTTGCAAACTTATTTCTCTAATGGAGTATGGATGTCCTTCCAACAGTATGATGTATACAGTTAGTTTATCAGCATTTTTAACTGTATTTTACTAGAACAATTGAGATCCATGGGGGTGGCACAAAAGCACGTAGTGTAAACAGTATTTACTGATAAATTGTGGTATAGTGAATTCAGTTTGTAAAATGTAATGGTGTTAATAAGTATGTGAAGAAGTTACGGACAGTGATGAATACACATGGTGAAAGATAAAGGCACAATAGAATGGTGGTGGTGATAATTTGCTATGTGACCAAATTGCTGAGATCATGGGTTCCTAGGCTCAAACTTACACTAAGGAGAAACACACACACACACACACACACACACACACACACACACACACACACACACACACGGCACGTCAGACCAGACGGCCGCCATGTGTGGCGCACAGTAGAACTAGCACTGTGTTAGAACACGTTGAAATGGACAACAAAAACTAATGCTGATGAAAAGCTCTATGCAAAGTCTTGCAGTTACCTGAGATGAACTCAGCAATCTGCTATGCACTTCTGCAGTAGTGCAAGATGATGCAATTTTCTTCGTGTGATTGGCACGATTCTATGCACTGTTTCACACATGCTAAGGAATTCAGATGTCTGATGCGCAACCGGCACAGTGACCTAATGGCATGACTAACTGTTCTGCATACCATGCACCTACCCTGGGCACACAGTCATTACTGATTTGATCTGTACATTCAAAACACTATAAAACTGTCCTACAGAGACACTTACACAGTGCGTGTTGCTGACAGTTACAAAACTGATTTCAGCTCTTTGAGCTTATCACAAACCTTGGTGATTTAAATCACCATAAACCAGACACTGAATGATGCTCCATATACGATATGTAAAAATACCCCTCCCCATCCACCCCCCCCCCCCCCCAAAAATCAGATCCATTTAATTTATCCTTAGTAATTTCTATTTGTGTAATAAAATTTTACTTGTTTTTTAAAAAGCAGTGTCTTTCAGTATAACTGTTGTAGGTCATAAATTAAACAGCAGTAATTCTGTTGTAAAACTGTTAGATGAACTCTGATTACAATGGAGTATCTGAGGGCCTCATGAGACAATCCGAGCTATTTTGACAAGACCCTCCTGATGTCCAGTCATCATCCTCTGTCCAGAATGTGACTACAAACATAGGTTCCCAAGATGACTGACAACATCACACACACCATGTCCTTGGGTCCATCCCTTGTCAACACCAGCAAAACCACTCAACCATCACCACTGTGTTCAGCATATCCTGATTTCTGACACTTACTGTTGTGAAACACAAACTATAACAGTCATTTCACAGCACTTTTCATATGTGTAATATGTTGTTGATACAATGCTATCTGTGAGACAATGGAAAAGAAAAAATAGTAGCTAGGACACTAACTACAAGTTTATATATGTATACTTGTTAATTACACCAAATGAAAGTTACTCTTGCAAATTTGAGTGGTACAAACTGAAACTGTAGAATGTTTACTAAATGATTATTTTGCCGAGCGCCACATTATAATAAACCGTTTTATCAAGAGTCATACTCAACAGACTTGGCACCTGTAATCTATTCTGCGGCATTCTCACTGTTAAATGGTACATGATATCTCACACTTTGTAAAGCGTTGACATCTGAAGGCCCCATTGCAGTTTCCTCAGATTTTCTCTTGACTACACCAAAACAGGGGTGCAAATATTCACCAAAAGTGTCCTGAGCATAGCATTAATTCCAGGCTTTAACACTAATTCATTACATCTAATATTTTGTTATGAAAACTTTAAGCAATTTGCTATGATCGAATAGCTTACCTAAATATCATGAGAAACAAATCAATTCTTTCATATTAATCAACTGTAACTGTTCACTGTGAATCATTCTTTATCTGAAACAAACCAATTATCTAGCAGAGCTAGTTTCTATATTCTATTAACTACAACTATGTAATTGGTAATGTTGCTACATTATTCTGAACACTGAATGGAGCTTCCAGAATCTGTAGCAAACATTATCTTCGCTGTTCAAGGGGGTAGGGAAGAAAATCATCATATTTCACTATCTCAGAGATAGAACCATTATGCTTGAAACAGAATCTCTATCCATGTAATAAATTCATATCTTTTTCTGGTTTTTCGACTGTATCCTGTTTTTTAAGAAAAATTGAAATACAATAAATTGTCATCTCATGCTTCTTCCTCTCATTGCTAACTAGTATTGTTCTGACTGCCGTGCTGTAAACTCATGTATCTTTTATATTCTGTAATCTTACTTGAATAATATTAGATTTAGGCTTAACTATATTTTCATTCTCTAGTAATGTGATTCACCTTTTTTACTAACAATGTATAAAGCATGTGTTAATGTTTCAGTCTGCTAAATTCGTCAGAAGTGGCTGGTTTAGTGTCAAAATGATCATGCGACATCAGTACACTATCGTTTACGTATTTTCATTTCTACAAATTGAGCCGGTGATCTAATGTTCTTTATGAAGATCGTTTATCATTGTTGTTATAATTTCATTGCATTGAAACTAAGCATTAACAAGGTTTTGTCTCACCAAACTTTTCTGCTCTCCAACAATGAAACAACATTTTGTGTCAGCGAACTTTTCTGCTCTACGACGACGACTTCTGGGTCATTTACATGAAGATAACGTGTTTATTCAATGGAAAGGATTAAATGAAGCAGGAGAACTAGATTCTAGTTCAGTAACTCTAAAACTTAAGTTTTCATGACTTTAGTATTCTCTTTCCGTTATCAATGGGATGCGACCTTGTTTCACGAATATTATGCCTCCAATTTCAAAAACCTTTAAACAATTCCACATGGTACAGACAAAGCCAGCATTACAACTTCTGCCTTAGCTGTTATCCAAAAAAATCACAATCCCACTTATTTGCTATGACTCTTTTAATAATAATACCAAATAAAGACCTATCAGTGGACCCATTACTTGCGCAACCTCAGGGTAGAAACCACCTGAACCTGGTGCGTTTTCAGTTTTGAGCTTGCAGACTGAGACAGCAACTTCTTCCTGAGAAAAAGGCAACACCAACATCTGACTGCTGTATTCTTTATCATGTCTGCTTTGAAGTTGTGCATCAGAATCGGTGTTCATATTATCAGGAAGTAAGGCTGCCCCTCCATCCAATCAGCATTGAGCCGCCTTTTCTTAATGGCAAAAAGAGGAAAGCAATAAGATGACATGCTCAGATGCCAATGTAACTTTGTACACATACATACCATTGGTTGGTATGTGACTGATTCAAGTCGCAATTCTCTGTGACAGGTAAAATGGCCACTAGAGTGCATTGGTGTTGTTCATGTTTAGTATTGTTACCAAGGCTGATAGGGCTTAGAAGGGGTGCAGATGTCAACTGATCGCTGTGAAGGATACAGACATGTCAAATACAGTGTGCACAGTGTTATCAACACACGACAAATGCCTCATTGTGAGTTTCCATTTGGCCGGCTGGGGTAGACTCTTGCAATATCCAGATTTGTGGGGAATTTGGAAGAGACAGTGGCTTGATGTGGAACTGCATGGGCATGTGAGGTCAGGCATACTTGGGGTCAAGGTTCCTGTCAACCATATTTGACCACGGCAAGAAAGTGATTAATCTACGGTGCACCAAACACGTTGTAACCCCTTCATACCTGCATCTGGCATCCGAAAACAAGTAATGGACTCCCTACAACATTCTGTGTCATCCTGTACCATTGGTTTGGAGACAAGCAGCAGTCATACTAAGGAATTAACATCCCATGTATAGGTTGTTGTTAACACCACAACACAGACAGGTGCGTTTGGAGT
Source organism: Schistocerca cancellata (assembly GCF_023864275.1). Lineage (NCBI taxonomy): Eukaryota > Metazoa > Arthropoda > Insecta > Orthoptera > Acrididae > Schistocerca > Schistocerca cancellata. The sequence goes on along the minus strand of NC_064631.1, from coordinate 349,186,499 downwards.
GGTGCCATGACCAGGAATGATGGACAGCTGATGGATGGCGTCACATTGTGTTCAGACACGAATAGCAGTTCTGCAGTACCCAGGATGACCAATTTCGGCAAGTATGGCCTTGATCTGGAGAGAAGACCTACTTGTCCAGTGTCCCGAAGTACAGAGGTGTTACTCTTGGCATCACACTTCGTGTCATGACTGATATAGACTAAGGGAACTATGATGGTACAATGGTACATCACAGACATACTGTGTCATCACATGTTAACCCTCATGAGACAGAATTGTGGTGGCATTTTTCAATAGAACAATTCTTGTCCATAGGTGGCGCATGTCTCTATGAGCTATCTGCGTGATGTTGAGGTGTTCCTGCGGCCAGCAAGATGCCCAGATCTGTCCCTGATAGACCATGTGAGGGACCAGTTCAGGTGTCAATGCCGTCCCAGTGCCAGTATCCACGATATCAAGGACCAGTTACTACAATAGTGGGCCATCTTGCCTTAGGAAAGGTTACAATGACTTCACAACACTCTTCCCAACTAAATGAGTGCATACAGCCAAGCCAGTGAAAGTGCAACATTGAACTGATAAGTGGGCTAATACTGTCACATTCTTTGTCAATTTGACTTTATTTTGTAATCACTAAAATAACATCACATACCGTCCTAGCCCATGAAGTTTCTTTTGCTTCCTTTTCACATTCTGTGTACTTTACTCTTTTTGTTGGACAGTGTGTACACTTACAACAGTCTGTTTTGTCTGCGCACCTTTCATTTCTGCTATGACAATTTGGCTTAGTCACAGTGACTTTCCTACTTGTAATGACAATGACAGACATTCCCTCATCATGACCAGCAATTGTTAAGATATTTACAGGAAAATGTGGGAACCTATTGTTTCTACAGTGTGGTACTTGCAAACAGGCTGTATCAACATTGTATTTCACTAACAGTCAGTTTACTTATGCAGCATTAATCTCTGGCATCTTTACCCTTTTATGTTTATTGAGGATGACAAAGAACTTCAGAGAACAGAGGGTTGTATCAAAATGTATACATACATATGTACATATTCGTACTTGTTAGAGGTTGAATGCTTCACATCTTCTCCTGAATATTTACTGGAGGAGGTCACATAATGATTTAATCTCTGTCTGATGCCCCAGGGATGGAACAGATAGCAGATTCACCTTTAAGATATCCAACTCTGATAACATGTCTACAGGGAACCCACAATACAGTGGGAGCCTCTAAAGAACTTAAATCCTTATAAAGTTTGTCTGAAAGTAACCGATTACCATTTTTAGTAGGGCTCAAAATACCAAAAAGAATTTTTATGTTGAATAAGAAGCTTCGAGTTTCTGTAATTCATTCTCTTGCAATTTTTGTATCCACCAGTATTACCAGTCACCACATTCCACTTCTCATACTTGTACATTTAGGGGAGAATTTGTGATGATGTCAATGCCGCAAGGGCACCTGCTATTACTACAGCTGTGGTAGCAATTTCACCACCACCACCACCACCACCACCATCACCACCACCCACCACCACCACCACCACCACTGGTAAGAGCTGCATGAAAATGGTAGTCAGGTTGAATAGCTGACATGTCAGGAAGCCTCCCATTGCAGATGTTACTGCAGCAGGAATTTTTCTTTTGAAAGCAGCCACTGCTGTTTGATGAGTGGATGCAAGTGTTCCCCTCATGGTCTGTCCTGGAATGAAGATGATGAAATTCATCTGGAGTGATTCTGCACTTGCTGAGGAAGGTCCTACTCGTTTTGTGGGCAAGTCATTACGAGACATATCATCGTTTTATTTAAGCTTCTTGAAAGTTCAAAATTTACTTGCACAAAACTGCTGTATGTCATGTTCATTTACCATACAACACTACTTTAGTCTGCATCATCACCCATTTATAAGATACTCCTAAGGTCTTTTGCAACTGTTGCATCTAATCTCTTCTATAGTGTCACCTATGAAAATCAAAATGGTACTTCTTTACAAACTTTCTACTGATTGGTGCCGAAATGCCCTCAAAATGTGATGATCTTCTCCATGATAGTATAAGCCCAATATGTTGATGCCAGGCTATGGCATGACACCAGTTCTGCCTACTATCGATGAGGCATATATTTCCATTTCTGTGGAACATGTCTTTCGTTACTTGATTTACACACATATAACATGGACTTGACCACTCTAAGTCTGTTGGTATTTTGGGATGGGGTTTCATAATCAGTTCTAGCTATTTCACTTATGAACAGCACTACACAAGTTGCAATCTTTTCCAGATGAGTTCTATTTTTCTATTCCTATTGCAACATGAAACACAGACAGGTTTCTCTTTAATTTTTGTGCATGCATTTTTCTGATGGGCCTCTGACTATGGCAAAGATAGCCAGATATAGGGACATTAGAGAGCCCTTCGGAGAAAAGAAAGGCAATTGAAGGAATATTAAGAGCTATGATGCCAAACCTGTAATAAGCAAAGAAAGGAAAGCTGAAAGATGGAAGGAAAGTATATAAGTGAAACAAACTTGAAGACAATATTTTTAAAAAACAAGAGGTACTAGATGAAGATGAGGTGGGCGATATAAAACTGCGAGAAGAATCTGACAGGGCTCTGAAACACCTATGTTGAAACAAATTGATGACATTCCCTCAAAATTATTAAGGTCATTGGGAGAACCAACCATCACAGAACTATTCCACTTCTGTTCACTTGGTATGCAAGAGACATGAGATAGGAGAAATGTGCTCAGACATAAAAAAAATTGTAATGATCCTAATTTCAAAAAAGGCTGATGTTGACAGGGAAGAATATTACTGAACTATCACTTTAATTAGTCATGTCTGCAAAATACTAACATGAAACAAAATAATGGAAAGAAGAAGCCTAATTTGAGAAAGATCAGTTTGTGTTCCAGAGAAATGTAGGAACATGCTAGGTAATACTCACCCTACAACTCGTCTAAGAAGCTACATAGCTTTAGAGTAAGCTTTTGGCAGTATTTAAGTGTTGAAGGACAAGAAAAGGAGTCAGTAGTTAAGAAGGGAGTGAAACAAGTTGGGGCATGCTTTTCATGGTTTTCAATTGTTACACACAGGTAGCAGTAAAGGAAACCAAAGAGAAATTGCAAAAGGGAATTAAAGTTCATAAACAACTAAAAAGTTTAAGGTTTCTGATGACCATGTAATTCTGTAACGTACAGGAAAGGACTTTGAAGATCAGCTGACAGAAACACCCAAAATCAGGTTATGCTGATAGAATTACTTTCAGAAATAAGACCAGGAAAGCCGTATGTGAGTTTAGCAAGTTGGGAACCAAAATAATTGACATTGGGTGATATAGAGAGGCTATAAAATGCAGTCTGGAATAGTAAAAAATGAGTTTCTCAAAAAACAAAGTATTTCAACATTTAATATAAGTGTAAATGTCAAGAAGTCTTTTCTGAAAGTATTTTTATGGAGTGTAGACTGCTGTGGGAGCAAATTGTGAACAACAAATGTATAGATGAGAGTAGAACAGAGCCCGAGGCATAGGGGAACGGTTAATTTTGTAATAGACGGAAGCGTGGGACGTTAAATATCGTAGAATAAAACTTAAGGCACGACTACAATAAGCAGGTTCAACTGCTTATAGAGTGCATTTGTTATGCAGAAATGAAGAGATGTGAACAGAATATATGTTGTGGAAAGCTGCATAATGCCAGTGTTCAGACCAAAGACAACAACAACAAAATGAGACCAAAAGCAGTCTCCTCCATCTTGTCCACACTCCTAAAGTGGTACTCTGCAGCCCACCAAATTTATACAATGTTCTGATCCATCCATATGCCACACCCACGATAAACCCCTTTCCATATGGTTCATATCATTCTGAAAGCTCCAGGTGAAGACTTGCACAATACACTCACCCAGAACATACTATACCACTGCAGTATCATCACAGGCTCATTCTATCTCATCAGAGGCAGGGTCATGTGTGAAAGCAGCCATGCCATTGACCATCACTGCTTGAATTTCTACACGGATTTTATGTGTGTATAACCAAGACCCAGCTGTCCACCTGAATGAATGGCTACTGCCAAACTGTGGCCATGAGCAGAGTTTGCTACCCACAGTGGAACACGCCACTTAGCACAACATGGTCTATTCCAACTAATTCAGCACGTGAACGCTTCACAAGAAGAACGAATCCGGCAGGTGCTTCCCCAAGAGGACATCACTGATAAGAAAACTTCACAGTACCTACGTCATCTGCGGAGTAAAGTAGATGCAGGTACAGTCCCAGACAGCCTACTGCGCACGATATGGAACAGCTGGTTACCACTGCCAGTGAAGGCAATCGTGGTGTCGCATACTGACACATTTTTAGATGCAGTGGCCGAATTAGCCGATAAGATCCAAGACGCAATGACACCGTCAATAGTTAGCCCCGCCACCATGGCGTGCGCCTCCACGGCGACAACTGTCTCACGCGCGGATTATGATGTTCTCGTCCACAAAGTGGACTTATTATCATGGCAAATCAGCGAGCTGTTACACTGCCGTGACACGGACAACAGGAGCCGACATCGAGTCCGACGTCGCTCACGCAGCCGATCATCGACAGCCTCGACTACGACAGGGACAGAACAAACAGTCTGTTGGTACCATTGCAAGTTTGGTGAGGAAGCACGTAAGTGTACGACGCCCTGGGCCTACCCAAATGGCAGCGGTGATCGGAAGTGAGTGCCTCCTCCGGTTGCTGTCCGACATCCAGGCGCCTGTTTGTAAGTGACCAACGTTCCACCTGGAAGTACTTAGTAGACACTGGTTCCGATTTGTCAATCTTTCCTCGAACCATGCTATGTCAGAAGCGACCGTCTACACCCGTATGCCTCACAGCTGCTAATAACTCCTGGATTACGACGTATGGCACGATGCGCTTGGAACTCAACCTCTGTTTGCGGCGCTTTCGCATGTCGGACGTCGCCGAACCAATCATCGGAGCAGACTTCCTCGCCCACTACAACCTGCTGCCTGAAATAAGGAACTCTTGCCTGGTCGACAATACCACCGGCCTAACAACTTCCGGGTTACATAGAGATGCCGCTGTCCATACTGCCAAGGTAATTCAGGTAGTGGATGGCGAGTACGCAGAGCTGCTGCGAGGATTTCCAACCCTGATGTGACCACCCGGAGCACCTAAGGAGGTAAGCCGTGATACCGTCCATTATATTGAGACTACTGATGGACCCCCTACCTCTTGTAGGCCGCGACGTTTAGCTCCAGATTGCCTCAAAATAGCAAAGGCAGAATTTGACTGTATATTGCGCGAAGGTGTAATCCGGCCTTCCAAAAGCCCTTGGTCCTCACCATTACACCTAGTGCCAAAGAAGGAGGGTGCATGGAGGCTGTGCGGCGATTATAGAGCCTTGAACGCCCGGACAATACCAGATCGTTATCCCGTACCCTTGTTGCACAATTACAATTATGCATTGAGTGGTTCAGTAGTGTTCACTTTGTTAGACTGTGCAAAGGCCTACACACAGATACCTGTAGTGGAATGTGAGATTCCAAAGACAGCCATCATCACTCCTTTTGGTTTATTCGAGAGCATGTTCATGACTTTTGGACTGAGGAATGCCGCACAGACATGGCAGCGCTTCATAGATTCTGTACTACAGGGTTTACCTTTTGCGTTTTCATACCTGGACGACATTTTGCCTGAGGAACATCACCATCATCTAACCGAAGTATTCAAGCGATTGGAACATTATGGAACCGTGCTCAATACCTCAAAATGTGTCTTTGGTCAATGTGAAGTAGACTTTCTCGGACATAGAATTTCTGCGGCAGGATCGCTACCACTACCAGAAAAGGTGGAAGCCATTTCGCGCATTCCAAGGCCCGCTACAGCCAAGGAACTACATTGTTTCCTTGGGATGTTAAATTTTTTCTGCCGCCATTTGCCACACTCTGCTGAGCTACAGGAACCTTTAGTCGTAGCGCTAACTGGTCCGAAAGCCAAGTGTAACGCGCCCATAACTTGGACTCACGAAATGACTATCGCATTTGAAGCGGCCAAGAAAAGCATTGCCAACGCAGCCCTGCTGGCACATCCAGATCCTACCACCACGTTAGCACTGCTAGTCGACGCTAGCCAGGCCGCAGTTGGCGCTGTGTTGCAACAACAATGCAGTGACACGTGGCAGCCACTCACATTTTTTTCATGCAAGTTGGCAACCTCACAAAGACTTTGGAGCGCATACGACAGAGAACTTCTGGCCATTTCCGAATCTGTCAAGTACTTCAGACCGCAACTAGAAGCATGTGACTTTGTTATCTTTATGGATCACAAGCCACTAACATATGCATTCTGTCAGAACAACATGAGCTGTTCCCCCAGACAACACAACCAGCTCATGTTTATTTCTCATTTTACCACTGATATACGTCATGTGTCTGGGAGCGACGATGTAGTGGCTGATTGTTTGTCCAGAGTCAGCAGCATTGCCGGTATGATCGGTTACGTCAACCTCGCTGCAGCACAGCAAGCTGATGCGGAATTACAAGCAATTCTGTCAAATGGTGAATCAGTGCTGGACCTGCAGCTGGTATACATTCCTGGAAGTGATGTAAAGCTGTATTGTGACATGTCCACATCGAAGCCGAGACCCTTCCTACCTCTGGAATTTCAGAAGTGCGCTTTCCATTCACTGCACAACTTATGTCACCCGGCATACGAGCTAAGACATGCTCAGTAACAACGCATTATGTGTGGCCTGGAATGCAAACGGACTGGTGAATGGGCGAGATGCTGCTTGAAGTGCCAGTGTAGCAAGATAAATCGCCATGCCCACTCACCGGTAGGAAGCTTTCCAATCACGACAGCACGATTCACACATGTCCACCTTGACATTGTTGGTCCACTGTCATCATCCGATGGTCACCGTTATGTACTTATGATGATTGATCGGTACACTCAATGGCCAGAAGCTGCACCAGTGGACAATGTTATGGCAGAAACTATCGCATTCACCCTCATCACACACTGAGTGTCACGTTTGGTTGCCCGCTGCACATTACGACAGACAGGGGACGTCAGTTCGAGTCCGATTTGTTTCAAGAGTTGACAAAATTTTGTGGCACACTTCACCACTGGACAACGAGCTATCACCCTGCCAGCAATAGTTTAATAGAGCAATGGCACCGTACCCTAAAAGCTGTCCTAATGTGTCATGACACCAGATGGACAAAAGTACTTCCTGTGGTATTACTTGGACTCCGAAGCACATTCAAGCCAGACCTGGATGCTTCTTCAGCCGAATTGGTTTATGGTGAAGTATTATGCCTGCCAGAAGAATTCATGGCTACCAGCACTCTGCCGAACCCTACGGATGACCAGCCGGAATTTCTCCGCCAATTGCGACAACATGTGGCTCGCCTCCATGCGCAGCAACCTCATTGACACGGGACTCCTGCCACATTTGTGCATCGTGACCTATCCTCCTGCACACACATTATGTTATGAACGGAAGGTATTAAACCCTCACTCCAACCACAATATTCCGGCCCACACCATGTCGTAACCAGAGGAAGCAAGACCTTGAACATCTTGATCAATGGGAAACCGACTACAGTCTCCATTGACTGCATGAAATCGGCGTACGTCTTTCCGGAAGCAACAACGCCTGACCTACCACGACTTCTGCCTCACTCAGCAATCACTTCGTCAACATCATTGCCGACACAGATGCAACTGGGGGCCGCAGTTGACCCATCACCATGCACCTCAAGATACGGACGACATGTCAGTTTTCCAGAGCACATTATTTGGAATGACGCTCTGCTTCCACCATGGGGGCTGATGTGGCGTCTTCTGTCATCGTCTAGCGCCGTGACATGCTCGGGTGTTTGAAAGTACAGTGCTGTGAAACTTTCCCGCGGGACGTCCGAGACGCTATACACAAGCAACATTTTATTCTTTGATTGTTGTTTTCTGTTCCACGTTCGACTTCTTGGCGAAAGCGTGAATCTAAGTGTGTTAGATACAGAATAATTTACCCTACTGAACTTTTCTCATGCTTTCGCACGAGTTATCGGTTGCAGTGCATTATTGTCTGTTCCGACCGCAGGGTTTTGTTAATAAATTATTACATCCACCTGAGACTAGCCTACTTCTCTTATTCAGCCTACAAGCACACCGCAGATGTTTAACCGTCGATCGCGGTAATTCAAACTGGTACCGACAAGTGTTATACAAAGTATTTCCATTAATAATACGAGTTCAGTGCTTGTACCAGATGTATAACATCCTGCAAAATATATCTGAACCTATAAAACAGTCACTTGTTTCTTTTCTTACACTTTTCTGTCACTGCTTACAGGTAGAAACAAGGTGCACATTATTTAATGCAAATTCAAAATGTTCATTATTGATAACTACATATTTACTTTATTATAACTTTTTATAGATGTTAGACTCAAAATGTTGTTGATGTTCAGCGATCATTCTGACAGTGAAATAGAATCATGCAGGGATAAGAAGCTCCAGAGACAAAACAAATAAAAAGTGAGCAATGATGGCTTTAACATCTTACCTATGGGAAAGTTACAAGTAATGGACTGAGGAATACCTTTGCTGAAAATGTTTTTGAGTCGTCCATCTTCTGACTGGTTTGATGCAGCCTACATGAATTCCTCTCCTGTGCCAAGCTCTTCATCTCATAGTAGCACTTGTGACTACATCCTCAATTATTTGCTGGGTGTACTCCAATCTCTGTTTTCCTTTATAGGTTTCACCCTCTATAGCTTCCTATAGTAGCATGTGCCCCTTCTTCTTGTCAGTGTTTTCCATATATTCCTTTCCTTGCTGATTACCTGGAGAACAACCTTGATTACCTTATTCTGTAGTACCACATCTCAAATGGATTGAATTCTCTTCTGTTCTGGCTTTCCCACGCTCCATGTTCCACAACCATACAAAGCTATGCTCTAAATGTACAGCCTGAGAAATTTCTTTCTCAAATTAAGGTCTATATTGATGGTAGGAGACAGCTCTTGCCAGGAATGCCCTTTCTGTTAGTGCCAGTCTGCTTTTTATGTCCTCCCTGATCCATCCATCATGGGTTATTTTGCTATCTATGTAGCAAAATTCCTTAAATTCATCTACTTCTTGATCACCAATCCTGATGCTAAGTTTTGCACTGTTCTCATTTCTGTTACTACTGATTACTTGGTCTTCTTTCAATTTATTCTCGGTCCATATTCTCTATTCATCGGGCTGTTCATTCCATTTAGCAAATCCTGTATTTCTCCTTCCTTTAACTGAGAACAGCAATGTTGTCAGTGAATCTTATCATTATTATCCTCTCACCCTAATTTGATGTATAAACTGAACAGTAATGATGATCATCCCTGACTTACACCCTTTTTAATTGGAGCAATTAGTTCTCTGTCTTCCAATCTTTTTGTTCCCTCTTGGTTCTTTCCCTACAGCTTCCCCTATTTTTCTCAGAATTTCAATTATCTTGCACCATTTGAGATTGTCAAACACTTTTTCTCGGGTGACAAGTCCTAAGAATATGTTTTGCTTTTTCTTCAGTCTTACTTTCATTATCCATCACAATGTCAGAATTGTGTGTCTGGTGCCTTTCCCTTTCTTAAAGCCAAACCAATCATCATCTAGCACATTCTCAATTTTCTTTTCTGTTCATCTGTATTTTATTCTTGTCAGCAACTTGGATGCATGAGCTGTTAAGCTGATTGTGCAATAATTCTTGCACTTTTTGGCTCTTGCTATCTTCGGGACTACATAGATGATGGTTCCTCAGAAGTCTAGTGGTATGTTGCCAGTCTCAAACATTCTACACACCAAAGTGAATCATCATCTTGTTGCCACTTCCGCCAATGATTTTATAAATTCTGATGGAAAGTTATATATCACTTCTGCCTTGTTTGATCTTAAGTCATCCAAAGCTCAATTAAATTCTAATTCTAATACTGCATCCCCCATCTCTTCTACATCAACTTCTGTTTCTTCTTCTATGACATCATCAGACAAGTCCTCACCCTGAGTAATTTTTCTACCTATTCACACTCTCCTCTGCATTTAACAGTGGATTCGTACTGCACACTTAATGCTACCACCCTTGCTTTTAATTTCACTGAAGGTAATTTTGAATTTTCTATATGCCAAGTCAGTCCTCCTGGCAATCATTTCTTTTTTTATTTTTTTGCATTTTTCATTCAGCCATTTCGCGTTACTTCTTCTGTACTTCCTATTTATTTCCATTCTTAAGTGATTTGCATTTCTGTATTCCTGAATTTCCCGAAACATTTTTGTACTTCCTTCTTTTGTTGATCAACTATAGTATTTCTTTTGTTAATCCTGGTTTCTTCACAGTTACCTTCTTTGCACTTATGGTTTCCTTTCTAACTTCTGTGACTGCCCTGTGTAGATATGTCGATTCCTCTTGAACTGAACTACCCACTGAGCTCCTATTTATTGCAGTATCTACAGCCTCAGACAACTTCAAGCGTGTCCCTTAATTTCTTAGTACTTTCATATTCCACTTCTTTGCATATTGATTCTTTCTGACTAATGTCAGAAACTTCAGCCTACTCTTCACCTACTAAATTGCGACCTGAGTCTTTACATGCAGGGAACACCTTACAATCCAGTGTATGATTTCAGAACCTCTGTCTAACCATGACATAATCTGACTGAAATCTTCCCATATCTCGCAGCCTTTTCCAAGTACCCTCCTCCTCTTGTGATTCTTGAACAGAGTATTTGCTATCTCTAACTGAAATTTATAGCAGAACTCAGCTGGTTTCTTTCCTCTCTCATTCCTAGTACCAGTACCAAATCCATATTCTCCCGTAACCCTTTTTTCTACTCCTTCCCCTACAACTGCATTCCAATCCCCCTTGACCATTAGATTTTTGCCTCCCTTTACTTACAGAATTACTCATTGGGTACCCTTGTATACTTCATCTCTTCATCTTTGGCTTGTGATACTGACATGTTTATACCTGAACTACTGTTGTTGGTGGTCGTTTGCTGCTGATTCTGATGATGATAACCTTATCACTGAACTGTTCACAGTAACTTACTTTCTGCCCTACCTTCCTATTCATAACAAATTCTACTCCTGTTACATCATTTTCTGCTGCTGTTGATATTACCCTATGCTCATCTGATCAGAAATCCATGTCTTCTTTCCATTTCAATCATTGGCCCCCACTGTATGTGGATTGAGCCTTAGCATTCCCATTTTTAGATTTTCTAGCTTCTCTACTATGTTCAAACTTCTGACATTCCACACTCCCCAATTTGTAGAGCATTAGTCTTGCATTGTTTATTCAATCTTTTTGTCATGGTCACCTCCTACTTGACAATCTCCTCCCGAAGATCTGAATGGGGGATTAGTCTGGAAGTTTTTTGTTACTGGAGAGATCATCATGACACTTTTTCATAACAGGCCACATATCCTGTGGATATGCATGATGTGTCTTTAAAGCAGTGGTTTCCAATGCCTTCTGCATCCTCATGCCATTGATCATTGCTGGTTCGTTGACCTTTGGGGCAGTTAGCCACCCCAGTGGTAACAGAGTACCCTGAACCTCTGTTCCTCTGCCCTCTTTGACAAGGCCATTGGCAGCATTATAAATCCATAACATGGAATTGGAGCAAATAACTGTACTACCCTATTGAAGATGTAACAGAATTATGATCTCTAATTGGTCATAGTACACACACCAAAAAATGTTTTGCATCACCCCGTTTTCCAGAACTCCTAATGATAGTCGTTGACTGTGGATATTGTACCACAGACACAGTCCCTTTGACTGTTCAAGGTGTCACTAAATCTGCCCAAAGATGTAAACAACCATGCATGAGCAGCACCTGTTAGATGGAGGGGGTCCAACAGCCAATCAGCTCCAGTCATTTCACCAGGAAGGAGGTACACAGCTTGCGTTGTTTGTAGTTCAACCATGCCTAGACGGTCAATACCGCGATTCGATCACGTCCGCATTGTTACTTTGTGCCAGGAAGGGCTCTCAACAAAGGAAGCGTCCAGGCATCTCGGAGTGAACCAAAGCGATGTTGTTTGGACATGGTGGAGATACAGACAGGAAATGCAATGACATGCCTCACTCAGGCTGCCCAAGGGCTACTACTGCAGTGGATGACTGCTACATACCTGCCTGACAGCAATGCCACCATGTTGAATAATGCTTTTTGTGCAGCCACAGGACGTCGTGTTATGACTCAAAGTGTGTGCAATAGGCTGCATGATGCACAACTTCACTCCAGATGTCCATGGCGAGGTCCATCTTTGCAACCACGACACTATGCAGAGCAGTACAGATGGGCCCAACAACATGCCAAATAGACTGCTCACGATTGGCATCACATTCTCTTCACCAATGAGTGTCGCATCATATGCCTTCAAACAGACAATCGTCGGGGACGCGTTTGGAGGCAACCTGGTCAGACTGCCCACATCGTGCACATCTTATGAATGACTTCCTTCAGGATAACGACATTATTCGACTAGAGTGGCCATCATGTTCTCTGGACGTGAAACCTATCGAATATGCCTGGAATAGATTGAAAAGGGATGTTTATGAGTGACGTGACCACCAGCCCCTCTGAGGGATCTACGCTGAATCGCTGTTGAGAAGTGGGACAATCTGGATCAACAGTGCCTTGATGAACTTATGGATAGTATGCCATGATGAATACAGGCATGCATCAATGCAAGAGAACGTGGTACTGAGTATTAGAGGTACATCGATCTGGACCACTAACTCTGAAGGTCTAGCTGTCTGTATGGTGGTACAACATGCAATGTGTGGTTTTAATGAACAATAAAAAGGGCGGGAATGATGTTTATGTTGATCTCTATTCCAATTTTCTGTACATGTTCCAGAACTCTCGGAACCGAGGTGATGCAGAATTTTTTTTTGGTGTGTGTGTGTGTGTGTGTGTGTGTGTGTGTGTGTAAAATAAAAAGAAACAGATCTGGCATATCAAATATATTTCCCATTATTTACAGTGAAAAGAATTTTAAACAATTATTCATTTTGACAGAATTTCATTTCATCCACCACTCTCGGAGAATTTTGTTTTATCTATCATTTCTGTGTGATTTCTGTATTATTCAGTTCGATTTCTGTGTAACAAATACTTGTGCCAGCTCATCATAATCATATGTCCTTTTTAGAAAAATGTCTGTGAGGCGAATTCCTGATATGTTCTGAAACACACAAGAAGAAAATCATATTTAATAAATATAACAATAGTGGATGATTCAAAGTAATGAACATTAGTTAAACTATGGAGAGTATGAAACAGTGTCAGTCAATCACATTTTTGTTATGTAACTACACTTCTTTTGTAAATAACAGAACACAATATCTTTGACAGATGGACTATCAAAAACTAAACAAACACTATAAACAACATATTGCCACAGTTGCAGTTTGGATTTATAAAGATTTCTCATACTGAGGTTACAAACATATATAGTGAGACGTACTTAGTTCATTCAATAATAAATTATAGGTTGCTGGTGTATCCTTTGATCCATGAAAGGCATTTCAGTGCGTAAATAACTTTCTTTTAAGTAATTAAAAATGTCATGGTGTCGCAGGAGATTCTGAAAATGGTTTGATTCAGTTCTCATCACACAATGAACAAGTGCTTGTGGTGACCAATTAAGTTCCATCTAGTGAATCTCTTTGCTGAAATAATGGAGGTATACATTACAAGCAATATTAAATAATGTGAGTTACATGTAATAACTGAATATTGGTCTTCAGCAAAAAGTGGGTAATTAAAAATTTTAACCATTTCTTTGCCCCCTACAACAGCCAGGAATTATTTTACCCATTACTTCTTTAAAAAATCATTATAGAAGAACAATTACAAACAAGTTTAAATTTGATCCACTAGATTTTGGGTATGCAGCCATAGAAACTTAACTGATATTTCAGCTATATATTTTTCAATCTTCTTCCAAGTAAGCTGACAGACTAAATTTACAGCAATCGCATTTCTTATTTCAACACAAGATCCAAATAACTGTACTTGTGCTAACAGCATATATAAGGCCCAGAGACATTGTTCAGTGGCAAAGAGCTTTGCACGAACTGAATCAAGAAACTCCCAGACAAACAAACCAGTCTATAAACCAAAACCAACAGACTGTCAATAGGACTGGTTATTTCAGATGAAAAAAGATTGAGATCCAAAAGGAAGAAGAAATACTGGGGGCAACAGAAAACCTTTTTTACAAAATTGACTAAAGAAATACAATGAAGACCATGTATAAAAGAATAAAAAGGCAAGTTGGAGCACTTGGTTAGCTCAATAGATAATAGGCAGACTAAGAAGAACTTAAATTCAACAAACCATGTAAATTTTCAACTTTGTGACAACCACTAGTGAAACTTGGCAATTTGGAGCATTTTACAGATGTACTGGATCAACACAACAGCTTAATAACAGCTCTTCAAGAACTTCACAATACAGATCAAGACCAACTTGAATCACAGGTATATTCTCTTTACAAAGGACCTTCAGGGAGAAAGAGTAACACAGAATGTCCCTCAATGCAGAGGGGGTTCTCAGTCCATAATAACATAACAGACTTGACAGAGGATTACTTCTTGAACTCTTCAAGGACAGCAATCTTCACAACTAAAGTAGAGAATAAAACCTTCACTTTCATAAATGTGTAAGCACCAACAAGGGATAAAAACAAATATACAGGAGAAATGGGGAAAAACTGAGAAGAGCTCAATCAAATGAAATCAAATAGAGCTAATGTACAAATAAAAATGTTTCTAGAAGATTTTGGTGTGAAAATAGGATAAGAAAGATGGTCACACATAGGTAGGAAAATGACCAACTTATAAACTGACAAAGAAGAATGGTCAATGATTAATGGACTTTATCCTTGAAATTACCAGATTTATCAGGCAACCACTTAAAATAATCACAAGTAAATGTAATAATATTAAGTTAGAAAAGTTCCAAACTGATCATGCTGCCATGGGCAAAACCTACAAGGAAATTTATAATGTCAAATTGCTCTAAGTGGTTGACACTGACTTAGGTCATTCTACATGAGAAATGAAAATTAAGTTAACAGCAAAAAGGAAACATAATTCTTCCCAAGCCAATAGCAATAAGAATTATCGCACCAGTTATTTAATAAAAAATAAAGTATACAGAGAGGTGCAAAATATACCTACTTGACCAGCACGAGATGATGATTAATAAGTTTAACGCCACAGTTGAAACTAATACTATTAAATGGAGGAAGAAACATGCCTAGTAGATAAAGAAATTTAAACAACATATAAAGATAAATTGTCAACAACGGAAACACAAATAATTCAAAGAAGAACTAAGGCTAGATGACAAGTGAACTTTCAGGCAGCATAAGACAATGGAGTATTACAAAACATTTAAACAATATCAATCTAAATACAATTTCTTATAATCCTGCCAGATGTACTAATCCAAGATTGAAGCTATTGATAAATGACATTATGTCTGCATTTCGGGAGGGCACTACCAGGAAGGAAAACACAGCCCCATTGGCTGATCGATCATGTGTGCCCAGCTAGCTGGTGGATTTAAGCCTGAGCAACTATAAACTGGTTCTCATTCTCTGTGTGCCAGCTGATGCTGTGTTCTCTTCTAGCCACTGAGACTATATTTCCACCCCCTGCCAAATAATGGAGCAGACTGCTCTTACTGTTGTACAAGTCAAATAACCCTGAAAATGAGATTGGCAAAGTGAAGTTGTGCCTCAGTACCTACGGCCTCTTACATTTATCTAGCCAAGTGAAGGAACTATCACCAAATCTATTTTATTATATGGCAACTGGCATGTACTCACCTTAAGCTGTGTGCACACTGAATTAGTAGTGTGAGTTCTTTAATTATCTTGCAGCTCAGAACAATTATTTTATTTTACTGTGAGCCTATTGGCATTTGTTTCATGTTTCAATGTACTTATGCAAGTGTAATAAATGGCTGTTGCAGTAGAAGAGCATGTCACGAAGTCACGAAATAATCCATCGAAGCTTATGGTGAGAAACGAAATGGGGAAATGGCAGATAAACATCAAGATAATACAAAATCTTGGCAGAATACCTTTAAAAAGTTTACTAAAGTATGGAGATCTAAAGCAGACAAACATTACTACCAAAGGTGACACTTCCAAGTTACAACAAGTGGCCACTGTGATTAGCTTGGTCAACAAATACAGAGCGGAAGAAAAGAATCAAGTAGCTGCAGTGTTATGGAAAATATGCTAATTATCAAACCCTTCACCATTTATCTAACCCTATTATCTATATCCAGAATATTGAAAAAAATGCATTAGGAATTGGATGCAGTGATAATCCACCCATTACACAAAGTGACAGGTCAGGTCCGACTAATTATCAAGGGGTATTCTGACTAGATGCTGTGTTGCAAATATGATTTTATCCAAATTATTGAACCCAGTGCTGCTTTGCAATTGCTAAATAGGCATGGGAATTCGATATATGTCCTAATCCCCTTCTCCCTCCTACCTCTGTTCATCTCCTCCTCCCAGCACACTCCCCCCCCCCTCCCCTGTCTCTCACCCTCTCTCTCCATCTCATCATCTCCCTTCTCCCTGTCCACTTTCTCCTTCCTCCTCTCTATGTCCATTTCTTGCCTCTGCCCTCCCCTCCTCTTCTCTTCTCTGTCCATCTCATTTTCCTCCTCCTCTCTGATCCTGATCCTTGTTCATTGTTATTGCAAATTAAATCTTTGACTGGGAACTGAAGTAGTTTAAAATGAATCAGTAAGTCAGGATTACTGGTATACGGCATATGACATATCTCCCCGGCTGCTGGATCTGTGAGGCTAGTAGCTGTTCAAGCTGCTAATGTGTAGGATTACTAAGTTAGCCATAAATACAATTTTTCTCTTTGCTGTTAAAACTAACTGCAAGGAAGAAAACAAAACAGCACATTCCTGTGTATACAATTGTCGAAAATTATACATAAGGAGAAAGAATTTATATGGGAGAAGTGATTTGTCTAATGATTTAAATGCTCTGCTACTGAAGTTAAAACTGTCTGTGAGAAAGAAAAGAACTCGCACATTTTCACAGACAGCACAGCATTTTCGTTCTTGAAAAATATGTATTAGAGTATCATGGAAAACCTTGAACTAAATCAATCATGAACTTTTTGGGATTCCTGCTAAAAAATACAGACCCTATGTCCATTCAAATGTTTACTGGAGTGTCATGTAAAATTTTGAAGTAAATTGGTCAGGAACTTTTCTGGAATTTTGCTAACAATGTTTCCCCCATTTCATATTTGTATACATTGGGGAGGGGGAGGAGGGGGGGGGGGTTGGGGGAGAACACTACACACTACAAAGGAATTATCCACATGGGACAGAAATTGGTGAATGTAATGTACATGTACAGACAAACAGATTGTTATAATTCCTAAAGAACTTCACAAAGTAAGTAAGTTCAACCTTGGTCCACCCCTCATTACAGATGTCAGACATCATAGGCTGGGCAGACTGATAAAACAGGACACACGGTGAACTCTAGCAGAAAAAACATCCGACTAATGCTCAGCAGAGTACAAGTGTGTCTGACACACATTGCACATTGAATCCGATAATCCTAACAATAGGCCTAAGGAGCCGACGAGCCCTGCATGTGCCAATGTTAACACCACGAAATTGGGAACTACGCAGAAATGGGTGTTGCATGGTCTGATGAATCCCGATACCTTCTTCATCATGCTGATGGGAGGGTGTGAATCCATCGTCTTCCAGGGGAACAGCTCCTTGACACTTGTACTGTGAGACAGTGACAAACTGGTGGTGGTGCCATTATGCTCTGGAGAACATTCACGTGGACATCCAGGGGGTCCAGTGGAACTTGTGCAAGGCACCATGATGGCCAAGGAATATTGTACACCAGTTGCAGACCATGTACACCCCTTCATGAATATCACATTTCCCAATTGCAGTGGCATTTTTCAACAAGGCCAGGAGTGTGATGGGTGACCTAACAAGGCCTCATTGCTTGCATGCTATGTGTTACTGCTATTGTTTGTGCGAAAGGTGTACATACTGGCTAGTAGGTAGGTGGTCATAATGTTCTGTGCCCGCGCACATTTTTCATTAGAGTATTGTGTAAAAACCTGAACTGAATTGACCAAAACATTTTCAAGAATTTTGATAACATTAGACAGCTTGTCTCTGTACAGTAGTATAGATTACTCACACAAGAACTTAGGAACAACTTGACCACAAACTTGTCCAAATCAAATAAGTGTTAAGTGTATCATTAAATACTGACAAGTTAAAAACAAGTGCCTAATCATCACTTTTCTTGATTCTAAAAAAATTATGACAGTGTCCAACAGGAGTCATTGCTGGAAACTCTTAAAGAACATGTGTAGACATAAAATCTCACCTACCTCACAGGAATCACCCTCAAGTATACTAAATCAAGAGTTAAATTTAGAGGTGAATTGTCCGATCCATTTACATTCCATACTGGAATGATAGGGCGAGGGACACTCACTGATACTGTTTAATTGTGCGTAGATGCTTGTCATGTGAGAATGTAAAAAGATTTGCTCACCATGCAAGAAGATTGATAAAATTTATAAACTTAACTGCCATGCTTTTGTTGATAACCTTGCAATATCAGCAAATAATGTGGAAGAGTCTAAACTCCAAAATAAACAACTACAAACATAGCAGGGTAAGTGGGACTATAAATTTCATTCAAAAAGATATAAATGATGCCAACCTTCAATATTGAAGCATATTTCATCTGACTAAACAACAATAAAAAAATAAAAGTTGTACGTAAGTTCAAATTTCTTGGCAAAATTGTAGCTTGCAATTCCAATGGGAAATATTAATGGGAGAGAAATCAATGGAAGAGAAACGACCACAACAAATCATCTGGTCCACCTTATTACGAAAAAAATTATTGATGAACACCAACAGTAAATAGTTTGGATTTGTAATTAAATATGAAACAATGTGTGTTAGTGAAACATTACGTCCAATACCAAAAGAAAAACAGACAAACTTCAGAAAGTAAACAGAAGAACCATCAGAAAATCATTAATTAGAAACCTCAAACAACAGAAAACTGAGATTGTTATCTAATGAAATTATCTGCTAGGAAAATGAGTCAATTGGAGAAAACAATGGAAAAATGAGAATGGCCTTTTTCCACCATATATATATATATATATATATATATATATATATCTAAAAACAAAGATGATGTGACTTACCAAATGAAAGTGCTGGCAGGTCGACAGACACACAAACGAACACAAACATACACACAAAATTCAAGCTTTCGCAACAAACTGTTGCCTCATCAGGAAAGAGGGAAGGAGAGGGAAAGACGAAAGGATGTGGGTTTTAAGGGAGAGGGTAAGGAGTCATTCCAGTCCCGGGAGCGGAAAGACTTACCTTAGGGGGAAAAAAGGACGGGTACACACTCGCACACACACACATATCCATCCGCACATACACAGACACAAGCAGACATTTGTAAAGGCAAAGAGTTTGGACAGAGATGTCAGTCGAGGCGGAAGTACAGAGGCAAAGATGTTGTTGAATGACAGGTGAGGTATGAGTGGTGGCAACTTGAAATTAGCGGAGATTGAGGCCTGGTGGATAACGGGAAGAGAGGATATATTGAAGAGCAAGTTCCCATCTCCGGAGTTCGGATAGGTTGGTATTAGTAGGAAGTATCCAGATAACCCGGACGGTGTAACACTGCGCCAAGATGTGCTGGTCATGCACCAAGGCATGCCTTCACCCTAGCCAGATTACGCTCACATATTCTATTTTCTCAGGCTTGTCTGACATTTGGCATAACCCCCAAAGGCCTCACACTTAAAGTTCCCATCTCTGGCTGCAACCCTTCTTTCCATCAGTCCCTATACCAGTTCCAAACTGAACAATCCATTGCCCTCACCCACCTAATCCTTCAACTACACATCAACTCAGCCAATGAACACACCCGTCAACTCCTATCCTTAATAAAAGTCCTCAATCTTTCCTCTCCCACATCCACACCGGCTATTCAGAGCATCCTCCTACAGGCCAACCGCCAATTAGAACAGCATGCCACCCTTCACCTCAAAAAACTATCCAATCTCCTGGTTTCCCACCTCCAGAAAGGCAACTCACTCACCTTTCACAACCTTTCCAGCAAACCTCAACCACCTCTCATTGCACACAAACCCAGTCTCTCCCATCTACTCAATCTCCCACTTCCAGCTCCACTCCCTCCAAAACCTCAAAATTCCGATCAACACAATCTGGCACCACAACACCCTAATTCAGTAGTTAACCTTTCCTCCAAACCTCTCTCCCAATCCGAAACCTCTGTCCTATCCAAAGGCCTCACCTTCAGCCCCACTCCCAGATTCAACCAAACAGCCCTCGTCAAAGATTTACTCTCCTACACTCGTACTCTCTGCTGGAAGTATCACTTTGCCACGAAGAAAAATGATCCTAATCCTACCCCTAATGATCCAACTCCCCAAGACACTATCCAAATTGAACCCTGCCTGGAACAGTTCCGTCCTCCGTCACAGCGGGACCCACCTCCTCTTCCTCAAAATCACCCTCTCCAAACCTTCCAGGAATTTCTGACTTCCAGCCTTGCCTCTCAATCCTTCTTAAAAAACCTTAATCCTACTCCAAACATCACCACTGCTGAAGCCCAGGCTATCCGTGATCTGAAGGCTGACCGGTCCATCGTCATTCTTCCGGCGGACAAGGGTTCCACGACCGTGGTACTTGATCGTCGGGAGTATGTGGCTGAGGGACTGCGTCAGCTTTCAGACAACACCACATACAAAGTTTGCCAAGGTAATCCCATTCCTGATGTCCAGGCAGAGCTTCAAGGAATCCTCAGAACCTTAGGCCCCCTACAAAACCTTTCACCTGACTCCATCAACCTCCTGACCCCACCGACACCCCGCACCCCTACCTTCTACCTTCTTCCTAAAATTCACAAACCCAATCATCCCGGCCGCCCCATTGTAGCTGGTTACCAAGCCCCCACAGAACGTATCTCTGCCTACGTGGATCAACACCTTCAACCCATTACATGCAGTCTCCCATCCTTCATCAAAGACACCAACCACTTTCTCGAACGCCTGGAATCCTTACCCAGTCCGTTACCCCCAGAAACCATCCTTGTCACCATTGATGCCACTTCCTTATACACAAATATCCCGCACGTCCAGGGCCTCGCTGCGATGGAGCACTTCCTTTCACGCCGATCACCTGCCACCCTACCTAAAACCTCTTTCCTCATTACCTTAGCCAGCTTCATCCTGACCCACAACTTCTTCACTTTTGAAAACCAGACATACCAACAATTAAAGGGAACAGCCATGGGTACCAGGATGGCCCCCTCGTACGCCAACCTATTCATGGGTCGCTTAGAGGAAGCCTTCTTGGTTACCCAGGCCTGCCAACCCAAAGTTTGGTACAGATTTATTGATGACATCTTCATGATCTGGACTCACAGTGAAGAAGAACTCCAGAATTTCCTCTCCAACCTCAACTCCTTTGGTTCCATCAGATTCACCTGGTCCTACTCCAAATCCCATGCCACTTTCCTTGATGTTGACCTTCACCTGTCCAATGGCCAGCTTCACACGTCCGTCCACATCAAACCCACCAACAAGCAACAGTACCTCCATTACGACAGCTGCCACCCATTCCACATCAAACGGTCCCTTCCCTACAGCCTAGGTCTTCGTGGCAAACGAATCTGCTCCAGTCCGGAATCCCTGAAGCATTACACCAACAACCTGACAACAGCTTTCGCATCCCGCAATTACCCTCCCGACCTGGTACAGAAGCAAATAACCAGAGCCACTTCCTCATCCTCTCAAACCCAGAACCTCCCACAGAAGAACCACAAAAGTGCCCCACTTGTGACAGGATACTTTCCGGGACTGGATCAGATTCTGAATGTGGCTCTCCAGCAGGGATACGACTTCCTCAAATCCTGCCCTGAAATGAGATCCATCCTTCATGAAATCCTCCCCACTCCACCAAGAGTGTCTTTCCGCCGTCCACCTAACCTACGTAACCTCTTAGTTCATCCCCATGAAATCCCCAAACCACCTTCCCTACCCTCTGGCTCCTACCCTTGTAACCGCCCCCGGTGTAAAACCTGTCCCATGCACCCTCCCACCACCACCTACTCCAGTCCTGTAACCCGGAAGGTGTACACAATCAAAGGCAGAGCCACGTGTGAAAGCACCCACGTGATCTACCAACTGACCTGCCTACACTGTGATGCATTCTATGTGGGAATGACCAGCAACAAGCTGTCCATTCGCATGAATGGACACAGGCAGACAGTGTTTGTTGGTAATGAGGATCACCCTGTGGCTAAACATGCCTTGGTGCATGACCAGCACATCTTGGCGCAGTGTTACACCGTCCGGGTTATCTGGATACTTCCTACTAATACCAACCTATCCGAACTCCGGAGATGGGAACTTGCTCTTCAATATATCCTCTCTTCCCGTTATCCACCAGGCCTCAATCTCCGCTAATTTCAAGTTGCCACCACTCATACCTCACCTGTCATTCAACAACATCTTTGCCTCTGCACTTCTGCCTCGACTGACATCTCTGCCCAAACTCTTTGTCTTTTAATATGTCTGCTTGTGTCTGTATATGTGTGGATGGATATGTGTGTGTGTGCGAGTGTGTACCCGTCCTTTTTTCCCCCTAAGGTAAGTCTTTCCGCTCCCGGGACTGGAATGACTCCTTACCCTCTCCCTTAAAACCCACATCCTTTCGTCTTTCCCTCTCCTTCCCTCTTTCCTGATGAGGCAACAGTTTGTTGCGAAAGCTTGAATTTTGTGTGTATGTTTGTGTTCGTTTGTGTGTCTGTCGACCTGCCAGCACTTTCATTTGTCACATCATCTTTGTTTTTAGATATATTTTTCTTTCGTGGAATGTTTCCTTCTATTATATATATATATATATATATATATATATATATATATATATATATATATATATATATATATATACTTCCTACTATGTCTGCTTATATATATATCTCTGCTTATATATATATATCTCAAGACTATCAAACACCAGACTAGTGAAAACAACTATTCACCACCTTTTGAAAAAATAAAACCACAATCGGTTCCTCCAAGGAAGTCTAAGATGATACAGAATAGTCTGATATAACAATACAACAAATAAGGTAGAAAAGAAATGGGAATTCTTTGGATCAGGGATACAAGACAAACTAAAAACATCTGAATGGAAACAACATTCAATTACTAATGAAGAAATGGCAGCTAGGACATAAAGAATGAAGCATGAAACTTTCAGATTAAAACTGTGTGCCAAACTTAGATTCGAACTCATGGCCTTTGCCTTTCGCAGGCAAGTGCTCTACCAGCTGAGCTATCTAAGCACGACTTGCAACCCCCCCCTGCCCCCCCCCCCCCCCCCCACACACACACAGAGCTTTATCAATACAGCCAGTCTCCTACCTTCCAAACTTGAAACATTTTTGAAAACAGAAGACAAGCCAAAAAGCATATCAGGCTAATACTCTGATGACTTTTGTGTACATGGATTGATTAAGTGCTCCAATGTCGAGATAAAACTGTGGTAATAAATATGTAAAAAAATAAATAACAAATGGGACTCTGTTGTTGCATGGGAAAACCTCTCAATACACCTAGTCATTCAAGACATCACAGCTGTGTTGGAAATGGTAGTAAACCAGCACTTAAATATAACCCACATCACAACTCTGTGATGGGATTATGGAGACTGTGATGTACTTTACATAATTACGAATAATTTTGTTTAAAGTGATAGGGCAGTGTGTAGAGACAACGCGTAATAGTCCAAAATGAAAGTTTCACTTTGCAGCGGAATGTCCCCTGATGTTGAACTTCTTGGCATATTAAAACTGTGTATTGGAAAGGGACTTGACCTTGAGACCTTTGCCTTTTGTGGGCAAGTGCTCTACCAACTGAGTTACCCAAGCATGACTCAAAGCCTGGTCTCACAGCTTTACTTACGCCAGTGCCTCATCTCAGACCTTCCAAACTTTTCAGAAGTTCTCCTGTGAGACTTGAAGGACTAATGCTCCCAGAAGAAAGGATACTGTGGAGACATGGCTTAGCCACAGCCTGGGGGATTGATTCTAGAATGAATTTTCACTCTGCAGCAGAGTGTATGTTGATACGAAACTACATGGCAGATTAAAACTGTGTGCAAAACCAGGACCTGTACCTTTCACAGGCACGTGCTCTACCAAACTGAGCTACCAAAGCATGTCTCAAGTGCACACACAGTTTCAATCTGCCAAGAAGTTTGATATGAGCGCACACTCCACAGCAGACTGAAAATTCATTCTGGAAACAATCCCCAGATTGGGGCTGAGCCATGTCTCCACAAGACTCTTTCTTCCAGGAGTGCCAGTTCTGAAAGTTCTGCAGGAGAACTTCTGTGAAGCTTGGAAGGTAGGGGATGAGGTACTAGTGGAAGCAAAACTGTGGAGGTGGTTCTTGAGTCGTGCTGAGTTCTCAGAGAGCACTTGTCCACAAAAAGAAAAGGTCCCTATTTAAGATTTTAATTTGTCACACAGTTTTAATCTGCCAGTACATTTCGATGTGTAATAGTATTTAATGCCATGATAAATAAGAATAATGGTGTACAATGTATGTTTCACAACCTGTCACGAACCACATGCACATTGTGTAGCCAAACCAAGCTATAACAGGTATCATTGTACACTGAAGGGGTATTACATCACGAAGAAGGCTGCACTGAATTTGGACCTGATTCAGAGATATTTGTGTAAAGTATGTTTTCCAGTGTGACTCCCACAGGATATGCTCTGGTGCGTGGCATAAGCATGTCTTAATGAAATAAGCTGGCCATGCAGTTACCAGCATATGAGAGATTGTTGCATCATGACCTAGCTGAAGTCTGCATTCTCTGCAAGGATGATCTAATTGAGTATTGGTCAGAGATGATTACACTACAGTATTATACAAGACAATTAACCATGTGTGTGCAGGATACTACTTGTCACCTAAGTGAGCTCTTACATTAAACATCCCAATTTGTGTGCTGTAATGAAATTTGCAGCTGACTACCGTGCTTGTCAGTGATGGCTCACAGTTTATATCACAATGTGACAGCACATTGCTGTGGTATGGTAGGAAGCCAGGTCCCATTATCATCCATCAAACATACGTGAAAAAGATGTTTTTACGAGATATCCTATTTGTGTTAAGACAGGAACTTTGGCCTCACAGGACAGCTACAGAGACCAGACTCTGGATATACAGAGTGTGTCACTGCAGCCTGCTAATGTTATACGACATCATGACACAACTTCACCACATGGGTCTCAGTCTGTAGACAAATTTCCTTCAACATTTTGTTTTCAAGAGCAGGAAGTTTGGCTAGATAGCACTTGAGTGACAAGCCTGTTTTTAATACTTGCTGAAACATAAGTTTTCATCTTATTTTTACTGTATTTTGTCTGTTTCACATTTTGATAACCTTTTCAGTATATTTCATGGTCATTATAGTGAAAGTTTATGTGTAAACTGAATTTATGATTGTCATTATTTGTTCTAACTTTTGTTCTACAATAGCATCTCTTGACTGTCACAAAAGTGAAGATTTGGCATATCTACAATATGTTTAGGAATTAACCTGTGTTATTTTGAATTTCTGTTAGGTGCAAATTCTGACTAACATTTTGTTTACATATATCTGACATCATTAAACTCAGGCTTGCAGTTAACTCCACACATTATTGGTTGTTACATTCTTTTATAGTGAAAGGAACTAAATACACCACAGAATATTCTTTTAGTTTCACATATTCAGAGTTTTTTTAGTTTCACATATTCAGAGTTTTTCCCTTTGCTATAGATACTTTTTTTGACTATGAATAGGAACTATGCAAGTTGTAATACAAATAGTAATAAAATGCTTTCACAGGGGTGGGGTTGGAGGGGGTCTGGGGAGAGCTCTGTGGAGGTCAGTGATGCCCTCTCTTGGAACTGCAAAATATGCAGCAGGAATAGGTCAATAGAGGAGCAGGAAAGGAAGATCCGTGCACTTTACACACATTTGGCTGAAGCTAGGAGAGAGCTAGTGAGGATGAAGGAAAGCTATGGTGACAGAGATGTTCGGAAATTAGCTGTTGGCAGGAAGGCTAGCAGGAGGGAGGCATGCTCTCACAGTTTTGTTGTGTCTCCCAGGAACAGGTAGCTGGCTGAGGTAAGGGGAGAGGGGCCTGGTAGAAGTAGGTACTGTGCTGCAGACTCTGCCCTTGAGTAGTAAAGATAGGAAAAGCACAAATGTGTGGATGAATAGAGCACTGATGGTATGTAACAGAAGTGTTGTCACCAATTACAGGAGAAGTTAGGGGAGCTTTTTCAAGCTCAGTGCCAAGATGAAGTTAAGATTTTTTGTAAGAATTTCAAGAGAGATTATCAAGTAGTGATAATGGACAGGTAGGGTACAGCTTGGATACGAACAGGATCTGTAACTGAGTAAGATAGCTTTCCTAACTGGTAGAACAAATGTGAGATAATTGAGCTGTACCAGCAGCATGATCAGCCTCATCTTAGCATGCCGTATGACAAGTTAATGTGATACTTGAGAGGGTGCTGATGACTGGCTAGTGGGTGCACATTGCACGGGTGCTGATGGGGACTGTTGAGAGGTATGACTACACTAGGCACAGTCTGCACCTCGACAGGACTGTGAAAGGAAGGTTGCTGGAGCTATTAGTGAGAGCATAGCAGGAGGTTGTGGGCATCACATGGTCAAATACCTCTTGTCATGGGAAGGAGGACTAAGTTTTTTTAGGATAAATTGTTACAAGTCTCTCAGCCTTAAGACTATTTCAATCGTTTTGGGAGATTTCTTCAATGGTATACGAAAGATAGAAAGTACCACAATGGAGTGCACAAACACCACAGAAATTTGCTCAGAATTATCTGTTATTAATCAAAACATGCACTCTGTTGAAAATACAGTAAACCAGCTTGAAGTTGAATTACAGACTTCGAAATTCTTCAAAAATCATGGTGATATGCATTACAGAACACTTGTATAGACACAATGAAATACAGCATCTAGTGCTATAGTCCATATGAATGCTGAAGTTGCTACTGTATAACTGCTTTGAAGGGTAGGTACAGGATTGTGTATTTGTATCATAGGTGGCACACATTTTCAAGCTGGAAATGATATGATCACAATTAGTTTAGATTAATATTTTGAACTGGCAACCAGTAAAATTAATGAAGCTAGCCATTCATAAGGAGATAGTCATTCTCTGTGTGTGTACCACTCACATAGTGGTAATGTGGACACTTTCATCAATAAATCAACTCAAGTCCTGGAAGAGGCAGCAGCCATCAAAATTAACATTATGAGATGTGGAGACATCTATATATTAACACAGGTATTGATGAAATTAGTACTAACTTCCTAAATACTTTGAGCACATCTTGTGAAACAAATGAGAGTATCAAAAAGTTCAGCAGCATCAGTCTTAGACCATGTGCTTACAGATACCAACAGGGAAAATTGTTAAATATTTGTGCAAGATCTTGGCCTTTCCGATAATTACTGTCAGATTGTTTTTATTTTGTCTTTGGGTGCAAAAACTAGGGTCATATGTGCCCATGTCAGAACTGTAGAGCAATAAAGAGAGAAGAGTTCAGAACAACTACACACTACGCCCAATTGACAGAAGGAAAGACAGCCAAGAACAGGCGCTTGGAGGAAGGTCCATAAAATACGTCCTAGAGAAACAGTGTCCTGAAGTAGAGATTAAATGTCCTTCACTATACTGCTATGACAGATAGAAACTAAAACACAGCCAACAGCCTGCATGTCGTTTGCCAAAACAGCCGATAACTCTGACAGCAAACATGAATGAGAACGTAAGTGTTAAAAAAGAGGCAGTCCATCAGAAAATTGCAAACAGTCACAGGTTGAGGGCAATGAGCACACAGTGGTGGGGTAGCACCACTTAACAAATGGTGGTGGCTAAAAAGACAGTGCCTAATATGCAACCTGGCTAAAATGATCTCGTGGCAAGAGGGCTGAGAGGAGATCATTGAAGCGAATGGGAGAGGATTAATTTCCCGGAGCTTGTTCCCATGAAGGGAGGATCAGGGATGAGTGACACCATCTGCTGACAGACGGCAACACACAGATTATGGAAGGGAATGAAAGAAATAGCGGGCCGAGGTATGAGGACTGCAGCCTTGGCAGCAGTGTCAGCAGGCTCATTTTCTGCCAGAACAATGTGGCCCAGTACCCACAATAACATCACAGCAGCTTCATCAAGAGTGACAGTTTTCCAAGATCCCTTGCATTAAAGGAGGAACAGTGTATGGTATACTGAGGCTCTGAATGGCACTGAGAGAGTCGGAGCAGATGACACAATTGAAGATCTCATGTCTCCAGATGTACTGTGTCACCTGACACAGGGTGAAGAGCTCTGCTGTAAATACTGAGCAGTGCTCTGGAAGTCAATACTGAAAAATTTTAGTGTCAATGATGAAGACACACCCGACACCACAGTTCATCCAAGATCCACGAGTGTGCACAAAGGTACTATCACAAAGTTCTGTGCGAACGTTGTGAAAGTTATGGCGATAGATCGAGCCTGGAGTAGTGTCTTTACAAAGTGAGTGAAGGCCAAGGTGAAAACGGGCTGCCACAAGAAGCCAAGGGGTCACACCCATTGGGATAGTGGCAGGTAGCATGAAGTCAAGCTGCTGGAACAAGAGCTGCAAGCGAACTCCAGGAGGTAACAGAGAAGAGGGACATGCCCCATATTGGTGATCAAAGGAGTCACTGAAGAAGGAGGCGTAGGATGGGTGGCCAGGCATGGCAGATAAATGACATGCATATCTGCCAAAGAGAAAGTCACGGCGGTATGACAGTGGTAGTTCATCGGCTTTGGCATACAGACTCTCAACTGGGCTAGTGTAAAAGGCGCCAGTGGACAAATGAATGCCATGATGGAGGATAGTATTGAAACAGTGTAAGAGGGACGGACATGCAGATGCATAAATGAAATACCCACAGTCTAGTTTCGAATGGATAAGGGACTGATACAAACAGAGGAGAGTGGCCCAATCCATTCCCCAGGAAGTACAGCTGAGGACATTGAGGAACCATGTACAGTGGGCAGCCAGGTAAGACACGTGGGAGGACCAAGAAAGCTTGCTATCGACCATGAGCCCCAGGAATTTCATAGTTTCAACGAACGGAAGGGCAACAGGTTCAAGATGTAAAGACGGTGGGAGAAACCAATTGTGCCACCAAAAAATTCATACAAACGGTTTTGTCAGTGGAAAAGCAAAAGCCACTGTCGAATGCTCCATGAGTAAGGATGATCAAGATATCGCTGAAAATGCAGATCAAGGAGACAAGTATGTGGAGAACTGCAACAGATCGCTAAATCATCAATGAAAATGGAGCCAGAGATGTCCAGTGGCAGACAGGCCATTATAGGGTTAATGGCGATAGCAAAGAGGGCGACGCTCAGGACAGAACCCTGAGGCATATTTTCCTGGATGAAGATGTCAATCAAGGCAGAACCCACCTTACCTTGAAAACTTGGTCTTTTAAAAATTCCTGAACGAAACTGGGCATGTGGCCATGGAAGCCCTACGTGCAGAGAGTACAGAGGATACCAGTCCTCCAGCAGGTGTCGTAGGCTTTCTCCAAATTGAAGAACATGGCTACAGTCTGGTATTTCATAACAGGGGTTGACAAAGTGATGAGATGGTCAATCACTAAACGGCATGCTCAAAATCCACACTGTGCAGTGGTTAGTAAATTGTGAGGCTCTAGTCACCATACCAGCCAGGCAAGAATCATACATTCCATCACCTTGCAAAAACAGCTGGTGAGAGAAATGGGGCAGTAACTAGAAGGAAGGTGTTTGTCCCTGCCAGGCTTAGGTATGGGTATGACAGTGGCTTCACGCCATCATCTGGAAAACGTGCCCTCTGCCCAGATGCGATTTTGCATATGAAGGAGAAAGTGCTTGCCCACAAGAGAAAGGTTCTGCAACATCAGAATGTGAAAACTGTCCGGCCCTGGGATGGAGGATCGGGATGAAGTGAGAGCATGATCTATGTACAGGTGGCATTGTAGCACTCATGATTCTGAGAAGAGAAAGGTATCACCCAAGCCCCCTCCACTCATTCCGATGGAGGAAGGCAAGGGGCAGAGAGGAATTGCGAGGAATGAAACATTCTGCGACACTAAGGATAATGTTCGTAAGATATTCTACCTAGTCCTCACAACTGGGGGAGTGTTGTTCGTCGGTAGTCTCCAGGGAGTAGTAAAGCCTCCAGCCAGCCCTAGAAAACTGTCATTTGCGTGTGCATGTAGGTGCGGTAGGAGTTAGCAGTCTGATAACACACTGGAAATGGTCGCTCGATGTTTGTTAGAGAGAATGGACCACTCGAGACAATGGGCAAGCTGGGAGAGATCCAAATAAGAACATGGGTGCTCCTGTGTTAAGGCAGATGAGGTTCAGTTAATTGAGAAGGTCAGCCAAGAGGGCACTTTTCTGATAGTTTCTGGGAGAATCCTGAAAGGGATGGTGTGCATTAAAGTCACCGAACAGAAAGGAGTGAGGGAGTTGCCCAATGAGCTGGAGGAAATCTGTCCTGGTGCCATCAAATAATGGAGGGATGTAAACAGTACAAAGGGGAGAGATCAAGTGGGAAGGAAAATGTGGACTACAACAGCTTGAAGCCGGGTAGTCAGGGAGATAGGTCGACTATGAACATCATCCCCGATGAGCAGCATGTCTCCCCCCATGAGATGGAATGCCCTCCTTGGGAGGAAGGTCAAAGCGGACTGGGAAGAAATGCGAGAGCTCGAAGCGGTCATGAGGACACAATTTTGTTTCCTGGAGGCAGAGAACAAGCAGGTGCTGTGATCTAAGAGCAGCCATAAGTCCTCTTTGTCGGATTGAAGGCTACAACCATTCCATTGGAGGAGAGTCATAATGATGAAAGGGAAGGAGGGAAAAATAAGGCAGTGTCACCTCAGCGGTTGCCTTTGAAGACTCATTCCTATAGGGCACAGAGGCTGGAGGATCCTGCTCCATGAGATCAAAAAAGGCATTCTCCTTCTGTTAGTCTGTAGAGTCAAGGGCAGAAAAATGGTTGGTGGTGCACACCGGTGACATGGAGGTCGGCCGGATGAGGGTATCACATGGCAACACCATTGAAGGAGATCTCTGAGTCAGCGACTGAGAAGACTGTTTGCCTTTGCTTGACTTCTTGGAGTCTTTCCATTTGGCAGAGGAAGACTGATGTTTGTTGGCTGGAGGGATACAGGAAGTCTTCATGGGAGTATTCCTTCTGTCCTTTCTGGCCTGCTGGTTGTGTAACAGGTGACTTCGCCCAGAGAGATGAAAGTTTGGTGGCTTGTTGCACACCTGGAGGAGGAGTAAGGGATGCTACCATGACATTGGGCAATTTTACAACCATGGTGCTGAATTTGAGGTCACATGTCTGCATGGTCAAGTCCTACATGGAGCGAGATGTAACAAGAACAGTACTGTAGGTGCCGGATGGTAGAATGCACAGTTTCTGACTGGCCAAAAACTTGCGAGTGACTGGGTATGGCACTTTTTCCTCTCCTGGATAAAGAGAAACATGCGACATGGGACAATCACGGGACGAGGCGACATGATTACCATCAGTTGATACAGTAGGGAGAAGGAGATGGACTATTGCCCTCATGAGCATCCCTACCACAGGTTACACATTTGGCCGGGTGTCGACTGGACATTTGATGTGGTTGAAATGATGACACTGGTAGCATTGCATCAGGTTCATAATGTATGGTCGGACTGTGATAACTTCATAGCCTGCTTTGATCTTTGACGGAAGCACCACTCTATCAAAAGTGAGAAAAAGAGTGTGTGGGCACTAAGAATGCATTTACCTTTTTTGTCACCTGATGTACTGCAATGACACCCTGATCAGAGGGGTACGTTTGGATTTCTGCCTCTGTCAGACTATCGGGCAGCCTAGTGTAAATAATACAATGGGAAGAATTTAGCGTTTGATGGGCCTCGACATGAACAGGATGGCCATAGGGAAGTGAAGCTGCAAGCAGTTGTTGTGCTTGAGAATCAGAAGTAATCTCCAAAAGCAAAGTGCCATTTTGTAAATGAAAACAGGATTTCACAGGGCCAGCAATTCTATCAACACATTTCTGAATAATATAGGGATGTACCGCACCAAAGAACTGACTTGTCTTCAGCATGTGAAATGATGAGGAACTGTGGTGCAGCTGGCAGTACTCATTAGGCTAATTCCTTTTACATTTGGTAGATGATGAATGTGAAGATGATGATCATTTCATTGCAAGAAAACCCCATATGATTGCCAGCATCTTTGATGGTGTGCTCCTTCTAACTGGGGGATCCCCATCCCCTCAGAAGGGGTGCACCACCTTATGTGATTCATACCTCATGTCACACATCCCGAACACCTGACAAAGGGACTAATCGGCAATTTGGGAAGGTAGCAAGCTCAGCCAATGTCCTTTCTTGGGCATCACCTGTATCAGGGGGTACTTGTGAACCCTAACTGTCAACCTGGGACTGGGAATTAAGCATTACCCAGTCACCTGTTATGCGTTACATGTGGCCTGGGCTTCAGGAGCACACAGGGAAGAAGAAGAAGAAAAAGAGAAACCTCAAACACCAAAACGGAGGAATGGATAGGAGAATGGGGAAAAAAAGGGAGGGAGGACAAAAAACATTGGAGAGAGTGTTCTTATAGTGACCGCTGAAAATTCAGAACACATTTCCAATATTATCCCAGACATATTCCCCAAGGGAGGAGAAAAATAATAGCAAAAAGATAGACATGCAGCATGAAGGAAAAAGATGCTGCGAAGGCTGGGGCGCCAGTAGCCAAGCACAAACCTTCCAAAGAGCGGAGAGCCTCCTTGGGGGTATTACTGTCAGATGATAAAGCTAAAGACATGCTGGATAAAAATCTGTACATAACTAATCTACAAAAGAATAATCTTGACACATTACATACCTGTTTTTCCTAGGACATTGGCAATTCAAAGGTGGGGTGAGGGCTATATGGAAAATAATGTATATGCTCAGTTCTCTAAATTCTACACATTGGTCAAATTAACATTTGAGGAGACATTTCCAAAACTAGTCACTTCACCAGCGGCACCTAAGGAAAATAGATGGTCAGCTATGGGTATTAGAATAGTGTCCCAAACATTTAAATTTCTTGGTTCTTTACAAAAGCACGACATAATCCACAATTCCTAGATTACTATCACAGATATAAAAAAACATGCAGGAGACATGCAGGAGGATTGTGCTTGCTGCCAAAAAGTCATTAAATAACAAAATAAAATAAAATGCAAAAAATAAAAGCACAGTAATGTGAAATGACATAAAACACTAAACTGGAAAAGGTATACATAACTATAATGGGGATAGGATAACAGAAAATCCTCAATGATCTGCAAATTTTGTAAATGACTATTTATATAGTATTGAGGAGGAGTTGCAATCAAATCTTCCTAAAACACATGTAGCACCCAATATGACGTTCACAGCAACACAATAATGTTGTTTCCCACAACAGAGCTCGAAGAAAGGAAAGTAATACAGAAATTAAAAATGAGAAGTCAGCAGCCATAGATGAGGTTCCAGTCTCTGTTTTCAACGTTGCGTGGACAGCATACAAGACCCATTAACAAACATAATATAAGAGAACTTTAGTTCAGGTATTTTTACTGAATACCTAAAGTATGAAGTTTGTCCTTACAAAAGGACAGTATTGCTGAAAGTATTGAAAACTACAGATCAGTTTCTACATTCTCAAAAATAATTGAATCAGTTATGAAAGTTGGAATAATGAATTACATGGACACACAGGCAACATTTTAATGACTAATAGTTTCCTTTCCAAAGTGGGCAAAGTATGAATTGGCCTTATGAGTGGTTCCAGTCTTGTCTGGAAAACAGTGTGCAAAAGGTATAGTGTGTTCACACACCTCCTGCTGCTAAATTTATAGAAAAACAATTGTCAGACAAGAAGCATATATACACAGGTGTTCCTCATGGCAGTGTATTGGGTCCAATTCTGTTTTTAATACGTATCAGTGACATTCCAGACAGTATAATACATGGGGAAAAAGTTGTATTTTCTGATGACAGCAAAAATCAGTCACTGATGAAACACCAGAACTCTATTAGAGAAAGCAAATGGCAACAACAAGGATGTTTATTATTGGGCAGCAGGTAATGAATTAACATGGAAAATAAAGAAAAGAAACAGTACCCACTTTGGCATAAAGTGGGAAAACAACTGTCACATTAAGCGTATATGACTAATGTGCAGAAGAGTGACAAACACGAAGTTTTTGGGGTGAATACAGAGCACGGAAAAAACATGCAAAGATAATGAAAAAAGAGAATATCATCAGCATGTTATGCTCTTAGGGTCCTATTATCATTCTGCATCAGCCTATGTCCAGTGGTGACATACTATTCCTGTATACGCCATTTCCAGCTACGGGATTCTTTTCTGTGGACTGAAAGCACAAAACATGCACACAATTTGGAAAAAAGGCCAAAAATAACACACAGAAGTAGGAGTCAGGCTCACTGTGACGAGCTGCTTAAAAACCTTGGTACCTTTAGCACAGCAAGTGAATACTTTTACCAAACTTTTGAGTATATCCAGAAAAATAATTACTAAGTATTTCACTAATAATTCTATATGTCATCATGGAACAAGTCAGTTTGGACTTATGTTTACCAAGAAGGAAAACCTCAGAATAGCATGTTCTATCAGCGAACAAAATTGTATTACAAAATGTCCCAGGAAGGAGAAGAAAAAGATACTAAAATACATCTGTTTAAAAAGGTATTCTTCTTCACAAGTAATGCATATTACACAACTAAAGATTACTTACAAGGAGAAGACCTTAGATACACCAAATGATTCAGCTCAGTATTTGTCATATCACTTTTGTATAACCTAAAATGAAAGACTCTATAAGATACTTTATCAGTACTGCCCATTTTGAGAAAACCACCCCTAGAGGTCATGATGTACCACTGACTCAAAACTGATGGGATCAATAATTAACTGAAAACCGAGCATTTTTTGTCATCATATACAGAGTTAACGAATGCATATTTTCCTTGAAATTGTGGAAATAAACTTATATGACTACTGATTACATACCAATAACATAAACCTTCTTCAATGAAAGTGCTGCTGGCAAAGCAACACTGGTGTCTAGATGGGGAAAAGACAACCATATTTGATTCCCACAGGCATTCTGCAGTTTATTTGTTTTCATTTGTATTTTTCTCCATATTGAAATTGGTAAGAGTAGGAGGGCTAATTAAATGAATAAATCACTAAGGAATAATAAGAAGATACTACTTGGATTACAAAAGATTAAAATTTTAAGCCTTACTGTGTGCAAACAATTCTGAGTAAGGTTGCTGCAAATCCATCATGAGGGACCACAGACAGCTGACTGCCCATCACTTCTTGCAGCGAGGTGCAGGACAGAATGCACCCAGGGACAGTTATATTATTCTCATTGAGTGCTCATCATATTATTGTTCTGAACTTAATGAGGATTTCCAGCAGTAATGGTATGTTCATCAATTGGAAGATGTTCTTGGTGCTGCAAGTATGTTTTCTTCATATGTTTACACGAGAAGCACTGTCCATCTAGTTATTTGAAGGAAAGTGAGGACATGTAAAAGAGTGAGTGAAAGAGCCATTGTAAAGCAACCATGGATTAAAAGTTTAATTCTTTGTTAATACAAGCTGTTCGAGAAATTTATTGGCCTACCTTGTTATAGCTTCTCAATTGACTCGTCTCGTTAACCCTATTACTCCCACCAATTACGATATGTAGAGACCGTGCAATACATTTGGTAATCGAATACAGGTTCTCTGCCTCCCAGCTATAAGGCTCAGTCACCGACACCTTCCTACACCAGCGATGCCTTTTCCCAACCCGAATCCTATATTCAGCATGACTGACATGCTCATTGGTCCTTGGGGTACTGATAGCAGATTTGTAAGAATAGTAGAACTTATTCACATAGAAATCTGAGATGGCTGTAAATTTTTTCCCTCAATTTTTATGAAATTAAGCATTTGTGGATCCCATATATGATGATGAATAACACCCAATTTTCAATTAACTATCGATCCCATCAATTCTGAACAATTGTGCATCATGAACTTTAGGGATGGTTTTCCTAAGAAATGGGGAATATCTTAAGAGTCTTTTCATTTCAAGCGGTATGTAAGTTATGTGAATATATGCCAAATTCATTGGTGATGTCATACAGCACTCACAGTAGTGGTTAATAATGAAAGGTGATAGGTATGTCAGCCTGTAACATTACGTACATGATCACAATGTAATGCTTTTACAAGAAAATAATGTGCCAAAACCTCTAGTGCATGGTAGTAATGTCTTATCATTCTCCTGAGCTCAACATCTCATTCATAATGGGGGGATGCTGACTCAGTTTTTCAGCTGGATAAGGGAGAACATGAAGACGTTCACTGTGCATAGTTGTTGCTTGTTTATGGGCCTGAAGTCATGTTTTCTGAACAGACTGTAATTAGTGCAAAGGGCACAGAAGCATGTTCATGATCCAGGAGTCACCAGCAAAAGATCGTAGAGTGTGCAGCAATGAAGAGCGAACTATGTTTTATATTACAAGCTATCTGGAGCACACTGTATGTATTTCAAAGAACATTGTACGATACGGACTAACTGGATGAAGCGGTGCAGTTGTTAACACAATAATCTCATATTTGAGAGAACAGAGGTTACTCTGTCTAGCCATCTTGATTTAGGTTCCTATTTCAGGAAAATGATGCGATGGTTCCTTCACAAAGGCCATAGCTAACCACCTGTTATATGCTTATAAAAATGTAATTATATGTTCTGTGTGTATGTATATTCTGAGCTATTTAGTTTCAATGTATTGTGATAACATTAAATAATTTGAAACCCGAATCTTATATTCAGCATGATTAACATGTTCATGGGTCCTTGGGGTGCTGATAGCAGATTTGTAAGAATAGAAGAACTTATTCCCATTAAAATCTGAGATACCGTCTACACGGTGTACATCAAGTCCGGGAACACTTTCAATGATTTATTACATGAGAACCAAACACTGTACATATGTCATACATATGTCATTTTGAAGAGAAACCCAGAAAGTTTTTTTCATGT
The DNA here is from genome assembly GCF_023864275.1 of Schistocerca cancellata. Classification (NCBI taxonomy): domain Eukaryota; kingdom Metazoa; phylum Arthropoda; class Insecta; order Orthoptera; family Acrididae; genus Schistocerca; species Schistocerca cancellata. The sequence continues at coordinate 349,149,082 of NC_064631.1, read as the reverse complement.
ATACTGCCAGAGACAGTGTAGTTTGGTAATTTGCCAATGGAGCTAGTCGCAAACATGGCGAGTTCAGGTGCAGAGCAAGCTTTCTGTGTGCTGGAGTTCGACAAACAAGTGTGCTACAGCTGTTCAACAAATGTTTAGAACCAAGTACGGTGAGCAGCCACCAACAAGAAAGGCCATTTACCACTGGCACAACAAATTTGTTACGACAAGTTGTTTGTGACCGGCAAAGAGAAGTGGACGTCCCAGTGTGAGTGAAGTCAATGTGGAGCACATACGAGAGACATTCATAAGGAGTCCAAAGAAATTGGTGCATCGTGCATCCCATGAACTTGAAATGGTTCCAATGACAGTGTGGAAAGTCCTGCAACAGAAGCTGTCTATGAAACCATTCAAATTGGAGCTAGTGCAGAAGCTCAATCATGATGACAAAGATAAGCATTTTGAGTTTTGTTCACAGTTGCAACTACTAAATGAGGATGGGGATGGCATTTTTGATCGACAAAGCCATCTTTCACACTAATGAGAATGTGAACAGGCATAATTGCCGAACCTGGGGTACGAAGCATCCACACGAATGCATTGAATTTTAGTGTGATTCCCCAAAGGTAAATGTTTTTTGTCCCTTGTCACATCAAAAACTGTACATTCCTACTTGGACATGTAGCAGCAATGGCTGATGCCTCAAATGCAATCGGACTCTCTGTTCACCTTGCAGCAGGAGGGCTCTCTGTTCATCTTTCAGCAGGATGGGGCTCCACCTCATTTTCATTGTGAAGTTCGTGGGTACCTGAACACAGAGCTGATGCATCGATGGATAGGCCTTGCTACAGAAGGAAACAGCTCTGTTTCATGAAATGGCCTCCCCAATCACCATATCTCACTCCGTGTGACTTTTTTCATGGGGACACATTAAAGATATGGTGTATGTACTGCCTCTACCACGTGATGTAGCAGAACTCCGGGAGAGAATACGGGAAGTGACTGCAACAGTCAACGATGCCATGCTGGGACGGGTATGGGAAGAATTCGATTACTGTATTGACATCTTCTGGGTCACCCACGGTTCGCATATTGAATGTTTGTAAAAAAACTTTTAGAGTTTCTCTTCAAAATGCAATATGTATTACATCTGTACAATGTTTAGTTCTTGTGCAATAAATAATGGAAAGTGTTCCCGGACTTTATGTACCCTATGTATATTAGTGTCATACATTTCTGTGTGTGTTTCATCAGTGCCTTACGTAATCACATTCCGTATTGACATTAGTTGGGCTATTGCCAAGCTCATACATCTATTTGCTACATTTCAGTCGTGTTCAAGTTCAAACATAAATTCTTTCACTGTAACAGTATTTTGATGTTATACTTACAAGTTCACAATACTGCCAATAAGTAGATTAAAAAACACCAGCTATTTTATTTTTTTTAAATGTTTGTTTTTACCTGTAAACCTGGTGTTGTAGGAACTAAACAGAGAGAGAAATATACTGAAGCCCCAGGTTCCAATTTACCCATCTGCCTGCCAGACACTCCACTCCAAACAAGACCAGATGCTGCTGATGACTCGAGTCCCAACACGAGGTCCATTGATCTTTCACTGTAAATGACAAAAATGTTATTATACGATGGGAACTTGATGGTATGATACTCTGCATACTTTCTAAAAATATCTAGGATAAATGTGAAGAACTGGGTAATGGTTGAGATATAAAGTCAGTTAAGAATCATGTTCTCTCAAATTTTCACTCAGATTCACTTGCTTCATTACACCTAACCCTTCATAATGTCCGTTTCAATTTTTTTTGTAAAAATGTAGACAGATAATCAGAGCAAAGAACTAAATAATAATATGTAAACAAGGGAGGGAGGGAAGGGGGGGGGGGAGAGAGAGAGAGAGAGAGAGAGGGGGGAGAGAGAGAGAGAGAGAGAGAGAGAGAGAGAGAGAGAGAGAAAGAGAGAGAGAGACTAAATACCCAACTTCCCACTGCACTTGTGGCAGGAGGAGGGGGGGGGGGGGGGGGGGGGGGGGGGTGGGGCAAACTAGAGTATGGGTGCCCGTGCTTACAAGAGGGAGACTTGTTTCATTCATTCTTTCTTTCTCAATACCCATTTCTTTTATGACCAACCACTCATGATTATTTTTACTGATTTTATCTGGGGGCATCGTCAAATAGGTGCCGTAAATGTCATCGTCCTACATGAGCATCTACTAATTCGGAGCTATTTTGAACAACATTCTTAGGCATCTTCAAAAATCCACAAGTTTTACAAAATGAATGTTTTTAAGGTACAGTTTAAGCACTACAAACAATGAAGTACCGTGGTTAATTTTAGGCCCAACATTATCAATCTCCTTTAGTTTGCGGTGTTGCTCTTGCACACATACAGTACCACAATAAACTAACAAATTACTAATGAATCCCCAAATAAACACATAAATTATCCCTCCAAAATTACAACCACTAATTACAGATTAGAACAGCTTTTCACATCTGCCCTTTCTCTATATACCTTTAGCAATTTTAAACTTCTCTCGTTTCCACATATGTGGCAGCAACAACCATAATGTTCTACTATACGAACGCCAATCAGTCTTGCTAGAATCACACTCTTCCTTCATATACCAATTTGTACGAACTTCATTACACAAACTATCCCCACCCACACTATTTACTTCAGCCCTCTCTAAGTTTTCTGTTAGTTCTTCCACACATTTCGCTGATTCACTACCCACAGCATGCACAACTTTACTGTTTTTCCCTTCCAAAATATTGACACTTGTAGCTTCAACAAAATTACACATCAATTCACTGTCAAACACTTTATCTTCCTGAAATAATACATTGATGCCTAAGCCATCATCATCATAAATATTCATCTCGGCAACCTTATCTGCTGATACACCATTTAAATCACCACAAAAATTCACATCAGAAACCTTACTTTCCTCCGTTCAACAAATCAACTGTACATGAATCGTACACTACTTTATCCTCCACCGCTACATTATACAAATTGCTGCTACCTTGTTGTACAAGTATCAATGCCAGTAGCTTTTACATCATTACATAAATTATTATTACTCTGTTCCTTTAAACAAAAATCTCTACCTCCGCTGATACATTTTTTACTTCAACTGCTGGCGAGACCAATGCTAAGCCTCCCTTAGTAACATTGACTCTTTCCACCGAAACACAATCACCCTCACTTGCAGCTGAAGAGACCGAAGCTACGCCGCCTTCACTAACATCAACGCTTTTCCTAAACTCAAAAATACTTGCTACTGCAATCGCTACTATTTTGCCCTTTCCTCTTCAGAACTCTCCACACAATTTGCTTTCACAAAATTCCTCTCCTCTTTAACTTCTTTTTGAACCACTGAATCTTTCCATTCATCACCATTCGCCCGTTACCTCACAAACATTTCCAAACAGTTAAAATGCAGACTCCTACCACCACAGTCTCTGTCAAATCACCCATCACTGGGAAACATGGGTTGCATTGAGAGACAAATATTTATAGGAGGAGTAACACCATCACCAAGTTTCATAGTCAATACTTTATTATTATTGTTATTGATATTACTTTAGGTGATGATAAAACTTTGTGACCATTCCTTATAAAAATTTATTGTGTCCAACTTCTTCCCTTTATTACAAAACATCTTGTTTTTCTTTCTGTCCTGCTGGTCCTCATTACCTGTCTCCAAAGTGACATCTCCACGGGTTCCAAGCACTGTCTGGTGTCAAAAGTGTCCAGCAGTCATTTCCATACAGGAATACACTTCAGATGAATTTCTTGACTCTTTTCTATAGCTACAAATTTTTTCACAAACAGATGTCTTCTTTCACTGCTGCACATTTCATCACTGGAATTTGATATGTAATTTTTATGCAGTATTGTAATTTCTGTAATTAAGGGGACTAAATGACAAAACTTATCATCCTTTCCTATTTTACTTCTTTGAATTTTAATGACAGACATCCTAATTTTTTATTTGCTTATTACCATTAATTTTTTTCTATTAATTTTAATGGACCAATCACTTCAATGGTGGATGAAGCAGACAGCCTCAAACGGTGTTATTCATATGAGTGCATTTCAGAAAACACAAGCTGTTAACTTAGATTGTAATTCAGTATTTACTAGCATGGTCAGGATGACCTGAAGGGCAGTAAACCTTTGATATAAAAGTCAAGAGGTGTTTTATATATACATATACATAGAAATGGAAAAGAATTTAAAGGATAATGCAACTGCATTATTAGAAATGGTCTGCTTGTATGAATTTAGGCTATTCGGACTTCCTCTCTTACGTTTCAATTGTAGATGCTGGGAGCCGACTTCAAGAACACCAGTGTATGTCAAAAAAATGAAGAAAATCCTCCTTACTGGGCTATACTTCACTTCAATAAAAATACTTAATACTGCTGTGAAGTATTCTCTTATTCATACACACATGTAATACATAACACTCATAATACTCCATACTCCATATACTGTGACAATGCATATTTGCATTTTTCATTTGCCTTATGACATTTGTATAAATATCCTTATAGCTACTAAATTGTTCACTTGAGGTGCGGCCCATTTCTTTATTTGATACCTACTACTCTTGATGTAATTCTCTTCTTCTGCACCATGACAATGCACTAGTCAAAAAAAAAAGAAAAAGAAAAAAAAAAAATGCATTATGTAGCTCAGTGGCCACTGATACATTTGATAATTACATCCGTCCACAGATATTTCCATACTTCGTTTAAATTCATAGACATTCATTTATTCTGTTACCCATGATTCATTTACCCTGCACAGAAAATTTTTTTACATTTCTTATGGTATTTTATCGTTTCTTCTTACCTTATACGTCACATATATTTTTTCATAATGCTTCCTTTTGCTTGTAAAAATGTTGTATATAACTTAGTACTTAATTAAATCTCTGTGTACATATATCAATAGGTTTCTTAGTTCTTAGACAGTAGATGCAATTGCTTAGCATTTAAGTTAGGTACATGCACATATCGCATTCCTGTTTGACTGCACCTTCTGCCAGTCTGTCGTGCATGCACAAGGGACAATGCCTCCTCTCCTACTACTGGCGTCAGCACGTATTGTTGAGTGTGGACTGTTGAGCCATAAGCTAATTTTGCTTATACTTTTTGCTTTGCCTGAAGTGGCGTATTACTTCTCATTGCTGTTGATTTTATGCCTACATGCACAAAGCAAAAGAATTACATCTAGATCTACATGGATATTCTTTCAAATCACATATAAGTGCCTGGCAAAGGGTTCATCGAACCACCTTCACAATTCTCTATTATTCCAATCTTGTATATTGCACAGATAAAACAAACATTTATATCTTTCCATATGAGCTCTGATTTCCTTTATTTAATTGTGGTGATTGTTTCTCCCTATGTAGATCGGTGTCAACAAAATATTTTCGCATTCAGAGGAAAAAATTTGTGATTGGAATTTCGTGAGAAGATACCATCGCAACGCCTTTGTTTTAATGATGTCCAGCCCAAATCCTGTTATCATTTCAGTGTCACTCTTTCCAATATTTCGCAATAGTACAAAAAGTACTGTCCTTCTTTGAACTCTTTCTATGTACTCCATCAGTCCTATCTGGTAAGGATCCCACACCACATAGCAGTATTCTAAAAGAGGACGGACAAGTGTAGAGTAGGCAGTCTCTTTAGTAGATCTGTTACATTTTCTATGTGTCCTGCCAATAACATGCAGTCTTTGGTTAGCCTTCCCAACATTTTCTGTGTGTTCCTTCCAATTTAAGTTGTTCATAATTGTAGTTCCTAGGTATTTAGTTCTATTTATGGCCTTTAGATTTGACCGATTTATTGCGTAACCGAAGTTTAACGGATTCCTTTCAGCACTCATGTGGATGACCTCATGCTTTTCATTATTTAAGGTCAACTGCCAATTTTTGGACCATTCGGATATCTTTTCTAAATCATCTTGCAATTTGTTTTGATCTTCTGATGACTTTATTAGTCGATAAATGACAGTGTCATCTGCAAACAACCTGAGACAGGTTGTCTCCCGAATCGTTTATATATATTTGGAACAACAAAGGGCTTTTAACTCTACCTTGGGGAATGCCAGAAATCACTCCTCTTTCACTTGATGACTCTCCATCCATTACTACAAACTGTGACCCCTCTGACAGGGAATGGGAATCATTAATCCACTAACATAACTGAGACGGTATTCCATAAGCACGCAATTGCACTACAAGCTGCTTGTATGGGGAAATCCACAAATACGGAATCAATCTGAAATCTCTCATCAAAAGCACTCGACACTTAATGCGTGTAAAGAGCTAGTTGTGTTTCACAAGAACGATGTTTGCTAAATCCATGTTGACTGTGTGTCAATAGACTGTTTTCTTCGAGGCAATTCATAATGTTCGAACGCAATATATGTTCCAAAATCCTGCTGCATATCGACGTTAATGACATGGGCCTGTAGTTTAGTGGATTATTCCTACTATCTTTCTTGCATATGGGTGTGACCTGTACAACTTTCCAGTGCGCATGGATCTTTCACCGAGCGAATGGTGTATATGATTGTTAAGTATGGAGCTAATGAATCAGCATACTCTGAAAGGAATCTACCTGGTATACAGTCTGGACCAGAAGACTTGCTTTGATTAAGTGATTTAAGTATCTTCAGTACTCTGAGGACATTTTCTTCTATGTTACTAATGTTGGCAGCTGTTCTTGATTCAAATTGTGGAATATTTACTTTGTCTACTTTTGTGAAGGCATTTTGGAAGGCTGTGTTTAGTAACTCTGCTTTAGCAGCAAGGTCTTTGATAGTATCTCCATTGCTATTCTGCACAGAGAAGGAATTTATTGTTTCTTGCCGCTAACATACTTCACATACGACCTGAAAATCTCTTTGGATTTTCAGCCAGGTTTCGAGACAAAGTTTCACTGTGGAAACTATTATAAGCATCTCGCATTGGAGTCCGCACGCTAAATTTCAAGCTTCTGTAAAAGATCGCCAATCTTGGGGATTTTGTGTCTGTTTAAATTTGACATATTTGTTTCGTTGTTTCTGCAACAGTGTTCTGACCTGTTTTGTGTACCAAGGAGGATCAGCTCCATTGTTTGTTAATTTATTTGGTATAAATCTCTCAATTGCTGCCGATACTATTTCTTGGAATTCAAGTCACGTCTGGTCTACACTTAAATTATTAATTTGGAAGGAATGGAGATTGTCTCTCAAGAAGGCGCCAAGTGAATTTCTGTCAGCTTTTTTGAATAGGTATATTTTTCGTTTATATTTGGAGGATTTGGGAGTTACAATATTCAATCTCGTTACGACAATCCTGTGTTCACTAATTCCTGTATCCATTTTGATGCTCATTATTAACTCAGGATTATTTTCCACTAAGAGATCAAGTGTGTTTTCACAACCGTTTACTATTCACATGGGATCATGAAGTAACTGCTCGAAATAATTTTCAGAGAATGCGTTTAGCACAATTTCGGATGATGTTTATGTGTACCTTCGGAATTAAACATGCATTTTTACCAACATATTGAGGGTATATTAAAGTCACCACCAACTACACTCCTGGAAATGGAAAAAAGAACACATTGACACCGGTGTGTCAGACCCACCATACTTGCTCCGGACACTGCGAGAGGACTGTACAAGCAATGATCACACGCACGGCACAGCGGACACACCAGGAACCGCGGTGTTGGCCGTCGAATGGCGCTAGCTGCGCAGCATTTGTGCACCGCCGCCGTCAGTGTCAGCCAGTTTGCCGTGGCATACGGAGCTCCATCACAGTCTTTAACACTGGTAGCATGCCGCGACAGTGTGGACGTGAACCGTATGTGCAGTTGACGGACTTTGAGCGAGGGCGTATAGTGGGCATGCGGGAGGCCGGGTGGACGTACCGCCGAATTGCTCAACACGTGGGGCGTGAGGTCTCCACAGTACATCGATGTTGTCGCCAGTGGTCGGCGGAAGGTGCACGTGCCCGTCGACCTGGGACCGGACCGCAGCGACGCACGCCAAGACCGTAGGATCCTACGCAGTGCCGTAGGGGACCGCACCGCCACTTCCCAGCAAATTAGGGACACTGTTGCTCCTGGGGTATCGGCGAGGACCATTCGCAACCGTCTCCATGAAGCTGGGCTACGGTCACGCACACCGTTAGGCCATCTTCCGCTCACGCCCCAACATCGTGCAGCCAGCCTCCAGTGGTGTCGCGACAGGCGTGAATGGAGGGACGTGTCGTCTTCAGCGATGAGAGTCGCTTCTGCCTTGGTGCCAATGATGGTCGTATGCGTGTTGGCGCCGTGCAGGTGAGCGCCACAATCAGGACTGCATACGACCGAGGCACACAGGGCCAACACCCGGCATCATGGTGTGGGGAGCGATCTCCTACACTGGCCGTACACCACTGGTGATCGTCGAGGGGACACTGAATAGTGCACGGTACATCCAAACCGTCATCGAACCCATCGTTCTACCATTCCTAGACCGGCAAGGGAACTTGCTGTTCCAACAGGACAATGCACGTCCGCATGTATCCCGTGCCACCCAACGTGCTCTAGAAGGTGTAAGTCAACTACCCTGGCCAGCAAGATCTCCGGATCTGTCCCCCATTGAGCATGTTTGGGACTGGATGAAGTGTCGTCTCACGCGGTCTGCATGTCCAGCATGAACGCTGGTCCAACTGAGGCGCCAGGTGGAAATGGCATGGCAAGCCGTTCCACAGGACTACATCCAGCATCTCTACGATCGTCTCCATGGGAGAATAGCAGCCTGCATTGCTGCGAAAGGTGGATATACACTGTACTAGTGCCGACATTGTGCATGCTCTGTTGCCTGTGTCTATGTGCCTGTGGTTCTGTCAGTGTGATCATGTGATGTATCTGACCCCAGGAATGTGTCAATAAAATTTCCCCTACCTGGGACAATGAATTCACTGTGTTCTTATTTCAATTTCCAGGAGTGTATAATCGTATGAGTTGGGTATGTGTTTGAAATCAAACAAGTTTTCTTTGAACCTTTCAGCATTTTCTTTGAACCTTTCAGCAACTGTATCACCTGAATTGGGAAGTTGGTAAAAGGATCCAATTATTATTTTATTCCAGTTGCCAACAATGACCTCTGCCCACACTAACTCACAGGAACTATCTACTTCAACTTTGCGACAAGGTCACCGCCAACCGTGTCTAGCCTATCGTTTGGGAACACTGTTAGGTTCTTCTCAAAAATTTCAGTTCAGCTTATCTCTGGTTTTAGCCAGCTTTCAGTGCCTATAATGATTTGAGCATCTGTGCTTTCTATTAGTGTGTAGAGCTCTGGTACTTTTCCAACACAGCTACGACAATTTACAACTATTATACTGATGATTCCTGTATCTACGATCTTCTTGCATTCGGCCTGCACCCTTTGTGACTGGAGCCCTTCTTTTGTTTTCCTGAGACCCTCTAACCTAAAAAACCGCCCAGTCCACCCCACACAGCCCCTGCTACCCGTGTAGCCACCTCCTGCATATAGTGGATACTTGACCTGTTCAGCGGAACCCGAAACCCAACCACCTTTGGCGCAAGTCGAGGAATCTGCAGCCTACATGGTCGCAAAACTGTCTGAGCCTCTGATTCAGACCCTCCACTCGGCTTTGTACCAGAGGTCCGCAATCTGTCTTGTCAATTATGCTGCAAATGGTGAGCTCTGCTTTCATCTTGTAAGCAAGACTGGCAGCCTTTACCACTTCTGTTAGCCAGTTGAAGCTGAATTATTTATGCCTATACACATTACTTTATCTCAAAATATACTCCAGAAGAAAAAAATTACATTTAGAGTTATGTACACTATGTAAAATTATCTTGTGATAGAATGAGAAACTACCTAGCTTCATCATTCTATAAAAGCTTTTATATCTTTTCTCATAGGCTAATCTGTACATCCCAGGGTATGGTATTTTGGAAATTATATGTGGTCCTGAATAGAGTAATTGCCACTTACTATTCAGTTCACTAAATTTTGTCGATTTATATATTGCACACCTTAATACCTGTAGGACTTGCCTTCTCAAATTTGGAAATTAGGAAAGTGTTGCAACTTTTTCAGTACATTTGCTGACTCCATAACGTCCCCATACTTCATGTGTGTGACTTATAAATTCATTGATATAATCATCAGGAATACACACATGCACGCACGCACGCACGCACACACGCACACACACACACACACACACACACACACACACACACACACACACACACACACACACACACACACCACTGACCAGATTTTTCATGTTTTCTATGAAACAAAACGCCTTTATACTCCTGATACCATTTACTTATCCTTCCACCTTCACCTTGCTTAAGGTTTTGCATGATTTTACTCCATCTGTGATCTTGCTGTTGCATAATTTTCATTTGCTTACAAAATGTATGGGAATCAGACTGTTGTGCTGTACCTTGCATTAATAACATTTTGATTTCTGCATCTTGCTCTGCTAATTCACTAAATTCCTCTAAACCTTGTGGTAACCCAGACAAGGCATCTGCAATAACATTCAGTTCCTTTAATATAAATGATCTTGAAATTGAATTCTTGTAAATATAGACACCACCTAGCTAATCTACAGTGTAATAGTTTACATGTTAAAAGAATTCTCACCCCCACAAAAAAATATTCCAACTTTTTAAATGCCCATATTACAGCTAAACTTTCCAATTCTGACACAGAGTAAGATCTTTCTGTTTCTGATAATGTGGACTAGCAAAACTGATAACCTTGGGTACTTCTTTACCTTCTTCTTCTCGCATCTGGAACAATCATGGCTCCAGCCCCTGAGATGAGGCACCTGTGCATAGACAAAAATTGTTGGACATGCCAGGGTGGCTAAGGATGTTTGCATTGACTAATGGCTGCTTAATGTTATTTAAGTCCTCCTGACACTTATCATCCCATAATCAAGGCCTATATTTTTTTTTGTAACAAGTTGAGTAATGCATCATTATTCATCAGTTGTTACTGTACGAATTTATGAAAAAAAGGATGCTAGTTCTAAAAAAGCTTTTAGTTGTTTTTTATACCCTGGAGCTGGACAGTTGCATATGACATGAAATTTTTTCAGATCAGGTAAGACACCTTGTTCTGACACATGTCCTAAAAATCTGACTTGCTCCCTACCAAAGCTAGACTTTTTTAAATCGGCTGTTACTGCGTAATCTGCAGATTATTGAAGCACATGTTCAATTAGACTGACATGTTCTCACCAAGTGGGTGTGGCTATTAGCACATTGTCTACATAAAAATTGACTTTGCTAAGCAATTCTGGTCCCAAAACCTTGTCCAATGCTGATATAAACACTCCTGTGCTAATGTTCAGTCCAAACGTTGTGTGTACCATCCTTGCTGTGTGTTTAGATCACACTTTACTGAATGATTAACATAATTATGTTGTTGTCGTGCCTGATTTTCTGTTGTTCTCTTGGGTACAGGTCTTTTCTCATAGATTAAGTTGATAGAATCGAGCACTGACAGAAAGCATTCAGTGTCGTGCTCTGGCGTCGTGACTAATTTTTCTCTAATGTGCGATGGTAAACGACATTTCATAATTGTTAACACATCTACCTGTGACATTGGGTTCGTCCAATAGCATGTCTTGTTCAGGTATTTTTCAAAGTAGCCACGTAGGCTACCATATTTGCCATTGAATGGCGTGGGGTTGAAAACCTCACATCTGAGTCTTTCTTGAACAGCCTCAGACCAGTGTTTGTCGAGGGAAGCTCATTCCAATTGGATATAAGTCCTGCAACGTTCGGCCACTTCAGTTGCCCATAAAAGAATGTCACCTTGCATATATCCCATGACAAATCCAATTTTGTGTCCAGTTGTGTGGAAATGCATGATGAAAAGCACTGATAACTACTACTGGATTCATTCTTTTACCTTCGGTAGTGAATGTGGGAAACTGTCAATGTCTCAGCAAACCTTCATCTGCAAAAATAGTGGAATTTTCAGTTGTATTTATGTTGTTATTGGAGTTACCAGTAATTCCAGTTGGTAATTGCTCAGGTATTGGAGTTGTGGGTATGTTAATATTTTGTGCTCCACAACTGTCACTGGTACCTGCTGTGGGACTTGTGACAGTTTGTGGATAAATACAAACAGGTTGTGGTTTGTTCTCTGTAGCCTGTGTATTATTTACGTGCATGTTTTGAGATCCAGTAATATTTTCTTCTAAAAGATTGCGGAGCCTACATTCCATGGCTTGTACATTAATGTTTACCTTGTTCAGTGTTTCATTTTCTCTTTTCTGACTAGCCTTTTCTATTACATCTGTGTATAACTTACAATCTGTTACTAACTTCTCTGCAATGGTATTACTCTTATCTAATGTCCCTACTTCAGCTTGACAAATGATATCCCTCAGATTTTCACTGATTTTCTTTCTCTCCTTCTTAGCACATGGAGTCAACTTCTAACATTGCTACCCTTCTAACATTGCTACCCTTAAAGTAAGCTCTTCTACAGACAGAGGTACACCTTCATAGTTTTTATTTTATTTGTTAATGACAGTGTTTACCGTTTTTACTGTCGAACACAACTGGTTTTGTGTGGCTTCAATAAAAGTGTTCGTATCTGTGATTTTCTTTATCTGTTGCTCTACTAGATCATGATGGTCGTTAAAAGAATCTACCTGTTGTTTTAACTCCATAATATTACTGTTAACTTCAGAAAGCATTTGATGCTTTACTTGATTTTTCATATCATTCAATTTTTCGGTGATTTCAGTGTGAAAATTTTTGGCTCAGTCATTGAATTTCTGTGAGACCGTGTCTTTCAAATCCTTGACTACTGATTTTTGTTCTTGTTTCATTGTATTTAGATCTTGTGTGACAGTATTCAGATTGTGTGTCAAATTATCAATTTGGCTCTCATATCTTGTTTCACATCACCGAAATTGGTGTTCATATTGTGTTTCATATTACTGAGATTCGTGTTCATGTTATCAAATTTCATGTTTATGTTAGATAATAACTGCCATAGCAGTGCTTCATTTGTATTACTGTGGTTGCTGTCAGCTGTAATTGCCAAGTTAATGTTTCTGTTGTGAACAGGTGGTGTTTGTAACATGTTGTCAAGACTGATATTTGTATTGCTCTCCAACGTATATATATCACTCTAAGAGATGTGTGACATTGTCTCATCAATTGTAAACATTGTGTCGTGAACGTTATTCTGCTGTGGAGCATCGCTATAATTTGTCACGCCTGCGACACTCATCTCTGACTTACTTAAACCTTCTGCAGTAGGCATGCACAACGCCTGAACTTTCATTGTTCAATTGTGCAATTCTACACCACCTTGGCTGATTGCATTTTTACTATTGCTATCATCAATGGACATATATTTTTCTGCCATGTTGTACGAGTATGCAAAAATAAAAATTTCACACAAAGTGTTAAAATTTCATATGCTAATTATTACACTTGATAATAATTTACACGATATCAAAGCCTGTTTTACATCTATTATGATGAGCAAACTAGTGCGTCACAATTATTTATGTTTTACTGACAACGCATATCACACTGAGAAACTCCTGTAAATTTTCCACTACAAAATTCAAGGGAGGGAATAATGGGGTAAAGGTTTCTGTCTACATCAAAAGAGGCGCTACCAAGAGTAACCATGCAGTGGCGGAAAAAAAAACAGCTTACTATGGAAAATTTTACATAACCTGTGTCTAATTCTTATTCCTTTCCAAAATTTTCTCCTCATTTTTTGCCTTTTTGCTTTACATGCTCCCCATTGTAGTTCATGCAAACAGAAAATACAAACAATTAGTTTTTATGACTAATAACAATGTCATAGAAATTTCTTACTACATCAATAGTTAACAAACCCTACTCACATGTTCTGCTTGTACGAATTTAGGCTATTCGGACTTCCTCTCTTACATTACAATTGTAGATGTAGGCAGCTGACTTCCAGAACACTAGTGCATGACCAAAAATGGAGGAAATCATCCTTACTGGGCCACAGTTCACTTGAATAAAAATACTTAATACTGTTGTTAAGTCGTCTCTTATTCACACTTCCGTAGAATACATAACACTCTTAATACTTCATACTTTAAGCACTACATCTTAACCATCCTTCTACATACGAGAGAGAAAAAACAAAATCATGTACAAAGAAAAATGAATGATCTCCCCCCCCCCCCCCCCCATTTGTCTGTGCCTTACCACACATTCATAATTAATGTCTTTGCCGACGCTTATGGTCTATCACTGTTTTTTTTATTTTTAAACCTACACAGACAAAACAATCACATTATTTCTTGAATACAGTATTATAATTAGTTGCAGCTGTAGGTTAAGGTAGAAATTTGACCTACACCAAACAAACTGACACACCACACTGAACTGTTTCCATAAGGAATTTGGCAGCTCCCAGTACCAGTAAAGAGGATAAGTACATGTCCAGGCTAGTCCATAGACATCTGAGGCCAACCCAGTACCATGATGGAGTATAGCATCAGTATCACATTATGTATGATTGAGAGGTTTACCATCATAATTCTGAGAACTTATATTCCAACAACAGTCTGGCAACATATTACTGATTCCCACATGTGGATTCATTTTTTATGACTATGTCCATTTTTTTATCCACATCTCTACTCACAACACTTCTTTCCACTGAACATGTCAACTGCCAGCTATAAATATTCAAACTGTAAATTTTGATAGCATTTTGCTGCAAGAAGAGTATTAATTGACCATGTCTTGTTTGTGTGGCTACTGACTTGAAACCCAAGACTTTATCACCTAATCTTTAGACAATTTGTTTTATGTAAAGCTGTCATTTTGCCTGACGAAGGGGTTCTAAATTATAAAGCCTGTTCTTCTGTTATCTTCTTTTGTGTTTGTGTATATGACTGCTACCAACTGGTACTATGTTTTTCTCCCAAGCTTTATTTTGCTGTTGTGTCATCAATAAATGATTCAACTGATAAGGGGTCAGTTGTTCAAAATTGGCAGAAACTGGAGTCTCTCTACAAAACAACTCAAAAAATTTATTTGTTCAGCAATAATTGAATCGTGTCTCACAAGGAGCAATTAAAAATCAAGAGTAAAATGAAAATGGCATACAATTTCTTCATGAAGTGGTAGCATGCAATTTCCTTACTGAATATTAAATTATTGCTGCAAATAATGAAAACAACTGACAAAATAATTCCAAGAAAATCATTGTAATCTGTTAAAAACAGGCATTGATAAGAGAGATATATAGTTCCTTATGTAGAAACTAAAAAAAAGAACATAGAAACAATTGGGAAGAAATAAATAAAAATTTTCTGTAGATATTAGAAGCATAACTTGCAGGAAGTTAACTGGAATGTTCATCTGTTGTTGTTGATGTTGTTGTGGTCTTCAGTCCTGAGACTGGTTTGATGCAGCTCTCCATGCTACTCTATCCTGTGCAAGCTTCTTCGTCTCCCAGTACGTACTGCAGCCTACATCCTTCTGAATCTGCTTAGTGTATTCATCTCTTGGTCTCCCTCTACAATTTTTACCCTCCACACTGCCCTCCAATGCTAAATTCATAATCCCTTGATGCCTCAGAACATGTCCTACTAACTGGTCCCTTCTTCTCGTCAAGTTGTGCCACAAACTCCTCTTCTCCCCAATTCTATTCAATACCTCCTCATTAGTTATGTGATCTACCCACCTAATCTTCAACATTCTTCTGTAGCACCACATTTTGAAAGCTTCTATTCTCTTCTTGTCCAAACTATTTATCGTCTATGTTTCACTTCCATACATGGCTACACTACATACAAATACTTTCAGAAACAACTTCCTGACATTTAAATCTATACTCGATGTTAACAAATTTCTCACATTCCATTATCCTTGTTTTGCTTTTGTTGATGTTCAACTTATACCCTCCTTTCAAGACACTGTCCATTCCGTTCAACTGCTCTTCCAAGTCCTTTGCTGTCTCTGACAGAATTACAATGTCATCGGCGAATATCAAAGTTTTTATTTCTTCTCCATGGATTTTAATACTTACTCTGAATTTTTCTTTTGTTTCCTTTACTGCTTGCTCAATATACAGATTGAATAACATCGGGGACAGGCTACAACCCTGTCTTACTCCCTTCCCAACAACTGCTTCCTTTTCATGTCCCTCAACTCTTTATAACTGCCATCTGGTTTCTGTACAAATTGTAAATAGCCTTTCGCTCCCTGTATTTTACCCCTGCCACCTTTAGAATTTGAAAGAGAGTATTCCAGTCAACATTGTCAAAAGCTTTCTCTAAGTTTACAAATGCTAGAAACGTAGGTTTGCCTTTCCTTAATCTTTCTTCTAAGATAAGTCGTACGGTCAGTATTGCCTCACGTGTTCCAGTATCCAAACTGATCTTCCCCGAAGTCGGCTTCTACTAGTTTTTTCCATTCGTCTGTAAAGAATTCGTGTTAGTATTTTGCAGCTGTGGCTTATTAAACTGATTGTTCGGTAATTTTCACATCTGTCAACACCTGCTTTCTTTGGGATTGGAATTATTATATTCTTCTTGAAGTCTGGGGGTATTTCGCCTGTTTCATACATCTTGCTTACCAGATGGTAGAGTTTTGTCAGGACTGGCTCTCCCAAGGCCGTCAGTAGTTCCAATGGAATGTTGTCTACTACGGGGGGCCTTGTTTCGACTCAGGTCTTTCAGTGCTCTGTCAAACTCTTCACGCAGTATCGTATCTCCCATTTCATCTTCATCTACATTCTCTTCCATTTCCATAATATTGTCCTCAAGTACATTGCACTTGTATAGACTCTCTATATACTCCTTCCATCTTTCTGCTTTCCCTTCTTTGCTTAGAACTGGGTTTCCATCTGAGCTCTTGATATTCATACAAGTGGCTCTCTTTTCTCCAAAGGTCTCTCTAATTTTCCTGTAGGCAGTATCTATCTTACCCCTAGTGAGATAAGCCTCTACATCCCTACATTTGTCCTCTAGCCATCTCTGCTTAGCCACTTTGCACTTCCTGTCGATCTCATTTTTGTAACGTTTGTATTCCTTTTTGCCTGCTTCATTTACTGCATTTTTATATTTCCTCCTTTCATCAATTAAATTCAATATTTCTTCTGTTACCCAAGGATTTCTACTAGCCCTTGGTCTTTTTACCTACTTGATCCTCTGCTGCCTTCACTACTTCATTCCTCAGAGCTACCCATTCTTCTTCTATATTATTCCCCCCCCCCCCCCCCCATTTCTGTCAATTTTCCCTTATGCTCTCCCTGAAACTCTGTACAACCTCTGGTTCTTTCAGTTTGTCCAGGTCCCATCTCCTTAAATTCCCACCTTTTTGCAGTTTCTTCAGTTTTAATCTACAAAAACCAATAGATTGTGGTCAGAGTCCACATCTGCCCCTGGAAATGTCTTACAATTTAATACCCGGTTCCTAAATCTCTGTCTCACCATTATATAATCTACCTTCTAGTATTTCCAGTATTCTTCCATGTGTACAACCTTCTTTTATGATTCTTGAATCAAGTGTTAGCTATGATTAAGTTATGCTCTCTGCAAAATTCTACCAGACGGCTTCCTCTTTCATTTCTTTCCCCCAATCCATATTCACCCACTATGTTTCCTTCTCTCCCTTTTCCTAGTCTCGAATTCCAGTCACCCATGACCATTAAATTTTCGTCTCCCTTCACTACCTGAATAATTTCTTTTATCTCATCATACATTTCATCAATTTCTTCATCATCTGCAGAGCTAGTTGGCATATAAACTTGTACTGCTGTAGTAGGTGTGGGCTTCGTGTCTAACTTGGCCACAATAATGCGTTCACTATGCTGTTTGTAGTAGCTTACCCGCATTCCTATTTTCCTATTCATTATTAAACCTACTCCTGCATTACCCTTATTTGATTTTGTATTTATATCCCTGTATTCAGCTTACCAAAAGTCTTGTTCCTCCTGCCACCGAACTTCACTAATTCCCACTATATCTAACTTTAATCTATCCATTTCCCTTTTTAAATTTTCTAACCTACCTGCCCGATTAAGGGATCTGACATTCCACGCTCCGATCCGCAGAATGCCAGTTTTCTTTCTCCTGATAACACCATCCTCTTGAGTAGTCCCCGCCCGGAGATCCGAATGGGAGACTATTTTACCTCCGGAATATTTTACCCAAGAGGACGCCATCATCACTTAATCATACAGTAAAGCTGCATGCCCTCGGGAAAAATTACGGCTGTAATTTCCCCTTGCTTTCAGCCGTTCGCAGTACCAGCACAGGAAGGCCGTTTTGGTTAGTGTGACAAGGCCAGGTCAGTCAATCATCCAGACTGTTGCCCCTGCAACTACTGGAAAGGCTGCTGCCCCTCTTCAGGAACCACACGTTTGTCTGGCCTCTGTCGTGGTTGCACCTATGGTACGGCCATCTGTATCGTTGAGGCACGCAAGCCTCCCCACCAACGGCAAGGTCCATGGTTCATGTTCATCTACTTCTTTCAAAAGCTCTAAAAGGAGGATGCTGGCCTACTAATTATACAAAGAGAGACCTAAGAATGTGTTACTTAAGAATAACCAACAAAATAGTAAGGGGTTCCTCAAAAATGTGAAGAAGGTGCAAAGCTATGGAAGGGATGGAAAAAAAAAATGTTAGTAAGAAATGGTAGTAACTTGAAAAAAGGAAAGAAGTAGTTGAAAGGTTTCATCAGAAGATGCTGGGGGGGAGGGGGAGGGGGGTGTACTGAAGAGGGAAGTAAAAAAGTCAGAACTGGAAGATATCATGACAATAAGCAATGTAAGTGAGTAGAATACCAAATAAGCTAGAAAGCACAATCTCCTTCAAGGAACTGAGAGGCACTACAGAAAGAGTTCACAGGAAATTAGTCCAGATCTAATAGTTTTCAGTGCAACATGAATTAAGCATATCATTAGACTACAACGCTAAATGGCAACTTCCCTGTTTGGAGAGTTGCCAAGTCATGGTGCTTGATAAGGGGTCTAAAAAATCCAATTCAAATGTTGTTTGTTTTATTCCATATCATCTGCAGCTTTCATTGCATGATTCAGAGCTACCTTAAATTTCAGGAAGGCAGTCAGAAAAAAGGGGAGCAGATAATGGCACATTTGTAAGGAATGGGCAGAAAGAAGGGGAGGAATGTGGCTCTGCTATTTGGTGACCTCGTTTACCTCTAAATTATTTACAGGTGGATCACTATCACTATTATCCAATAATTGGAACACATTTAGATAAAAAATGCCATCGGCACCTGACCAAATAAATATTTACTTAATATTTCACATACCATGTGTTGATTATCCTGCACACAATCGTGAAGGCTTCCTCTAAAACCACAATATTTGGGAGTTCTTGCACAGACAAACGTATGTCACCATAATCTGGTGCCTGGAAAAAAAAGAAAAACTTTTGTAATAAATACATCATCGAACACTTTAAACACAATGAAACATAAATGTCCAGTGTCAGCAGATTATCTACAGAACACTACACAAGTGATCTGTTACTTTAATGCTTATCAGTTAGTGACTCAGTCAAATGTGAGGGCAAACATTCACAAAATTTTTTAGCTACGAAACAATAATGCTGTGACATTTGATATGGACATCAGTGAACTGAATTATGATGATATAAAGGAATTTCTATTTCAATTCAGCAAAGAATGGGGACATGTGGTGGCTTACTGTTTCCAATAAGATTGGTGCACAGTGTCCAAATAATTACATCAAAAATCACTTAATTTTTCTTATTAACTGAAAAATATACAACAGTGTAAATAGTAACTGAAAAATATACAACAGTGTAAATAGTAATCTCTCTGATGGTTGGAGATGTTGAGCCTGACAATCCCGTTAGTGCTTTTCTCTGTAGTTATCATTTCATTCTTTCACTTCTCTGAGCTCCTTTATACTTTATGTCATGTTATGCTTTATATATACATATTACAGTTATCTAACCTGAGCAGTACATTCAAGAAATTTCACTCTCAGTAACTAAAAGCATCTGTGCATCAGAGAGGGAAAACAGTTGCACAAACTTCACACTAACCAGTATATATATATCTAAATACAAAGATGATAAGACTTACCAAACAAAAGCGCTGGCAGGTCGATAGACACACAAACAAACACAAACATACACACAAAATTCAAGCTTTCGCAACAAACGGTTGCTTCATCAGGAAAGAGGGAAGGAGAGGGAAAGACGAAAGGATGTGGGTTTTAAGGGAGAGGGTAAGGAGTCATTCCAATCCCGGGAGCAGAAAGACTTACCTTAGGGGGAAAAAAGGACAGGTACACACTCGCACACACACACATATCCATCCGCACATACACAGACACAAGCAGACATTTGTAAAGGCAAAGAGTTTGGACAGAGATGTCAGTCGAGGCGGAAGTACAGAGGCAAAGATGTTGTTGAAAGACAGGTGAGGTATGAGCGGCGGCAAATTGAAATTAGCGGAGATTGAGGCCTGGCGGATAGTGAGAAGAGAGGATATGCTGAAGGGCAAGTTCCCATCTCCGGAGTTCTGGCAGGTTGGTGTTAGTGGGCTATTGCAGATGAAATGTAGTGAGTCCACCAGAGGCACATTTGTAAAAAGTGAAACTTTCCAGCTAAAGTGACTTACATCTGCTGACAAAATCAGTATAATTTCTTACATGATATGGACACTGGCCTATTGGACCTCTGAACAGACTGCATCAATTCTTCATCATATATTTGCTAGATGTAAAATTTAAAACTTTCCCCGGGTACAGATTGTTCCATGAAATTCTGGGCAAACCGCTGGATGTTTGCAACTTGCTGCCATGATATCCTGATGCAGAGTCATATCACCATTCACTTAGGCTGTGTACCCACTCATCATCAACAGGAGTTTTTGTTAGTGACTGGATTGGTGATGGATGAGACAGAAATGGTGTAGAATGCTTCTTTGTCAACTTGATATACAGGTATATTCTGTCTGTGTAGATCTAATGAGGGTATCACCATATTTTACAACACCTAGTTGCCTCTAGAGACATGACACCCATGAATTATTTAAATGTAGAGAAAGATATTTTTAATGTGAACTGAAGACAGCTGTCAAAATAGAGATACTGTTGGTGATTGGTGTGTTAGACATTGATAAAATTATTTACTGTACCATCATATAGGTGAAGATAAACACCCAGGAAGGTAGCACATTGACTTAAGAGTGGCAGTTGAACATATTTGTTTGTAGGTTTTGCACTTAAATGAGATGTAATTATGGCTCAGAATGAGGTTGGCCAACCACACACAGTCAGGGAAGGTTCTAGGAAAGGTAGCATTCTATAAGGTAGCGTTCCATGGCAACAAGTTGGTGGGCATGGGGGATTATGTAGGGATTATGTATTGGGACACAACATTTACAAGTTCAGGTCTCAAATTTCTTTTCCTCCCTGAGGACTATGATCAGATAGAAATACATAGTTTGTCTTAAGACATGTGGACACAGTTTGTGCATGTTTGATGTGGATAGCAGTACTGTATGGCACACAGAACTCTAGCAGCTGTACAGAGAGTGAGGAGAGATTTTGACACACAAAATGGTGACATTTTCATTATGAGAACAGTATCACTCACTTTCTCAACTTGCGTGATGTGGGTTCAACTGCAATTCATTAGCATCTCAGTGAGATATGTGGTGGTGCTGCCATGAATGTGAAGAATGTGTGTTCATGGATGTGGCAGTCTGAAAAAGGCTGAATGTTGTGTGATAACAAACCAAAAAACTCTTAGCTTCAAAACAGCCACACTAACAACTTGGTCAAATGAGTGGAGAAAGCTGTTTTGGTGGAGTGCTGATTGTTTATGGAATGTATTGTCTACGAAGTTGAAATTTCTGCGGGATATATAAACACAATCCCGCACGATACCTGAAAATATGGAAAGTGTTCTCCAGGTGGGTGGCAAAAATGCTGACAGATGACTTAAAGGTTGCGTGCATGGTAAATTGCTGGGCAATGACAACACAAGATGGTGGCATGGATGGGATTTTCTTTTCAACAACTGTGACAATGTATGAGAAGTGGACAGCATTTTTCAATCCTGAACAAAGCACCAGTCAAGTTCAGTCTAAGCACATGGACTCACTTTCACCAAAAAGTTGCAGCCAAGGGCCAGTCCTGAATAGCAATGATGTAATCTTTGCTCTCTGTGTTGAAAAGGGCACAGTGGTGACAGGTGCAAACTACTAAGATGTTTTTAAGAACAAGCTCCTTCCAGCATAGTGACAGAAACAGCTAGAAAAGGCTGCACATGTACTTTTTCATCAAGCCAATGCAGAGCACATAAGGCAAATGCAACATAGGAGCTTCCATATAAATACAACTTTGAAGTAGTTTCTCATGCTCCTTACTCATCTGACATGACTCCTAGTGAATCTGGCTGTAGTGAATCTGGCAGTCTCCAATGATGAAAGACAAACTCCACAGTTACACATTTCCACTTGGGGTGCTATGATCCACTGGACAAAACAAATTTCTAAAAGAAGCGTTCTTAGTAGTCACGATATCATGGTATCAACAATGTGAAAATTGTATATGGCTTCAGAAAAATTGCTTAAGAAAAGACAGAAGTTTCGAATATTTTGTGAGACTATTTGTGAAAAAGAAAATTGCACCTCATACACTGAGAAGCAAGCAATTTGGTGGTGATACTGCAGGAACTGTGGGAATGTGGAGGAGAAAGTGATTAATGCTGTAGATGTAGTAACAGAGACTCGATAATTGGATTATGTGGCTCTTTGTGTGTGGTATTGGGTTTAGTGAAGCTCTTTAAGCAGGTACACAATGTTTGTACAGAAGTCCACAATCTGAGGTAACAGATTGTTGGGATGACTTAGTTTTATGGTGGATATTTGGGAAGAGATAACAGTGATATGGCTTGTAAGTGGAGGAGTCAAAAAGCTGGTGGAAACATATTACCCATGCAGTCACTGTGGGGGACTTCTCAATGAGAATGATGACGACGACGTTAATAATAAAAATAATAATAATAATAATAATAATAGTAATAATATGAAGACCACTACATAGCTATGATGCTGGACTTACCAGAATGGTGTTTGGAGAGGAAAGGAAAAGCCACGGTAGAAGTAAGGAATTTTTGGAAGACAATAAAGGGTGGCTGGGAGGAAGAATTATGGTTGGAGTGAGAATGGAACTGAATAAGAAATGTTTCAACATGTGCTTTGGATTGGTTGAGGTGTTCAGCATGGATGGCAAAGAAATGTTTCTGCTTAGAAGAAGAGTGAAGGACTGGAGGTTCTTGACTATTCAAGTATGGATAAAGTTAGGCTTAGACCTAGAGATGCCTTTTGAAAAGGGTGAGACTTCTGAACAAATCAGGTTTTCACATATGTTTAGCCAGGAGAAAATAAACAAACACTACCGGCACAATATTTTTGTAGTGTTCTTTGTCATGAAATGTGAAATTCTGCAAGCCAACATGTGCTAAATGCAGAAATAGGAGGAAAATGTGCAGGCACACAACACTTCTAGGTATAAGCAGAAGCATGACACAAATGCAACTGCTGTTGTTTTAAATGAGTAAAACAAAACACATACAATAAAAGATATGGTGATGACAGTATTTTGCATGGAAGAGTGTTTGATGTTTTATAGGAACTGACACAAGCTTTTATGGGTGTGGGAGCCAGTATTTTGTTTGGAAGAGTATTTGACGTTTTATAGGACATGAAATGTGAGGGCCACAGCAGGGCAGCAAGGACAGGTCAAACGAATTATGACAGTAATGTTACATGTGAATTATGTTTTCTCTGTTTTTGAATGTGTGTGGGAGGGGGGGGGGGGGGGGGGGCAGGCACTCTGTGGTGCTGTTAACAGCACTTTCATGAAAATTAGTAAGAACAAATGTGGTGAAAATATCTACAATTTCACACAAAAAGTAAAAGTAAGTCTTAAATAATCACACCCATACACTAGCAATTATAACACATAGGCAAAAAAATCTACTCACCAAGCAACAGAAGGAGAACACACATTGAACGGTATTTAAATTTGCAAGTTTTCAGAGCCAGTGGCTCACTCTCCTGGCAGAAGGGTTGAAGGGGAAGGAAGAGGGGCGAAGGAAAATGGCTGGTGAGGTTTAGGAAATGGGTACAGTTTGGAAAATCACCCAGAACCCTGTGGCAAGGGAGACTAACTGGACAGGGTGGGAAGGAAAGATTGATTGTTGGTGACTACACAGTACAAGATTTGAAAACCTGAGAGCCTAAAGGTGGAAGGTAGGTTAGTAATCAAGAAAGAGATTACTACCAAAACATCATACACGAGTGATAAAGGTGATTGGGGGTGGGGGAGTCAGGTCAGAAAATGAAAGATACAGGAAACTAAAAGGGAGTAAAGAAAGTAATAGTTACTGTGAAGAAATGCTGAGACTAAACAAATTAACATGAATTAAGGTGCGATGGGCAGTGAGAATGAAGGACATGTTGTAATACCAGTTCCCTCTTACAGAATTCTGAGAAACTAGAGTCTGGTAAAAGAATCCAGATGGCACATATGGTGAAACAAGAAACGAGGTCACGACTGTCGTGTTGTAGAGCACACACTACAACAGGATACTGTGTGTTGCCAATATACAACCTCTATGCCCATTCATCCTAACTGATACCTTGGAGGTAACCATGCCAATGTAAAAGGTTGAGCAGTGTTTACGTAACAGCTCGTATACAAAGTGTGTCATTTCACAGGTGGCTCCCCCTTTGATAGTACAGGGTGAGACAGAAAGTACTCCCGGATTTGAAAGGCATCATGCATCGTGCAACCATAGAGTAGAGGGGTGGGGATGCTCTTTAATAGGTGCATTTGTGCCATTTTCAGTGTATGTCACGACATGGTCAGGTGCTTTTGTCATTGAGCAGTTTATTCAAAATGGTGGATCGCCATTAACTACTCAACGTGTCTTCCACATTCACTTCACACTCTGGTGACGGGGTCCTGTTCCTGATAAGGAAACCATTTATTCATGGATTCTGAATTTTCAAGAGACTGGTTCTGCATTCAAATATAAATCCTTAGGTTGATGGCAGCTACAGGCCTGGAAAATGTTGCTGCAGTGATATATTCAGTTCAACAATCTCCTTGACATTCTGCAAGAAAGCATGCATTACCGACACTATCATCTGATAGAGGTGTGAGAAGAATCTTGCATCAAGATTTGAAAATGCACCCCTACATGATTGTGTTGATTCAAGAACTGTGTGGAAGTGATTACAAAGTCGGTACAACACTGTGTCAAAATATGTTTTGGGAATGTTCACCGAGAAGATGTGATTTTTTCATACAAGGCACATTTCCATTTTTCAGGTGCAGTAATCAAGCAAACTTGCAGGTACTGGTCTGAAAACAACCCCCAGGAACTCCATCAATGACCACTCCATACTCCCAAAGTAACAGTGTGGTGTGCTGTGCTGTTTTTAATTCTGGTGTGATTGGTCTGTATTTCTTTGAAGAAAATTGTGAGATTGTTACTGTAAACAGCAGTCAGTACTGTGCCCTGCTCCATGACTTCCTACGGCAGAAACTAGGTGAACTGTTTAATGATCTTGACCTTGAGAATGTGTGGTTCCAACAAGATGGTGCTAGCATACATAGTATGTCAATCACTTGCATTGGAGAGGGAAATGTTTCCTGGACATGCCATTTCTTTGCATGGTGATATTGGGGGACCATTACGTTCACCACACTTCACACACTGTGACTTTTTTTTTGTAGGTCTATCCCAGGTCCATGGTGTACCAACATTACCTTCAAACTATAGAGGCCCTCAAGGAAATGATAACTAACGAAGTTGAATCATGCTATAAATTACCTGTAGAGTAATGAACAATTTCACGCAACAACTCAACCAATAGATCAACAATGGAGGCAGCCATTTGAGTGATGTATTGTTTGAAACAAATTAATATTGTGTTTTCTTGTGTTTGTAGAAATAAAAATGTCCTACCTTATTTGGTTTAGTTTTTATTAACTTCCTTAAAAGGGAGTTCTTTCTGCTGCACCCTGTGAATTTTTTTCCAGTTACACTTACAGCTTTCCATTCTTATTAACTCATGAACTATGTTTCGGCAGTAATTTCCGTCTCACATATACCGTATTTCCACTTTTAAGTTCTCAGGTTTTCTAATCTCGTCTGGTGCATTCTCCAACAGTCTTCTTTCCTTCTCATCCCATCTGGTAAGTCTCCCCTGACCTGAGGTTCTGGATGACTTTCCTAAACTCTCTCCAATTTGTAAACATCACTAGTCCTTTTCCTTCAACCCTCTTCCTTCCCCTTCAACCTTTATGCCAGAAGGAGCCACTGCCTCTAAAAGCTTGCAAATTTAAATAACTTTATTTTTGTTTTCCCCTGCTGCTGCTGCTTCTGCTTGGTAAGCAGATTTTTTTTATCTGTCCAGTTACATTATATTTTAAAAACCTGATTATTTTCATTGATATATATTAGTCGATAAAATGTGGTGCAATGTGAGCCATGTGCCAATGTGCCACAAGCATGCACACATTGGAAGGTCCTTCTGCCAGAACAAAGAAATCGTGTCATAGGGCTCTGTCCTATGTGAAGGCGACTGAAAGACCTCATCCCCTCTGTGTGGCTGGAAGGAGGTATGTCATGACTGAATTATTTACTTTACTAGACACAGCTTATTGTTTGTCAATTCCAGCCACTCTATTTCCCATCTACATATGATTTTGTATCTCAACAGTGAGATGAGAGCATGGGGAGGGATCGCATACTGAACTATTTGATTATCGTGACATGCCTCCTTGGCAGCTACATCCACCATTTTGTTTCCCTTAATACCAACCTGCACTGGTACCCAGCAAGAAGAAATCTCCTTCCTTAGGCCTTTCTAGGTGAGGAGGACATTCGGGATATTCTGAGCTACTTTATCTGATAGGTACAAGTATTGTAAATAGTTACGGGCACTCAGAGTGCCAAGACAGATGAGGAATTCAGCAGTTGCAACATCTCATTTGGTCCAGTGACCTCAAGATCGCATATAATTCTGTATTGAACACAGTGAATTCTTGAGGCAATCTGATCTTGAGGACATGATCAGGGAAAACAACAGAGCAACTAATGGTGTCTTTTCTTTTAGATCCATCTGTGAATACAGCTTACATAGTTGGGGTGCTCATTTAAAATGTCAAAAAATATGGAAGAGTGCAGCTTCTCCGGTACTGAACTAAATCTAAAATTACTCTTGGCCTTTGCAGCTAGCATGGTAACAGATGACCCCAACCCTGGATTTGGGTTTGTACTTTCCCTACACCATGCAATTCCAGAAAATGCTGTATGCAGATCCCAAACAGCCTTGTTGCTTCTGTATGCTTCGATAAAAGACATTCCACAGCTGGATGAGCAACAGTATGGTATGCTGACAAATTGGGAACAGTGAGGGAGGATGTTCTATGCTAACGCACCATGAGGAGTTGCCTCTGCACAGTGAGAGGCAGTTCCACAGCCTCAGCACAGAGAATGGGTATGGGGCTGGTCCAGCATGCACCAGTGGCCAGAGCCTGATCCTCTCATGGTGGATAGCATCAATGATTTTTAGGTAAGAAGGCCCCATGGACACACACACTGTGCACACACAGTCTAGCAATGATCACACAAAAGCCCTACATAACTGGAGCAGAGTCAATCTGTCCATTACCCACAACCTGTGGCCTAAGGTTCCTTATGATACTGAGTGCTTTCCGGGCCCTTGTCTTCAGGTCCTTTAGGTGTGGTAGCAAAAACAGTTTGGAATAAAAAATGAGGTCCAGAAACCTCACCGAGTTCTTAAAATGCAGATTGGTGCCCCTCATATGCAAGCTAGGTAATTTAGAAATTTGTTGAGAATGGACACACTTATCTGCAGAAAATTTCGAACCAGTCTAGGCAATCAACTCCTACAACTTTTCACTGTAAGTTGTAATTGATGACTCATTGCTGCAGTGCTGGAGGAGGAACAGAGAAGCGTAAAATCATCCACTAATAAGGACCACTGCAGAAGTGCCTTACCATAGACATTATACTGTTTATGACTACAGCAAAGAAGGTAACACTTTAAACTCTTCCCTGGGGAACATGATTCTGTGTCTCAAAATTATATGACAGTACATCACCAACTAGGTATCTAAAAAGAGTTTTGATAAAGAGGACTGAATGAACGTGGGGATATGACCACAAAAGCCTCACTGGTGGAGCTGTCCTAGAATACTGTGCCCCAAGTAGCACTGTACAGCAGACAAGCTTAAAACAAAATATTCCTATATATTGCTGCTTACATAGGAAAGCTTCCTGGATATCTGCCTTTTGCAGGATCAACAGTGGATCGACATCTCCTGAACCACACTGAGAATGGCTAAGGAGCTGCTAGGTTTCTAATAACAAGACCAGATGATGGTTGACCATTCGTACTAAGGGTTTTCCTTCATAGCTTATTGAAGCAACACTAGTAACTACTGGGACATGTTTGGTCCTTTCCTGATTTGAGGAAGGGTACCAAAACTGCCTACCTCCTTGAACTGGAGAATTGTTCTGTCCACCATATCAAATTAAAAAAATTCGAAGTGTATTTCCTGTGATTCTATTTGAAAGTTTCGCAACATGCTGTATAAGATGGTTGTGACTGGGTGCAGTACCCACAAGCCTCAAACAGTGCTGAATTCAGCTGCCACATGGAGAAAGAGCAATTGTATGACTCAGAATTGATGGATCTGAAGCCCAACTCAATCTTTTCTGTGGTCACATGGTATTGGGGAAACACTGTATCCTGGCTGCCAGTAGCAGTAGTCAGTATAAAATGCTCTGCCATTGTCTGGATGATATCTGTGGGTGTTGGGTGGAGGCACAACTACTTCAGTATCTCTGCTACAAGTAACCGATTTCTTTTACCAGAAATCCTCCTGATGGATTCCCATACTTTTACAGAACAAGTGAAACTATGGTAGGATTCAGGAAAATGTGCTATGACCTTTTCTTGCTCTCCACAATTATATGTCAAGCTTCGGTTCTCACTACTCGAAAGCTGTGAGGTTTTCTGCTGCTGGGGAGCACTTAAACCATTGCAGAGCTGCACATCTGACCAGGATAGCTGAGCTACCTACGTCAAGTTACAGGATAGATAGTCAGAAGCATGGTGGATCACACTTGTAGCTTAGTATACCCATTTTTCGACCTTGTCTCTTAGTTCAAACACAGCCAGGTGGCAGAACAGCATCCAGTTAACTCTGCTGATCATCCACCTGGGTGGCTTTCTTTCAAGGATTGCTCTTTCTGGCAGGTGGGTCCAGCATAGGGAGTGGTCACTGGAATGTAGGTTATCAGCAACTTCTCACTGAACATAATTTGTGATGGCTGGGGAGCAGAAAGAGAGGTCCTTGGTTAAGGATAATCCAGTAGCACGTTGAAATGAGTGGGATTGCCTGTGCTAAGGATGCACAGTTCCAGACACATTATGATGGTTTCTAAGATTCAACCCCTGAGGCAAGTAGAGTTTGGGGCTCATAATAAGTCTCTCAGTACAAGAAATGGTTGAGGAAGTTGGTCTATAAGATCCGTGAGAACCTCAGAATCTAATGCTTCTTGTGGTGGTAAATAAGCGGGTGTATACTGATGCTCTGACCCACACAAACTTCAACTGCAATAAATGCAAGTGCAGCAGATGGTCCTGCACTAGGAGTTTCAGTTTCTCCACATGCATCCTGAACCTACAGACATTCTGTTTAAGTCTGGGACCCCATTTATCAATGAGGTTTTCCTTTCATCCTGTCTCTCTGTTGGGGTAGGGACCCTGCAATGAATGGAGGCTGAGACCAGGGACTAGATGGTTGCCCATCACAAATTTCATATCAAAGGCAAATCATTAGAATTGTCAGATAAAGTGCGATTTACATGGTCCAATGGTTTATGGCCTGTCTTCTACTGCGGTTGATGCTTCCTGTTTGCTTTGTTTGCCAGAGGAGACTTCAAATGAATTTTTGTGGCAGCAGTAGTGGCAGTGCTGGTGTGTTTACTGTAGTCTGCCTACTGAGGTGCCAGAAGCTCTACAATGTCAGCAATTTTGACATTTTCTGATGTTCTCTGGGCGATGCCTTGGGCTTTGTAATAACAGCACCTACACTAATAAATACAGGTAGTAATGCTGACACTAGCAATTTCTGTCTGTGTCGAGGCATCGGTTTTCTGAATAGGCTTTCCAAGAGCTGAAGGAAATGAAGTGGTGTCAGTGAGGGGTTGCATTGTTTTATAGATCTTATTGGCCTCACCATACAGGATACACTTAATTGTTTCTAGCTCCTCTATCTTTCTTTCCTCAAGGTATGCACTACAGTCTCTACTCCAGACAGAGTAATAACTAGATTAGTTAATGTATTTCACAGGAAATTAACAAATGACACCATTGTGGGTGGCTTTACCACATTTGCCACAAGTGGCTTCTCCCTTCCATGATAAAGTGATGACTAAAAGCAGTGGCATTTAAAACAGCACACTAGGTTGGGAATATCATGCCTCACATTTAAGTAAATAAAACCTGCCTTGATATGCTCTCTGAGTGTTGTGCTACGAATGTAATAATAAAGGCATTTGATTTTACAAGTTCACCATCTACCCATTTTATTATACTTTACACATTAATGACACATTCTTGCGCCTACTCGCCTTTCACTTCCTCTTTGAGAATACCTGTAACATCCCTACAAGACAACTTTTTACTGTAGTTCAAGGCGTTATATAACTCTTTTTCGATGGCATGTTCCCTGAGGCGTTTATATGGGAAGATCAAAAAGTTTTGATTTGAAGACTTCGTTGCAGCATATGTGCAACATAGCGGAACTACTGTGTGGGCATATTATTGCAAATGTGAGAATGTGAACTATGGTGACACTATTTACAAAATGTACTATTACTCTTTTCCTGGTGCCAAAGGACAAACCCCGGCAGACATCAATTGGAGAATAATAATTACGTATGGGGCAGACCGTCAAAAACACGGTGTGCCAAGTTCCGTGCTGGCTGCAGTTTTACACAAGACACCAAATATCACAAATGTTGTAACACAAAAGTCATGCCAACTCAAGTGGAAGACATTCGAGCACCTGCCCTAAAGTCATGATCTCTCCTCACGCAATTACCAATATTAAGTCCCTTATAAAAGGTCTCGCAGTGTCAATGACCCCTGTCAAAGATGTTCAGCAGGCAGTTACAGGATTCTTCACGCAGCAGAGTAAATATGAGAGTACTGTGAGAAGGATAGTTGCTACTCACCGTATAATGGAGATGCTGAGTTGCAGATAGGCACAACAAAAGGCTGTCGGAAAGTGAGCTTCAGCCAACAATGCTTTTGTTGAAAACTGAACCACCCACCCACACACACACACACACACACCCACACACACACGACAAGTCTCTGTGTGTGTGTGTGTGTGTGTGTGTGCGTGTGTGTGTGTGTGTGTGTGTGTGTGTGTTTTCAACAAATGTCTTGTTGGCTGAAAGCTTACTTTGTGACAGTCTTTTTGTTGTGTTTATCTGCAACTCAAAAGCATCTCCACTATAAGGTGAGCAGCAGCTATCCTTTTCATAATATTTTTACATTCCATCCTGGATTTTCCATTGTTAAATGTTAGAATTTTTGCAGGGGATTAAACAGTGATTGTTTTGTATATCTGTGGTAAATTGTTCAACTGTGGTGGGACTAGGGGTGGGGGCTAGATAGAGGAGAATGCAATGGAAAAACCAATGAGGCTCTGTCAATGTACTGCAGGTCAGGCATTTGGAGAAAGCTAACAGGGGACAGGAAAGGGAAGATTTGAGGCCTTGGATATAAGTGGAAGGAACTGAGAAAGAACTGCACAAGAATACAATTTAGAGAATTGGGGGATGACAACTACTGATAACAAGGCAGGCAGAAAGAATACGTATTTGCAGTTTACTGTTCAAATAATAAAAAAAATATATATATAAAAAGATTTAAAAAATTAAAACAAAAAGTCAACCAGTAGCAGTTGAGTTGAAAGGCATCTCCAAACAGAATTGTGCATTAACCTAGCACAGCAGCTCAACTCGGATGAGGAGAGCATGTGAGAGCAGAACGAAGAGAGGATGAAGAGAAATGACTGGAGGTAAGGGAGGATGAGGTCTGCAAGAGAGGTAGTACAGGAACAAAGAAACTAATGAAGTGCCAATGAACCCACCCTGGCACAGACAGGGGAAGAAGTGTATGTTACACAATGATGTGGAGGGCTCAGTGATTGAGACGGGTAGTAGGGGGGAGAGGTGGGGGAGGGGGGGGGGTAAAGGGGGGAAGACAGAAGATGAGGGAAACTGCAGAAGGTACAGTGTCGGCATAAATTAGTGGAGTAAAGTGGGAGGAATGTGAACCAGTGGAGGTAGATGTGGGACAGAGTCTAGCAGAGATGGAAAATTGCAGGATTAAAGGATTTGTTGTAATAACAATTACCATTTACATAATACAGAGAACCTTAGTATTTGGGAAGGGAGTGGGGGTCAGTGATAAGGATGGTATGGTCTGTCACGTAGTCACTGAAGTAGAATATGTTGCCAGTGGCATGCTTTGGGTGGTTAATTTCGTTCATGGTCACAGTTCGGCAGTGGCACTCAATTGGATGGGTTGTTTGTCTATAATGAAGTCCACATGAAAGGCTGTCAAGGAGCTGCAGCACAGTTGGTGTACAACATTGATAGATTGATGGCTGTAACATGTTCCCCAGCCTCTGATGAGGACAGCCTGTGACAGGACTGGAATAGATGATAGTGGGAAGATGCATAGGACACATCTTGTATGTGGATTTTCCACTGCATGTGACCCAGGTGGCAAGAGGTTGGAGACAGGTGTAACACAAAGATAGCTCATGATAGTTTGTAGATTGGATGGGTATTTCAGTCAGGTGGGAAGGATTTTAGGGAGAATTTTCTTCATTTCAAGGCACAGTTAATGGTAACTGAAACCCTCACATAGGATCTGGTTAAATGTTCCATTTGGGGTGATATTGGGTAATAAAGGGATGAAGGGGGTGCTTCTTTGCAGCTAGTTAGTGTGGAGTGGTGGGAGAAGAAGAGATATATGTGGCCCACACAACACTCTCCATCCCAATCCCTCATCCCCTCCCCAACTTACCTGCTTAACTCACTGTGAGCTACATTCAAATTTCGCCTGCATGATGGTGGGTTTGCCAGTGCCATATTTGACTGATGACCTTAGCAGTTAAGTCCCATAGTGCTCAGAGCCATTTGAACCAAACTGAGTCCCACTTCACCTAAGAACTGCTCACACCAGTCAGACTACAACATAGTAGTGATGTATATGCGTGTGTGTGTTTCTGTTAGACTGTTATCACCAAGAAATGAGATTGAACAAAAACTTAGCAACTATTTCAGTCTTGTTTGTGCACTATTCAAGTCACTCAATGCCTTGTCTACAAAATGAGTGGGTCTCTCCTTCCATTATTCACTCAGAACTTTGTGGTATTGTATCAGTACGAAATTTTGAGCAGATGCCTAAAGTGATTAAGAACTTATGAACAATGATGGAGATCAGGAAGACTGAAGTACTGTTGATAGGCAGTAGTCATAGTGAGGTACAGGTACAGAATTCAGGAATGTTTAACATGGTATCAAGCCATCAGGTTCTTCTGAGAAAGAGCACAGCTCAATCAGATGATTGGAGACTAAGGGGCTTTAGGAAAAAGTTTTACGCAAGAGCATCAGATGGTGATAGAGGGTGGAAAAGCACTAGTCAAGTTGGAACACCTAGACAATGTAGGTGGCAAAGAGAATATAGGTGTGTGTGTGTGTGTGTGTGTGTGTGTGTGTGTGTGTGTGTGTGTGTGTGTGTGTGTGTGTGTGTGTACATTTTCTGTTTTGTTTATGTGCCTATTGTCTATATAGACAAGATTTTTAGACTAGCAAAAAGGTATTACAAATGGTAGCTGAGGTAAATAGGAAAGAGCCTTGTAGAGATGTTTTCAGAAAATATAAAATACTTTCCAACTATACTGTGTACATTCTGCAGCTAAACATGTTTGTGAAACTAAATCCAGAACATAATGTAATAAGCAGTAATGTACATAACTACAACACACAGGAAAGGGAAAACTTTCACAGTATTACAAGTAATAAAAAGGCTGCAGACCACTGTCCACATATAGTAGGGACAATTTTTATTTACAATAGACTACAATTTGATTCCAATACAACTGATGTAAATACTTAAGGAATTAGCTAAATCACTTGTTAATAGAGAAATAATTGTATTCAACACAAGATCCTAAATTTTAATGTTCCCTTGTAAATCTATTAGTGTTTATATGCATTAGCTTGTTTTTGTAAGAGAAACCTGATAATTACTGATCCTCTCTTTTTATATCAATGTACGAATTTATAATTCACAGCTAATTACAATTAGTAGAACCTTGTATCTCACCATATATGTAAACTAAGGTCATGATAATGTCCGAAAAGTGGTTGTTGTATAGAGACCACATAAACACAAATAAATAAATAAATAAATAAACAGAAAGTTAATATCTCAACTATAAGATGAGTGGTTAAGTTTATTCCTTCTATTACTGTATTCCAAGAAAGAATTTCCAATATCATTGTAGTGAACGAAGTAACAATGTTTCTTTATGGCAGAAAATTAAAAAAAGGCACAAATACCAATGAATCAAAGATAAATGCATTAGACTATAGAAACTCTTACCATCCTCTGCAACTGACTTGTCTGTAATCTTCCCCGTTCCCCAAGGTTAGATCTCCACACTATATCAAGTTTTCCTATATTTGTAGCACCAGCAAGTAGTCTCAAATCTGATGTCAGTGATGGCTGTGGAGCAAGGCAATAAAGAAACTGTCGGCTTGCTTGTGGCTGAAGAACATTCACTTGGCCAAAAACAGATTCTCCAGCTGGAGTTGAGTTTAAGGCTGTCACTGAAAATCATTTTCCACAATAAAAGTCCAAATCTTAAAAACTGGCCTTTCAGAAGTAATATTTACTAAGCAAAATTATTGATAATTTAGGGTTAGAAAACAACTTATGTGCGTTAATGATATATTGTATACAGTGTGTGTATTATAATATATCGTGAAATTTTGAACATCTGTGAATGTCGCAATAAGCTATTACTGTTACTGTCAATTACAGGCTTAAAATTAATTGTGCTCTTTTAAAATTTTTGAGAACAGTAGGACTATCCTCATTCAAAACAATCATTCTTTAATTTCATTGTACAATTATGTGAGAAATATGTCCTTTTTAAGAATTTTCACATGATTACAAAACTATATTTCTATAAGTTACCAGTATGAGATTTTTGGATACATAATTTATTTTGGAGCAAATCGGCATTTGTGGTTCACAGTTCTACCAAAGAATGCATCACCCCTGAATTTCATTGTACAGAATCATTCTATTTGGCATGTCTATATTTCTGAAACTAGTAAACATATACAATGAATTGTTTTTTGATGAACAGGAAGCTCAAATAGTTTTTTTTTTTTTAATGCCTTTTCATGGGTGTTCAATATGGGCCCCTCTTGAGATGCAAGACGTATGTCAATGCGGTATTCAAATTGTTCCCACACTGCAGTGTCTCAAGTTACAGCTTCCACAGTTACTGTTATGCAATGTCTCAGTCATTCATTGTTGTTGGTAACAGAGGCATGTAGAGAGATTTTTTTTATAAACTCCCACAAGAAATAATCACTTACAGTTAGGTCTGGTGACCTTTGAGGCCAGTAACGTAAGGCTGAATCATTTGGTCCAGTGCAATCAATCCATTGTTCAGTATTTCTTTGATTTAAAAGTTCCCACACTTCCAGATGCCAATGTGGCAGTGTCCTATTCTTGGTAAATGAAATTGTTCAAATCAAAGTTCTCAAGCATATCTAGATATGCGCTTCCTGAAACAATAGCGGATGCATTCAATGTCTGGCACAGACACTTGGGGATTGCCCGGCGATTTGCCTTTACACAACCAACCTGTTTCTTAGAATTGTTCATGCCACCGTCTCTCTCTGCTGCTCTGTGCTGTAGGAGGATTCACACCATACCTAGTACGAAAGTCACGCTTAACAGTTATTACTGACCCGAAATGTGCAAAACGTAGAACACAAAATGCTTTCTATTGTCCCGACACCATTTTTACTAGAACTGAAGTGGGTGCTTGCTGCTGCAACCTAGCCGGAACCGTATGAAACTCTAGAGTTTGCTCTTTCCAAAATTACATTGTTCATGCACATATCTCAAATAACATAATAGTAATGATTTTTTTTTAAAAATCTGATGATTCTTTTTGATATAGCCTGTGTATCAATGCAAATAAATGTGTGTTGTCCTTTGCATAATCTATGAGCAATTGGTAGTAAATTGGTATTCATGATTTAGTTACTGTAGCAGATTTATATAACTAACATACTGTGCTACATCTAGTTTTCTCTTATAGAGTAGCCCTTTATATTACCGGCATGGATCGTAAATTAACTATGTTTTTGAGTTTTACAACACCTATAATTAATCTCAAAATGTTTTAGGAAGCTAGTAGTTTTTACCAAAGGTTTTTGTGTTTCCTTAATAGAAATCTCGTTTTGTGCATTTTCTCCAAGTCACTGTGGGAATTAGCAACTTTATAACACAACAGATTAAAAGACAATCAGTCAGCTTGATTTAAAGTTATCTGTTCACTGCCTTGTAAATACAAAGCACCAGCCAAAATGCAGCCCCCACTGTCAATGTTGTTCTCAAATACTGAATGAGTTGGTTGATATTCATAAGCAACTGGAAATACCTGACTACTGTCGAATGACTGGTAGCTGCTGTGAATTGGTGTGTTAGAAGAGCTGCATACTTGTGATACTGCTACTAAAGGTGTCGCAAGTACTATCCTCTCCTGTGGATCCTGTCTTCTCTGCAGAAAGAACAGGATCTGTCATTACTCATCCGCTTGAGTGCGAGTGGCGTGTCAATGGTGGTTCAAGGCGTCATGTACTGGGTGGGGGGACCAAAGAGAACTCATGGTGTTGTACCAATCCCCCTACCCAAAGAGACTGAGGTGCCATCTTTCTGTGAAACTGAGCCACTGGGATTCACTTCACCTGTTTCGGGGAACCTGTTCTGTTTTGTGTCAAGAGGAAACAAATGCAAAGGTGTAGGGGTCTATTAATCATTGGCAGTTAAAACATATAGCAAATGATGGTACCCCTTAGGAAAATGACAGCAAGCAGCAGGAAAGGACACCAGGTGCACTCAGTGGGTGTACCTAGGGGCCTCATGACAACATGTTGAAGAGGCTATTCCAGCAGCTATTGAGGGAACATGGTGTAACCAACTGCAGATCGTGGTACACTGAAACAAATGAGGCCCATCGTCTGGGCTCCAAGGTCATACTTGGTCATTCCACCAACTGGCAAAGACGGTCCAGATGACCAGCCTTGCACATGGAGTTTTCAACGAAGCTAACAATCTGCAGCATTGTCCCCAAAATTGATCATGGCCCTCTGGTTCTGAGTTAAATGGAACGACTGAACCAGAGACATTGCAGATCCTGTGACAAGATTGGCTGCGACTTCCTGAACTTGTGTCACAGGGTTGAAAACTGTGGGGTCCCCCTAAAACGGGTCAGGTGTGTTATTAAGCGTCAGAGGCTGTTACTAAGATAGCTGACAGTGTATTGGGTGCAGATCAGGTGACTCCATCCAATCCAGGGTGATGTAGGAAACCCAAAAGTATCAGTGTAAGACCTAAATGGAATGGGAAGAAACCATAATAACTGGTACAATTGGACACAGGCTGTGCTTCACACAGTGGTTTGCAGAGTATAGGCATAGATGCAGATGTAGATATTATGCATTTTTTTAATAATATGAAGTGAAGGTTACTTTACTTTCACCATCACAAAAGAAAAGAATACAGTACTTAGCAAATTAGTAATAGTATGATTTCGTACACAGTAATTCACTTTGTGAGGAAGTTTCTGATCTGCTCCTTGCATAAATGAAAAGTCACAGTTCACTGGTGGGGTCTGGTAGTGTTACCCGAAGCAGAAATCTTAGTGCAATTAAACCCTACGTGGTGTAGATGGAACTTTGCCATTGATACCCACCTTCCCTGGAGAGCGCACTACAAATTGAACAAGAGGTGCTTACTTCACGTACCAACACAGTCACAGCTTGAAGCAGGCTTCTTCCATTGCTCCTAATGCCTCTCAATAAGAGCTTAGAGGAAATAGGAAGAAGCTCATGTCAAACTGAATCTTTGATTTGGTCTGTGAGGTGCACTCCCAGTAAAATACAATTATCTTGCTTCAAGCCCCACTCTTTGACTAATCCAAACATTCCAACTGCTGTCAATGTCTAGCCAGGATAATAATGGATGTTTTTGGCATCAGTAAAGTCACTTATGCACCCAGTGTACACACACACACACACACACACACACACACACACACACACACACACACACACACACAGACAGAGAGAGAGAGAGAGAGAGAGAGAGAGAGAGAGAGAGAGAGAGAGTGTCTGGGCATATCTCCAGTATGAGATTAAACAAAATTTGTAACATGAAAAGTGATGAGTGCATAACATACAAAATATTTTTAGAGTGGACAGGGTATGTTGTATAGGACAACTTCATTCACTGGTTAAAGTTGTACAATGGTATCAGAGGAGAATACCACAACAGGACCTCTAAAAAATGCAGGCACAAGCTGCTTTTTACATGTGGTACTAACTGGAGGCATGCAACTGTATAAATGTGGTCGCTTGATCTGCTTCCACAAGGAAGTAATGAACTAAATCAAATTCTATCATTACTAGTAAAACAAAAGGAGGGGACATATAGTTATCAAACCAATCAACATAAGAGACCTTAAAAACAGCCTTTTATTACTAGGTGACCACCCAAATCCAGTCACTTAATGGATTGCACAACTAGAATCCTAATTCTTTGAGAGAGCAGATGACTTTGAAGATGAAACTAAAACAAAAATGCTTTCAGTATTCACAGTAGACCAAGTTCAGTTATGTGCAAAAAACCCAAACTGTCTTGGATAGTGATCAGATAATGCTCGACCTCATACAGCATGAGTGGCTGATGTTTTCTTGGAAACTGAAGATTTTGTATGCATGACATGGCCTGCTCACTCTCCCGATTTGAATCCCATAGTGCATGTCTGGGATGCACTAGGGAGACAGCTTGCATCACGTCAGCACCCACCAATCACTCTCTAAGACTGTGAGCAGCTCTGCAGGAAGAATGGGTGTTACTGCCTCACCATGATGATGATGATGATGATGATGATGACATCATTTACAGCATGCCCCCTCATCAGGCCTGTATTGCTGCCAGAGGTGGACACATGTACTGAGAACATCAATCAGTTGTAGGAATGTGTGTGCAAATTCATTAAGTTGGAAAAAATGAATAATGTTTTTGTCTACTGCTATGCATGTTGCAGTCGTTTGCATTCTGTATTCTTTACATTGTTTACTTTTTACTATCACTGGCTTACACTGCTTTGTAGGAAAATAAACACAACCTTGCAAAAATATCTTTTTGTTGCTTTAATTTTGGACACCAGTGTAGTTTTGTTATATCGACCGTAATAATTTTATTGTTTGTGGTGCTACAATGTGTTGTGTTTCACATGAAGAAATGCATAGTTTAGCAAAGCATTTTGAGATTAGGAAGAAAACAACAGTGCCAACAGGAAGCATACCCAAAAAAAACTGCAAGCAGACACTGTTTCCCAATATGAGCAAAGAAACAAACATAAAATACAATACATAAAAAATGAAACACACAAAAAATGAAATACATTTTATAATATTTATGGAATATTTCATTGGTTTTTGGAAGAACGTGGACATCTTTAATACAAAGTATTAATGTTCCACAATAGTATCTATTAGTTCGTTATGAACCAGCTTTCGGCTTCTTACCAACTACAGGCAATATAGCCATACAAATGAAGAATTTATTAACATGCTTACTTGTACATATTCTGAATGACCAACTAACCAGAAAAACTGCAAATTTGATAAATTGTTATTATTAGTTATTAATTTAACAATATTAGGAAAAGAATAGATTGCTGCTCACCATAGAGATGACTCACTGAGTTGCAGAAGGCACAGCAAAAAGACACATTATAGCTTTTGGCCAAAGCCATTTTTAGCAAAGAACACACACCCACATTCATACAAGTGAGCACATCTCAAGCACCCATGACCACTACCACCAGCAGCTTCAATCGGCATTCAGGTCAGAGCTGCCATTGGTAGTGGCCATGTGTGCTTGAAATGTGCTTTTTATGTGTGTGTGTTTTCTTTGCTGAAGAAGGCTTTGGCCAAAAACTATAATGTGTAACAATCTATTCGTTGTGCCTGTCTGTGACTCTGGTCAATATTTACTAAGAGTAGCAATCTACCCTATTCCTAATGTTGTTGATATCCCATCCTGGAGTTTTTACTGTTTAATATTAATTTATTAGAACATTGTAGAGTGGGGGTGGAGAAATATAGTGCTTTACAAAGGTTAGCAACTTTTAAAATAGCAATTTGTTATCATCAACATATTTATGTGAGTTATGTACGCAACTTTTCCTGCAAATCCTAAAAAATTTGTCATCCAGTTTCTAACACATACTCATTATAGACCTTTCCTTTATGGTGGTTCTCCTTTCCATGTTTATATTAGTAAGATGTCTGTTAGGGGGGAGACGAAGGGAGACGGGGGGGAGACGAAGGGAGGGAGAGACGGAGGCGGGGCGAGGCGGAGGCGGGGCGAGGCGGAGGGGGGGCGAGGCGGAGGGGGGGCGAGGCGGAGGGGGGGCGAGGCGGAGGGGGGGGCGAGGCGGAGGGGGGGCGAGGCGGAGGGGGGGCGAGGCGGAGGGGGGGCGAGGCGGAGGGGGGGCGAGGCGGAGGGGGGGCGAGGCGGAGGGGGGGCGAGGCGGAGGGGGGGCGAGGCGGAGGGGGGGCGAGGCGGAGGGGGGGGCGAGGCGGAGGGGGGGGCGAGGCGGAGGGGGGGACGAGGTGGAGGGGGGGCGCAGCAGAGGGGGGAGGCGGAGGGGGGGCGAGGCAGAGAGGGGGAGGCGGAGGGTGGGGCGAGGCAGAGAGGGGGAGGCGGAGGGGGGGCGAGGCAGAGAGGGGGAGGCGGAGGGGGGGCGAGGCAGAGAGGGGGAGGTGGAGGGGGGAGGCAGAGGGGGGAGGCGGAGGGGGGAGGCGGAGGGGGGAGGCGGAGGGGGGGAGGCGGAGGGTGGCGGCGGAGGGTGGCGGCAGAGGGGGAGGCGGAGGGGGGAGGCGGAGGGGTGAGGTGGAGGGGGGAGGCGGACGGCGGGAGGCGGAGGGGGGAGGCGGAGGGGGGAGGTGGAGGGGGTAGACGGAGGGGGGTGATGGAGGGGGGGAGGGGGAAGACGGAGTGTGGGAGGGGGGAGACAGAGGGTGGGGGGGAGGGGGAGGGAGGGAGGGAGGGAGAGAGAGAGAGAGAGAGAGAGAGAGAGAGAGAGAGAGAGAGAGAGAGAGAGAGAGAGTGAGTGAACCACAGAATTCTTTAACATAAATAGGGTTGTGAAGAGTTTGGCATTGGACATATGACAGCAGCAGAACACAATGAAAAATATCCCTGGGTCTCCAAACACTTTCACAAAAAGTGTTAACCTGTGTTTAAAGGAAGATATAGTTTCTGCACACAGTATTTGGCAAATAGATGGTGAAGTTGATGAAACATTCAAAAACTCACTTCATTCTACTTCTGGTTTTCTCTTTACATGATCAAAAAGTAAAGAGATGATTCTGAAATGTAGACTGCATTTCCAGACCTTAGCATGACAAATGTTTTCATTCATCTATGAGAACACATAAATGACATAATTCCACTAAAAAATATGGAAATATGGACCAGTACATGGAGATTTTTTACATAATTAATCTGACAACTATACCAATACTGCAACATTTCATTAGTGAGTTTCACACAAAATATTATATTTTAGCACTGAAATAGTTATACTGAGGGGCCTCATTAATTACGTACACAAACAGTGGCATCATTACTGTAGGTGGTAAGCATTAATCCATAATTCCAATGAGAAATTAAAATTTTGTGACTGCATCCATATTCTGGTCACTATCCAACCTGGCAAAGTGGAAACATGTAAACCTTTGTGTGATGGTATCATATACTCTAGCCTGAACCACACAACAATAATAGTAATGGAGCATCATTTCTGGAACAGCACTGATGTTTGACCTGCATGATAGTGCCATTGTGATAGAGCTAACATTATAAAAGAAATTGAATTTGTCTGACGTGAGAACTGCATTCCATCTTTTTATGTCCAGTTAACAAAATATGAGTAGTAAGATTTCTTTAAAGTCACATGGTCTTACAAAATGTCATGAATATGTTCTGCCATAATCAATCATATTTGAGTGATTCAAATAGTGTAAAGGAGATCATGCTTAGAGTTCAATATATAGTCACTATAGTGAATGATAACATTATATATATGACTGCCAAAACAGTAAGGATAGAACATAAAATAAGACTGGATACTGGCACAGAGGTTGCATATTCTGTTCTTAAGTGCATTTATTATGTCACATGAGTCCTTGCATGGAGGACAACTGTATACATGGGTGCCCAGTGTGCTCACTCCCAAATGGAAGGAGGTGTGAAAGAAACCTTACTGGGTTTCAGCAACTTTAAGCATGATTACAACCGATGTCCTCAAAATGACCTTGGAAGCAAACAAGAAGGTTGTCATTTGTTTCCAGACTTCTTGAATTGAAGCTATCTGTTTTATGGCTTACCAAAAGTCTACATGCTCTCTTTATAACAGTTACAATATAATTTGCCAAAAATAAAAATTAATGTGCATCATGATAGCCATGCAGCCCAGATCTTTTATACATCTTTATCATTTATGGAACACACAGATATATGCAAAGTGTTTTGAATTGTCACAAACTGTTCTGAAGGAGTTGGAAGCACTCTTGAAGGCTGTATGAGAAAACAGATTCCAGGGTGTCTTTCAGGATCATTATACATGCTGTGCTGCATACATCCAAGTAAGTGGACTACTTCAAAAAATGTCGTTTCATTTTGTACTCCCTTAATTATTTTCTAAAGGTAAAATATTTTCTCCTGGTATATAAACTCGCATTAATAAAACAAATTTATTATGCTGTCCAAAGTTTTCTCATTCAGTGATAAAACCTTTGAACTTCCATAATACATGTATACAGCAGCACAAGTACAGAATACAATTTGCTGAACAGATGAACCATAAGAATTTCATTCATCAGCTCTCTGAAGATGAGAGGAGTCTTTCCAGTGCTTTCTATAATCTTGGCAAACAAAACTAAAAAAATATAGGTCAAGTCATTGCTCAATGAAAGATGGCTCACAGTGACCAACATCTTATTGCTGGATACTTTTTTTTACTGCAATACTTTTTCCATATACTTCAAAAGAACACAGAACTGCAAATCACCACAAAATCAAATTTTGTAATTCTTACTTTGATAATGATAAATCCTGGGTGGAATTAAATCATGGAAGGAGTAAAGGTAACAACTCACTATACTGGTGAGGCATCACAAGTTGACAGGCACATAAAAAAAAGACTGAAAATATTGTTAAACTTGAAAATATTGTTTAACTTTTAGACAATGTTCTCCCTTTTAGAACTATAGTGTACCGGCACTGCAACTCAACTGGATTGAGAGGTTGTGTCGAGCAAATTGGGTGAACAGAGAAAGGAAGTGGCGAGGAGGAAGTGTTGTTGGGAGAAGGGTTACTGATGACAAAAGGGAGAGGCATTAAGTGAATGGCGTAAGAATGTGGGAGATGTGAACTCATCCTTGCACAGACAGTGGGAGTTGCATATGGCATAAAATGAATGGAGGAGTTGGCTGGTTGGGGACATAGAACAAGGGAATGGGAATAACTGTGGAGAGTAGTGTGATAATGTAAAATGAGTCAATGTGTGACACATGTAACTCCCATTGTCTGTACCGGGGCAAACTCACCAGTGCCGCATTCCTAGCCCATCGTCTTCCTGCCTCTCCATTCCAACTGTCAGACCACCCTTTCCTTTCACCCTTCCTCCTCCTTCCTCCCCTCACACACACTGCATCTGATGCAATTCCTTATCCCAGCTGGTCTGCAGTGCCAGTGCAACACAGATGTCCAAAACAAAGCATCTCTCTCTCTCTCTCTCTCTCTCTCTCTCTCTCTCTCTCTCTCTCTCTCTCTTGCTGTGCATGCGTGCACGCTCTTAATAGGGACACTGTCAGAAAATTTAGTAAAATTTTCAGTCTTAAGTGTCTAGACTTCTCAATGCCAATGCCTCAACTATATGATGAGTTGTTGCCTGTAGTCCCTCCCTATTAACTATTTACAATTTAATGCATAGCTTGAAATAGCTGTCACCCATGGATGTGCTCGCATATCAGTAGTTTTGTTAAGTTAGTAATTTACAAATATCTGGGTTTATAGCTGTCACTATTATTTTGCCATATGTCAAATCTTAATGAAAAATATTATGAACTACAAAAATCTTTCTTTTCTTATCAATTATTAATTGAATGATGTTAACATAGTTCAATAAACATTTTTCATC
Source organism: Schistocerca cancellata (assembly GCF_023864275.1). Taxonomy (NCBI): domain Eukaryota; kingdom Metazoa; phylum Arthropoda; class Insecta; order Orthoptera; family Acrididae; genus Schistocerca; species Schistocerca cancellata. Next base: position 349,104,331 of record NC_064631.1, on the reverse strand, counting down.
TTGCCTTCTTTTGCAAGAATGTAAAGATTTACTTTGTTTAATTTTTGACTATACTATCAAAAATAAATTTAAAAATTACAAAATATTTATCATCTACTACAAAATGGATTCCTGTTTCACAAAAACAAGGTGGGCATGAAAATAAAATGTGCACTTTTTAAAATTATTAAATAGCATTCAACTGTCGAAGAAAGAAAGTTAATAACTTTTAGTTAAGTGCAGTGTAAATTTTGTAATATTTGTACGTGGAATAACTTCAGGCAGCTTCATGTGTCTGCCAGTTTGAATAGGCACAGCTCACGATATGCCTCCCCCCTCCCCGCAATAAACTGCCCCAATGCATGACAGTGCAGCATACACAGCATTGCTACCAAGCGGTGTGTGCAGAGGTTGGTTGGTTGGTTGGTTGGTTTTGGGGTTTGATGGCGGCTAAACATCGAGGTCATGAGTCCCCAGTTCCAAACATACATACTTGTAAAAGGCCTATACACTAAAAGCGTAGCCTCTGCACCCAGAGGGAGAGCACACCAAAGGGTACAGGGCTAAAACGAACACCGCAGTAACACAAAATAGAGGACACTTAAAAGGAGCAGAGCAAATAGTTAACTAGAGTAAAACAGACTACAGTGGTTGATGGATCAGCTAAAAGGTCAACCACTCAACGACAAACAAAGAACCTCCAGCTGGAAAGTGTTGATAGAGGTACCAACACAACTTGTAACCATAAAAGACACTATTTTAGTATCCATGTCACAATTAAAAGTCGCTGGAGTGGGTGTAGCCTGAGAAACCATGTGAGCGTGCCCACACTAGAGTTAGTGATAAAACCCAGCTGCACGGATAAAACTGAGACAGCTATAGAGGCATCGTCACCAAGAATTGAAGGAAGTGCAGCTGGTAAATTAAAGGACTGCCAAGGGGGCTAAAAGGGGGCAGTCCATCAGAAAATGGACCACTGTCAGCCCCACATCACAGCGACACTTGGGCGGGTTCTCATGACGAAGGAGTTAGCTGTGGGTCAACCGCGTATGTCCAATTCGGAGACGGCAGAGAAAAACTGAGTCCCTACGCGTGCCCCTCACGGATGAGTTCCATACGACCGTGGATGACTTGACCATGTGGAGCTTATTTGGCGTGTTCAAGACAGACCATTGAGAGCTCCAGACATCATGGACCTTGCGATGTAGGGCTGACCGGAGGTCTCTTCCCACGAGACCAAGCTCCAGGGGTGGCGAAGTGGAGGCCTGCTTGGCCAACCAATCGACACATTTGTTTCCTGGAGTGCCGATTAGGCGCGGGGTCCACACAAATGTCGCTGAACGACCACACTTGACGAGAGCAAAAACATCATCTTGAATAACGCGCACCAAAGGGTCCCGAGAAAAACACTGGTCAAGTGTTTGCAATCCACTCAGGGAGTCACTGCATATGACAAATTACTCCCCAGGGCAGGAGGAAAAGTGAGCGAGTGCACGATAAAGAGCAACCAGCTCCGCAGTGAAAACACTGCTCCCACAAGGCAGGGAATGCTACTCAACGTAGTCGCCATGGATGTAAGCAAACCCAGTGCATCTATCGACCACAGAACCATCGGTGTAGACTACATCTGCATCGCGAAACGAGGCAAGAAGAGCCAGGAATTGTTGAAGAAGACTGGCAGGTGGAACGGAGGACTTGGAGTCGCAGGACAAATCCAAGCAAAGCTGCAAGCAAGGGAGGGACCAAGGAGCGGTAGAAGAAGAGGGCCGGAAGGATGGAGGAAGGGGAAAGGACTCGAGTGACGAGAGAAGGGAACGAATGCGGACCGCGATCAGGAGACCCGACCTAGGCCGCCGTCATGGAGAGGGGAGTGCAGTAGATTGTAAAAGGAGCCTGCGGTTTGGTTGGTGGGGCGAGGCATGGCAGTGGGCGATTTATGACGCAAGCAACTGTTGTCGGTGGAATCGTAGGGGGGGGGATTCCAGCTTCTACAAGAAGGCTAGTCACCGGACTAGTGCGGAAGGCACCTGTCGCCAGTCTGACGCCACAATGGAGAATCGGGTCGAGGATCTGCCACATTGAAGGTGCTGCTGAGTCGTACACCATGTTCCCGTAGCCGAGACAGGACTGGACTAAGGCCTTATAGAGCTGTAGGGGGTTTGTTCGTGCAGCCCCCCAAATGGTGTGGCTGAGGCAGCGAAGGATGTTGAGGTGCTTCCAGCACCATTGTTTAAGCTCGTGAAGATGAGGTGTCCAAGTGAGTTGTAACACAGCATGCCAAGGAAGCAATGCGTCTCCTCAATACGGAGTTCATTGGCAAGGTAGAGCTTTGGATGGAGGTGGACTGTTCGATGACGACAGAAATGCATCACTCGGGTCTTAGAGGCTGAGAACTGAAAACCATGGTTGGATGCCCAAAAATGTGCCTTATGGATAGCTCCCTGCAGCCACCATTCAGCAACACTGATGCTTGGGGAACTGTGATAAAGACCAAAGTCATTGGCATATAGAGAGGAACAGACCGATGAGCCCACCACAGCCACAAGACCATTAATCGCCACCAAAAAGAGGGGAACACTGAGAATTGAGCCCTGTGGGACACCGTTCTCCTGAATATGAGCAGAGCTAAAGTAAGTGCCAACTCTAACCCAAAAGGAGCGATGGACAGAAAATTCTGTAGAAAAATCCGAAGTGGACTCTGTAAGCCCCATTCGTGCAGCGTAGCAAGGATATGGTGGCGCCAGGTGGTATTTTGCACCTTCCGAAGAGTAAGGAAAACAGCAACGAGATGTTCTCGCCGATTAAAAGCTGTGCGAATAGCCGACTCTAGCAAGACTAAATTGTCGATCGCTGAGCGGTCCTGATGGAAGCCCCCGCTGCTCTGGGCTAGGAGGCCCCGAGCTTTGAGGATCCACATGAGCCATCGACTCACCATCCGTTTCAGGAGTTTGCACATAACGTTGGTAAGGCTGATTGGGTGATAGCTATCAACCGCCAGTGGATCTGCACCAGGTTTCAGCACCGGGATGGTAACGCTATCCTGCCAATGGGTTGGGAAAACGCCCTCTGTCCAGATGACAGTGTGCCGAGAGATGGCGAAGAAACTGGTTGTGGATTCGGTCTGGACCTGGAGAGGTATCGGGGCAAGCTGTAAAGGTTCTTTGGAACTCCCATTCACTAAACGGGGCGTTGTATCATTCCCAACAGTGCATGTGAAACGACAACTGCATATACTCAGCCTGCTCTTTAATGGCGCGGAATTCTGCGCTGTAGCCTGCTGTCGCAGAAATACGAGCAAAGTACTTTGGCAGATGTTTGGCGATGGCGATTAGGTCAGTACAAAGTGTACCCTGAAGAGAAAGGCAAGGGACAGACGCATGAGGGCGAAAGCCAAAAATGCACCGAACCCGCGACCACACCTGAGATGGGGAAGCGCGAGAACCTATGGTGGCAACATATCGTTCCCAGAAGTCCTGTTTGCTCCGCCGGATTAACCGCCGAGCTCGGGCCCACAGCCATTTAAAGGCAACCAGATTCTCTAGGGAAGGATGACGCCAGTGTCGTTGCAGGGCTTGCCGGCGGTCCCGGATAGCTTCTGCAATCTCTGGTGTCCACCGAGGGACTGACTGACACATTAGAGTACTTGAAGAGCAGGGGACAGTTGCCTCAGTAGCAGAAACAATGGCCATAGTGACCTCGTCCACTTCTAAATCAATGTCACCAGGAAGCGGAGCAATGGCCGTAGTAGCTGAGGTGTAGGTTGCCCAATCAGCTCCATGAAGAGACCATCGTGGCAGCTGGTTGGGATTGAAGAAGAGAAACCAGGACAGGATAGTGGTCGCTACCACAGAGGTCGTTGTGGACCCTCCAACTGAGGTATGGAAGAAGACCATGACTACTAAGAGAGAGGTCAATGGCTGAGTATGTGTCATGAGTCAAGCTACTCTGGCCCGAGATCTGGGCCCCACCACATAAAGGGTGGTGGGCATTAAAGTCCCCCAAAAGGAGGAATGGCAGAGGGAGCTGGGCGAACAAGGCAGCTAGGTCGGCAAGAGGGACAACCTCATCTGGGGGAAGGTTTAGGAAACAGATGGTGAGCTCCATTCCTGTCCGGATTCGAACAGCCACAGCCTCGAGAGCCGTGTGAAGTGGCACTGGAGCACTGGGAACAGTGGCAAGAACATAAACACAGACACCGCCAGACACCCTGCCGTATTCTACGTGGTTCTTATAGTAACCCTGGTAGCCACGAAGGGAGGGGGTCCGCCGAACAGGAAACCAGGTTTCCTGTAGGGCCAGACAAGTGGCAGGGAAACGGCACAAAAGCTGTTTCAACTCAGCAAGGTGGTGGAAAAAACCACGGCAATTCCATTGACGGATAAAAGTATCAGACTGTGAAGACATGAAAGAACGTGGGGGCATAGGTTACACCTTAGAAGCGCTCGCCGGCACCAATTGCAAAGTAGCCTGATCAACATCCGTAGGAGCTGTGGGTCGAGCAACCTCTAGCTCCTGAGGGGACACTAGATGCTCCACATCATCTTCAGGTGCAGTGGTGAACTCCTTTTCCGTCTCTATGTCCTTCTCCTTTTGCTTTTTCTTCTTTTTGGTAGGGTCCCATTTGTCCTTCGGTTTATCAGGCTTGGTGGGCTTTTCCGACCCAGGCTCATGGACCGAAGAAGACCTGGACACCCTACAGCCCTCAGGTGGTGGCTTTTTCAGCCACTGGCTGACATCTGGAGGGGCAGTAACCGCTGAAGGGAGGGCACCAAGGGATCCCTTCCGCGCGAGGGAGCCAGAGGAGGCGCGCACTTCTCCGACTCAGAGGTGGGGGCTGAAGTTCCCAAAGAAGGAGGGGTAGTTACTCCCGATGTTGATAACAGCGGAGCAATGGAAGAGGGTGTTCCCCTAACTACCTGGGGTGCAGGAATAGACGGCTGGGCTGGAGGGCCTACAAAAAGTGGCTGAGCTTGGGGGCTCGTCGCCAGGGATGGCGACATCGAAGCTGCTGCAGCAAATGTCGATGAAATGCGCACAGGGTGAAGTCGGTCGTACTTGTGTTTAGCCTCTGTGTAAGTGAGCCTGTCCTAGGTCTTATACTCCATAATCTTTCATTCTTTTTGATAGTCTGACGAGCAAGGTGAATGTTTCTGTCCAGTTGACACAAACAGGGGGCGGCGTGCACGGGATATTGGGGTGGGAGGCACGTCCACAATCCCGACAGGTAGGGTTGGCGTCACATCTCAATGACATATGCCCAAACTTCCAGCACTTAAAGCAGCACATGGGAGGAGGGACATAAGGCTTAACATCACATCGGTATATCATCACCATGACCTTCTCGGGCAGGGTGTCTCCCTCGAAAGCCAAGATGAAGGCGCCGGTGGCTACCCTACTATCTTCAGGTCCCCTGAAGACACGTCGTACAAAGTGGACACCGCGGTGTTCCAGATTTGCACGGAGCTCGTTGTCAGACTGCAACACAGGTCATGATGAAAAATAAGTCCCTGTATGAGGACTGTTCCAGACCTCATTTTAGACAGGTCCTCAACTTCTCCAAACTTGTCTAAATTTTCCACAAAAAAAAAAAAAAAAAAAAAAAAAAAGAAAAAAAAGAAAAAAAAAACTGAGGCTTTGTGGTCAGAAATGAGTCCCTATCTGTTCGGCTGCAAACCAGAAATCGAGGAGAATACGTCTCATCAGGTAATTTAGACCGCCGTTCCTCCCCTGGTGTGGACTGGGAAGGGAACGATTGGGGGTCATACTGTAAAGCACTGAACTTTCCTTTCTTAGAGACTCGTGCTTGTGCACTATTCGTATTTTGTTTCATGGTGGTCCCACAAGCAACTAGGGGAAGCCACCCAGACAGAGCCCCGCTTGCCTGAGTAAGCCTAATACAACCGCGGGGCGGCAGGTTCCCCAGAGGTCGCCCGCTAGCAACTGTTCTACCTCAACAGCCATGCGTCTCCTCGGCGTGCAGCACACCTTGAAATTGAGGATTTTTTTTATAGAGGTTTATACCAACCTCGCGACCCAGGCAGTTAAGCCAAGATCCCCGGGCTATGTACCGTACAACGTTCCACTGTTGCGCCTTACGGTGGTCGTTGAAGCACGCTCAGACATTACGGTACTGAGGACTGGTGGCGCTTCCCAGTCCCCAGCTCACGGACCCTCGGGTCACCAAGCCTGTACCCATCAACTAAATGCTGAGCCCCCTGAGGGGGGTGTGCAGAGGGGCACAGGGAAGAGCACATGTCTACAAGCTATAACAAACTTTATGGATTTCTAACATGGTTTATGTCCACTGATATAAAAACAGATGTTCCATTCCTTACTTCACCCTCTTACAGGTGGTTTTTTCCCCACTTTCTAAACAAGTAACCTATGGTCTTCCTCAGGGTTCAAGCTATCACAATATCAAATTTCATCAAAATGTAACAGAGTTATTTTCACATTTATAGAATCAGTATGGATTAAATGGCTCAATCTTTTTTTTTTTTCTTATGTCATTAGAACCATATTCTAACAGCAATTCCCTACAATATTCATTTCTAATCTGCCACTATAGCACAATACTAATGTTAAAATTTAATTTTTCTTGTTGTTATAGTGATCAAGAAACCTCATTACTTTCAAAGGCAGCAGTAATACTGATTTAAGGAAAGTGTGGGAAAGTAAAATCTGAAGACCAAAATACTCTGTGTGAAATACCAAACAAAGGGGTTACCAGTCAGAAAAATAGATCTTCTTAACCTATAACATATACTGTGTTACAGTTTTAAGATGATACATACCATTGAAAAGATGTGAAGATTCCAAAGATACTTTCTCCAAACAGATGGGACCTGAAGTAATATTCTGTACTTGGGCTTCTAGGTAAACTTCGTCAGACTATGTAAGGAAAGAATTGAATTTTTTTACAGCTATTAGCACACTTACAATAATATCACAATTTTATAAAGCAATTCATCATAATAATCAATAAATAAAATTTAAAAAAATGGAAAATACAGGATGAAATAATGACAGTATTACGAAAAGGATAGTTGCAACTCACCATATAGTGGAGAGCGAGTCATAGATAGGCAAAACAAAAAGACTGTCAAACAATGCTTTTGTCCAAACAGTCCTTCATCAGAATAGATAACATAAATGTGCACACACTCGTGCAAACGTGCCTTGGCAGCCATAGGCTGCAGTCATGTGCATGTAATTTGCATTTGTGTGTGTGTGTGTGTGTGTGTGTGTGTTGTCTAGTCTGATGAAGACCTGTTTGGCCAAAAGCTTTGTTTGATGGTCTTTTTGTTGCCCCTGTCCACAACTCATCATCTCTGCTATATCGTGAGTAGCAACTATGCTTTTCATAATACTGTCAATAAACAAAATTGCAAGCTTCTCTGGCTAACATCATGCGTGTGATATTTCATAACAGTGAATTGTGAATTGTGAATCTCTCTCTCTCTCTCTCTCTCTCTCTCTCTCTCTCTGTGTGTGTGTGTGTGTGTGTGTGTGTGTGTGTGTGTGTGTGTGTGCGCGCGCGCGTGTGCACAGTCAATTATAGCAGCACAGAAGCAGAAAGCATTTATGAATTACAAAAGCAGAAGCTTTAGATTTTCCTGAAGCATAAAGTTTTGTTTGCTGGGCTAGTGGCTACTATTATGAAGACAAGCTACCTGTAACTATAACAAGCAAAATAACGAAAAAGTGGCACCTCCTGAAGAATGAGCAACTTGCAATGTTATATATAACAGATCAAAAGTTTTAACCTACTGTTTTATATTTGTTTTCTTTAAAAGCAAAGAAGGCCTTTGGTAATTATTGAAGAAGGCTTTACACAGTGCTGTTTTGGCTGTCAAACACATTTCATTTAGAATATCTCTATATTAACTCCTATGCTCTGCTTTACACCTATTGCATAGTAGTTGTCATTGCTTATTTAAAAGTTTCTTTACAGAGACTATTACTATGGATGGTCCTTCCTATCACAAATTGTTTTACTAAGTGTTTATCAATTCAGTGTTTATCAACTGTTCTAAATTTCAGCCACAGTTTCTCTAAAAGCTTCTGCCCAGTGCTATGCATTTTAAATTCCTCTACATTACTGCCTCTCTACCCAGTTCATTGGACATGTAAATCTTTCTACTTATTTTGGTAACCCATTGTACTTTATTAATCATTATTGGTGCAACAGCCTTACGCTCACTGATATCAGTTTTGCCGTAGACATCTTCAAAGAAGTCAACCTATTCACTGCCATTAGATCTAACAGGTTTCCATAATGAGTGGGCTTCTAAACTACCTTTTTATGGTACTTTTCTGAGAACGCATTTAGTATTGTTTGGAAGGAATGTATCATGCCCACCACATACTGAACAGCAATTATCCCATTCAAATGTTGGGTGTTGAAACTCTGCTCCAATAAGGACAGTGTGACAGGGGTACATATGCACCAGTGGGTTGTGGATTTTGTGACAGTTTTTGATTACATTTGGGAGTGAGTCTACCACCCTTGATATCAAGTCTGTCCTAAAAAATCTTGAATGTAAAGTCTATTTCTATCTCAGTGGGTTTTAGTTTCTGTGGCTGATACATACACTACCTCCATTTCTCATTTGCCTACTGTTTTGATATACGGTTACAAGGGAGCAGTCCAATCTGACGTGTCGAAACCTGCTCTGAAATTATTTATACACAAAACTTACACTGAAAGAAACACTGTGCCAAAATTTTTGCTGCTAAGACACACTACTAGTTTTTATTTTTATTTTTTATTTTGAAAATTGTGATTCATAACTCACCTGGCAGCTGTATAAATGTACAACCCTACTGTAGCTATAGCAGACAGCACACACACACAGCATGGCAGGTGTACAGCCTGGATTGCTGGTGCAACAGGAAACAGATGACACGGCATAATTTAATTATAATTTGTAAAGCAGATTTCAGTGTCCATTGATAGTGTCTTTGATGCAATTCTTCGCTGTTACTATTCGCTTCAATTAACAGCTCATTTGATATCCATAATAATTAACAGTTGCCTTTGAGAAATCGCTAACTGTTACGAATGGAGATAAAAACTGAATTAATTTTCTTTGGTTTCTTCATATATGCCCTAACACTTGTGTGAATTGTGGTTTGAACAATGATTGTAGTGCTAATTAATGTCCAGAACAAAATTACAGCACCTTCCTTACGACAACAACTTTCAGTGGGGAGAAAATGAAATTTTTGGTTGGACGAAGGGGGGAGAAAATGGTTGTAATGAAGCAGTGAGGAAAGCCAGTTTTGTTTCATAAAATCTGAACGTGGGATGTATAAATGGAAGGTAGATTTACACAAACTATGCAATACATGCCAAAATGAAACTTGTGAAACTGTGAAAGAAGAACTATTCGAAAGATTCAGAACTGCACATGAGAGTCAATGTAACATTACTGAGAGAGACGAATGAAACTGGGCCCTCTGAATCGCAGCTGAGATGAACATTACTGGTTTCCAGATTTCTTCCACCCAGTTTCAGATTCAGGAAATTGTACAGGAATGGCAGTCACAAAATTACGAAATTTACTTCAAGTAAGTTTGTAGAGAAGATGTCGGTTATAGGTAATACTATAGAGAATTTCATAGCTGACATAAGATGAAGTTTCTTGTTACGCCATGAAGCATGGCGTATATAGCCAATGAGTCATGTGTTGTGCAAGAACTGCACACTAAATATGCTTTATCATTTTGAGCGAAAAAAGACAGTCACTTTACAGTCAATGAATGTTATGACACATTTGTATACAACTATGCCAGTGATAAGGATCTGTGGGTTACTGTTTTCGCATCTTTCTTCAGAAAGATCAAGGATGGAATCGATGAAGAAAAATCTAGAAAAATGGGAGAGAATAAGTTTCAGTATTGCAGTCGATACGTGTTCTTACCGGTTGCAGAAAATAATTCAGTGCTTTTGTTGGACTCTTGGCCTGGACACACCAATACATGTCTTTAGGAGGAAAACAAAAAGACTGTTAATGTGAACTGGATTCCATCAGGAACTAATAGTGTGATTCAGCCTCTCAATAAAGAAAAAAAAAAAAATTACGTTATCTGTGGCGACTAAGACGGTCGCACAGCTGGCAGCCGCGATCAGCTGATAGAATGCAAGTGTCAATGAGGTTCACGTGCCAGCCGCAAGGAGAGCTGGCATGCACTTACTCCATGCCGTGGCGCACGTCCGTTCCATGACTTTTAAACGATGTGCTACATTATAATTGCTCTGTTGTCGATTTCACAGAATGTTTCTAGCAAGCTCAAACTAAGTTTTCTGCAACGTTCCATTGGTTATTATTGTGTAATCACTGCCTATGTTGTGTGTTCTTTCCTGAGTGATCTTCAATAAAAACATGATAAACAAAGAAGATGTACTTCTTCCAGAATAAGAATGCGATAGTTAGTCACAAGCTTAATGCTCAGTGGGAACGCGATAATCCCATGAAGTGGCGTGCTTTTCTTACGGATTTATTTCAATGGGCAACGATAACTGCTTTCTTAGGTTAGAGTAATTCGTGATGTTTGAGTCAAAGTTTAGCGACACGTGTAACACATTGAATTACACCAGCAGAATCTGGTGCTGCTTCATATTACCTTTAATCAGATAAGAGCTATATGAAATGGAGGTGTGCGACATCATGAGAAACTGGTTTTGTGGTGCAACATGTGGTGAGTGTTTTTATGTTCAGTCAGGCAGACGAAGCAATTGAGGCATGTGTGGAATGCATGTATAGCACACTGCTGGATGTCTTAAGTTTTCTTGAGGCAGTAGCTTGAGCACCTGGCTGAAAGGGGTGGAGACAACAAAATGGCAGCTGAGATGGACACAACAAGAGATGAATATTACATATTTTTAATGAAATTATGTTACAGGCCCAACAAACACTGCACATAAAAAGTAAGTACACTAGAAAAATAATGGTGTTGAGACGAGATCATTGGAACTTGGCATGACTGTAGGATTATTGAGCCTTTAATGCCGAGTGTCGTGAATTTGCAACATACCAATGCTGTGCTAATAACTGGAAGGTTAACTGTTTTTGAATGCCAGCACTGGTAGATGCTGATTCTTCAAGGAGCTACGAACACTTGACAAGTGCTGCATTCTTCCAAGTGTTTTGGGTAGCTCTAAAGCACAAGAATTTTTGATTTTTATCTTTCATCTAGAGTTTTATTCAGGCTTAAGGGATTAATGAAGTTACTGTTGTTTTTGATATGGTAATTATACAAGTAATAACAAATAAGACAATGGAGAAATCTGACCACATGATGTATCACATGAAAGCTGGCAATGTAGGAAAACTACCTAACATACTTCTTTTCAAATTAGACATATGTATAAAGAATTACAGATTATTTAATTATGCGTCGATAAGCACAAGTGCCAAAACTATAAATCCTCAACCGTGACATGCAGCATGAAGTCAGCACAAGTTTACTAGATCTTTACCTAATATTCCTACTGGCTGAATAACCACAACTTCCTATTTCATACATATTTATAATTTTAAGTCTTATCACGTTGCAAAACCAGACATCGGCATGCATTGGGAATGCCCTTTCATAACTTCTTTAATACTGTGCTATTATTTTAATAGGAGGATGAAAAATTACTGCAATAATTAGTTTTAAATTTTTCAAGTGTTCATGATTTAAAATGTCTAACTTGATTCAGTAGTGTGTGACATTACAAATTATTTAAGGGGGAGTGGCAGGATGCACAGGACCTTTTGCTGGTTGGCACTCCTTCGTATTTGGTCGGTGTTGATGAGAGTGCTTTTGTCAAATGGCTGCGCAGCCAAGCAGTGTGGGAGTTATGCAGTTTTTGTCGGACTTGCAAGAAGCCTAAAGGACAAAGAGCATTTTTAATACAGTAAAGCAAAGTTGCTTCTTCGCTGGGCCGTACGGTTCTGCTTGGCTGCTAAGTGGGTGACCCGGTTTCGATTCCCGACATGAAATTTTCAACAAAGGTGCATGCTCTAAGAGAAAAAGTCAGGCTTTAGCTCTCAGCTGTGATACGAGTGCATACACAGAGCAAAGTTAAGCGTTTATTCTTCTCTGTGTTTTCCAAGTAGTATATTAAATTTTGTGCATGTTTCTCTGTTTGAGAGCATTAATCCCTCATTTTTGTAAGTGTAAATTCATTTAGTCTTTAACGCAATAGTTGCCCACTGAACACCATCTTTAACCCATCAGTGTCCACTGGTGACACCAGGTGGGTAGCAAGTTTCATATCTAGGATTGCTTTTATAGTTCACTTCTTCAGTTAGTCTTGCTAGGACAGGTAGGATGCATGCATGCTGCGTGCAGATACAGGAGCAGCTGGCTGCAGTTCACGAACAACAGAATGTACTGTTGGCTATGGTCAGTCACCTTCAGGCTGCTCTCTCGTGGTGTAGCAGTGGCGGAGAATATGGTGCGTTGCATGGGAGATTTGGTGCCACTTGTTTTGCCCACGGGATATGCTTCCGAGGCACCTCCTACAGCATACGATGCGGTGGATCCGCCTTCACAACAGGGTGAGCGGCGTGTGGAAATGCATTCGTGTTGCCCGAGTGGGAACTCTAATGCCCCTTACGCAGATAGCATTCAGGCACAGAAAGGAAGCCAATTGTCACTCAGTATGTCTGTCGTGGGGGTCTCATCTGAGATGTGGAGGCAGCCTTGCTGGTGGCTATCGAGCTTGCGGGGTGCAATCTTCTGCAAGTTGTGGCTAACGTCAGAACCGACGGTGCCTGTCGTACGGGTTCTGAGGTGATCCTCAGAACGTACAGGTGGCTGACGGAGGTGAAGAAGATTGCTGGCCTCACTTGTGGGGTGCAAGCACAGCTCGCAATTTGCAGCATCGTTTTCAGAGTTGATCGGTATCCTTTGGTTTGGAGCCAAGTGGAGGGTCACAACCAAAGGCTTCATCGACACTGTGACGGTATTGGCTGCAGATTTCTGGACCTGCGTTAAATTTGCAGAGATTTGTAGGACTTCCCCTGACAGTTCAGGGTTGCACTACACAAAGGAAGCAGCTACTCGGGTAGTAGAGTGCTTGTGGAATGCACGTGAGGATTTTTTAGGCTAGGTGGTAGTTTTAGGTGCTCTGATGAACACTTGCCAGTCGATTCACAGCAAGGGAAGTCAAACAGCATTCGGAATAAAGACACTTCACCTGTCACAATTTTATCGGTGAACTACCGAAGTATTTGTAATCAAGTTCCCGTATTTACTGCCCTCCAGGAAAGTTTTCATGCTCGAATTATTCTTGGGACTGAGAGCTGACTGAAACCTGAACTGTAAAGTTCTGAGATATGTAGCGAATCTTGGAACGTATATCGGAAAGACAAATTGGAGGCCATAAGAGGGGGGAGTGTTTACTGCAGTTGACAAAAATAGATTCTCTCTATTGAAGTCAAAGTTGAGTGTGACAGTGAAGTTCTCTGGTCACATATAAGAGTGTTGGTGAAATCAGGTTAATTGGTGGATCCTTTTACAGGCCACCCAATTCCGCTGTGACAGCTTTAGAGTCATTGAAAGAAAGTCCACGGTCAATAGCATGTAAATAACCAGATCACGCAATGCTAGTTGGAGGTGACTTAAACCTGCCGAGTATAGACTGGGATGTCAATGGGTTCATTGTGTGTGTGTGTATGTGTGTGTGTGTGTGTGTGGGGGGGGGGGGGGGGGGGGGGTTTACAGCCAGACAATCATGTGAAATACAAGGGCCATCCACAAAGTACGTTCCGTTTCTATTTATATCCGCGTCAGCGCTATGATCGCAGTTCTGTGCATGCGCAGCAGTAACTCTGACTCGAGGAGAAGATATGTATGCCATTTTCAGATTGCTGCTGCCAACGTGTGTTCTGTAGTGCTTCTTTATAATGCCAGCCATAATTGAAAATGCCGCCGCATGTGAAATCAGATCTGTGATTCGTTTTCTAAATGCAAAGAAAGTTAAACCAAAGGAAATTCATTGGCAAATCTGCAAGGTTTACGGAAAAAATGCTATGAGTGATTCAATGGTTAGAAGATGGGCCAGACTGTTCAATGAAGGAGTGCACAATAAAGAAAGAAGTGGTCGCCCGTCTGTGGTTACTGATGAACTGGTTAACACGATTGAAGAGAAGATCAAGCACAACTGTAAGTTTACACTTAATGCCCTCGCTATAAAAGTTCTGCAAATCTCACTATCACTAATTCGTGAAATTGTTACTGAAAAACTGAAATTTCGGAAACTTTGCTCATGTTGGGTACCCAAAATTCTTACTGAACAATACAAAAAACAAGGGACGGCCAGTGCACTTTAATTTTTGACACGCTACAATGAAGAAGGTGATGGTTTTCTTTCTCGGATAGTCACAGGGCACGAAACTTGGGTATCGTACCACACCCTTGAAGCAAAACGGCCATCAGTAGAATGGACACACACTTCATCCCCAATGAAGGATGCAAATATGGACACCTCGAAAAGTCATGTGCACCATTTTTTGGGACAGATAAGGCATTTTGATGATTGATTTCTTACCACAAGGCCAAACAATCAATGCACATGGTTACTGTGAGACCATTAAGAAATTGTGCCGTGCAATACAGAATGAGCGCCAAGGATTACTGTCAAAAGGTGTTGTTTTTTTCCATGATAATGCCCAACCTTACACAGTGAATGTGACCAAACAACTCTTGCAGGAATTTCACTGGCACACACTTGATCATCCTCCGTACAGCTGGACCTCGCTCCTAGCGACTTTCATGTCTTCTTACACCTAAAATCTGTCCTTGGTGGTCAACACTTCAACGATGATGATGAGCTGAAAGAACATGTCACCACATGGTTGAACACACAAGCGGCAACCTTATATATAGAAGGCATACAAAATTTTGTGCCACACTCTAACAAGAGGCTACAAAATTTCTGAAGCTATGTAGAAAAGTAATTTAACAGTTTTAGATTTTTGTGCAATAAATATTTTTTCTGTATCTGTACACGTTTGTTTTATATAACCAAACTGAACTTACTTTGTGGACATACCTTGTACTTTTGAACACGTTTTCTGAAAATTGTCTTGAGCAGCTAGCTCGACAGCCCACACGCTGTGGAAGTATATTAGACTTTGTAGCTACAAATAGGCTGGACCTTACTGACAATGTCAGTATAGAAATTGGGATCAGTGATCACAATGTCATTATAGCAACTATGATTATGAAAGTTAATAAATCAGTTAAGAAGGCCAGGAGAGTATTTCTGCTAGATAGAGCAGATAAGCAGTTATTAACATCTTACTCAGATAGTGATTTGGCATCACTTAGTACTAGTAAGATGGATGCAGAGGAATTATGGGCAAAGTTTAAGCAGATTTTAAATTGTGGTCTGGAGGGTTACGTGCCTAGTAAGTGGATAACGGATGGAAAAGACCCACCATAGTTCAATAATGAAACTTGTCACATGCTGAGGAAGCAGGGGCTGTTGCACTTTAGGTTCAAAAGCAGATGCACAAAAGACAACTAGCGAAGGTTAACAGAGATTTGTGGGCCTATGAAAAGATCACCGTCACACACCTTAGAAAAGATGAGGCACAGGAAAATTCTGGTCTTATGTAAAATCGGTAAGCGGGTCTAAGGCTTCCATTTAGTCCTTTGTTGACCAGTCTGGTGTGGCTGTTGAAGATAGCAAAATGAAAGCCGAAGTTTTAAATTTAACGTTCAAGAAATCATTCACACACGAAAACCATACACACATACCATCATTGACCATCAGACAGACTCCCGTATGGACAACAGGGAAATAGCCAAACCTGGTATAGAGAAGCAACTTAAAGATTTGAAAACAAATAAATAACCAGGTCCGGATAGAATCCCAGTTTGATTTTACAAAGAGTACTCTATGGTATTGGCGCCTTACCTAGCTTGCATTTATTGTGAATCTCTTGCCCAGCACAAAGTCCCAAGCTAGTGGGAAAAAAGCACAGTTAATTCCAGTAGATAAGAAAGGTAAAATGATGGACCCACAAAATTACAGACGAATATCCCTAACTTCTGTTTCATGCAGAATCCTTGAATGTATTCTCAGTTCAATTATAATAAACTTTCTTAACACTGAGAAGCTTATGCCCACGCATCAGCATGTTTTTAGAAAGCATCACTCATGTGAAGCTCAGCTTGCCCTTTTCTCACATGATATACTGCGAACTATGGATGAAGAGCAACAGGCAGATTGCATATTTCTGTATTTCCAGAAAGCATTTGACACGGTGCCCCACTGAGGGTTGTTAACGAAGGTACAAGCAAAGGGAATAAATTCGCAGATATGTGAGTGGATTGAAGACTTCTTAAATAGCAGAACCCACTATGTTGTCCTCATGGCAAATGTTCACTAGAGACAAAGGTATTGTCAGGAGTGCCTCAGGGAAGTGCGATAGGACTGCTGTTGTTCTCTATATAAATAAATGATTTGGCAAACAGGGTGAGCAGCAATCTGCACTTGTTTGCTGATGACACTGTGGTGTATGGTAAGGTGTTGAAGTTTAGTGACTGTTGGGAGATACAAGATGACAGACAGAATTTCCAGTTGGTGTGATGAATGGCAGCTAGTCCTAAATGGGGAAAAATGTAAGTTAATGCGGACGAATATGAAAAATAAACCTGTAATGTTCGGATACACTATTACTAGTGTACTGATTGACAGTGTCAAGTTGTTTAAGTAGGCATAATGTTGCAAAGCGATATGAGGTGGAACAAGCATGTGAAAACTGTGATAGGGAAGGCAAATGGCTGACTTTGGTTTATTGGGAGAATTTTATGAAAGATTGTTTCACCTGTAAAGGAGACCACATATAGGTTGCTGGTGTAACCTATTCTCGAGTACTACTTGAATGTTTGGGATTGGTACCAGGTTACATTGAAGGAAGGCATTGAAGCAATACAGAGGAGGGCTGCTAAATTTGTTACTGGTAGGTTCGAATGAAACTTAAGTATTATGGAGATGCTTCGGCAACTCAAATGGGAATCCCTGGAGGGAAGACAACATCCTTTTCGGGAAACACTATTGAGAAAAAATTTACAATTAAATCAATACAATGAAATGAATACCCTTAGCTGCATACAGGCATTGATACACGTCAATGGGGACAGTTGAAAATGTGTGCCCCGACCAGGACTCAAACCCGGGATCTCCTGCTAACATGGCGCACACACACACACACTATCCATCTGAGCCACCGAGGACACAGAGGATAGTGCGACTGCAAGGACTTACCTCTGGCACGCCTCCTGTGAGACCCACATTCCCAACTAATTGTTCGCACTATATTCGTAGTGCCCCTGCCCATTACACTCATTACTCATGGCTTTACCGATTCCCGTAAGAGTTCAGGCAATGTGTGTGCATCCGCACAGAAGATGGTCAAATGGCCGGTGAGCCTTAGAGAGAGAGAGAGAGAGAGAGAGAGAGAGAGAAACATTCCACGTGGGAAAAATATATCTAAAAACAAAGATGATGTGACTTACCAAAAGAAAGCGCTGGCAGGTCGATAGACACACAAACAAACACAAACATACCCACAAAATTCTAGCTTTTGCAAGGAAAGAGGGAAGGAGAGGGAAAGACGAAAGGAATTGGGTTTTAAGGGAGAGGGTAAGGAGTCATTCCAATCCCGGGAGCGGAAAGACTTACCTTAGGGGGAAAAAAAGGACAGGTATACACTCGCGCGCACACACACACATATCCATCCGCATATACACAGACACAAGCAGACATTTCATTGAAGTGTATACCTGTCCTTTTTTCCCCCTAAGGTAAGTCTTTCCGCTCCCGGGATTGGAATGACTCCTTACCCTCTCCCTTATAACCCAAATCCTTTCGTCTTTCCCTCTCCTTCCGTCTTTCCTGATGAGGCAACCGTTGGTTGCGAAAGCTTGAATTTTGTGTGTATGTTTGTGTGTCTATCGACCTGCCAGCGCTTTTGTTTGGTAAGTCTCATCATCTTTCTTTTTAGATATATTTTTCCCACGTGAATGTTTCCCTCTATTATATATATATATATATATATATATATATATATATATATATATATATATATATATATATATATATGAAACATTCCACGTAGGAAAAATATACCTAAAAACAAAGATGATGTGACTTACCAAATGAAAGTGCTGGCAGGTCGACAGACACACAAACGAACACACAAAATTCAAGCTTTCGCAACAAACTGTTGCCTCATCAGGAAAGAGGGAAGGAGAGGGAAAGACTAAAGGATGTGGGTTTTAAGGGAGAGGGTAAGGAGTCATTCCAGTCCCGGGAGCGGAAAGACTTACCTTAGGGGGGAAAAGGGACGGGTATACACTCTCTCACACACACACACACACACATATATCCATCCACACATATACAGACACAAGCAGACATATCTTTAAATATTTAAAGATATGTCTGCTTGTGTCTGTATATGTGTGTGTGTGTGTGTGTGTGTGTGTGTGTGTGTGTGTGTGTGTGTGTGTGTGAGAGAGTGTATACCCGTCCCTTTTTCCCCGTAAGGTAAGTCTTTCCGCTCCCGGGACTGGAATGACTCCTTACCCTCTCCCTTAAAACCCACATCCTTTCGTCTTTCCCTCTCCTTCCCTCTTTCCTGATGAGGCAACAGTTTGTTGCGAAAGCTTGAATTTTGTGTGTACGTTTGTGTGTCTGTCGACCTGCCAGCACTTTCATTTGGTAAGTCACATCATCTTTGTTATATATATATATATATATATATATATATATATATATATATATATAAAAACAAAGATGATGTGACTTACCAAATCAAAGTGCTGGCAGGTCGACAGACACACAAACGAACACAAACATACACACAAAATTCAAGCTTTCGCAACAAACTGTTGCCTCATCAGGAAAGAGGGAAGGAGAGGGAAAGACGAAAGGATGTGGGTTTTAAGGGAGAGGGTAAGGGGTCATTCCAGTCCCGGGAGCGGAAAGACTTACCTTAGGGGGAAAAAAGGACGGGTACACACTCGCACACACACACATATCCATCCACACATATACAGTCACAAGCAGACATATTTAAAGACAAAGAGTTTGGGCAGAGATGTCAGTCGAGGCAGAAGTGCAGAGGCAAAGATGTTGATGAATGACAGGTGAGGTATGAGTGGCGGAAATTTGAAATTAGCGGAGATTGAGGCCTGGTGGATAACGGGAAGAGAGGATATATTGAAGAGCAAGTTCCCATCTCCGGAGTTCGGATAGGTTGGTGTTAGTAGGAAGTATCCAGATAACCCGGACGGTGTAACACTGCGCCAAGATGTGCTGGTCGTGCACCAAGGCATGTTTAGCCACAGGGTGATCCTCGTTACCAACAAACACTGTCTGCCTGTGTCCATTCATGCGAATGGACAGTTTGTTGCTGGTCATTCCCACATAGAATGCATCACAGTGTAGGCAGGTCAGTTGGTAGATCACGTGGGTGCTTTCACACGTGGCTCTGCCTTTGATTGTGTACACCTTCCGGGTTACAGGACTGGAGTAGGTGGTGGTGGGAGGGTGCATGGGACAGGTTTTACACCGGGGGCGGTTACAAGGGTAGGAGCCAGAGGGTAGGGAAGGTGGTTTGGGAATTTCATAGGGATGAACTAAGAGGTTACGAAGGTTAGGTGGACGGCAGAAAGACACTCTTGGTGGAGTGGGGAGGATTTCATGAAGGATGGATCTCATTTCAGGGCAGGATTTGAGGAAGTCGTATCCCTGCTGGAGAGCCACATTCAGAATCTGATCCAGTCCCGGAAAGTATCCTGTCACAAGTGGGGCACTTTTGTGGTTCTTCTGTGAGAGGTTCTGGGTTTGAGAGGATGAGGAAGTGGCTCTGGTCATTTGCTTCTGTACCAGGTCGGGAGGGTAGTTGCGGGATGCGAAAGCTGTTGTCAGGTTGTTGGTGTAATGCTTCAGGGATTCCGGACTGGAGCAGATTCGTTTGCCACGAAGACCTAGGCTGTAGGGAAGGGACCGTTTGATGTGGAATGGGTGGCAGCTGTCGTAATGGAGGTACTGTTGCTTGTTGGTGGGTTTGATGTGGACGGACGTGTGAAGCTGGCCATTGGACAGGTGAAGGTCAACATCAAGGAAAGTGGCATGGGATTTGGAGTAGGACCATATATATATGAAGGTGGTATCTGTTCTTTCAGACATGTCCAAAAAATCAGATATATAGTTAAGAGATATATAGTTAACATAAGTATAGTTAAGGTTCACCGGCCATTTGACCATCTTCTGTGCAGATGCACACACACATTCCCCAAACTCTTATGGGAATCGGTAAAGCCGCGAGTAATGAGTGTAACGGGCAGGGGCAGGGGGCACTACGAATATAGTGCGGGACAAAAGTTAGGAATATGGGTCTCATGGGAGGCATGCCACAGATAAGTCCCTGCAGTCACACTATCCTCTATGTCATCGGTGGCTCAGATGGATAGAGCTTCTGCCATGTAAGCAGGAGATCCTGGGTTCGAGTCCCAGTCACAGCACACATTTTCAACTGTCCCCGTTGATGTATATCAATGCCTATATGCAGTTAAGGGTATTCATTTCATTGTACTGATTTAATTGTAAATTCATTCTAACAAGCTGCCCGGTCACTGATGTTATCTGTTCTTTCGGACATGTCTGAAAGAACAGATACCATCTTCATACATACCATTCAGAAAATCTGGAGAACCAGCATTTGAAGCTGACTGATGAAAGATTCTGCTCTTGTCAAAATACATCACGCGTAAGGACCACAGAGATAAGATACGAGAGATTAGGGCTCATACAGAGGCCTATATACAGTTGTTTCTTTCCCTAGCTCTATTTGCGAGTGGAACAGGAGGGGGAAATGACTAGTGGTACAGGGTATCCTCCGCCACCCACCTTACCCTGCAGAGTATCAATGTAGACGTAGAATTGTTACAAAGCATAAAATATATAGAGAAAAAAGGAAAGAAAGAAAAAAAGAAAACAGAATCAGTACCACTTGAGAATGGCAACTGCCAAATCACTGGTTTGAGACTAAATCAGGTTTTTTCTGTTTTTATTTTAATAATCTTTTTTGTTCGTTCGAATACCTATGTCATTCAAAATTCATCGATTATATGCTACTTAAGATCTAACTGTAATCTTTATGAAAAATTCACATATTTTTTATTTCTCATTGCAAAGCACACACAAAAATCCAGTTTAACTGCAAATATAACTCCTTAGTCACTGATGTTTATAAAAGATTGTTTAAATTAGAAATTTATTTTCCATCTTCCTGTATTTTACTCTTCATAGAAATGCTCACTGAATGCTCTTTGCTTAAAAATTTACCTAAGCTGGGAATTGAACTTGTGCCTCCCTCATGCCATGCAAGGATTCTACATTCCTGTACAGAGGCATGCGGCCTGTAAAAATAACCAACCAACCCTGCTTCAGGGTATTAAAGACACTCAGAAAACTGCAAAGTCAATTTTCTCAAGAATTTTTGAAATGTGAATTTGACTGCTTATGTGGACTGACATTTGATCATGGGGTCTCCTCTTAAGTATGATTTTGTGAGCAAGAGTTTTACAGGCAGTGACTGATTTTGCGCAACTGTATGAACTTCAATTTTGTTTAAGGGATTTGAGACAGCTGTGAGCTGCAATTATTTTCTGCATTTTATATTCATATTCATATTCATGTGTAATGGACTTGTTGCATAATTTTTTTAAAAATTTTCATTATTTCCTCGCAGTTGTTATTTAGAATAAAAGAACTTTAGTTTCCATCACAATTGATAGTGGGGAATTACACTTTCTTACTGAGTATTTTCTGTTGTTTTTTTTTTGTATTACTGTGCAGTTAAATGAACTTTGCTTACACATTTTCTGTACTCTATGTGATGCTTGCACTGCTACCTCACTACCTGCTACCTACCCACCTCCCTACATACATTAATTATTGTTTAATTGTTTTCCCTTTGAAGGTGTGATCTGTGTGAGGACACCTTTCTCATATGCAAAAATTTTGGTTAAAGAACATTTATTTTGTTTAAACTGTAACTGTCTAGTCCTGTAATCTCATTAGTTCTATGGGATTTATCCAGCCACTTTTTCTTATTTACATATATTTTGCTTAAAATGGTGAAGGATTAATTCTGGGCTTAATGTATGGGCTTCTAGCAATGGTGCATGACCAACCCCTCATATATTACAATGAGTCAAGCCAATGAATTAGGTACACTGATAGCAGCTAATTAACTGTCAATGACTCATAATGGGAATGAATGATTTATTATAAGGATCATTCCTGGCTGCGTGATTCATAGAAACTGGTGTTTGTGGGAATAATCCAGATGGCATGGGCTGTGAATCATTTGCTGCAGTCAAGCACACAGTGTTGCATTGCACAATCAACATGTCCTGTCCAAGCATTTCACACTCCATCAAAGGCACAGTTATGTTTGTATGCAGAAAAGTGGTTTGCCAACTTAATTGCAGCTACTGTGCATAATTGTATGTGTGTGCATGACCACTAATAAGCTGTCTGTCCACCTGAATAGTCACCGCTCAACTATCACTAAGACAGCTGGACCTCTCACTTGCTGAGCATGTAGAGCAACATGGGATGCTTGATTTTAACGACTGCTTCAGAGCCTGTACTATCTGGATTCCTCCCATCAACATCAGACTTCCTAATTATGCAGGTGGGCACTCTTCCCGCATCATTTCCTTTGTTCCTGTAACCCCTCTGGCCCTAACCATTGGTTATCCCTGTCCTCCACTTTCCTCTATCACCTTCCCTGCTCTCATTCCAGCATCACACTTGACTTCTACGTTTGCAGTGCACCTGCACAGTTCTTTCACCTTCTCTCCTCTCCCTTTTTTCTTCTCAGCAGAGCCTCCTGATCCTCCACCTAGCAGCCCATCATCCTGTTTCCTCCATATCCCTGCACAATTCCACAGACAGCACTACAGTATCTTTTTCCACCTCTGCACTGCTGTCCTTCCCTTCTCACATCACACTACTTCTCTAACCCTACTACCCAACCCAGCTGAGATCACTAGTAACCTTAGTCTGGCTTCAGTGTTCAAAGATGACAGTGGTTGTGTGTGTGTGTGTGTGTGTGTGTGTGTGTGTGTGTGTGTGTGTGTGTGAATTGTTATTGCCAAAGACACTTTTGTTTTGTTTACTTAGGTCTAGGGATCCCCCACTATACGTCTGTAAAGCACTTCCACTATTTGTTTGCTTCAAATACTTTCAGCCTATTTCTTCAGTTTGCTGTTTCTTTAATTGCCATTGTGTTACATAAAAATATTAATTTTATTATCCACACCTTAACACTGTATTTGCTCTGAGCCACTTTAATTTTGAAATAGTTGTTCTAGAAGTTCCTTGATACTCGTAATGCTAATTTCTCATCCCTTTTATAAATAAACTGTATTATTTTCTAGGCCCGTACTTTGTGCCGACTCTTATCATAAATTTACACTAATACTTGGTTGTTTTACCACTATATGTCTTCCACTTTCTGATGCCTGCTACAGTTTCTAACGGAGCCAATATCCTTCTACATATGCCAATGAAACTACTCCAAATGAAACACTCTCAGACTTTTTCTCAAATATTAAGACAGTCTCCAAGCCCATAAAAACAATATTTTTGTCACTGAATTTGCTCTAATTGCAGCCTGTAATAGAAACTTATTCATTTTATGTACTAAATAATTTACAGATAAAAAAATGTACTCAACAAGTGGCAGCAGAACACACACGTAAATGAAAGTTAAAATTGGGTAAGATTTTGGAGCCTGTGGCATTTTCTTCAGACAGAAGGGTTGAAAGGGAAGGAAAACGGGTGAAGGAAAAGGACTCGACAAGTCTACGAAAAGGGGTAGATTTCGGGAAAGTCACCCGGAACCGCAGGTCAAAGGAGACTTACCGTACAGGATAAGAAGGAAAGACTGATAGTGGTGACTGCATCAGACGAGTTTTGAAAACCTGATAATTTATAGGTGGAAGACAAGATAATATGCAAGACAGAGATTACTGCTTAAACATCATGTATGAGTTGGTAAGCATGAAAAGCTAAGTGCATTGTGCATAAGAGAGGTGGGAGGGGGTGGTGAAAAATACATGGGCAAGACAATGAAAGACGTAGGAAACTAAAACACAGTGAAGAAAAGAGTAGTTACTGTGAAGAAATGCCGAGACAGAACAAATCGACTAAATTAAGGACAAGTGGGTGGCGAGAACCAAGGACATGTTGTAGCGCTAGTTCCAGCCTACAGAGTTCTGAGGAACTGGTGTCTGGGGGAAGGATCCAGAGGGTGCATGTGATGAAACAGGCACTGAGATCACGAATGTCATGTTTTAGAGCTTGCTCTGCAGCAGAATATTGTGTTGCCAGTATACACCCTCTGCTTATGCTCATTCATCCTATTGGTGGTAGTCATGCCGATGTAAAAGGCTGAGCAGTGTTTACATAACAGCTGGTATATGATGTGTTATTTCACAGGTGGCTCTCCCTTTGATAGTAATGTTTTGTTAGTTACAGATCTGGTATAAGTGGTGGTAGGAGGATGCATGGGGCAAGTCTCTCAGTGGGGATGGTCCATAGGGTAGGGAGATGGATGCAGGAGCAGCATAGGGTCTGACAAGAATATTGCAGAGATTGGGAGAGTAACAAAACGCTATTCTAGGTGTGGTGGGTAAAATCTCAGACAGAATGGATCTCTCTCCAGGGCATGGTTTTAGGAAGTCATAGACTTATGAAGTAGCTGATTAATACATTCCAGACCAGGATAATACTGAATCGCCAGTGGTGTGCTCTGAAGTTGTTTCTTGGAGGGATCAGCAATACCAAGATTGGATGTGATGGCCCAGCAAATCATCTTTCGAACTAGACTGGAGGACTAATTACATCCAGTGAAGGCTGAAGTGAGAATGGTGGTGCATTGCTGTAAATAGTTTGCATCCGAACAAATATGTTTGCCCTAAATGCCAAGGCAGTATGGAATGGAACGTTTGACATGGAAAGGATGCTGACTGTCAAAATGTAAGTAGTGTTGTCTGTTAGTAGGTTTAATGTGGACAGAAGAGTGTACCTGGCCTTCAGTGAGTTATTAAGAGATTGCACGAATTTTAACAGGTCAGCCTCACCATGAGTCCATATGGTAAAGATGTCATCAATGTATCTAAACCAAACCAAGGGCTGAAGACTTGTGGATCTCAGGAAAGCCCCCTCCAAGTGATCCATGAAAAGGATGGTAGAGGAAGGAGCCATTCTGGTTCCGATGGCCATACCCCTGATATGTTTGTATGTCTGCCCCTCAAAGGTGAATTAATTGTTGGAAGTATAAAATCCTGGTCTGGAATGTATTAATCAGCAACAAGGTCATAACTTCCTAAAATCATGCCCTGAAATGAAAGCTATTCTGTCTGAGATTTTACCCACCACACTTAGAACAGCTTTATGTCGCCCTCCCAATCTCTGCAATATTCTTGTCAGACCCTATGCTCCTTCTGCACCCATCTCCCTACCCTTTGGCTCCTACCCCTGTGACGGTCTCTACTGCAAGTGTTACCCTATGCGCTCTCCTACTACTGCCTATACCAGCCCTGTAACTGGAAAAACATATACTATCTAACTGTGAAACAACACATGATATACAATCTGTTATAAAACTATTCAGCCTTTTACATCAGCATGACTACCACCAAATTATTAATTAGGGTGAAGGAGCACAAGCAGAGGGTGTATATGGGCAACACGCAATATCCTGTTGCAGAGCATGCTCTACAACATGACAATCATTATTTCAATGCCTGTTTCATCATCACACGCGCCATCTGGGTTCTTCCCCCAGACGCCAGTTTCTCAGAACTCCGCACGTGGGAACTAGCACTACAACATGTCCTTGGTTCTCACCACCCATCTAGCCTTAATTTAATTTAATTTCTTCTGTCTCAGCATTTCTTCACAGTAACGACTCTTTTATTCACTCCATTTTAGTTTTCTATATCTTTCATTCTCTTACTCGTGTATTTTTCACTGCTCCTCTCCCACCTCTGTTATGTACAATGCACTTAGCTTTTCACTCTTATTAACTCAAGCATGATGATTAAGTAGTAATCCCTGTCTTACATATTACCCTGTCTTCCACCTTTAAGCTCACAGGTTTTTAATTCTCGTGTGATGCAGTCCCCAACAGTCAGTCTTTCCTTCTTATCCCGTCCTGTGTCTCCCTTGGCCTGTGGTTCTGGGTGATTTTCCTGAAATCTCCTCCTTTTCCTAAACCTGTCCAATCCTTTTCCTTCATCCTCCTCCTTTTCCTTTCAACCTGTCCACCTGAAAAAGGAGCCACAGCCTCCAAAAGCTCCCCCAATTATAACTTTCTTTTATGTAAATGTTCTGCCGCCACTTGGTGAGTAGATTTTTTATCAACCCAATTAAATTATTTTGCCAAAAATTGATTATTTTTGTTATCATTTATGTACTGACAGACGTTGCCCATCACATCTGTGAGTTCCCTCCATCTGATCGTACTGAGTCCCAGAAGTGCTACTTCTCATGGTGTTTGATCACAATTTTACCCTGATACCAACAGGTTGTAAGGGGCACGATACATAGTCTAATTTATGATGGATGAAATAACTAAAGTGTCCAAACTGGCCAATTGATAGGGTGATTATTAGTCAAGACACCAAAAACAGAAAACACGATCTCCTACAAGTAACCCGTAAATATCTTCATGATTAATATTACCAATATAGGGATGCCGTCAGCACAAAAATGAATTAGACACCATATTACTATGCACTAATCATAGAATAAAGATCCCACTCCACTAATAAATGCCAATGAAAATGTTCCTACAACATTACTTAAAGAAGAACTAAACCTTAGTCCCAGTAACATAGAAAAAAATATATATATTACTCAGGTGAAGCACATGATATGAGTACTTAACTGTTAAACATGATTGTATTTTGATTAAAAAATTTAAATATTTCCAGATGGTAATAAATCCAAAATAAAATGCATTAAACTTACAATGAAGTCCTTTTAACATGCAATGCAGCATGCAGGCACCAGCAAGATTCATGCAGTGAACATAAAAAGAAGATTATATGAATGTAAAATTTAGTTTCCAGTATGTCACACATGTTACTTTGTATAAATTAATAGCAAATTTTATTCTATAATAAATGTTAATAAAAGTGATCAAAAATGTTAATAAAACACTCTAATTTATTATACACTGTGATACCATAAGTTCACCATTGAGTAAGGCAAAATTACACACATTGCTTACAATATTAATTTAATGAAGCACCTCTATTCAACTAGCCATGCACCACACTATTATAAAATACCATAAATTTCAACAAAAACATATTAACTTCTCCTTCATGTTATTCAGTCATTTTCTCTCTGCCTTTTCTGCTCCAAATAACAAATATACTTAATGTGACATTCCCCAAAGGAAATATACACACTATGTACGAGGGCAATCCCAAAAGTAAGGTCTCCTATTTTTTTTATAAGTACATAGACCTGTTTATTTCTACAATGGTTTACATTAGTTTACAGCTTGAACATTTAGCTATTTTTTGACATGATCACCATTTCTGTCAATGCATTTTTGTAGATGCTGCAGCAGTTTTAGTATGCCCATGTCATACCAGCTCGCCACCATGCTGTCCAGAAAGTTATGAACCTCTTCTTTCACCTCATCGTCGAAGCTTAATTGCTTTCTGGTCAAATGTTCTTTTGATCTAGGAAACAGGTGATAGTCACTGGGCGCCAAGTCAGGACTATAGGGTGGGTGGGCGATTATGTTCCTCTGAAACTGTTGCAGGACAGCAACGGTTTGCCGAGTGATGTGTGGGCAAGCGTTGTCATGGAGAATGTGTATACCCTTGCTGAACATTCCTCTTCTTCAGTTCTGAATTGCCCGTTTGAGTTTTTTCAGAGTCTCACAGTACCTGTCAGCGTCAATTGTGGTACCAGCAATTCAGCTCCGACAACAAGGTGAAAGAAGAGGTTCATAACTTTGTGAACAGCATGGTGGAAAGCTGTTATGACATGGGCATACAAAAACTGCCACAGCGTCTACAAAAATGCATCGACAGAAATGGTGATTATGTCGAAAAATAGCTAAATGTTCAAGCTGTAAACTGATGTAAACCATTTTAGAAATAAACAGGTCTATGTAATTATAAAAAAACAGGAGACCTTACTTTTGTGATTACCCTCTTACAACCTCATTCACAATTATTCAGTATACTACCAACAATAAATGTCATTTACAACAGGGATTTGACCAAGAGAAAAATTCATATATGGCATAGAATGTACAAATGAAAACCAGAAATCTAAATGAACAACGCAGGAAAAGATAGACTGCTACTTACCGTACAGTTAAGTTGCAAACACACACAATTAAACGACACTTACATAAAGCTTTTGGCCACAGCTTTCATCAGCAAAAGACAAACACACACGTTTCATACATATAAGCATGCAAACCACTTCTACACAAGACTACTGACTCCAGCACCTTGGAGCTGGTAGTCGTGTGCAAGAGGTGAGCTTACTGATGTGTACAAATGGTGTGTGTTTCTCTTTTGGTAATGAAGCTTTACGTAAGTGTCTTTTAATTGTGCCTGTCTACACCTTAATGTGTCTTCTTTTTGGTAAGTAGTAATATGTTTTCCTACATTGTTGATATTCATACTTGCAGAAACCTAATTGATTTATCCCTAAAATAACAGATGGGAGATGAAGGTACAGAGCGCGCGTGAGCCCGCCTGCCCGCCCCCCCCCCCCTCCCCCCCACACACACACAAAGCAGCAGTAGCATTTTCAAATCATTACAGCCCTCACGGTATTCATTATCAAAACCAATATACACTCCTGGAAATGGAAAAAAGAACACATTGACACCGGTGTGTCAGACCCACCATACTTGCTCCGGACACTGCGAGAGGGCTGTACAAGCAATGATCACACGCACGGCACAGCGGACACACCAGGAACCGCGGTGTTGGCCGTCGAATGGCGCTAGCTGCGCAGCATTTGTGCACCGCCGCCGTCAATGTCAGCCAGTTTGCCGTGGCATACGGAGCTCCATCGCAGTCTTTAACACTGGTAGCATGCCGCGACAGCGTGGACGTGAACCGTATGTGCAGTTGACGGACTTTGAGCGAGGGCGTATAGTGGGCATGCGGGAGGCCGGGTGGACGTACCGCCGAATTGCTCAACACGTGGGGCGTGAGGTCTCCACAGTACATCGATGTTGTCGCCAGTGGTCGGCAGAAGGTGCATGTGCCCGTCGACCTGGGACCGGACCGCAGCGACGCACGGATGCACGCTGAATAGTGCACGGTACATCCAAACCGTCATCGAACCCATCGTTCTACCATTCCTAGACCGGCAAGGGAACTTGCTGTTCCAACAGGACAATGCACGTCCGCATGTATCCCGTGCCACCCAACGTGCTCTAGAAGGTGTAAGTCAACTACCCTGGCCAGCAAGATCTCCAGATCTGTCCCCCATTGAGCATGTTTGGGACTGGATGAAGCGTCGTCTCACGTGGTCTGCACGTCCAGCACGAACGCTGGTCCAACTGAGGTGCCAGGTGGAAATGGCATGGCAAGCCGTTCCACAGGACTACATCCAGCATCTCTACGATCGTTTCCATGGGAGAATAGCAGCCTGCATTGCTGCGAAAGGTGGATATACACCGTACTAGTGCCGACATTGTGCATGCTCTGTTGCCTGTGTCTATGTGCCTGTGGTTCTGTCAGTGTGATCATGTGATGTATCTGACCCCAGGAATGTGTCAATAAAGTTTCCCCTTCCTGGGACAATGAATTCACTGTGTTCTTATTTCAATTTCCAGGAGTGTAAATTATTTGATTGCAAAACAGAATATGTATTTGAAGGGAGTTGTGATATTTATTATTAATGTTAATCACCTTACTATCGTTCACTTAGAAAGCTGGATTGCTATTAAATGTAGCTAAGAGAGGGAAGAAGACAAGGAAAAAATGAATAACCCTACAACATAACCCTAGATCCATGTCGATATGAAGTAATTATATTACTACAGAAACTAATTAAAATGGCATGCATTTGATACATTTTTGTCCTAGAAGGTGTCTACAAGTATGACAAAAAGCCATGTGTGTATTAGTGACTCATCACTTTCCTCCTACTGTTGCACATTCAAACAGGTAAGCTAATTACATCACTTTACTGATGAAATACTGAGAACAAAAATATCATCATAACTGGAATCAGAAGAGAGCACATGCTTTTGGAATCATATTGCTTCACCTGGAAAAATATAAGTAAAGGTTGAAGCAAACAAAACGCAGTAGATATTTATTAGTCTGTCAGCCAGAACCCCAGTTCAAATGGGTTCCAACATGACAGGATAAGATGGCAATTATTTCTTTCCTCCATCAATATTTATAGCTATTTTTATATTGCCATCTACAGTTACACTATGTTCACCGTGTGCATTACAGGAAAGTTACTTGTGATTATTATTAGCTACTTTTCTCTGTTTAAGTAAATGATAAAAAGCAACTGCTCTTCTCTTTGGGAGTGTCGTTAGAATGTCTTTGTATATGAGTTGCAGCTGAGTCCTTTCTCTTGCTGACAAGGCTTTCTGATAACTGATTCTCAATAACATTAACAGTTCAACATTTCTAATTTGTGTCAACAATATAGGGTGCCAAATTCATAATCTAGGTCATGGCTGACATGGCATGTTTGCTTGAATGCTGTTTAAATTCTCTGGAATGAATTACTTCCACTCGGTCAAGAAAGAAACACTGATTTAAAACTTGAATGCTTTGCTGTATTTTATCCCTCTGTGTTTCATCTCAAACTTACACAGTGAACACTAAAATTACTACTACCACTTCCAGCTCACTATTTACAGCAACACTAACTTTTTACCCATAGCTTCACCCACATATGTATGTGTCACATATATTGTATACATATGTCTGATTCTCTGCTATTTTACGCCATTCAACACCAACCTGGCTCTTAAAAACATCTGTGCTATTCAGCCATGTGGCATGATCTTAGGCCCTGAAACACACTGACAAAATTATTGGCTCACTGCAGAGCTCATTTCGTGACCTGGTCAGCACTGAACAGCACAAATAAGAGAAAATTTGCTATTCATACTTTTTAAAGTATTCCAAGTCAATTAAATACAGTAAAGAAACACAAACAGGTAATTTTAGAAAATTTTTACATATCACCCCCTTCTCATCCCCACCCCCTTCCCTAGGAGTAGAAGAGCAATCTTACTTCTGCAGTACTTTTATAAAAAAAAATTAGTCATGTTGTAAGTAGGCTGTTTATGTGTCTGTATGTTGGCAGCGCGACAGACTGCGTTAATAGCTCTGACAGTATTGTGGGCACTCTGTAAGACACTCTGTAGCTAGTCGCACTAGCAGTTGTATGTGAATGGCCAGCAGTGATGGAAGTTGGGAGTGAGTAGTCAGGAGTGATGGAGGTTAGTGGTTAATAATTAGCAGTGTTGGAGGTCTGCAGAATTAGTGCGAGCGGACGATCTGGACGTGACAGACTTGGAGTCTGAATATTATTCATGATTATATAATTTTTGGAACTGGATGTCCCGGAAGGTTATATATTTTTTTGAACTGGATGTCACATTATTAAGGTAAAAATACATTGCTTGCTTTGCAACAAAACCTTTCCTTTGCTAACCACATGCCCATCAGTAGTTAGAGCCTTCAATAGTTAGAATCTTTTATTTAGCTGGCAGTATTGGTGCTTGCAGCATTGCTGTATTTTGGGTAATGATTTTTGTGAGGTAGGTGACTTATGAAATATATAGGTTATTTTCAGGATTTCTTCTTATTCAGGATCATTCTTTTGAGTTAATTTTAAAGCAGTCAGATCATTTACCATTGTATACTGCGAGTAATTAATGAATAGGAAAAGTTTGAGTTCTGTTTCTCAGGGTAAATTCTGTAGGTCAGTGTTGATATGATAAAGACAAGAAAAGTGACAGTACATTCAGTTTCACTCACTCAGCAGTTTAAGCAGGTTCACTTTCATTCAATTTCACTCAGCAGTTCCAGAATTAAATTAAAAAGTTTCACCTTCTCAGTTATTTCAATTTAAGTAAAAACTTAAGAAAGAAGTTTCACCTATGCCAATTGATCTTGAACTTCCTGTATTTCTCTTTTGTGTTGCGTATTAATTTGTTTCTGATTTTGTTTAAATTTCCTCATTCCTTCGTATTCCTCTGTATCAGTAAAGGCTACTGGTCTTGTATCATTCAGATCGTCATCTACCTTTGTAGATAAATTAGTTAGCTGATCCGAAAGTTCGACTACTTTTTCCGATAATGTGCAGATTTCCTCCGTGTGTTTTTCTGAACCACGTTTTAGTGTGTGTATTTGTGTTGCAATCGTATCTACTGTGGTCTGTAAGTTTTCCTGACTTTTTACAAGTTGCGTGACTGTATCGGTAGATGCAACTGAGTCAATTTTAGACTGTAAGTTGTCGTAATTTTCGTGAAAAATAATCTGGGGTCCTTTTATGTCAGCTTCATGATTCTGTAATGTGTCTTCATGTTGCAAAAATATGGGCTGAAAATGCTCACAAATTTGCATTTTTACATCTTCAGAAACTTTTTGATGTTTCGATTTGATTTCGGATGTCTCAGCTGTTAAATCTTCGCGTGTTAGTTCTAGTGGTTGTTCAGTTGTGTTAAATTTTTGAAGCTCCTGGTTCATTTGATTAACTTTTTGAAGTAATAGCAATAACAATGCATGAGTGACAAACATGTCCCAATGTGCTTTTCGGCAATGCGTCCACACCGGCAATAGTTATATATCGCAAAAAAGAAAATGTGTCTTGAGCAAATTCAGAAACGGGTAATAACGCAAAACCTAAATCTATGGACTACTCATTCCCCCCAACTTCCATCACTGCTGGCTATTCACCTCCAACCGCTAGTGCAACCAGCCACAGAGTCTCTTACAGAGGGCCCACAGCGCTGTCAGAGTTATTAATGCAATCTATCGCACTGCCAACAT
Source organism: Schistocerca cancellata (assembly GCF_023864275.1). NCBI lineage: Eukaryota > Metazoa > Arthropoda > Insecta > Orthoptera > Acrididae > Schistocerca > Schistocerca cancellata. The sequence goes on along the minus strand of NC_064631.1, from coordinate 349,071,235 downwards.
ACAGACACATAAACAGCCTACTTACAATGTATATCCCAAGGTTGGATAAAATTGCTCTGGGCATCCCTGAGTTATGCTTTTATATCATCCCTTTTCCTCCTGACCCCTCATGCCCCCCTCAGCCGTATGGGTGCTAGGGGCATATTACTATCACAGTATTACTTTTCCTGATGGCAAATTAAAAAGTGTGCCAACTCTGGTAGAACTGCTTCAGCTATTACAAAGATGGGTTGATATGTCACTGCCTTGGCACCTCATCTAACTCTTCCCGCAACATACACACATACCTAGGAGTGAAACGCCCACCGGACTGTTACCAATGAGACTAGCTGTTCCAAAAACTATGGATTCCATACTAATATTGATCATTATCAGATACTTTGTGTGTCATGACTTCTTACACCCACACCCATTCCTAGATGTAAGGTAGGGGTGTATTACCCACACAGTATTTTTAATTAAATAATGTAAATAATGAGTCACATAGACTAAAATTTTATTGAAATTTCTTTGCTCCAGACATTCCAGAATTATGCTTCTCTGTCACTCCATTTTCACCCACAACCACCACCCCTATGGAACGTAGATTGTTCTTACTCATGCAGTGCTTCTTTCCACACAGAAAACGATGTCTGTACCAAGTCTTTGTTGAAATCGATCCAGTCAGTTCTCTGAAGGAAGTGAAGTAATGCCAGTAATTAATTCGAAAGAAAATTCTTATAGAAGATGGCACCAAGCTTAGTGGTACACTCCAAAAGGGTGATAAGGCAAAGAAGAAACATGAGTGAATGAACAATAATATCATTGAATTCAATGACACAAGCAATTTGCCATCTAATACTTGGATGCTTATGTTTAAAAAACTATGTAGAAGACATGATCTACTTTTGAAGTAGTGCACTTTCACTAGTGTTTCTTCACAATGTTATAAATATCCCTCAAGGTTACCCTTCTCGATGGGATCTACAGAACACAATGATGAATGAACGATACTTGGATCCTGATCAATCAAGAACGGATGGTCTGATTTCTTTAACAAGACATCCCTCCAAATCATTATGACTTCCAGGAATCTCCTGAGGAAAGTAGTTGAGGCAGCAAGATTCAGTGACCAAGCATGCTAAAGATGTGCTTAAAATAATAAATAAAACATTTGAAAGCTCCCCTGCTGGCCTGCAGTCGAGTCAGCATACGTTGATCCCCGACAGCAGCTGGGTGCAGCACCTTCACCCATCTACTTCAACCAATCATGTAAGGTGATTTTGTAACTCTCTCTATGGCTGTGTCTCAATGTTCACACACATCCATACACAGCACTTCACAGCTGAAAGCCGTGCTCCTACAGGGTGTATACGTGGACAAAGAAAAAAAATTCCCGCATTTCCCGGTAAAAAGTACACGTTCTCCTGGGTGAAAATACACTTTTTCCATGCAAGTGACATTATACCCTTCCTCAGCACTGTAAAACTCACCAATCCTTTGAATGTTTAAGGTTTTATATACCAATGTAGAATTTCCTGGCACTTCAAAAAACTAAATTCCCGGAAGGGGGGGGGGGGGGGGGGGGGGGGCATGTACGCTGCATATTTTCGTATTATGAAGGTATAAATTCGAATTCCACCAAACACTGCATGTCACTTTCCGAAACATTGAAATCGAGATTGTGATGCGCTTTTGTAAGCCAGTCACAGCTCTGTCACTTGATATCGCACGCTGATGACAGCATGGAACACGTCATGTAGTCAGTCAATAACAAGATCACTCTTAAGTAGCGCGAACACACAATCATGGTTTAAATTAAGATACATCACACAAATGTGCCAGTAACTCTTAATAATGACGTTAATGTATGATCTGGGCTCGAAATTCTTCTAAATTGTCGTCCTCAAAGAGATGATTTTTATTAATTTTAATAATGAACAGTCTCAGTTGCACCGTCTACCTAGAATTTACCTAGCTTTCAGTTGGGATAACCCAAACTTCTTCAGAATCTAAATACTAATACAGTAAATTCTAGGTAAACGGTGCAACTGAGGCTGTTCATTATTAAAATTAAAATTCATATTTATACAGTTGCTGACAGGGCAGCGAAATGTTGAAGATATTTAAGTTGATTTTTAAATGAGAGTCAAACACTTTGTGATTTTAAAAATTCATCGTACATTCTCGCACACAGTTCACCTTGCGCAAAAGGAAATTTGCTTTGAATGTAACACTTTTCAAACCACCATTCGCAATATTTTCCTGAGACCTGTTAGAGATAGGTTCATTTCAGCAGTTGCAAGAGAGCGCCAGTTAACAGGTGTCACCATGCTTGCGCAGCTACAATGACGCAGGTAGCCCTTGTGTTCGTACGTGTGAAACATTAAAAGATCTTATATTATGTCATAAAAGAAACAAGACATCAGGGGATACTTCAAGAGCATACGAATTTCGTGAACCACACTAAAATGAATAATTCGGCTTAAAGTGCACGTTCGTATGTCCATATTTGGATGTAAATTTTTTGGAGTACCAGTGCTGTATTATGTCATGTTTGGTTCTTTATTATGGTATGATGCCATACATGCACTTGCACTGCAGCGAACAGTTGAAACCAACCAAGAGTGTGAAATTAAACACTTCGTTTCAAATAAATTGACTGCCTCAGCAGAAAAGATTACTAAAAGTCAAATCTTTTTAACAAACCGACAAAAATAACTTCATTGTTCTGCAAGGTGATTAATGCTTGACTGTCAGAAAAGTGGAAATAAAATCTGAAAGTAATAACATATTTTTGCCTTCCGTTACTAAGCGAATGTATTTTAATTCATTTGATAGCTCCCGGCCACAAAAATCCGTTTCATCATCATTTAACATGAGAGCAATAAATGAAGACGAAACAACAAAATCACTGAACTTAAATACGGGTCATGTGGAGACGACCCTCCGCCCCACCACAACTCTGACAGCTCTGTGCTTCAGCTCCAGATTTACTATATTTCCGAACCGGGGCAACATTAGATAGTGGCGCCCAGCCACACTTCGGTAACCAGAAGCGGGAGACGGTACTACGCATACGCGACTAAACTGTGCATGCGCAAGAGTCTGCCCGCAAGTGCTCAAATGACTCTAAACAGTTGTCACGTCACGCTCATCGGAGGCAATTTGTTGTTATGAAGCATTGCACAGTCTTCCTAAGCCTTCGAGACACCGTGCTGTTGGTAGACGCTTGTATGAGTACTGTGTTTTGTTGTTGTATATGGCGTATTTCCTTTGCAACTGAAGTTTTTTTTTCCTCTTGTTCATGTTTTGTTGCTGCAGTATTATTCTGCAGTAGCGGGATACAGTAATATCCTTTGTTAGAGTATAGGTTCCTACCAGTCAAAAATCACAAAAATTTAACTGAAAACTAAAACAATGAAAAATTCCCGGAATTCTAAACAATTCCCGGGTTTTTCCCAGTTTTCTCCCGGATGAAAAAATTCCCAGGTTTTTCCCGGATCTCCCTGGTCGTTCACCCTGTCCTAGCTGTGAGGGATCTTCTTATGTAGACTCAATTAAAGAAAAATATTTTATTGACTGCTGTTTCAGAATACTGAAGACAACCACAAAATATGTAACTAGCACAATTCACATCTTCATTTTCAAACGGCAATAATGTTGTATGTGGTCTGGACTCAACACGTTAAAAGTACAGGCCAAAGCCAAATCATTACATGTGTGGTTCAACAAAATGTTCCAAGATATTCACATACCGTTCTGAATTCAAACTGTTTTAACTTTTTTATGTTTTTTAGGGAATGTGAAATTCCAAAAACATAGGACTCCACACAAAACTATCAATAAGCCAGAGTGCAACAGTACCTCATGCAGTTTTCTTTTGTTTACAGATATTGAATGCTATATGACCACTTTGCTGACTAAACTTCGTCTGCCTGGAAGAAATTCTTCAGGATGCCCATCCATTAGAATATAGAGTATGACTAAACAGAAAGCCACAATTACTGTCTTGATTATTTTCAATATTTTTCAAAGTTGCAGCTTTTAAGGGTGAAATCTGAAAAACTGGTTTGGCTTAAAGTTTTCTATTCCAACCTAAAATGTAAGAGTATTTGCACATCGAGTGTTGAGGGCAACGGCAAACTTTGTGCATGTATACTGATTAACATGATTATGTTTCATGTTATTAATCAATGCTTTCTTTTTCGATTTCTGTGGGCAAAACAGTATTTCCCCATCATTGTTTCATAGTAACAGGGCATAGAGGAAATATAACACTGCATTAAGACACACATCACTGTGGCCGAATTGTAACTCAAGTGGTACGATGTCCTGCATTGTTTTAATTTCTTGTTTGGCTGGGACCGTCACATATAAATAAACTATTTTTACATTGAAATAACTTAAAATAGAGCTAATATGGCTAAGAATTTCTTAACCAGAGAAGCTATAAAAGGATTTTTTATCATCCACAACAAACAGTCTAAATGTTATCATACAAACTGTAATTATAACATAGGCCGTTAAAATTAAAATGTTGAGAAAGATAGCACACAAAAAAATTTTACTTACTGTGAGTACACAATATACTGGGAAGAATATATGATTACATTTGTAGGAGATTTTGGGGTAAATATGATGCAATATTTACTACATCGAGTTGTCACTGCTGGCAGAACACTGCCTATAGTCTGTCTGGAAAAAAAGTAAAACACAGTTTGGATGATGGGTAAAAGTGCAACAATCCATGCAACTTTTAACTCTGTGCCAGAGTTAATCAATTATAGTGGCTGGTAAGCGGTGGCCTGCATATCTCTCAGCAACCTGTGACCAGACATTCTGGACTGAGAGATCTGGAATAGGTGTTGCCCAGGACAACAGCTGAGCAACCCCCGTTTCAAGGTAGGTCATGGCAGCACGCACAATGTAAGGTCTGGCATTATCTTGTTAAAAGATACCATCATTGAGACCTCAAAGATAAGGCACACACTCTGGCTTTATCATTTCAAAAATGTAATAGCTAATGCTGTCTGAATCATAAGTGATCATGTTGTGTACTCAGTGGCATCCTATTACATCACATCATGTGTTGGACCCATATGATGATGACTAATGCATTGTGGCAAGTCATTCTACTCTGAACATCAGCAAAGTGATACCTGCAGTTTGGTGACCTGCAATTTGATGCTGTATGTTGAACTCTGATTACTCTGGAAAATGACTTGTTGCTACTCCTGTGTCCAGTGTCATTGTTAGGTGAACCATCTTTGGCAAGCTTCTCTCAGTTGCCATGTGGAAGGAAGGCACAACAGAGATTGCTGTGCAAACAGTCCTTAATGCTCCAGCAGTTGTAGCACAGACCATGTGGATACTTTTCTTGCTGCAAACAAACTCTTATCACGACTCAAGATATGTGACAAGACTGCACAGTCCTGTACTTCTGAATGAAAAATCTTACCCTTTTATTAACAACAGAGGAAAAGGTAGATTACAACTTACTGTAAAGATAACACATTAAGTTGCAGACAGGCCCAATTAAAGGACACTTACACATAAGCTTTTGGCCGCAGCTTTGGTTGGAAAAAGAGAAACGGATACACAGACAATTCTTTCACACAACCAAGCACACCTCACACATACGTGACTGCCAACTCCGGCATCTCAAGCCAGAAAACAACTATCATGTGGGATGGAAGCAGCAATCTGGAGGGGACGGGACAGGGGGAGGGATAGCAGTTTATGGGTGGGGGAAGAGAGAAGTACCGTCTGGTGGAATCTGCACGTACTAGAATGCCAACAGGCGCAGTATCGGGCATCTGTGGGCAACGAGGTGGGGAAAACACAGCAAACGAGGAAAGGAGTGCAGAAAGATGGGCGGGTGCATTGGCAGAGGGTGGGAGACAAGAATGGGGAGGTGATGATAAAACAGATGTGGGAGGAAACTGTTAGGTGGAGGGTGTTGGGAGAGAATGCTAGATTGAGGCTGGGATAATTACAGGAGTGGAGAATGTGTTGTGAGGATAACTCCCATCTGCGCAGTTCAGAAAAGCTGGTGGTGGAGAGGAGAATCCAAAGAACTCCTGCAATTAGCCTAGCCTCAACCTATGGTAACATACCATCCCCACACCCTCCAACTAACAGTTTCTGCCCCTCTGTCCTGTCATCTCCTTCCATTCAAGTCTTCTATCTCCTTGTTTGCCACCCTCTGCCGACGCATCTTCCCATCTTTCCCCACTCCTCTCCTTTTTTGCAATGTTTTTCCCACGTCCCTGCTCCACAACCTCCTGATGCTGCACCTGTTGGCATTCTAGTCCCTCCAAACTCCACAAGACAGCACTTCCCTCTTCCCCCACCAATACACTGCTATCCCTTCCCCTTTCCCATCCCATCCAGACTGCTGCTACCATCCTACGTGATAAATGCATTCTGGCCTGAGCTGCTGGAGTTGGCAGTCATATGTGCATGAGGTGTGCTTGCTTGTGTCAATGAATGCTGTGCGTTTTCTTTTCCCGATGAAGGTTGTGGCTGAAACCTTATGTGTAGTCTTTAAACTGTGTCTGTCTGCAACTTAGTGTGTCATCTTTATGGTAAGTAGCAATCTTATCTTTTGCTACATTGTTGATATTCCTACTTGGAGTTTCCATTATTTGATATTATCCTCTTCTTACCTACTTCTTGCAATGAGGTGGGTCTGTTGAGCTGCTGTATGTCATAGAGTATCCCCTCCCGTACCCACTGATTCCATACTTGCATGACAGTCATGGGATCTCAACCAAGGGGAACAGTAGTATTGCAGAATGATGAAGTGCAGTCTCAATAGGACATGATACTGCCATTGTCAAATTCGCACAAATGCTGGCAAACATTTCTGGTTCTTACATGAGGCATAACACAGTCTTTTCACAAATAACTTAAAGTCAAATGAAGTTTCTGAATGAGAAATATGCTGTGAGATCTTACATCATATACATAATGCAGATGGCATTACTCCTACCTACTTCTTACAGTTGCACTGAAATGCTAAGCATTAGCATATGCAAGCAAATGTAGTATACTTCAAGGCAAGTTGATGTTTGTTGCATGTCATTTCATGGTGTTTTAATTTTAATAGTCAGCAGAGAAGACAAATTTTTTTTTTTTTTACACACCCTGTGCATCAACAATTGGACCAACTCAATAAGAAATTTGCAAACCCAGAAATACATGATGAACAGTCTTTAAAGGTTCTGAATGATTAAAATGTTTTTAAGTATCATTCAACTATTCCATCATTGCTATCATATGACTGGTTATCATTAATTCTATAACATGTCACTTATAACAAAAGAAAGTCTTAAATTAGCCATTTAAAATTCCATTAATACCAAAATTTCTTTTAAAACTGAGCCTGTATAGTTGTTTATAAGGTGCACTTCATGAAGTTAAAAGCACTGACAGTCAGCATTGTCTTCATATTGAAGTGGGGATTTTTAAATGTTTAGTTGTAATGAACTAGTTGAAAATAAGAAAATTATGTTAAATACCTCTGCATTATAAAACTTTGTTTTTACATCCAAAGGTTTGAATACTTCAAATTTAAAAAACTTGCGAAATGATAAATGATTCTTCATGGGTGAATTGTAGCTCACTTCACAAAGTAGTCTGCAAAGAAATGATACAAGTTCATGAGCAGGAACATAAAGAAGACAAATGGTTCATACATTTCAAATAATTATCAGTTAAAATGCTTTATATGAATCAATATTTTAGCACAGCAATCAACTGACGTTAATTATTACTGAGAATCAATGGCAATCCTTGAAAGGAGATATGAAACTCTCATTTTAGCAAATAATTGTGAAGCAGGTAAGAGAGAACGGAACATAGCTGTCAAAATTAGTGAGTGTCTCAGCACTGTCAGGCATGTGAAAAATCAGGTAAAGTTAGGAAATTCTGAGCTAAATGGATAGGTTTGCTTATGTAGACTTTGGCTTCCCTTAGCAGAGTCACAATGTCACAGCAAAACATCACATCTGCAACATGTAATTTCCATATATATTTGAGAAATTGACATTTGAGATCATGACAGGTCGCATCTGGATCTGGTCACATAATTTAGTTATTGAAAAACTGTCTTTCTATGAAGCTCGCCAGGAAGTTAGGGTATAACAATATATAATCAAATTCTACTTCACTGACACACATCATACAATCTAATCTCTCATTGCAAGTTTAAACAATGTGTAATTATTTCTTGTGGAAAGGCATCCACTGTTTCATTTCTCATAATGTATGGAACAGTACAAGCTGCAGAACAACAACTGCATAATTTTTTTGTGATACCTGTTTATGATTTTGGTGTGCTGGAGGAGGAATCAGTGACTTTAATAAACTGATTTGGAGATTCTTCTGAGACCGTCATCAAAATCATTCATCAAATCAATGAATTCAGATGTAAAGAGACAGAAACATACACATATTTCACTAACAAAGACAGCAGATGATTGGGCCAAGCAAGACCCATTGTCAATAGAAGTATGTATCAATATCAAGAATGATTGAAACTAATGGCCATTGCATTCACTAGCATATTCAGTGCAATCTAAGAGCATGTTGAATAGTTGTTGCTAAGCTCTAACATTACATTCTTCATGCCAAGAAGACTGATGGTGGTGGTGGTGGTGGTGGTGGTGGTGGTGGTGGGGGGGGGGCAATGAGATTTTGTCAAGTGAAGCATGTCCTTGAATAATGCCGTATGGCACATTTTGTAGAACTGCATGTAACAGTGTTATATACGGCAGTTTGCATTACCTGTTGTAACAGTTGACCCATTTATCATCCAAGGGTGGCACTTAACAACAAGGAGACTCTTGCAGTTTTTGCACCTCTGCACAAATAATGCTGTGTATTACTAGAATGGTGAGTGAAACAAGGTGATGCAAAATGTGCCATACGGCATTATTCATACACATGCTTCAATTATTAATAGAAAGTTGAATGCTTGGATTTCTGTCATCAGAATCATTACAGCATTAAAAATGATACATTAAAATCACTATTTACCTGTCAAGCTGACGACTATGGTTTTACCAGTTTGTCCAAAAGACAAACTACCAGCTGTGTTTCTGGACCTTATAAATAACACCATCAACAAAAGCTAAGAAAGTAAAGAAAGCATACCATAGATGAAGGGCAGCAGGCATATTCCATATCCGTAGATTTCAGAAAAGCATTTGACACAATTCCCCATTCCAAACTGTTAATGAAGCTCCGAGCATACAGAATATGTTTTCAGATATGTCAGTGGCTAGAAGACTTCTTAAGTAATATAAACTAGTATGTTATCCTGAATGGCTAGCATTCATCAAAGACATGGGTATTGTCAAGAGTGTCCCAGGGAAGTGTGATAGGACTTATCCTGTTCTTTATGTACATAATTGATTTAAGGGATATGGTGAGCAGCAATCAGCAATTATTTGCTGATGACATGGTAGTGTACGGGAAAGTGTCATTACCATGTGACTGCAAGAGCATCCAGAATGACTTTGAATTTCTATTTGGTGTGATGAATCACAGCTAGCTGTAAATAGAGAAAAATATAAATTAATGCAGATCAGTAAGAAAAACAATCCTGTAATGTTTGAATGTAGTTTGGTGTGGTGCTGCTTGACACAATCACCTCAATTAAATATCTAGGCATAATGGAACAAGCACGTGAGGGTAGTAACAAGGAAGACAAATGCTCAGCTTCAGTTTATTGGGAGGATTCTCGGAAAGTGTAGCTCATTTATACAGGATACCTTGTAGAACACAAGTGTGACCTCTTCTTCAGTAGTGCTTGAGTGTTTGGGATCCCAACAGGTCAGATTAAAGGATGACATTGAAGCAGTTCAGAGGCTTGCTGCTGGGTGTGTTACCAGTAAGTTAGTCAACACACAAGTATTACAGAAATGGTCTCTGAACTCAAATGGGAATCCCTGGAGGGAGTATGATATTATTTTCACGATAAGAGAAATTAGGGCTCATACAGAAGTGTATAGAAAGTCATTTTTCCCCTCACTCCATTTGAGAGTGGAACTGGAAAGGGAATAACTAATAGTGATACAAGGTATTCTTTGCCATGCACTGTGTGATAGCTTGTAGAGTATGTATGTACATATATTACAGATGGGTCCCTTTCATCCTGGGGTGTGAGTGACCTGTATTTCCTTTTTAACCTATTTTGAACCTATTGCCTCCCCAGTGAAGTAACTAATAGTTCTGCAAACTAAGATAATGTCAGCACTTTCATGTGTGTCCACCAGCAATACTAAACACTTTGCCATCTGAAGTACTGACCATCAATTCTGTCTCAAATTTATTTTCATGGCAGCACATTCCTTTAATATAATTAAATTCATTCTCTTTCCCTTCTTACATCTGATTCATGTTTACTCACTTTGGTACTTTAATTTGCAATCTACTACTATTTGCCATTTGTCTATTTTATTATTTTGACGATTTCTTAAATTATTTTTGCAACTATTATTCAGCTTCACCCTTCCACCTACTATTTCTTACTTGCATACTCCAACACTACCATTAGGTCTAAACACTGAAGTTTATATCATTATCCTTTCTCACTGTTTTGTTCATAAATTGTAGAGAACTGCGAGTTGGTTTGAAACAAAAACCAAAAATTTTCTGAAAAAAAAAAAAAAAATTACTTTCTCAGAAACTTAAATTTTAACAGAGAGAGAGGATTACTTATTGTGAAAAAGTATGACATTATTTACATACTTAAATTTTGTATTTTCAGAAAAACCTGGTGAAAGTAATGTAGCTGTACAGCTCAAAAAAAGAAATTCTAAATCACCCCACAACACAAACATTACTAAGTGCAAGCTGTCATTTTAATGGTGTACCATGTTTCACAAGAAATACTACAAATTCACCATCTCTACATAAAAATAATCCAACATGTAACTGAATCTTACAAAATCAAATTAAATAGCAATCTCACTTAGTAGACATAAATTTACTGTGTTGTTAAATGGTTTCAAATGGTATAATATCAGTGAAGTTCATTTCAGTAAAGTACAGATTATCTGGAACAATACTTACATATGTGTACCAACCTCCTTTACTTCATGATGAATCACATCATCAACAGTCTCTTGCGGATGAAGCTCTTTAGCGACAGCTTCTGAGTGGCCACCCGATAGAGGTATACGTTGGGAGTTTGTCTGCAGGTCCACCTATTGCAAAACATACAAGGACTACTAGTTATGGAAACTGTACCATAAAATTTCTCATGTACAAATTCAATAACAAAACAGAGAAGAAACACACACACACACACACACACACACACACACACACACACACGTGACACACACACACACACACACACACACACACACACACACGTGTGTGTGTGTGTGTGTGTGTGTGTGTGTGTGTGTGTGTGTGTGTTTTCACTTCTCCAGCTGCTGGGGCAGGTTTGTCTTCATCTGAAAGCTCAATACTTATAGCAGTCTTTTTCACTGTGCCTGTCTATGATTCAATACCTAATCTATGTGGTGAGTAGGAATCTGTCCTTTCCATATTGTTGTTATTCCATCCTGGACTATCTATTGTTTCATACTTAATTAGCGAGATAACAAGTTTTAAACAAATTACCAGTTCATTTATGAATTCATCCACCGAGCAAAAGCATTTCTGCAGTGGTGCTTCAATGTCGAGGAGGAGGAGGAGAAGGGGGGGGGGGGGGTGATTTTCAAGCACCAGTTGTGTAGGTTACCATGCGTGGGTGATGGAGAGAGAGGAGTCTGAGGTGAACAGTGAAATAAGGGAAGAGGGGATTGTCAGAAAGGGGGCAGAAAGAATGGACAGAGAGAATTGGAAGGGGACACATTCAGGCAGAGAGGGAGGAGGCAAGTTGTACGAGTAGTATCAACATACCTTGCAGGGGCTAAGAGTCAAAGCGCAGATGGGCACAGCTGAGAAGAGAGAAGAAGGATAGTGTGACACAGGGTGATGTGTTGGACAGAGGAAGGGGGGAGGATGAGATGGGCAGAGAGAGAGGGGAGCATGGCACGGACAGAGAGAAAGGGATGAGGGGGTGAGGGGGAGGGGGAGTTGCAGGAGGCAGGTGTAAAGAGGTACTGGGCAATTGGAAAAGTAAGAGGGCAAAGGCAGGTAGAGAGAAGGGGGAGGATATGGACAGAGTGGGGGGGGGGGGGGGGCGGCAGGTAGATGGAGGTGAGAGGATGAGGTGGACAGAGAGATGGGGTGGGGGGTGGGGTTAGGGTGGGAGGAGAGAAGAAGTGGAAACAGAGAGAGCAGAGGAGGCAATGTGTGTAATTTGTGTGTCTAACAGGTACATGAGCGAAGCTGTGGGGAAAATACTAGTTCCTTAGTTACATGTTAGGCAATGGTCTTGCTGCAGTGGATACACTGGTTCCCATCTGATCGCCGAAGTTAAGCACTGTTGGGCGTGGCGGGCACTTGGATGAGTGACCTTCGGGGCAGCCATGCACTGTTGCCATTTTTCGGGATGCACTCAACCTCGTGATGCCCATTAAGGAGTTACTCGACCAAATAGCAGCAGCTCCAGTCACTGAAAACCATCATAACGACCGGGAGAGTGGTGTGCTGACCACACGACCCTCCTATCTGCATGCTTAGCTGAGGACGACACGGGGGTCGGATGGTTCCGATCGGTCACTTGTGGCTTGAAGACAAAGTCCTTTTTTTAAATTACATGTTCCATGAGTCATTTTGCACAATGGATCATAATGATGTGAAACAAGTCATTTTGCATTCACATTGCAGATTAATTTGACCATACCGTTACATTCTGAACATTTATAAAGTTTATTTTTTTCCCCAAAAAAGAAAGAAGATATACGTATATGAGTTAGTAATTCCTACCTACCACCTTTCACAGATTACAGTAACATAAATTATTCTATGCTACAGAAGGAGTTGTCAAGGAGTTTGTTTTCAAATTTTAATTTTGTCAGATATTTTGTTCCATTGAGTAAGTGATCAAAAATTTTAGTTGCATCTCTTATTGTGATAAATACAACACTAATGTGGGGTAATGAATGTCATTTTTCCTTCTGGTATAGTAATTATGTTCATCATTGTTCCTGCGTTATTTACAATGAACTTCATGAGGGAATAAATATACTCTGAAGCAGTAATCAGAATCCCCAACTCATTAAACAGATGTCTACAAATAATTGTGAGTGTGCACCACATATTATTCTTACAGCACACTTTTGTGCAATGAAGACTTACTTTCTTAAAGATGAGTTACCCCAGAACATTATCCCATATGAGATTGTTGAATGAAAATATGCCAAATATGTCAACTGTTCCTTAGGGTAACAATTGTAATTTACAGTGTCAGGTACCATAGAGGGGTCACTGAAAATGCAAACTGGTGCTATTTTATTATTTAACACCTGTCTCTCCTCAAGATTTGCAACGATTCTTAGCACAAATATGGCTAACTACATTGTTTAAGGCATTCCAAAATTTGATTTTTCCTATTTAAATTCTCATCAATGTGGATCTCTAAGAATTTTGAAGTTTCCACCCTCTTCATTATTTTCTCACCATGTGCTACACCTATCATTGGTTTAGTACCTCTAAATGTGCAGAACTGAATATGTTGTGTCTTTTTAAAAATGAGGGCGAGACCATTCACAGAAAACCAGTCAATGATAGTTTTAAGAACTTTGTTAATAATTTCTTTTGTTTCTGTACATATGTTTGGATTGATTACAATACTAGCGTCATCTGCAAAAACAACTAATTCTGCTTGTTGTATACTAAGCTGGAAGATAATTTACATATAGGGGGAAAGTATTGGAGCTAAGATTGAACCTTAGGAATGCCATATGTGATTTCTTCGCAGTCAGAATTACGCCCCTGGACTATATGCTTGAATTATTAAGTACAACTTTCTGCATTCTTTTGTTTATATATGACATTCATTGGTTGACTGTACCATCAATTTATGTAGGACAATACTGTAATTTACAGTGTCAGGTACCATAGAGGGGTCACTGAAAATGCAAACTGGTGCTATTTTATTATTTAACACCTGTAAAATCTGGTGAGTGAACGTGTAAATGGCATCCTCAGTACAGCAACTTTTCTGAAACCCAAACTGTGATTAGCTGATGATATTACTGTTGCTAAGCTGAGATACTATCTAGAACACATCACCTTTTCTAAAATTTTGGAAAAGGATATGAAGGGTGAAACAGGCCGGTAGTTATTTAAATCCCCCTCATCACCTTTCTTAATGAGATGTTTATCATATCATCATATTTCGGTTTCTCTGAAAAAATGCCTTGAGCTAGTGATGGTTATTTAAGGTAAGACTGGGCTTAGTAATGGGAACAAATTTTTAGCACTCCTCTGGAAAAAACATCAAAACCAGATGAGATTTTATTTCTGAGAGAAAATATAATTTCCTTAATTTCAGAAGGAGAAGTTGGTGATATATTTGTATGATTGAATTATGTGAAAAGTACATTTTCAACATCATATTGTGATTTTGTTCTTGAACTGTTTGTCCCTATGCTTTCTACTATATTTAAGAAATGATTATTAAATGAGTTTGCTACCTGTGAGTCATTATTTATAGCCCTTCCATTCAGTTCAATAGTGACATTGTCTCGTTCTGTGGCTGGTTGTCCTGTCTCTCATTTCACTACATTCCATATAGACAAGTCTGTGGGCAGAAGTGCTGATTTCTGATAGTAAGTGCATGTTCCTTGATTTATTAATAACCTATCTTGGTAATTTTGAGTAGTAGTTGTAGTATGCATCTACTGTATGATCCCTACTTGTTCTTGCCAAGAGATTCATTTCCCTTTTCCTTGCAGGAGATACTTTATCCCACTAGTGATCCACAGTTTTTTATATGGCTGTTTAGAAACCTTTCTGTTTAGCTTATGCGGAAAGCTATTATCATAGAATGATATGAAATTATTATGTAACAGATTAAATTTTATGTTAGCATTTGGTTCATTACAAATTACATCTCATGTCCTCTCCTATAAACTGTTCTTAAAAACATTTGCCCTGAAGTCATTAATAATTCTGTTTCCATTGAGGAGCATCCATACTGTAAGGCACTGTTATTTATCATAACTAACCGTGCATCACGATCAGAGAGAGCATTTGTTACTGGGTAAACAGTTATTTTCTTGCTCTGAGCTTCATCAACAAAAACGTTATCAATTAGGGTCCTACTGTCTTTATCCATAGATGTTAGAAAGTGAATTACTCAGATTAAATTTCAGGATACAAACAAGGTTTCCATATCATTTTTCCTATCAGAATCCCTTAGAAAATCTACACTGAAGATACTGCATATCATCAATTACTTGCTGCTGTCTGACAGATAGCACAGCAAGGAATCTAGATTCCTCATAAATAGTTCAAAATTTCCCAATCAGGGACCTGTCAATCGTTACAATTACAAGTGAACTATTTTTCAGCATTAATTCACTAGCACACACTTCTATGTGCTAATCATTACAAAATCCCTGTCTCAATGTTTTTGAACTTTATTCTGCCTTAAGTACTAACAACTCCTCCTTTTCCCAGTTATTTCTGCATGAGACAGCTGCAATAGTGTAATCTTGTATATGTAACTTATCCAATCATGTGGTTATGTGGGGCTTAGACAGGCATAGGATGTTTATCTCTCCAGAACACACAAAATTCTCCAAACAGACAAGAAGCTCTTCTATCTTACTACTCACTCTTCTAATATTTTGAAATAAGGTTATCTTACTTTTCTGTGCATTATTAAACATTTTGTATTATATGAGGTTCATTCAAATGAAACCTTGGCAATGCATCTATGTTTGCCTTACATGTAAGGTGGCAACATGTAATTGGGCGTATGGTGGCGTCAACTATTGGTTTTGAGACTGACATGTGTGCACTGTTTGATTCTGCATAGCACCAGTGTGGTTTTACGCCAAGGAGAAGGTGACTCGATTTCTGGCAGCGGAAGGAGTTGGAGGCCGTGAAATGTATAGATGGATGAAGGCTGTGTACGGTGAGTACAGTCTGAGTCATTCAAGTGTTGTGAGATGGCACAAACAATTCCTTGAGGGTGCAAGTCACTGGAATACGATGCTCGTCCTGGAATGGCTCATCATGTCATCTCACTGGAAATGGTAGTGGAAGTGAATGCTTAAGTCTTGGACAACTGCAGAATCACCATGGACCAGATCCATCAGTTACAGGATATTAGCATGGTCACCACCCACACCATAATGCATCAACCCTTGAACTTTTGAAAAATCTGTGCACAGTGGGTTCCCCACTAAATGACTGCCAAACAGCGCAATACTCGAATGGCGCTGTCTTTGAGTCATCTGCAATGTCATCATCAGGAGGAATACGGCTATCTGTTGCTTATTGTCACAGGTGGCGAAACATGGTATCACCGTTTTGAACCGGAAAGCAAGCGTCAGAACAAGCAGTGGAAACATGCAACTTCACCACCTCCAACGAAACCAAAGGCCGTGCACACCAGTTCTGGTAAGGTCATGATGTCCTCTTTTGACCACAAGGGTCCACTGCTTGTCGAGTTCCTGGAACGGGAACCACCATCAATACCCAGCATTATCAAGCCACTTTACAGAACCTTAGATGAGCCATCAAGTCTAAACACCGAGGCATGTTGTCCAATGGCATTATCCTCCTGCACAATAATGCCCGCCCATGCACAGCCAATGCGGTGAAGATGACATTGCAGCAGTTTTTGCGACTATTTTTGAGTATGTGTACTGTGTATAACTACATTTTTGAGTTAATAAAATCATTACCATTACTTTACACTAGTGACCAGGTTTCATTTGAATGCCCCTTGTATAAAGCAGCAGACACTGTGTGTGTGTGTGTGTGTGTGTGTGTGTGTGTGTGTGGGTGTGTGTGTTTTATATAAGTATCCAGTGTCTCCTCCCAAAGCAGTGGAGGAATTTCAACGAAATTTGTCACACAAATAAAAACTTCAGGAGTATCAGCACTGTGGGGTTTATAATATCCTAGATCCAATAGGAGAGGAGATGTGGGTAGAAATGAGGTTTTTTCAGCCCTGCTACATAGGTCGCCCAGCATGGCAGGTGTGTTGTGTGGGAATAATATAGGCCTGCCTTACAGACGTGTCTGCAGGGTAGCCTACAGGTCAAAAGCAAGAAATGGTTTTCAAGCCCCCAAATTGTAGTCTGCCCTGCTTGACAGGTGTGTTTTGCTCTAGTAATACTTGCCTGCCTTATCGAACTACTTTGGATGGCGCGCAACACGTCACTGGTGGGTAGGAGGAGATGAACAGAGAGTGAGGGTGGAGGAGACCCAGAGAGAGAGGTGGGAGGAGAAGAGTGGCAGATAGAAGGAGTGGAGGAGATTTATAGAGAGAGGTGGAAGGAGGACATTGACAAAGGGAGAGAAGGAGAATATAACAGAGAGAAGGGGGACTAAATAGGTAGGTAGATACAATGAGGATCAAGGAGCAATTGTGTGCAATGTATATGCTGAATGCCTACACAGGCAAAGCTGTGGGAAAAGGCGTGTATGTTTGCGTGTGAGTGGACCACACACGTGGAGGGGGGGGATCTTCTCCCACACCCTTGAATTGATTTCAACCAAATTTGGCACACAAACAGCAATATTCACAAGTATCAGCAATGTGGGAATTATAAGCTCCTACTTGCAATTGGAGTGGAGACACAGATGGAACCATTTTTTTTTTCAGCCCCTGCTGCACAGCTGCTCTGCACAACACGTGTTGCATTGAGATTGTATCAGCCTGCTTTGCAGGATAGCCTATGCAGAAGGGGGCAAAAAATGGCTTTCCAACTTCTGACATATGGCTTGCCTTGCTCAACAGGTGTGTTGTGGGACTAGTATCAACTTGATTTATTGAACTGTTTTGCAGGTGCTACATGTGCAGATGGACATGTGTGGGGGAAGGTTGAGATAGCTAGAGAAGGGGATGAACAGAGAAAGGGAACAACATGGTTGGATATGGAGAGAAGAGGAGATGGATAGGGAGAGGTTGGGAGGAGGAACTGGATAGGGCAAGGGGGAGATGGATAGGGAGAGATGGACTGTAAGAGGTAGATATATAGATATAGATAGACAGATATAGAGAGATATATGGGCAAGACGAAATGAAAAGGGAAAGGGGGACAGGGGATGGACAGGGGAGGATGTATTAGGAAGGTACGGACAGGGAGTCGGGAAGGAGATGAGCAGAAAGATGGTTTGGGGAAGGGGGGAGGAGGAGGACAGAAAGAGAGAAGGAAGAGGAGATGTACAGAATGAGAGGGAGGAGTAATAGATGAACAGAAAGGGGAGCCAGGTATGGATAGAAAGAAGGGGGGAGGAGTAATTGGGCAGAGAGAAGTGGATATGGACAGATGGAGGGAGAGGAGGAGATGCACAGAAAGGGTGCAGAAGGAGGGGTGTACTCAGAGAGATGAGGGAAGGAAGGGGTGTACAGTGAGAGAGGGAGGAGGAATTGGGTGAAATATATCTATCGAATGTGTACAGGAAACATCTAGTTAATTATAAATCTTCCTCTCCGTACAGGATGCCCCATTTATCTTGACCACCCTAAATAACTGTTTGTTGAGATGCAAATTACAAAAGGTTTCAGGCAAATGTTCTTTAGTTGTCAGGAGGACATCAATCAGCATGACTGCCTTCATTGTAGCTTTGTTTTTTTTTTACACAGATATGAACAGCGGTATGACTTTTTTAAATGGCACTCTGTATTTTTTATTCGGTAATTCATTTCCTCTCCTAAAAACCTATTCATAAAATGTATCGCAGTGCACCATTCACTGAAACACAACATTATTAATTACATAACACAACACTGACGTTGACACTCCCAGTGCTTAGTGCAGGCACTCAGAGTAATGGAACACATCCACATGTTGATGTTGACAGGGGACAAATGTAAACATAAGTGGAACACACACCTGTCATTCTGTCAACCATGCAGATACAACCAGCAGCCATCTACAGAGCTGTGACAACACTGAGCTATCGTCATGGAGATGTTTACAAAATAGTGTTATTTACTGGTTGAGGTAGGCCTGTGCAGCTGCACCACTGCAATTGTCAAGGATCAATTTAGTTTATTGCACTGTTCTTTAAAACTGACGTTAAATACCTATGTACAGCTTTCACTTACAAATCTCCAATATACAATGTCACCAAGTTGTATAGAAGTTTCTGCATAATCAAATTAGGTTCTTTGTTTGAATGACATGTTCTTCTTCACTGTGGCTTTGAAGCAAACTTGTTCCCATGTGGCCACAAACACTTTTGTAATGTCTATTAGAGTTATCTGTTACGCTTTCTCCTGAATTTAGCATGCTGTTGAAATATTCGTCTACTTGGTAGGACCTGCCCTAATGTAAATTTTTTGAGTTGGGCACTGCTACTACACTTTTTTTGTGTCAGTTTGGTTCTCAAAGGAATGACCGACAACAGTACTTAGAGTCTGGAGAGAATTTGTGAGAGTAATGAATTTAATAGGATGTGATGAGAGTTTCTTGGAATATATGAAGCAGAGTATGTCAGAAAAGTAAGGTCTGAAAGTTGTGGGTGTGAAAGATTGGGGAGGGGTCAGCCTGAGAGAATTGTTCTTGGTGATGAGCAGTAATACTCCCAGATGGGGGTACAATGTAAGTACTTTAATTAGTTTCCACAGATGCCATAGGGAATATTCAGTTCCAGCTATTGCAGGACAAGGTTTCAGTTTTAGATATGGGACACTGGAAATGCCTGTCACAGACTAAAAGGATTTTGCAAAGACAGCAGAAACAGTTAAGTAAGGCGTGTACTTCAGTGCAGTAACTTCATAGGACTACAGTGTTGAGGGAATTGGAAACCAACGGAGACAACAATGGTGAATTTTTATATACTGGACAGGTCACTGTCAGATAGTGATTTTACAATAAATCTAATGGGAGGGCTATCAAGAGCCAGGCAGGCTTTCTCACGAAGTATACATGGAATTGCATTTTAGACAGCATGAATGTAGTTCATCCGAAATGGCGAGGCAAAATGAAGGCAGGTTCAAGTCGAAGAAAAATGTTTTTAAATCATATTATACTGAAAAAATAATGGATATATTATTGCTGAAATTTTTTTGTGGGCTGTCATCCAAGGCATAATTCTCTGTGTTGGATGACGGCCTTATGTCCATAACATAAATATTAGTAATGATGCAAATACTGGCCTTGAAAGCTTGCATTCAGTGGAAAGTTTTTTTGAAAGAAGATATTAGACCCGTGATAATAAATCAAGAATATTTGTAATAAATCAAGAATATTTGCAGACTATTAACAAAGCATCACTGAAATTGTAAATGTAGAAGGAAGGGTAAGTGACTACATATAATGACATGTAGCAGAGAAGCTTCATGTGTTATTTGTCTGAGAAGCAGGGACTGGCAGCTTGAGTAACAGGTATTCTGTGCATCATATGATGTAAGGTAAAATACACTGAGGTGGCGAAAGTCGTGGGATTGCCGTATGCACACATGCAGATGGTGGTAGTATCATGTACACAAGATATTAAAGGGGAGTCTATTGGCAGATCTGCTATTTGTACTTAGGTGATTCACGTGAAAAGGCTTCCAACTTGATCATGGCTGCTTGACAAGAATTAACAGACTTTGAACAAGGAAAGGTAGTTGGAGCTAGATGCATGAGGCATTCTATTTCCAAATCTGTTTGGAATTCAACATTCCGCGATCCACAGTGTCAAGAGTGTGCCGAGAATACCAAATTTCAGGCATTACCTCTCACCACAGACAATGCAATGGCTGACAGCCTTCACTTAACAACCAACAGCAGCAGCACTTTTTGTAAAGTTGTCAGAGCTAACAGACAAGTTAGAGTGGGCAAATTAACCGCAAAAATCAGTGAGGGATATACAAGAAAGGAATCCGTTAAGACAGTGTGGCAAAATTTGGCATTTATGGGCTGTGACAGCAGATTATCGATGCGAGGGCCTTTGCTAACAGCATGTGATCACCTGCGGCGTCTCTCCTGGACTCTTGACAATATCAGTTGGAGCCTAAAGGACTGGAAAACCATTGCCTAGTCAGATGAGTCCCAATTTCAGTTTGTAAGAGCTGATGGTAGAGTTTGAGTGTGGCACAGATCCCATGAAGCCATGGACCCCAGTTGTCAACAAGGCACTGTGCTAGCTGGTAGTGGCTCCATAATGGTGTGGGCCACGTTTACATGGAACGGATTGTGCACTCTGGATCTTTGGCTACTTGCAGACCATTTTCATGGGATGTTATGTTCCCAAACAATGATGTAGTTTGCACGGATGAAATGCGCCATGTCACTGGGCCACAATTGTTTATGATTGATTTGAAGAGCATTCTGGACAATTTGAGTGAATTATTTGGGCACCCAGATTGCTCGCATGAATCCCATCGAACATTTATGGGACATAACCAAGATGTCAGTTCATGCACAAAAACCAGTACTGGCAACACTTTCACAATTGTGAATGTTCATAAAGGCAGCATGGCTCAATATTTCAGCAGAGGACGTCCAACGACTTGTTAAGTCCACACCACACACAGTTGCTGCACTACACTGGGCAAAAGGAGGTCCGACATGAATTAGGAGGTATCCCATGGCTTCTGTCACGTCAGTGCACAATATTAAAAGTGAAAATAAATAGAAGGAAATGTAAGAGGAAACAGCACCTGAGGTTCAAATAAATGGCTTGTCCATACCACAAGTGATCTGTATCTTCAACAAGGTCTATGCACCACTTATTGTTCCTGAATTATGGTGGAATGGTCTGAGGAACACTGCACATCAGGGTGCTTGTGCAGTTCATCATACCACCTGACTCTGATGTTGTTGAGCAGTCATGGGACTCCAATTAGCAATATGTGCACACCTTTGACACAGCTACAACTAATCATTGTAAGTTATAGGAAACAGCTGAGTGATTACATCTCAGGACGGCTTCACATTTTCAGTGTCTTGTTGAGTCCATGTTTCATTGTGCTGTGGCTGTCGGAGTGAAACAGAGTGTCACTCTATTCGAAAGGTGTGTCCAATACCACCCACCCACCCACCCACCCACACACACACACACACACACACACACACACACACACACACTGATTCCTTATGAACAGTACCCCACAACTTAGCACCTGGGTGTGGGAGAACATGAAAAAGATTAAGTCAGATGGTAGGGTGGGGGACACGTGTGGAGCCAGGAAGGGTAGAGAATGTTTGAGTCACAGGAGAGGATGGATATAGGTGGCTTTCAGTGACAGTGGTAACATGTGGGTTAATAGCATTAAAAGTCCTGAAACTGAAAAGGAAGAGCAAGCTTTGCCAACAAGAAAACCAAGATATTTAAGAATGTATTTTTGGAACATGGTCACATGCAGCATCCTACTCACTTGCACTGATTCCCATATATGAAGAAACTTGTGACTGGAAAATATTTTGGTTCCAATGAACAGTTTATGGTATCTGTAGTGGGTATTCTGGAGAACTGGAATTGAACCTAAAGGGTGGAATCTATGCGTAGCAAAATATTGTGGACGTACACAACCTTTGCTCGGAAGAACAATAGCAACTGAGGATCATATTGACTAGACTGAAAACCCACTTCAGCTGCGAATGATGTATCCTTAATTGCATGACTAGTTTCAGAGACCTATAGTTCCATCACCGGGTGTCACACATCAAATGTGTTTGTTAAGTCATAGGCATGGGACAGGTGGGCCAATTACCCACAAAAGATCTAATTCGTGTGTATGCCACATTTCAAAGTGCCAGAGCAGTGAGAGGAGTGTGTGCCCCACCAGTATCCAATGAACTAAATGGTGTGGCAGCGGAGGTGACCAGCATATAAACCGTATGGCTGGGGATGGAAAGA
Source organism: Schistocerca cancellata (assembly GCF_023864275.1). Classification (NCBI taxonomy): domain Eukaryota; kingdom Metazoa; phylum Arthropoda; class Insecta; order Orthoptera; family Acrididae; genus Schistocerca; species Schistocerca cancellata. The sequence continues at coordinate 349,048,306 of NC_064631.1, read as the reverse complement.
AAATCGTGGGAACTATAGAAGTGCAGGAGTGACAGGACCATTCACTTACATTATTATAAGGTGCAGACAATAAAGAGGAGACACAATCATGGTATAATGTGAAACATATCAGTAATACATGGAAAAAAAAATTCATACTAAAATGAAACTCCATATTTAAGTAATAAAAATAAATAATACATACAAAAAACTATATACTAAATGAAAAAACCCCATACTAAGGCAATAAAATAGGGTGATCGAGTAGTAAGATCATACAATATATAACACAACTGTCTGTAGTGCTCATAAAGGCAGTAAAATATAAAATAAATCTGCTAACAGTTCACAATGACAGAAAAACAGAAACCAGCTCTGTGCTAACAAGCCTCAGGAGCATGCACCCATCTGTTGAATATGCCTATGGCTACCTTAGCTTACTCTAGTTTTTATCTGTACTTGTTCTAAAAATAGCCATGCACTTTTGTGTTTATGTTGTATCTGCCTGGTAGTTGACTCCTCGGCACACCAGGCAGCCCATGCAAGCAGTCGTCCTGCCAGGAGGAAGTACGTAAACGCTCTCACCAAAAAATAGATTTTTCCTTGTAATGCCTGGCAGTTTACCAAAAAGTTATACGTCATCTCCTCAGTGTCTGGGGGCACCAACCTTGCCGACAGGCAGCATGTATGTCACATCAGAGTGCAGTCGGCAGGGAACTATTTTGCTACCTAGTTCATGTGCTCTTGCATTGCCACAAAGGTATCCATCTGCTCCTCAGGGTCATTCCATGTCAAGTCATCCAGGCCTGACATCTATTATCTATTTGTGAACTGAGATTTTGTGTAACGCTTTTGTATCTAATATCATTAACTTTTGCCAATTTTTATTGCTTTACATTCTGTTGGTAGCAATTGCTGTAAGTTTTATGCAATACATTACTTCAAAGCAAACTAAAAATTTGAAAATTGGCTGTAGTTTTTAAATAAAAAATGATAAGCTGACAGTTTTCTCCCTGAATATCCTTTTGGCCATACAGTTTCTGAAAACATGTTAGACTTGTCCAATTAAACTTCTGTAAATTAATTTTATTTAATTTTATTGTTAAATTAGAAAAAAAATATTTTGGACAACTGCCCCCTCTGGAAAACACTCAAAAAAATTAGAAAGTGATCTACAAATAATAAAGTTTCATCACACAAAAAATCAGTTTTGAGAAATGAACAGCACTGGGGAATATACATATATATACACACACTAGAGAGAAATGAAATTACTACCCAAGAGACTTTAACAACATAAGTACACATAACAATATCCAAATTAAACAAAAATTGCAATATATGAAACAAAATTACACATTATAAAATATAGGGCAAATTGTACATTACATGACATATGAACACTTTCTTACCTCTGCCATAACCAAATTAACTCAAATTAACTCAATGTAAAAATACATAGCATTTTGTTTATAATATTTAAGCATTTTGCCAAAAGCCAATATTGTCAACACTGCACTAAGTGCTGGTGCTGCAATCTGCATTGAAGTTGGTTCGTAACTACACATGTGACGAGACACTTTGATGCTTAGACAATATTTTTTTGTATGAGAACCACTTTTCTTCCACCAACTTTGAGGACTCTTTGCTCAGACAATAAGTACGGCCTGTTGCTATGGTGACAACTTCACAGAGAACATGAGAGAAAGAATCACAAACATCATCATCAGGCCAATAGGACGGGGATGGTCCACGAGGACATATGAACTTTGCTGTAACATCTCCTCCTTTGCAATTCACCTTCTCAACAATTCCCAAATACCAAGAAGAGTCATATGCACATGCAACATAGCAGTTGGGCTGCACAGTGCATTCTGGCATTAGTGGCAGAAGTGCATCAGAGAAATCATGCACAATAGTAAAATCCCTATCACAGCTCAGCCTTTTTGCTCCCATTTTGGTTGGTGGTATTGGCACAATGTGATGCACAGAATTGTTTTTGCACTTGTGAAATGCTGAGAAAGTCTGACTTGTACCATTTCATCTTTTGAAACAAAGAGAACTGAAATGCATTGCTGGTTCTCATGACAGAATTCAAATACCTGTGAAGCTGTAGGTATTTGATCTTTATAAACTCTTTGAAAACTTGTTTTTGTGACAAGTCTTTTAACAGTGCCACCAACACCATCACAGGGAGATTTGCCATTGCTGGTAGCAAACAAGGACCAGCTGCACTTTATGTTGAAGTCGTATTCATGGTAGTAGATATTTCTGAAATTCTTACAATTTTTATTTTGTGCAGCACAACCATCAGTGAAATATTCAACATACACAAGATAAATTTCTGGAAATTCACAATTAAAAAAATTCAGTATTATCTTCTTAGTCTGGTACATGAAGGCTACCTCATGTTCTAGATCATCAGCAACAATACAAATACTTTTTGCATGCAAATGTGTGTCCTTTTTGTAAGTGTGCAGAGTGCAGCTGCCATTGTTCCTATGGTACCCCTTAGTTCATCTTGAGCAACAAAATTGAGATTTTCACTGAAATCTATTAAAATTAACAGTGATCCTTCATCAAGTGTTTCCTTCTTCATTTTCAGATAATCAGACTGTAATTGAGAAAAAAAGGAAGAGTAAGTTTTTTAATTATCTTAATTAGTGTGTCACAGAATTCTGATAGAGAAGTGATTTGAACACTTTAAAAGTCATTCTATCAGTTTATGCCCATTGATTGTATTGAACCATCTCATCAGGATCATATTCTTCTATTTCATTTTCCAAGTGGGTTTGAAGCAATGAGCTGATGGGGCATTTTTCCACACAGACGAAGCATATAGGCTCGGTTATTTGTATCACATGTTGTTATTTTAATTAGATCTTGGTATGTTTCTTTAATAGAAATGAAATTCAGAAACAATTTAATGTTTTGGTGGTAAATGCACACACATACAGTATGTGTTCCTGATGATCCTGCAAGTATACACTGTTTTGGTTGAAGAGAAGCAACTTTTGAGAATCCTACTTTGTCTTCAGGATACATTAAAAAAAAAAAAAAGTAGAGAGAGAGAGAGAGAGAGAGAGAATACAGTTCAGTTAAATTACTTAAAAGAAGATGCTTTTGTTCATGGGTATTTTTGGTGGTGCTCACTTTATCTTTTTTCCCCCAGGCATTATTCTTGTGTTTTCATCATCCAAATAAAATCTCTCTACTCTTTGCACGGTATCATGTGGCAATGTCTTTCCTCTTTCCTGCTCAGCCATCGATAAAATACCCTTCTTCATTAAAAGTTGGTGGCACAAGAGCAAGTAACTGTATTTTTCACGATTATTTGCATATTCAATTTTCTGTTTCATTTTGTCCATGAGTTGGAATTCTAAAAAATAGAACCACTTTTCATTCCCTGTAACTATACAACGCAAAAATGGCTTCCTTTTACACTGTCGAATGAGCAAAATTTCAGATTTTTTTTGCACTTTTCTATTTGCCTGTTGTTCAACTTGTGGTACCCATCTACCAGTCTCCTGAATCTTTCTTATCTCTCATAGCCAATTGGAAACAGCTTGTTGACTAACACCCAATTGCTCGGCAAGTCGTTTTTGTGTTTGTGAATATCTTCATTGAACAATGCTTCCAATTCCACATCTTCATATTTTTTTGGCAGTTTCCCACGTTCCTTATTCGTAACATCGAAGCCACCATTTTTGAAATGCCAAAACCATCATTCACACACATCTTGCGATGGAGCATGTTCACCATAAGCTTCTCTAAGTAACTGGTACGATTCAGCACCAGTTTTCTTCAAATGAATATAAAAAATTATCTCTGCCTGTGAATCCTCTTTGTTCGGTACAAATTTCAACATATCGAACAAACACAACAACGCTACGCACACCTGGTTGCATTTTATCACTCGTGTGAGTGTCTTTCACTTGTTTATGATACAACAAAATGGCACAATGTCAAATCTTTATAGCACACACTGCATTGGTGCGACATCTGTTGTCTGAAATCTGCATTTTATACTTTTACACTTGGTAGATCTTTTGTAATTAACTGGATTGCCTGTCCCACACCTGTGACATAAGAAACCATGTGATGGGTGGCACCTGACAATTGAGCTATGGGATTCCTAAACTAGATGTGCAATAATAGATATATTCACAGTTGAAGCTGATTTTCAATCTACTTATTGTAAAAGTTCATTGCCCCAAAAGGAGACTGCAATGTAGTGCATTTTTTTTATCTAAAAATACATAGACTTGCAGTACTAGGCCATGTTGTACATTTATTTCAGTTCATTGGGCTATTTTGTTTATGAACAATCTGTTCAGTTTCCATCATAATGAAAGTGCATGTGGCAAAAAACATATCTAGCACAAAACGAAACACAAGAGTTTAAAAAAAATCATTACCTTCACAGAAACATCACTTGCTACCTGGTTACTGTCATTGTGGACACAAATATAGCTTGAGAAGGTTTCGCCAAGATAAATATTTCTGAAAATAAAGAAAAAAAAGCTTCTAACTGCTTTGGTAACACATCTCATCAGCCATAAAACACTGGTGCTACATATCTTTTTGGACATAAAATTCATATATATAAGAAGTGAAAAGCAAACAATGGAAAATCCAGAATGGAATGTAACAATATTATGAAAAGGAAAGTTGCCACTCACCATATAGCAGAGACACTGAGTCACAGATAGGCACAACAAAAAGACTGTCACAAATAAATAAAGCTTTCGGCCATTAAGGCCTTCGTCAAAAATAGACTTAGACACACACAACACACACACACATATGCAAATGCAACTCACACACATGACTGTAGTCTCAGGCAACTGAAACCACACTGCAAGCAGCAGCACCTGTGAACGATGGGCGTGACAACTGGGTGGGGGTAAGGAGGAGGCTGGGGTGGGGAGGGGGAGGGATAGTAAGGCCTGGGCGGTTGACAGTGAAGTGCTGCAGGTTAGATGGAGGGATTGGGGGGGGGGGGGGGAAGTAGTGGAAAACAAGTGACGTAAAAAGATAGTGTGATGGTGGAACGACAGCTGTGTATTTCTGGAATGGGAACAGGCAAGGGGATGGATGGGTGAGGACAGTGACTAACAAAGGTTGAGGCCAGGAGGGTTACGGGAATGTAGGATGTATTGCAGGGAGAGTTCCCACCTGTGCAATTCAGAAAAGCTATTTTTGGTGGAAAGGATCCATATGGCACAGGCTGTGAAGCAGTCATTGAAATGAAGAATGTCATGTTTGGCAGCGTGTTCAGCAACAGACTGGTCCCCTTGTTTCTTGACCACTGTTTGTCAGTGGCCATTCATGCAGATGGACAGCTTGTTGGTTGTCATGTCCACATAGAATGCAGCACAGTGGTCATAACTTAGCTTATAGATCACATGACTAGTTTCACAAGTGGTCTTACCTTTGATGGTATAGGTGATGTTAGTGACCAGACTGGAGTAGGTGATGGTGGGAGGATGTATGGGACAGGTCTTGCATCTAGGTCTCTTACGGGGATGTGAGCCGTGAGGTAAGGGGTTGGGAGCAAGGGTTGTGTAAGGATAGATGAGTATATTGTGTAGGTTCGGTGGACGGCGGAATACCACTGTGGAAGGGGTTGGAGTTGATTTGGGGGAAGAGACCAAACAGCAAGGTCATCGGTCTCAGTGGATTAGGGAAGGATGGGTGAGGAAGTTGTCCATGCCCTGTCAGAGGAACCATCCCGGCATTTTCCTGAAATGATTTAGGGAAATCACGGAAAACCCAAATCAGGATGGCTGAAAGCGGGATTGAATTGTTGTCCTCCCGAATGTGAGGTGGGAGGAGTGGGAAGGATAGTGGGCGGATGCACTATTTTTGACAAAGGCCTTGCTGACCAAAAGCTTATTTTGTGACAGTCGTTTTTGTTGTGGCTATCTGTGACTCAGCATCTCCGCTATATGACAAGTAGCACTATCCTTTTCATAATATTGTTACATTTCATATTGGGTTTTCCACTGTTAGAAGTGACATAACCTGTTTTATTAAAAAGTAGTTCAGCATTGACTTACAAAGCCTGCATCTATTTGCTACAAATATAGACTCCTACTAGGTAATAACAGCATAATCGTTAAAGAAAAATATTAACTTTCACAATACCAAAACTGATAAAAACGCGCCCCAGATATATAAGCCACAGAGGTCTTTATTGATACTCAACAAAGCATTTAACACAAAGTTCACACCAAGAACTGCAGTTAGTACTGAGTTAGTGACATAAGCCAGTCGTTCAAGAAAACTTGTAATTACAATATTGTAATGAAATTTTTGGTTGTGCAAAATATGTAATATTATCCTTGCTCTTCAACTAGGAAAACATCTGAGAACAGCTGACTAGCAGAATGTAATGCGTTTTATATAGATCTACTCTTTGTAGTTCTCGAGTTAAAAAAAAGCTTGCTTATAATTCTACTGACCGACAATAGATTCTTTAACGAACAAAAGATCATATCCACTGTAACTTTTTATAAAAAATGTAAATGTCAAGAAAGTTTTTCCTTGGAAAATACATAGAACAGCAGTTTATCAGCAGATTGCTCTATCTGCAAGCAAATACTATTTAAAAAGTTATCATGTCCTTTGAATCATACAGACATACCAATTATTCCATCAGAATATCTACTTCTACACTTACATGCATATTCCACAAGCTATTGTATGGTGCACTATTAGTCATTTCCTTTCCTGTTCCACTTACAAAGAGAACCAGGGAAAAACAACTGTCTATATGCCTTTGTAGAGCCCAATTTCTCTTATGTTATCTTTGTGGTCCTTGACAAAATGTACACTGGCAGCTGTAGAATCATTGTGCAGTCAGCTTTGAAAGTTGGTCTCTGAATTTTCTCAATAGTGTCGAAAAGAATTTCACCTTCCCTCCAGCGATTCCCATTTGAGTATCATGAGTATCTGTATCATGAGTGCTGACTGACCATACCTGTAACAAATCCAGCAGCCTACCTCTGAACTGCTTCAGTGTCTTCCTTTAATCTAATCTAGTGGGGATACCACACACTTTAGCAGTACTCCAGAATGGGTCACACTAGTATTCTGTATGCTGTCTTCTTTACGGATGAACCACACTTTCTGAAAATTCTGCCAATAAACTGAAGCCAACCACTTGCTTTACCTACTACAACTCTTACATGCTTATTTCATTCCATATCGCTCTGCAACATTATGCCTACATATTTAATCGATGTGACTGTGTCAAGCAGCACACTATTAATGCTGTATTTGAACATTATGTAATTGTTCTGCCAACTCATCTGCATTAACTTACAATTTTCTACATTTAGAGCTAGCTGCTATTTATCGCAACGACTAGAAATATTGTCCAAATTGTCTAGTATCCTCCTACAGTCATTCAATGATGATACCTTTCTGTATATTATAGTATCATCAGCAAACAGCCGCAGATTGCTCCTCACCCTGTCTGTCAGATTATTTATGTATATAGAGAATAAAAGTGACCCTATCACACTCCCCTGGGGCACACCAGAAGACAACCTTGTATCTAATAAACACTTGCCATCAAGGACAACATACTATATTATATTATTTAGGAAGTCTTTGCATCCCTCACATATCTGGGAACCTATTCTGTAAGCTCATACCTTTGTTAATAGTCTGCATTGGAGAACTATGTCATATGATTTTTGGAAACTTAAAGAGTATGGAATCTGCCTGTTGCCCCTTCTTCCATTGTTCGCAGGATAACGTCAGAAAATGGTAAGCTCACTAAATCCGTGCTGATTTGGGGACAGAAGCTTTTCCATCTGCAGGAAATTTATTATGCTGAAACTGAGAATATCTACGAGGATTCTGTGGCAAACAAATGTTAAGGATATTGGTCTGTAATTTTGCGGGTCCATTCTTTTACTCTTCTTATACAGGAGTTACAATGAATGCAAGCTAAGGGACTAATGCAGTAGAGGATTCTCTGTAAAACTGAAATGAGATTCCTTCTGGACCTGGTGCCTTATTTGTTTTCAGCTCTCTTAGCTGCTTCTCTATGCCAAGGATGCCTGTTACTATGTCCTCCATAAGGAAGTCTGTGCAATGGTCAGATGTTGGTATGTTTGAACAATCCTTCAGTGCGAATGATTTCTTAAATATGAAATTTAAAACTTCAGCTTTCCTTTTGCTATCTTGTATTGTCACACTAGACTAGTCAATGAGTGGCTGGATACAAGCCTTTGACCTGCTTAGCAATTTTATGTAGGATCAGATTTTTCTTGATGGTATGACGGTGGTCGTAGATGTATGTTTTGCGCACTGGTCTTTTTACTGCCACATGAATCCACACTAACTTTAGCCTGTTGTCATTTACACATTCTGTTTTGAACCAAGAGAGTAACAGTTTATGCTTCCTCAGCATTTTCCAAATTTTGTGATTAAACTGCGGTGGGTCTTTTCCATGCTTAATCAACCTACTATGCTCATACTTCTCCTCCAGAGCACAATTTACTATAGATTTAAACTTAATCCATCATTACTCTATGTTCATCATACTGGAACTAAATGATGTCCATTTAGTGTAGGATAACAACAACTGCTTATATGCTCCTTCTAGAAAAAAATGCTCTTCTAGACTTCTTGATTGATTTATTAACTTCAGTAACCACTGTTGCTATGATGCCATCATGATCACTAAGCCCTGCCTCTATACTGTTGCCATCAATAAGGTCATGCCTGTTTGTAGCTGCAAGGCCTAAAATATTTTCACTGCATGTGGGCTCTCAAACTAATCCTTCAAGACAGTTTTCCTAAAGCTGTGTTCAAAAGAACTTCAGAATATATTATATAGATCCCACGATATTGATGGAAATTAACACAAATGTGACGATCAGAAAGTGTTTATGTAAACACACTCTACATATATGTAGACTATTTTTCTACATGTTAACAATGACAACTGAATCATTTTTCATCATGTTGTACCAGCTTTCTTATTCCATTCTTACCTCAACACAAAAATGTCTGCAGTCTGTCTATTAAGCCAATATCATCATGGTCTCCTACAGTTCCATAGCCAAGAAACCCACAGGATGTCATGTTACTGGGGACAACAATCGATGTGGCTGCACACAGAGAGACATTCAATGCCGGCTTACCTGAACCCATGAAGCTTCATTGTAACAGCCCCTGATTTGTCATATAATAACTTCTTGAGGAAAAGAAGATTAATTTTCTCTGATCTGTAAGATTCTTTAGGGGTATAAAGGTAACAGAAAGTAGTACTGACATTAAATCAGGAGGCATGCTTTGATTACAGTGTACCACAAATCATAATAGCCACATATATTTTAGTCTTATTATCAATTACATCATTTTAACAATCACCACAGGTGAGAATACTTCTCTAAAACAGTTTTCAATACAAAGGTTTTGAAGCATTTCTGGAAGTTTTCTGTTTTCAGAAAAATACCAATTATGCTGAAACTTCCTGAAAGTAAAATCATGTGCTGGACTGAGGCTCAAACTTGGAACATTTGTCTATTCCAGGCAAGTGCTTTACCAACTGGGCTACCCAAGCACAACTCTTGACCCATCCCCACAGATTTACTTCCCCCCATGCCTCGCCTCGTACCTCCCAGACTTCACAGAAGTTCTCCTGCAGAACTTGCACGTCTAATACTCTTGGATGAAATGATATTGCGGGGACATGGCTTAGCCACAGCCTGGGGGATGTTTCCAGAATGAAATTTTTACTCTGCAGCAGAGAGAGAGCTGATAAGAAATCTGCCAGGAAGCAAGATGATGGCGAAAGTTGTCAGAAATTTGTAAAAAGCTGTAAAAAGTTTGATGTGTAAAGCATACGACAACTTTCACTGTCATACCTTAGCAAAAGCTCTTGCTGAGAACCTGACAAATTTCTGGTCCTAAGTGAAATTGCTGAGTTGGCCAAAGGCTTGTTCACCAGTCTGGTGTGGCAATAGAAGACAGCAAAAGTAGTTTTAAAATTCAGGTTTAAGAAGCCATTCTGTCTGAGGATTGTACAAACATTACATAGTTTGACCATTGCAGACACACCCGTATGGAAGACATAGTAATAGGTATCCCTGGCATAGAGAAGCATATGAAAGAGCTGACAACAAATAAGTCACCAGGTCTGGACGGACTCTCAATTCAGTTTTACGGAGAGTACTCGACGGTGTTAGTCCCTTAGTTAGGTTGTATCATAAATCTCTTGCCCAGAGCAAAGTCCCAAGCAACTGGAGAAAAGAAGAGGTGACTCTCATATACAAGAAGGGTAAAATAAACGGACCCATAAAATTACAGATCAACGTCCTTAATATCAATCTACTGCATACACTGAGTTCAGATATAATAGATTTTCTTGAGAAAGAAAGCTTCCATCCACAAATCAGTACGTATTTAGGAAACGTCACTCATGCAAAACTCAGCTTGCCATTTTCTCACATGACATCCTGTGCACCATGGATAAAGGGCATGAAGCAGATTCAATGTTCCTAGATTTCCAGAGACATTTGATGTGATGCCCCACCGCAAACTTTTAATGAAGGTCTGAACATTTGCAATCAGTTCCCAAATATGTAAATGGCTCGGAGACTTCTTATGTGATAGAACCCGGTGCATCGTCCTTGAAAGTTAGTGTTCACCAGAGACAAGGATATCATCAGGAGTGCACCGTGATATGATGGACAGATGAGCAGCAATCTCCAACTCTTGCTCATGATTGATGCTGAGGTGTGTGGGAAGGTGTCATTGAGTGACTAAGCTTGCTCTAAATGTAGAAAACTAAGTTAATGCAGATGAGTAGGAAAAACAATCTTGTAATGGTTGAATACAGATTGGTAGTGTGCTACTTGACACATGCTGATTAAATATCTAGGTGTAACGTTGCAAGCCAGTATGAAATGGAATGAGCTTATAAGTGTGACAGTAGGGAAAGTGAATAGCCAACTACGGTTTATGAGAATAATTTTAGAATAGTGTAATTCATCTATAAAGAAGATCAGTTATAGAACACAAGTGTGACACATTCTTGAATACTATTTGAATGTTTGTGATCCCCAGCAGGATGGATTGAAGGAAATCATCATAGCAATTCAGAAGCGAGCCACTAAATTTGTTACTGGTAAGTCAATCAACACACAAGTATAACGGAGATACGTCATGAACTCTAATAGGAATCCCTGGAGGAAACACAACATTCTTTTCATGAAAATCTATTGAGAAAATTCAGAGAATCAGCATGCCAAGCTGACTGCGGAACGATTCTACAGCTGCCAATGTAAATTTCTCTTAACAACTACGAACAGAAGATATGAGAAATTAGGGCTCATATGAAGGCATACAGCAGCCATTTTTCCCTCGCTCTATTTGCAAGTGGAACAAGAAAGGGAATGATTAATAATGGTACAAGGTACCCTCCCCCATGCACCACACAGTGGTCTGCAGAATGTGTGTTTAGATGAGAGTATTTTGTAACCTATCTTCTTTGTATACTAGTATTCCATCAATTCATCAACTAACCGAAGTCTGACACCTGCTTTACATACAACTGAACGTATTTACATTCCATTTCATATTCTTACAAAATGTTACATCCAGGTATTTGTAATAGCTAAACAATTCCAACTGTGACTCTTTGATATTATAGTCTTAGGATACTACTACTTTTTATTTCATGAATATATAATTGTGAAGCACAATGCTAATCTTGTCAAGATCTGACTGAATATTTGTGCAGAATCAAACAATTGGAAGTTGAGGATGGAATAACAGCAATATGGAAAGGATAGATGGCTACTAACCACACAGAGGGGATGGTTGTTTGGTTGGTTGGCTGGTTTAAAAGAGGGGGCAAGGGACCAAACTATGAGGTCATCTGTCCCTTGTTCTTAATAAAACAATGCTAGAAGTGTGAGAATAAAACGGATGACACATATAACACAGAACGGGAAAAAAGCAAAAACCACAAGAACGAAGGAAAGGCAATGAACCCTAAAAGGAACAAAAGAGGACAAGAAAACAACAGAGAGACACTAGAAACAGAAGAAAGTAAAACAAGAAAGCAGATTACAGTGGCTGGCCGATCATGAGAATAAAAAGGAAAAGCCAGCCACTCTGCAACAAATCCACCCTAAAAGCACTAGGGTGAAGGACACAGAGGGACAGAGGACATGCGCTAAAACCTACATAGAAATATAAAACCCACTCTCACAAATAAAATGTAAAACTAAAGCTGCTGCTGACGCATCGTCACCCAACACCGAAGGTAGGGAGCTGGGAAAGTTAAAAGTCTGCCGAAGAGTGGCTAAAAGTGGGCAGTCCAGCAAGAGGTGGACGACTGTTATTTGAGAACCACAGTGACACAGAGGAGGGTCTTCGCGACTGAGTAGGTAACCATGCATTAGCCATGTATGGCCAATGCGGAGCTGGCAGACGACAACTAATTCCCTGTGAGAGGACTGCATGGAAGACATCCACACATTCATTGTCTCCTTAATGACACGAAGCTAGTTTTGTGTACTGTTATGCCATTCCGTCTCCCAAAGCCTGAAAACCCTGCAGTGTAAGACAGAATGCAGGTAAGCTTAGGAGATGCCCATCTCCAGAAGCGGTTTCCGCATTGCCTGTTTGGCCAGCCTGTCAGCAAGTTCGTTGCTGGGATTCTGACGTGTCCTGGTGTCCACACAAACACCACTGAACAATGGGACCATTCCAGGGCATAGATGGACTCCTGGATGGACACTAGCAGTGGATGGTGAGGGTAGCACTGGTTGATAGCTTGTAGGCTGCTCAGTCAGTCAGTACACAAGAGAAATGACGCACGAAGGCATGAACAGATGTGCTCAAGAGCATGAGATATGACCGCCAGCTCTGCAGTGAAAGCACTGCAGCCACCTGGCAAGGAGTGCTGCTCAATATGTCCTCCATGAACAAGGTCACGCGCTATCGCGCGTCTATAAAAGCGAGCGAGCGCTGCTGAGCAGCTCATTCGCGCTGCTGCTGCTGCACAGGCAACTGCATTGAACGCTGCCACGATGCCTTATTACAGAAGATATTGCCGACGTTCAAGACAGACAATATATAAAACAATTGAAGATGTGGAGATGACAACATCAGCTGCAGACAAGAAAAAGAATACTATAAAATCTGTCGCAGCACACTCTCTACTGGATGGACCAGCAGTCTTCTGCTACCTACCAGCCCGGCCAACCGGCCCGGCCAACCGGCCCGGCCAACCGGCCCGGCCTACCGGCCCCACTAATACAATGTGGCAAGGATATGATGTGGCCAGGTCGTATCGTATGCTTTACCCAAGTCAAAGAAGACAGCAAACAGGTGTTGGCGTCCACAAAAGGCTGTTTGGATGGGAGACTCGAGTGACACAAGATTATCAGTGGTAGAGCGACTCTGGCGAAAGTCACCCTGACATGGAGCCAGTAGGCCATGTGACTCCATGACCCGACCCGGCCCGGCCTACCGGCCTACCGGCCCACCGGCCCACCGGCCCGGCCCAGCCTACTGGCCACAATTACACTGGAGGATGACGTCATCGTGAGACTGGTAAGGCATAGAACATTCAATGAGGCACTTTACACCTCAGTCACCTGATGCCATTCACATTTTGCCTGAGCAGTCTATATCCATTGCGTCCAAGGGTCTGGCGAGATCTAGGTCCTCAGTGGAAGCCAGAATCTTCACCCCACCCTCAGAGGCAGAGCTTGTAGGTAGTGGGGATGTGGGTGCCACTGCAATTTCCTTGGTCTTAGGGGTCTTATTTTTGGATTTCTCTCACTGCTCCTTGGGTTTCCTTGACTGGGAGGACTTCACTGGCTCAGTCTCCAGTACTGAGGACGAGCGTGAAGCCCTACGACCTGCTGCTTTTGAGCTCTTCAGCCACTGGTGGATGTCATCTTTCCCACAAGCAGAAACCTGGGAAGGGAGTGACCCAAAGGACCCCTTCCTAGTGAGAGAAGCCAAATAAGACTTACCGTATTTACTCGAATCCAAGCCACACTTTTTTCCCAGTTTTTGTAATCCAAAAAGCCGCCTGCGGCTTAGAATCGAGTGCAAAGTAAGCGGAAGTTCTGAAAAATGTTGGTAGGTGCCGCCACAACTAACTTCTGCCGTCGAATATATGTACGCTACACAGGCTTACTTTGCAGGCACAAAGATAAATACAGGCACCAAAACCTCTGCGTCAGTAAATTAATTTTTTTTTTTAAAAAGGGGGAAGATGAGCTTTTTTTCTCCGCCCTGAGTTTCGACCACTGCATTTTCATACATTATCCAACGAAGTAAATACAAATTCCGTATTGTTCATCTTTGAATGTGGCAGCATTTCAATGTACTACGAAAATCCGACTGGCAAGACTGTTTGGGTTTTTTGTCAATATGGCCAACTCTACAATCTGAATTTTTTCCTACCTGTGAGAAGAGATGGTTGCTAATAGGAACTTTTATGAATTGTGAATCACATGCAGTATTCTCTTCACCATAAGAATAATATGAATATAAACATTTTGCGATGTATTCTTTCATGTTTGCTGCTATCTCATTTAAATCCTGTCTGCCTAATAAACTACGAAACTAGAGTGAGACAACAACAAACGCGGAAGAATATACATATCATGTCATGTTTATATTCATATTATTCTCATACGTGATACAGTCAGAAATGAAGCACGGCAATTGACTAGATTTTTAAATCTAAGATGACTCTAATTTCTGTGCAGAATGTAATGTAATGCACTAAAGAGGCATCTGCAAAGATTTTCAAACGGGAAAATTTTCGCCAAACTCTCGTTCAGAACATCTCTCATACGCATTCTATTATTTGGTTCTTGTTGATCATTATCAAAGAAAGCAGCAGTGTAAGTAACAACAAATAGCAGTCTCTTGCCATTGCTTCGCTAATGAGACAATTCCTCTTTTTTTTTTTTTTTCATTGTAAGCGGCGGTAGCACGCACAAAAGCAAGCCACGCCGCGAGCGCCGACAGGCCGTAAACATTCATTATCAGAATGCAACAAACAATGCATGACACAGTACAGTAACGCATTTCCAGCTTAGAGTGACATAAACACCTATAACAAAGATAACGGCACTTATGAGATCAAAGAAAAATAAGCAATCAATTCAAACCAGACGAAGCACGTATAAATATGGACAGAACGCCTGATGCACAGCAATAGCTACCTGGTAATGCTCAACTGCTAAGCTTACGACTCGAACCAAACTACTGTAGCTGTATCATCATTCATTCGACCTATATTGTGTCTCATATTAAAATGGACCAACTTTGTTTCGATTTGGAGGTGTGGCCTAAAACTTTTCTCTCCTCTTGAATTTCAAGCCTCAAATTTCAGGTGTGGCTTAGATCTGGGAAATTTTTTTTCCCTTGATTTCGAGTCTCATTTTTCAGGTGCGGCTTAGATTCGAGTAAATACGGTACGCTTCTCCAGCTTAGAAGTGGGGACGAACGTCCCCAATGATTTGGGGAGAGAGGCGGGGGGGGGGGGGGGGGGGGGGGGGGGGTGTTGCTCCCAAAGTAGGTGGTGCGAGAGCAACAGGGAGGGAAATGCCCCCAACCATCATGGGGGCAGGTGTAGTCTTCTGGCTCTGAGAGGTGACTGGGGTTGGCGGAGCTGATGGTGCCACAACCGTTGTAGCAGTGGTGTAAGACAATGTCATACATACACGATGCAGGCGTTCAAATTTTCTCTTAGCCTCAGTGTAGGTCAGTTGGTCCAGGGTCTTGTACTCCATGATTTTCCTCACTTTCTGGAGAATCCTGCAGTTTGGCAAGCAAGGTGAATGGTGCTCTCCGCAGTTGACACAGATGGCGGGGAGGGGTGGGGGGGGGGGGGGGGGGGCACATGAAGCATTGAGATGTGATGGGTGTCCGCAATATCGACATGCATCACTGGAAGTACAGCGGGAAGACATACGACCGAACTTGCAACATTTAAACCATTGCATTGGGGGAGGAGTATAGGGTTTTACATCACAGTGGTAGACCATCACCTTGACCTTCTCGGGTAATCTATCACCCTCTAAGGCCAAGATGAAGGACCCTGGTGGACATGCCAGACAAAATGTATGCCTCGACACTCTAAATTGGCGTGTAGCTCATCGTCAGACTGCAAAAGAAGATCCTTGTGAAATATGATACCCTGGACCATATTTAAGCTCTTATCGGGTGTGATAGTAACAGAAACATCCCCCAGCTTGTCACAAGCGAGTAACGTCCATGACTGCAGAGGATGCTGTTTTGATCAAGACTGACCCAGATCTAATTTTGGACAATCCCTCCACATCCCCGAACTTGTCCTCTAAAAGCTCAACAAAAAACTGAGGCTTCATTGTCATGAAATATTCCTCATCAGCTCTTGAATATACAAGGTATCGGGGCAAATAAGATCCACTGCCATCCTTAGCCTGATGTTCCTCCCATGGTGTGGCCAGGGAGCAGAACGATTTGGGGTTGTACTTCTGTGCTTTGAATTGAGCATGTGAATGCTTAGAGGCTGCTGGTGTTTCACCACCAGCAAAAGATGATGGACTATGCTTCACTGCGTGTCATCCGCTCTGATGCCACCCACTTCGACCAGGGGGCCACCTCCACATAGGCGCCACCCAGCCACAGCAAAGGCCACCTGGCAGGATGGCCGTTGCCGGGAGCCCCGATGCCACAGGGGGATGGGAATCTACCCCTTGGCATACTTGGGGATTTAAAGGCACAGGCATCAGCAGAGCGATCCCTGTGTGGTCATGGGGCTACAACCAATAGGGTACACGGCAGCCCCACCACAACGACCTGGCTACCGTGCTGGATATGATGTGTAAAGAAGTCAATGGTCATTGTCGATGCAGAAATAGACACTGCATAGCGCATCGTGGAAAATGCACCCAGGAAGGTGTCCTCGCCCAAGACATGGAGAATTAGCAGGACTGAAATGCGATGACGAGAAAGTCGGCTAAAGATCTCAATGCACGATGGACACTATGCACCATGCAAGGCACCCTTCCCCAATTGGCTTGCTCTTCTGGAAAATGGAGGTCAAACCATACAGGGGACCATCACATAAAGGCTGAAACGTGTGAAACTCCTTTAGTCGCCTCCTACGACAGGAAGCAATACCTTGGGGCTATTCTTACCATCAGTCCCACAGGGGGGATAGGGGATGGTGAATCACAGACAGGCATGATGAATAAGAATGGTAAAATGCTTAAGCTTTTGGATCAGTTCCTTCTTCCAAAGCGCGCGCGCGCACACACACACACACACACACACACACACACACACACAGCACAAAAAAATAAATAAATAAAATAAAATTAATATCACACCAACACACACACACACACACACACAAATATGCATACACGAACAGACCACAGATACTTCAATAGTTACACTCATAAGTTTGGCAATAACATTCGGCAAAACATTTGACAGTCGACAACAGAAACCAAAACATTGCATTAAAACAAGCATTCAGTGCATAGTGCCGTGGAATGTGGAAAAAAACCGCAAATTGGTGTTCATAAGAAGAAGAACAACAACACCAAAAATGCAACAGGAGCGCAATATGTAAGAAATTGTCCACACAACCTGTAAGTACAGTTCAAAACATTACTACTTAATAGGAAATACCAACCACCAGAACTGTTTATAACCTCTAGGGACAGTGACAAAAATGTAAATAAAATAGCTAACAAATGTACATATTCCAGGCCACTGATGATGCCTTGCACAAAATAAAGGCAAAACGCGTATGGCACTAAAATTGTGTTTTATTCAGTTGCTGTCAGACGGTCCATAAGTAAAATTTATCAATATACCGTAATAGAGCTCAACTGATTCTTGCAGATGTTGTACCCATGTATTGCAGGAATACAAGCTTTTGTTCTCTTCCATTGTTTTCTTCTTTTTTGGGCTTGTCATTGTTTCTTAGTGTCCCCCAGCACATTCTTAATTTCTTCATTTATATAGCCATTGGAAATGAAAGCCTTTTTTAGGTAATCCATCTCTATCAGTGATTTGCTATAATCAAGTATGGCCTTTGCACTGTGTACCTGCTTCGTCGGAGATGAGTGTCACTTTCCTGGATGGTAGTTGATACAGGCGAGTTATCTCCCAAAGTGCCATCAAGTTTCTTCTGCAGGTTGACATGCAGAAATGGCAGTCAGTTGTTTTTCTTAACTTCTATGGTAAATTTAACATTTTTATGGATCTTATTGAAGTAGTCAAGGAATTCATCTGGAGACTCCACCACATACTGCTACATCACAAACATGTCATCAATGAATCTGTAAAAGTTCTTATGTGGATGAGGCACTGTCCTTACAAGGGAAGTGTTTTACTTTAAATACTCAGAACCACATGAAACTGTACTTAAAATATAAATCGCTTGTCCTAAAAACAGCAGTATGAGCAATTTGCATGCAAAACTTCGCATCTTACCACAAGAGACATCTGAATGCTAACCTATTCCAGGTCTACGAGAAGAACTTTGGGGGGGGGGGGGGGGGGGGGGGGGAATTTACAGGATCAAAAACACACACATTTATATTGTGACTTATTGTTACACTTCCCTCTACTTAATATAATTATGTAACTGATCAACAAACTTTTCCTACTGGTCTGATAGCATTACACAGCTATTCAAGTCTTCAAAGTACACGTGTGGGATTTCAATGAAGTGGAACAGAACGATATGCATATCTGACAAGTCACTTTATCACATTCAACATCACATCTGCATTCAAGCAGTCCAATATCAAACACCACACTAATTGCACTTTGAAATGATGCTATTGGTATGTTACTGTTGTAATCTGCCTTTTGCTAAGAATGTTGTAATGTATGCTTATACTTCTTTTCTTTTTTGTGTCATGGGTCTTCTGACCGGTTCGATGCGGCCCGCCACAAATTCCTCTCCGTGCCAACCTCTTCATTTCAGAATAGCACTTCCAATCTACATCCACAATGAATTCCAATCTCTGTCTTCCTCTTCAGTTTTTGCCCACTACAGCTCCCTCTAGTACCAAGGAAGTCATTCCCTCATGTCTTAACATATGTCCTATCATCTTGTTTCTTATCCTTATCAGTGTTTTCTGGCATATTCCTTTCCTCTCCGATTCTGCGCAGAACCTTCTCATTCCTTACCTGATTTGTCCACCTAATTTTCAACATTTGTCTGTAGCACCACATCTCAAATGCTTCAATTACAATCTGTTCTGGTTTTCCCGCAGTCCATGTTTCACTACCATACAATGCTGTTCTCCAGATGTACATTCTCAGAAATTTCTTCTTCAAATTAAGGTCCATGTTTGATACTAGTAGATTTCCCTTGGCCAGGAATGCACTTTTTGCGCCATTGCTATTTTGCTTTTGATGTCTCCTTGCTTCATCCGTCATTGGTTATTTTACTGCCTAGGTAGCAGAATTCTTTAACTTCCTCTTCTTCGTGACTATCAATCCAGAATTCTTTAACTTCCTCTTCTTCGTGACTATCAATCCTGATATTAAGTGTCTCTTTCGTCTTTCTTCGATTTACTCTCTATCCACATTCTATACGCATTAGATTGTTCATTGTAATTCTTCTTCACTTTCACTCAGGATAGCAATGACTGAGGTCTAAAATGTAGGGAAACACAGACTACTACTTACTATAAAGATAACATGCTAAGCTGGAGGCAGGCACAATTAAAAGACACTTACAAAAAAGTTGTCAGCCACAGCCTTTGTCAGAAATAGAGAAACACACACCATTCACTCACACAAGTAAGCACCCCTCATGCACACATGACCACCAACTCCAGCCAGATGATGATGATGTAGCCCAACCTTTTAATGATGAACCTCAGTTGAAGAGGCTATGAGTGTTCTGAATTCTCCACAATAGAGAGAAGCAGCTATGGAAAGTGAATTGAAGTAATTTTATCAAAATGAAGCTTCTGAATTGGTTAAAATACCAGAAAGGAAAAAACTGTTAAAGGCACAATAGGTGTTGTTGTTGTTGTTGTTGTTGTTGTCTTCAGTCCAGAGACATTTAATTCAGCTCTCCATGCTACTCCATCCTGTGCAAGCCTCAGCATCTCTGAATAACTACTGCAACCTACATCCTTCTGAATCTGCTTAGTGCATTCATCTCTTGATCAGCCTCTATGATTTTTACCCCCTACACTTCCCTCCAATACTAAACTGGTGACCCGTCAATGCCTCAGAACATGTCCTACCAACCGATCCCTTCTTCTAGTCAAGTTGTGCCACAAATTCCTCTTCTCCCCGATTCTATTCAGCACCTCCTCATTAATTATGTGATCTATCCATCTAATCTTCAGCATTCTTCTGTAGTCCCATATTTCAAAAGCTTCTAGTCTCTTCTTGTCTACACTGTTTATCATCCATGTTTCACTTCCATACACGGCTACACTCCATACGAATACTTTCAGAAACGACTTCCTCACACTTAAATCTCTACTTGATGTTAACAAATTTCTCTTCTTCAGAAATGCCTTCCTTGCCACAGCCAGTCTAACAGTTTATATCCTCTCTATTTTGACCATCATCAGTTATTTTGCTCCCCAAATAGAAAAACTCATCTACTAATTTAAGTGTCTCATTTCCTAATCTAATTCCTCGGCACCACCTGATTTAATTTGACTACATTTCATTATCCTTGTTTTACTTTTGTTGATGTTCATCTTATATCCTCCTTTCAAGACACTGTGCATTCTGTTCAGCTGCTCTTCCAGGTCCTTTGCTGTCTGACAGAATTACAATGTCGTCGGCAAACCTCAAAGTTTTCGTTTCTTCTCCATGGATTTTAATTCAACTCCATATTCTTCTTTTGTTTCTTTTACTGCTTGCTCAATATACAGACCGAATAACATCGGAGATAGGTTACAAGCCTGTCTCGCTCCCTTCCCAACCACTGCTTCCCTTTCATGCCCCTCGACTCTTACAACTGCTATTTGGTTCCTGTACAAACAGCCTTTTGCTCCCAGTATTTTACACCTGCCGACTTCAGAATTTGAAAGAGAGGATTGTCAAAGACTTTGCCTAAGTCTACGAATGCTAGAAATGTAGGTTTGCCTTTCCTTAACCTGTCTTCTGTGAGAAGTCGTAAGGTCAGTGTTGCCTTACATGTTCCAACATTTCTATGGAATTGAAACTGGCCTTCCCTGAGGTTGGCTTCTACCAGTTTTTTTCATTTGTCTGTAAAGAATTCATGTTAATACACTCCTGGAAATTGAAATAAGAACACCGTGAATTCATTGTCCCAGGAAGGGGAAACTTTATTGACACATTCCTGGGGTCAGATACATCACATGATCACACTGACAGAACCTCAGGCACATAGACACAGGCAACAGAGCATGCACAATGTCGGCACTAGTACAGTGCATATCCACCTTTCGCAGCAATGCAGGCTGCTATTCTCCCATGGAGACGATCGTAGAGATGCTGGATGTAGTCCTGTGGAACGGCTTGCCATGCCATTTCCACCTGGCACCTCAGTTGGACCAGCGTTCGTGCTGGACGTGCAGACCGCGTGAGACGACGCTTCATCGAGTCCCAAACATGCTCAATGGGGGACAGATCCGGAGATCTTGCTGGCCAGGGTAGTTGACTTACACCTTCTAGAGCACGTTGGGTGGCACGGGATACATGCGGACATGCATTGTCCTGTTGGAACAGCAAGTTCCCTTGCCGGTCTAGGAATGGTAGAACGATGGGTTCGATGACGGTTTGGATGTACCGTGCACTATTCAGTGTCCCCTCGACGATCACCAGTGGTGTACGGCCAGTGTAGGAGATCGCTCCCCACACCATGATGCCGGGTGTTGGCCCTGTGTGCCTCGGTCGTATGCAGTCCTGATTGTGGCGCTCACCTGCACGGCGCCAAACACGCATACAACCATCATTGGCACCAAGGCAGAAGCGACTCTCATCGTTGAAGATGACATGTCTCCATTCGTCCCTCCATTTACGCCTGTCGCGACACCACTGGAGGCGGGCTGCACGATGTTGGGGCGTGAGCGGAAGACGGCCTAACGGTGTGCGGGACCGTAGCCCAGCTTCATGGAGACGGTTGCGAATGGTCCTCGCCGATACCCCAGGAGCAACAGTGTCCCTAATTTGCTGGAAAGTTGCGGTGCGGTCCCCTATGGCACTGCGTAGTATCCTACGGTCTTGGCGTGCATCCGTGCGTCGCTGCGGTCCGGTCCCAGGTCGACGGGCACATGCATCTTCTGCCGACCACTGGCGACAACATCGATGTACTGTGGAGACCTCACGCCCCACGTGTTGAGCAATTCGGCGGTACGTCCACCCGGCCTCCCGCATGCCCACTATACGCCCTCGCTCAAAGTCCGTCAACTGCACATACGGTTCACGTCCACGCTGTCGCGGCATGCTACCAGTGTTAAAGACTGCGATGGAGCTCCGTATGCCACGGCAAACTGGCTGACACTGACGGCGGCGGTGCACAAATGCTGTGCAGCTAGCGCCATTCGACGGCCAACACCGCGGTTCCTGGTGTGTCCGCTGTGCCGTGCGTGTGATCATTGCTTGTACAGCCCTCTCGCAGTGTCCGGAACAAGTATGGTGGGTCTGACACACCGGTGTCAATGTGTTCTTTTTTTCATTTCCAGGAGTGTATTTTGCAACCATGACTTATTAAACTGACAGTTCGGTAATTTACACACCTGTCAACACCTGCTTTCTTTGGGGTTGGAATTATTATTTTCTTCTTGAAGTCTGAAGGCGTTTCACCTGTCTCATAGATCTTGGTCACCAGATGGAAGAGTTTTGTCAGGGCTGGCTCACCCCAGGCTATCAGTAGTTCTGATGTAATGTTATCTACTCCCAGGGCTTTGTATCAACATATGCCTTTCAGTGCTGTGTCAAGTTCTTCACACAGTATCATATCTACCATTTCATCCTCATCTACATCCTCTTCCATTTCAATAATACTGGCATCAAATACATCACCCCTGTATAGACCCCCTCTATATATTCCTTCCACCTTTCTGCTTTGCCTTCTTTTCTAAGGACTGGTTTTCCATCTGAATTCTTGATATTCATACAGGTGGTTCTCTTTTCTCCAAAGATCTCTGTAATTTTTCTGTAGGCATTGCGTTTATTACCCCTAGTGATATATGCTTCTACATCTTTACATTTGTCCTCTAGCCATCCTTGCTTAGCCATTTTGCACTTCCTCTCCATCTCATTTTTGAGGCATTTGTATTCCTTTTTGCCTGCATTTTTATATTTTCTTCTTTCATCAATTAAATTCATTATGTCTTCTGTTACCCAAGGATTTCTACTAGCCCTCATCTTTTTACCTACTTGATTCTCTGCTGCCTTCATTATTTCATCTCTCAAAGCTACCCATTCTTCTTCTGCTGTATTTCTTTCCCCTATTCTTGCAACCGTTCCCAAATGCTTTATCTGAAACTCTCTACAACCTCTGGTTCTTTCAGTTTATTGCTGTCACATCTGCTTAAATTTCTACCTTTTTGCAGTTTCTTCAGTTTTAGTCTACAAGTCATAATCAATAAACTGTGATCAGAGTCCACATCTGCCCCTGGAAATGTCTTGCAATTTAAAACCTGGTTCCTAAATCTCTGTCTTACCATTATATAATCTGAAACCTTCCTCTGTCTCCATCCCTCTTCCACGCATGCAACCTTCTTTCGTGATTCTTAAACTCAGTGTTAGCTATTGATTAAGTTATGTTCTGTGAAAAATTCTACTAGATAGCTTCCTCTTTCATTCCTTATCCCCACGCCATATCACCTACTACTTTTCCTTCTCTTCTTTTTCCTGCAATCAAATTCCAGTCCCCCATGACTATTAAATTTTCATCTCCCTTAATATCCGAATAATTTCTTTTATGACATCATACATTTCTTCAATCTCTTCATCATCTGCATAGTTAGTTGGCATATAAAGTTGAACTACTGTGGTAGGTATGGGCTTCACGTCTATCTTGGCTAAAATAATGCATTCACTATGCTGTTCGTAGTACCTACTGCTGCATTACCCCTATTTGATTTTGTAGTTATAACCCTGTATTCCCCTGACCAGAAGTCTTGTTCCTCCTGCCATTGAAATTCACTAATCCCCACTATATCTAACTTTAACCTATCCATTTCCCTTTTTAAATTTTCTAACATACCTGCCTGATTAAGGGATCTGACATTCCATGCTCCGATCTGTAGAATGCCAGTTTTGTTTCTCCTAGTAGCGACATCCTCCTGAGTAGTCCCTGCCCGGAGATCCAAAGGGGGGGGGGGGCTATTTTACCTCCGGAGTATTTTACCCAAGAGGTCACCATCATCATTTAACTATACAGTAAAGCTGTTGCCCTCAGGAAAAATTACAGCTGTAGTTTCCCTTGCTTTCAGCTGTCTGCAGTACCAGCACAGCAAGGCTGTTTTGGTTGATGTTACAGGACCAGATCAGTTGCCCCTGCAACTACTGAAAATGCTGCTGCCTCTCTTCATGAACGACAGGTTTGTGTGGCCTCTCAACAGATACCCCTCCATTGTGGTTGCGCTTACGGTATAGCTACGTGTATCCCTCAGGCACACAAGCCTCCCCACCAGCGGCAAGGTCCATGGTTCATGGGTGTTTAAAACAAACACACACACACACACACACACACACACACACACACACACAAAATATGCTGCGAGTGCAACACCAAAATACAAAGCATTACTTTCAGTCAAGGGATAATCACAAAAAGAAGGTATAGTCAAAGGGAAAAGTTTTCACCAGCAGTAAAATGCAAATCACTTAGATACCTTTCACACCTAGTAACAGAATATTTACTAATTCACCAAATGTGAAGGAAGACAGCTTACTCAAATGGGAAAGTAGATGAAGAAATATGTGTGACCCTGCCAGATGAAGCTGAAACGCTCACCTAGGAAAAGAGAAGATTTGACAATGAAAAGTATTTACAGATTGAAACAGAGTGGCTGCTGCTGGAACAGATGCCTGCACAAAACCTTGATAAAGATGAGTACGAAACAGCCTAAGATAGATCACAGTATCTGTTATACAATTAGTAAAGAGGGGGTCACAATAATGGCTGTATGGGTGGATGATTTCTTCATTCTACCTAAAGAAAAACATTAAATGAACAATTCTGAAAGACAACTAAAAACCAAATTTAATATGCATGGCCTAGGAGAGATAAAGCAATACTTGGATATGAAGAACATTAAAAACAAGAAGACAGAAGTGTTATGCATAGACCAATTATCATACATACAAAAAAATTTGTTAAAGTTTGGTATGAATGACGAGTGACTGCAAACCCATTACTACACCGCTGAAACCAGGAGCCAAATTAACAACCAAATAATAAGATGTAGAATGCAATGAAAATGTACCCTATGTACAGGCAATATGGAGCCTTTCTTATTTGTCACAATAATAATGTTGCTTTCACCACAAATTTTATAAGTAGATTCTGCAAAAGCCCAAGAAAGAAACACTGGAAAAATATTAAATGGATATTTAGATACCTAGAGGGAACAATAGACCGCAAATTAAGATAATATAAAATGGGAAACATAAAACTCAAGGGCTATAGTGATGGAGATTGGCAAATTGAGTTACAGGACATTCCATTACAGTATGTTGTTTTAGATTAATTGGAGGGCTTATATCCTGTTCCTGTAGAAGACACAAAACAGTAGCCATGAGCATTGTAAAAGCTGAGTACATTGCTATGTCACATGCAATTCAAGACACATTGTAGATCAGGACTCTAATAAGTGGGATAGAGCCTAATATCAGTATGGATTTCACCGAGATTTTCTGTGACAACAAGGGAGCTATAAATGGAACTAAAAATGATGTTACTAATGACAGAACCAAACACATTGATATAAAGCACCATTCTATTAGGTATCACATAGAGCAATGGAATACCGAAGTAAGAGTATTGATGCACAGAAGTGACGTCGGCTGACCTACTAACTAAATCCTAGAACAAGGGAAAATTTGAGAAAATAATGAAACAATATGGTTCGACATGTTAAAGTGACACTCAAAATTTTTTCAAAGGGGTGTGTTGGATATGTGTGAACAATATACACAGATAGAAAATAATACACCACCACAGAGGAGATGTGTGATATAAACAAAAGTTGGTAGGCATGTTTCTACATGCAAAAGATAATGTCTATAAAATTTCGTGCCAGTAGCGTAAGAGTCGTGCTAGTTGTGCCACTATGAAAAATCGAACAAAGTTTTTTTCTTTAAATACATGTTGTAATGGTTATGAGAGTCAGTAACCGTTCAGATTGAAACTGGTTCATTGATGTGAGTCAAGAATGCCTCACTGAGGTAGAATGTGGTTGTGCAATAGGGCATGGATGTTCCTTCTGTGATATTGCAGAAAGACTTGGCTGGAATGTAGCCACTGTACATGACTGCTGGCAATGGTAGTCATAAGAATGTGCAGTCACAAGGAGACCAGGCTCCAGACAGCCACGTGGCACTATCGTGAAGGATGACCACTGTGTTTGGTGTAACTGCTCTGAGGCATCATACTGCATCTGCAGCAGCATTTTGAGCAGAATTTGACACCACAGTGACACAATAAACTGTTACAAAGTGGTTACTTCCAGGAACCTCCAAGCCAGATGCTTTGTAGCGTGCATTCTACTGATCCCAAACAACTGCCATTTGTGAATTCAGTGTTGTCAAGCAAGAGCTCATTGGATGGTATACGGTGGAGGCCTGTTGAATTTTCTGAGGGAAGTTGGTTTTGCTTTGGTGCTGTGATTGCCGTGTGTCGATTAGCAGGAGGCCAATTGACAGCCTGCCACCAACCTGTCTGCAAGTTAGATACCCTGGACTTACAGATGGAGTTATGGTCTAGGGTGCAATTTTGAATGACAGCAGGAGCATAGTTGTGGTTATCCCATGTCACCTGACTGCAAATCTATAACATCAGTCTGGTGATTCGACCTGTTGTGCAGCTATTCATGAACTGTATTCCAGGGGTTGTTTTGCAACAGGGTAAAGCTTGCCCATATACTGCTGTTGTAATCTAACACACACTACTGAGTGTCACACGCTGCCTTGGCCTGCTTGATAATCAGATCTATCTCCAACTGAGCACATAAGGTACACCATCGGACAGTTCTAGTGTCATCTACAACCAGCATTAACCATACTAGTATTGATCGACCAAGTCCAACAGGTATGGAACTCCATCCCACAAACTGACATTCGGCACCTGTACAACACAATGCATGCAAATTTGCATGCTTGCATTCAACATTCTGGTGGTTACACCAGTTATTAATGTGACAGGGTTTCACATTTCAAAGGCTTATCTCACACTTACATTAACTTGTGACCTGTTATCTTGCAATGTTAATCACTTAAATATGTTACCTAGAGAAATGTAACATACTATGATAGTTGTTACTCACCATATGCGGAGATGCTGAGTCGTACATAGGCACAACAAAAAGACTATCACAATTAAAGCTTTGGGCCATGGGCCTTTGTCAACAACACCACACACACACACACACACACACACACACAATTGCAGTCTCAGGCAACTGAAAACACAGTGTGCAGGTGCACGCATATGTGTATCTATTGCTGACGAAGGCCCATGGCCAAAAGCTTTAATTGCGAGTGTCTTTTTGTTGTGCCTATCTGTGACTCAGCATCTCTGCTATATGGTGAGTAGCAACTTTCTCATAATATTGTTGCATTCCAGCCTGGATTTTCCATTGTTTGTTTTTTACTTAGAGAAATATATTTCCAAAATTTCATTACTTTGCATTAAATATTTCTGTTGTTGCAATTTTTTTCTGTCCATATATTTTGTATGTGTGTATATGTTGGCTGCACAGAGTGCCGTAAAGCTCCATGACTGTTTTGTATACTCTGCATTGTTACCTTAACTATGTACTGTAATGCGAGGCTCTTACATAATTATGGATATTAAAATATAGCTTGCCTTATTCATGCAATTTTGTATTCATAATTACTATTTTTTGTGCTCATTCTAACACTATTGCAGTCCAGTCACTGGTATATTCTACCCCATCAGAAGCAGGGCCAACTGTGACATTCGGTTAATGTGACTGCAATCACTGTATGACATTTACCAGGCTATGAGCACTGTGCAGCTTTGCTTTCATATGAAGGGGCGCTATGAGATTGTAGCCAAAGGCAAGAGACACCACCTACTTACAGATACTGCTCAGTACAACATAGCCAGCATTTAAAACAGCTTCGTAATTGGCACCATCTAGTTTCTCAGAGGGGTGGTGAGGGGTGAGGTCGGTGGGGTGGTGTGGGGTGGGGAGATGTGGGGTGGGGAGATGTGGAGTGGGGAGATGTGGAGTGGGGAGATGTGGAGTGGGGAGATGCGGAGTGGGGTAGGGAAAGGAGATGAGAAGTGGGCTGGGCTAGGGTGGGGAGATGAGAGGTGGGCTGTGCTGGGGTGGGAAGGGGAGATGAGAGGTGGGGGTGGGGAGGTGAGGGGTGGGGGTGGGGAGGTGAGGGGTGGGGGTGGGGAGGTGAGGGGTGGGGGTGGGGAGGTGAGGGGTGGGGGTGGGGAGGTGAGGGGTGGGGGTGGGGAGGTGAGGGTGGGGGTGGGGAGGTGAGGGTGGGGGTGAAGGGTGGGGGTAAGGGGTGGGGGTGAGGGGTGAGGGTGGGGAGGTGAGGGGTGTGGAGGTGAGGGAAGGTGCCACCCAAAGTCACCATGAATACTGATGCAACATTACTACTATTTACAACTATGGCCCCACTATTCAGATGGCTCTGATCCTCAAGTACGTTGTCTGAATGGATCACACCAGACTCTGGCATACAAACCAGCCTACGGATGGCCTTCATGGTGCTTGCGATTACTATTATCCTGCCTAACATGGTATTTTCTGGTGTCCTTTATTTGTAATAGACTGAACTCTGATGTGGCTTGGGTTGTACTTTGTGAATACTGACTGCAATTCAGTTGAACAGTTCTTTGTAACACCTTTTGTGTGTGTGTGTGTGTGTGTGTGTGTGTGTGTGTGTTATTGTGAATGAACTCCTCAGTGCAGGGGTGCAGATCACCTTTTACAAAAATCCATTTATACCTACCTATCCATTAATACCTAATGCACAATACAGTAAGTCATCAGAACACAAAATATTGGCTTTTTCTCTGCCTTTTTTTGTTCCTAAGTACAGCAGTGAGCTCAATAATGTGGAACGGAAAATTACTCATAGATGAAGGAAACCCGTGCTCTGAATGCCACCCTCACCTTCCCTTTTCACTGTATGTGTGTGTGATATAAACAGACACACATCTTAATGAGAGCTTTGAGCAGCCGCTGGTGAAGTATCAGTGCAGTAGGGAGTCGCATATTTAGCTTTCATATTTGTTTTGTAGTTTGATTCCTAATTTCTTTCCGAGTGTTTGTGCACTTGCATATTTAATTACATAAAATCCTTGCGTATTCTCGTATTTGAGAGGAGTTACATTTTTTATTGATATCTGTAAAATATAAATTCGCGGAGTCGTTAGTCAGTTGTTTGTTTTGGACAGCCAGTGCTTTCTGTTTATTTTGTAGTCAGTTAGCAGCAGACAGAGGCCAGTGCAGTTTCATCCGTGCTTGCAGAGTGATGTGTGCGAGCAGCAGTAGCAGAAACTAGTCATATATTCAGTTTTACGTACAAGTTCCGCAGGTTTAATTCAAATTACTTTGTGTGTTTGTGTGCTTGCGTGGTGAAATTTTTCGGATATTTGCAAATTTTCAAATTAGAAAGGGGTAGTATCAAATTTTAATAACAGTAGAGTGTAACATCACATAGGCGGTTGTCATTTGTACTAAGACAGGGGTAGGATTGCATTGTAATATCTACATAGTGGCGTAGTCATGGTCATTTGATTGCTTTCATCATAAGTAATTTTTCATACACCTTAGCTCAATCTGGTGCTGGTGACGCAACTGTGCAGTCACATATTGCTGTTTTATCTGTTGCAACTCTATACATCCAGATATTAGCAATAGGATGGATATGGTGTGTGCGTGCTGTGTGCAGCCGCAGGAGGAACTGGCCGTGGTTTGCGAGCAGCTGAGCGGCGTTGGGGATGCCCTCACCCCAGGGAGAGTGGCGGACTGCAACGCGTTCGAGTCACTCAAGGGGGAGGGTCAATGTGGAGGCTGACTGGCTGGCCTTGCCCGTTCATCCTGTCAGTGGGCAGGTGGCCGCTTCTTCAGCAGAGCCCGAGCAGGCACACGGGGGCAAAGGCTTGCTGGTATTGGGAGCTCCAACATTAGACGGATGATGGAGCCCCTTAGGGAAGTAGCATACAGGGCTGGAAAGAATTCCAACGTGCACTCGGTTTCTCTGCCGGGGGGCTTCATCCAAGATGTGGAAGTGGCCTTGCCTGCGGCTATCGCTCATACGGGGTGCAGTCGTCTGCAAGTAGTTGCTCATGTCAGCACCAATAATGCCTGTCACTTGGGTTCTGAGGCGATCCTTAGTTCGTACAGGTGGCTGGCGGATTTGGTGAAGACCGCTGGCCTCGCACGCGGGGTGCAAGCAGAGCTCTCTATTTGCAGCATCGTTCCCAGAGTGGATCGGGGTTCTTTGGTTTGGAGATGAGTGGAGTGTCTCAACCAGAGGCTTCGTCGACTCTGTGACGGTCTTGGCTGCAGATTTCTAGACTTGTGCTATTGGGTGGGGAATTGTAGGTTGCCCCTAGATAGGTCAGGGGTGCACTACACAAAGGAAGCGGCTACTCGGGTAGCAGAGTACTTGTGGCGTGGACATGGGGGATTTTAGGCTAGGCAGTAGTGCGAGGTGTCCTGATGAACACTCACCAGTTGACGTGCAGGCAGGGAAATCTGGACATGCTCAGTGTAAAGACACTTCAGCTATCAAGATACTGGCAGTAAATTTTCAGTGTTCAGAATAAAGTTCCTGAATTTACTGCCCTCCACGAAGCATGTGGCGCACAAATCATTCTCGGGACTGAGACATGGCTGAAGCCTGAGATAGGAAGTCCTGAAATATTTAGTGAGGGTTGGAATGTGTATCGGAAAGACAGATTAGACACCGTAGGAGGTGGTGCCTTCATTGCAGTTGACAAAAATATTGTGTCTATTGAGGTCGAAGTAGAGTGTGATTGTTAAGTTATCTGGACACGTTTAACAGGGCTAGGAGAAATAAAGTTAATTGTTGGATGTTCTTTTCATGAATCGCTACTGAGGAAATTTAGAGAACCAGCATTTGAGGCTGACTGCAGTACAGTTTTACTGCCGCCAACTTATATTTCGCGGAAAGACCACAAAGATAAGATAAGAGAGATTAGGGCTCATACAGAGGCATGTAGGCAGTCATTTTTCCCTCGTTCTGTTGGGAGTGGAACAGGGAGAGAAGATGCTAGTTGTGGTACGAGGTACCCTCCGCCACGCACCGTATGGTGGATTGCGGAGTATGTATGTAGATGTTGATGTAGAGATACTATGGGTAAGACAAATAGAACATGAAAATAATTAACTATGCACACAAATTCACACTTAAAAACGTCAATGTACAGTTTGAAAAATAGCAGTCCTGGTTGTCACAAGAAACAAAACTTTATGAGAGCAGGCTGCACAATGTTAACCTAGATCAATATTTACCCAAAACTTTGTGGTAACAGGAGAAACTGTCCAGCAGCTAGTGTCTCAACACTTGATACAGAAGTAATGTCATGCTTCAGATCATTGTTGAACAGGTTTCCTGGCAGATCTTTCGCATCACTTGTCACTATTAATGGACTTGATAAAGTTGGTCTTGTAAGTCGCATAACTGTAAGGAAGAACAAAAAAATATTAGATAAGAATACCGACAGCAGAAATTACTGCACCAAATATGCAATAAAATATTGAAATTTGTGGCATGGTGTTTAGTATAATCACAACAAACTTTAACGGACTGTTATCTCAGATTGTGTTGACCCTACACAGTCTGGAGCTTGAACTGTACAATTTGAGAACGATACAATTTTACCATTGTGCCACAGAAGAAGTTCAATGAATATTCTCACATCTATTTGTTACTTTGTTGTACAAATATATAAAAAATATACATAATACATATTGGGGAATAAGTGGTAGTTATTCTGTGTTAACCCTTGATTGGGTGCATCTATATGTAAAGCATGCCAACCACAAATAACATTGTCTTGTACCACAAATAACATTGTCTTGTACTGTTCTATTGTTGTTTTACAATTGTAAGCCTCTATCTATTCCTTCACTATAGCTTCAGCTAAAACAGTGCTAAGTTGTGCTGTCATACATGCAAGTGAGCAGCGATAATATAAAGTAGGTGAGAAAAACTTTATGATCCGTGCAAGGAAAGATCCACATTCCCACCCAGCAGCAATAACTCACAATGAGGCAGTTGTCTGCAATCTAATTATAGTTGGAGTTAACGTTGATTGAGTCACTGTATGTGGCAACAGAACAATATAATGACAGTTCATTTTATACTTGTTTAATTAAAGAGTGATATAGCTCATATAATGTAACTTTATTTTATCATTTTTGAATTAAACCAAGATTAAACAGTAATTTTGCTCATACATGCTTCTCTTGGTAGCATAAAAACAGCTATTCTTTACATAAGTACAAAGTGCACCACACGTCTGCTCGTATTGTATAAAATGGCACACCCAGTTGAGGATTAAGAACCAGACTAATTACCAAAATGCTACAAACATACCAATGAAAATCCTTTTCAAACATGACAATAACTCCTTTATGATAACTTTGGTGCATGATGTTTCTTTTCCTTACACAGTCAGTAATCTTACAACAAAGTGAAACTATAAACATACAATCACTTTTGAATAACTGAGAATTGCCACACAAGGATAGAGATTGTTGCTGCTATTATCCGTTTAGTTACTGTAGTGGCACTACCATTCGGGATAGGAAAAGTCAGTTTTGGTGCAATATTTTTGAGCGCGCAAGTTACAGTCAGGCGCGGGCCTTTTTACAGTTACGCTCAAAAACAGCTGCAAAATTAAATGGAGGCCACAGGGGCATAAAACCGCCAGAAAAAGTACACACAGTGTTTTGCATGGCGCAAGTCACAGGCAGAAGAGGCCCACTGGCCATAGTAAGTGTTATGAGTACGCGATGGAGAGTGGCGCATTTAGCAAAACATAGGTGCACAGCCACATGTAAATAGGTGCCAGTTCACTAACAAAGCATTCAAGTGTGACAGCTCTCCTGGATGGCGGGGCATATCACACCACCGGCTACACACAGCAGCAGATGGGGTGCTAGCGTTCCAGTCCACGGCAGGTCATTGGTTCAATCCTCTGAGGCCAATGCAGGGTCCGTAGCCAGCCAGCGGGCCACGCCACGGCTTGCTACTGCGGGCAGTCTTGTTGGCTCCCAACACATGCCGGAGGCATCCCAAGGCAAGGGCCGTAGATTCGGATGCCGGATCGTGGGTGCTTGTTGTCACTACGATCTTAACCACGACAGTGAAGAAGCACGCAGTGCGGTTCCCAGCGAACGCCGCTGAGGCAGGGATGAAGACCATTGAGTCGACTGCCAGCGCATCCTGACGTCGCGGCTGTACAAGGCCGACATACAGCGGAGTGTTGCACGGGTCACTGAGGCAGCCATTCCGTGCCAAGCTGTTTCACAGACAGCAAAGTGGTGTCCTCAACATTGTGGGACCCGGTGGCGCAGACTGAGGTGAATGCGGCACTGTAGTTGTAAACAATAAATCACTTGGAAAGCTCGGACAAGTATTAATAAGGTGCCTTCTCCCTCTTCCCACTACATTTGGTGT
The DNA here is from genome assembly GCF_023864275.1 of Schistocerca cancellata. NCBI lineage: Eukaryota > Metazoa > Arthropoda > Insecta > Orthoptera > Acrididae > Schistocerca > Schistocerca cancellata. Next base: position 349,014,442 of record NC_064631.1, on the reverse strand, counting down.
TGCTGTTACATTCAGTGTCAGAAGTTGCTACTACATTACACATTAAAGCTGTAAACTTACTTTTAAACAATAATTTTTTGACACCTTATTCTTGCACAGGGATGATATTATAATGATTCAAGGCTGTCACAAATGAAGTAATTAATGTTTTCTGTCCAACCAGGTCTTTTAGTCTAATCTAGATCACAACTGGTATCTTTTTGTTTGACATCATTAGTGTCTGCTGTCTATTAGATAGTTTACTAGACATTAATGAAGAGTTAAACACCCACTGTATATTACAAATAGCTCAAAACCTAAAAGCTTGTATACTTCAATTCGAATGTAAAATGAGCTGAGTGTTAGGTGTAACAAATATTCACTAAATAATGATGTGTCATATAAAAAGATAATAGCTACCCGAGAGAAAGCCACTGCATTATTTACATTTTGTGTATGTGTATATCAGATTACACTTTACTTAAAAGAATTATAGTAAAAGAAAATTATATCATCTTAATATGAAATAATGATTGATAATACATAACTGTTGTGGTATCCAGTCCAAAGATTGGTTTGATGCAGCTTTCCATGCGAGCCTATTCTATGCAAGCTCTTTCATATATGAATAACCACTACACCTTACATACACTTGAACCTGCTTAATTACTGATCTCCAATTTTATCCCATACACTTACCATCATTGCCAAATAGACAATTCCTTGATGCCTCGAGATGGGTTTTATCAATCAATCCCTTATTTTAGTCAAGTTGTACCATAAATTTCTTTTTGCCTCAATTCAGTTCAGTACCTACTGATCAGTTATTCACTTTACTCATCTTATCAGCATTTTTCTATAGCTTCATATTTCAAAAGCTTCTGATTTCTTCTTATCTGAACTGCTTGTCATCCTCATTTCACTTCCATACAACACTGCACTACATACAAATGCCTTCACAAAAGACTTCCTAACATGAGATATTAACAATTTTTTTTTTTTCAGAAATGATTTTCTTGCTCTTGCCAGTCTCCATTTTACACCCTTTCTAATTTGGCCCTCACCAATTATTTTGCAACCTGTATAGCAAAACTCATCTACATCTTTTAGTGTCTCATCTTCTGGTCTAATTCGCCTAGCATTGCCCGATTTAATTTGACCACACTCCATTACCCTTGTTTTACTGTTATTGATGTCAATCTTACCAACTCTTTTTAAGACATTCTAATTCCATTCAGCTGCTCTACCAAGTCCTTTTCTGTTTCTGACATTATTACAATATTGTCTGCAAACCTCAAAGTTTTTATTTCTTCTCCTTGGTTACCTTTACTGCTTGCTCAACATACATGCTGAATAACATCAGGAAATCATTACAAACCTATCTCACATCCTTCTCAAGAATTGCTTGTCTTTCATCACCCCCAACTCTTATAACTGTAGTCTGGTTTCTACAGAATTTGTAAGTAACCTTTCACTCCATTTATTTTATCACTGATACCTTCAAAATTTCGAACACTGTCTTGCTGTTAATACTGTCAAAAACTCACTCTAAACCAATAACCTGTCTGGTTAGTATCAACTCAACTCAGTTGTTACCCTATTTCTCCAGAATTGAAAATGATCTTCCCAAACATCAGCTTCTTCTGCAAACATTTCATGTTAGTATTTTGTGATAATGACTTTTTATCTTATGGCTCAGTAGTATAAACACCTTCCAGCATATGCTTTCTTTGGAACTGAAATAATTACACTTTCCTGAAGTCTGACGGTATTTTGCCATACCTTGCACACCAAGTGGAATAGTTTTGTGAATATCTCCCAATTATCTCATTAATTCTGAGGGAATGACATCCACTCCAGGGGCTTTATTCAACTTACGTCTTTCAGTGTTCTCAATTTTCTCTCTCAGTATTGTATCTACCATCTCATCTTCATTTACTTCATCTTCCCTTATGACTGGGTTCCCATGCATGTTCTTGATTCATGAATATTCTTAATAGAAGCACATCTACATGTGAAATTAGCTCTGTTGAGTAGACAATACCAACAAGAACAAAGAATAACACAACAACATCCTTTCCCAAGGCTTTAGTTACCAACCACCACAACCAGAAATAAGGAACTTCTCCCTCAAAGTCTCTCTCATCCTTCCCAACTTAGTATTCTGCCACCCACCCAACATACAAACTCTCACACTAGTCAAGCTGCAGTGACAGTAAAATCTAAATGGCCATGCAATGTAACCACGTAAGTCAATGCATTTATTTGCAATCTGTTGTTACTCTACACAAGACATCATCAACAGCTCAACAATGTTTTCATTCTCGTTTATGCACCTATTAATCACCCAATGCCTCAATACATGCACTGATTCAGCTGGGAAGGGTGTCATGAGCCGTTGAACAATCTCCTGAGACAAGCTGTCCCATAACTGTTGGAACTTGTCCTTAACATACTGGATACTTGCAATGGAACGGAATCGGCATCCGAGGTAGTCCCTCACATTCTACTGGGGCCAGATCTGGGAACCCTGATGGCCATGACAGTACCTAAACACCACACAGACAGTTCATTGAGACACATGCCATGCATGGACAAACACTGTCCTACTGAAAAATGGCACCATGATACTGTCACAGGACAGGTAAGCATATGAGAATACAGGACATCTGTGACATACTGCTGTGTCATCAGAGTTCCACCAATCACTACTAAACAGGACCTGAAGTCATACCCAATACTCTCCAAAACATTGAAAGCCTGGAACACCTCCACACAAGTTGCCACTATACTCGCTGACAATGGACATTCAGGGTAGTGCAGAACTGCAATTCATCACTGAACACAATGTGACACCATTAACTGGCTGTCCACATTTCCCCATCATCACTCCAAAAAAAGCCCTTTGTGTTATTGTGTTAATATAATTCTGTGCATGGGACATTAATTTCTTGGGTCAGATGCTACTAATATATGACCAAGGGTGTGAGTTTACCAAGAATGTTGAGACACAGAATGTTTCAGTAAGTCTGTTACTTGTTCTCACTTGACAGGTGCAGATGTGGAGTTATGATGTGCTTGGACTACAACAATCCTCTCTGATATCTGAATGCCCCAGAAATCTGGATATTGTATGACTGAGCAGCCAACAAAATGGATACCCACAATGAGGCCCCTTTCAGCACTTTCTGGTGCTGATAATGCTGTCTCACATGAGTAAATGGCATCTCCGTGTCCTTCACAGTTACCACTCGGTATCTCTTGGTGCTCTTGCCTCATATATACCTTACCAAGCCTGGTAGCTACACTAAACATGAACCACATGAATACTCTCTGGTGGCCATTCTGCCTTTCACAGAGAATTGCATCTAACCTTTTACATACCCATTGATGATGTGTACCTGTATGAAGTTATGTTGACAATTGACCACGTTCTCAAGAAGCTTCATTTTTTTTGTCAGGCTGTGTGTATGGTGAGTTCTATATTTACTCCTTTCATTTTTATAGTCACCAATAACTCCTCAATATTGTGTTTTGTATTTACTACAATATGAAAAGAATAGCTTGCTACTCACCACACAGAAAAGGTGCTGAGTGGCAGGCAGACACATTGAAAAAAAGACTACCAGATATTATTAGCTATCAGAACTAGGTCTTTCATCAGATGTAGACAAAACAGAACACGTGTGTGTGTGTGTGTGTGTGGGGGGGGGGGGGGGGAGGGGGGGGGGGGGAGGAGAGTGCAGGCATGCACGGGCTCAGGCACTGGCCAACAGCTAATAGTGTCCAGCAGTCGTTAATCTATCCTTTTATCATTATTATTATTTCTCCCTATATTTTCCATTGTTTGTGTTTTGTATTTTAGAGTTCTTCAGAAGGATGTTGCTCACAAGTTCAGCAATGTTTTGAAATTAGTTTAGGTACATGTCAACTGCTCAACTCATCAACTATATAGTGATTGCTTATACTTTTTCTTTCCATTATTTGGACTCCAGTCACGACCTTCCAGTATCACAATAATTTAAAAATTTTACATGAAACACAATGGCAATTTTTACAGTATACATAAGAGATATGAAAAGTAGGTGCAGATTACTATGCACACATGTAGCTACTGACAATTAATGCCTGATGAATTCACATTTACACTGCAAAAACAAATCATACAAACTGAAACAGCTCCCATCAACTAAGCTCTAAATAAAAATTTCTGAAGTCTAGAATTGGCACTTTCACATGAGCATACCTAAATATGGCTAAATTACCAAGAATGCTTATAGAATGAATAAAATGAGACTGTAGTAATACTTTGCCAATACAACTGCTATACACAAAAGTAATTCCCATCAGGGATTTGACTGCATTACAAATTCTTCATGCAGTTAACAATCCTCATTATTTATGAGGTAGTAGTTATTGCTGCTGCTGCTGCTGCTTAGGGTTTGTGATAGCAAAGTCGACAGCTTTCGTACATCAATATTTACAAAAGTAAATTTCATAGAAATTTTCACTTACTCAAAAACACAATACTGATGATAAAAAACAGCAACAGGGATAAAAACTAACATGGTTTTTGTTGTGGTCTTCAGTTTGAACATTAGTTTGGTGCAGAGCTCTACACACTAGTATGGCCTGCACAAGCCTCTTCATCTCTGCATAAACTACTGCAATGTCTATCACTTTGAATTTGCTTAAGCCTTGGTTTCCCTTTACACTACCCACACTTCCCTCCATTAGCAAAATGACTATTCCTCAATGCCTCAGGAAGTTTTCTACCAAGTGATTCCTTGTTTTAGTGAAGTGGTGCCACAAATTTCTTTTCTCTCCAATTCAATTTAGGATCTTTTCATTACTTACTACATCTCTCTTTTCAGAATTGTTCTGCAACACCAAATAAAAAGTAATACATGCAATAAAGGCATTCAAAATTTAAATAATGAGCTACAAAACTGAATAGATTCGTACTTTCCTGTACGGAGCAGCAAAATGGACATACACAGGGTGGAGAAAAATTGTGTCATGAAATTTTAACCTTGGATACCTAATGCCAGTAGGAACGAAAATTACAAATGTTGTGTAGATTGTCAACGCACCATTTTTAAACTATGGAAACTTGGCGCCACACGCTCCTATGGGCTGTAGGATTGCCCTGTTGCCGTTCATCTGTTGATGGGCAGCGCTATGGGTGTCAGTTCACATATTCAAACGTCCCTCCCCTGTCACTGCCCCAACGTGATAAGCACACATGTCAAATAGCTCTTGTTATTTGTCTCTACCTCACATCAGAGGCTTCCACTTGCAAGCTTCGCATTGGAGAACACACGCGTCACCTGTAATTTAATCATACAGTAAGCACGGCACCACAGTATTCGTTTGAAGAACAATGAGATATGGCTTTTGTTTATGGACTAGCTGATGGTGACGCGCATGAAGCTCGACGGTTGCATGAGGAATGGTACGCAGCAAGACACCACCCACAACTGAAAACGTTTACAGCAACTCACTGGAGACTTGGTGAAACAAGCTCATTAGCAGGATATCATGGTAATGCTGGAAGACCTCAAACACAACAGGATGCTGCATTTGAAGAGACTGTTCTTGAGTGCTTTGAGGAAGCACCTACGAGAAGGACTCAAGTGGCTGGACATGACATGGGGGTCACTCACAAAATCCTTTGGTGGACTATGAACACAAGCTAGGGTTTTGCAAATGGTTTCCGTGATGTGTTGCATGAAATCATAGCTTCCCCGCCATTGTGTTGTTTACTAACGAGCGTAACTTCTATCAGGAGAGCGTTTACAACACTTGAGACATTCATTACTGGGCAAGGGGAAATCATCATGTCACGTACATCCACAGACATCACGAACGATTTTTGCTCAACATTTGGGCAGGCATTGTGGGTGACCATCTGATTGGGATGGTCCGTCTAACTCCTCAACTTACTGGGGCAAATTATCTTCCCTTTTTGCAAGAAACTCTACCGAACCTGCTGGAAGGTGTATACCTGGACATATGGCTACGCACGTGGTTGCAGCATAATAGGGTGCCCACACATAACAGTCGTGATGTGCACATTTAAATGAACTCTTCGACGGCCGGGTAATTGGCAGAGGTGCTCTCAAAGAATATGCTTCCCCCCCGGGGGAACGGTATGATGCCGACAGAAGTGCATGACACATGACTCTGCAGCTGAAAACTGCAAGCTGTGGGCTAGAGCCCATGACTGCACCTTGTGGATGGCTCCCTGTAGGCGCCGCTCAGCAACAACAGTACTGGAGCAGCAGTACGAAATGCAGAAGTTGTCTGCTTACAGAGAAGGTGAGATGGAGGGCCTCGACAGCTGCTCCTAGACCGTTAATGACCACTAAAAATAGAGAGATACTCAATACAGAGCCCTGTAGGTCTCCATTCTCCTGGATTTGGGGCAAACTATGGGAGGCACCAACTTGGACACGTAAAGTATGAAGCGACATGAAGTTTTAGATAAAAATCAGGGGTCCCGGAGACCCCACTCATACAATGTGGCAAGGATATGATGTGGCCAGATCTTATTGTATGCTTTATGTAAGTCAAAAAAGACAGCAAACAGGTGTTGGCATCTGCAAAAGGCTGTATGGATGGGAGACTCGAGCGACACAAGATTATTAGCGGTAGAGCGACCCTGGCGGAAGCCGCCCTGACATGGAGCCAGCAAGCCATGTGACTCCAGGACACAACCCAACCGGCGACATGCCATACGTTCCAGCAGCTTATAAAGAACATTGGTGAGGCTGATAGCTATCCACATCAAGCGGGTTTTTACTGGGTTTGAGCACCGGAATGATGGTGCTCTCCTGCCATTGCAATGGAAAGACGCCATCACACCAGAGCCAGTTGAAGATGATGATAAGATGTCGCTTGTAGTCAGGTGAGAGATGGCTGTGGATGCGATCAGGCCCAGGAGCTGTGTCGGGGCAATGTGCAAGGGCACTGAGGAGCTCCCACTCCGTAAATGGGGCATTATTGGATTCACTGCAGTGCGTAGTGAAAGAGAGGACGTTCCCCTCCAGCCGCTGTTTGAGTGTGCGAAAGACTGAGAGGTAATTCTCTGATGCAGAGTTTAGAGCAAATTGCTCAGCAAAGTGCTCAGCAATCGCATTTGCGTCGGTACATAGCCCGCCTTTTATGGTAATACCAGGGACAGCTGCTGCTGGCTGGTACCCAAAAGACATTTTATCTTTGCCCAGACTTGGAAAGGTGACGTGTGGCACCCAATGGTGGAGATGTATCTCTCCGAACACTCCTTATTCCATTGTTTGATAAGGTAGCAAACACGGGCACAGAGCGGTTTAAAGGCTATGACATGCTCCATTTGAAGGGTGCCTCTTATGATGCTGTAGAGCTAGCTGACTCTCCTTAATCGCATCTGCAACTTCTGGTGGTGGGGAAGTGGTCACTACCACACAGGTAGTCATGTGCTCTCCAGTGGATAGATTGGGCTGCAAATTGTTAATCAATGGCTGAGTAACTACCATGAGCCACACTGAAATGTGCGGCGGCCCCAGTATTTAAGAGGCAGAGGTTGAATTGCGACAGTAAAGTTTCGACACCTCTGCCTCTGCCAGTAAGCATGGTACCACCCCACAAGGGGTTATGGGCATTAAAATCTCGCAGAAGTAGGAAAGGTTTAGGGAGTTGATCAATCAGTGCAGCTAATACATTCAGGGCTGCACCATCTGGAGGAAGATACACATTGCAGACAATTATTTCCTGTGTCATCCTTATTGTGACAGCCACAGCTTCAAGAGGGGTTTGAAGGGGCACATATTCACTACAGACTGAGTTAAGGACATAAACATGAACTCCACCTGGCACTCTATTATAGTTGCTACGGTTCTTGTAATATCCCTTATAGCTGTGGAGGGCATGGGTCCGCATTGCTGGGAACCAGGTTTCCTGGAGGGCAATGCAGATAGCAGGTGTAAAGCTTAACAATTTCCGTAGCTCAGCCAGGCGGTTAAAAAGACCGCAGCCATTCCACTGGACGATGACATCGTGAGACTGGGTAGGCATGGAATATTCAATGAGGCAGTTTATGCCTCAAAGTCACCTGCTGCGACCGATTTATTGCCTGAGCAGCCTATATTCATTGTGCCTGAGGGTCTGGTGAGATCTGTGTCCTCAGCGGATGCCAAAATCTCCAAGCCATCCTCAGACGCAGAGCTTGTAGGTAGCGGTGGTGTGGGTGTCACTGCAATTTCCTTGGTCTTACAGGTTTCTTTTGGATTTCTCTCGCTATTCCTTGGGTTTCCCTGGCTGGGAGGACTTCACTGGCTCAGTCTCCGGGACTGAGGATGAGCATGAAGCCCTATGACCAGCTGATTTTGAGCTCATTAGCCACTGGCGGTTGTCTTTTTTCCCACTAGCAGAAACCTGGGAAGGGAGTGACACAAGGGACCCCTTCCTAGCGAGAGAAGCCGAAGAAGATATGTGTCTCCGGCTTAGAAGTGGGGACGGATGGCCCCAATGGTTTGGGGGGGGGGGAGGGGGGGGGGGGAAGGAGGGGTGTTGCTACTGAGGTAGGTGGTGCAGGAGCAACAGGGAGGGAAATGCCCCCCACCATCAAGGGGCCATGTGTAGTCTTCCGGCTCTGAGAGGTGACTTGGGTTGGCGGAGCTGATGGTGGCAGAACTGATGTAGCGGCAGCTTAAGACTATGTCATACGCACAGGATGCAGGTGTTCAAATTTTCTCTTAGCCTCAGTGTAGGTCAGTCGGTCCAGGGCCTTGTATTCCATGATTTTCCTTTCTTTCTGGAGAACCCTGCAGTCAGGTGAGCAAGGCGAATGGTGCTCTCCGCAGTTGACACAGATGGGAGGCTCATCCTCAGTCCCGGAGACTGAGCCAGTGAAGTCCTCCCAGCCAGGGAAACCCAAGGAATAGCGAGAGAAATCCAAAAGAAACCTGTAAGACCAAGGAAATTGCAGTGACACCCACACCACCGCTACCTACAAGCTCTGCGTCTGAGGATGGCTTGGAGATTTTGGCATCCGCTGAGGACACAGATCTCACCAGACCCTCAGGCACAATGAATATAGGCTGCTCAGGCAATAAATCGGTCGCAGCAGGTGACTTTGAGGCATAAACTGCCTCATTGAATATTCCATGCCTACCCAGTCTCACGATGTCATCGTCCAGTGGAATGGCTGCGGTCTTTTTAACCGCCTGGCTGAGCTACGGAAATTGTTAAGCTTTACACCTGCTATCTGGATGGAGTATTGGGATGGGATGGGATGGGATGGGATGGGCGTCCACAATCTCGGCATGTGATGCTGCAAGTTCAGCGGGAAGACATATGGCCGAACTTCCGGCGCTTAAAGCACCGCTACGAGGAAGGCACATAGGGCTTTACATCACACCGGTAGACCATCACCTTAACCTTCTCGGGCAATGGATCTCCCTCAAAGGCCAAGATAAAGGCACTAGTGGCAACATGATTATCCTTCGGACCCCAGTGGACACGACAGATGAAATGTACACCTCGACACTCTAAACTGGCGCGCAGCTCATCGTCTGACTGCAAATGAAGGTCTTTGTGAAATATGATACCCTGGGCCATATTTAAGCTCTTATGGGGCGTGATGGTTACAGAAACACCCCGGCTTGTCACAAGCGAGTAACTCCTGTGACTGGGCAGAGGATGCTGTTTTGATCAAGACTGACCCAGATCTTGTTTTGAACAAGCCCTCCACCTCCATGAACTTGTCCTCTAAATGCTCAACAAAAAACTGAGGCTTCATCGTCGTGAAAGATTCCCCATCAGCTCTTGAACATACAAGGTACTGGGGCGAATAAGATCTGCTGCCATCCTTAGCCTGACATTCCTCCCATGGTGTGGCCAGGGAGGGGAACGATTTGGGGTCGTATTTCTGTGCATTGAATTGAGCTCGTGATCGCAATGTAGAGGCATTCCATTGGAACATAAATTAAACATATTCAATCAGTTCTATGAACTAGGTGATAATGTTAAACAAAACTCTTATTTGGTGAGAAACTTAAGTGTATGCAATGTTAGAAGAAGGTATCATGGTTCTTACACAGGAGAGTCACAGGGAGGCTAGTGGTTTTCATACAGTTCCTGATGACGAAGATGGACATTTTCAATTTGCAAAAAAACCCGTTCTGGAAATACACAAAATCACCAGGCAAAGAGTGGAAACCTTGGTAAAAGCAAAAAAGAGTGGTGATGTTACCTACACTGAATGTAGGGGAAATAAAAATGAAGAAAGGAAATATGAAGCTGCTGATGTAAAATGCATTGTTGAACACATCAAAAGTTTCCTTAAGGACGTACGTCATTACACAAGGACTAAAAGCTCCCTTCTACGTTCAAGCCAAGATTTGAATTACTGCAGAATGTATGAGGTTTTTGTTACGCTTTATCCAAACTCAAACATCAGATATTTGTACTACAAAAAGTTATTGAAAGAATACTTTGCCAAACTGAGATTTCACCGCCAAAGAAAAGATACCTGTAACATGTGACGTGCTTAAAAGTGAAATGTTGAATGACTCAACCAATAGAGTGGTACATTGTACTTCACTAGAATTTCATTATAGACACAGTGAAAAAGCTAGAGAAGAGATGGAGCATGATCATGTATATTCTACCACTCCTACACGTGATATATGCACAGCATCCATAGATGTACAACAGGTTTTCTCTCTGCCAACATGGTCACACTGCCAAATGTATTATTTACGTCAACTTTCTTGTTACAATCTGGGGTTGCATATGACAGATAATAATAAAGTTTTTTTGTTTCTTTGGCACAAGGGCATGAGTGGCAGGGAAGGCAACGAAATAGCAAGCTGTGTTTAGGGGGATTAAAAGTAAAATTACCCAGAAAAAAAAGTCAATAGTGTGGTCTGACACAGCTGTGGCCAAAACAAAAATCCAATGGTACTGTTCCTCTGGTTGTAATTCATCTGTAATGATTTCTTTGACGAAGTTCATCACAAGTATGTCATCTCTGGACACTCATACTTAACCTGTGTCCGAGACTTTGCTATAATTGAAAAAAGAAAGACAGTAGAAAAATGTGAGGTTCCTTTGGATCTTGTGAGAGTTTTGTGTAATGTCAATAGCGAAACTCCTTTCCTAGCCACTATGATGATTTTTATGACTTCTTGAAAGGAGCTAAACAACACTTCATCACAAAAAAGTTAGAAATTTCCAAGGCTGTTTGGCTCAAGTTTCCAAAACCAACCCAGGACAAGTATAAAAAAAAATTCAATGAAGCTGAAATGTGAATGCAAATAAATGTATTCAAAAAAGATGTGAAGATGAAAACCATGAAAGGCTTAGATCTCTCCCCGGTTTGAGCTAACGGACAGATTGAAAAGTGAGAAGGAGGAGGACTTAAAGATGATACCTTATCTCAAACAAGAAAACAAACTGTTTTACCAAAATATGACTGAGTAAACACAGCAGCCATTTATAGACTGTAACACTGTAATATTTTGTTAGTAAAACAGTGGTAAATTAATAAAACATGTAACTTTTTAAACTTTGTAAAAGGCTTTTATTTCGAAATAAAACTTGTAAGAACACATTAATGTGCTTAATTTTGTCTTTGTTCTTTAACTAGTTTGTTTGCTAACACAGCACTTCTGTAGGCCTGACTGACTTTTCATAATAATATAGTTGTTATAGAAAAACTGTAAATAGTAGTTTCCAGATTTTTATAATAGCAAAATTATTATTATTATTATTATTATTATTATTATTATTATTATTACTATTATCCTTCCCACACCCCTTTATTTACAGATATAAGTGGTAGACTTAGCCCAGTTTCTATGTTAGAGAGGTTGGCACATAGCCCTGCTCTTGTTTTGTTCCATCAACAATTTTTGTTGTTGTTGTTGTTGTTAAATCTTTTACAGTAACTTTTCTCTAAAAAAATGTTTGTAGATTAACTGTCTTCATTTGTTTAGGGTATGAAAAAAAATAAGGATATCAAAAAGGAATGCTTTCTGGAAGTTTTTTGTGATTTCCTCAAAACAGCAGTTGTGGCACTTACCATGGATTTTATGATTAGTCAACAACTGAGGTTAGAGCAATAAACAATCAACACTTCATAGTTTACCTGCAAAGCAACGCCAATAATATCACCCGTCTCAAAAAATTAGTTGAAGTGCTTCACTTTGATTAAATAGCTAATAGCACAAGGATTACACATCATTTATTGGATGTTGCACTTCTCGTACCAGTCAGCGTATATTCTGCTCTGGATTATTTTACTCATTGCTTCAATTAATCACACAATGTAGGCTTTCACAGCTGGTGCTTATTTCAGTTAAAACCACTGGACTGAAAGTTAGTGGTTGATATATAAGACTATTCTTAAGTTTTGTCTCCAACCGCAGGAGACATCATCGGAGGTAAAAAGGCAAGGGCATACTAGGATCTCCTTCAGGTGATGAATCTTCCCCTGGTCAATGTGGAGATTGAGCACAATGTGCTACTCCTCTGGATCTGTGGAATGTATAAACCTGTACTTCTCACTTTGCAATGTCTTCGCCTTTTCCTGTTTCAGATTTTATGTCTTCTGAGACCCACTGCAACATCTTGGCAAGTTGCAGAACATTGTCTGCAGTCAGCAGGCGATTAACAAAACTAGATTTTCACTTGGAACAGTGGCGGCTGTAGTAGTGGAATGCTTCCTTGGCGTGTATGGCGGTTCATAGCATTGCCACTGCTGTCACATGCCATGGTGTGATGTTTTCTATTAGAGGGTTTTCCCCCAAGGGAGATCATCTCACTGATCCTCCTCTAGCATGTTGGCCCTGGTATCATTTCCAGTAAGCACACCATTTCTTCTGCTGCTCCCTGGAGTGGAGATGGTTTTGGTAAAACCCCTGGCTAGCATTGGTGCGATGCTGACAGTGCTAGCCGGTGCTGCCACTGCCCTTGTGCTTGCTGCAGACATTGAGAGTACAAGCTATCTACATGCTGCCATGAAATGGACTTTTACTGCATTGAGAGAGAGAATTACTAAGGTACTATCTTATCTTATCTACGGAAAGGTCCAGTTGTTTATTAGCTCCAATACAGTACTATATGCAGACAACAACTTTTCTTCACAGCAGTTATGATCTCCGTACTTGTGCTGCAAATGCAATCACTCAAACATCTTATTGGTTTAGAGCAAACTGATATCTGATGAATGAACACAAAAGAATCACAGGGGTAGAGGGGTCTGGGAGGGGAAAGAGGGGTGGGTGATTTTTTACTTTATAACCAAGTTTCTCCACGTATGATCCTCGTTGTACTCAATTCTGAAGTGATATTTAGATGATAAATTATCTTATGTCAACATGAATAATATATTTGTGGTAAACCACATAGAGTAATTCATACATTAAGATGCTTTATGAACTGTGAATCTGAAAGCTTTATTTTTCCATAGGATATCATCATGTACCATTCTTTTGTGGAAAATCCTAGCTGTGTGCATGACATCTCAATTCAACAGACTAAAGCTATTAGAGTAATTTCTTGTTCTTCATTACACAGTACACTGTAAACCTTTGTTTTCTGAACAAAAAATCATGACAGTACCAAATTTCTGGAACGTGAACCTGTTCTTGAGGCACACTTTCTGGGTATTTAGGTACAAGGCACCTGTGATCTCTGGTAGTTCACTACAAAGTAATAATGTAATTATGATTCATTCAGTTGTTAACCGTTGTCATACACCTACATGAAAATGTAAAGGTGATGTGGTTGCTATCACTTCAGGAGCAGCTCACCCTAGCGATGTCATGACACTCATTCAGAGAACCCATACACAAGGTTCATATTGGCCAACTCTTCATATACATTTGCTGATGTACAACTAACACTCCCAGAGAAACAAACCCGAGACGGAAGCAATGTTGAATGCAAGCTTGAGGTTGATGCGTAGAGTGTGAGTGTTACTGTTGTCAACAGCAAGTACTATGAGTGAATGGAAAAAGTTATTCCTGGAAAAAAATTCAAACAAACACTAAATGACTGGTTAAGTGCCCAACCACTCAACAATATCGAGGACTTTAATAAATGTAATAAGGTAGCTGTAAAATCAAAACCTAAGCTACTGTACTTTTGTATTATCGATTAACTGTATTTTGTATATAACATTATCTACTGCTGTGTTGGTCTAACAACAATAAAATAATAATAATAATAATAATAATAATAATAATAATAATAATAATAAACCCCGTGGAGGCCCGGGAAAAGAATAGGCCTCCGGTATGTTCTGCCAGTCGTAAAAGGCGACGAAAAGAACAAACCACTAATAGGGCTAACCCCCCTTTTAGTGTGATTACTTGGTTCTGGACAGAACTAAAGAAGCCTCGGACAAGCGCCGTCATGGTCGGGGATGACGCTTGAACCCTATGCCCGCCCACAATGGTAACGACACTGCTAGCCAACTGGAAAATGATTTAAATCCGAATAGAGGTGTTTTGCAGGATATGCTTCCTGCAACCACCCTAGAAGGAAAACAAAGACAGAGGATGAGATGGTCAGATGAAGTTCTGTTATTACCAAGCAACAAACCTAGGAACCAACACAACTGGATACAGATCACAAGTATACACAACATTTATTACCAGATACCCGGAATTAAAATTTTTAACAGAACAACGACTAGCTGATCAGATCCGTGTAATAATCAAAAATAACAAGATACCCCAGTCAGAATTAGAAAACATAAAACAACAAGTACAACAAATACTGGAACAAAATAATGTGCAATCAGAAGAAGAAGAAAACACAGTAATGGACTCAAACATCCCAGAGCAAACAAACAAAGACCAACACGCATCAATTAAACAATCAGAGGAAAACGAAATCTTAAGACAGCCATCAGAACAAGCACAAATAGAACACGAAGAGAGACACGTGTTAGATATAGAAGAGAAATTTCAGCTGACATATATAGAATACAAAGACACAAATCAGACATTAGACCATTCTTGCATAGACCGCCAAATAACCCACAAGTCGAAACAACAATAAAAACTATCAACACAATCATACACAACAAAATAAATGAAAACACAACTATGGAAGAGTTACAACTACTGGTTTATATAGGAGCACTCACTACACTAAATATACACACTAGGGAGAGATCAGAACAAACCAACACACAGAAGAAACCCACAAAACCAGCATGGCAACACAGGTTACAGATCAGAATAGAAAAACTGAGAAAAGACATCGTACAGCTAACACAATTTATAAGAAATGAAATATCAGACAAAAAACGAAAAAGGTTAGGTAAAATCTCACAACAAGAAGCAATAGAGCAATTAGATGAAAAAAAGCAGAAATTGCAAGCATTGGCCAAACGACTTAGAAGATACAAAAAAAGTGAAAATAGAAGGAAACAAAACCAAACATTCAACACAAACCAAAAGAGATTTTACCAAACAATGGATAACACACACATTAAAATAGACAATCCACCAAACATAACAGACATGGAACACTTCTGGAGCAGCATATGGTCAAACCCGGTACAACATAACAGGCATGCACGGTGGATACAAGCAGAAACAGACACATACAAGATGATACCACAAATGCCTGAAGTGATAATTTTGCAACATGAAGCCACCCGAGCAATTAATTCTACACACAATTGGAAAGCCCCTGGAAATGATAAAATAGCAAATTACTGGCTAAAGAAGTTCACCTCAACACATTCACATCTAACTATGTTATTTAACAGTTACATTGCAGACCCATACACATTCCCTGATACACTTGCACATGGAATAACCTATCTGAAACCTAAAGATCAAGCAGACACAGCAAACCCAGCTAAATATCGCCCCATAACATGCCTACCAACAATATACAAAATATTAACTTCAGTCATCACACAGAAATTAATGACACATACAACACAGAACAAAATTATAAATGAAGAACAAAAAGGCTGCTGCAAAGGAGCACGAGGATGTAAAGAGCAACTGATAATTGATACAGAGGTGACATATCAAGCTAAAACCAAACAAAGGTCCCTACACTACGCATACATTGATTACCAAAAAGCCTTTGATAGTGTACCGCACTCATGGTTACTACAGATATTGGAAATATACAAAGTAGATCCTAAATTGATACAGTTTCTAAACACAGTAATGAAAAACTGGAAAACCACACTTAATATCCAAACAAATTCAGATAACATCACATCACAGCCAATACAGATTAAGCGTGGAATATACCAAGGAGACTCATTAAGTCCTTTCTGGTTCTGTCTTGCTCTGAACCCACTATCCAACATGCTAAATAATACAAATTATGGATACAATATTACTGGAACATACCCACACAAAATCACACATTTGCTATACATGGATGATCTAAAACTACTGGCAGCAACAAATCAACAACTCAACCAATTACTAAAGATAACAGAAGTATTCAGCAATGATATAAATATGGCTTTTGGAACAGACAAATGTAAGAAAAATAGCATATTCAAGGGCAAACCCACTAAACAAGAAGATTACATATTGGATAACCACAGCGACTGCATAGAAGCGATGGAAAAAACAGTTGCCTATAAATACCTAGGATACAGACAAAAAATAGGAATAGATAATACAAATATTAAAGAAGAACTAAAAGAAAAATATAGACAAAGACTAACAAAAATACTGAAAACAGAATTGACAGCAAGAAACAAGACAAAAGCTATAAATACTTATGCTATACCAGTATTGACCTACTCATTTGGAGTAGTGAAATGGAGTGACACAGACCTAGAAGCACTCAATACACTTACACGATCACAATGCCACAAATATAGAATACATCACATACATTCAGCAACAGAAAGATTCACATTCAGCAGAAAGGAAGGTGGAAGGGGATTTATAGATATAAAAAACCTACATTATGGACAGGTAGACAATTTAAGAAAATTCTTTCTAGAACGAGCAGAAACTAGCAAAATACACAAAGCAATCACTCATATAAATACATCAGCTACACCATTGCAATTTCATAACCACTTCTACAACCCTTTAGATCACATAACATCAACAGATACAAAGAAAGTAAATTGGAAAAAGAAAACACTACACGGCAAGCACCCGTATCATCTAACACAGCCACACATCGATCAAGACGCATCCAACACATGGCTAAGAAAAGGCAATATATACAGTGAGACGGAAGGATTCATGATCGCAATACAGGATCAAACAATAAACACCAGATATTACAGCAAGCATATTATTAAAGAACCCAATACCACAACAGATAAATGCAGACTTTGCAAACAACAAATAGAAACAGTAGATCACATCACAAGCGGATGTACAATACTAGCAAATACAGGATACCCCAGAAGACATGACAATGTAGCAAAAATAATACATCAACAACTTGCCATAAAACATAAACTAATAAAACAACACGTTACCACATACAAGTATGCACCACAAAATGTACTGGAGAATGATGAATACAAATTATACTGGAATATAACAGATAAAACAACACCACATAACAAACCTGACATCATACTCACCAATAAAAAGAAGAAATTAACACAACTAATTGAAATATCCATACCCAACACAACAAATATACAGAAGAAAACAGGAGAAAAAATTGAAAAATACATCCAACTGGCTGAGGAAGTCAAGGACATGTGGCATCAGGATAAAGTCGACATTATCCCAATTATACTATCAACTACAGGAGTCATACCTCACAATATTCACCAGTACATCAATGCAATACAGCTACATCCAAACATATATATACAACTACAAAAATCTGTAATTATTGATACATGTTCAATTACCCGAAAGTTCCTAAATGCAATATAACATATACCATACAGTTACAAGGAAGTCACGCTTGACCGAGGTCCGCGTCACGTTCCATTTTTAACCAGACTTAAGTCTGAGAAAAAAAAGTCAATAATAATAATAATAATAATAATAATAATTATCATCATCATCATCATCATCATCATCATCATCATCATCATCATCATTACAACCACCTCTATTACACTTTCTGCAAATATGAAACTGACTTAAAATAAATTTATTTGAAGTTTTAGGCATCAATAAAGTGTAACTGTAATCGGAGTCCTAGGGTGTTTCATGATCTGCTTGCTTTAAGATTTCTTTCTGCAGTTGGATGTTACTGGAACAGGTGAACACACAATCACACATTCTTCCCATTTAATAATTACAAAATGTTTGTTGATTGATTGATTAATTGAAAGGGTTTGTGGAACCAAACGGCGTGGTCACCTGTCCCGTGATTCCAAAATTATTCATGGAAGAAAGAGGGTCCACTAAAGGTGGATGGATCCAGTTAGGGGAGTAAAATTATAAAATAATGAAGTTAAAACACACATAGTAACAAGCATAAAAAGTGAGACCAAATCTAAAAATTGGGAAAAAAGGGGCAGTTTTCCATGGCAGAGTAGTCAGGGGTCCCAGACCAAGAAGACATGCACAGGGGTCCCCACCACAATCACCCTGCCCCTGCTCCAAGAGTAATGTAAAACCTTATATCTGGAAATAAAAACCACTTTCACAGAGGAAACTGAGGACCAGTTCAACGATCCTTAAATTGTCTGCTAATATTTAAGGAATCAGGGAAACTATACTTAGCACGAAGGGCCACAAGAACAGGACATTCCACCAATATGTGGGACACTGTCAGTCTGGCTCCACAACCATGTTGTGGGGGTGGTCCGTTACATAGGAAGAAACAATGGGTGGCCTGGTATGACAAATGCACAGACGGCATGAAACAGTTGACTTCTTCCGAGAGGAGCGGAAGGAGGGGAGCCAAACTGCAGCAGACTCCTTGACTGCGCGGAGTTTATTACTATGAGCAGTAGCGCACCAGACTTCATTACATTTTTGGGCAAAGAGAGATTTGACGTAGATCTGCATACCAACAGCTGGAATCATGAAAGGGAATGGGGATCCAAACAGTCAGCCAGTTAATTCCCTGGGATACCACATGACTTAGGACCCAGAGAAAGACAACTGAGGAGGCAGAATGGCCAAAGGCAGAGAGAAGGTCACAAATAGCAGAGACCAAAGGGTGACGAGAATAGCAGTCGTTCAAACCCTGCGGGCTGCTCATTGAGTCAGTACAAATTGAAACACTGTGAAGGAAGGCCTGAGAAACAAAATGGAGGGCTCTGTGAATGTCTAGAAGCTCTGCTGTGAACACACTACATGATCCTGGCAATAAATGGTGTTCTCAGCCAGTATGAGATGTGAAAGCGTATCCCACCTTACTGATTGCCTTAAAACCATTAGTGTAGAAGAAGGGGGCACCCTGGAACCCTGCAAGGATGGCATGTACAAGATGCTGGAAAACCACAGAAGCAACAGATTCCTAATCCATGGTGTAGGCACCATCCAAAGGGGGGTATGGCAGGAAATAAACAGGATGCATTCCAGTCAGTGAAGATGGAGATCCTGACAGAGGGAAGTAAGACACATGCCAACTGGCAATCCCACCCGTGGGAGGGTATCAGGAGGGAGACACCCCTCATTTGCAAATAGGACAGGGTACATGGTATGGTCAGGGAAATGGCAATTGGTGACTGCATAAGAAACCAGGAGTTGGCTCCGTCATATTTGTAGATGGAGAATCCATGCTCATATGAGGATACTGTCAACGGGACTCGTGCAACAGGCACCAATAGCCAGACTCATCCCACAATGGTTAACATGGTCAAGTATCTGCAAAGTGGAAGGAGCCACTGAACCATAAACCTGACTACCATAATCTAGTCTGGACAAGACCAGAGCAGAGTAAAGATGGAGAAGAGTGGTACGGCCTGCACCCCAAGATGTGTGGAATATGAGGCGGAGAGCATTAAGCTTCTTTAAGTGGCAAAAATGGGGCAGCCATGTCAGCTTTTTATCAAAAATAAGGAACAAGAAACGGGACTGTGCTACAATATAGAGGAGCTGGTGCCTAAATAAAGTTCTGGATCAGGGTGTACTGTGGGTCGTTGACAAAAAAGCATAACCCGTATTTTGGAGGGAGAAAACTGGGAGCCCACGCATAGGTCCACTGGATGGCGCCTTGGAGTTGGTGCTCAGCAGATACTACCGAGTGGGAGCTGCAACAGATGCAAAAATTGTTAACGTACAACACCGGGTTAACCGGAGGCCCAACAGAGGTTACAAGCCCATTGATGGCTATGAGGAAGAGTGTGACATTTAACACATAATCCTGTGGGATACTGTTCTCCTGAATCCGAGGGGTACTGAGTGAAGTGCCAACTCAAAGCCGGATGAGCCGCTGAGATAAAAACTTGCAGATAAAAATCAGAAGGGGGCCATGGAAGCCCCAGCCATGGAGGGTAACTAAAATGTGATACACCAAGCCATGTTGTATGCCTTATGACAGTCAAAGAAGACCGTGACAAGATGCCAGTGATAGTAAAAGCCAGTCGGATGGCTGTTTCCAATCTGAGTAAATGGCCAGCTGGAGATCATCCTGCCTGGAAGTCAAACTGATATGGGGACAAAAAGCCCCGAGATTAGAGTACCCAGCATAGTCTGAAGTTAACCACTCTCTCTAACAGTTTACAAAGTACATTCATCAGGCTAACTCGGTGGTAACTGCCAAAAGACGTTGGGTTTTTCCCAGGCTTAAGGACAGGGTAACTATAGTGTTTCACAATTCTGATGAAAAAGCACCCATGAGCCAAATAGGTTTGAAGACCCTGAGGAGATGTTTCCTCTGGAGAACATCCAAGTTCTGGATCATCTAGCTGTGGACGGAATCCGGGTCTGGGGCTGTGTCTCATGAATAGGGAAGAGCCTGCAAGAATTCCCATTCAGTTAAGGGTTCATTATAGGGCTCAACATGGTGCAGGATGAAACAGACAGCATCTTTTCAACTCGGCTTTTCTGCCGGAGAAAGGTGGTAGGATAGGAAGAGGACACCAATGGCATCACAAAGTGTGTTGCGAGATGTTCTGCAAGGACAAATGGATCAGTGCACAGAGCACCTTGGAGGTTAAGACCCTGGACTGTTGCAGCCCAGAAGGCTATGGAGCTCGGACCAAACTTGTGGTGAAGAGGCATACGTCCCCAGGGAGGAAACAAGGTGCTCCCAGCACTCCTTTTTACTCTACCTATTACGGCAGTGAGCCTTAGCAGACAGCAGCTTAAAAGCGAGGAGTTGTTGTCTGAAGAGTGTCATTTAAATCTCTGCAGTGTCCATCAGAGACCCTCGAAAGCAACTGTGACATCCTTGGTCCACCACTGTAACGGCCAACAATGAGGAGGACTTGTGTATAGGGGGACAGCAGTGCCAGCAGCATGAAGAATAGTGGCAGAGACGCCGTGCATGACTGCATCAATGGAATTCGACAGGGAGGTGTCAAAGTGCATAGCAGATCTATATGAAGGCCAACTGGAACTGCGGAATGCCCAAAATAGGGGCCTTGTCTGCCTGGCAGCAACAGGGGAACGATCGAATCACCGGAAAATGGTCAATATCAAAATGATCATCATGGGGCGATCAATGTAGGGAAGCCACTAGCGCAGGGGAGGAGATCATGAGATCAGTAGCAGTAAAGGTGCCATGAGTGGACTGAAGTGGGTAGGGTAACCATCACTGAAGAGACACAAATCGAGGTCCGTGATAAGTTGGTTAACTAGGAGACCCCTATCTATTGAAGTGGCACTCCCCCACTGTGGGTGGTCAACACTGAAGTCCCCAAGGAGAAGAAAGGGGGTGGGAGTTGCTGGATTAAGGTAGACAGTTCAGTGTAATGAAGTGTCCTGCCTGGAGGGAGGTAGACTTTGGAAATGGTGATTTCCGGAATCATTTGCACTCTAACCATTATTGCTTCCAGATTGGTATGTAGGGCGATCCAATCACTAATGACATCAGAGCAAACCAAAGTGCAGACCACACCAGATGCTACCCTGGGGTCACACGGTTCTGACAGAAAGCCTGATAACCAAGAAATGTTGGAGAGTGGTCATCACAGAAATGGGTTTTTTTGACGAACAAGACCAAATGCAGAATATGAGGAGACAAGATATTATATTTCCAATAGGTGACGATAGAATCCGTTGCAATTCCACTGGATAATTGTGTGCCATGAGTCCAAGTTAGATGTAAAGAAGCCAAGAGGAGGTCACGTCACTCGATCAGTGGTCATCACCGACAAGGATGGGGTGACATCCATAACTAAGTTGTCAGACTCAGGTTGGGGGTGGGGAGGGGGGGGGGTTGTCTTGAGACTTCTGTTTCTTCTTCTTTTTCAGAGACGGAGGAGGGGAGGACACAGAGGGAGTACAGGCGTCAGCAAAATCTGGAACCGAAAGACAGCGGACGACATTGGAGCACACAGATGGTGCATCTCATGGCCGAATAGTGGTAGGAGTCTTCCGGCCTGAGACACACTGGGGAGAGGGGTTCTGGAAGGCAGCCTGATCACCGGCAGGTGCCGAAGAAGGGGGCACTTCTTCAGCCTGGGAGGGGGAGTGACTCTGGGATGGGAGGATGTGGGAACTGCAAGGGAGGGAGAGGGGAGAGGGAGACGAGGCTGGAATAAGGAAGAGGTAGAGGGGGAAGGGATGTAACAGGGGCAAAAGTGGAATATAAGTGACACTGGATGGAGTCTCTCATACTTTTGGTGAGCCTCAATGTAAGACGGGCGATTCAGGGACTTATATTCTTGCGTCTTCTTTTCTGTCTTGTAAGCCAGGCAATCAGGAGAGCGAGGGGAGTGACGGTCAGCACAATTAACATACACAGGCTGCGGAACACAATGGGGTTGCCTCATGGATGGGGTGCCCACGTTCACCAAAATGGGTCCGCCGTACAGAGGGAAGACATATGCCCAAAATGCAAGCACCAAAAGCACCGCATAGGTGGAGGGATGTACGGCTTCATGTCACATCTGTGGCACATAACCTTGACCTTCTCTGGGAGGGTAAACCTCCTTAAAAGGCAGGATGAAGGCGCTAGTATCGGTGTGGTTGTCTTTGCGAGCCTTCTGCACACGTCGAACAAAACGAACGCTGCATCACCCCAGATTAGCCTAGAGTTCCTCATCAATTTGCAGGATGAGGACCCTATGAAAAACCACTCCCTAAATCATTTTCAGAGATTGGTGAACAGTAAGAGACACTGCGACATTGCCAAGATGATCACAAGCACGAAAGGCTGCAGATTGGGTGGCAGAAAAGGCTTTGATCAAGGGGGAGTTCAACTGCATCTTACTAAGAGACTCCACTTCACCAATCTTGCCCTCGATATTCTCCACAAAAAACAATGGCTTTGTGGTGGTGAATGTGTCCCCATCTGTTCTAGAACAGAGGAGGTAGCAGGGAAAGCGCTTCATCCCAAAACAGCAAGTCTTGTCCTCCTCCCATGGTGCAGACAGGGAAGGGAAGGCTGCCAGGTCATACAAAGCAGCATTCAATGATCCTTCACCATTTGAAGAGACAGCTGTATGAGAACAGCCAGATTTTTGCAGCTTGATACGCTTCATGCACCAAGCATCCGACATGATATCATCCACTCTGACAAGGGGCTCTCCCCATGGGCGCCATCCAGCCACAGCAAGGGCCACCTGGCATGGCGGTTATTGTTGGGAATTCTGATGCTCCAAGAAGACAAGGCACTACTCCTTGGCATACATGGGGAGTGAACAGCTGAGGTGTCAATAGTGTGATCCCTGTGCTGTCACGAGGCTCAGCCAGATGAGTATATAACAGCCCCACCACACGGACGGGCTACCTGTGCTGGTGACCTAGCAGGGTAGAAGCAAGGAGGGAGAGGAATCCACACCGTAGACACTAGGGAGGGAGTTCTTCCCCAAATAACTCACACTAAAAACAGAAAATTTAGAAGTGGAGGTCAAACCTCAAGTGGTGACCTAAATGCCAAAAAGGATGAAAGAACAGACAGAAGGAACAGAATTGTAAGCAATACAGAGAAGCAGGTGGATAGCCAGGTCAACGCAAATCAGAACACCAAGAGAGGGGCAGGAGGGTGCAACGGGGATGAAATGAGGAGAGGGAGGGAGGGCAGCATGAAGGAAATGAGTCCAAGGAAGGAAGGAATGGCTGCAATAGCTCTGGGCCCCGTGTGTGCCTTGCACGAACTCATGAAAGAACCATGAGCCCCCTGGGGGATACAAAATGTTAGAATTGCTTTTCAATTATGAGAAGGAACTTTCACATACAACTGCAGGCTCAGGCAACTGAAACCACACTGCAAGCAGCAGCACCAGTGCATGATGGGAGTGGCGACTGGGTGGGGATGAGGAGGAGGTTGGCATGGAGAGGGAGAGGGAGAGTGATAGTATGGTTGGGGTGGCGGACAGAAGTGCTGCAGGTCAAAGAGTGGGCAGGGGAGAGGTGGAGAAGTAGCGGAAAAGGAGAGAAATAACAAGACAGTGTGGTGGTGGAATGACAGCTGTGTAGTGCTGGAATGGGAACAAGGAAGGGGCTCGATGGGGAATGACAGTGAGTAACGAAGGTTGATGGCAGGAAGGTTACGGGAATGTAGGATGTATTGCAGGAAAAGTTCCCACCTGTGCAATTCAGAAAAGCTCGTTTTGGTGGGCAGGATCCAGATGACGCAGGCTGTGAAGCAGTCACTGAAATGAAGTATGCCATGTCTGGCAGTGTGTTCAGCAACAGAGTGGTCCACTTGTTTCTTGTCAACAGTTTATCAGTGGCCATTCATGCAGACAGACAGCTTTTTTGTTGTCATACCCACATAAAATGCAGCACAGTGGTTGCAACTTAGCTTGTAGACCACATGACTGGTTTCACAGGTAGCCATGCCTTTGATGGGATAGGTGATGTTAGTGACTGGATTAGAGTAGGTGGAGGTTGGAGGATGTATGGGACACATCTTGCATGTAGGTCTATTACAGGGGCATGAGCCACAAGGTACGGGACTGGGAACGGGAGTTATGTATGGATGGATGAGTATATTGTGTGACAGCTGCCACCTCTTCTATAGCAAGAAGTCCCTTTCGTACAGCCTAGCCCATGGTTGCATCTGCAGTGATGAACAGTCCCTCTTGAAATATACCAAGGGTCTCACTGAAGCCTTCACTGACCATAATTATCCTCCAAACCTCACACAAAAACAAATCTCCTGTGCCTTATCTTTCCAGTCTCTCACCACCTCCCAAAGTCCCACCGTCTGGCCACAGAGGAGCATTCCCCTCATAACTCAGTACCACACAGGACTGGAGCAACTGAATTACATTCTCCGCAATGGTTTCAATTATCTCTCTTCATGCCCTGAAATGATAAATGTCCTGCCCACTAACCTTCCCACCCCTCCCACAATGGTATTCTACCACCCACCGAACTTGCACAATATACTCGTCCATCCTTACACAATCCCCACTTCCAATCCCTTATACCTCATGGTTCTTACCCCTGTAATAGACCTAGTTGCAAGACCTGTCCCATACATCCTCCAACCACCACCCACTCAAATCTGGTCACTAACATCACCTATCCCATCACAGACAGGGCTACCTATAAAACCAGTCATGTGGTCTATAAATTAAGCTGCAACCACTGCGCTGCACTCTATGTGGGCATGACAACAAACAAGCTGGCTGTCTACATGAATGGCCACTGACAAAAGTGTGGCCAAGAAACAAGTGGAGCATCCTGTTGCTGAACATGCTGCCAAACATGAAATCCTTCATTTCATACATTTCAATGACTGCTTCACAGCCTGTGCCATCTGGATCCTCCCCACCAACACCAGCTTTTCTGAATTGTGCAGTTGGGAACTTCCCTGCAATGCATCCTACGTTCCCGTAAACCTCTTGGCCTCAACCTTTGTTAGTCACTGTCCTCACCCATCCAGCCCGTTCATTGTTCCAATTCCAGCACTACACAGCCGCCATTCCACCACCACACCCAGTCATTTTATTTCTCTCCTTTTCCACTCCTTCTACCCCACCATACATCACTCCTCTGCAGCTCTTCATTGTCCACCAACGATAACCAATTGATAACATTTTTATAGACAAATCAAAGGAACAAAATCATATCATAAAACCTGTTATAAATGGACTATCAGATCATGACATGCAGCTCCTTGTTTTAGATGTAAATTCTAAGCAGATCAAGACTGCTAAATCTGAGTACAGGAGAGTAGTCAATCAACCAAAAATTGAGTGTTTTAGATAACTGCTCAAAGATATGAACTGGAAAGATGTTTTTAGTGCTCATGACATGAATGAAAAATATAGCACATTCATGAACAATGTCAGTACCATGTTTGAAAAATGTTTTCCTCTAAAAGTTACTTAAATTAAACAGAAGTCTATAATAAAATCATGATTACACAAGGAATAAAGATTTCCTGTAAGACAAAAAGGAAAATGTATCTGTCGACCAAGAATAGCTCCAATGCTGATGATTTAGCTAAATACAAGGAATACTGTACAATATTAAAAAAGTAATTCAGACATCTAAACAAATGCACTACGAGAAGAAGATAGCAATGTCAGGCAACAAAATAAAAACAATACGGGATATAGTGAAAGAGGGGACTGGGAGAACCAGAAAGGAACAGGAGCAAATAGCACTAAGGTTAGATGACACATTAGTAACCGACAGGCATAGTGTGGCAAATCTATTTAACAAGTACTTTACATCCGTTACTCATATAAAGGGATTGTCAGGATCAGTAAATAATGCCATTGAATATCTGAAACTAGCCTTTACAAATAGCTTCAGGTACATGAATATGTCACTCACTCCACCAAAAGAAATAACTTCCATAATAAAATCTTTAAAAACAAAGCATTCTAGTGGTTACGATGAAATATCAACAAAGTTAATTAAGGCATGTTCTTGTGAGTTTAGTACAATTCTAAGTTACTTGTGTAACCAGTCAATTATAACTGGGACATTTCCTGACTGGCTAAAATATGCAGATGTTAAGCCTCTATTCAAGAAAGGGAATAAAGAGATACTATCAAACTACAGACCAATTTCACTTTTGGCAGCATTCTCAACAATTTTAGAAAAAGTAATGTACAGGCAGCTTCTCAACCATCTGACCACAAATCACATATTATCAAGAACACAGTTTGGATTTCTGAGGGGTTCTGATATCGAGAAGGCTATTTACAACTACGGTGAAAATGTACTTAATCCATTAAATACCAAGTTACAAGCAGCAGGTATTTTCTGTGATTTGTCAAAGGCATTCGATTGTGTGAACCACAACATACTTATAAATAAATTAGAATTCTATGGTGTCACAGGCAGCACAGGCAGTGCTGCAAAATGGTTCAAGTCATACCTCGCAAACAGGAAACAAAGGGTGTCAGTGCCAGGGACTAGTGAATTAAGCCATCAGTCACCAACAGAATGGGAACAAATTACATGTGGTGTCCCACAAGGATCCATCTTAGGGCCATTGCTTTTTCTTGTGTACATTAATGATCTCTCATCAGTTATACTGCCAGAAGCAGAGTTTGTTTTGAAACTTCCTGGCAGATTAAAACTGTGTGCCGGACCGAGACTCGAACTCGGGACCTTTGCCTTTCGCGGGCAAGTGCTCTACCAACTGAGCTACCCAAGCACGACTCACGCCTCGTCCTCACAGCTTTACTTCCGCCAGTACCTCATCTCCTACCTTCCAAACTTTACAGAACCTCTTCTGTGAAACTTGCAGAACTAGCACTCCTGAAAGAAAGGATATTGCGAAGACATGGCTTAGCCACAGCCTGAGGGATGTTTCCAGAATGAGATTTTCACTCTGCATCGGAGTGTGCGCTGATATGAAACTTCCTGGCAGATTAAAACTGTGCGCCAGACCGAGTCTCGAACTCGGGACCTTTGCCTTTCGTGGGCAAGTGCTCTACCAACTGAGCTACCCTAGCACGACTCAGGAGTGCTAGTTCTGCA
The DNA here is from genome assembly GCF_023864275.1 of Schistocerca cancellata. Lineage (NCBI taxonomy): Eukaryota > Metazoa > Arthropoda > Insecta > Orthoptera > Acrididae > Schistocerca > Schistocerca cancellata. The sequence continues at coordinate 348,986,483 of NC_064631.1, read as the reverse complement.
AGGTTCGCAGGAGAGCTTCTGTACAGTTTGTAAGGTAGGAGACGAGGTACTGGTGGAAGTAAAGCTGTGAGGATGGGGTGCGAGTTGTGCTTGGGTAGCTCAGTTGGTAGAGCACTTGCCCGCAACAGGCGAAGGTCCCGAGTTCGAGTCTCAGTCCGGCACACAGTTTTATCTGCCAGGAAGTTTCATATCAGTGCACGCACACTCCGCTGCAGAGTGAAAATCTCATCCTAGTGTTCGTTTTGTTTGCAGATGACACAAGTATTGCAATAAATAGTATGTCGAGTGTAGTTCTAGAAAGATCTGCTAATGATATTTTCATGGATATTAATAAATGGTTTAAAGCCAACTCACTGACATTAAACTTCGAAAAGACTCACTATATGCAATTCAGAACCTGTAAGAGGTTTCCACCCATTATATGCATAAAGTATGAAGAAGAGCAGATAGAAGAGGTTGACAGTCTTAAATTCCTGGGATTACAACTTGATAATAAATTCAGTTGGGAGGAGCACACCACAGAACTGCAGAAATGCCTTAACAAATCTGTATTTGCAATTAGAGTGTTAGCAGACAAAGGCGACATAAAAATGAAAAAGCTTGCATACTTTGCCTACTTTCATTCCATAATGTCATATGGTATAATATTGGGGGTAACTCTTCAAGTCAAACAAAAGTTTTCAGAGTCCAAAAGCATGTAATATGTATTATTTGTGGAGTAAATTCATGGACATCCTGTAGAAACCTCTTAAAGAACTGGGTATACTAACTACTGCCTCTCAGTATATTTACTCCTTAACGAAATTTGTCCTAAATAATATATATCTTTTTTCCAACAAACAGCTCAGTTCATACATACAATACCAGCAACAAAAATGATCTGCACAAGGACTTAAAAGCACTTACTTTAGTTCATTGTAATTCTGTCAGAGACAGCAAAGGACTTGGAAGAGCAGCTGAACGGAATGGACAGCGTCATGAAAGGAGGATATAAGATGAACATCAACAAAAGCAAAACGAGGATAATGGAATGTAATCGAATAAAGTCGGGTGATGCTGAGGGAATTAGATTAGGAAATAAGACACTTAAAGTAGCAAAGGAGTTTTGCTATTTGGGGAGCAAAATAACTGATGATGGTCAAAGTAGAGAGGATATAAAATGTAGACTGGCAATGGCAAGGAAAGCGTTTCTCAAGAAGAGAAATTTGTTAACATCAAGTATTGATTTAAGTGTCAGGAAGTGGTTACTGAAAGTATTTGTATGGAGTGTAGTCATGTATGGAAGTGAAACATGGATGATAAATAGTTTAGACAAAAAGAGAATAGAAGCTTTCGAAATGTGGTGCTACAGAAGAATGCTGAAGATTAGATGGGCAGATCATATAACTAATGAGGAGGTACTGAACAGGATTGGGGAGAAGAGAAGTTTGTGGCACAACTTAACTAGAAGAAGGGATCGGTTGGTAGGACATGTTCTGAGGCATCAAGGGATCACCAATTTAGTATTGGAGGGCAGCGTGGAGGGGAAAAATCGTAGAGGGAGACCAAGAGATGAATACACTATAAACAGACTCAGAAGGATGTAGGTTGCAGTAGGTACTGGGAGATGAAGAAGCTTGCAGAGGATAGAGTAGCATGGAGAGCTGCATCAAACCAGTCTCAGGACTGAAGACCACAACAACAACTACTTTAGTTCAAAAAGGGGTCCACTACTCAGGAACACTCATCTTCAATAATTTTCCAGCAAACATAAAAAAATTTAGTTACAAATAAAGATCAGTTTAAAAGGAGCCTGAAAGACTTACTAGTGGCCAACTCCTTCTACTCCATTGACAAATTTTTTAATAGAAACAAATGATGTATTATATTTATTCATACTATTAGTATTGTTATTTCAGCTTTATATATATTTTGTGTGTATGTTTATGTGTCTATCGACCTGCCAGCGGTTTTGTTTGGCAAGTCTCATCATCTTTGTTTATATATATATATAGAGGGAAATATTCCACGTGGGAAAAATATATCTAAAAACAAAGATGATATGACTTACCAAACGAAAGCGCTGGCACGTCGATACACACACAAACAAACACAAACATACACACAAAATTCTAGCTTTCGCAACCAACGGTTGCTTCGTCAGGAAAGAGGGAAGGAGAGGGAAAGACTAAAGGATTTGGGTTTTAAGGGAGAGGGTAAGGAGTCATTCCAATCCCGGGAGCGGAAAGACTTACCTTATGGGGAAAAAAGGACGGGTATACACTCGCACACACACACACACACATATCCATCCACACATATCCATCCACACATATACAGACACAAGCAGACATATACAGAGGCTGCAGATTTCATATATTGACATGTTCTACATCCACGAGGATCTCCTCAGCACGGATCTATGGAACAAAAAACTAATCTTATCTAATCTCACCCTCACTGCCCTATCCATCCCCTCCCTGCCCCAGCCTCCTCTTTACTCCCACTCAGTCGCCACTCCCGTCATGCACTGGTGGTGCTGCTGCTCCTCACAGTATGGTTTCAGTTGCCTTAGACTGCAGTCGTGTGTGTGTGTGTGTGTGTGTGTGTGTGTGTGTGTGTGTGTGTGTGTGTGTAGTGTTGATCAAGGCCTTAAGGGCCAAAAGATTTAATTGTGAGAGTCTTTTTGTTGGGCCTATCTGCAACTCAGCATCTCCGTTGTATGGTGAGTAGCAACTTTCCTTTCTCATAATTGTTACATTCCGTCTTGGATTTTCCTTTGCTGGAATTACTTTTCCTTATACAGCAAAGGTGACAGACAATGTAGAAGCAGATGTCTTCTTACCCATCTGCAAAAATCACTTAAACGATGCTAAAGAAAACAAAGAATTTTAACTTAAGATCCCAAGTGTGTTTCACTCACTCAAAATAATAGTAACCTACACTGAAGCACCAAATAAACTGGTATAGGCATACGTATTCAAAAAAGGAGATATGTAAACAGGCAGAATACGGCACAGTTGTTAGATTGGTTACTGCTGCTACAATGGCAGGTAATGAAGATTTAAATGAGTCTGAAAGTAGTGTTATAGTTGGCGCACGAGCAAGGGGACACTCCATCTCCATGGTAGTAATAAAGTGGTGACTTTCCCCTATCATCATTTCACCAGTGTACCCTGAATATCAGGAATCTGGTAAAACATCAAATCTCCGACATTACTGTGGCTTGAAAAAGATCCTGCAAGAATGGGACAGCAACGACTGAAGGGAATCATTCAACCTGACAGAAGTGCAACCCTTCCACAAATTGCTGCAGATTTCAATTCTGGGCTATCAAAAAGTGTCAGCGTGTGAAACATTCAATGAAACATCATCAATATGAGCTTTCAGATGTGAAGGCCCACTCATGTACCCTGGATGACAGCAGGATACAAAGATTTACGCTTTGCCTGGGCCCGTAAACACTGACATTGGACTGTTGATGATTGGAAACATGTTGCCCGGTTGGACGAGTCTCGTTCCAAATTGTATCGAGCAGATGGACGTAGAATGGTATGGAGACAACCTCATGACTCCATGGACGTTGCATGTCAGCAGGGGACTGTAATAATGTGGTGAGTGTGCAGCTGGAGTGATATGGGGCCCTTGATAAGTCTAGATATGCCTGACAGGTGACACGTAAACATCCTGCCTGATCACCTGCAACCATTCACGTCAATTGTGCATTCTGATGGACTTGGACAATTCAAAGCAGGACAATGTGACACCCTATATGTCCAGAACTGCTATACAGTGGCTCCAGGAACACTCCTCCGAGTTTAAACGCTTCCGCTGGCCACCAAACATCCCAGAATGAACATTATTGAGCATATCTGGGATGCCTTGCAACGTGCTGTTCAGAAGAGATCTCTGTCCCCTCGTACTCTTACAGATTTATGGACAGCCTTGCAGGATTCATGGTGTCAGTTTCTTCCAGCACTAATTCAGACATTAGTCGAGTGCATGCCACATCGTGTTATGGCACTTCTGCATGCTCACAGTGGCCCTGCATGATATTAGGCAGGCCTAACAATTTCTTTGGCTCTTCAGTGTAGATCTTCCATGCTCACGACTGACATCAACACATAAGATGCAAAGTACTCAAGTTTGAAATTCTATAACTAACTCCCAAAGACAGTGTGCAATCCATCCCCAAATAGATTCAAGCATACCACAGAAGAGTAGTTCCAGAGTACACGATACTATTCAATTGATGAGTTTGTAAAGAGCAACACACGTAACACATGCAATAAGAAGCCAATAATTACATTATGAATTACACATGAGTGACAATAATGTACAAGCATGTATTATTCACACTTTTTTACATGGATATTTAAAACAAAACACAATTATGTATGATACTATTGTACATGTGATTATTATAATGTCTTATTAAAATAATTATTGTTATGTTGACACACTATAGTACCACTGAATGTGCGAGGGCAACAATAAGTAACTCAAAACATTTTTCTCTGAAAACAGGTTGGTTTAATTCAGGATTCCAATACTACTTTTCAATGTAATCTCCATTCAATGTGACAGCCTTATGTAAACTTAATGGGAAGACCTGTATGCCTGCATGGTACTGCTCTGCTGGTCGACATCAGAGCCAACGTCTCGCTGCATCAACAACCTCCCCACCACTCATGTAATGCTTCCCGCAGAGTACAGCCTTCATTGTCCCACACAAGCGGAAGTCGGAAGGTAAGAGATCCGGTCTATAGGATGGATGAGTGAGAACAGTCCAATGGCGTTTTGTGAGCTGCTCTTGCATGTGCTGAATTTTGTGAGGTGAGTGAGGTTTTGCGATGCCATGGAGGAGAAGTTTCATTTGCATTTTTGAGGCAACAATCACACTGAAGTCATTTCTTCAATCTCCTGAGGGTAGCACAATACACTTCAGAATTGATCATTGCACAATGAGTGACAACATCAAACCGAATTACCCTTTCAGAGTCCCAGAGAACTGTCGCCGTGACTTTACTGGCTCAGGGTGCTCCTTTGAACTTTTTCTTTGGGGGCTAGGTGGTGTGGTGCCACTCCATGGATTGCCAGTTTGCTTCCGGTTTAAAGTGATGAACCTGTGTTTCATTGTCTTTGATGAAGTTAGACAAAAAGTTATGATCAGTCCCATAATTCACAAGCAATTACACAGAGGCGGTCCTTTGTTTATTGTCTTCTATTAGTGTGGAAACTAGCAGCTACACACCTTTGAGTACCAAAACTGGTGGACAGGTGTAAGCACTACCAAAAGACACATGCTGCTGTGCAGCAAGGTGTTTGTTTGTGATCCACTGATCACCTCAAATGAGACTGACCCAACATTCCAACATTGTAGGAATCACAGTTGCTTGTGTCTGGCTGGCACGCTGGAGGTCAGACAGGTTTATGCGACCTTGTTGTGATGATGGCAGATGCCTTGCCCAGTGACTCACTGTGCTTTTGTTCTCTGCTAGTTCTTCACAGACATTCTCCAAGAGTCTATAAATATCTGTGATGCTCTGGTTTGCTGCCAAAACAATCTCAATGAAGCTCTCTGCTTGGAACGCACCTCTGTTACAGATGCAGTCTCCTATCTGAACTTCATGGAACTACAGGGACTGATGTGGGAATATTCCACAATGTCCCACAAGTTTTGCATATTCTCAACCAAAACTGCCCAAGAAAAACATGTGTTGCATTACTTACTGTACTCCCCTCGTATGATTCTTGGATCATCACTATTATTTTAGCATATATACCTATTTATGTAAAATAAATACTGTAATAGAACTGTTTTATGTATTGAACACACTGATGAACCAACAGTATGGAAAACATATTAAAGTCAAATAAAGATTCTACTCTATTTTATCCCACTGCATGTGCCTTAATGGAGTCTACCAATGTGAACACATCAGCTTTAGTAGTTGTTTGCTAGAGAGATCATGTTGCTTGGTTAGTTCCATAGATAATATTCACAATAAGATTTATGGATGATGAACATGTCAACTGAACAAAATATCTCATACACAATTTAATGTAAATTGTGTCACTTACAAGTTTGTAACTGACTACTTAACTCTATTCAAGAGCTCCTCAACAGTGCCGAAGGAAAAAACTCCTGTTTGTCAGATATTTTTATGTGTAATCAGGTATATTCAGTACACTGAATGAGTCACTGATATTTTAAGGCCTTTCCTGTGCTCAATTTTCTGTAATGATCTCTAGTTCTGCCCATAGCAACAGTGTCTTGCAAGTTTCAAAATAATAACAATAATAATTTACATTGTGTATTTTTGAGATTAAATTCATTAACTCATGGTAGAGGAGCTAGTGGTAACCTAGAAGTCTGAGATAGTAGAAAACTACGCTTATTTCAAGAGCACTGAATACAAAAGGCAAGCGTCTGGGTTCATATTTTGGCTCAGTATCAAATTATAACTTACTGAAAATAGCTTTTGTTTTCTTTCAAATGTGTTGCTCATTTCTCCAGGTTCAGTGATATGTAAGTATAAATTATGTTCCTCTTCTGCTTCAAACTGTGTTATGGGAAAAGCTTTACTCTATGGAAAAAACAATGACTGTGTAATCCTATGATAAAATCAACATAGGAAAGCACATAGGTGCCCTCCTTGCATACAAGATGACAAATTAAAATCCAACAGGGCAGCACAAATCTTGATCTGTTCTATATCACCTGCCTTCTTTAACCTTTGACATCATCAAAGTGGCAGACAAACCAGTCACCAAAATCTAAATTCATAACAACTAAATTTTGTCACCTCACAATCAATAACTTCCAAAGTACCTTTCACCTAATGTTCACCTACTGATCAGCTTTTCATCACAATCTTCATTTCAGCAAATAGCTTCTTGTTACTACAGAGTCATCATCTTTCCAATCTGAAATCATCATTACATAACAGGTCAAAACCACCAACTGGTATCATTAAGTTCAGTCCAACAGGAGCACAAACAAGAAAGGGTATCATGGGATTGGATTGAGTGTTCTTGCAGATTCGTTTAATGTTTAAATGCATTACCAGATGGTAGTCTCTGAGGGATGCAAAGAGACTGCATTTTCAGTTAATCAGACATGCTGCTGTAAGTTGACAGACAACAGATGGGGTTAGTGTAATGCATGTTGTAGGAGATGGGGAGAAAAGAATTTCAAGTTGTTAAAATTTTTACTCACATTTGTTTTTGTTGTGTTTATTTTGTTTTGCTTTACGGTGCAAAAAACAACTGAGGTCATAAGCACCCAAGTCAAAACTACAGAACATGAACACAGAGAGGAGTTAAATGACTATACGTCAGTCCCAATGGACAGAATAAGAGACAGCTAAAAACAGGCAACTGGAAAGAGGGTTAAAAAACACCATACAGAAGTGGAGATCCAAAACTAAAAGTTAAATGGCCTTTGCCATATTGCTTCAGCAGATAAAAAGCAAAACGCAGTTGACAGCCCGCGCATCATTCACTAAAATGGCTGATAAATCAGACGGCAAACCCAAGCTGGAACATAAATTGTTAAAAAAAGGGCATTTCAGCAGGAAGTGGCAGACAGTTAAAATTTTGGTACAATGTGTACAAAGTGGTGGGGTAGCGCCACTTGGCAAATGACGATGGCTAAAAAGGCAGTGCCTGATACGCAGCTGAGTTAAAATAATCTCCCCCCAGCGGGAGGGCCGAGAGGAGGTTGTCCAAGGCGCAGGGAGAAGCTTAATACGCCGAAGCTTATTACCATGAAGGGAGGACCATTGGTAATGCCAAAGGGACACCACCTCCTGACAGATGTCAACGCAGAGATCATTGGAGGGAATATAGGTACTCGTGGGCTGAGGTGTGATGACTGCAGCCTTGACAGCAGCGTCAGCAGCCTCATTTCCTAGCATGACCAGGGACCCACAGAAACATGACATGGGCTCCACAAAGAGTGAGCAAGTGACAGTTTTCTCCATGGCCTGATACAAGACAAAGAGCTTGGCTGTATATACTGAGGAGTGTGCCGGAAGCCAATATCGAAAGACATGGGTTCCAATGATGAAGGCACACCCGATCCCACGGTCAGTCCGAGAGCCATCAGTGTAGACAAAGGTACTATCGCCAAGCTCTGTGTGATGGTCGTGAAACTGGAGGCAATAGACCGAGGCTGGAGTAATGTCCTTAGGAAGTGAATGAAGGCCAAAGTTAATATGGGCCGCTTCACGAAGCCAAGGTGTTCAAAGGTTCACACCCACTGGGAAAGCAGCAGGTAGTGTGAAGTTAAGGCGCCGTAGCAAGTGGCGAAAGCGGGCTCCAGGAAGTAACAGATAAGAGGGCGAGCCCCATACTGACCGTCAAAGGAATCATCAAAGGAGGAGGCATAGGAGGGGTGGCCACGCATGACAAACAGCATGCATACCTGCTGAGGAGGAAGTCACGGTGGTAGGACAGTGGTAGTTCAGCAGCTTCAGCATACAGACTCCCGACTGGGCTGGTGTAAAAGGCGCCTGTAGCCAAACCGGTCCATGATGGTGGATAGTGTTAAGACGGCGTAAGAGGGATGGGCGTGCAGACACACAAACAAAGCACGCATAGTGGAGTTTCAAACGGACAAGGGTCTGGTACAAATGGAGAAGGGTGGTTCGATCGGCACCCCAGGAAGCACAATTGAGGACACGTAGGAGCTTGAGGGACCGCATACAGCGGGCTGCTAGATAAGACACATGGGAGCACCAAGAGTGTTTCCCATCAAGCATGAGCCCCAGGAATTTAGTAGTTTCCACGAACAGAAGGGCAACAGGCTGAAGATGTAGAGATGGTGAGAGAAAGCATTTGCACCACCAGAAATTCATACAGACGGTTTTGTCAGGGGAAAAGTGAAACCCATTGTTGATGCTCCAGGAATAAAGACGATCAAGACAGCACTGAAGATACTGCTCAGTGAGACAGGTCCATGAAGAGCTGCAATAGATTCAAAATCATCAACAAAAAGGGAGCTGGAGATGCCCGGTGGGAGACAGGCCATGAGAGGGTTAATGGCGATAGCAAAGAGGACAACACTCAAGACATAACCAGGAGGCACACTGTTTTCCTGGATAAAGGTGTCTGACAATGCAGAACCCACATGCACCTTGAAAACTCGATCTTGTAAAAATGCCTGAAGGAAACAACAGGGCAGGTGGCCACGGAAGCCCCCATGTGTAAAGAGTACGGAGGATGCCAGTTCTCCAGCAGGTGTTGTAGACCCTCTCCAAATCGAAAAACACAGCCACAGTCTGAGATTTCCCCAGAAAACCTTTCATGACATGAGTGGACAAAGTAAATGCAGAACGTCATGCTCGAAATCCACACTGTGCATCTGTCAGTAAATTGCGAGCCTCAAGCCACCGTACCACCAAGGCATCAATCATAAGTTCCATCACCTTGCAAATGCAACTGGTAAGAGAACAGAGATGGGGTGGTAGCTAGAAGGAAGGTTTTTGTCCTTACCGAGCTTAGGTATGGGTACGACTGGCTTCACGCCAGTGTCTGGGAAATTTGCCCTCTAGTTGTACTTGTTTAGCAGAAAGTGCTTGCCCGCAAGACAAAGATACTGCAACATCTGAATATGGATGGTGTCTGGCCCTGGGGGACAGGATCGGGATGAACTGAGAGCACAATTGAGCTCTCTCACAGTAAAGGCGGCATTGTAGCACTCGTGATTTGGAGAAGAGAAGGGTATCTCCTCTGTTCATTTCCGATGGTGGAAGGCAGGGTAATAGTGCGAAGAGCTCGAAACTTCCACAAAATGGTGGACCAAGGTGTTGGAGATAGCAATAGGATCCACAATAATATCGTCTGCTACTGCCAGGCCGGAAATTGGAGAATGGATCTTGGTCCCAGAGAGTCGTCAGAGGTTGGCCCGCACGACAGAGGAAGGGGTGGAACTGTTAAAAGAACTAGTGAATGAAATCCAACTAGCTCTTTTCCTTTCCCGAAGAACGTGATGACACTTTGCATGCATCTTTTTATAACGAATGCAGTTTGCCATCATAGGATGATGGTCAAAAATGTGGAGAGCACGTCTCTGTGGGTGAATTGCATTGTGGCATGCCTCAGTCCACCAAGAGACTGGAACACAATGTGGTAAAGAGGAAGTGCGAGGAACGGAACATTCTGCAGCAGTAAGGATAACGTTGGTGAGATAGTCCACCTGGTCATCACAACTGGGGAAATCTTGTTCTGCGAAGGTCGTCATGGAGGAGTAAAGCTGCCAGTCAGCCTTAGTAAGCTGCCATTTGTGCGTGCATGCGGATGGGTTAGGAGACAGCAAATGGAAAGCACACAGGAAATGTGTCACTCGAGTAGGTGTCTGAAAGAATGGACCACTCAAGACAATGGGCAAGCTGGGCAGTGCAAAAGGATAGTCCAAATGGGAATAGGTGCGCAAGGGTTCAGAAAGGAAAGTGGGTGTTCCAGCATTAAGGAAGAAGAGGTTAAGTTGATTAAGATCAGCCAATATGGCACCTCTCTGACAGGTCCTGGGAGAACCCCAAAGGGGATGATGCACATTAAAGTCACTAAGTAGAAAAAACGGGGGCGCTAGCTGCCCAATAAGCTGAAGGAAGCCTGCCCTGGTGACATCGAAGGACGAGGGTCCATAAATGGTACAGATGGGGAAAGTCAGGCGGGGAAGGAAAAGGCGAACTGCAGAAGCTTGAAGACAGGTAGTCAGAGACATGGGTTGACTATGAAGGTCATCCTGTATGAGCAGCATGACGCCCCCAAGAGATGGAATGCCAACCTCAGGGGGAAAGGCAAAATGAATCGATAAGTAATGTGAAAGCTCAAAGCGGTCGTGAGGGCTCAATTTCGTTTACTGAAGGCAGAGTACAAGGGGATGCTGCAATGCTAAAATCAGCCATGAATCATCTTTGTGGGACTGAAGGCCGTGAACATTCCATTGGAGGACAGTCATGAGGAGGAAGAGATGGAGGGGTGTCAACTTGGCGACCGCTAAGTGACAGTCGGTATAGAGTCGTTACTACAGGGCACAGGAGCTCCATGGGGTCCACAGAAGCATTGGATTGCTTGTAAGGTCGGTTTGTGGAGTCCAACGCTGAAAAATGGTTGGTGGTGCGCATCGGCGAGAGAGAGGCCGGCCGGCCTAAGGTACCACATGGCAACACCATCTAACAGGACCTTCAAGTTGGCGAAGGTGAAGACCGTTTGCCTTTAGCGGACTTCTTCGAGCCTTTCCAGGTAGAGGAAGGCTTTGGTGTTGTTTGATGGAGGAACGGAGGAAGTCTTCATCGGGGTACTCCTTTTGTCCTTTCCTGCCTACTGGTTGTGTAGGCAGTGGCTTTGCCTCTTGACGTGTGAGTTTGACGGTTTGTTGCACAGCAGGACGGGGGGATGGTGATAATACCTTGACACTGGGCAATTTCACAACCTCAAGAGCTGAATTTGAGGCTGCTTGTCTGTGTGGCCATGTCCTTCATGGAGCAAGGGGTAACAAGAACAGAACTATAGGTGCCAGACGGGAGAACACAGGGTTTGCGACTAGCCAGTAACTTGCAAGCTACTGGGTAAGGCACTTTTTCCTTTATCCGAATCTCTTGGACAGCCCACTCATCTAGATCCACGGGACAATCCCGAGAGGAGGCGGCATAGCCACCATTGCAGTTGATACAGCAGGAAGAAGGAGGCGGACAATCGCCCTCGTGTGCATCCCTGCCACAGGTTACACATTTGGCTGGATGTAGACAAGATGTTGTAGTGTGGTTAAAACGATGACATTGGTAGCAGCGCATTGGGTTCGGAATGTACGGCCGGACTGCGATAATTTCATAGCATGCTTTGAGCTTGGACAGCAATGCCACCCTATCGAAGGTGAGGAAAAGAGTGTAGGTGGGCACTAAGGAGGAATCTACCTTTTTCATTACACGATGGACAGCAATGACACCCTGATCAGAGAGGTAACATTGTATTTCGGCGGTTAGACCATCAAGCAGCCTGGTGTAAATTACACCATGGGAAGAATTAAAAGTTCTGTGGGCCCCGACACGAACAGGGTAACCATGGACAAGCAAGGCAGCAAGCAGTAGTTGTGCTTGAGAATCAGAAGCCTTCTCCAAAAGCAAAGTGCCATTCCATAAACATATGCATGATTTCACAGGGCCAGCAATTGCGTCAAGACCTTTCTCAATAACAAACGGATTGAGCATGGCAAAGGACTGACCGTCTTAGTACGTGAAACCACAAGGAACCAGGGGGCAGTGGGAAGGGTCTTTGAATTAATAGTCTCATTACGTTTATGTTTTATAAACATTGAGTGGGAAGATGATTGACTCATCGCAAGGAGATCCCCCACACTTGCCAGCGTCTCCAATGGTGTCTTTCTTCCAACTGGGGGCCCTCTTCACGAGGGGATGCGCCCGCCTTAGGTGACTGTTCACACCTCAAGTCACACCTCCCAAGCACCTGACGGAGGGACCAATCGGCAATTTGGGAAGGTTACAGCTCAGACAATCACCCCTGCCTGGGCCTGGCCTGTACCATGGGGTATGTGCGAACTCTACCTGTCAACTTGGGGCTGGGAATTATGCGTTACCCAGTCAACTGTTACGTGTCACATGTGTCGGTCAGCCTTCAGGAGTGCACAGGGAGGAAGAAGAAAAAAAAGAGGATCCTCAAACGCCAAAGCAGAGGAACGAGAGTAGAAGGGAAACAAAGAAAGTAAAAGGGACCGAAAAACAAAGGTGAGACTGTTTGCATGTCAGCAACAGAATGCAGAACATTCCCAATAATACCCCAGACATGTTCCCAAGGGGACACACATTCAGCACTGAAGGGGAAAATTGCTGCAAAGGCTGGGGCCCAGTGGTAGCCAAGCACAAACCCACTAAAGAGTGGCGAGCCCCCTGGGAGGGCTCACATTTGTGTTGTCCTGGCCTCAACCTTTGTTAGTCATCATCCTTTACCCACCTATACCCTTCCCTGTTCCCCTTCCAGCACTACACAGTTCTCTATTCAATCAATGCACTCACAACCTTTTTTCTTCCTGCTAACCTCCACCCTATGTCTAATCTCCTGACTGTTTGGTCATAACCATCACATACCCCATCAAATGTAGGGCAACCTGTGAAACCAGTCTCGTGATCTACAAGCTAAGCTGCAGCCAATATGCTGCATTCTACGTGGGCATGACAACCAACAAGCTGTCTGTCCGCATGAATAATCATCGTCAAACTGTGACCAAGAAAGAGCTGGACCACCCAGTTGCTGAGCATGACGCCTAACACAATGTTATTTATTTCAATGACTGCTTCACAGCCTGTTCCATCTGGATCCTTCCCACCAACACCAGCTTTTCTCAGATCCACAGATTGGAACTCTCCCTGGAAAATATTCTACAGGGTGATTCAAAAAGAATACCACAACTTTAAAAATGTGTATTTAATGAAAGAAACATAATATAACCTTCTGTTATACATCATTACAAAGAGTATTTAAAAAGGTTTTTTTTTCACTCAAAAACAAGTTCAGAGATGTTCAATATGGCCCCCTCCAGACACTCGAGCAATATCAACCCGATACTCCAACTCGTTCCACACTCTCTGTAGCATATCAGACGTACCAGTTTGGATAGCTGCTGTTATTTCTCGTTTCAAATCATCAATGGTGGCTGGGAGAGGTGGCCGAAACACCATATCCTTAACATACCCCCATAAGAAAAAATCGCAGGGGGTAAGATCAGGGCTTCTTGGAGGCCAGTGATGAAGTGCTCTGTCACGGGCTGCCTGGCGGCCGATCCATCGCCTCTGGTAGTTGACGTTCAGGTAGTTACGGACAGATAAGTGCCAATGTGGTGGCGCTCCATCCTGCTGAAATATGAATTGTTGTGCTTCTTGTTCGAGCTGAGGGAACAGCCTATTCTCTAACATCTCCAGATACTGTAGTCCAGTTACAGTAGCACCTTCGAAGAAAAAGGGACCAAAAACTTTATTGGCTGAAATGGCACAGAAAACGTTCACCTTAGGCGAGTCACGTTCATACTGAGTTGTTTCCCGCAGATTCTCAGTGCACGCTGAACAACTGTCGTCGATTCACTTCTGCCGTACTCAATAACACAAAAAGCTTTCTGTTGAGCGGTCGCCATCTTAGCATCAACTGACGCTGACGCCTAGTCAACAGCGCCTCAAGCGAACAAATGTACAACTAAATGAAACTTTATAGCTCCCTTAATTCGCCGACAGATAGTGCTTAACTCTGCCTTTTGTCGTTGCAGAGTTTTAAATTCCTAAAGTCGAGGTATTCTTTTTGAATCACCCTGTACATTCCTGTAACCCTCCTGGCCTCAACGTTCATCAGTCATTGTCCTTTACCCACATATCCCCTTCCCTATTCCCATTCCGGCACTACGCAGCCCTCTATGCCATCGAGGCACCCAGTCTTTTTATTTCTCTCCTTTTACAGCCCCCATTCACTGTCTAACTCCCAACTGCACCTAGCTGCCCTACCCTCTCTCCACCTCGACCCTGTATCTCCACAAGCAGCACTTTACCGTTCCCATCCCTATCCTGTTATCCCTCCCCCTGGCCACCCCAACCTCCTCCTTACCCCAACCACCCAGACTGTGGTCATGTGTGTGGGTTGCATGAAAGCATGAGAGAAAGAGAAAGAAACAAAGAGAGAGAGAGAGAGAGAGAGAGAGAGAGAGAGAGAGAGAGAGTGAGAGAGAGAGTTTTTAATTCTGATGAAGGCCTTTTTGCCTGAAAGCTGGCTTGTTTGACAGTATTTTTGTTGCACCAATCTGTGACTCGGCATCTCCGCTATATGGTGAGCAGGAACTGTCTTCTTCATAATAAGTCATTACTCCATACAGGATTTTCCATTGTTTAAATGTACAATAACATAGACTGAGATTTACAAAATCTAATTATATAAATTCTTAGCATGTCACTCCATGCAAATGGTCAGTGTGTCACCATATTTTCACTGAAAAAGTATATTTTAGTAAACAAATGGACATGTTCATCATCATAAGGAAATATCATGCATATGGTTCGTGAAATGAGAAATTAACTAGATTTAACTGCTCTGAACTTGTCAGTGACTTTTAGAGCTATTTATTTCTGCATGATCTAGTTCAACTATGATTGCAAAAAATGTCGCAGACTTAAGCATAATAGTAACACCACCATATAACTACACCAGAATAACTGAAAACTTAATAATATTTTGATAGATGACCTTAAAATAAATGACTAAGTCATCAAACTCTACAGCCATTTCGATTTAGTAGCTATCACATATTCTCCACTGGAGATGTTCAGTGGCAGCTGCAATAAAAACAGGATATAGAATATAGACATTACTTGCTACAATACACGATGTGTTTCACATACATCTGCGAAGTGTAAGAAACATTGCATAGAGTGTTGATTGGTTAATTAGTTTGATGTTCCACAGATTATTTGCACAATAACTCGTAATGATGTGGAACAAGTCATTTTACACCCACATCGCAAATTAATTTGTACATTTGGCTACATTTATAAGTTGTTATTATTATTATTATTATTATTATTATTATTATTATTATTATTATTATTATTCTTTCTTTTCTCAGACGTTATGTCTGGTCAAAAATAAAAGTGACGCGGACCTTGATCAAGCATGACTTCCTTTTAACTGTACGGTATATGTTACATTGCATTTAGGAACTTTCGGGTTATTGAACATGTATCAATAATTACGGATTTCTGTAGTTGTATATATACGTTTGGATGTAGCTGTATTGCATTGATATACTGGTGGATATTGTGCGGTATGACTCCTGTAGTTGATACTATAATCGGTATAATGTCAACTTTATCCTGATGCCACATATCCTTGACTTCCTCAGCCAGTTGGATGTATTTTTCAATTTTTTCTCCTGTTTTCTTCTGTATATTTGTTGTATTGGGTATGGATATTTCGATTAGTTGTATTAATTTCTTCTTTTTATAGGTGAGTATGATGTCAGGTTTATTATGTGGTGTTGTTTTATCTGTTATAATGGTTCTGTTCCAGTATAATTTGTATTCATCACTCTCCAGTACATTTTGTGGTGCATACTTGTATGTGGGAACGTGTTGTTTTAATAGTTTATGTTTTATGGCAAGCTGTTGATGTATTATTTTTGCTACACTGTCATGTCTTCTGGGGTATTCTGTATTTGCTAGTATTGTACATCCACTGGTGATGCGATCTACTGTTTCTATTTGTTGTTTGCAAAGTCTGCATTTATCTGTTGTGGTATTGGGATCTTTAATAATATGCTTGCTGTAATATCTGGTGTTTATTGTTTGATCCTGTATTGCAATCATGAATCCTTCTGTCTCACTGTATATATTGCCTTTTCTTAGCCATGTGTTGGATGCGTCTTGATCGATGTATGGCTGTGTTAGATGATACAGGTGCTTGCCATGTAGCGTTTTCTTTTTCCAATTTACTTTCTTCGTATCTGTTGATGTTATGTGATGTGATCTAAAGGGTTGTAGAAGTGGTTATGAAATTGCAGTGGTGTAGCCGATGTATTTATATGAGTGATTGCTTTGTGTATTTTGCTAGTTTCTGCTCGTTCTAGAAAGAATTTTCTTAAATTGTCTACCTGTCCATAATGTAGGTTTTTTATGTCAATGAATCCCCTTCCTCCTTCCTTTCTGCTTAATGTGAATCTTTCTGTTGCTGAATGTATGTGATGTATTCTATATTTGTGGCATTGTGCTCATGTAAGTGTATTGAGTGCATCTAGGCCTGTGTTACTCCATTTCACTACTCCAAATGAGTAGGTCAATATTGGTATAGCATAAGTATTTATAGCTTTTGTCTTGTTTCTTGCTGTCAATTCTGTTTCAGTATTTTTGTTAGTCTTTGTCTATATTTTTCTTTTAGTTTTTCTTTAATATTTGTATTATCTATTCCTATTTTTTGTCTGTATCCTAGATATTTATAGGCATCTGTTTTTTCCATCGCTTCTATGGAGTCACTGTGGTTATCCAATATGTAATCTTCTTGTTTAGTGTGTTTTCCCTTGACTATGCTATTTTTCTTACATTTGTCTGTTCCAAAAGCCATATTTATATCATTGCTGAATACTTCTGTTATCTTTAGTAATTGGTTGAGTTGTTGATTGGTTGCTGCCAGTAGCTTTAGATCATCCATGTATAGCAAATATGTGATTTTGTGTGGGTATGTTCCAGTAATATTATATCCATAATTTGTATTATTTAGCATGTTGGATAGTGGGTTCAGAGCAAGACAGAACCAGAAAGGACTTAATGAGTCTCCTTGGTATATTCCACGCTTAATCTGTATTGGCTGTGATGTGATATTATCTGAATTTGTTTGGATATTAAGTGTGGTTTTCCAGTTTTTCATTACTATGTTTAGGAAATGTATCAATTTAGGATCTACTTTGTATATTTCCAATATTTGTAGTAACCATGAGTGGGGTACACTATCAAAAGCTTTTTGGTAATCAATGTATGCATAGTGTAGCGACCTTTGTTTAGTTTTAGCTTCATATGTCACCTCTGTATCTATTATCAGTTGCTCTTTACATCCTCGTGCTCCTTTGCAGCAGCCTTTTAGTTCTTCATTTATAATTTTGTTCTGTGTTGTATGTGTCATTAATTTCTGTGTAATGACTGAAGTTAATATTTTGTATATTGTTGGTAGGCATGTTATGGGGCGATATTTAGCTGGGTTTGCTGTGTCTGCTTGATCTTTAGGTTTCAGATAGGTTACTCCATGTGTAAGTGTATCAGGGAATGTGTATGGGTCTGCAATGTAACTGTTAAATAATTTAGTTAGATGTGAATGTGTTGAGGTGAACTTCTTTAGCCAGAAATTTGCTATTTTATCATTTCCAGGGGCTTTCCAATTGTGCGTAGAATTAATTGCTCGGGTGACTTCATGTTGCAAAATTATCACTTCAGGCATTTGTGGTATCATCTTGTATGAGTCTGTTTCTGCTTGTATCCACTGTGCATGCCTGTTATGTTGTACCGGGTTTGACCATATGTTGCTCCAGAAGTGTTCCATGTCTGTTATGTTTGGTGGATTGTCTATTTTAATGTGTGTGTTATCTATTGTCTGGTAAAATTTCTTTTGGTTTGTGTTGAATGTTTGGTTTTGTTTCCTTCTATTTTCACTTTTTTTATATCTTCTAAGTCGTTTGGCCAATGCTTGTAATTTCTGCTTCTTTTCATCTAATTGCTCTATCGCTTCTTGTTGTGAGATTTTACCTAACCTCTTTTGTTTTTTGTCTGATAATTCGTTTCTTATAAATTGTGTTAGCTGTCCGATGTCTTTTCTCAGTTTTTCTATTCTGATCTGTAGCCTGTGTTGCCATGCTGGTTTTGTGGGTTTCTTGTGTGTGTTGGTTGGTTCTGATCTCTGCCTAGTGTGTATATTTAGTGTAGTGAGTGCTCCTATATAAACTAGTAGTTGTAACTCTTCCATAGTTGTATTTTCGTTTATTTTGTTGTGTATGATTGTGTTGATAGTTGTTATTGTTGTTTCGACTTGTGGGTTATTTGGTGGTCTATGCAATAATGGTCTAATGTCTGTATTTGTGTCTTTGTATTCTATATATGTCAACTGAAATTTTTCTTCTATATCTAACATGTGTGTCACTTCATGTTCTATTTGTGCTTGTTCTGGTGGCTGTCTTAAGATTTTGTTTTCCTCTGATTGTTTAATTGACGCGTTTTGTTCTTTGTTTGATTTCTCTGGTATGTTTGAGTCCATTACTGTATTTTCTTCTTCTTCTAATTGCACATTATTTTGTTCCAGTATTTGTTGTACTTGTTGTTTGATGTTTCCTAATTCTGACTGGGGTATCCTGTTATTTTTGATTATTACACGGATTTGATCAGGTAGTCGTTGTTCTGTTAAAAATTTTAATTCTGGGTATCTGATAATAAATGTTGTGAATACTTGTGATCTGTATCCAGTTGTGTTGGTTCCTAGGTTTGTTGCTTGGTAATAACAGAACATGAGGTGTCTATTAACTTCATCTGACCATCTCATCCTCTGTCTTTGTTTTCCTTCTAGGGTGGTTGCAGGAAGCATATCCTGCAAAACACCTCTATTTGGATTTAAATCATTCTCCAGTTGGCTAGCAGTGTTGTTACCATTGTGGGCGGGCATAGGGTTCAAGCGTCGTCCACGACCATGACGGCGCTTGTCCGAGGCTTCTTTAGTTCTGTCCTGAACCAAGTAATCACACTAAAAGGGGGGTTAGCCCTATTAGTGGTTTGTTCTTTTCGTCGCCTTTTACGACTGGTAGAACATACCGGAGGCCTATTCTTTTCCCGGGCCCCCACGGGAGTTATTATTATTATTATTATTAATTCCTTGTTAAGGAGAGTGCTACAACACAATCTCTTTCTGAATTGGGCTGAGATCTTTCTCAGTATTTTCCTCTCTTGTTTTTCCATCTCCTTTACTTTCGTTCTTCCCTTGATTACTGTTGTTTCTGAGACATAAAATGGCTCTGAGCACTATGGGACTGAACTTCTAAGGTCATCAGTCCCCTAGAACTTAGAACTACTTAAACCTAACTGACCTAAGGACATCACACACATCCACACCCGAAGCAGGATTCGAACCTGTGACCGTAGCGGTCTCGCGGTTCCAGACTGTAGTGCCTAGAACCGCTCGACCACCCAGGCCGGCTTTCTGAGACATACAATGCCTCTGGTAAGACTAGACTAATGTACTGCAGTGTCTTAATTTGGTATTGATGGAAACACTTCTCTTGTTGTAAAGGTTCCATTGAAGCTCGTATGCTTTCTGTAGTTTTGTGTTCCTTTGTTCATTGGATGTTGCGTTCAGTTCCGTTTCTGTACAATGTCTCCCAGGTATTTGAAACTATCTACTTGTGTTATTTTTCCATACTTTGTTATCAATGGGTTTTCTTGGATTGTGTGTCCATGTATTGCAATTTTTTATATGAGATTTGTAGTCCCATTTTTGATGAGATTTTGTGTAATGTCTGTAGAGTTTCGTTGGCGTCGTTTCTGTTATTTTTTATGATGGCTATATTAACAGCAAAGGCCAGACATTTTAAGTTGATGGTTCTATCATTGTGTCTCACCATCCTTAACCCTCCTTTGTCCCATGTCCTGATTATTCTCACTTCTCACCAAAACAGAGTTAAATAGAATGGACAACTGCCCGTCTCCCTACCTCACTCCAGTCTTGATTTCGAATGGTGGTTATTATTATTGTTGTTGTTGTTGTTGCTGCTGCTGCTGTTGTTGTTGTTGTTGTTGTTATTCCCACCCACCACCTTTCAGACGTTCCTAATGACCAGAAGGAGTCCTGGAGAAACTTTCTCAGTTTGTTTTAAAATTTTACTTTTCTGTCTGTCAGACATTTTATACCATTGCGTAAGTGAGCAAAGATTTTAGTTTTTGCATTGTGAACCCCATTTTGTGCTAAAGATAACCTTCATGTGCTATAATGAATGTAATTTTTCCTTCTGATATTGTATTACATCATTGTTCGTTATGAACTGAACTGGATTATTTAAAAAATCTTGAGGAATTAAATATGCTGTGAAGCAGTAGTCAGAATGTCGATTTTATTAAACAAATGTCTACACAATTATAATGGATGAGCACCGCATATTATTCTTATGATACGTTTTTCAGCAATGAAGACTTACTTTCTTAAGGATGAGTTACCCCGTTCTATATGAGACTATTGAATGAAAATATACAAAATCTGTCAACTTACTTATTTGTCTCTCCACAAGATTTGCAATGATTCTAAGAGCAAATGTGGCTGAAATATGTTGTTTTAGGAGTTGCAAAATGTGCTCTTCCCAATTTAAATTATCATCAGTATGGACATCCAAGAATTTTGAAATTTTCACCTTATTTATCATTTTCTTATCATGTGTTACATTTATCATTGGTATAGTACCCCTAGATGTGCAGAACTGAATATTAAAAAAAAAAAAAAAAAATTGAGGATGAGACCATTCACAGAAAACCAGCCAATAATACTTTAAGAATACTGCTTACCATTTCTTCCATAGCTTTATACACACTTGGACTGATTACAATACTAGTGCCATTAAAAAAAATCTTCCTATGGTATATTAGATGGAAAATCATTTATATGTAAGAGGAACAATGGCATACTAAGATTGAGCCTTGGGGAGTTCCCTATGTTTTCTCCCCAGTCAGAGGAATCTTCCCAGGTCATTCCATGTCAGTTCAACCAATTTGAGAAAATGTTCCAGCTGATAGTCTCAGATTTGGCTGAATTTTAGCACACCAATGCTACAAAGTGTGGAACACTCATGTACAAAATTTTAAGTTCCCCTGCCAATTAGTTCCAGAATTATGGCTTGTGAAAGAAGGTGGCGTGACCCGGAAATTGCAACCCGCATCTGGCAATCTATTTTCAGACCCAACTTCAGGTCTTAATAACTTTGGAACTATCCTGCACAGTCCAGTGAAATTTTTACAATTCAGTAATATCCACTTAGAGAACACACACTATGAATCAAAACACCAACAACATATTTCTGAGGGGAGATAAATCCCAAAATGTGATTTAAAAAATGTAATACGTTAAAAGGTACATATTGTAGGTGCCCTTTATTCCAAATATAATTCACTCAAAAAGGGTATAATTTTTTTTTTTATTTTTTGTGGTCTAAACACACACAGAACTCATCTTGCCCATATCAGTCACACAAACAGAGTTACATGCACACGAAAATACAAAAATTTGCAGATGAGCAGACTGTCCAGTTATAACTAAAGGTTCATGCACAACATGTGTCTTCACAGTGTGTCTGACTCAGGATTCAGAAGCAAAAGCAGCAACATACAACCAGGTTGCTATGTTATTGCTGTGAAGCAGAAGGTGATGTATTTGTGAACTTCATGGCACTAGCAGGATCATTTCATTGGCCACTTTTGGCAGACAGGTGTTGGATTCCTTTTGAACATATTCTTATGACAGTTCCAGTTCCTACCACAGTGTCAGGCAGACAGTACAATTTGCCACTCAATGTACAGAGTACAGTAGCTAAAGAGTGGGAGAACTTCTGTTCGAAGCACAATCGACTGGTTTTTAGCAGTTAAGGTGCAGTAAACATTAATGACAGGTTGTGTTAACCTGTCTATATGTTGTTGCTTAGTGACTAAACAGTTGTGGGAGACGATAAGAAGTGGCAGAACAGTTTACAATAAGTTTTTACAAAATTGTGTTGTGGAACAATGGTCACATCACCAAATACATCTGTCAACTTCCATTGTACACAAATGTCTTGCAATAACATGCTGAAATTTTGAGATACATATCATTATGGTCTACTTATGCAGTGTGTGAAAATTGGCTTGGATACCACTTGTCCCTTTTGTGCTACCACATTTCAAAAATCCATGTTTTTCAGGTAATTTTTCAAATCTTTGTATTTTTGTGTGCATGTAACTTAGTTTTTGTGACTGATATGGGCATGATGAGTTCTGTGTGTGTTTAGGCCACATTAAGCTTACCACAAAAAAATTTATACCCTTTTTGAGCAAATTATATTTGGAATAAAAGGCACCTACAATATGTACCTTTTGGAATTTATTTTCCCTCAGAAATATGTTGTTGGTGTTTTGATTCATGGAGTGTGTTCTCTAAATAGATGTTACTGGGATGTAAAAATTTCACTGGACTGTGTGGAATAGTTCCAAAGTTATTAAGACCTGAAGTTGGGTCTGAAGATAGATTGCCAGATGCGGGTTGTAATTTCTGAGTCACGCCACTTTCTTTCACTAGTCATAATTCTGGAACTAATTGGCAGGGGAAACTAATACTTTGTACACGAGTGTTCCACACATTGTACAATTAGTGTACTGAATTCCAGTCAAATCTGAGACTATGAGCTGGAGCTCCTGGTTGAACTGACGTGGAATCACCCCCCCCCCCGATTACATTGGTTGGACTTTCTGCATTATTTTGGTTAGATATGACATTATCCATTGCTCAGCTACAAAAATTACATAGAACCTCTGTTTATCTACAAGGATATTGTGGATCACACTGTCAAATGTCTTAGGTAGGTCACAGAAAATATAGGGAGAGACAGAAAAACAGGAACGTTTCCACATTCCAATGAAACTAGAAGTGATGAAGGAAAGAAACTGCATTTATCATTTTTTTAATTACATCCTTTAGATGGCATCCTCCTCTATGAATAGATTTATGAAATCTACTGTTGAGATTCCTCATTGACCACTGCAACACCTCACCTGGGACACTGTGAATTGCATCCCAAATTCTCTGGTCTAACTCATCCAGGGTTCTTGGTCAAGTCATGTAGTCTTTGCTCTCGAGGTAGCCCCACAATTAAAAATCACAAACAGATAAATCTGGTGATCTAGGGAGCCAGGGAATGTTACCGATTTTTAAGATCACACGGATGCCAAAAAATTTTCACACATATGCCAATGATTACCGTGCAGTGTGTGATGTCGCTCTGTCCTGTTGAAACCAGGCTTCTTGAGTGTTTGGAACGTTGTTCAATGCAGGAGTAACGAAAGTTCATATCATTTCCATGTAACGATTGACACTGACAAGTTATTGTGTTTCCCTGTTCATTTGTGAAAAAATATAGTCCGATAATCCGAATACTGTCACTTTACTAGCATGTAAAGAGCACTCATGAATGTCATTAGGATTTGTGTTTGCCCAGTAACAGTAGTTCTGTTTATTCACATAACCTGTGAGATGAAACTGCCTCATCTGACATCCACAACGTGTTTAAAAATTCATCATAATTGTTTATTTTTGTTATCATTTGTTGACAGAATCCTAATCGTGACCGGTATTCATTTTCCTTCAATTGTTGCACCATCTGTAGTTTGTACAGATGAAATTTTTAATCAAGATGAATTCTGTGAACACGCTCCCGGGACATTCCAACCGCTGCTACTTGCTTACGAATTGGCGCAGTGGGCTCCGTAAGACAGACTTGGGTACAACATCGATGTTCACTGGAGAACGCTCACTTCTTGATCATCCTGTTGGTTTCTTCTTGTGGGCAGATCCAGTCTCTTCAGTTATTAATCCAACATTTTATCACCTGTATCGACAGAGTGGCACCATAACGTCCAAAATTATAAAAGCATCGAAACTCCCTCCATTTATATGGCTAATGCATGCTGCTGTCCATTCCACTGATCCATAATTACTGAAATAGTGTACGGTTTACTCGCTAACTGTGAAGAACCCACAGTGTTGCCACCTGCCCACGGCTGCCACTACTCATTTCAAACATTCCTGTTATTATGTGTCACCCTATACTAATCAGTGCTATTTTGTTATTTAATGCATGTAAAATTTGGTGAGTGAACATGTAAATGGCATTCTTACTACAGAAACTCTTCTAAAATCTAAACTTTAATTTGCTGAGGACATTATTGTTGAGAGGTGAGTAGCTGACATTTCTCCTATCACCTTTCTTAAACGGTGGTTTAACAATGGCATACATCAATCTCTCTGGAAAAATGCCTTGAGTAAGCGATGCATCACATATTTCTGATAAGACAGGCCATAATATATGGGAACAAATCTTAGTACCTGGTTGGAAATACCATCAAATCCATATGAGCCTTTATTTTTGAGGGAATGTACAGTTTTCTTAATTTAGGGGGAGAAGTTGGTGAAACATTCATATGACTGAATTCTGTGAGAGAGGCTTTTTCAACATACTGCTGTGATTTTTCAGTTGAGCTGTTTCTCCTCATATTTTCTACTCTATTTAAGAAATTATTAATGATTATTAAACACATTTGCTATTGTGGCTCATGATTTATAGCCCCTTCATTTAATTCAATGGTGATGTGATCCTGTTCTTTGGTCAGTTGTCCTGTCTCTCATTCCATTACATTCCATAAAGCCGTAAGTCTATTGTTTGAATTACTGATTTCTGACATAATGTGTATGTTCCTTGATTTTAAATAACTTGTCTTAGTAATTGAGTAGTTTTTGTAGTGTGCAAATACTGCACAATATTTACTTGTTCTTGCCACGAGAAACAATTCTCTTTCCTTTCCACAAGATACTTTAATCCCTCTAGTGAGCAAAGAGTTTTTACATGGCGGTTTAATGTCCTCTCTGAGTAGCTTATGTGGGAAATTATTTTCAAATAATGTTATGAATTTATATGGAATAGATTAAATTCTATGTCAGCATTTGGTTCATTATACACATATCAAAAAAAGTTTTACATCACCTCATTTCCGAGAGTTCTGGAACCTGTACAGAAAATTGGAATAGAGATTAACATAAACATCATTTCCACACTTTTTATTGATCATGAAAAGCACACATTGCAAGTTGTACCACCATACAGCAAGACCTTCGAATGTGGTGGTCCACACTGCTGTACACACCTGTATCTCTAATACCCAGGAGCATGTCCTACTGCATTTATGCATGCCTGTATTCACTGTGGCATACTATCCACAAGTTCATCAAGGCACTGTTGGTCCAGATTATCCCACTCCTTAACAGCAATTCGGTGTAGATCCCTCAGAGTGGTTGGTGGATCATGTCGTCCATAAAACAGCCCTTTTCAATCTATCCCAAGCATGTTTGACAAAGTTCATGGTTGGCGAACATGCTGGCCACTCCAGTCGAGCAATGTCGTTATGCTGAAGGAAGTCATTCACAAGATGTGCACAATCGGGGTGCGAATTGTCGTCCATGAAGATGAATGCTTTGCCAATATGCCGCCGATACGGTTGCACTATCGGTCAGAGGATGGCATTCATGTATCTTACAGCTGTTACAGCGTCTCCTATGATCAACAGCGGTGTACATTGGCCCCACATAATGCCACCCCAAAACAGCAGGTAACCTCCACCTTGCTGCACTCACTGGACAGTGTGTGTAAGGCATTCAGCCTGACCACGCTGCCTCCAAACACGTCTCCAACGATTGTCTGGTTGAAGGCATATGTGACACTCATCGGTGAAGAGAATGTAATGCCAATCCTGAGCAGTCCATTCAACATGCTGTTGGGCCCATCTGTACCGCGCTGGATCGTGTTGCGATTGCAAAGATGGACCTCACCATGGACGTCAGGAGTGAAGTTGCACATCATACAGCCTATTGCACACAGTTTGAGTTGTAACACGGCATCCTGTGGCTGCAAGAAAAGCATTATTCAACATGGAGGCATTGCTGTTGGGGTTCCTCCGAGCCACAATCCGCAGGTAGCGGTCATCCACTGCAGCAGTGGCCCTTAGGCAGCCTGAGGGAGGCATGTCATCATTAGCTCCTGTCTCTACTCCATGTCCGAACAACATCCCTTTGGTTCACTCCGAGACGCCTGGACACTTCCATTGTAGAGAGCCCTTCCTGGGGCAAAGTAACAATGCGGACATGATAGAACCGCGGTATTGACCGTCTAGGCGTGGTTGAACTACAGACAACACAAGCCGTGTACCTCCTTCTTGGTGGAATGACTTGAACTGATCGGCTGTCGAACCCCCTTTGCCTAATAGGCACTGCTCATGCATGGTTGTTTACATGTTTGGGCGGGTTTTGGGACACCTCTGAACAGTCAAAGGGACTGTATCAGTGATAAAATATCCACAGTCAACGTCTATCTTCAGGAGTTCTGGTAAACGGGGTAATGCAAAACTTTTTTTGACGTGTGTAAATTTCATCCCAGTTCATCTCTTGCAAACTATTTTCAACAAGATATGTTCTGGAGTCATTAATTATTCTCACTGATTTCTACTGAGAAGTACCTACAATGTCCGGAACTATCTCATTTATCCTAACTAGCTGTCCACCTTGGTCATAAAGAGCACTTAGTATGCAGTTATTTCCTTGCTTTGAGCTTCACAGAAGACATTATCTTTAGAGTTCTATTGTCTTTATCCGCTTGTGTTGGAAAGTTGATTGCTGAAATTCAATTGTAGGATATAAATAAGGTTTCCTATCAGAATCTTTTATAAAATCTACATTGATATCACCACAGACTAACTGCTTTCTACTGTCTGGCAGATGGCATAATACGGAATCCACATTCCTCATAAGCAGTTAAAAATTCCCCAGTGGGGATTGTACAGTTACAATTAAAAGTGAACTGTTTTCCAGTATCAATGCACAAGTACACACCTCTATGTGCTAATCACTACAAAAGCTCCTTGTCTCAATGTATTTGAGCTTTAATTTTGTCTTACTGTATGTAACAACTCCTCCTCTTCCCATATTAGTTCTACGTGAGTAAGACACTAGAGATCTTTTATATTTAACTTCTCTAACACTGTGGTTATGTGTGCTCATATAGGTACAGGATGCTCTAAATTTTCTAAACAGACAAGAAGCTTTTTTATTTTATTACTCAGTCAACTAATATTCTGATGACGTAAGGTAGTCTCCTTACTTTTCTGTGCATTCTTAAGCATTTCATGTGACTCTTCAGTTATTTTAATTTCTTCATACTAGGGTGCCTGAATGTTGATTCTCTTCAGTTATTTTAATTTCTTCATTCTAGGGTGCCTGAATGCTGATTCTAACTGAAGAAAGATATCATTGGGACACCAATAACCACAGAGCTCTCACATTATGTGATAGTGTCCCCCCCCCCCCCTCCCCCCCCCCCCCCCCCACACACACACATTTTCTGAAAGAAGCTCAGCCAACCCATCTTCCCCTCTTTGGTTCAGGTGTAGGCTTTGGCTAGTATATCCTCATCTCCCCAATTGTAGCAACAGGCACTGCACTCGAGTGATTTCATTTCTGGCAGCAGCAGTGCCTGCTCAACTCTGTGTTCACAAGGCTCACAGCAGTATAACACAGAGCTGGTCGCGATGCTGTGGGACCTCCACAAAAGTCATACCTGTGTGTGTAGTTGTTACTTTTATTTCATCGAAATTACATCTACTGCTGTAATTTCTGTCTTTAGCTACACTGTTCCCTGCTCCACCTTCCAAGATAACCTGATCCTCCTAGTCAAAATCTGTACAAAAATTCCTATGTCCTCTGTCAGCTGGATAAGACTAGCACTCTGCTTCACAATACTTATGACCAGGTTCCCTCCTCCTAATTTGTCCTGTACCAACTGGTCTACATCCTCTCATGGCTACTACCTAGCAGCAAGACTCTTCTTTATACCCTTTTCTGATAACAACCTACACTTAGTTTCTTTGCTAGAAGTGTGCTGAACTCAATTGTAACCTACACCTAGATGAGTCTCTTCCCCTCCTACTTCAGGTACCAAGTCAAATTTACCGGAGACAGAAAGGTCAAATGTACATGAAGTTGCAGAGCTGTTCCCCCTTTCACCCATTACTTGTTACCTTAACCGAGTTCCCACGATGTTTTTTTCCACCTTCAACCTATCTAGTTGAAATTCCGCACAATCTAATTCAGCCTGAAGGATACAAATCTTTTCCTTCTGTTTGATGATTCTCCATCTTTTCTGCAGAGCCTACAGTTCCGAGGGAGAGCCTTGTTACGTCCTCCATTCAGTTCTCCACTGCAGTTGCCCCAGTGAAATTCCAGCCCACAATCTACACCTACCAACTCTGCCTGACTACCCTGTGGCAACAACCACACTTATCACACATCACAACAACTTAAAAACACAGAAATCTAATTAAAACTATTAGCGCTTTCCAGTACCCCAAATTTTCATAATTTATGAGATGCAAAAATTAGGCTTACTGGAAAGCAATTCAGATGTACGATATAATGCGACAAGTTAATTTTTCCACTTAAAAAACATAACTCCAGCAAAATATCGCCTCCTAAGCACAATGCAATTTTATGTGATAATTTAAAAACAAAACCATTGATCCCAAGATCTTCAACAGCCCTGAGGTATAAAAAATGAATTTATACATAAAATATTCTTCACACAATCACTTTATCCTATGAAAAATGACTATTTTTAATCAGTAACACAAACACAGCTTTAGCCAGGCACCAGTGCTACCAATCCAAAAATCAAATGACAACCCCCCCCCCCCCCTCCCAATTTCACTCTAAAATCTTAGCTATTGTGACAGACTGATCTGTAGCATGTCCCAACATACATGTTATCCCGAACACCTGCGTTAGTTTGGAGAGCGACAATCTGATTGAGAGTTTGTGAAGCCAACAAATGTGATTGAGAAATAAAGGTTATGCCAAGAGACTGATCTGTAATGGATCTAAATGTCTACATTTGAGCTGCATTTAGTTTAAGGCACTTTTCACTATAACAGTGAAACTGGAAGGTAACTTCAGAAAACATTAATTTGCTACAGATATTTTCATGCATATTATGCACATACACATCTACTATTAAAACTGCAATGGAAGCCACTATGTAACTCATATGAACACATGGATCTGTCATCATCCCTACAAGAGAAACTGAAAGCATGGCGAAAGACTTACAAGGCTTCATGAAGGAATATTTTGTTGGTTGGGAATGACAATTCCTCTGGCTTCCAGGATTTAATTTTGATTACATTGTGGGGACAAAAACAGACACATAACTGGCTCCTAATGTGATTCACTAGAACCATTTGTAGATGGCAAAAAAAATACAAGGAAGTACTCTTTCACTAGAACAACACTACAGCAGTCGTAATGGTGACTACACATAATTTGATATCTGAACATGTTCCTCACCTACTTTGTTCTCCCGATTTGGTCTCGATAGACTTTTGAAAATTTGGTTCCACAGAAAGAAACGGCAGCACATTCTGTGAAATATCTGTTCAATAGTCACTGATGTCAGGTCACCTACAGAAGAAGTTATAGCACCCACAGCAGACGATGTTAGTTCACTTACAGCTGAAGCCAAGTGAACTGCAGAAGAGGACCCTACGCCTGCAACAGAGGACCCTACGCCTTCAACTGGAGACTTGGTACTGGCATCAGCAGACAGAGACTCTTTACTGGCAGCACTAAATCCAGCCTCATCAGTAGTAGCTGTAGTGGACATGACAATACAACCAAAGAAAAGATCTAAGAAGTACCTACAATCTGTAATAGTCAAGAATTTTCGGTGCCCCACCTCAAAACAGCAATAGATGGTACACAGAAGTATAAGTACAGCAGTTACCAGTATAACTGTTCTAGATGTTTTCATATTTCAGCTATAATACCTAGACTTTGAGATATAAATCTTTTGAACTTAAATTTTGAGTTAATGATGCCAATACTGACTGTATGTGTAACATGTAGCACTGCTGCAGGGATATATTGGGTCCTCATTTTAAGTGAAGTTATTGAAATATCTCTGAAACTACACATCAGATCAAAAATTTCATTTTGTTTGTCTCAGAGGGAGACATCCACAGATACCATACTCGAGCTGCCATCTCACCTCGTGCATGGGTGGTAGTGGGCTCATTTTAAAATTTTCAATGGGAACCGCCATTTTTTATTACAGATTACAACTCTACAGCAAAATCTACATACATGTTCTCTGAAACATTTTCTTTGTTCTGCCACAGATGACGCTATGATTGGAGCAAAGAAGTGAGTACACAATCGTAATTTGTGATGTACTACACAATGGCCCTTGAATATCCAATGGCACGTGCGACCACACCTCCATGCTGTGAGGGTAGGACAGGCCAGCATTTCACAACTTCTAAGTGGAAACCTCATTCACAACGTTATATTCCTCCAACATATTCGATGTGCCATTGTGACCATGTAGCAAACTACAGTGCATCATAAATGGCAGTAAACTGCTACTGGAGCTCACGTTTTGTGCACACATAGAACAGATAGTGGCTCTGAACATTACAATATTTACACAGTGTTTATTGCCTGCACACCGATCTCTCATTTGGAGAACACATGTGCAAGTGGACGATGACTGTTGGAATCACAGAAGAAAAAAAATTATATTATCCTGATTTACAGAGAATGTAGGAGAAATGTTGCGGCTGCTTTTGCCTTGAATGCCAAGCGTTTTCCAGAGAAAGTTCACTCTTGTTCATTTTTTTTACAAGGTTGTGCACACCTTTATATCTGATGCCAGCATCTAGACCAGCAAAAGGAAACGAAACAAACATGTTACAGGAGAAGATAATGAAATAACTGTACTAGTGGCAGTGCACCACAACACATGGATTAACGGCCAGCAAAAAACTTACACCACAATTCCGGTACGTTCATAGGTAGTATTGTCATACTACTACACCATCATAAGTATCACCAATACA
The DNA here is from genome assembly GCF_023864275.1 of Schistocerca cancellata. Lineage (NCBI taxonomy): Eukaryota > Metazoa > Arthropoda > Insecta > Orthoptera > Acrididae > Schistocerca > Schistocerca cancellata. The sequence continues at coordinate 348,955,257 of NC_064631.1, read as the reverse complement.
TCACTGTATCAAGAACTTCAAGGCACCGATTTCTATAACTGGGTAGTGTTTTGTGAGTGGGCATGTCAACAAATGCAAATGACCCCCATGTTCTTTGCCAAAGTACTATTTTCCAATGAGTCTACTTTCACAATGGTACTGTTAACAGGCATGCCATGCATTGCTAGAGTGTAGACACCCCCCCCCCCCCCCCCCAGTTATGGCAAGTTTACCATCAACGTCCTTGGTCAGTGTGGCATCACAGGGAACAAACTCATTGGTCCATGTTTTATCAACTGCACAGTGAATAGATGGAAATATCAAATGTTTTTGGAACAGAAAGTACTGGTACTACAGCAGGATGCTGCCCTGCATGTTCGAGAACATATGTGATTTCAGCATGATGGTTGCTCAGTGCATTACGCAGTTAAAGTATGGGACGTGTTAAACCTTGATTACATAGGCTGGTGGATCAGCTGAGGTGCCCCTATTAATTGGCCTGCTAGGCTACCGGATCGGATGTTGCCGGATTTCTTTCTGTGGGGACATTTAAAAGATAAGGTGTACCAGCAAGTGTCAACAGGCTGTGAGGGCATGGTTGACTGCATCAGAAATGCCTGTGATGACATGTCTCCAGATATGCTTCTATCCTGTGTACTGTTATTTTAAAAGGGATCACTAAGTGTACAGGAGCTGGTAGTACTACGTTTAAACACAAACTATAATAAGAAAAGTACAGTTTATTTGCCTCAAACCATGGCCACAGTGACGCATCAAGTAGTCCAAAGTTCAATATGTTTAGGAATACAATGTTGTGAAAGGGGTTTCCAATTAGAAGTTATGAAGTACTGGCCTGTCCTACCCTCACAGCATGGAAATTGGGTCCCACATGCCATTGGATATTCAAGGGTCACGGAGTAGCACGCCATAAATTACGACTGTGTACCCATTTCTATTCCTTCGGTGAAAGAGCAATCTACGGCAAAATGAAGAAAATGCTTCAGAGAAAACATCTGTAGATTCTGCCACAGAATCTGCAATAAAAAAAATAGTGGTTCCCACTGACAATTTCAAAGTTGTCCCTCACCATACATGCACATGGTGGTGTGGGGGGATCAAGTGTGGTATCACTGGATGACACGACTCTAGACAAACAAATTGGAATTAAAACCTTTTTTTTTATGCGATGTGTAGTTTTTGAGATATTTCAATGTCTTCATTTGAAATGAGCACACTGTAGACATAGGTATTGTTATTATTAGTCATTGCAATTTTGCTGGTCAGTTCTCTAGGAATGCTAAATATAAAAGGAGGTGTGAGGTTGTGTATTAAAAAATATTTTGAAGCTGCTGCATTAGAGTTACATGGGGACATGGGTGAAGTAGTAATAATAATATCAATATGCAGGTCACTTAACTGGAAATAAGACGCTTTCACTAATATTCAGTCTGTTGGAACAGGTCACTATAACTGCCTGTGAGGACTTCAGTATAAACACTGTGAATGGATCTGTACCAAAGCAGCTATTTCTTAGCATACTGCACAGCTTCAACACATTTCCCTCTTATAAATAGCCTCATAAGAATAACAAATAGAATGGAAAGTCTTTTTACATATTTTTAAATATGAACACTGCAGAAGTAGAAATTCTTAATACACATGTAGGGCTATAGTACCTAGATACGGCAGGCATTAAGTTTTCCTATAGGACTCTAAAAAGTCTCAGTTCTCAAATGAAAAAGGTATAAAGGCACCCTGTTTGTAGAATATCTGAAAACTTATAAGAAAATATATTGACAGGTAATTGCAAAGGCAAAACTGCTAAGAAAAGATAAGATAACAACGGTGCCAAGTGCCAAGCAATCGGAATGGAAAATTGTAAAAAAAAAAAAAAAGAAAAAAAAAAGGGATGGGGGTGGGGGAGACACAAGAACAGCAGGAGATTGCCCTTACAAATGTTGACAACATTAATTTTGGCACAAAAGACCTATCATCATGTTTGCAGAGAGAGAGAGAGAGAGAGAGAGAGAGAGAGAGAGAGTGTGTGTGTGTGTGAGAGAGAGAGAGAGAGAGAGAGAGAGAGAGAGAGAGAGAGAGAGAGAGAGAGAGAGAGAGAGAGTGAGTATGCAGTGGCACACTCTAGTGTAAGATTTTTATGTTCCTTAATATTTGTAAGTGGTGTTATAGATACTGAACTCCTTGAGGGCTGTTTTTGATATTAATATTGGAAGAGTTTGTTGTGGTTCGTTAGTGAGTCAGGGCCTACTTTGATGTTGGCAGTTATACACAACAGATCAGCTCTCAGGTTTGGAATTATTAGTGTTGTGTGCTGTTTATGTTTGGAGATTTAATTTTATGTTTTGTTTTTAGTTACTTATCAATGTGACAATGAAGTTCATGAGAAGGTCCTTGCTTGTTGCAATGGGGACAACATATTGAGCAAGATTAAATTCTTTCAGTTATTACCTTTAACTGCAAATGTGAGGTGTTAATGTTTGTGGAGAAGATATAAGACTGACCAAAGTTGCTGCACCTTGGACTAGTGACCAGTATATGAGGCTTTGTAGGTGGGACAACATATGGCATTCCATACAGACGAGTCCCCGGTTTGAGAAGTGTATGCTTGCTACTTGAGAGACTGTGTGATCGGCATATTGTGTTTACCATTACTGGATAACCGATTTGTGAACCTACTTACTTTGGTTGGTATATATGTTTTTGTGGTTTTACTTTTATTGTACATTTTGTTTTTAATTTCCTTTAAGGGATACAAAAATGTTAATTTATTTAGTTATCTTTGGAAAGCATAAACAAAACTGCCTATGAGTAAAGACAGACAGACAGTGGTAAACATAATTCTGCTCTTTTAAATTGTTTAAAGTGATCGCAAATGAAATTTTAATATTTAACTGCATTCTTGTCAACTGAAAAGGCATGCTTGGATCAGATGATGTTCAGTTTATTCATGGCATTACAACATTTTTCCCTGTGTCAGTCAGCTGAGCCTTAATTGTTGGTTCATTTAGCTTTGTTACAACCAAGCGTGCTCCATTAAGCTCTGTTTAGCATTCAGATTTCTTTTTAACATGACAACAATGTTTCTCCAACAGTAATCCTGGTGGATCTAATGAATGTAATAATTCTACAGAATGAGGTAATGGCAGAAGTGAAATTGCGAGAATGGGTCATGAGTCACATTTGGATATCTGAGTTGGGAGAGCGCTTTTCTGCAAAAGGAAAAGGCCTTAAGATTGAGTCTCACTCCAGCACATAATTTTAACTGGCCAGGAAGTTTCATTCTACAGTATGTTTGTCGTTTCAAAACGTCAACTTGTACGATGGGCAGAGATAACTGACTACCGCAATGGTCACAGTTACTATCTATGACAATACTGTATACAGATAAGGGCATTAAAACAAAATTGCATTTGTAATAAGGTTATATGAAAAGAAGCCCTCTCATTCACGATTCACAACTTAGGTTCATAAAATATAGACATGAAGCTGGGCAACCATGATACCATTGTGTTTGTAACAGTTAAAAATCTCTTATGTTACAGCTTTCCGCAAATACTAAGTTTTAGCACAAAATTGGTATGCAAGGTCAGAAACCGGTTAAGAAACCTTTCTAACGATGTCTCATTCACTCATGTGTGGTTAGTATATAGTGAGAAAAAGGGCTGCTGACTTGAAAAATAATATAAATCATAAGCTGGAAGTACTGAGAATAAGAGGGATAGAAAACGTGGTTTGTAAAATAGATCACATGGAACTCGCATCAACTCACTCAATATCTGATGCAAAGAAAGTCAAATCAGATGTAGCACATGGTGGTGTGTTAGGCCACCTTCTTTCTGCTATTTGTACAAATGACATACAATCCACAGAAAATGTAGCTATGATCATATTTTTTGCAGATGACACTAGTGTAATAGTGAGTAATGTTAAGGAATCTCTGTCTACAGCAACTGATCAATTCCGCAAGTCCATAAATTCATAGTTCAATGCCAACAGGCTGACCCTCAGTGTGAAGAAAAATTACACTCAGTTTGGAAAATGAATCAGAACCAAGATATCCAACTGGTACTGGGTGGTCGATCAAGACTTAAACTAGAATCTCTCTCATCAATTTGTCAGGATTTGCTCCAAGCATCATTTCGGAAGCTTCTCAGAAGGTGCTAGAATCGCTTATGTTGGCTACTTCCAGTCGCTTGTACACTCCTGGAAATTGAAATAAGAACACCGTGAATTCATTGTCCCAGGAAGGGGAAACTTTATTGACACATTCCTGGGGTCAGATACATCACATGATCACACTGACAGAACCACAGGCACATAGACACAGGCAACAGAGCATGCACAATGTCGGCACTAGTACAGTGTATATCCACCTTTCGCAGCAATGCAGGCTGCTATTCTCCCATGGAGACGATCGTAGAGATGCTGGATGTAGTCCTGTGGAACGGCTTGCCATGCCATTTCCACCTGGCGCCTCAGTTGGACCAGCGTTTGTGCTGGACGTGCAGACCGCGTGGGACGACGCTTCATCCAGTCCCAAACATGCTCAATGGGGGACAGATCCGGAGATCTTGCTGGCCAGGGTAGTTGACTTACACCTTCTAGAGCACGTTGGGTGGCACGGGATACATGCGGACGTGCACTGTCCTGTTGGAACAGCAAGTTCCCTTGCCGGTCTAGGAATGGTAGAACGATGGGTTCGATGACGGTTTGGATGTACCGTGGACTATTCAGTATCCCCTCGACGATCACCAGTGGTGTACGGCCAGTGTAGGAGATCGCTCCCCACACCATGATGCCGGGTGTTGGCCCTGTGTGCCTCGGTCGTATGCAGTCCTGATTGTGGCGCTCACCTGCACGGCGCCAAACACGCATACGACCATCATTGGCACCAAGGCAGAAGCGACTCTCATCGCTGAAGACGACAAGTCTCCATTCGTCCCTCCATTCACGCCTGCCGCGACACCACTGGAGGCGGGCTGCACGATGTTGGGGCGTGAGCGGAAGACGGCCTAACGGTGTGCGGGACCGTAGCCCAGCTTCATGGAGACGGTTGCGAATGGTCCTCGCGGATACCCCAGGAGCAACAGTGTCCCTAATTTGCTGGGAAGTGGCGGTGCGGTCCCCTACGGCACTGCGTAGGATCCTACGGTCTTGGCGTGCATCCGTGGGTCGCTGCGGTCCGGTCCCAGGTCAACGGGCACGTGCACCTTCCGCCGACCACTGGCGACAACATCGATGTACTGTGGAGACCTCACGCCCCACGTGTTGAGCAATTCGGCGGTACATCCACCCGGCCTCCCGCATGCCCACTATACGCCCTCGCTCAAAGTCCGTCAACTGCACATACGGTTCACGTCCACGCTGTCGCGGCATGCTACCAGTGTTAAAGACTGCGATGGAGCTCCGTATGCCACGGCAAACTGGCTGACACTGACGGCAGCGGTGCACAAATGCTGCGCAGCTAGCGCCATTCGACGGCCAACACCGCGGTTCCTGGTGTGTCCGCTGTGCCGTGCGTGTGATCATTGCTTGTACAGCCCTCTCGCTGTGTCCGGAGCAAGTATGGTGGGTCTGACACACCGGTGTCAATGTGTTCTTTTTTCCATTTCCAGGAGTGTATATTATGAAATAGTTTTTTGGGTTAAAACTAATAGTGAAATAGATGAATTACCTGAAAGGGCTATTCAAATTTTGTAACAAAGCTCTACAAGCAAGCCCCTGCTGTAACCGGGTCAACGGAAGCATTCAATTCTATCTGTCTGCTTTGACTCATGACGTAAGGGTGTTGGGTGTTGTTGTGTGTGACGTCATTACGGTGCGGACTTTGAGTAGGTTGTGTTTGTAGATGTCGTCATGTTGTGTTTGATGGTGCCATCTCAACATTTGTTGGTGGTAAGTAAAATTTCCCCCCCCCCCCCCCCCCCCCCCCCCCGAGTTGTAATGTTTTGTGTACTGAATGTGTGTTAATTTACGTAGGGATGTTAGACTTTTGGATTTTTGAGGTGTTGTGGTTTTGGTTTGTTTTTCATAGTTGTAGGTGGTGGTTTTTTCATATCAACAGTCATGATTGACCTATATAGGTCAACTGAAACGACCGATCCCAATTTCCGTAGTTTTATATATAGGTATTGGTGTTTTGGTATCGTCAGCTGTGGTCAAGGAAAATGTCTGATTCCAATTTTTATAGTGTTTGCTGTAGGCATTGGTGTTTTTGTTTCGTCAGCTACAATTTACCTACATGCGTAAAGGGAAGTGTCCGATTCCTGTAGAATTTTATTTTTTTATTTATTTATTTATTTTTTAATTTTTTTGTTCGCCATTTTGTGTGATTTGGGATTGTGGTGTGTGTGTGTTTTTTTTACTGTTGTATTCAGCTTGCCCCCTCCTTAAAACCCCCATTAGTTTGATTGTATTTTTGGAGGGAAATGTTACTGTCTTATTTATACATATTTTCGTGTTTCTTGCCGTAGTGACATTACAGGCGCCACATTGGAGATGCTTAGAAGAGCCATTTCCTCCATATTGATGACGTCATGTGTCAAAGCTGACAGGTGGAATCAGACACTTCCATAATCCCCTGTAACCTCCCTATACATATACAAATGTTTATGAGAAGGGCTAAATATGGCGACCTGCAAACTAATAGCCATTACTATAGCTATGGAAGGGTAGACCAAAGATCAACATGTAAGCCACTATTTAGGAAACATGAAATGCTACAATTTCCATGTATTTATATACTAGAAAGTATAAGTATTACAAAAGAAAATTAAACAGCAGCAATGCAACACATCTCCACAGTGTATGGTGCCAGCTGCAAGACAAGCTGTGATGGATATAATCTGGGTGTTTGCATGTATGTACCCTTCAGAAGTGTAATAAAATTTGTTATTTTTTCAGAAGTGTAACATAACACTTTCATGGTCTAGATATATCACTGAATATACTTTTGTGTAATATGTTAGCTCGTTGTAGACTAGTTACATGTAATCTACTTTCCTAATTATATACAAAACGAAGTCGTTAAGGCAGTGTTAAAGAACTGGTGTCGCTTGTGGAAGGAGGGAGGTCTTCGTCTGGCCGAAATTCGCGATCAAGATTTTTGCCAACTTGCTAACGTGAATGTTAGGACGGTTCCTATGATAAGGTTATGTCAGATCTCCTGCCCTATCTTCACCTACTATCCTACTTGGTATACATATATTATTACTTCTGGTATTTAACTGTCCTATACTGTTGTGCTGAATTGTCGTCGGGTGAATATAAACACACAAATTATCCTCAAACGAGTGACTTCCATCATAACGCAGTATTTTGCAGTGTGACAAAACTAACTTACTCCCTGACAATACAGAATGCAAAAAGCGAAACGTGTTAAGATTATGATGGAAGCTTACGGCATTTAAAAAGAAAACAATCAAACGATGCATAAAATTTTCACATATCCTACATCACCGTAAGCAAATTATACGGATACTCGTATTATTCTGTTAACAATCCATAAAACCCATCCGTTACCTTTCAAAGCAAGAATGTGCTCGTTTCTTTCCTTGCCTTCCATCTTTCCACAATCCAATGGCGTTGGGAACACCACTCGTTGCAAAACACTGAAATAAACTAGTTTCTTATATGATGCCCAAATGACAACGTAAGCTTTTCTTCATTTTCAGAGTAGAATTTTGTACGCAGGTAATCTGTATACGACTGAAATCATAGTATATATGTGCCTCTAGGAAACTTTCATAAAAGCGTTGACTTTGCAAGAGGCTTAGCGACGCACTACAGACTCAATTCCGAATACACTGCATCAACAACATAATGTCAACAGACATGCTGCTCTGACACATTCACATTCACCAGCAGTCGCAAAGTGACAATCAAAAACAAGGTAGCAACGCGTGATTCTCGCATCTCTAAATAAGTTTTTATGTGTTATAGTTTAAAGATATTTTCTAGTAATGAAAAACAGCAGACCCAAAATATTGAAACGTTCGTTGACGATAACTTTCCGCGACTTTTTTTCCCCCAGCGTCTTAATGTTTTACCAATTCACCAAGTTGTGTCAACCGACCGGATTGTCGTCTGCTTATCGTTGGCACAGGCGTCTAAAGCTAGCGAAATGAGGGATGCTCAACTACCGGACCTACCGATAGATGGCTCTACCAGCTGATTACTATCGTCTGTATTGCCCGCCATATTCGAATTTGCCAAGAAGTTTCTCTCGGTCTGTACGGTGTATAAGGAATTAAGGATTATCGAAATGGTGATTTCTTGTTCCGCTTTCAATTGTACGAAGCGATGGAGTAAGGAAAGTGACTTACCATTTCACAGGTAATTGGACTACCGATACAATACAGACTTAGTGCGTTTGCTAATTCGATGTTTTTGAACAGGTTTCCTCTAAAGCACCCAGAGCTGCTAAAGAAGTGGATTACTTCCGTGAAGCGGAAAGATTTTAAACCTACGTTTTGCAGTTTTCTTTGCGGAAACCTTTTCCGACAAGATGATTACGTAGTGAGCCCTGGAACGTGGAAGAAACGTCTCAGACCCTAAGCAGTGCCATCAGTTTCTGACTTTCCGACACATTTGATGCCACCAAATAAATAGCCACGACGACATGTTAGGATTTTGAGTGACAACGATGCTTCTCCATTTGAGGTAGCTAATTAATTTCCTTGCTATGTGTGTGCTTTTGACTTTTGTGAATTTATTTCGTACGGACACAAATGGGCTACATAGGTCTAAGCAATGTTGTAATACAGTTCCATATTTTTGTTTTTAGCGTTCTGTCCTCGAATCCGTGCTTGATTTGCCCTCTGCAGAAGCTACTGATTGCGTGGAGAATGTTGCCAATGAGAATTCTTCCGTGGAAAGCATGTCCCATTTATCCAATGCAGAAGACGCGAATTGTGTCGAAAACGTTAGTATAAGGATGTTTTCACACCCCCAAAGTTTTCTTATAATATTTTTTCATCAAGCCTTGAGTTATTTCAATCATACATAACGAAATTATTTCTTTATTTCAGAGTGCAGTTGGTTTTCAAGTAATTGATTGTGGTATACAGTCGAAAGTAGAAATGGAAGACAAGGCGACCGAAACTTGCAATTTTTTCTCAGACATTGTACACGAATTAAAACGTAAACCGAAGTGTGTCCGTGAAAAACTTCGAAGAAGAGAGAAGAAAGTGTTTTCCATGGATGACATCGTAAGTTCATTGAAGGAGAAGGGGCATCTTCCTGAGAAGTTACATAACTTCCTCAATCATCAGAAAGGAACACAAGTGGAATTAGTGTGCAATTTAGTGGACAACTCTCTCTCGTCAAAGGGTAATAGATACACAACAAATGTGTAACTGTTTCCGATGACTGTGTACTTTTATTCACCAGCAGCATATGAATACCTGCAAAAATTAATGCCTCTGACCCATAAATCATTGATTTCCAAATTGGTGGCAAGTGTCGACTGTGAAACTGCCTTCTTAAAAGATGTTTTTAAGTACGTTGATTCGAACCCAATTGTAAGGGACCAGTTCAGCGATTCATGTCTAATTGTAGACAGTGTGGCAATTAGGAAGCAAGTAGTTTGGGACCAAGGAACTAAGCAATACACAGGTTTTTTAGAGTTTGGTGGGGAAGTGCCTCAGAAGTAATAGAGGCATCTGAGGCTCTGGTTTTCATGCTTGTCTCTATTAAAGGCAAATTTATATGCCCGATTGCATATTTCTTTATCAACGGTGTACAGGCAAATAATCAGGCCACACTGATAAAATCCGCTTCAGAGAGGCTGCATAGTTCTGGCATTAGGGTTTGGTATGTTACATGTGATGGCTGCAAGGAAATATAAGCACTTTACGTACACTTGGCTGTACTTTAAATTTTTCCAAGGGTTATTTTAAAAGCTTCATTGTTTATTGTATCTTGGACATGTCATATGATTAAGTTTGCCAGAAATGCTTTATTTATTTATTTATTCTTTGCCCATGGACTCCAGCTGAGAGTATTGGGTGTGTCATACAGTAGGCTATTAACATCAAACTTGATTTCATTATATATAAATGAAACAAATGATTAAACAGAAATAGTCCATAATCATACAAAAGTATTACATGTTTCACATTATATGTACACACAAATCCAAACAACATACATGATAATTTTAAAAGATACATTTCAGTAATGATATAACATATTAAACACCATCTTAGTATTCACTCAAACTGTATATACATTTCTCTGTGAGATATAGTTTCAAATGATTTTTAAAACATTTTAGGTCAGTTTCTTTTTTAATGATTTTGGGGAGTTTATTAAAAAACCTTATGCCTGCTTCTTCTGGGGCAGTCATAGACAGTTTTAAATTTCTGTTTATCATGTAGTAACTTTCATTTCTTCTTGTACCGTGTTTGTGTACATCTTTATTTAGGAGGTGTTTATCACTTGACCTTACCGCCATTATGCTTTGGTATATGTACAGTGAATATACTGTCATAATATTATAGTATACAAAAGCTTGCCTACAGGTCTGTCTTGGTGGTATTTTTGCAATGCATCTCACTGCCCTTTTCTGAATTGTGAATATTCTTTATTCTTTTTAGGTAGCCAGCTTGTGCACTTCCCCATATATGAACTGAATAAGACAAATGTGGGAAGACAAGTCCATAATACATTGATCTGAGGACTTTACCATCCACAGTTTTAGCTGTTTTATGCATGATGAAGATCTGTTTGTTTATCTTTTTACACAGTGCATCGATGTGCTCCCCCCATGCCAAATGTTTGTCTATTATAGTTCCTAGAAAATTTGTGCTGATTACTTCTTTAATAGTCTTTCCATTTATATTAACATTTATATTGTAATTTTCACTATGCTTGGTCTGAAATACTACATTCATTGTTTTAGACTGATTCATAAACAGGTTGTTTTGTGTTAAATATTTATTTGCATTTTCGATAGTCAGGAGTACTTCCTTCTCAAGCTCCTCCTTTGTTTCAGCTGTGAAAATGATTGTTGTGTCATCAGCATACATTATAAGTTTCTGATTTATATAGCTAGGGAAGTCATTTACGTAGAGTATAAATAGTATTGGCCCAAGCACAGACCCTTGCGGCACACCGTGTTTAACTGTTTGTAATTCTGATCTGTAGTTTGTTATATTTCCCCCACTAGTATGTCTGATTTCTGTACATTGTTTCCTATTTGTAATGTATGATTTAAGTATGTCATAGCACTTTCCTCTAATTCCATACTGATATAATTTCATCATTAATTTTGAGTGGTTCACACAATCAAATGCCTTAGATAGGTCCATAAAAATGCCACAAGTCTTTTGTTGCCTGTCAAGTAAATTAAGAATGTGCTCAATTATATCTGTTGATGCTGTTTTTGTTGACTTCCCTTCTCTGAAACCATGTTGTGATGAATGCAGTATACTGTACTTTGTTATAAAACTTACAATTCTATTCTTTATTATCATTTCATAGATTTTAGCAAATGTTGAGATCATTGATATTGGCCTGTAATTTCCTAATTCATCTCTGTTCCCTTTCTTAAATATTGGCTTCACTTTACTTACTTTCAGTGAATCTGGAAATATACCTTCTTCTATCGCAGCATTCAGCATGTGTGTCAATGGTTTTAATATACATTCTCTGCATTCCTTTATGAGATGTGATGTGACACCATCCAAGCCAGATGAATGTTTAATTTTAAGTTGTTTTATTAGGTTTGAAGTATCTGCTATTGAGTCTCCAACTGGCATTATTAGACGACATTTCATTGAGCAATTGAACAAGGTACAACAAGAAGAAGGTATGACATTTGCCAACAAACTATCAGGACAACATATAAGTTATGTAAATAGAAAAATGAATGTTTCATTAGCTCCACAGACTTTGAGTTCTAGTGTGGCAGATAGTATAGAGTTTTTGAGGAGGGTTGGTGATCCAAACATTAAAGGAAGTGAAGCAACAGTAGAATTTTTGTATAATATTGATAGGATTTTTGATATTCTGAACTCCAGAAATCCATTAGGTAAAGGGTATAAGAGCCCCCTGAGACTTGACAACAAATCTTTGGCTTGGTATTTTAAAAAAATTAAAAAAGGTTCAAATGGCTCTGAGCACTATGGGACTTAACATCTATGGTCATCAGTTCCCCTAGAACTTAGAACTACTTAAACCTAACTAACTTAAGGACATCACACAACACCCAGTCAACACATTGTTATTTTCAGACACACTGAAAATTATATCAAAAGCTTAAAAATCATTGGTGTTCCCATTGCTGCTCCATGCAAGAAATACTTTTGCTTCTGGGATAATTTTCAATATGCAATCAGTAAGGCACATAGCTCTGACAAGTATGCTTAGTGTTGAATCTCCTTTGAAGTATTAGCTAACATATAAACTGTCACAAGACCACATAGAGCTTTTTTCCCCCTGCATTCAGTCCAGATGTGGTTGGAACAACAATCCGAATGCATACCAGTTCAAATGTGCCAAGAGAAAGTTGCTCTTGGGTAACAGTGTCACTGCAATGAATGGGAATTGCTCAAATTTTAATATATGTTGTTTGCCACCTGTTTATGATTCTCATGCATGAAAGCAAGTAGTAGAAAGTGATGAAAGTGCTGCAGAAAATGAAGTAGAGGAGTGGTGTGCACTTCTTGATGATAAGATTAAGTTCGCATTTCACAAGTAAAACATACTCTTATTATATTGCAGGGTATGTGTCATTACACCTTTCAAGGCAGATCACATGCAAAGACTGTCTTCACATACTGAAGCCACCAGTAGTTAAATCTGCATTAGAATGTGATTCTCTCTATGTCTATGCTTTTCCCAATATGGCCAATAAAAAGGCATTTGTAAATTTTGTTAACCGAGGAAAACTGGCTAAAACAAGTGACTGTGTGTACTCTGTTGTAGAATACTCAGAAACTGTTTCAGATGTTTGTGATTGCTGGGGATATGCGACAGAAATATATACAGGCCAAGATTTTGCATTGTGCTAAAAATAAATTTTTTAGATTACCCATTTCCTGCTCTTGGTCATGATTACCATTATGAAATTAGGATTGAGGACTTACATCAGACTCAACTTGTTTGTAAGATTGCATCCCTATACTCCTGCATACGCTTAAAAACATGTGGAAAAAAAGCCTGCTGAGAAAATTTTAAACAATAAATAAAGTATAAGGCAGAAGTTAAATAAACTCATATTGTTTAATCATGTATAGTGCTCAAATTGGAAAAATTATGTAATGGGACATTCCATGCAGATGGGTGTGATGTTTTGACAGATTTTTTAAAACTATTTTGTCCATAGATTTGTTGTTGTGTAATGATGAACTTCAAAAGATGAATCACATTGCAGTAAAATTAAGTCTTTACGTACTGTGTAGATATTGTAACAAAATTATAATACTGGCAGAAGTAAAGCTGTGAGTACCGGACGTGAGTCGTGCTTCGGTAGCTCAGATGGTAGAGCACTTGCCCGCGAAAGGCAAAGGTCCCGAGTTCGAGTCTCGGTCGGGCACACAGTTTTAATCTGCCAGGAAGTTTCATATCAGCGCACACTCCGCTGCAGAGTGAGAATCTCATTCTGAAAATTATAATTGTTTATTATATAAGCTTATTTTAAGATGTTTGGTGTTACAAAATATGCACTTGCATTAAAAACGGGTGATTTGTGTGAAATTAACGGGAAAAAAAATGTTCCGAGACTTATTTGACAGATGGCTTTCAGTGTTTTCACTTTAAGAAAACAGTTTAATCACAGGATGGGTGTGATCTAATGGAGTATGCAGTGGTCCTATGTTTCAAACAGTAATGTTTGTGGATACTCTGAAACTTAAGAGCAATAAAATTGTTACTCTGTTAATTCTTGTTTTAATACTTCCTATAATGAACACAATGTTCCAGTTGATCATAAGCATTCTTATTACTTTATAACCATTCTAGAATAAGGGGGCCTGAGTCAGGCAAAACCTAATTTTCTGAATTTTGTCTTTATTTTGCTAGGATGTCTTTCTATTATATTTTCCTGTGTTGAGGGGGGGGGGGGGGGAGAATGCAAATAATCATATAGAATTATCTTTCTAGCACTACAAAGTACAGAATACAGTGATTACAGGTTCACGTGGAAATCTAGGAAATTTCAGTATTCATGTTACATGCCTAATTTTCATCAATACCTACCTTAATTATACGGTTACACTTTTTGCTGATTTGAACTGTGTACTACGTGTTAAAAAGATTTTGTTTGGTCATAGTAATAAAGCATTTCATTTTGTTAGTTCATATGTCCCATACGGAACTGAAATTATCAAGTTATGATGACAAAAGAAGGAAATAACATTAAGGAATCTTACTTCACAGAAATAATGTAACAATGGTTACACTTTTTGCTAGTTAACTTTAACATAAACCATTTAGTTTTCCATTACAAGTGAAAGCAGTTGCACGAGTCACGTAAAGAACAAAGTTTCCCATAGGGAACTAAAGTATTTTACGTTTGAGTTATTGCAGACCCAAAGTATTGTGATCTTCATATTTCTATTTAAAAAAGTTTGTAACCCAAATTCACAGACATTCTGGAATCTGTACATACATGTGTGTAGCAAGGTACTTTTCATATGCCATGTGGAACCTTTAATTTTCTGGTTTAAATATAATTTATTTCATGAATTACCTTTAATACCAGCACTGTCTGAATGAATTATTTACCATTTAGAAGAAGAAATATTAGTGTACAGAATAACAAACCTCATGAAAAATGCGAGAGATTGTTCTGTACAGAACTTGGAATGACTCTTTATCAATAGCAGATAAAAAAGAAGGCTTCTATTAAATGTTCAAAGAAACCAGTCAGTACCTCTTAATTCACCATAGAGGTGATACAGTAATAAAACAATTTACTTTTTTCAGAATTTCTGCTAAGTATTAAAAGTGTGAAGAGCTATTCAATTAGTATTTGCTTTACCAATAACCTGTAGTACAAGCACACGTATAAGCGGATAATTATGGGAGTCAAGAGTTATGTTAAAATGAAAGATACTGACTGTTATTACTTGCTCACAAAGCATTGTAGTTGCTGTACAGTTTATGCTGTATGTGATGTACCCAATGTGATTCCTGGAGGACATAATATTCTGTTATCCTATGGGAGTGCACTGGTACCACACCTATTGAAAGTACATTTTGCTGTGGAATAGTTGTATCAGATGTCTGTACCAGAAAACAAATCTCCACTGTGACACCCTCATGTTCTTGGTATGCTATTAGCTATTATTACAGGAATACTCTTCACATGGAGGAGGAAGCATAGTGAGATTTTCTTTTTCATCATTTCCAACATTGTACACAACTTTCTTGCACTTTTATGTTATCACATTTTTCCCTTGATAATCGAAAAGAGAGAGGGGGAAAAAAAAATTCAAGCGAGCTTTCATAAAAACTGAAAACTCTACTTGCGTCATTTGTTATTTTCAAAATGTTACTCTCTTTCCAAATACTGTTCAATTTCTTGAAACCAATTTTGAATTTCTCAGGTTATTACATATTATTTACTGTACATTGTCCACCAATACTTCTGTTGTTACCAGATAGTTTGTCACGTGGCACTACCTTTGTGCCACTGGTATTGGCTAGTGTACTTTTGCAGATAAGAAAATCGACTGGACTAGAATGTCCTGTCAGTATAGGACAAATTCAGACAATATGGAACTTTTTACACTGAATTTGCAATATAATGTCACCCTTGTCTCACACAGATTGTAGCAGCCATTGGGGTACCTGTCTGGCCAGCTTCTGCAGCTTTCACTTTCAGGTTTGTTTTTTGCTTGGGCCATATACTGACAACTAGTCATTCCAGTGATTGACACCATGTCAAAGACTGGAACCAAGATTCACAGAAATAGAATTCTATGGTTGTCATTCAAAGTGTAATTAATTTTGCTCACTGACATGTTTTGAATTCAATTTTAAAATTGTTTGGATGTCAGACTGGAAAATTACAGTTTTAAGACACCCCAACCTTAAAATTAACAGCTGTGATCGAGGTTATTTCCAACAAGTCCCTTCACTTCCTACATCATCATCATGGATCAGTCCAATATAATATTATTACTAGACTTAACTTCCAAATGATACAAGTCATGCATTTAAGAGGAGCCTTAACGTTGGGCTTTGTGTTTGTCTCATTTAAATGTATTTCTTGTCTCGCATCAAAGACTGACGCACTGTTAAAAACTGGTTGGTGCTTCTACCATATCACTCAAATACACCGTGTCATGTACAGGCGTTAATAAAGTCATAGCATTTAAATTAATGATCAAAGAGAGAGCCAAATTCGTAAGTTTATGTTGCAATTACAGTGTCAGATTATATGCAGATCGGTAATGCATCACTTCAGATAAAGAAAAAATAACGATTTTTTCCGTTTATACGTAAGTAATACTTTAATAGTTCAGTTGTAATTTCTGTTGCCAGTAAAGATACCCCTAAGCAAACGATGTCAACTTTTTTTCAAGAGACGTCTTCACTGTTGTCCACACTTGATTTTCCGATTTATAACAGTAGTTAAAAGATTCGGCAAGTAAGTTAATTTGTTGACCTCCATTGAATCTTAAATAGTGTTTTAAAACGGGCAAATAAGTAAAGCACTCATAAAATAGTAAACAATTTATAGGTCAGCTTGTCAAACTTTCAAAACACACTCGAACTTAGGAATTTCACAGCAGAACTGTCACTGTTTTTTCTCGCTAGATTAGAAAAACTTCATTATGTTGATGTGTAGATATCTAGAACATCCAATATAAAATACTTATGAGGGCGCAGAACGAAAAACATTTTCATCCGTGTTTTCGCACTTCGTTTTCTGCCAAATTCAGATTTGGCGGACACTCAATGATATGATCTCTTGCCGGCACGCGCTAGAGCCATCTATCGGTAGGTCCGGTAGTTGAGCATCCCTCATTTCGCTAGCTTTAGACGCCTGTATCGTTGGCGACCAGTGATCTTCATACATGAGTACTATTCGTACTATGTGTCTTACTGTCTTTGCAGGTGTGGAGTTGTTTGGTTTGATGTGTGTGTCGAGTTGTAAAGGGAGTGTTAAATGTGATTATTGTGTGAAGCAATATATTGAAGTTCACAGAAAATGTCGTCGTCTTCTGTGTATATACTCGATGTGAAAGGCAAAGTTCTCATATCGAGGAACTATCGAGGCGATATAGACCTTGGTGTTATTGAGAAATTTATGCCGTTGCTTATGGAGAAAGAAGAAGAAGGAATGCTGACACCAATACTACAAACAACAGAATGTACTTTCGCCTATATAAAATATAACAACTTGTATATTGTTTCCACCACCAAGAAGAATGCTAACATAGCCCTGGTGTTCGTTTTTCTCCATAAAATAGTGCAGGTAATGATCGAATATTTCAAAGAATTAGAAGAGGAAAGTATAAGGGACAATTTTGTTGTAATATACGAGTTACTGGATGAGCTAATAGATTTTGGCTATCCACAAACTACGGATAGTAAAATTCTTCAAGAATACATAACACAGGAAGGCCATAAACTTGAAATTCAACCTAGGATTCCTATGGCTGTCACAAACGCAGTGTCATGGAGATCTGAGGGTATAAAGTACAGGAAGAACGAAGTATTTTTGGATGTTATTGAATCTGTTAATTTGCTGGCAAATGCTAATGGAAACGTCCTCCGCAGTGAAATAGTGGGGGCAATAAAAATGAGGGTGTACTTATCTGGGATGCCAGAGTTGAGACTTGGATTGAATGATAAAGTTCTTTTTGAGAGCACAGGCAGAGGTAAATCGAAGTCAGTAGAGCTGGAAGATGTCAAATTTCACCAGTGTGTTCGTTTATCCAGGTTTGAGAATGATCGTACAATATCTTTCATTCCTCCAGATGGAGAATTTGAATTGATGTCTTATCGTTTAAATACACATGTGAAGCCATTAATTTGGATTGAATCTGTTATTGAAAGGCATGCACACAGTCGGGTAGAATATATGATTAAAGCAAAGTCGCAGTTCAAAAGGAGATCCACTGCAAATAATGTTGAAATTGTTATTCCTGTGCCTGCTGATGCAGATTCACCAAAATTCAAGACAACGATAGGGAGTGTGAAGTACGCTCCAGAGCAGAATGCCATCACCTGGACTGTCAAATCATTTCCTGGTGGTAAAGAATATCTCATGCGTGCACATTTTGGTCTTCCAAGTGTTGAAGGCGAAGATGTTGAAGGAAAGCCTCCTATTCAAGTCAAATTTGAAATTCCATATTTTACAACTTCTGGAATACAAGTACGTTATCTTAAGATAATTGAAAAGAGTGGTTACCAAGCTCTCCCTTGGGTTAGGTATATAACTCAGAATGGTGATTACCAACTTCGTACAAACTGAATTCTTTCATGTTTAATTTATGACAGCTAAGGTTTATGTGAAGGAAACTGTTGTGTGGATGGATAACATTGTTATATATCTGTTAAAACTTTGTAAATATTTTTTTTGAAAGATCTATATTGTGAACTTATATTCTGGAGATGAAATTTAGTCAGTGAGAGAATTTCATAACTGTTGCGGTACTTGATGTTTTATTAATTTTATGCAAATCAATGCACATGCTCTTGTAAAGATATTGCACTTTACCATTAACTGAGTGTGCATTTAGTACTACATTCCTGGCCACTGATTGTAAATTTCTTTTTGAAAAACATGTTTCTAATAAACAGTATTAAATATTTATTTCTTGATTGATTGTTCCATTCTGTAATTTTTTTCCAATGCAGTACCATGTCTGCACTGCAGTACCTTTATCTAAATCTTGTTTAGTTTTTATCATCATGCTTAACAATATAATTTTTCGAAGAGACAGGTTGAATATTAGTAAATTTGCAAGTTTTTATATGGTTCTTTAGATTTATGGAAAATTGTTGCATTTAGTATAATTGCATGTTTTCGAGAATGACATACCCTCATATATCTTCTCAATGGGTAAGAATGGTATTTCTTTGCCTTGCTTGGTTTTAGCATAGTTGAAGGGTAAAATGAACTATGATTGCCCTCGTCCCACAAGGGAATTAGTGGGCTCGGTTCCAGTGTTTTTGAGCTCCCTAATTTACGTGGAAAGATATTTTACCAGTCTGAGAATAGTAGAACTGTCTTTTAGGATTTCAATTCTTTAGATGTTAGCACATTTTAATCAACGTCTTCATTACAAGTCTAACAACAGAGTGCTTCATTAAAAGTTTGCTTGTTTTTAAATTGTTGGCACCAACTAGTTATTGCTTTCACTGATCGTTGTGGGTACATTATCCTATAAATACTTAACCATTGTAAAGAAAAGTAACCTTACAAATTCGTGTTTTCGTATTAACAGTGTAATAAGTAAAAAATAGCATATCTTACAATTTCCCTGAATTGTCCATGTGTTTAACACACACTGCCATATCCATAGTATTAAGTTACCTTCAGTGTTGGAAAGAACGCCATGCCTGTAATATTTTGGGAAGAACATCTTGGTGAGGACTGCTATGCCCATAATATTACAGGAGTGGCAGTCCTCACTAAGGTGCCTAATATACTATGGGCACGGTACTCTTTCCTGCAGTGAATGCAATAAATGTTACGGGCATGGCATTCAAAAGTGTTAAGTAATGGTGTCGTATGGGAAATAATTTGTTGATTATTTTCTTTGACTTGTTACATTAATCCAGACTGTCCATTAATATTCATGCTTACCTGACAATGCTTGTGTTTATTGATAGTGACAACTGTGATATTTTTAACTGTAAGGCAATGTTTATTTGTTTGCCACGAACCATTGTAATTACAGTATGAGACATGTCAAGAAATACATTGCAAAAAATGTAATTGAACAATGGAAAATCCAGGCTGGAATGTAACAATATTATGAAAAGAATAGTTGCTGCTCACCATATAGCAGAGATGCTGAGTCACAGATAGGAACAAAAAAAATACCGTCATCAAATGAGCCGTTGGTCAATTGAGTGTGCGTTTGTATGTTGTCTATGCCCGACGAAGACCTTGTTAACCGAAAGCTTTGCTGACAGTCTTTTTGTTGTGCCTATCTGTGACTCAGTATCTCTGCTGTATGGTGAGTAGCAACTATCCTTTTCACAAATGTAAAAAGATTACATAGATGTTAAGACAAATATATGTGCATGTACAACAAAGCACATGTTACAATGATGTGGAAATGAAGTATCTTCAAAGAAACAATTGCAGCATTTGCCTCAGCAGATAGGGAAAACCACAGAAAAACTTAATCAATGCGGTTGGTGAGGGATGTAAAGCCTACTCAGAGAAACCACATTTCACTGCTGTTCTCTCCAATGTAAATTACATTTGATGTAATATCAATGGCAACAACTTGAAAACCAATATCATAGCTAACAGTGAAATAGAACTTATCAAAGCAGCACTCAGTGTTATATTCGAAGCACTTTTCTTGGTACAGCTGGCAAACAAAAACAACAGCAATGACCATTCTTGTAAGCTATTAACTTGTTATGCATGACTGTCTCCTGCACTAAGTTAAATTTAGGTATTCCATACAGATATGTGGACAAACACTCATGTGCTGTTTTATTTATTTTTGAAGCCAGACAGCACACTGATATTCTTTATGTTGGATTGAATCTTTTGTGTGTGTGTGTGTGTGGGGGGGGGGGGGGGGGGGGGGGGAATTACTGCTTACACCTGCTGGGTCTTTATCCATTAATTTTAAACCTTTAAAGTCTGTGTGATAATGATTATCATTTATTTTAAGAAAAGAATGACTTCAAATGTGTACAATGCTGGGATAGTTAATATCTGGGAATCTTTAACACCTTTGTACAGGTTCCCGGTAGGACTTGTGAAGTAACACTGTAGGTGGACAGCATCCAGATCTTGCTCATGCAGTGCATTAAACTTCATAGCTACAATTGTGTTTCCTTCCCTGTACAGTGACCACCTAGAAAGCACAAGGAAGGGTCTCTTCGTTGTGCTGCCATGAAGCTTTTAAATTCTGACCTATCTGTACTCAAATACAGCGGGCTTGTACACTGTTGCTCTATGTTGTGTCCACACTACTTTTATCTGTCTGTAAGAGCCAGTAGGGGAAAAAGTTCCAAAAAGAAACTCTTGTGGTTTCCAAATTGTAATGTAGTTTTTTGTATGCTGAAGTGTTTTAAAACATACCACACCTAGGCATATTGTATGTTAATTGCATGTACAATTCTTTTGTTCTAGAATAAAAACAAGGTTCAATAAGTCTGTTTGTCTCCTACTATGAGCATCTCATAATCCAGTGTTTACAAATAGTTAAAGCTGGTTTTATCATTTCAAATGACAAATAACAAGAATTTATTGCTTTTGCAGTTACAATGCTGTGATTGTTATAAATGTGTTAAAATCTGCCATGCGGTTGCTTCTACCACAGTTGCTGAGGGCTGCCTCCAAAGTGTTAAATTTATCTCTGTGAGAAATTATAGAATATATTCTCTTTTTGCATCATATGACTTTATTTTTAAGTTTTAACAGGCTTTATATACACAAATTTGCAGCACAATCACAGACCAGAAAGAAGTAGGCCTAAGCTAAGTGTAGATATATGGGACAAGTACATTTTTATGAAGTGTCTTTGTTTATATTTTTCCTTAATAAGAAATATATCAGAGCTTATTTTTTAGCAAGTCTTACCTATGTGAGTTTTCCAATTCATGTAACTGTCCACTAGCACACCCAGGAACTTGTAACTGTTTGCCTGTTGTATGTCTGGGCTTCCAAGACTAACTCTAAAGCTATGAGTATGGACTAATCTGCCTTCGTGTACTTTATTTTTCTTTTTTCCAATACTAAAAGTTTTTGAAGTTTATCAACTGAGTTGCAGTAAATAATAAGTTTCATCAGCATATTGTGATGACTTCGCCCCTTTCAATATTGTTTAAGTCATTTACATAAAGAATGTAAAGTAATGGTTCAGGTACTGCACCCTGATGCTCCATAGTTGACAGAGTAAGTATTCATAGCAGTGTTATGTATTTTAATTTTATATTTTATCACAGCACAATGTTCACTCTGTTTCACTAAAGGTCTGTAAGATTGGGTGACTTTCTTACACCATAATGGTGAACTTTCTGCATGAATGTGACATGACAGTCACAAAGTTTATAGAGGTCACACTAAAAACTTGTTTTTTCATCTAACACCTTTGAAATAAATGATATAAAGTTAGCAACTGCTGTCTCAGTTGACCTATTTGTTGGAAAACCATGCTATGCTCCACCTAGAATGTTGTCTATCTATGGACTTAACTGATTTTCATTACTGTTTCCATTATTTTTGCAGGCAGAAGTAATGGTTATGGGTCCATTTTGCTACCTCCCTTATATAAAGCAATTAACTCTTTTTTTTTTTTTTTTTTTTTTTTTTTTTTTTTTTTTTTTTTTTTTTTTTTTTTTTTAAGCATTCACAAAAAAATAGCTTCCTCCAGAGTTAAGTTGATCAGAAAAGTTAAGTTAATGGTACTACCTTATACTGACCACAATGTTTAATTACCCTAGAAGATATATGATCTAGTCCTTTAGTACTAGTACCTTTTAAAAGATTTGTAATTTTTGCTACTTCATGGTCATCTATTAGGAACAGAAACAAAATTTCTGTTACTTCAGCAGTGTTAACTTCTTCCTTCACTGTATGGGCTCTACATCATGTCAATGTGCCTACAATAAGTATATAGTGCTGGTTGAAAATGGAGCAGATGTCCTGTAGGTCTGAGAAATTGTTCTTTCTTAGTTATATTTCTATGCCCTATACTAGATGAGCCTTTCCTTTGTATATTTGATTTTTTTGTAGATCATGCACGGCAATAGTGAAAATGTTGGTGACTCAGAAACAGTAAGCATTTCTCTCTTCTGCTTTCCTTACAGTATTCTGACCTTTCTGATGTAGGATTCCAATGTTTGAAATGTGTTCATTGATATTCATATTTACTATTTTGTCTTTTTTCCTTCCTGTATGTAAAAAAATAATATATCCTGGCCAGTAGCTGTATAGGCTTCCTGGATCTTGAGATTGTGACCCATGTTTCCATCTCTGCTGATGCCCTGGTGCTGATGCAGTTCGTGATGATTCTGGAAGCCATTTGGTTGATGAAAGCTCAGTCCGTACTGCTGAGATCTAGCTGACCTAGGCAGATATTTGAATTTCTGCAATGTCAGCCCCCTACTTTTGGTGCTGTTGGCTTAGTTGCCACAAAAACAGACCCAAAATATACTGGATGTTCCTAAAATGAATGTTGAAAATGAGAGGGCTGGTAGAGAGGGTCGTAACAGGCAACTTTCATGTAGCAACCCATGTATGCATCTCTTACACTCGGAACTAGGTGTCATTTCAATAGTGTTGCATGCTGCTGTGAAGGTAGGCCTACACTCTGCCATCTGAGTCAAGATGTAGCAGATCTGTAGGGCAACATTTTCAATTTCTTTGTGCCAGCAAGATAAAGAGAGGTGATGGGATTGATGTTTCGTTACCTTTATTTGCAAACAGTTACAAAAACTGCTCAGAATTACAACCCCTGCTTGAATGTGTGCCATGATTGTTACGCCCTTTCAAACACCCCTGGCGTAGTGGGGATTGCATCAGAGGCTGCCATAATTTGCACTATCAGCTCTTCATCTGTTTTGATAGGTGTTCCATAAACAACAGATTTCAGCTGCTGCCAGCGCGTCAGGTCAAGGGAATATGCAGGTTGTGGCACTGGCCCAATGTGCCCTATCCAGTTCTCACCAAAGGTCTCATCCAAATGATTTCACACTGCCCAAGTGAAGTGCAAAAATGCACCATCATGTTGGTAATGTGTGCAGTCACACATTGAGTAGCAAATGTTCCCGTTGCCTACCAGTGCAGCCCAAATGCTGACAGTGAAGCACTCCTGTTGGCCACACATGTTTATTGTGGCTGTTTAACAACACAACTACTCTTGTAAAGAATGCCTCATCCATTAAACATACAAAATGTGGGAATTCGGGTTGAATAGCACACTTGTGCAAAATCCACTTGCAGAAATCAATGCAACATGAGAAACTTCTGGGTTAAGGGCTTTAACTTTCTGAAGGTTGTAAGGCTGCAAATGATTTTCATTCCACACATGTTAGACTGTGGAATGGCTTACACCCATTTCTCAAGCAACACTCTGCATGTCCTTTGAGAGTGTGTTCTGCAGCAGTGCCAATGCTTCCTCTTCTAATTCCAGTGTTTGGACTTTGCATTGACAATCACTTCCATCCAGCCTTTGCACCTGTATCACAAAATGAATGCATCAGGTTTTGATGAAGGCCATTAGGACACCTTTTCAGTGGACAGCTCACTTCAAGAGCACCTGTCTCTCTCAGGGACTTATTGACAGCGGTGTGCATGAATGGATCTGGTACTCGACTATTTGGAGACTGCTGAGCGTACAACCACTGAGCAGTGAGAGCATTTCCATAAGCTCAGAACATGCCTGCCCCTTCCTCCTAAGAAAAGTGTACCCTTTCCCATATGCTCAGCAAAGCACCAAGCACAAGAGTGTTCCTGTTTGTGGACACACTGATGTAAAGCAAACCTGACTCTGCAGTAGACACAGGTGCTGCAGTCCATGAAACATCAAACCAAACATGCACTTGCTTTGCCAAATGCAATATGTACACGTCCCAGCAAATGCCGCATGAAAGTGTATGGTGTTTTCCCTCCCTGAATACCTGCCATTGTTTTGACTCGAGTGGCGACACTGTTAAATGATGACCAGTGCTGAATGCTAAGGGATGCAGACATCAGTTGCTATTTGAAAGTCGCTTGTTACGACCCACTCTACCAGTACTCTCATTTTTTACATTCATTTTAGAAACAGCCTGTATTTTTACAATGAACACTAATTACTTCAGGCTCAGATGAGCTGATCTGGACTATATGCTTCAAATGTCTGCACAGCTTCTCTTTTCCTTGCTTAACTAAATGTATGCCATGCCTGGTGTAGTCATTCCTTCTTAGAAAAACATTTATATCTACGACAGTAGCATTATTGTGCCACTGCACATTTCTCATGTTATAGTTGTTTGGGTGTATATACAATAATTCTATTGAGGCTTCTCATGTCCTTAAGGAACTGGGCACAGTATAACTCTAGTGTCAACTGTTCCCTGTAGAAATTCATTAAGAGCACTTTTAAAGCCCTTAGTATTTCTTCTGATGTCATTTGCTCCACCAATAATGATGACAGCACCATTTTTAAAAAACCCTTTCATCCTTCGGTCTGTATTTGAGACCACATCCTTTAACAGTGCGCAAGGCTTATAAACTGATGAGACATGGTAACCTGGGTGGACAAAATCATTCATTATACTGGCAAAGTTATGATCATGGCTGTGAGCAAGCAGGAGACTATTCATTGGTTTCATTGCCTATATGATTCAGTATTTCAGTGCACACGTTTTGTTTACAATTTTCACCTTCCTTTGACACTGTCAGTTCTAAGCTTATGCTCCTCTTTATATGATGTATTGTTTGAGATCAATGTCAATATCCATACAGACTTTACGTTCTTGCCTTGTGTTCAGAGTGAGGTTGTGTATTCTAGTGTTAACGTCTGTATCAAGTTCACATCACACATAAATCAAGAAATTGGTAATTCCGTTAAATTTAAATGAAAATCAAAACCTTTATTAGCCAATACTCCTAGAAATTATGTGATTATCTAGACAAATTGATTGAAGATACCTACATAAAAAAATAACAATGTTCATTGTCAACAAACTTTGATTTCTGTGGTTTATACCTGCTGTTCATGACAAATGTCACTATGGTTGGCCATTAATTCATTGCATTCTGTGGATCATGTCTATGAGAATTATGAATGGGGATGTAGAAGGAATCAAGATATACAATAACAAACAACACACAACCCATAGAAACTTTATATATACACTATACTGACAATAGAATATCACTGTACTGCTTAAAGCTAATTATGTCTATGCCAGCTAAATTTAACTGAGGAAATTAGAAAGGAAGGTGCTATTTTGAAAAGAAAAGAAGGAAAAAAGTAAAGACAAAGCTGCTGATTATTTAATTATACTGAATAACTACTGCTTATCTCATATTGCTAGCTTAATATTTACTTGAATACATTTTTATCTTACATGAAAAATAGTTCCTTAAACATGTAAATACAGAGTCACAATATAAGGAAAAGGATAGATTGTTACTCTTCATAAAGATGATCCACTGAGTGATAACCTGGCACAATAAAAAGACAGTTACACATATAGCTTTTGGCCTTCAGGAAAGGGAACACAAACATTCATTCATACAAGCAAGCACGCCTCACTCAAACATGGTCACCATGTCCAGCAACTCAAATGGGAATGTGTGTGAACAAAATCAGCAATCTGGAGGGGGCGGCAAGGGGAAGGTACAGCATGGTAAGGGGGAGAGCAAAGTGCTGTCTGGTGGAGCATGCCAAAACTAGATGGAGGCATGAGAAGACTGCCATCAGGTGCAGTGTTGAGAGCCTGTAGGGTATGGAGGTGGGGATGGGGAAATAGGGAGTAGAAAACGACAATGGAAGGGGGAAGACAGGTGAGGTGCATTGCTGGAGGGTAGCACACAATGAGGTTGAGGGGATGTGAATACGGAGAAGGTGATAGAATAGATGGGGTGGAAACTGTTGGGTGGGTGGTGTGGGGACAGTAGGTTACCGTAGATTGAGGCTGGGATAATTTCAGGAGCAGAAAATGTGTTGTAAGGATAACTCCATCTGCACAGTTCTGAAAAGCTGGTGGTGGAAGGGAGGATCAAGATGGTCCCAGTTGTGAAGCAGCCATTGAAATCAAGCATTTTATATTCAGCTGCATTTTGTTTCACAGGTTGGTCTTCTTTGCTATTGGTCACAGTTCGCAGATGGTCATTCATCCTGGTGGACAACTGGTTGGTATCATTACCAACAAACATAAAAAGCTGTGCAGTGGTTGCAGCAGAGCTGTTATATGATGTGGCTGCTTTCATAGGTGGCCTGGCTTCTGACAGGTTATTGTAAATCTTTGGCAGGACTGAAATGGGAAGTGCTGGATGGGGGGATTAGGCAGGTATTGCACATGAGCCTTCCACAGGGGTGTGATCCCTGTGACAAGATGTTGGTATTGGGAATGGCATAGGGATGGACTAGGACAGGGGCGCACGACGTATGGCCCACGGGCCTGTTAAGTCTCTCACTGTAGCTTGCAGGAGAATTCTAAGAAGAATGATCAGTTCCAATTTTTTTTTGATACAGTTATTTGGTTTTTAGATTAATCTAGTCTGATAAAAATATAGGTAGCATTAAAAAATTCTTATTAGCAACGAAACTCTCCGTGCAGGTAGGTTAAAATAGGATTACATTTTTAAACTTATCAGTAATGGAAGTGCATGCAACAAGATGGCAATTATGGGCTTTGATTTGCTGCTGCTATCATTAAACAACAGTAGTGGGAACAAAACTGCACTGCTAATGTGCTACAATAAACAGGTTCCATGCGCACCTGCCAAGCGGCGCACAGATGGTGATTTAGGGTGGAGGAAGCTGCTTGATCGGCTGCTATCTCACGTGGACAGAGTTGCGTGTATAAGCTAGTTATTTCAAGCATGCACACATGCACCCCCCCCCCCTTCCACACACACACACACACACACACACACACACACAAAGAAAACACTGCATCCGACCACTGCAGTTTCAAGTGATAATGAAGTGTTTCTAATACTTAAATGTTGATGAAAGAGGAAAAACTGTCAAGATACTGTACTCTTGTGGAATTAATACTGCTGATATAATGTCGATTAAAGAAGAAAATTATTGTCCTTGGTTAGAAGTTCAAATTCATATGTCTTGGGATGAACATACCACTTTATTTGTAGCTCATGCCATTTATGAGCCCTCTGCTTTTACATTGTGTGCAAGGTAGAGTTAGAGTTTTGTTTATTAATGTTTACTTCAAAGTGGCCCAAAAGAATGTGGCAACAACTGCAAGTGAATAATTGTGCCTGAAGGTAGAGAATTTAATACCGAGTGAACAAATAAGTATCTTTTTATGTTGTACAATGTATTTTGTTTGTTCACTACAAATCAGTTGTAGGTGAATTTTTATTAATTTCAAAGATCATATTCAACAGAGTTTACCAGGAGGTATATTGTGGCCTGTGCTTTAGATTCTAGTTTTGGTTTGGCCCTGGATTACTTTTGTGTTGTGCAAGGCTGGCCTGGGATGTTGTGGAGATTGTGTGGGTGATGGAACACCAACTTAGGAGGGGTGGGAAGGATCTTGGGTAGGATGTCTCTCATTTCAGGGCATAATGTTAGGTAATCAAAGACCTGATGAAGGATGTGGTTCAATTGTTCCAGTCCGCGATGGTATTGGGTGATGAAGGGCGTACTACTTTGTCACTGGTTCTTGGAAGTGATAGGAGGTGTGTGGGGAAATGGCATGGGAAATCTGTTTGCAAACTAGGTCTGGGGGATAGTGCCTGCCTGTGAAAGCCATGATGAGACCTTCAGCAAACTGGATAAGAAAGTACTTGTCGCTGCAGAGATGATAGATGATGTACCCAGGCGGTCAAGCTGTTTGGAAGGGATTTTTTTTTTACGAGGATGGGATGACAAGTGTCAAAATGTAGGTACTTTTGGGGGTTGTTAATGTGGAGACAGATGTGGATGGAACCATCAGAGCAGATGAGGTCAAAGTCCCAGAAGATGGTATGCTGAATTAAGGAGGACTAGGTCAAGTGGATGGGAGAGAAGGTGTTTTAGTTGTGAAGGAATGAAGATAAGGTGTCTTGGCCCTGAGTCCAGATCTTGAAGATATTGTCACTGAACCTGAGCCAGATTAGTGATTTGGTGTTTTGGAAGACTAGGCAGGTCTCTACATGACCCATAAACTAATTGGCATAGGAGGCTGCCATGCGGGTGCCCAAGGTGGTGCCGCGGATTTGTTTCTATACCTTCCCTTCAGAGGAGAAGTAGTTGTGAGTTAGGATAATGTTAGTAAGGTGTATGTGAAATGAGATAGTGGGTTTGAAGTCTGAAGGTTGAGAAAGGTAGTGTTCAGTAGTGGTGAGACCATAGGAATGATGGATCATGGTGTATAGGGAAGTGGTGTCAACAGTGGTGAGTAGGGATCAAGGACGTAAAGGGTTAGGGATGTTGTAGAGTCAGTGAAGGAAATGGTTGGTATCTTTAACATGGGAGGCTAGATTATGGGCAATTGATCGGAGGTATTGGTCAATGAGGACCAAAATTCTTTCAGTCTGGTCACAACAGCAGCTGCAATTGTGCGTCCAGGATAGTTGGATGTGTGGATTTTTCAGACCACATAGAATGTGAGAGTGCATGGTGACAGGGGGGTGAGGAGGGAAATGGATTCAGGGAGTGGTTTCATGGAGGACCTAATGCATTAAAGGGGGGGGGGGGGAGGTCTAGTGGTTTTGTTGGACATCTGGGAAGGGATTTCTCTGACAGAGTTTATGGGTGAGGGAGTCAGACAATTGACAGGGGCCTTCTGCCAAATAGCCACTGTGATTCATAATGACAGTGGCA
The DNA here is from genome assembly GCF_023864275.1 of Schistocerca cancellata. Lineage (NCBI taxonomy): Eukaryota > Metazoa > Arthropoda > Insecta > Orthoptera > Acrididae > Schistocerca > Schistocerca cancellata. Next base: position 348,925,618 of record NC_064631.1, on the reverse strand, counting down.
GAACCTTTGTCTGCAGGTAGGATTATTAGTTCAGGATTACTTTTGAGGTCATGTATCGACATCCTTTTGCCTACCGAAAGGCTGGTGTTCTTAGGAAGGGACATGGGGAAAGACTGTGAAGCCAAGTTGGAGGTAAGGAATTCCTAGAAGGTGATCAGCAGTTGGTTAGGTGGGAAGGGGGGAGGATCATGGTTGGATGGTGGTATGAACTGTGAGAGGTAGGGTTTGTTGTTGGGATTAGGTTGGCTTTGGTTGGAGGGACTGCTGGCAAAGAAGTGTTTCCATTGCAGGGATGTGGAGAAGGAGAGTAGTTCTTTGACATGTTAAATATGGTTAATGTAAGTCTGCAGGCTTCTATGGCCATTGTCACTAAAGTTAAAATCTTCTGGGTTGTTAGGCCACGTCATATTTCCTTCTAAAATAATCGAAGTATCAACCCCTCTGCTGGGATCTTCTTCACGATGTTTTGGTGTCCACTACTGCTAGGACACTGTCAGAGACCAATGTTGTGGTCATATATAAAGGGGAGATCCCCCCCTCCCCCCACCATTTATGCTGGAGAAGTGGGAGTATTGGTTAAAATTCTTGTGACAGCCATTGTTGACCCATGATCAGTGGCTAATTTTCCCACTGTTGCAGAAGAAGGGGCATTATTGGCTAAACTCATGTGGATATTATTGGTGGCCCATCGTTATTCGATAGAAAGGCACTATTCCACAATTAGTGGAGAAGGGTTATTGGTTGAAACTACTACTACTGCTATTGGTTGGCCATCATCATTGGCTAGATGCAAAACAGACAGAGCAAGAGAGGGGGAATGTTTACCAAAAATATTATTGTCTGCCGAGGTGACTTGCAGCACGTTGTTTATATTGCTCGCACACCACGGCCACATATTCTTTTTCTTTATGGGGGGGGCGAGTCAAGATGCCAGGAGCGTACAACCATCCCCTCTATTGAAATTACAGGCATTCTTAGAAATTTCAACCGCTTCCCGAACCTTTCTTCTATAAATGTTGGTTTCCTTAGCCAGCACACACACATTATTAAAGTAGATGTCAGAGCCACAGTTCTCATGATGTTCCGCTACTGACGACTTTACGCTTTGTTTTAGCCGCGTATGTCGTTCGTGTTCCTTAATGTGTTCTTTACCAATTCTTCCCATTTCACCTGTATACACTTTGCTGCAGCCACATTTCACTTGATAGATGCCTGCACTGTGGAGGCAATCAGGTGCATCTGATTTTCATCAGAAAAAAATCTTTTATTTGGGTTTGACTAAAGAAAGATGTCTGGACACCATTTTTCTTTAGAATTCTGCTTATGCGGTCAGTGACCCCAGAAAAGAATGGTAACCTAACAGAGGGTGGAGGTGGTTCCTCATCATTCTTACTAGTGTGATTAATATTCCACTTAAAAGCCCTGTCGATTGAACAACTATCATAGCCATTTGCCTTCGTTGTCTTCGTTAAAAAATCCAACTCCAATTCGAAGTTGTCATCATCACTAATACGGAAGGCACCTGAAAACAGTGTGTTGAGCACTGCTGGCTTCTGGGCTGGGTGGTGGTGCAAAGTGGAATCTAAATACCTGTTTGTGTTGGTTGGCTTTCTATACACTCTGTGCCCTAGAGTGTTATCAGATCTTCTGTATACCAACACATCTAGAAACAGAAGACCGACCTCACTTGCAACTTCCAAGGTAAATTTGATTTTGGGGTGAATTCCATTTAAGAAATTGTGGAACACATGAAGTTGTTCTTCGCTGTGTGGCCATATAACAAATGTATCATCCACATAGCAGAGCCAACAAGAGGGATTCAAAGGAGCACTACTTAATACCTATTGCTCAAAATTTTCCATAAAAGTGTCAGGTGCAACTGCTGATATGGGTGAGCCCATAGCAAGGCCATCAGCCTGTTCATAGAATTCACCATTGTATTTAAAATAGCTCAAGGGAAGACATAATTCAATGAAGTCACAAATATGTGGAGCAACTTTCTCCCTTATGATCTCCACTGTATCTGATACTGGGGCATTAGTAAATAATGATGTCACATTGAAGCTAACAAGAATGTCACCTTGTAATGCCACAACCCTTTGGGACCCTATATCCTTTCCAGTCACTTGCCCACTCTCCCGAAGAGGGCAAATGTGTAGTATCAGTATGCTGCTTTGATGGCCCTGAGCACTATGGGACTTAACATCTATGGTCATCAGTCCCCTAGAACTTAGAACTACTTAAACCTAACTAACCTAAGGACAGCACACAACACCCAGCCATCACGAGGCAGAGAAAATCCCTGACCCCGCCGGGAATCGAACCCGGGAACCCGGGCGTGGGAAGCGAGAACGCTACCGCACGACCACGAGATGCGGGCTGCTGCTTTGATTTTGTCTTTTCTGGTTATCTGGATTCAATTACACTGAAAATTTTCTTTTGAAGCAAATTAATAATTTGCATTAATTTAAGTTACTGTTTTCACATTGTTAACATTTGGCCTTACCAATATGCAGAATGAAGGAAACATGTCGACTAAAAATTGGTGTACCATCACAATCTGTACATTATACAAACTTCAGGCACATAGTAGGAATAATTTTTCTATTGTAATTATGGAATACTTAAAATTTAAACTTTCGAAATTTCTACATATCGAGAGACAGCTATTTTTATGTTTTCAAACTAAAAAAAAAAACAAATTGTATCTGTAATAGAAATATGACATGATAATTTTTCAGTCAGAATTAAGCATACTAATGTTTTAATTGGTATTAGTTAAGGGAATTGTAATTACAACTGTATAGGAATGTAAAGTTTTAATCATACAAAATTTAATTAATTAAATCTCGGCCTTTCATTCAATAAAACTAATCCCTCTGTTCACCTGAAAATGGTAGGATGATTATCCTTTAAGTAAGTAAAATGATATATGCAAAGTAATGAGATATATTGTTGTAGTGATAAAACATGTAATTTATAGTCTTAATAAAAACAGCTTCTTTCCTGTCTATGTATGAAATTATTCAAATTAATGATATGAATATAATAGAGGGAAACATTCCATGTCGGAAAAATATATCTAAAAACAAAGATGATGTAACTTACCAAACGAAAGCGTTGGTATGTTGATAGAGACACTAACAAAATACCAACGCTATCGTTTGGTAAGTTACATCATCTTTGTTTTTAGATACATGAAATTATTCACTTTTATTTCATGTAAATTTCTACATAATTTGGGAAGATGTATGTAAAAGTTTTAATTGTCAAACTTAAAAATTTAATATGTGACAATGTCAGTAATTGTTTAAAATCATACAAATAGAGACAATTTGTATGCCGCCATAACTCAGTTGGAGTTCAGTTTGACATCAGTCATAAGACATTATTAAGTCAATTTTACATGTAGTTCGCCACCGAACATCTAGCGTGCGAAATAAAATCCGTTCTGAATGCAAATTCCTGGAGCTTATTTCTACCATTGCATGATTCCTGAGTGGCGATGCGGTAACATCAAGATGAACCTTTGGCAGCATTAAGAAGCAGCACCCCGGATTACACAAGATACGTATCATTTATTTGGTGGAGGATATCCATAATATAATGTGGTATTCCATTTTATTGTGTTAAGCAATGATACACATCCCAAATGTCACCATACAAAAATATTTTTTCGCCACATTATATTGCAATGTGGTGAAAGGAGCTGGGATGTGTTGGTATACAGAAGATCTGATAACACTCTAGGGCACAGAGCGTATAGAAAGCCAACCAACACAAACAGGTATTTAGATGCCACTTTGCACCACCATCCAGCCCAGAAGCCAGCAGTGCTCTACACTCTGTCTTCAGGTGCCTTCCGCATCAGTGATGATGACAACTTCGAATTGGAGTTGGATTTTTTAAAGACGACAGTGAAGGCAAATGGCTATGACAGTTGTTCAATCGACAGGGCTTTTAAGTGGAATATTAATCACACTAATAAGAATGATGAGGAACCACCTTCTCCCTCTGTTAGGTTACCATTCTTTTCTGGGGTCACTGACCGCATAAGCAGAATTCTGAAGTAAAATGGTATCAAGGCATCTTCCTTTAGTCAAACCAAAATAAAAGATTTTTTCTGATGAAAAATGGATGCACCTGATTGCCTCCACAGTGCAGGCATCTATCAAGTGAAATGTGGCTGCAGCAAAGTGTATACAGGTGAAATGGGAAGAATTGGTAAAGAACACATTAAGGAACACAAACGACATACGCGGCTAAAACAAAGTGTAAAGTCGTCAGTAACGGAACATCATGAGAACTGTGGCTCTGACATCTCCTTTATTAATGTATGCGTGCTGGCTAAGGAAACCAACATTTATAGAAGAAAGGTTCGGGAAGCGGTTGAAATTTCTAAGAATGCCTGTAATTTCAATAGAGGGGATGGCTATAGGCTCCTGGCATCGTGGCTCCCCGCCATAAAGAAAGTGAATATGCAGCCGTGGTGTGCAAGCAATATAAAAAAACATGCTGCAAGTCATCTCGGCAGACAATAATATTTTTGGTAAACATTCCCCCTCTCTTGCTCTGTCTGTTTTGCACCTAGCCAATGATGATGGCCAACCAATAGCAGTAGGAGGAGTTTCAACCAATAACCCTTCTCCACTAAGTGTGGAATAATGCCTTTCTATCGAATAATGATGGGCCGCCAATAATATCCACATTAGTTTAGCCAATAACACCCCTTCTTCTGCAACAGTGGGAAAATTAGCCACTGATCATGGGTCAACTATGGCTGTCACAAGAATTTTAACCAATACTCCCACTTCTCCAGCATAAATGGTTGGGGGGGGGGGATCTCCCCTTTATATATGACCGCAACATTGGTCTGTGACAGTGTCCTAGCAGTAGTGGACACCAAAACATCGTGAAGAAGATCCCAGCAGTGGGGTTGATACTTCGATTATTTTAGAAGGAAATATGTTGTAGCCTAACAACCCAGAAGATTTTAACTTAGTAAACATGGTTAAATGTAGGCGCAGGGCTAGAGGTGAGGCCTTTGGATAGGACTGAAACTTTTGTGGGGTTGAGGGTTTTGATGGAAAGATGAACAACATCGTTCCAGGAATGATTTGGCTGTGCATTTGGTGGAACATTGGTTGGGTTTTTTGGGGATATGGCAAGCTGAAAAGTTCGTCTACGCAGGGTCTGCATGCTATGAGGCGTTGACAAGGAGGATCAGTGTGGGTAGGATAAGAGTTAGATAGTGGTGACCTGAGGCTGCAGTAGGATGTCAGCAGATTGGATAACTTATGAAGGTGGTGTCTGAATTGCCCGTCCAGGTGCTTTGAGCAAAGGATTCAATTTCAGATACATGATGTATGTAGTAGGAGTTCAACAGTAGCAGGATCTTGTGGAGGTAGAAGAGATGGTTCTTGGATGCTTGTGCCATGGAGCTGTATTTTTGTAGTACCAGGTTTGTGAGGGTCAGGGACTGGTGGTATCTGGAAAGATAAAGGTCATTGTGAAAGGAGGAGTGGGATGCAGCGAAAGGAATTTTTATAGTATTCCATGGTTTATTCAGCATTTAAGGAACATGAATTGAGGCTCGGTTTTAGCTGGAGAAAGGCTACTTTTCTGAACTGCTGTAGAATAATGGAGCAGGAGTTCATGGTGGCAGGTATGGCATAGGGGAAGTGAGAATGATGTAGAAATGATCAGATGAAAATTAGATAGTTGGGAGGAGAACTGGAGCATGAAACTACATCAACATATGCAAAAATACACTAAAAATGTAGAAAAACATCTGACAAAAGGAACAGATGAGGTAAGGGAGTATGCGCGTTTTGGGATACGGAAGAGAGGGGGAAAGAGTGACTGGTTAGGTTGAGGTTCGCAAGTTCGTGTGGAACGGGTAGGTGTGAAAAGCAAAATGCAAAAATACGCAAAGACAAGGAAGGAAATGGTATCAATAGGAATAATTGTAATTAGGAGTTGGAAGAATTAGGGGTGTAGCTGGAAGTGATATCGATCAGTAGATGTAGATGGCAACAATATGTTTCAGTGGGTCTTATCTTTATGTATGTACTTGTTTGTTCTGTTGTTCTGGTGCACACTCTAAATATGTTTTGATGCTAACTTGCAGTGTTCGAAATTTTTAGTTTTTTGTAAATATATCAAGTACCTTGCAAGTGTGGGGCTTATTCTTTATCACCATCAATTCTATCCACTTAAGGTAGATAGCTAAAGTGGTGACCCTGCTGACAAATTAGAATCAAGAGTAACAATACTGCCAAGTTGGAGCCACAGCAGCAACATCAAAATGCAGCTACGTGAGACTCTACAGCAAAGGAAAGCTCTTCAGATGAACTTACAGTCTCTACATTTTATGGCAAGAGCTTCAACCATGTTAAACCTCCCACCCTCTGCATGAAATGACCACACCTGGGGTTCAGGCAGGTAGAGAGGGATATTTTTGTAACATGGCATCCTAGCTTCGCTTGACAGGTTTCATTATGTGGTGACACACTTGGATGAGGCACAAATTACAGCAATAGAGGATTTGTTAAGTTCACAGAATTATGCAATTCTAAAAACAAGTTTAATCAAAGAGTGTAACAGTATTTTATCAATCAATTTTATCAGTAAATTTAATCAAAGGGTATTCTTTAATCCCAGAGAGCAGACTGAATAAACTTTTACCAGAGATGCTGACTGGTGACATGTTGGCAAAACAAATGTTGGCACAACTAAACTCACTAGCTGGTAATTATTTGTTGCCTGAGGCTTCCCTTCAGTTATTATGGCTTAGGCAGCTACCACCAATACTTGGCAGTTTTGGCTGACAAAGCCAAGACAATAGATGAATATTCAGATTGTTAAGATTATAACACTGTCAAACAGACGACAATGGTTGATGGCCCCAAACCAAGCATTACCAGTAAAGGCAGGCAAGGCAGTTCTGATGCAGGTATAGTGCCAGCTATGCCCCTAAGCAAAGTAGAAAAAGTGATGGACTGTGTGAGGGAATTACAAGCCATGGTGATGGCTCTGAGATGCGAGTGAATAGCCACCATGAAAACAAGACTAAACACTGATAAACAAAAACCATCGGTTCAAACTTCATGTAGATGGTTGCATCAACATTTCAGCAGAAATGCATGCCAGTGCATCAGTCTGTGCAATTTCCTAAACTAATTCAAGATTACCCTGGAAGGGCATAGGGGGTCATCAACAAAAAAGTCACCCTATTACTTCTTTTCCTCCCAAGTCCACTGTGCTGGGGTTACAGGAGTCAATAGCTAGCATATGTAGGCCATGTGAAACATATGCGGGTAAATCACCCAAGAAGATTTCTGCAGGCTCCCAAGTGTCAATAAATTGGTCATGTATCTGGCTGTCTACATTAACTGAATAGAACTAATGGTGAAAAAGAATAAGCTCCATACTTGCTAGTTGGTTGGTTTGGGGGAGGGGACCAAACAGCAAGGTCATCAGTCCCATCAGATTAGGGAAGGATGGGGAAGGAAGTCAGCCATGCACTTTCAAAGGAATCATCCAGGCATTTTGCTGAAGCAATTTTAGGGAAATCACAGAAAATCTAAATCAGGATAACTGACACAGATTTGAACCGTCATCCTCCCAAATGTGAGTCCCATGTGCTAACCACAGCACCAACTCACTTGGTTCCACACTTGCAAGATAACTTACAATATTTACACTAAATCTCAAATTACACCCTTTGCAGCCAGAATCTGTGCATATGCCTTGTGGCAGTCAATCACACTGAAAAACCCCACTTCTGCTATGGCATTGTTACAGTCTCCCACCTGAGGTAATGGATATTTATTAGGGATAGTACAGAAATTTGGACTCTATAATCCCCACACATGTGCCAATTTCAGTCCTTTTTCTGACTAGGTGGATACGTGACGCCCACTGACTATCTGACAGGGACAAGCTGACTTCAGTAATCTGTCTATGTCATCCTTAGCTGCGGTGAACTTTTCTGGTGTAAGCCTGTGTGAGCAGGACATTACTGGACGACTGGATGAAGTCCAAATGTAGTGCTGAGTGTCATGCTGGCAAGCTGTTACTGGTTCCCTGATTTCTGTAATCTTCAGAAATTCTTGCAATACCATGTCACATCCACTGGAAACTTACACCAATTGAGCCACTTGTAGGAGTCATTTAGAAGACAAGTATGGAGACAGAAGGAAAAACTGAAAACAATCAGCACCCATAATCAGTTATGTCGTGTTTGCATAAGGAATAGTGATGTGAATGTGTGTTGTACCCTAAGATGAAGTTCCAAGACTCTTCTGCTCATGATCTCATTTCTGGAAGTATTTGCCACTGTTGGCATTATTAGAATCTTGGAAGTGTCGCCTGTGAAACGACCAGCTGGTGACACACTGTAATCAGAACTTGTGTCTGCCAAAAATGTTGTTCCAGGTGAGTTGTCCTTCACAAAAAAACCAGTGAGACTGCTTCTCAGTTGTGCACACAAGGCCAATCTGTTTCGTCAGTTGCCTCCTATGTGCCAGCTGCAGCTCTTCAAAACTATATTTTCAAATCCCTTCATAAATGTTATGCACCATCTTCTCATAGGCTTCTGAGTTGCAGAGTAATCAAGGCCAGTTGTGTAACTTTCAAAGTTCCTACTTTGAACTGTAGAGACTCTAGGTTCATTTGATGAGATTGCCTCTGCTGTGCTGGCCTAAAAACAGTCCTGTGCATCCTGTCACATGTCAGAAGTGCATGACTTGTTGATTGACACTCGTCACACGGTGAGCTCTCCAAATCTTCTTGCATGACATAGCTGGGTATATTCTGCCTTACTTATGTATGGCAGTCATCATCCCCTGTAACACTGACATGGTAGACCTGGGAATAAAAGAAGTAATAGGGTAATTTTTCGTCGTCAATCACCTACGCCCTTCCAGGGCCATTGAACTACTTTGGGAAACTGCACGGACTAATGCACTGGCAAAACACCAATGGAACCAAGACCACACAGTTTGAACTGATGGTTTTTGTTTATCTGTGTTTACTTTTGTTTCCAGAGTGGCTATTTGCTCATGTTTCAGAGCCATCACCATGGCTTGTAATTCCTTCACACACTCCGTCAGTGATTTTACTTTGCTTAGAGGTGTGGCTGGCACTATATCTGAGTTGCAGCCAATTTGCCTGCCTTTACTGGTACTGCTCAGTTCAGGGCCATCAGCCAAGGTGGTCTGTTTTACAGAATTACAACCTGAAAATTCAGCCATTATACAAGGCTGCCGGTTCAATTCAGTGTGTGCTGCTAAGACAGTGCTGATTGTTGGTGGTAGCTGCCTAAGCAATAATAACTGAAGGAAAGCCTCAGGCAATAAATCATTGCCTGCTAGTGATTTTAGTTGTGCCAACATTTGTTTCGACAACATGTCACCCATCAGCATCTCCTATAACAGTTTATGCAATCTGCTCTCCATGTTTAAAAAATACTCTTTGATTAAACCTGCTTTTAAAATCTCAAAGCTCTGTAAAAGTCCTCTGCTTGTGAAATTTGTGCCTCATCCAAATGTGCCACCACACAATGAAACTAGGACACTATCTTGCAAAAATATGCTCTCTATCTGCCTGAACAATAGATGCGCCCGTACACACACACACACACACACACACACACACACACACACACACACAACAGAGAGAGAGAGAGAGAGAGAGAGAGAGAGAGAGAAAGAGAGAGAGAGAGAGTCACATGAGCACAAAACACACACATGAACCTGGCTGTTATGGCCAGACTATGGACTGCAACAGCACCTGATGGGAAAATTTGTCTGGTGTGGGTGTGGTGGGGTTAAGGCGAAGGCTGGTGCCGGGATGGGAAGGGATAGCAGGGTAATGTTGGGGGACGGTGTAGCATGTTCAGCAACTGGTTGGTCCAGCTGTCTCCCCAGTTTTTTGGTGGCCATTCTGGGGGACAGACAGCTTATTAGTTGTCATACTCGTGTAGGAAGCAGCACAGTGGTTGCAGCTTAGATTGTAGATCACATAATGCTTTCACAGGGGACAGGAGATGTTGTGACTGGACTGGAGTAGGTGATGGTGGTGATAGGAGGATGTATGAGACAGGTCTTGCATCTAGGTCTATTGCGCAACTATAAGCCTTGAGGTAATAATGGGTTGGGAGCAGAGGTGTAGTAGTGATGGACAAGGGTATTGTTTAGATTTGGTGAGCAGCGGAATACCACTGTGGACTGGAGGGGGGGAGGAGGGGGGGATAGTGGGTAGGATATTTCTCACTTCTGGGCATGACTGGTAATCGAACCCTGGCAGAGAATGTGATTCAGTTGCTCCTGGGTGGTACTGAGTCATGAGGGAAGTGTTCGTTTGTCATTGGATGGTGAATATGTGAGAGGTAGTACGTGACTGGACAGACAAGGCATATCTACTGGGTTGGAAGGGTAATTTCGCTCTGTGAGGGCCTCGGTGAGACCCTTAGTATATTTGGAGAGGGACTGCTTGGCACTACAGATGTGAGACCATGGGTGGTTTTGCTGTATGGAGGGGACTTCTTGGTATGGAGTGGGTGCCAGCTATTGAAGTAGAGGTATTCCTCATGATTAGTAGGTATGGAACTGATGGACATACTGAAGGAGCTACCCTGGAGCTGGAGGTTAACATTGAGTAAGGTGGCTTGTTCGGTTGAGGATTGCTCGGATTGTTGATGCATCTTCGCATTTTCCACAATATTCCAATCAATGTAATTAATCCTAGACCTACAAATTGATCACTCATTCTCCATCACCCATCTGTAGTTTTGCATATTATTTTCCATGCTTTCCTGTGGAATACACACTTATTGAACCATGACCTTATCAACGCCATCCCTCCTTCACTCTCTTGTCTCACTCCAGTACACACATACTAACCTCACATAATCCATTTACATCTGCTGTCCCTCTCTTCACACACATCCACAAACTGGCCACTGATCTGCATCCCACTATTATCATTTCATTTTTTAATTTATTTTTCTCTTTATCTCACTGTATTTTCATTTTTAGTTCATTTTTGCCTTTCACTAATGGCCTTGCTTCCTCGGGTTTCATCTTTTTCTGCATACATCTTCTGTTCCACCCTTTTCATTATTTTTTCCCCACATATTTTTATGTTTTTATCATCCACTGGGGATCCCTGCTCCTTACCTCTGCACTAATACAGACACGTTTCCCTATTCATAGTCAAAACCCAGTTCCACATACTGTTTCTGCGCATTGTTGCCTGAGCATCACACACCCATCTCCACCTGCAACCCCTCATTACATAATGACCTCTATCTGTTCAAATTACACCAGTCCATAGCTCTCACCAACCTAGTCCTACAATAATATGTAAATCAGGTCAAAACCATCTTGGAGTACCTCACTTTCATCTGTAAAATTTTCCTGCTCTGTAATCCCAAATTCTTTCATCCTATCTCTCACACTGAAACTCTTACACTCCATGAACTTGGAGTACCAAGCACGCCACTGCGTCAAAAAATCCTCCAACCTGTTCTGTGTTGGACTATAACTATTTATCCTCCCTAAAAAAAGCCTCCAAACCTCCCCACATCTCCTCATAGCTGCAAACCCTGCCTCACAGACTTACCATATTCGCCACACCCGTCAGAAACTACCACCTACCATAATACAGAATCCATATTCTAGACAGATCCAGAATACTGCCATGAACATTTTCTCCAAAATGCTTAGTTCCACAGAAGTATCAGTCCTTCCACAAGCCCTACCTTTTGCCCCAGTCCAAAATTCAATCATGCTGAACTTGTTAAAGACCTTCTCTCCTTCCCCCAGACCCTATAGCGGAAACACTTTTTCACCACCAACCCTACCAATCAGACTCAACCCAAAGCCAATGTAGAGCCTCGCCTGACTCAGTTCACTCCTTCATCCAAGCATGATCCACCCCCACTGACTTTAAATCAGCCACTAATAATTCCATAATTTCTTAACCTCAGACATTGCCTTACCATTGTCCCCCAAATCTGTCAACATGGAAACTAACTTTACATCCAGAAAAAGAACTGCACTCCACCCCCTAAAAACTAATCCCAACTTTCCAATTTTACCTGTTGAAAAAGACTTCATCATCATGGTTTTGAACCACACGGATTACCTGTTGAAGGGGAGTCCACCATCTGTCAGCTCATCCACCTACAAACCCTACCACAGTGACTCCATTCCAGAAATCCAATAGCATCTCCAGCCCTCCTCAAAACTGCAGGCCCATCCCAGAACATCTCCTCTAAGCTGATTAGATTAGATTCAGTTTTCGTACCACAGACCCAAAAAATGAGATGGTTCTCATGGGTGTGGAACATGTCAGAAAGTATAACATAAAAACATAAAACATTTGAATATAATACTTACTACCCTGATCATATGTCAGGAGATTGTCAAACTAGGTGAATACAACGCGGTAAACTGTAACAGCTAATATTTACAGAATTAACACACTGTCAAAATGGTTCAAATGGCTCTGAGCACTATGCGACTTAACTTCTGAGGTTATCAGTTGCCTAGAACTTAGAACTAATTAAACCTAACTAACCTAAGGACAAACTGCCTATTGGCTTCTGTATCGGGTTCTTCGGCCGACGTTCATCTAATGATTTTTCTGATGTTTCGCCAGCACAAGTGGCTGGCATTGTCAAAGCTTCACCCTCCATTGCCGGTGGTGAAACTGGAGCCGAGCTCACGGCCGCAGACTATATGTACCTGGCACGCCAACGTCTGAGGGCTTCTCAGCGGTCATTTCTGGTGTGGTTCTCCTCTTGCTACCTGCGACGGTCATTTGCTGCAGTACGGGAAGCCAGGATCTGTTTACCTTAAGGCTTTCCTCTTTCTTGTTCAAACCGTTCGCGTGTTTTTGTATTTCTACAGCTTCTCTGAACATGCGTGTGTGATAGTGCTTCTCTACAGCCAGAACTTCCGTATCAGCGAATTTTATTACGTGGTTGGTCTCATTCAGTGAGTGCTCTGCCACTGCCGATTTCTCCACCTGCCCCAACCTGCAATGTCGCTTATGCTCTTTGATTCTGGTATTAATGGATTATCCAGTCATTCTGACATAAACTTTTCCGCATGTGCATGGTATACGGTATATTCCCGACATTGCAAGTGGGTCTCTTTTCTCCTTCGCCGATCTAAGACACTCTTTGATCTTCCTTGTCAGTTTGAAAATTGTCTTTACGCCATGTTTGCGCGATATAAGGCCGATTCTGTCCGTCACTCTGGGAATGTATGGCAGAAAGGCCATACCCGACATTTCTTTTTCTGGTTCCTTACTTCGCTCAGTGTTTGGCTCTGTTACACTTCTAATATAATTTGTGGAGTACCCATTGCTCCTCAGGACAGTTTCCAGGTGTTGCATTTCTCGTTTGAGGTGTTGCGGCTCACATATTCATCCTGCTCTCATTACGAGCGTACTGATCATGCCTCTTTTCTGGCTCGGGTGGTGGTTTGACAGTTTGTGCAGGTATCGGTCCGTGTGTGTCGGTTTTCGATACACGCTGTGTCCCAGGTTTTCGCCGTCCCTTGTGACCAGTACATCTAGAAATGGCAGTTTCTTGTCCTTTTCTACTTCCATGGTAAATGTTATGTTGGCATGGAGCCTGTGGAAGTAAGACACTTGAACAGCAAGAGGAGAACCGCACCGGAAATGACCGCGGAGAAGCCCTTGGACGTTGGCGGGCCTGGTACATATAGTCTGCGGCCGCGAGCTCGGCTCCAGTTCACCACCGGCAATGGAGGGTGAAGCTTTGACAATGCCTGCCACTTGTGCTGGAAAACGTCAGAAAAATCATTAGATGAATGTCGGCCGAAGAACCCGAGACAGAAGCCAATAGGCAGTTTGTCAACAAGTGGCCACGAAAGCCTTAACAATTTTGTAACCTGAGGACATCACACATATCCATGCCTGAGGCAGGATTCGAACCTGCGACCGTAGCGGCCGCTCAGCTCCAGACTGTAGCACGTAGAACCGCATGGCCAAACACACTACCAGAGTGAAACATTGTTACGCACTATAAATAAATTTATCACACACAGAATACTTAATTTTGACTGTTGTGACCAAATGCTGTAAAAACTGAACTACAACAGATATTTTTACTTAAGCTGGCTTAACAGTCTCTGCTAAGGTATTCATCTATGGAGTTGAAGGAGCTGCCTATCAAAAAGTCTTTCAAACTCTGTTGGAACCATGCTTTATCTGAAACCAAGTTTTTAATGTTTGCTGGCAATTTATTGAAAATGTGTGTTCTTGAATATTGAAACGCTATTTGGACCAAGGTAAGTGATTTTATGTCTTTATGTAGAATGTTCTTATTCCTAGTATTGATACTATGTATTGAGCTATTGGTTGAAAATAGAGATGTATTACTTGCAACAAATTTCATTAAGGAATAAATATACTGAGAAGCAATGGTAAGAATACAATGTTTCTTGAACAGGTTTCTACATGATGTTCTTGAACTTACACCACAAATGATTCTTATCACATGCTTTTGCACCCTAAAAAGTTTTGCTTGGTTTGATGAGTTGCCCCAGAATATCATCCCATATGACATAATAGAATGAAAGTATGCAATTTTTTTTATATATTTATATCTCCTACATCTGACATCATTCTCACTGCAAATAGGTACTTGTTTAGGTGCTTAAGCTATTCTGTGGTATGTGCTTCCCAACTGAATTTGTTATCAAGTTGTAATCCCAGAAATTTAACACTGGCAACCTCTTCAATCTGCATGTCTTCATACGTTATTCACATGCTGGAAGGAAATGTCTTACAGTTTCTGAACTGCATATAGTGAGTCTTCTCTAAGTTTAATGACAGTGAATTAGCTTTAAACCACTTACTAATGTCAGTGAAAACTTGATTAGCAGGTATTTCTAAATCTGTACTTGACTTGCTACTTATTGCAATTTTTGTATCATCTGCAAACAAAACAAACTTATCGTCTGGCAATGTAACAGATGAGAGGTCATTAATGTACACAAGAGAAAGCAAGGGACACAAGATAGAACCTTGAGGAACACCACATGTAATTAATTCCCAGTCAGATGAAGACTGACTGCTTACTGCACGGGTATTTAGCAATGACATCCTTTGTTTCCTGTTAGATGGATAAGGCTCAAGTCATTTCGCAGCATTGCCAGTGATGCCATAATATTCTAATTTTATGAGAATGCTATGGTTCACACAGTCAAAAGCTTTTGACAGGTCACACAAAATGCCAGTAGTCTCTAATTTATTATCTAATGAATTAAGTACATTTTCACTGTCAGTGTAAATAGCTTCTCTATATCAGAAACCTTAAGAAATCCATACTGTGACTTGGACAATATATTATTTGAAGTAAGATGCTTAAGGAGACACTTGAACACAACATTTTCAAATATATTTGAGAAAGCCAGCAAAAGTGAAATTGGTCAATAGTTTGATGGTATCTCTTTATCCCACTTCTTGTAAAGAGGCTTAACTTTAGCATATTTTAGCCAGTCTGGAAATGTTCTGCTGATAAGAGACTGATTACACAAATAACTTAAGACAGAACTCATCTTGCATGAGCACTCTTTGATTTACATTGTTGATATGTTCTCATACCCACTGGAATACTTAGATTTTAAGGATTTTATGATGGATGCTACTTCTTTGAAAGATGTGAGTGTCATTTCCATTATACTTAAGTTATTTTTAAAAGACTGGTCTCATACACTTCATTGCACTGTTCACCGAACCTGATAACCCAAGCTGTCAGTAACAGAAATGAAGTATTTGTTTAAGAGGTTTGCAACACTACATGTACTACCAAAGTCTCATTTATTTTTAGAGCTATCTGTTCCTCTTCCTTTTGGGCCCCACCTGTCTCTGTCTTCACTCTGTCCCATACAGTTTTTATTTTGTTGCCTGATGTAATCATCTTTTCTCATAATAAAGCTGCTTCGATTTCTGGACTACTTGCTTCAATATTTTGCTGTATTCTTTGTAATGTATTACAATTCTAACATCAGAGCTGTTCCTAGATGGTAGATACAGTCCCCTTTTTGTCCCACATGATACCTTTATTCTTTGTGTAATCCAGGGTTTATTTTTTGACTTCTGTGTGATTCGAGTTACCTTTAGGGGAAAACCATTTTCAAAAGTCGAGGTAACTTTATTAATGAATGCTTTCTATTTTCCATTTGAGTCAGAAGTATTGGAAACATATATCCAGTTCATGTCTTTGAGCAATTTCCTGAATTTCTCAATTTCTGATTTATCACCCTTCTGTACTCAGGTTTAATAGATTTTTTATCCTGACAAGTTTCAACATTTTCTATCTCTCTTCTCGCCTCTGCTAATCCCTGCACTCCTAGCTTCTATATGCTTGCTTAAGTCCATAAACCCAACCACCCCAGACAACCACACTGTGGGATGTTACTGCACCCTTGCTAGAGGATCTCTGCTCTCATGTACTAACACCTTTAGACTATTACCTGTGCCTTACACCCCATTCACAAGAAATCAACCATTTCCTCCACTGACTCTCCACAGTTTCTGTTCCTCTATCACACCGCACCCTGCTTATCACTATTGATGCCACTTGCCTCTTCATAACATCCCCAATTCCTATGTCCTTGTTGCTATTGAATACTACCATTCCCAATGACTTACTGACTCCAAACCTACACCCTCCTTCCTGGTCACCATGACCAACTACATCCTCACCCACAATTATTTCTCCTTTGAATGAGGGCATCACCTAAGAACCTCGGTGTTGACTTCTACCTCAAGGATGGCTAAATCAGTACCTCAGTCCATAACAGACATAACAACCACCAGCAATCCCTATACTTTGGCAGCTGCCACCCATTTCATACATCCTATCCACCCGAGGTTGTTGCATCTGTAGTCCATGAGCGTCCCTCTCCAAATATACCAAGAGCATCACTGAGGACTTCAAGGACCAAAATTAACCTCCCAACTTTGTACAGAAACAGATCTCCTATGCCACATCTTTCCTGTCACTTACCACTTCCCAGACCCGCAATCCAGCCACACGGAAGCACTTCCCTAGTGACTTAGTACCATCCTGTGCTGGAGCAAGTGAACCACATTTTCCACCAGGTTTTTACTACCAGTCATGCCTTGAAGTGAGGAACATCCTGTCTACCCCTCTCACAGTCGTATTCTGTGCCCACCAAATCCAAGCCATATCCTTATTCTTCACTACTCTACTCCTGTTCCCAACCCCTAGCTTCAGGGCTAACATCCATACAATAGACCTAGCTACAATACCTGTCTTGTACATCCTCCCATCATCACCTTCTCCAGTATGGTCAAAGCATCTATCTCATCAAAGACAGAGCTACCTGTGAAAGCATCACATGATCTACATTATGAGCTACAACTACTGTCCTACTTTCTACATGGGCAAGCTTGTTAATTAACAAGCTGTCTGGCCACCTGAGTGACCACCGATAGGCTGGCCAAGAGGCACCTGGATCCCCCAGTTGCTGAACATGCTGCCCAACACAATGTGCTCTTTCAGTGAATGCTTCACAGCCAGAGGTGGGAACTCCCTGCAACATACACTATGTTCCCATAATCCCACTGGCATTAACCGTCACTAGTCCCTGTCCTTCACCTACCTATCCCCTTTGCTGCTTGCATTCCAGTACTACACAGCCTTCTGTTCCACCAACACACCCACTAGCCCCCCCCCCCCTTCCTCTATTTCTCTCCCTTCCCATTCCCCTTTACCTCTGCCCCCCCCCCCCCCCCCCCCACTCCCCACCCCGCACCCTACAAACTTCACGATTGCAGCTAGCAACCCTACCCTGTCCACACCATATCTCTGCATGCTTCCACAAGCAGCACTACATCTTCCCCCACCCATACCCTGCTATCCTTCTCCCTCCCTGCCCCAGCCTCCTCCTCACCCCCACACCCCATGCCATACTGCTTTTCCCATAAGGTGCTGTTGCAGTCCACAGTCTGGCTGCCATGGCCAGTGTGTGTGTGTGTGTGTTTTCCAGAACATGGCATTTCGGCTGAAAGCTTAATTGTAAAGCAGTCATTTCACTTATTCCATACCAAACTTTCCACTGTTTCATCTACACGATCTGATGACCTACATTAAAAGTATCATAAAGTCTTCATATTGACAAGATGAATCTAAGGCACAGTTTTAACCCCTGAAAATATATAAAAACAATAAAACTATTGCTGTCACAAATTATCTAAATGGTGCTGATAGTTTCAGCAGTGCTGGTAGAATTTACATGTATGTATTGTGTCCAGTTTCAGCATAAAAACAGTTTCAATCAACAAGAAATCAATTAATTAAGGTGGGAATACACATATACAGTGATCAACATATATTACCAACATAAATTTATAATAAGCTATGCCTAATCTTCATCCTGATGTGTCCAAATAGGAGCTTTCAGATAACATTATTAATGATTGATTAATTAACATGTAAAAGATTTGGCTCTTACCAAAGTTTGGTAAGACTAAGAGTAACTGATATTTTATTTGATTTTTTAAAATATTTGTCTCGTTCACAATGTTGTGAATTTGGACTATTTGTTGTTGTCTTCTACCCGAAGAATGGTTTGATGCAGCTCTCCATGATAGTCTATTCTGTAGAAGCCTCTTCATCTTTCCTTAACCACCACAACTAGCATCCATTTAAACCTCCTTACTGTGCTCAAGCCTTGGTCTCTCTCTATGATCCCCCCCTTTTTCATCCATTACCAAATTGACAATTCCTTGGTAATCAGGATGTTACCTATCAAAAAATTCCTTCTTTTTTCCAGATTGATTCAGTACCTCCTCATTAGTTATCTGGTTGTCCACATAGTCTTCCACATTCTTCTATAGCACATTTCAAAAGCTTTTATCCTCTTCTTGTTTGAACAGCTTACTGGGTGTATTTCACTTCCATATAAAGTTGCACTCACAACACATACCTTCAGACAGGACTTCCTAACTTTTAAATGAATATTAGATGTTAACCCATTCGTTTTCAGGCAGTGGTCGGCACGAAAGTAGAGTCCTCAAGCTCATGGCTGCTGCCTGCAGCCAGCAGGGTCTGCTGGCTGTGATTTGCCTGCCTCTCAGCTTTGTTGCCGTGCAGGTAGCAGTGCGGTAGGTCAGAGCAGCTGAAAGCTCAATGTTACCATGCTATATCGACTGTTCATGTCTGATCTCAGTGTCTTACTGTTTTTAGAAAGGTGCTTTGATGTGTGTTTGGTGGTGAACCACAATGCAGGAGCAACAGTCTACTTGTAGTACTCTTAAGGTCAGTGTGCATAAAAGGTCGAATGACATTCATAAATAATCGAAAATTATCATCATATTAAATATACTCAAGTTTTTTTTACTGATATGGTTGACAATGAAGAAGTGAGGAATAACTTAAATTTTGCACAAATTCATAAACTTACTGCTAAAGCATGTGGTATCTCCAAGTCAACTGTAGGATGTATTAGCAAATCTTTATCATTGGCAGAATCTCCAGACATGAATGAGCGTTTTGATTCTCCAAGAAAGGGATATGAACATGAACGGAAATCAACCGATTTTGACAATTTTAACAAAGAGCTCGTGCGTAGAACTGTACTTGGATATTACAACAGAGGAGAGTATCCAAAGGCTAAAGATTACAGGCTGACCTCTGTGAAAAAATTAATTATTTGGTCTCACAATTCTTCTTCTTCTCTGTTCCCTTGGTTTCCGATTCAAGAAGTGTAATGAGGGATGGAAATTCTTAATGGAACGCAGAGACATTGCAGCAGCAAGAGCGAAGTTTTTGCGTGCTGAACACACCGGGCCTGTAGTGTACTTGGATGAAACTCGGGCTTCACAGAACCACTCCAATAAGTATATATGGCACGACTTCAAAGGAAAGGGCAGTTTGAAAGTGCCTACTGGTAGAGGTGGCTGATTAATCATTGCCCACACTGGTTCATTAACCACAGGCTTGATACCAGAGGCCAAATTTGTTTTTCGTGGTGGGAAATGTTCTTTCCAATCTGATTACCATCCAGAAATGAATGGAGAAGTTTTTAAGAATTAGTTTATTCGACTGTTGTCAATTACCATTATGGATAACGCCAGCTACCACTCCATTGAGATAGAAAAAGATGCCAAATTCAAATTGGTGCAAGGCAGATATTATGGAGTGGTTAAAGAGAAACAATGTTTCATTTTCAGTCGATGAAACGAAGGCTGAACTCCTGTCTAAGGAAGAAATCGTAGGTGCCAAAAAGACTTACGAATTAGATCAACTGGCAAACGAAATGGGACACCAAGTGCTACATTTACCACTGTATCACTGCCAGTATAATCCCATTGAGTTGATGTGGGCCCAAGTAAAGAGAGAAGTAGTGAAAAGAAGTACTACTTTCATACTTGCTGACATCGAGAAGCTAACACATGAAGCTCTTGACAATGTTACTCAGTAGGACTGGGAGAGGTGAGTAAAACAAGCAGAAGCATTGCAAGAAACTGATTTCTTGAACCACTGTTTAAGAGACACCATAATGGAATCTGTGATGATACACCTGGCTGAGACAAGTGACAGTGAATCTGAAGACACAGAGCCAGAAGAAACTTCAGTTTAGGTAAGTGCCGTCTATGTAAAAAGCTGACTTGATGTAAATGTTTGTCTACTCATTTTAGTTATAGAGGACATACTGTGAATGTTTTTCCCTTACACTAGATGTCTGATAAATTTGTCACAATTGGTGGTGATTAGTTTACTCGACAGTAACTGTCAATTAAAGTAAGACTGTCAATCCTGCATTAATTAACAACAGTTTTTCCTAAAAATGTCTTTACATTCGGATATAATCTTACTGCACTCGGTTTACTTGTACAGTCAAAATTTTTTTCATAGGATTTACTGGCTGTTTCGTAGTAAGGGTAATGCAAGTAAGGGTAATGCAGTTCATAAAATGACAAAACAGTGTGGTATTTCTGTATCGACTGTATCTATAAACAGTAAAGTAACATCAGAACAGACCCATCACCTATTCTGATTCTCCAAGAAAAGCATAGAAATCTATGATATCTGATGACTTTTACAAAAAGCTAGAATGTAGAATTGTATTACTTTAGTACGACAGAGGATAGTATCAGATGGCTAGAGAAATACAGTCAATGCACTGTCTTCTCTGCCCACTTGGTTTTTAATTCAGAAACTGTAATGATGGATGAAATTTGTAACACGAGACAGGGACATTGCAGTAGTAAGAATGAGGTTTTTGTGTACCAAGGACGTATTGAGTATTCAGAATAATAGGCTTACAGCAAATTAGGTAAAACTTGGGTTTCACAAAACCTTTCGAACAAATATTTTGCTCGACTTCAGTGAAAATATGGACTTCAAAAGAACTACAATTACTTCTGTGTAGCACATATTGGCATTTTGAGTGATGGTTGCAATGACAAAGGATATGTATTAGCAGCCAGTAAAATATTGTCGGGACGTGGGGAATATCCCGTAAGTAATTTGCCTTTGTATATGATACAATACAATAATGATGTCTGAAATATTACCAAAAATAATTTTGTAGTTTTCTTAACAACTTTCTTGCAGGAAGTTTCTTTGCAGTCCTACAGAATGAAAATTCATCAGGTATTACGTTTTTTGCTAAGCAGTTTCACATCTCATAATATTTTATTTTTTATCTCAGAATACTTTTATGTTTCCAAAATAAAAGACGCAGAACATGCATCTGTAAACTTTAAGGATGTTCATATATATTTTTTCAGTCCAGTTACATTAGTGATTCTGTTGCTACCACAGGTTGAAGTAAAAAATTATTTTCCTCCAAAATTTCTTGTAATTTCAGTTTTCATTTTTTTTTTTTCCCAAGCAGTTAGTGAGAATTTTATTTGGGAAAGTACTCCATCATATTCTAGACTAAAAACAGAGTTGCCCAATCTGTTTTTAAATTTTTATGAACATATGAAATTATCACTATAAAAAAACTGGCAATGCTGTAAGACAGTGAGATGACCCTGAAGCCGTATTTTCGTGCCGGCCACTATAGTGCCCATCAGTATTTCATGTCCTCCCTAATTCACCATGATCATTTAATTATTTCCCAAACAGCAAACCTCATCTATTACTTTTACTGTTTCATTTCCTAATCTCATTCCCTTAGGACCACCTGATTTAACTCTATTACATTTCATCGTTGGTTTACTTTTTTTGATTTTCATCTTATACTCAAGACACTATCCATTCTTACTTTGCTGCTCAATAAATCCTTTGCCGTCTTCAATTCCCTTTCCATTTCTTCTTGAGTTCCTTCACAGCCTGCTGAATGCACCTATTGAACATCATCGGTGATAGGCTTCAAACATGCTCCACTCACTGCTCAATTCTATAAGCACGTCCGATGTTACCCAAATGACATCATTCCAGGATGCTGGATTGGAAGAGGAGGAGCAGAAGATGAACTTAATTGTCAGTGGCCTCCTAGGTCTCCAGACCTCACACCGACTTTTATCTGTGGGATTATTTAAAATACTGCGTTTTTATTTCCCCTCTGCCTGACATTCTTGGAAGTTTGGAACATCACATTGTTGCAGCTGTGAATTTGATAACAAGAGACTTTGCTTTGCGTGTGGCTGGAAATGAGCCACTGTTATGATATTTGTTAGATAACACATGGTGCTCACGTTGAATACATAAACGTTTGAACTTTTCACTTTCCAGGAACGTATGAACTGTGTTTCTATCTTCCGTACTTTGGAAGCAATAAATGTTTGAAAACTGTTCCTTCTTTTTGAATAGCCCTGTATTTTCATATATTTGGGAGTTTGCTGAATTTACTGCTGGATTCAATGATACAAAATCTCACGTGAGTTTTGGACTCTTAACTTTGGATGGCTACTTGGCGCTTTATTTGGTTCTGGAATATTATCGATATTTTGAAACTTGAGATTATATTTCATTTGAGTGTACATTTGCAGAAGTTTTACTGTTTTGCAGTATTTTGCTAAGTTTTATTTTTGGTGAGTTAAGAAACAATGGCACTTTAAATTTACATACTTATTGTGTGAAATGATGATAGCTGCTCTGCACATGTTCTGAAATATTAAACTTTATTGCACGCCAATTCACTTATGTGAGTTAGTAGCACATATCTCTTACGTAACTGTAAATTTGTAATGGGCCCCATTAATTTCAGTTCTGATGCTCACTGAATAAACAC
Organism: Schistocerca cancellata; assembly: GCF_023864275.1. NCBI lineage: Eukaryota > Metazoa > Arthropoda > Insecta > Orthoptera > Acrididae > Schistocerca > Schistocerca cancellata. Next base: position 348,902,357 of record NC_064631.1, on the reverse strand, counting down.
TACATGTTAATCCCATTTAAAATTAATTTCACTCAGTGAAACTTTTCATATATTTATTAAAATCATATTAAATAAATATACCATATTTACCCAAGCGTAAGACGAACCTGAATATAAGATGACCCCCATTTTTTTAAGAGGCTACTTGAGACAAAAATTATTTTTTAACATATTTTGACTAATTGAAATTACAAACTTTTCTTGATGTAAAGGTATCTGCCTAAAAAGTTAAAATCACACCTATTCTAAACTTACAATATTAGAGAAGGAAAGTTGCTACTCACCATATAGTGGAGATGATGAGTCGCTAGGCACAACAAAAAGATTCACACAATTATAGCTTTCAGTCATTAACGCCTTTGTCAGCAATAAACACACACACACACACACACACACACACACGCACACACACACACACACACAAAGTCACGCAAACGCAACTTGCACACACGTCTGCAGTCTCAGACAACCACACTGCGAGCAGCAGCACCAGTGAATGATGGGAGTGGTGACTGGGTGGGGGTAAGGAGGAGGCTGGGGTGAGGAGGGGGAGGGATAGTATGGTGCGGGTGGTGGACAGTGAAGTGCTGCAGGTTAAGTGGAGGGCAGGGGAGGGGGAAGTAGCGGAAAAGGAGTGAAGTAAAAAGACAGTGTGATGGTGGAATAGCGGCTGTGTACTGCTGGAGTGGAAACAGGGACGGGGCTGGATGGGTGAGTCTAGTGACTAACAAAGGTTGAGGCCAGGAGGATTGGGGGAGTGTAGGATGTACTGCAAGGAGAGTTCTCACCTGCGCAATTCAGAAAAGCTGGTGTTGGTGGGAAGGATTTATAAGGCACAGGCTTTGAAGCAGTCATTGAGATGAGGGATATCATGTTTGGCAGCATGATAAGCAACAAGGTGATCCACCTATTTTTTGGCCACAGTTTGTCGGTGGCAATTCATATGGACAGGCGGCTTGTTGGTTGTCATGCCTACATAGAATGCAGCACAGTAGTTGCGGCTTAGCTTGTAAATCACATGACTGGTTTCACAGGTAGCCCTGCCTTTGATGGGATAGGTGACATTAGTGACCGGACTGGAGTAGGTGGTGGTAGGAGGATGTATGGGACAGGTCTTGCATCTTGGTCTATTACAGGGGTATGAGCCAAGAGGTAAGGGATTGGGAGCAGGGATTGTGTAAGGATGGACGAGTGTATTGTGTAGGTTCGGTGGACGGCGGAATACCACTGTAGGTGGGGTGGGAAGGATAGTGGACAGGACATTTCTCATTTCAGGGCACGACGAGTCCATAAACCCCTGAAATATGTAAACCCAACCATCCAGGATGCCCCATTGTGGCCGGTTACTGTGCCCCCACTGAGAGAATCTCTGCTCTCATAGACCAACACCTTCAACTCTTCTCTAATATTGTTACATTCGATCCTGGATTTTCTATTCTAAACTTAGCCATTTATTGGCTCTCTACATTTTGGTAATACAAGGAGAAATGCAATAAATTTAAATTTTTATCTTCACTGTCTTTTTATGTTTACTTAGGCTGTTGTCTGTGGTATCACTGCTGTTGACCATTTTCATCCTAACAGGGCAGCTGTGAAACTTACATCTTTCTTGTTACAAATATTTGGCTGCTTCTTACAAATATGTTCCAATTTCATTTTTTCTGAACACACAACACATTTCACTTCTATACTGACGTGAGAATGTTACAACGTGTTTTGCTTCCAAACACAGTCTGCCGCTGCTAAACTCATTGGCTGTGTAGAACCAGCAGGTGATATGCCCCTTATTGTTCCCATCATACCTCACAATGAGGGTCGACAACATTGCTGCTTGTAACAGAAGTATGCCACTGGGCCCAATCTAGACTTTTAGGATCTCCTGCAGAAATTTGTACTGTTGTTGAGTATTTGTCTAATTTTAAAGTCTATTTGATTCAGAGTACAGATGGATTCAGGCAAAACTGCGATTTAAACATGGTAAATGTTCGTAAAAAGCCAAAGCAAGCAGCATAGATTCTCATGGTTGGCAGCATGATGAAATATGCTGCCCACTCACCTCTCTCTTCCTCACACCCATTATAGTTCTCAGCCAAGCTGGTATCACTGTTCACCTTCCAAGCCTTCTGCATTGCTGTGCTTGTGCAACAGGGAAACATGAATGGCAATACCTTCAAGGGTGCACTTCATATGTAACAGCAAATAATTCATAAATAAAACATTGCAATCACGATTCAATCCATTTCTCTATTTTAACTTATCCCATGACCTAATGATGTCTGTTGATACTGCCTCCACAACCAGTCTTTTCACTGTAATTTATTCTTGCAATAGCAAGTGCAGTCAAATTTGATGTGATTTGTTTTATTTGTTAGACATTTATTTCTGGATTAATTTTCTTTCTCATTTCATCTGAATGTCACCATCTTGTTCTAAAGCTGAGAAAAACCTGGTAACATTTTCCCCCGGTGTTCGAATACATGATCAGCAACATAATTTCTTATTTGTGAACCCCTTTGTAAATCATTAGTTTCTCACAACCAAATAAAATATTGACTTGGGTTCAGAATCAAATAATGATTTTTGAAGGACAAGATTTTCTTTGAATGATACCTTTACTCAAAAATCAATGTAAAATATGTTATCCATACATGTATGAGAACTTTTATTGGAAACCTGCTCAAACACAACAAAAGTTTGTAGGCTGATAGAATTTAATGCTCCTGTGTTTCACAAAACTGTCAATTTTTTGAGCAGAGCATTAGATTGTTGTAGTAGCTAGTTCATAGTTCTGATGTATCTGTTGCACTAGTGCCACAGGTCAGATGTCATGATTGTTCGAGTGAGATCAATACTGTATTGAGCACTTCAGCGTATTGGGAAATCTCAAGCCTATTCGAATGAAAGTACTGTTTTCTAAGCTATACCCTTCAGAATTGCTCAAAATAAATTTGTACGAAATCTCAATAACCAAAGCTTCATCTGTAAATGTAAGATGACCCCAATAATAGTATTTCTCGAATGACAAATTTGGGAAAAAACCTTATCTTATAATCAGGTAAATAGGGTACCAGGGTTTTACGAGTGTGAGATCTGTCCCTTAAGTACAGAATACAAGCCAGGTTTATTCAGAGTCACACGTTTACCAAACTCATTGTGGAGGCTGGTAGAGGAAGTCTCAATGATTTTCTTGTAATTTAATCAGACCAATAGGGGAAGCTTGCAAGTGTAATACAAAGATAAAGCTGTCATCCATCCAAAGGTTGGTTTTAATGCCACACTTTATTAACCTTGGTTATACTTAAGTTGTGGCACTATCTTACTCCAGTCTTTGAACTAACTTACCCAGGCAATTACAAGGGAAAGAACAGTTTTATGTGGGTGCCGGATGATGATGTGACATGGCGTTTGTCACATTAATAATATATTTCCAAAACCAAAGTTGGTGATAAGTGACAAAAATAATACTTGGAAGAGAGGCATTGAACCCCAGACTTTTTGATTTGCTGTCTGGCACTTACCTACCAAGCCACACAATGTGACAAAAATTTGGAAGAATTGAAAACACTTACAGCAGATACCAAGTCAATCTCATTTAGCAGCAATATAACAAGAGAATTTGTACCCATGTTCTCACTTGGTACACCTTCAACTATACCATAAAAACTAGCATATCATTCTATTTCAACATCCACTGTTTGAACTTCTCTTTTGCATTGTGTATATGATACTCAAATGTCATACTTCAGGATGAATCAGAAGCAAGTCTTCTCAATTCGAAGAAATTGACACAAACAAACTGGCTTTTTGAAAATCACAGAAACCCTATTGAAAAGATTGCTTCACTACAACAAGCAATGGGCTAAACAAAGGAATGGAAAACGGAGATCCGAGTAAGTTTGCTCCAACTGCTCTAATTTTAAATAGTCCCAAGAATATGTTATCTTTACAATTATGGCACCACATGACATTCGAAGAGAGTATTTATGATATGGAAGTCATCAAAGGAAAGACAATGCCCAATACAACATAGCAAAAATTAAATAAAACTTTCGATATAAAATAAACTGTTTAATTATATAATACATTAAGAGAGATCAGTGACTATAACATTGTACTGAAGAGCAGCAGTGTAAAAATAGATAATTTCAAAAATTGTTTGTTATTACTTGTATAAATATTTACAACACAGACAGCCTTTGTGATTGGTTACCAGCAAAATTTAAATAACAAAAACTTAAAAAAGTGTAAATGTGCTTCTTTTTTCTTACATTAATGACTAGCATCAAATGACTACAATGTAAATATTTTGGCATTGTTAAATAAGTACAGTCATAAAAAATGTATAAATATATCATGAACATCAGTTCGAACAATACAAAGTCATCAAAATTTCTCTGTGACAGCTCATGTGTAACAAAATGAGAGATTGTGCAGTTGTTAAAATCCCATGTAGATACGTAAAACAAAATCTTACACCAGATTATAGCAGTCTTCCTCATTATCATACTCCACATGGGATGGTGAAGTTGAAGAAACTTTCCACTTGCTTAAGTGAAAACTTGGGATTGGTACTAACATAAACAAGACCTGTTGAGCCAGTGTCTTTTGCTATATTCACTGCCACCTGAAATATGAAAAGGACATTGATTACTGCAAGAAGTGACTGAGGAATATTTACATAGTTGTACCCAGATCTGTCTTTTTTTAAATTGCTGCAAATTCAGCAATGCATGCACTGGAAAATGAACTGTACAGTCACATGAAATGTTAAGGGATCAAACCGTATTACTTAATGTCATCAGAGAAAATTACAAAATCAGATATTTCCTAATAGTAAATTTCTGGACCGAGGCACTTACTTGCTTTTTCAAAACACGGTGTACCTCTCATGCAGAGTTAACTGACTTAACCTCTGTAGGAGACAGAAACTGTGCCAGATTCTTGTACCAGGCTCTCTAACTTTTACTGGAAGTGCTGTTACCACAAGCATGACTTGCAAAATTTCATATTAACTTCAATTTGCCCCATCTTTCTATTGTAGAACAACATGTGAACACTTTGCTAAGAAATAACATTTTCCTCCTGGACTGTAGACAAGCAAACAGAAAATAACTTTACTAAGAGTTCGAAAAGTAGCAACATCTTTTAGTTAATGAGTCCTTAGTCCAGACACGGCAGTTTTGAGACACTGTAGATGTGACTGTTTCATGTTTTTTTAGCTGTTAGACAGAACAAGTTCCCCAGGTTGAAGTTGCAAGACTTCTTCAGTTAGTACAGCACTACCTGCCGACTAATTAACAGGATGCTTCTGGATGTTTTGCCAAGTTGTTGATTCAATTTTCAGCACAAACTTGGCAAAGCGCCCAGAAGCACACTATTTTCAATAATTAATTCCTCATATACCGTGTGTCACTTTTTAAATTCCAACTACCCTTGAAACATACCAGAGTTATCAGAAAGTAACTTTCTCACACTGCCAAAAGAGACAGCGCCTCCCCTATAAAAGGCAAACGCTCATGGGTCAGAGATTTTCAACATGTATATGATACCTTATAGATGATACTTCCCGTCACTCACTAAACTGTCTTCGTAACGGGTGGTATTGTCAACTGTAATTCTTTTAACGACTGCCAGTTAGATTTGTGACTGAACATAACAGCAATGAAATTTCATTGTCATCTCTGCTCTGCCTACAGACCAGGTGTCATTAGTACGCAAGTAATGCATATTAGTCAGTCAAAATATCCTAGATGAAGATCTTGAATATACTTCACACTTCAATTTTTCAAGTTAACCTTTTTAACATTAATTCTGTCAGTCTACACAGACTATGTCAGTAAATGTACATCCATAATATAGTAAAATTTATTTCAAATATGTTTTAATCTGTAGAAGCAACCTTGACTATGTAAAAGAGATATGTTGCCTACAGGAAAATTAAATAGAACTTTGGAGAAAAGATAGTCACCTGTATGAATATTAAGAGCTCAGATGGCAGGCCAAGAAGGCTGCAATGTGGAAGACATATATAGAGGGTCTATACAATAGAAACGGACTTGAGGACAATATTACAGAAAGGGAAGGGAAAGTAGATGAGGACGAGCTGGGAGATATGATACTGTGAAAAGAATTTGACATAGTACTGAATAACCTTAATTCAAAGAAAGCCTTTGGATCAGGTGAAATTCCCTTATCATTAATTAGATCTGTGAGAGAGCCAGCCATGTCAAAACTATCCCAACTAGTGTGCAAAATATATGAGGCAGGCGAAACACCCTCACTCTGATTTCAAAAAGAATGTAATTATTCCTAATTAAAACAGAAGTAACTATTATTAAATCATCAGTTAATAGGTCATGGCTGCAAAATACTGACAAATTATTTACAGAAGAACTGAAGAAACTGGTACAAGTTGACATTATGGAAGATCAGTTTGAGTTCTGGAGAAAGGTAGGATCATGCGAAGTTAAACTACATTTATACCATTTGTAAATTCAGAGAAAATTTTCAGAATGCTAACTAGAATACATTCTTTGAAATCTTGAAGGTAACATGAAAATATACAGGGAATGGAAGGTTATCTACAACTAGTACAGAAGCAAGACTGCAGTTATAACAGGCACTGGACATGAAAGGTAAGCATTAGTTGAGCTAGGAGGGAGACATAGTAGTGGCCTATCTCCCATGTTTTTCAATCTGTACACTGAACAAGCAGTTAAGGAAATCAAGGAGAAATTTGGAAAAGGAAGAAATAACAATTTTGTGGTTTGTCGAGGTCACTGTAATTCCATAACAGACAGCAAAGGGTTTGGAAGATCAGCTGAGTGGAATGCATAGTGTTCTGGCAATAAGTTATAAGGTGAACATCAACAACAGTAAATAAGGGTAATGAGATGTTATCAAATTATATCAGGCAATCATGGAGGAATGAGATTAGAAAATGTGGCACTAAAAGCAATAGCAAGAAAAATACCGCTGAAAAAGAGAAATTTGTTAGCATGTAATATATATTTGTTTTACGAAATCTTTTCTAAAGTCAATTGTCACGAGTGTAGCCTTGTATGGAAATGAATCATGGAAAATAAATAGTTCAGACAGGAAGAGAAATAAAGTTACACAATTAATTTTCTGTTCACTTGCAAGCAGATGTCTGCAGCACTGGCACACAGAAACCTTTTGCCACAGTATTGTAACACACCAGTAGAGGAGAAAAACAAGATGGCACAGACCACTAACAAAGTGGAATAAGTAGGAGGTGTATTCATAAAGTTTTAATTATCACTTTCAGAAAATAGTTGTATAGATATTTTGCCTGTTGCACAATCTGCACTGCACGAAAAGACTACAGTAAGCACTGTACCTATTTATTTCTCTCCAAAATTCCATTCAACAACTTGAAAACTGATCAACAACAAAAATTGTCAACACTAACTCTACCAAAGAATAGCGTCATTACAACTCAGCTGCTTGATCAAAGAATAATATAAATATGTCTGTATTCGTCATCTATAGCAGGTGCTTTTCTCACAGACCTCCCCCTCCTGGCAGATTGGAGTTCCTGGTATGTGTTGATATTTGTGAAGAACACGCTGATCTGTCTTTGTGAAAGTCGCTGGTGTTTGTTGCTCTTCCACAACACTGTCAGCAGCTTATCATTGTATGCTGTCTATAATGTATGTTTGATATGCTTCAGCATCTGGAAAGACCCTAAATAAGGTGCTGCAACAGCATGCGTACCATATCCATTCTTAACATGACATGCGAGCACATTGTGATTTCCTTGTGTATGAACACTTTTCATTTACCATGTCATGAGGCTTTGGAAGGGAGCAGTGTAGTTATTAGCCTCTTAATCTACTGCAGCACATACAGTGGCTCTGATGACGTATCGGTCAGTTGTGCTACATAAAAATCCATCAGTAGGCACAAAGTTTCCCCACCAACCATTCGAGTGGTGAAGGCCCCCATGTCAGGCTTAAAGGCTTTCTGCAGCCCCAAAAAAACTAGTGGCAAGGCTATCATCTTTGAGTTATTGTGGTACATAAATGCAGTTTTTAACATCCTGTGCCATTTCTCCACCATCCCATTTTTTGCTAGATGGTGGCTGATCCTGTAGTGATGTTGGAATCCACATAATGTAAACAGCTCTACGAATAGGGTCGATTCAAACTGTTGCCCTCGATCGGTGGTGATGTGATATGGACATCCAAATCAAGACACCTATGTGTTTACGAAGGCCCTCAAAAATGGCTCTGAGCACTATGGGACTTAACATCTCAGGTCATCAGTCCCCTAGAACTTAGAACTACTTAAACCCAACTAACCTAAGGACATCACTCACATCCATGCCCGAGGCAGGATTCGAATCTGCGACCATAGTGGTCACGCTTACGAAGGCCCTCCGTTTAGTCTCTGCTGAAATGACTCTGACAGGTAATGCCTCCGATCAACAAGTATACCTGTCTATTGCTGCAAATGAATAACAGTACTCCTCAGATGGTGACAGTGGGCCTTTGAGGTCTGTGCACATGGAAAAGTTGATTTGTTGCTTCTGGGAAGTCTCCTACAGTCTTGTGAATATTTCTGCTATAGTGTGTTTACAATAAGTTGCAGAGCAAGTGGAGGGAAGCATAGTTGTCAGTGTGTGTAGCATGCGTGAGCAGACGTCCACAGTACAATGCCAGTCCTAGTCGCTGCGTAACATGGCAGGGTCACTTGACTGCGTGAACAACAAACTGGCCGATCTGCAATCTTTCTGAAATGATTTTATAGAAACTATTTGGTAATAAACTCTCATTCTCTCACATCCTATAGTTGAAGTTGTCAGCTTCATGACAAAACCACCTATCATTTTGTTAATAGTCATAGTTATTGTGATATTTCAGTAGCAGGTAAATTACTGCAAGAAATTCTTAGTTTGCAGTGAAAAATAGGTTCCCTATGAATTTGTGTATGATGTGCGTTAGGTTACCTGTTGCTGTGTATTAAATGTACATAATATATTGAATTACTCTTTAAACTTGTCAGGATAACACTGTCTGTTTCCAATCTTGAGAAAATGGAATGTACATAAAGCAATCTGATATGAACTCGTGGGTCACTAAAAACTAGAATGAAATATTCATAAATTTCTTGTATCGTAAATGTTTTGAGATATCGAAACAAGATTTTGGCAAATGAAAATGATTATGAGACTGTTCTGCCATATGATTAATAAGTGGAATTTCCTTACAGCAATATTCAAGTGACTACAGATTTTTTCAATGAAATAACGTAATTATTGAGGACCACGGTGAAACAAGAACTGCTGTGGGCTTTGTAACAATATAAGCTAAGAAGTTACATGTTTATTTGTGTACTGAGAATTTGCTGTTTCATAAACTACTGACCTGACTTGCACTAAGTTGTTAGTTTAATAATACACTATTTCAGGATTCTGTCACAATTTTCGACTGCATTACAATGTTAGTGAGATGAATATTTCTAAACTATACTATGTTTTAACAACAGAAGCCGATTTTAACATGGCAACAGGTGAAGTTACGTATTACTCAAAACTCATCACAGTCCTTCATGAATCAATGTCTCCTCAACTACCTTTTTCATATTATGGCTGACAACTCAAGCCCAGTCCCGTCATGCAACATTTGCAGTGGCTTCTTTTATCAGCATTTCAGTCTCAGTGAGTATAAACTTCTCCCTGTTTTTTGCCATGATACTTTTCACCTAGGCCAATATATTCTGTCAGATTTAAATGAGCATGATATGGATGAAGCCTGATTAAACTATGCACTTTACCATTAGCCAGTTCGTCGACATGGTATCATGAAGTTTTGGCTTATACAACACTTAAAGTTTCATTAATATCACCTTGTACATGCTAGGTTAAACTTTATCTCATGGAACATTTCTTTGTACTCAGAGAAAAATATCCTCTTTTGGCCACTGCGTTGTTGGAGCTTTATGCATCACAACAGAGTGCTATGGCGTTTTGTCCATTACTATTATCGAATTCTGAGGTATGTTTTGCAGCAGAACATTATCTTCCCACCTGGTGAATGTGTTCTTGGATGACACTTTTATTGCAAATCTTGTATTCAAAAGTACTGCACTGTTGTCATTAATGCAACACCAACACAAAACACTTATTCACAATACCTGATGACTACAGAACACTTCGACACCAGAAAATATGACTTTACTACAAGAGCTGACAAACATTGATGCATCTAATGCTTGACACCACATGGTACTGTTTACTCATGGTGTCGCAAAAGGGGCACTTTACCAGCCAAAGTGCTGGTGTCCTGGTGGGGAAAGCCAGCTTGCCATTGGTGTCACCTGGACAATGGTGTCACATCCCCCTCCGGTCAGCTAAACGTCAAAAGTTGCAACTAATTTTAAATGCACTATAAGATTACACTTTTGAAGGGGTCGGCACTTGCTCACCACTTTCCACAAATTTTTCTTTATACCAGGTCACAAAAATTACTCCACCAAGAATTCAAACAATGGAAAATCCAGGATGGAATGTAACAATATTATGAAAAGGAAAGTTGCTACTCATTATATAGCGGAGATGCTGAGCCACAGACAGGCACAACAAAAAGACTGTTACAAATAACACTTTTGGCCCATAAGGCCCTTTGTCAAAAATAGATGACCAGTGGGTACAGTTGCCTGAGACTGCAGTCACGTGTGCATGACTTGTTGATGAAGGCCTTAACAGCCTAAAGCTTTAATTGTGAGTGTCTTTTGGTAGTGCCTATCTGTGACTCAGCATCTCCACTATATAGTGAGTAGCAACATTCCTTTTCATAGTATTGTTACATGCCATCAACAATTTGATGGTTGTGTTAGAGTTGGTATGAGTAAGGCTGTGAGTCACACCGAATGAGTCCCTCCTTGCATAATATCCACACTTGCTGGAGTTTAAGGGACATCGAGTTGTCCTGCAATAATTGCTCTAGCTGTCCAACCATGGCTTGCTCTGTTCTTAGCTGATCGTAATCTACTGGTGTCTAAAATGCACCGACCCTTGAGAACAAATCTGCCGTGATACTGTGCATCCATTTTATGAGCTTGATATAGGTGGTAAATTGCCCACTGAATTCCAGCTGGTGGAATTGCTGTGGAGAACAAGCTTCTTTCCTCCCCCATAATGTGTAGGTAAATGACTTATGATCGGTACAAACTGTAAAAGGCCAACCTTTGACATAAGGATGAAAGTATTGGAATGCCCCATAAATGGCCAGCAGCCCCCTGTCATACACACTCTACTTAGCTTGTGCTTTTTTGAGGAAAAGTCCTAAAGGTTTTCAACTATGCTCAACTTTTTGATGCAGGGCCATACCAGTTACAAACTGCCTGGCATCCACTACAACTGTCAATGTCACATTACGAGCAGTGTGTGCCAAAAGGATTGCTTCTTGTAAATTGTGTCTTGCCTTCTCAAAGGTCTGTTGCATGACAGGCATCGATGGCAGGGACTGTTTGCCAGTAGTGGGATGTTTTTAATGGCTTATACATTTTCTTTGAGGACAGATACCCAACACCGATACTTCACACCCTAAGATTGTGACTTGTTTCTGCTGGAGGGCATACTTAGTGTTGTTTATTATTAGCCCATACTTCCTGATTACCTCGAACGCCATCTTCAGTTGGTCTTCATGTACTTCAGCCATTTGTGAAAATATCAATACAGCATTCCAGGTATCTGAAGCAGAACTCTAGTCTCCTCAGAACACCAATGAACCTCTGGCAAGGTTGCACTGCACTTTTAAGCTCAAATGGCATGAGGAGAAACTCAGAGGCTGAATCAGGTTATGAAGGCAGTCTTGCAAATGTCTGCTTCAGCCACTAGGAGCTGGCTGTAGGCTGGTCTACCACACTGAAAACTGGGGTTCTGTCCAACACGTTTGTAAAATACTGTAGAATGGGAACAGGGTAGTAGTCAGGGAATGTCATTGCATTTAGTGCATGATAATCCCTGTAGGGTCTCCAAGTGCCTGAATCCTTTTGGACCATTTGGACCAGGTGCAAGGGCAACACCTACAGGCTATCTGATCTCCATATGATGCCCACTTCTAACATGCTGTCAAACTCTGCTTTTGCTTCTGCAAGCCAGTTGGGGCCAGTCTTCTCAGCCTTTGAAAAACCAGTTTACGTGCTGTGGTTTTAATGTTATGCACTGTGTTGTGAAGCACCTTAAGGCCCAATTCTGGTGAAACTGCATTATTAAGTAAGCAACAACATTGCTCGAAACTCTGCTACAGCACCCATAGTTACCTAACTCTACTGTCTAATTTGTGCTGTGCTCAGCTGTAGCTGTAGCCCATGGTGGTGGATAAAGTCTGCTCCCAGTATTGACTTTGGCACTTCTGCTAGTACGAACTTTCATTTGAATCTCTCACTGAACCCGATATGTATTGTTACTTATTGTTCACCATACGTCTTAATCAGTGAATTGCTGGTGGTCATTAGACGAAGTGCTGCACCCATTATTTCCTCTTAAGTCCATTTATGTGGCAACACACCGACATCTAAGCCATATAGACTAGGTAATGTCGGTTTGTTTATTGGTCTTTTACGTAAAGGTGCCCAGATAATGTGAGTAGGCAAACAGTTTTCTCTCTTGCTGGATGTGTGGTCTGCCAGTCGTGCAAAAAACCATTTTTCTCAGTACCCAAACATGTTTTGGCACTGGGTACTGAGAAAAATGGTGTTTTGCATAACTGGCGGACCTCACATCCAACAATTTTAACTGCAAACATGGCCAATACAAGGAGCTGCAAATCAAAAGATGGACAGTTTCCTCTCTGTTGTCCTGGCTAAACTCTCTCACGTAATTGGTCCAACCATGGGTGCAGAACCTTGTTTGTTTCCTACAATTTCACACTCAGTTACTATGGTTGTAGTGATTATCACCTCATCTGTATCTTGGTGACTTTCAGAAAACATACAGCCTGCTACGTTTACTGCACTGCACTGAGCTCATTCGGGAATGAGCAACGTGAAGTGAAGCTAGTAGCTCTCGAACCTAACTGTTTGTGGTACCAACATATAAGTTCATCTCATCCCACCTGTGCCTGCCTCTGTCATCCAGGACAGATATGCCACTAGTATAGACAGCTACTTATGCATTATGTCAGTCTGTAGCTTCAGATCACGGAGTTGCGCGTTAACATTAACTCTCGGCACTTGCCTTATAGGCTGCAGCTTCCACAGCGCTGTCGCCGTCCACATCTTGTGTTACTGTTGCTCTGCTTACTTGTCCCACTACTGCATCTCTTTTGTCTGCATTGACAACACATATTTGATGTTATCAGAGGTACATGTGACAATCACCGCTTTTACCAACAGTGGCAGCTGTGTGAGTCAAACATGTCTTAGTGTGTCTCCTCTACAATATTTCAAGAGATGCCGCCAAAACTCAGAAGGTGTCCTACTGCCAATATGTTCTGGGTGCATGACCTGCTGCATTTGCTGGTCTATGGATTTGCATAGACACTATTACTGTATGAGATTTTCACTCTGCAGCGGAGTGTGTGCTGATATGAAACTTCCTGGCAGATTAAAACTGTGTGGTGGACCGAGACTCAAACTCAGGACCTTTGTCTTTTGTGGGGAAGTGCTCTACAATCTAAGCTACCCAAGCATGACTCACACCCCACCCTCACAGCTTTACTTTTGCCAGTATCTCATCTCCTACTTTCCAAACTTACAGAAGCTCTCCTGCGAACCTTGCAGAACTAGCACTCCTGAAAGAGGATATTGCGGAGACATGGCTTAGCCACAGCCTGGGGGATGTTTCCAGAGTGAGATTTTCACTCTGCAGCGGAGTGTGCACTGATATGAAACTTCCCGGCAGATTAAAACGGTGTGGCGGGCCGAGACTCGAGCTCCTGAGTTTGAGTATAGGTCTGCCACACAGCTTTAATCTGCCAGGAAGTTTCATTTTATTACTGTGTCTCTCAAGTTTAAAGTACCAGTCTCATGTGGGCATTTAAATATAACATCTAACACTGTCTCTACCGTTCGTGCATGCAGGCTATTGACAATCACCATGCACTTAGTGTAATCTTCTGTCATGTTGTTCAGCATGAATGCTAGATCCAACATGGCAAACCAAACCTCAGGCTTTTCTGATAGAAACTTCAACACTTGTCTCTTCATTCAGGAGCTAGTGATCACATTATGTGCCACTGTTCCACTGGCTGCTGCCGAGGCTGGCTGTTCGTAAGGGTGAACTCGTCATCCTGTACAGTAATTTTCATTTGCAGGTCTTTAATTTGTTTCCCCAAATAGCCATGAAATTTGTCATTCTATCTGACTGCGTCTGGCTTTGTAATTTACCGCTTTGTCTTGCTTTTCTGGTGTCATCAAGTCATAGGTATAGCTAGTTGCACTAATAAAGATGTCTTTCTATTTGTGCTTCCCACAGTTATGTAATCCAAGTGCTAGCCAAGCCTGACAACGCTTAACTTCGGTGATCTGACAGGAAATGGTACAAACCACTGCAGCAAGACCAGTGGCAAAAAATTCATTAAGTAACTTTGGTTTTGCGAGGTGGTACTTAAAATTTTGCAACTACCCCTCATATGTTACAAACAGCTTTTCTTTTTTTTCTTACTTCATTCTGTAGTTGTGTAGAGTTTTTCCTTCTCTAGTATGCTAGTGTTATTTGCACATCTCTGTGCTATTTTCTATGCACTGTCCATCAACTGACTAATTGAGTGGTTGCCTTTTCTCATTTTTGTTAATCATCTCATTATACATATCACATTTTGTGGTTCACTTCCTAAAAGAATACAAAACATCCTCATATTATTTTCACTGCATGACAAAGAAGCACGGAAAAATTAACATGTAATTCTGGTTTAGAAATTTTTTTGCTGCATATTGCAATTTTTGTTGTTCCTATTGACTCCTTGGTACATTTTCCTTTGGTGGAAGTTGGCAAGAACTGTTTCCAAAGTAGATATTTGCAGTAAACTCACAGTTACCACTACCTTTCACCATCTGCCTCACTCCAGATCCATACGCTGCACCAGCCAACAGGCACAACTCATTATTTTTAATTATACAGTATTTCTATGACAACTTACACACCTGAATTACATTCCACTTTTCTACAGAGCAATTATCACTTTTATACTGAACACATCCTTGGGTCAGTAGTAATGAAGCATCTGTTGTTCAGGAAATTGTGAGCTAAATGGGAGGCAAAGACCTTAATGTGTAAACACAAAGCCCATTGTGTAGAAATAGCACTATCATTTGTGCAGTTGTATCAAAATGACGACAACAAATTATTGCATAGTATTTGCACAAATGATGAATGGACAACTATTTGATTTATCTTAGGAATTTAGGTGAAGTTGATGCACTGAAGTGTTGGTTGGTGGTCCTTCATGCTGACTGTGTTAGCATTAAAACTGATGTTAGTTATCGGAGACAGAAAATACATTTCATTCACCAATGACTTGCACAGAAGTGAAACACAGAACATTTAATGTCAGAGTTCCCATAAACAATCAAACTTATTTGTCAAATTTGCTCTCATAGAACCATGGATGTGTCAACCAAGCCCGTACACAATCTCACAAGTTTGCCAACTTAATTTCACTTCTGAAGCAGGTGCTGTTCATTCATGTTGTATTCTGAAACAATTGGGAATCACTACAAATGCAAATATAACATTTCTAACATTGACTATGGCAGTCTCTTGAAAGAAGGGAAAGATGAAGATGAAGATGAAGAAGAAGAAGAGGAAGAAGAAGAAAACAAGATACTCATCCAGGGAATGGTATAAAATGAAAGAGAAATATACACAAGTAAATCTACATTGTACTCAGAACCTGATGACTACATCAACTTTCTACGAATAGAATGCAAAACATTTAACATCTTGTTTAGAGTTACTTCACCCTCACACTGAAACAGAAAACACAAGCATGTGAAAATCTGTTCTCATTTACTTGGTCCTCCAATGATATTTTGTTAAGATATTATAATGTGGGAGCATATAGCCTACATATCCTGTGGAAGAACCAGAGAACTTTGATTTTTACTTTATTTTATCTGTATTTTTTTTTTAATTTAATCCTATTTCTAATTGTATGCTGTGCGCAGAATTTTTTCTCAATCTCTTTCTGCATAATATACAAGGTTATTATAAATGATTGAAGCAATTTCATAAATTCACTGTAGCTAGATTAATTGACATATTGGCAAAAAACTCAAAACACATAGAAAAACTCAAAAATTTTGACAACAGGTACCAAGAAAGTGTGTGTTGGGCTTGAAAGGCATTCACATCTGTCTGTCATGACAGTGCAATAACACTTCATAATGTAGTTCGACGAAGATACACCAACTGCCAATTCCATTCGGCAATGGTATGTGCCATTTAAAGCACCAGGATGCTCTGCAAGGGGAAATCAATAGGTCAGCCTGCAGAAAGTGAAGAAACGGTTCATCATGCGCACATTAGTTTTGCACGTAGCCCATAGAAATCGACGAACAGAGCAAGCAGAGAGCTGAACATCTCACAACCGACTGTTTAGCAGATCTTAAGGAAGCGACTGAAGCTGAAGCTTTACTGCTTCCAATTACTACAACCCCTAACTCCCAATGTCAAAGTCAGACTCTGAATTTTTGTTACAGTTGCAACAATTATGGAAGTAGATAGTTTTGTGAGAAACCCCTCTTTAATGATGAAGCAACATTTCTCATAAATGACACAGTGAACAGACACAATGTGTGAATCTGAGGGACAAGGAATCCCTATGCTATCGTGCAACACTGTCTCATGGTTTAAAACTTATGGTACCTTTTTCTTCTGCAAAAAGACTGTTACATGACACATGTATTTGGACATGACGGAATATTGGTTCATGCAACAACTGGAGGCCGACAGTGTGCTTCTCGCCTACCAACAGGAGGTGCTTTACCCCACTCCCACCATGATGTTAACAAATTCTTAAACAGAAAATTGGGACACCGATGGATCTGTCATGATGGGGCTGATGATCAGCAATTCATGTTAGGCCTCCACACTCTCCCCCCTAACCTCAGCAGATTTTTTTGTGTGAAGTTACATGAAAAATTCTGTGTTAACGCCTCCTCTACCAACAAACCTACCAAACTGTGAGCTCGCATCAACAGTATTTTTGAACTGATTGATAGGAACATGCTACACTGAAATGCGAAGAGCTTGATATCTGCAGAATCAGTAGGGGTCACATATGAAGCACTCTTATCAATAATAATAATAATAATAATAATAATAATAATAATAATAAAAGCTTTTTGATTTTGTTCTACTTGTGTACAAAGCCCTGTGACAATATGTCAAATAACATAACTACAGTAAATCTGTGAAATCATCTCAATGATTTATAATACCCTTGTATGGCTGGGAAAGACAGACCATCTCTATCATTTTGGTAACTGCTAGTGCTATTTTTTTATCCTTGATCATTGTTTCCACAGTTGTAAAAACTCATAATACAGTGGAATAAACTATAGTAAAACTCTTTTTCACTACACATATGTGGCGAAACTTCAACATAAGCAATGACCACCAAACTTGTCAAATTTCCTGTCAATCAAAATTTCTGTTAAACATCTTCTATGTTTGACGAACATATCAAAAGAGCACCACACACCATCAAATATTTGGTACATGTAGTAAAGTTCTGCAAATTGTCTGATCATGTACGGGGCCCTTTATAATAAAACACTATGGAACACCGTGACAGTCTGTTTAGAACAGCATGGATAGGTACACAACGCAGTTGATGAGTTGATTCAGAACATAGCTCTCCCACAAGGATTCAGCACATTTTGTTTGTTCATCCATACTATGGCAAAATTTTTCAACTTTTCTTACCTCCCTATAAATTCTTGTTTCATCAACATTTCTGTAATGATGAAGTAATACAGGCAGCTTCCACACAATGGAACAAACTCCAGGTGACAGACTCTCATGACACAAAGATACGAAAGTTGATCCCACAAAATGACGAAATATCCGAAGGTGTGTATGTTGAGAAGTAGATCTACAACTGTTGTGGCCATTGCGTTAAAAGTTTTCCAGTAATATTTTTTTTGAGGGACCAGGGAAACTTATTTTCTCAATGCAGCTCCTCAGATGGTATTTCCCCAGGATAAATACACATAAAGTAAACTCTTGTGGACCTGAACTACAGACAGTTATTTAGTAGCATGTAGCACCCCCCGCCCTGGTGACTGATGATGTGTTGTGGCACGGGCTTCCTGAGACACTGTGGGTGTTGGGAAGCCACCCTAATCTACGAACATCACCACCAACAATTCTTTGATATTGGGCACAGCTAGATCCAAGGAGCCCACATCTCACTCAATAATATCCAAAATGAGTTCAGCAGAAATGAGGTAAGATGACCATCATTTCCTCTGGGGGTTCCTTAAACCACAATTCAGGAATGACAGGGTGGTAAATTGTTTTACTGAGATTACAAGTTATTTGTGAGATGCTGTGCTGAAGAAATACACAAATATGATCAGATAGTAGGTTCCTGTATCAGTAGCTGGCTAGATACAATGTCAGATGTATAAGGGGCCCTGTTTCACCACATATAAATATCCACTACATGAGACAACCTCCATCACCTGCCTGAACAGTCTCCTGTTGGCAAGTGGGATGCATCACTGCGTGTAGTTTTCAATGTACACATACTCCAGTCAGTGTTCCCCCGAAATGAACCAAGATTCAACAGCCCTGCCCAACTTCTGCCATGCTTTGAGAGTCCAGAGGTAGTGTTCAGGCACTGTTGCTAATCTCTGCACTCAGTTCCATGCAATGATCCAGGAAAAAAATGTTGTACAATCGTTCCTGTACATCAAAATAAGGTGACAGTTCTGGACAGTATGGCTGCTCACTGGTTCTGTGAATTGGTGAGTGATTTTCTACACTGTGGCCACTCTATCAGCTCTTTTAATACAGATTAGTTGATGATGGCTGCTGTCAAGAACACACTGTTGCACATCATAGAAAATTTGGATAGGAAATGGTTTTCTCTTGAGACATTCACGGTACACCTTTATCATATTGTACATGATATGAGCCTGCATGATCTCAGAGATGGAATATTCCATGCTCAAGCACCCAAGATCAGATGCACTGATAATATGCTAGAGTTTTGCACAATGGACAGTTGAAGGTCCGATGAAATACCATTTACATATCATGGCTAAGCTATTTCAGTTACTATGAGGACAGGTGTGCTCCCTTGCTAACATAGCAGCTTTAACCCATTCAACTGCTTCTATGTGAAAGTAGAAAAAAAGATCAACAGTGATTCACCTATAATTGAAAATGACGTATCAAAAATGCTGCGAAATTTGTGAACGTTCCACTCTCAGTTCAAATACGAATTTAGGGGAAATGAGAGACCAAACTCCATTTCACCTTCAAATCCTCTTTGGCTATTTCATGTAAAACCATATCCAGTGGCATAGTTTACAGAAAACTGAAACTTGCCACACTACTACTCACTTCAAGATGCTGCAGACATCTTCTCCTCATGACCTGAAACGCTATGAAGTCCTGCAGCAAGATTTCAATCCAACATTTGCAGCTGTGTGTGCTTGGCACAGTAAAGAAAGGTTCTTCACTTCACCTAAGAACATGCTGTCTCCTGAACTGTTTAAAAATTTGAGGAGTGGGTACACATGCTTCATGGTGTAATTCATCATGTCCTCCATTCAAATAACAGCTGTGAAGCATTTGCTAAATAATGTGTTCCAGTGGATTTCACTCAAAGGTATCACCGTGTTACGTATGAAACTAAATTGTGAGACAGTTGCTGATTTTTGACTTATCAGACAATTCCCACTTTGCAGTATCTTTGAGAACAGAACTGCATAATGAAAAAAAAAAGTAACTGCCTAGGACTTCATCTAATAGAAACTGAAAAGGTCACCCCCTGCCACAGACAGGGCATGCCCCACAACGTAATATATTAGCTTGGTGCATAAGCTCATAGAATTTTTGTTTTACATGTTGGTGTTCCAGTTGCTATGGGTTTATTTGTCAATTGTTATTTTTTATTTGTGGTTCACTATAGCTATCTGAGTTTACAAATCACCATTTTGTCATTTGAAGATAGTGAGTGAAGCTGTGGATGCTACAGATGGACTGTCAAGCAGAGAAATCAGATCATTTCTGACATATTCTTTTGTTTGCATTCAACAGTGGGGTGACAACAGTGGAGGCAGAAACAATTGTGCTGTGTATCAGGATTACGCCACTGTACAGAGCATGACAAGAAAATGGTTTTCTTATTTTAAGGAGGATCATTTTGCTACTAGTGACTCTCCATGTTCAGAAAGACCTTCTGGGTTTGATAAAGATCATTTAAACAAGTTAATCCACAATGATCTACATCAGTTTACTCAAGGAATTTCAAATGTGACTGACTGTGATCATTCCACCATGGTGTGAAATTTGCATGCAATGGGGAAGGTTAAAAAATCGAGTGTAAGTATACTGCATGCTCTAAGCCAAAATCACGAAAAGTGGTGGGTGCATCTCTGATTGCTCGCCATCAATTGGCTCGTGGTCAACAACAACCACTCCTATCCTGTATCATTACTGGTGATGAGAAATGGTGTCTTTATGCTAACTTAAGGAAAACAAAGGAATGGTTGAACCCAAACAAAGCAGCAATTCCCCGCGAAAGACCTGCACACATCCACAAAAGATAAGGTTATGCAAATAAAGCAACAGTGATAGTGTGGTGTACTACAAATTGCTTCCCTGAGGTGTAACTATCACTGCTGACATTTTGTCAACAACTGAGACGATTGCAGATGGTATCAAAGAACAATGGCCAGGAAGACTGTGTGAAGTGATGCTACTCCACGATAATGCTTGCCTGTATTCTGTTAGAGTGACAAAAAGCACTATTCAGGAGTTGGATTGGGAAGTCATTCCGCAACCGTATTATTCACCTAATCTAGCACCTCTGACTTTCACCTTTTGCGCTCTACCAAACAACCTTCAAGGAACTTCCTTCCAGGATGCGCAAGTGCTCCAAACATGGCTTGATGAGTTCTTTACTTCAAAACCATGATTTCTACAGTTGTATACTCAAAAAGGTAGTTCAGCACTGGGAGATCATTGTAAATAGTAAAGGAGATTATATTACTGATGCCCCAGGAGAAGATGGAATTAATGCATAACTATGGAAACTAAATGATGAAAGATTAACAGAAAAATCAACAAAATCATATTAAACATTTGGGAAACAGAACAGATCCCTTCTGAATGGAAATGCGCACTCATCCATCCACTCCACAAAAAAGGGGACAAAACTGAACCAAATAATTACAGGGGTATCTCATTCATGCCAGTCACATACAAAATCCTGTCAAAAGTTCTCATGAATAGATTAGAAGAACAAGCTGACCCACAAATAGGAGAATACCAGGCTGGTTTTCGCAAGGGACGATCATGCATAGAGCAGATCTGGAATCTGAAAATGATTCTCCAGATGAGAAACACCCGACACACAGTGGTCACTTTTGTAGATTTTAAAAAGGCCCACGACTCAATAGACAGAGTAGCGCTCTGCAACACGCTGGAAGAATTCAGCATTGACAGAAACACAAGAGCAATCATTCGGCAAACATTTACTGACACAGTATCCAAGGTTAAATTTATGGGGGATATCTCTGAACCATTTGAAATCCAAACTGGAGTGCGACAGGGTGATGGACTTTCACCATTACTCTTTAATATCATTCTTGAAAAAATTATCAGGACATGGGAAAAAAAGTAAAAGGAATCCAAATTGGCATTATAAAAGTTAATAGATTCAATGTGAAGCATTTAGCTTTTGCAGATGACCTTGCAATCCTCACAAATAATAGAAAAGAAGCCACTAACACCATAGAGAAGTTACATGAAATTGCCCAAAGAACTGGCCTGCAAATCTCGTACCAGAAAACGCAGTACATAGAAAGAGTGCCACAAACCAAATTGCCTATTGTGACAACTCATGGGAAAATCATACAAGTACCACATTTTAAGTACCTGGGAGAAATCATCCAGCCATCAGGGATCAACATAAAGGCCAATGAGGAAAGAATAAAAAACTAAAGAAAGCATATAAACTCACGTGGAACTATTATAACAAAACGTCCATATCCGTTAACACAAAATTGAGGCACTACAACACTGTCGTACTTCCGGAGGCTCTTTATGCGTCTGAAACAACACAAATAGGTGAGCAAACTAAAATCAAAGAAATAGAGAAACAAGAAAGGAAAATTCTCCAGGAAATTTTTTGGCCCTACACAAGAGCAAGGAATCTGGAAGAAGAGACCAACATCAGGATTATATAAATACACAGACAAGATTACGGACACAATGAGGAAAAGAAGAATGCAGTTCTACGGACATATTCACAGGTGAATGAAAACAGAATTTCAAAGCGAATTCTTAAAGTTATCAACTCAGGCAGAGGAAAAACGAAATGGATAAAAGAAGTTGAAGAGGACCTCAGACAAGCACACATAACAGTAAATGATGCAGAAAATAGAGCTGAATTCAGGAACATAATCAAAAAACATAAATTTGACACCACGACACAGAAGAGACCAGGATAGAAATGGACAGCGGAGCGAAAGAAGCAACACAGTGAACACATGCAGAAAATTTGGGCTCAGAAAAAACATAAACAATCATCATAAAGGAATTCAAGTTCAAACACTCTCTTTAAATGGGAATAATAATAAACCCCGTGGAGACCCGGGAAAACAATAGGCCTCCGGTATGTTCTGCCAGTCGTAAAAGGCAACAAAAAGAACAAACCACTAATAGGTTTAACCCCCCTTTTAGTGTGATTAGTTGGTTCAGGACAGAACTAATGAAGCCTCGGACAAGCTCTGTCATGGTCGGGGACGACGCTTTAACCCTATGCCCGTCCACAATGGTAACGACACTGCTAGCCACACGGAAAATGATTTAAATCCAAATAAAGGTGTTTTGCAGGATATGCTTCCTGCAACCACTCTAGAAGGAAAACAAAGACAGAGGATGAGATGGTCAGATGAAGTTAACCGACACCTCATGTTCTTTTATTACCAAGCAACAAACTTAGGAACCAACACAACTGGATACAGATCACAAGTATACACAACATTTATTACCAGATACCCAGAACTAAAATTTTTAACAGAACAACGACTAGCCAATCAGATCCGTGTAATAATAAAAAATAACAGGATACCCCAGTCAGAATTAGAAAACATCAAACAACAAGTACAACAAATACTGGAACACAATAATGTGCAATCAGAAGAAGAATATACAGTAATGGACTCAAACATTCCAGAGCAAACAAACAAAGAACAACACGCATCAATTAAACAATCAGAGGAAAACGAAATCTTAATACAGCCACCAGAACAAGCACAAATAGAACACGAAGTGATACACATGTTAGATATAGAAGAAAAATTTCAGCTGACATATATAGATTACAAAGACACAAATACAGACATTAGACCATTATTGCATAGACCACCAAATAACCCACAAGTCGAAACAACAATAACAACTATCAACACAATCATACACAACAAAATAAATGAAAATACAACTATGGAAGAGTTACAACTACTGGTTTATATAGGAGCACTCACTACACTAAATATACATACTAGGCAGATATCTGAACCAACCAACACACAGAAGAAACCCACACAACCAGCATGGCAACACAGGCTACAGATCAGAATAGAAAAACTGAGAAAAGACATCGGACAGCTAACACAATTTATAAGAAATGAAATGTCAGACAAAAAACGACAAAGGTTAGGTAAAATCTCACAACAAGAAGCGATAGAGCAATTAGATGAAATGAAGCAAAAAATTACAAGCATTGGCCAAACGACTTAGAAGGTACAAAAAAAGTGAAAAATACAAGGAAACAAAACCAAACATTCAACACAAACCAAAAGAAATTTTACCAGACATTAGATAACACACACATTAAAATACACAATCCACCAAACATAACAGACATGGAACCACTTCTGGAGCAACATATGGTCAAACCCGGTACAACATAACAGGCATGCACAGTGGATACAAGCAGAAACAGACACATACAAGATGATACCACAAATGCCTGAAGTGATAATTTTGCAACATGAAGTCACCCGAGCAATTAATTCTACTCACAGTTGGAAAGCCCCTGGAAAAGATAAAATAGCAAATTTCTGGCTAAAGAAGTTCACCTCAACACATTCACATCTAACTGAATTATTTAACAGATACATTGCTGACCCATACGCATTCCCTGATACACTCACACATGGAATAACTTATCTGAAACCTAAAGATCAAGCAGACACAGCAAACCCAGCTAAATATCACCCCATAACATGCCTACCAACAATATACAAAATGTTAGCTTCAGTCATTACACAGAAATTAATGACATATACTACACAGAGCAAAATTATAAATGAAGAACAAAAAGGCTGCTGCAAAGGAGCACGAGGATGTAAAGAGCAACTGATAATAGATGCAGAGGTTACATATCAAGCTAAAACTAAACAAAGGTCGGTACACTACGCATACATTGATTACCAAAAAGCTTTTGATAGTGTACCCCACTCATGGTTACTACAAATATTGGAAATATACAAAGTAGATCCTAAATTGATACAGTTCCCAAACATAGTAATGAAAAATTGGAAAACCACACTTAATATCCAAGGAAATTCAAATAATGTCACATCACAGCCAATACAGATTAAGTGTGGAATATACCAAGGAGACTCATTAAGTCCTTTTTGGTTCTGCCTTGCTCTGAACCCACTATCCAACATGCTAAATAATACAAATTATGGATACAATATTACTGGAACATACCAACACAAAATCACACATTTGCTATACATGGATGATCTAAAACTACTGGCAGCAACAAATCAACAACTCAACCAATTACTAAAGATAACAGAAGTTTTCAGCAATGATATAAATATGGCTTCTGGAACAGACAAATGTAAGAAAAATAGCATAGTCAAGGGAAAACACACTAAACAAGAAGATTACATATTGGATAGCCACTGCGACTGCATAGAAGCGATGGAAAAAACAGATGCCTATAAATATCTAGGGTATAGACAAAAAATAGGAATAGATAATACAAATATTAAAGAAGAACTAAAAGAAAAATACAGACAAAGACTAACAAAAATACTGAAAACAGAATTGACAGCAAGAAACAAGACAAAAGCTATAAATACTTATGCTATACCAATATTGACCTACTCATTTGGAGTAGTGAAATGGAGTAACACAGACCTAGAAGCACTCAATACACATACACGATCACAATGCCACAAATATAGAATACATCACATACATTCAGCAACAGAAAGATTCACATTAAGCAGAAAGGAAGGAGGAAGGGGATTTATCAACATAAAAAACCTACATTATGGACACATAGATAATTTAAGAAAATTCTTTATAGAACGAGCAGAAACTAGCAAAATACACAAAGCAATCACTCATATGAATACATCGGCTACACCACTGCAATTTCATAACCACTTCTACAACCATTTAGATCACATAACATCAACAGATACGAAGAAAGTAAATTGGAAAAAGAAAACGCTACATGGCAAGCACCCGTCTCATCTAACACAGCCACACATTGATCAAGACGCATCCAACACATGGCTAAGAAAAGGCAATATATATATACAGTGAGACGGAAGGATTCATGATTGCAATACCGGATCAAACAATAAACACCAGATATTACAGCAAGCATATTATTAAAGATCCCAATACCACAACAGATAAATGCAGACTTTGCAAACAACAAATAGAAACAGTAGATCACATCACAAGCGGATGTACAATACTAGCAAATACAGAATACCCCAGAAGACACGACAATGTAGCAAAAATAATACATCAACAACTTGCCATACAACACAAACTAATAAAACAATATGTTCCCACATATAAGTATGCACCACAAAATGTACTGGAGAATGATGAATACAAATTATACTGGAACAGAACCATTACAACAGATAAAACAACACCACATAACAAACCTGACATCATACTCACCAATAAAAAAAGAAATTAACACAACTAATCAAAATATCCATACCCATACAACAAATATACAGAAGAAAACAGGAGAAAAAATTGAAAAATACATCCAACTGGCTGAGGAAGTCAAGGACATGGGGCATCAGGATAAAGTTGACATTGTACCAATTATACTATCAACTACAGGAGTCATACCACACAATATCCACAAGTACATCAATGCAATACAGCTACATCCAAACATATATATACAACTACAGAAATCTGTAATTATTGATACATGTTCAATTACCCAAAAGTTCCTAAATGCAATGTAACATACACCAAACAGTTAAAAGGAAGTCATGCCTGATCAAGGTCCACGTCACTTTCCATTTTTAACCAGACGTAACGTCTGAGAAAGGAAAGAAATAATAATAATAATAATTGATGCCTAAAGTCTGTGTTGTGTAGACGTTGTGTTTATTAAACTTACAGAAAAATGCTATGAAATTATGCACCAACCGAACATACTATCACTGACAGGTTCATATGAGTAGTAGTATATGAACTTCATGAAAACAGAGTCCTTTCATCTTTATCGTTGTTCCCACAATACTTCACTGTTAAAGCATGTAGTCTTTCATGAAGGACTGAATGAGATTCTAGCTGTTACTACAGATGTTTTTCAAAATCACTGCCATTCTACATCTTCATTAGTAGAAGAGGAAGAGGATTAGAGTTTAAAACCCTGTCAACAAAAGTCGATTATGAA
This sequence comes from Schistocerca cancellata, assembly GCF_023864275.1. Classification (NCBI taxonomy): domain Eukaryota; kingdom Metazoa; phylum Arthropoda; class Insecta; order Orthoptera; family Acrididae; genus Schistocerca; species Schistocerca cancellata. The sequence goes on along the minus strand of NC_064631.1, from coordinate 348,875,460 downwards.
ATGACAGGGAAGGAAGTTGGCTAAGCCCTTTTCAAAGGAATCATCTTGGCACTTGCCTGGAATGATTTAGGCAAACCAAGGAAAACCTACATCTGGATGATCAGATGCAGATTTGAACTGTCATCCAGCCAAATGTGAGTCCAGTGTGTTTACTAGTAGGTCAGTATAGGTTAACTGAAAGTTGACAAAAATAGTGTCATGACAGACAGGCTCTTTTCACTCTGGTTTATGGTATACATGTTATTACCATAAATTCTCCTATACTGTTTTTAACATATGATGCTTCTTATCACGACAGGGTCACTATAAGACCAGTTGATGAATCCATGCAGAAACAAATATGTAGTGTTTACACTTCAAGCAACTTTCCTGCAGCATTTTTTGAGTATACACATTAACACTGTGTTATCTAGTTGCCTGTGTACCAGCTTCAGTGACAGATCCAGCCTTAACATGGTCTTGTTGTGATCGGTTATTAAACATTAATGCAATGAGAAGGTTTTTCAAACTTGATAATTTTTCTATTCATTATGTTAATAAAAGTTATCATTCATGCACAACAGTACAATTTTACTGAAGTTCTGTTATAACCAAGTAATTGAAATGTGGCCCTATTATAGCCAAGTAATTACCAAGAAGCTTAGAGTACCAAGCAGCTTAGAGTTATCACACCTAACAGCCCTTGCCACATAACAGCAAGATGGTTTAAGGAACGCAAAAAAGTCTATGATAGAAAACAGTACTCAAATTACATTGTAATGTTTATGACAAGCAGAAATTACAGTAGAGTGAGTAAACAGTTAATACAAAACAATTATATAAAATCACTACTGAAGTGGGTGTGGGGAAACTTACTTGTTGACATGAAGAAATGCATTCAGGTCCACAATAATGGAGACCAACAACAGGGCCTCTCTGAATGATGCTGTTGTAAGAAGTTGACCTAAAAACTTTCTCGGCTTCGGCTGTACTCAATTGAACCTCCTTGCTCAGAAGTAACAAACAATCAGGCTGCAACAATATCACAAAAATAAGTGATAACACTTATAACAAAGATGATATTAATACTTATTACAATACAACGGGACTCATTCAACATAAGCACAGAGAAAATTAATATAGCTTCAGTGGTGGTGGTAGTAGTAGTAGTAGTAGTAGTAGTAGGTCTAGGTCAAGCAAAGTGCATGTTTGGGATGAGGGTTACACAGGTTAGTTATGGTGGGTTGTTTAAGGGATCAAACAGCAAGGTCATCAGTCCCTCATTCAACAGGTATGCCATAAGGAGTTAGTGACATCAGCCAGAAACTTGAGCAAATTGTGTTAGTATGTAGGAGGGGTAAAATTGAGGCACTGAAAGCAATACTGATGCCAGACATGAGAAATAATATAAAGAGAGATAAAAGTGTATGATGCAAAAAGAGACAGCCAGAGATGCAACTAAAATGGAAGTTTACTTAGCTGCTGACTGGTTTCGAGCTACGCCCATTCTCAAATCAAACAATGTTTGTCAAGTAAAACAGCCATCAAAATAGCAGGAAATAAAATGTGTATGAATGTTTATGGTATGGGGGAGGGGGGAGTCACTTTTTGGTCATGTCATAGGACGAAAGCAAAATCAAGCAAATTGCAGAAACTTACTTCCACTTGAGCAGATGGAGGATCCTTTCTATCTACTAAACTGATCGTACCCAGTGCCAAGCATTACTCTGTTGTAAAAAAACATGGTGATGTACTTGTTACTATATGGTCCAATATGAACCTGAACATGGTAAGGGGTTCGACGTTTCACTACAATGTAACACTGAAGATTAACGAAGAATAACATGAAAACTTGGAGAAATGAGGGGTCCATTTCAAAGACTGTATACATCAAGCCCTGTCAGACAATCAGGTTGACACCAGAGCAATCACCGTCACTTTTGAGGGGGATTTGCTTCTTGAAGAAGTAGAAGTCATGGTCTGACATTATTAAGTTGTGTTTCCCACCCCTGATGCAGTGCCCCCCTGCCCTTTCCACAAGACGGCACCCAGCCAGAGAAATGCTCACTTGGCTGGATTGACAGTGTCCGGAGTCCTGTTGCCTCAACCCCCCCCCCCCCCCCCCCCCGCACCCCCATCACACATACAAGCACATACTTCTCAGCATGTGCAGGAAGGTAAGTGTTGGGTATCATCAGTCAGAGGGCTATTACTGTGCAGGTACCAGATGACCCTCGTGTGGACTGGTTATCATGCTGAGTACTGGCTGACTTTCTAAACACAGCCTTCACTTGCTCATTTATAGTCGACATACAAACATGGGGGGTCACTTCACAATGTGTAATGTGGAGCAATGTTCGAAGTGACCATTATGAGGTATGTTGGAAATGCAAGTTGTTCTGTTGACAGCTGATTTTAAGAGACCAGTGACTAAAGAGCGCCAGACAACGGGTTTTGTAGCCTCGAGTTTAAACTCATGTCCTAAGCTAACCACAACCGTATGATGTGTAATGTATCTGAGAAAACAGAGGTCAATAATCTGCAGCAGAACTAAAATCATGATCACTTTGTTCACCAGAATTTAAGCTAACCTCTACTAGGAAACTGTAGACAGAAAAGATTCAGTTTCAACATTAGAAGCAAACTGTAATTTTTAGCTATCATTGGTTACCTAAAACTATTCTCACACTTGCTACAAAGGCTGCTGCGTTACCAACCACTGAGCAATCCTCATGGCACTTGGTTGTAGATTGTAGCCGATACAGCCAGATTCCAAATGAAAAAGAATGATACTTTTAAACAAATTAATTGAATGAAAATAATAATCAAATCCTTTTTGATTGGATTTAGGAAGAAAATAACTTCACTACCTTGATGGTCTCCGAACCTACGACCTTCTACAAGTGAAGTTTATACACTAATAATTGCACTAAAGCACAACACTGTGTGAAGCAGTTCTAGTTATGACTGTGGTGACCCAGTTACAACAATGAATTGCCATCTTCAAAAATTTGACTTCACGCAATGTCGTGCAAGCTTATCTACTGTAAGCCGATCTATGTGATTATGACAACTGCATAGACGACACTGAATCATAACTTGTGCAGAAGCACCCAGTAGTGTTTGCTTAGTGCCCTGTATGAAATGCATGTATTTCATTAGCATCATTGTGTGTGTATGTGGGGGGGGGGGGGGGGGGGGGTATGACGAATGATGAAATACAAAATAAAGTGCCAGACCCATGATTCAGGATCCAAATACAACAGGAAAGAATGCCAGACTACAAACTGGAAGTGAACTAACAAACTGGCTTGGCAGTTTGGCAATGGTGTACAGTTCGGGTCTGACATTGAGCACTCTAGCTGGAGAAAAACGGCTCCAACATGTGAAGTGTCAACTATCAAGTAGTTGTGATTGGACTATAAGTAATGTGTAACTCTAGTCTCTATCAAACACAACTGTGTATTTTATGAGATATTAAGTTCCTTGATCTACACTACGTACAGTCTTTAGAATATACAACATTATTTTTTTCTGTATAGGCAGGAATTTCACAAGTTGTAGGAACACGTATCATCTGCAAGTATGACTGACTGACTATATTATGGACAAGTGTCTCACTTCCAAGAAAGAGAAGTTGTATGTGTATTTCAGCTTTTCCAGCAAGCTGAATGATCTATCAGCTTTGAGCATGCAGCAGAGCTATAATTAGGTTTTTCAATTATTCGGCTGAAATTATATGGAGAAATAATTTCTCAGCTGTGCGCCTGGAAACTGCTGGAAGAAGAAGTGATAACAATAAACAATGTAAACAGATGAAAGTGCAGTTACTGAAAGTGTTGGAGAGACTCAACTGTCAGGCTCATACATTATTCAGTCAATATCAGTTATGATACGGGAGCATTTCCATGCAATTATATTTTAATATTTGGTTATTTCAAAATTTATTAGAGTGCAGAACAGTGACTCAAGAGCTGACATTTGGCACTTGATGATTTTCTTTCTTTCAAAGCAGTTGTCATTCATTGTGTTTAAGAGAAAGACTGAAGAGGATGGCCACTGCACCTACCAGCACATCCCATGCACTCTTAGGACTGGATTGGCAGCCATTTCTTAAGATCTTCCTTGAGGGTCAACATGCTGAGGAAGTCTGATGTCAATGGATACCACATCATCATCATCTAACCTAGAAACAGAAGGTTCAGTATTTGGTGTTCAGTGACTAGTTTCTTTCTGAATCAGAACAGGAATGAGGAATAGAGTCTACCACTTCTGTATCTGTCTGAACTCTTTTAGGGAAACCACAGAAAACCCAAATTAGGATGCCAGACGTGGATCTGAAATCCATTCTTTCTAAATATGGCACCTGATGCTTAAACGACTTCTGCAAATAGGAAGTCACAGAATTTTAGCACATTTACAAAGAGAACAATAATGCAATATTAGAGATAAGAAGTTCTTTGTCCGCAGTGGCTGCTGTATGATTAATTGAAACTTGTCAAGGTATGGGGTGAAGCAAGGTAAGAAAGTGGATTTGATTTGCACTCTCTGAAGCTATGACCACGACAAAAAATCATGGTTTTTTCAAATACATGGTACAGCAGTTGAAAAAATATTCACTGACATAATTTACAATTACAGCATGTAATTTTGTATATCACTCAAATTATGAACAGGACAAAATTGACAAAACAGTTCTTTGTTAACAATCGGGCACTCTCTCAGTGTGCTACTGCTGTGAAAGGGAATTAGTGGACAATGTCTTGTGAAACTGATTATACTGTCAGGCAACATACTGTACAATCAGGTCTTAGAGTTTGATTAAATTTGTAGAATCTGTAGTTACCTAGTATCACCAGCAAAAGAATGTCACACAAGTGTAGAAAGAAGATAGAGTAAGAGAGAAAAAATTACAACAGTCATGTAATCTCAGCTCAGCTTTTAACTGGACTGGAGCAGAAGTTGGTATTCTTTCAGTAACAGGACATGAGTGAATGTCAACTCACAGGTATATTTTGACATAAATTGACAATGTCATGAAGAGGATAGATTGCTACTTACCACACTCTTCCCCAGTACCTTTGCCACCACTGAAATAGAGAGTGCATGGAATGGAAAATAATTGAAATATCACAAAACTGTTTAATAGCTATCTTATTGTAGAGTATAAGAGTAATGGATCAGACGAAATTAATATAGATGCTTTACACTAAATCAAGTCACTGAGCCAGAAAGAGCCTTACTATCAAAGATCAATAACTTTCTATGGAGCCCACATTTACTAACTGCCAGGTGCCATTCCACATACAATCATGTCCATACACACTGATATCGTCCTGGAAGCGAAAATAATCTTCTCAGAAATAAAACTCTTGGACAATAGCCAACAATAATAATAATAAAAATAATAACAAAAATTCTGTAGCATACAAAGCTACAGTACACATGAGCAGTACAGAATTCCAAGCTCCAATAAGGATGGAAGTATAAAGAAGTCACAGAAGTGCGGTTGGGTGTATGTGTGTGTGTGTGTGTGTGGCGGGGGGGGGGGGGGGGGGGGGGGGGAGGTGAAACGCAAACTACAGCTTTCATTTCTCCTGTACTTTATTGTTACAAGTTTTTACATATGAAATTACATCTGCACTTCCTCCACCCAAAGAGATGTTACAAGTGCCACAGGTTTGACAACACAATTTTGAAATGTATGGTCAAGGAACTTGTGGTAAATATTGTACAGATTTTCATTAGCTTGGTACTGCATACATGTCTTGAAAACTGTATTAATTGTTCAGAAAAATTATTGAACGTGGAGCAAACAAGCCCATTCTTTCTAGAGAAGAAATTAAGTGATCAAATGTTCACCCTATACCAAAGCAATGACGTAATTCAATGTAACACAGCTTCCCATCCTTAGGTTGTAAAGCTCATGCAGTTAAGGTGACTGCTTTTGCATGACTTACTAATTAGGTGAGGAGGTCCCACTTGTACTTGCAACAAGAGGCGCAACAGTGAATTTGTCACTTCAAAGACAAACATCAAACAAAGGCAATTGCACCCCCCGCCCTCCCTTCTCAGCCACAGAACAAAAACCTACAATAACTGTGTCATCAGTGATGGCTCCTGATGTGGTAAACCATCTCACATCACCATAACCAGAGTGGGCATGACAGGCTAGTTGCAAGCAATATGGTCTGTTAGCTAGGTGGAAGCGTAATGAGTGACAGCTAGAGTTGATCAAAGGTGGTAGGTGAGGGTAGAAACTTGTACAATGACTGAAAAAATCCTAGACTAACAACTGCGAGGAATGTATTCATGGCGCAAAGTACAACATGCCAAGAATGGCACATGTGTGGATTATGACAAGATGCATTTAGTAGGATTAAGACATGAAGAATTCAGAAACCATTCTAACTGATAAAGAATTTTTGAACAATTCCTGTATGAAATATGTAGCATAGCACAATTTGTACTTATCATGAAAAATATCCCTCTGTTTGGGTAAATTTGCAACATTGTCAGCTGCATTCTGCTCTACATTTTAGCAGTATTCTAAATCTTCCACAAATTTCCCTACAGGTATTAGAAGTCCCAGTTCCTGTTGCTCAAACATACCCCAGACCATAACAACTTCCATCACTCGTCTGCTATTTTGACACCTTCAGTGATGGATAAATAACACTAAAGTGTTGATGAAAAATACAAACTGAGTGATGGAAAGTTGACAAGTTGTTAAGCCAAAATACATTTAATAAGGAAAGATGGAAGATTAGGGTTTAATGTCATGTCAGCTACAAGGTCATTGGAGATGGAGCACACAGTCTTTTTCAAGGGAACCATTTTGGCATTTGCCTTAAGACTTACGGAAACCACAGAAAACCTAACTCACGATGGACAGATTGAGATTTGAACCACTGTCCTCCTAAATGCAAGTCTGGTGACTTATCACTGTCCCACTTCATTTGGCAAGACTTTTTAATGGGTGTCTATCACCCAACTAGATTGTTTATAATGGAAATATACACCAGTTACAGATGACAGAGTCAAAGTACATTGACACTGTCTACTGCATAAGATGATCAAGGATATGCTTCTGGGTTAACTACTGTTCTATTGCATAATCAGATATCAAAGTTCAGAATATGCTGGCAAGTACCAGTCACTGTAACATCTCAACTTTCACTTTCCACAGCACTCCTCAGTTGTACTAATGATTCATTATTTTTACAAAAGTGCCACTCCCAAATTCGTTTTATTACAACATTTAAGAACACACCACAGGCCACCAGCCCTACATGAATTTGCTGTAAGACACTCATAAAATATCAGTTACTCCATTAGTTTCCCCAGAGTGGTTGACAAGCTCACTAAATATGAAACTGTGTAAAGTTGCTCACTGACTGCTACTGTGAGCTGGTGAGATGGTCACAACTGAGTGATCAACAAATAAAAGGTACCACTAGCAAAAAAATTTGCATTTCACAACTTACATATTAAGTAGGTGTATTCATATTTTGTGCTATGTACAAAATAATAGAATGGCAGATCAGACATCAAACTGCATTTTTTGTTGCTTGTCATTCACCAGAGAAACTCTGAATGGTTAATGGGTGAATTTTATGGCTGAATCTGTTAGCCTTTCAAAGTAAGAGCATTTTGATATTATTGTAATGAGCTCCATGTTGGATTGAAGAATATGACGCTGAACTTGGGCATCCTTTCACTACTCTTTCCTGACTTAAAACACAAATCACCACTATGGTAACTGAGGTATGGAAGTTCTAGCAGAACACAAACAATTTTGGAGGAAAGGTAACAATTCACTGAATAGTAGATGTGTTAAGACTGTCAACACGCACATAAACAAGACTGAAAACTCTGTTAGCTTCTGGATAAATTCTTTTTTGAGTTATGGTGCATACTGTATTTACATGGCTATAAGATGAGTTTTTTTCCCAAATCTGTCACTAAAAAATGAAGGTTTGTCTTACATTCACAGACTGAACTTTTACTGCAGTCAATGCTTTTATGCTTTGTACTAGATTAATATATGGATTGTCTTACTTTTACAGATTAAACTGGCAAAAGAGGTAACTTACACATTTAATTAGAAGATTTTAGAAGGGCTGGAGGAGGAACAGCAACACCAGGCATTAATTGCCTTTAAAATTGGACAGATATTCTATGATAATATACATTTCTTTAGGAGATAAATTAATGCTAACAAAAATTTGTTCACAAAGAACACTTGAAACAAAACATTAAAGCTACTACTGCTCTACAGCACCATTGTTTTTCTACGCTGGTGGCAGTGTTAGCCCGAACAGGTAAGATTACCACCAATACAGCTGTAGGGAGCTGAGAGAAGAACATACCATTATCACTCAGTTTGCTTAGATTGTCAGAACTGTAAACTGCAGGACTCAATAATGGGTGAAAATAGCAGCCACGATTCTGCTGTGAAATAGAAATTTACAAGATCACAGTTCACAATTGCGTAAATGCATACAATACTGATTGAATAGTGACTCATGAAGCAAAGTCCACAAATAACTGTGAAACACGAAGAAAACTTGGTGTCACAAAAATGAATGACTATAGGTGGTATCAGATAAAGAATAAACTGAAGAAAGCAGTTCCACATGCCAAACTTTCAGGGGACTGAAGAGGGGCAGGGTTTCCTGAACTGAAGAAGCAGGTTGTTCAGCATGTACTACAGAAACACAGTGAAGGCTCATGGATTACTTGACAAATTCTTCAAATGAAGGCACAGGATGTAAAGAGGATTTCCCAACTGCATGTGTCATGGAATTCAAACGAAGTTCTGCCTGATGCACAAGGACGTCGAAGAGGATGGGGCTTACATTGTGATGCAAAACAGTGCTAGCTCTGCAACTTTCCGCTATGGCTGACGGAAAACGATTTATATATCAGTGTCGTGTGACCAATCTCCCCCCCCCCATGAACCATGGACCGTGCCGTTGGTGGGGAGGCTTGCGTGCCTCAACGATACAGATGGCCGTACTGTAGGTGCAACCACAACGGAGGGGTATCTGTTGAGAGGCCAGACAAACGTGTGGTTCCTGAAGAGGGGCAGCAGCCTTTTCAGTAGTTGCAGGGGGCAACAGTCTGGATGATTGACTGATCTGGCCTTGTAACACTAACCAAAATGGCCCTGCTGTGCTGGTACTGCGAACAGCTGAAAGCAAGGGGAAACTACAGCCGTAATTTTTCCTGAGGGCATGCAGCTTTACTGTATCGTTAAATGATGATGGCGACCTCTTGGGTAAAATATTCCGGAGGTAAAATAGTCCCCCATTCGGAACTCTGGGTGGGGACTACTCAAGAGGACGTCATTATCAGGAGGAAGAAAACTGGCGTTCTACGGATCGGAGCGTGGAATGTCAGATCCCTTAATCGGGCTGGTAGGTTAGAAAATTTAAAAAGGGAAATGGATAGGTTAAAATTAGATATGGTGGGAATTAGTGAAGTTCGGTGGCAGGAGGAACAAGACTTTTGGTCAGGTGAATACAGGATTATAAATACAAAATCAAATAGAGGTAATGCAGGAGTAGGTTTAATAATGAATAAAAAAATAGGAGTGCGGGTAAGCTACTACAAACAGCATAGTGAATGCATTACTGTGGCTAAGATAGACATGAAGCCCATGCCTACTACAGTAGTACAAGTTTATATGCCAACTAGCTCTGCAGATGACAAAGAAATTGATGAAATGTATGAGGAGGTAAAAGAAATTATTCAGGTAGTGAAGAGAGACGAAAATTTAATAGTCATGGGTGACTGGAATTCGAGAGTAGGAAACGGGAGAGAAGGAAACATAGTGGGTGAATATGGATTGGGGGAGAGAAATGAAAGAGGAAGCCGTCTGGTAGAATTTTGCACAGAGCATAACTTAATCATAGCTAACACTTGGTTCAAGAATCATAAAAGAAGGTTGTATACATGGAAGAATCCTGGAGATACTAGTAGGTATCAGATAGATTATATAATGGTAAGAGAGAGAATTAGGAACCAGGTTTTAAATTGTAAGACATTTCCAGGAGCAGATGTGGACTCTGACCACAATCTATTGGTTATGAACTGTAGATTAAAACTGAAGAAACTACAAAAAGATGGGAATTTAAGGAGATGGGACCTGAATAAACTGACTAAACCTGAGGTTGTGCAGAGTTTCAGGGAGAGCATAAGGGAACAACTGACAGGAATGGGGGAAAGTAATACAGTAGAAGAAGAATGGGCAGCTCTGCGGGATGAAGCAGTGAAGGCAGCAGAGGATCAAGTAGGTAAAAAGACGAGGGCTAGTAGAAATCCTTGGGTAACAGAAGAAATATTGAATTTAATTCATGAAAGGAGAAAATATAAAAATGCAGTAAATGAAACAGGCAAAAAGAAATACAAACTTCTCAAAAATGAGATCGACAGGAAGTGCAAAATGGCTAAGCAGGGATGGCTAGAGGACAAATGTAAGGATGTAGAGGCTTATCTCACTAGGGGCAAGATAGATACTGCTTACAGGAAAATTAAAGAGACCTTTGGAGAAAAGAGAGCCACTTGTATGAATATCAAGAGCTTCGATGGAAACCCAGTTTTAAGCAAAGAAGGGAAAGCAGAAAGGTGGAAGGAGTATATAGAGGGTCTATACAAGGGCGATGTACTTGAGGACAATATCATGCAAATGGAAGAGGATGTAGATGAAGATGAAATGGGAGATAGGATACTGCGTGAAAAGCTTGACAGAGCACTGAAAGACCTGAGTCGAAACAAGGCCCCCGGAGTAGACAACATTCCATTAGAACTACTGACGGCCTTGGGAGAGTCAGTCCTGACAAAACTCTACCATCTGGTGAGCAAGATGTATGAGACAAGCGAAATACCTTCAGACTTCAAGAAGAATATAATAATTCCAATCCCAAAGAAAGCAGGTGTTGATAGATGCGAAAATTACTGAACTATCAGTTTAATAAATCACAGCTGCAAAATACTAACGCAAATTCTTTACAGACGAATGGAAAAACTGGTAGAAGCCGACCTCGGGGAAGATCAGTTTGGATTCCGTAGAAATGTTGGAACATGTGAGGCAATACTGACCCTACAACTTATCTTAGAAGAAAGATTAAGGAAAGGCAAACCTATGTTTCTAGCATTTGTAGACTTGGAGAAAGCTTTTGACAATGTTGACTGGAATACTCTCTTTTGAATTCCGAAGGTGGCAGGGGTAAAATACAGGGAGCGAAAGGCTATTTACAATTTGTACAGAAACCAGATGGCAGTTATGAGTCGAGGGAAATGAAAGGGAAGCAGTGGTTGGGAAGGGAGTGAGACAGGGTGGTAGCCTCTCCCTGATGTTATTCAATCTGTATATTGAGCAAGCAGTGAAGGAAACAAAAGAGAAATTCGGAGTAGGAATTAAAATCCATGGAGAAGAAATAAAAACTTTGAGGTTCGCTGATGACATTGTAATTCTGTCGGAGACAGCAAAGGACTTGGAAGAGCAGTTGAACGGAATGGATAGTGTCTTGAAGGGAGCATATAAGATGAACATCAACAAAAGCAAAACAAGGGTAACGGAGTGTAGTCGAATTAAGTTGGGTGATGCTGAGGGAATTAGATTAGGAAGTGAAACACTTAAAGTACTAAAGGAGTTTTGCTATTTGGGGAGCAAAATAACTGATGATGGTTGAAGTAGAGAGGATATAAAATGTAGACTGGCAATGGCAAGGAAAGCGTTTCTGAAGAAGAGAAATTTGTGAACATCGAGTATTGATTTAAGTGTCAGGAAGTCGTTTCTGAAAGAATTTGTATGGAGTGTAGCCGTGTATGGAAGTGAAACATGGACAATAAATAGTTTGGACAAGAAGAGAATAGAAGCTTTCGAAATGTGGTGCTACAGAAGAATGCTGAAGATTAGATGGGTAGATCACATAACTAATGAGGAGGTATTGAATAGAATTAGGGAGAAGAGGAGTTTGTGGCACAACTTGACTAGAAGAAGGGATCAGTTGGTAGGACATGTTCTGAGGCATCAGGGGATCACAAATTTAGCACTGAAGAGCAGTGTGGAGGGTAAATCGTAGAGGGAGACCAAGAGATGAATACACTAAGCAGATTCAGAAGGATGTAGGTTGCAGTAAGTACTGGGAGATGAAGAAGCTTGCACAGGATAGAGTAGCATGGAGAGCTGCATCAAACCAGTCTCAGGACTGAAGACTACAACAACAACGACATGATCAATCTAAGGAAATGGGACAATTATTTGCTTAGCCACATGGGCCATGCTGATCAGAGCCCTGTTTATTTTGGAATGCCATCAAAAGTTACTACAGATGTGAAGGGTGTTAAAAGTGTTCATGCCTGCTGGACTTATCTTTAGCTGCCAAGGAAAAGACGGATGAGAAATGACCTGATGCTAGGGTGAAAGTTGTTTGCACATGCGCACATGACCACCAACTCCAGCATCTTGGCATTTCAGCCTGACATGCTGGAGTTTGTGGTCATGTGTGTATGACATGTGTTTGCTTGTGTGTACGAATGGTGTGTATGTCTCTCTTTTACTGATGGAGGCTGTGGCTGAAAGCTTTAAATAAGTGTTTTAATTGCGCCTGTCTGCAACTTAATGTGTCTTCTCTACGATAATTCAAAAAGTGCTGCATATTCAATGCTATGGATCGCATAGATGATGGTATGCTATGGGAGGAGTATCAGGAAGGAAGAATAGCTAGTGGGCATACAAATGAAGATCATACTGGTGGTGATGATTAAAAAAGTTATACAACAGTTGACTGGCTTAGATAGTATGGGGGGGGGGGGGGGGGGCAAGGGGAAGTGAAGATAAAAATTAATGTAAACCATTGCACCTTGGGAAATACAGAAGCGTCCAATTCCACCCATCTGCTTTGACCCATGACATCACATATATGGTGGAAACGACCATCCACCACGACTCCAATATGGTGCCTATGACGTCATTACGTAAACATGATAACAAACATGAAAATACATTGAAAAACCAATACACAAACGTTCCACAAAAAAACTAATGACACTAACGAGACAAGTGTGGGAAATTGGGGGTTTGGGGTGGGGACAAAGTAAATATAAACACATTTAGACACACACACCCATAATGGGTGACAACACAAAACTCCCAAAATTCCACTAAACACAATATCCTCTAGAATCGGACACTTCCCTTGACCTATGTAGCTCAACAGCAGCTCCCACTCCCACAAACTTCCGATACCTGAGCAGCCACAACCAAAAATTAGAATTTAACACTTCCCTTGACCTATATAGCTCAACAGCAACTCCCGATACCAGAACACCCACAGCCACAACCACACATTGTAATGGAACACTTCCCTCAACCCTAACACACAACAAATGCACTAAGAACAAGAAAAATAAAAACTTACCACAACAAAGTTTCGGCAACGCAACCTAGGTCGACCACCACAATCTCTCTCTCTCTCTCCTCTCTCTCTCTCTCTCTCTCTCTCTCACACACACACACACACACACACACACACACACACACACAACCACAACGAAAAAAACACAACAAAAAGAAAGACCCAACCCACCCACACTCAACACAACCTCCCTCCACCCTGAAATAAAATATCCATAAACAAAAACCAAGTGCAAAATAAAAAAAATCTCAATCACACACTACAACTCAGCTCAACAAAATAGATCCTCCATAACTAAATCACAAACCAACCACTCCCACCCCCCTCACAAACAGTACCAACAACTAAAACCCTCCTTCCCCACCCTGAGCCGCAGCCACCCACCCACCCAAACCAACCACCTTCGGCCTGTACATCCTACTAATAGCCCTTAACAAAACCCGAAAAACACAATAGCCCTCAGGGACACTCTTCTGCCAACAGTACTCATCTAAATGAGACTGAAGGTTGGAAGAGCACCTCTTCCCCCTCCCAAGAACTGACTTAACGGCCCCCCACATCCCCTCTATAGTATTCGTAGAAGCCCCCGTCTCATAATTTTTAAACTCTAATGGTTAACAACTAAATGATTGTACCCCCTCTCACCCAAACCCCTATAAGAAGAAAAAGCGTCTGAAACTACAGTGGAACCCGGTTAATTCCATCTTAGACTGCCCCTGCACAACCCTGAAAACACATTCTGAACACCCACCCACCCCCCGGTACAACAGCCCCCCCCCCCCCCCCCCACACCCAGAGACCAACTGCAGACTTACCCCTGCCATACTTCATTTTCCCAAACTGCGACTTGTCCACCTCCACCAAAACCCCAGGCCCACCCAACTTACCCCTGTACTTAATAAACTCAGAACATACTTCACAACAAAATGAAAACCAGTCAAGCACCCTCCTCTCACTCACACCAGTATTATGTGCGCAAAAACTTCGAGAGGATCTATAGCAAAAGTAATACATCAACAACACAATCTTGTGCATGCTCAAACCTAGACTTCTTGAACCAGGAACCGTGATGTACGGAGTGCCATAGGTTGTCCCTACAGCACCACCACATATAACCGTCCCTGGTCCGAGATGCTGGAACTTTTACGAATGTCATTTCCTTACGACAGACAGCACACTTGACCACCTCTGCAATCAACCCAAAAAGCTGTAGAAATTTTATCAGCTCCAACTGAGTCGCACCCATCATAGCATGGAGTCGCACACTATTTATTTTATCGGTCATATCCGTACCTAAAAAGACCAACAACAAATTCATTTACTCGCATTAACATACAACCTACAGCGAACAGCACTACAATAACTTTCACACAACACCACTAAATCATTAACTCACTGATACCAATTTCGCTTGAAACACAGCCAAAACGCGAACCAGCCACTATAATCAGTAAGACCAAACTGAACCCATTACACCACACAACACGAAACCCCTAAACACATCACCAGAGGGCACCGTGAACCGCAACACAACAACACCTACAAACATGCCACACTCACAAACCAAACTCCGCGCCGTCATGATGTCACACACCACAACAGCCTTACATCACTGGTCAAAGCCGGCGGGTTGGGCCGAACGTTTTGGTCGACCCACACCTTGTAATATTCATTAATAAATAGAATAGGTATAACATCAACTTTAACACTGTGTGTGTGTGTGTGTGTGTGTGTGTGTGTGTGTGTGTGTGTGTGTGTGTGAGAGAGAGAGAGAGAGAGAGAGAGAGAGAGAGAGAGAGAGAGACTGACTTTGTGCAGCTTACAATAACAATGGCATGAGGGAGTTCACTGTGAAGGGGTGACAGAACAGCAGAGAAAAGGGAGACTCAGACAAAGAGTGTGTGTGGATGGTGGATGGGAAAGTTAGGTTTCTGGGGCATGGTGGAGCCGAGAGGTGGGGGATTACAGGAGATTGAGCCGTGGAGAATCATGTGGACAAAGGACGTCTTGCAAAGATAAACACCTATGTAGTTCAGAAAATCTGGTGCTGGAGTGTGGAGGGGGGGGGGGGGGGGGGTCCAGATAGTATGGGTTGTAAAGCAGGTATTCGTGAAACTGAGTATGTACAGCAGATGTGTTCCCCATTGGATGGTCAACTCTGCTCCTGGTCACAATTTGGTAGTGGACATTTATCCAAGTGGATAGTTGGTCAGAGGTCTCATTCTCCATCATTCATTTGTGACCTACATAATCACCAATAAAACTGAAAAACTTGATCCATAATTACAGAACAATATCCAACAATTGAAGAACTTGACATGTCTATATTCATGACAATACAATATGCACTAACAAGTAAAAAGATGAGTTTCGGAGTGCCCCCGTAACTCTGTCTAATTTGTGATGAACCTGTGTTGATTGTTATGGATTAGGGACCAGGTTCTAAGAACACAGTTCTTTCAAGATGCTTGTGGTAACTCTGGATTATGACTGGCTTTTATTTAGAATTTCTCTTAGCTGATAAAATGTCTATAATTTTTGCATGTAGGCATAAATTAAGGTGCTGGAGTTTGAACACAAATTAATACACAATCCTTGTTATAGATACATCAGCATATTAGGCACCTTCAGAAGTCCGATACAACTTAATTTTCGTGCCACTTGCTTCTGATACTCTACAAATGAAAGATACAGCACAAAATCAAGAAAGGCGTCAACAGAAGATAAATGTAAAGGAAGATTAGGATCTAATGTCCAACAACTTCATGAGGCAGAGCATAATCACAGACAAGAAAATGGTGGGGAAGGGAAATGGCTGTGCTCTTTTCAATACAGCCATGCTGCTATTCATCTTCGTAGAGACAATGAAATTGCAGAACATCTAAAAAAGGATGGCCAGATAGAAATTTGAATCTTGTTTTCTCCCAAGGTTGGTCCAATGTCTTTGGAACCACTAGCTTTGTTTTATTAAAACAGTTTTCAGTTATTTTGTCCCACACTTCCACATTAGTTGCTTACCACATTAGCATCAAAATGTAACTTAATTTAAAGCTAATAAAAATGTGATAAACATATTAATAACAACAGAAAATGTCTAAATTACTGTGTAAATTCTACTTGCCAAAACGAAAAGGTTTAATCTAAATCATCAACATAATATGGATGTCATATTTTCATTTATGTCTTACATTTTCTCTCTTCAGGGTGTTGATGAAAGCTTTTGCACGCTGAACTTGTTGCCCATCTGTGAAAAATATTACAAGACATGATTCACCATCCATTGTCTTGTGTGGTCCCCAAGTGTACGGCACAACACTTTTATCTTCAAGCAAAGACAGATTTAACCTACAAGACAAATTGATACAGTTCATGAGCATTAGTTTGAAAACTATTCAGTCATAATTGCTGACAAATACTTTATAGTCACAACAAAAGCCTCTCATGCTTACTTTTTCAGTTCTTCTGCTTTTGGAATGGAGATATAATCATGGATCGTTATTGTATCAGGAAGAAGGCACCAATTATTTTCTCCTTCTACAGGTGTGTAGTCGTGAATGACACTCCACTCATTATTAAATGCACTTAACCCTGCTTGATGAAACTGATCTGCAATTTCCATACTCATTGATATGAATTAACATCAGAAAACTGGATGTAATATGGTAGATACAATAAAAAGGAAAACATAAACAAAAGATAATTATTACATTCTCCATAAGGAAATTATTGGAATAACTATAAAAACTACATTACCTTCGAGGTCATCATAATACAACTGATAACAGCCAAAGTGCATACTAGTTGATGCTTCTATAACGGGTTGTGTTGGGCAACATAAAAATACATCTATTTTCCTGCAGTCACGGGATCGAAACTGTCCACAAGCCACAACACAAGAACAGTCCTTGCAGTTTCTCAGAAAAATGCTGGAACAAGGAGAACAGCAAAGCCTTGTACAACTCAAGTGTCACACAGTAAAACGTAACCTGAAATTGAAACAATCACACACTGTACACTATTTGGGTTCTCTGTTACTTCAAACATACATTAATGGCATGGAAATTTTTATCTTCTCTACAGATGATACAAATACTAATGAAAAAAAAAAGCACTAGTTCTCACTTACTGAGGGGACAGCTATTAAAATATCTAAAAACCTACCAATATATCTCAAGTAAATGGAAGGAATTCTAAGTTAAAAATGACCCATTATACAAACTACAGTAATTCTCATATAATGCTAGTAGCTGTAACTACTGACTATTCAGATGCCAAAATTACAGCAGGAAATCTCTGCTCACGACCTGGAAGTTATACATATCCAAGGAAGATGGAACATTGTGCTTTATGCAATGGTAACTGTGAATCAGGAAGCAGTATGTTATTGACAAAAACTCCACAGTTTAAGGCCAAATGACCATCCTGGGATAAACACTATTGTCTGAATTGCTTCTTTGATGTGTGTTGATTTATGATGTGATTAGAAAGATGGCACATTCAATCCCCCCCCCCCCCCCCAAGAAAATAGCAAAAATAGCATTAAGGTTTTCTCTATCCAATTCTTGTGCAGAAACTAATTTGAAAGCATTATCAAAAATAAAAAGGTTTATAATAGTGAATCAAGTTTTGAGATTTGTTGTTTTATAAATTAAAATGAGCATCAGGCCTCACTGGATAGATACTTCAGCAGGTTTGGTATAATACCATTTCATGCTACTGTAAACATAAACTCCGCCCACAAGCCCTAGCGGACCCAGTGGTACTGACTGGCCACCGTATCATTCTCAGCCCACAGGCATCACCGGATGTGGACATGGAGGGGCACATGGTCAGCACACCGCTCTCCCGGCTATATGTCAGTTTCTGAGACCGGAGCCACTACTTCTCCATCAGGTAGCTCCTCAGTTTGCCTCACAAGGACAGAGTGCATCCTGCTTGCCAAACAGCACTTGGCAGACTGGATGGTCACCCATCCAAGTGCTAGCCCAACCTGACTGCGCTTAACTTTGGTAATCTGACGGGAACCGGAGTTACCACTGCAGACAAGGCCATTGATGCACATGGTACTGTACATAGCTGTAAATGGTAAATATGATATGACTGGCATCATTAGGTGTAATATAAGCAAAGTGCCTGTGAATATAATACGTCCTGAATGGCATTAAGCCCTGTGAGTTGATGTCAGTGTCAGATGATAAGGAAGTTGTTAAATGTCTACTAAGTAATATGCAGCAGTGTAACAGTGAATAAATGAAATTTCTCAGATAAAAATATGCACATAAAGTAGCCTAAGGAATTATTAATTTCTGTCTCAGACAGGAAATAAGGACAGGTTGGGGAAAAATAGGAGGGAAGAGCTGGTCACTTAGGCCACAGTAAAGGGAAGGATCTGCATGCTTTGAAGATGTATGTAGTATACATTTCCTTTTAAGCTTTCGCGCGTTATTCCTCTCACCCTTCCAAAGAAAAAACTAATAGTTCTCCTAGCTCGAACAGTGTGTGTACTCTAAGGTGTATTTCGTTAATTATTAAATATGCACATACTAGAAGCAAGCCATTTACTAGCTATAAAAATTGTTTTCTTTTGCCATTTGACACATTTTCTGTGGAGTGATTTCTTCTACTCCATGGAAGACAACTATAACTCATCCGGACAGTAGCACAATACATGTTAACAGTTTAATATAATGTAATATTTTAGCCATTTTACTGCATTGTAGTTAAATAAATGGAACACACTTTATTTCTTGCTACTATCAGACTCTTCTCTATGGGTCTGTTGTGTATGATTTACATAATCTAAAGTAAAATTCCCAAAAAACGGTTTTTAATGGCATGCACTATTGTATGTATTGGTTTTTTTAATGATATGCACTATTTTATGTATATTCTGCAGTAAATCGCGTTTTATCATTTGACAAATGGTGGCTACAGACCTGACACCTAACTCACCTGCCCTTTACAGCACCTATTACAAATTTACAATTCACACAATCGTCGATAGTTATGGTATTTATATGATCTAATAAATATACAGTTGATGTTTTGCATTTCTGAATAACAAACTGTTGGCCATTAATTGTTCCCGGCAGCTTCCAAATTTCTTCGTTGTCCAAATTTTCCACAGTAAAATCTTTCAGGTTGACTTTATCTCGTTTGTCCCTAAGAATGAAATATGGATGATAAAAAAAATGGATAGATATAGAAAAATGGCATGAAAGGAGAAAAGTTAACAAAACTGTCAAATTATTGACAGTGTCATACCACGAATATTCCTTTACTTTTGAATCTTTAGTATCCTGTCGCCTTCCCTTGTGGAAAAGACATCCCATAATCGATGCTTTTTCCTGCTGCAAATTCAGCCACTGCACAAAATACTGTTCTAGTAGTGTTTGTTTTCGATAAGATACCCGACCCACGCCATAAGCCATTTGTTTACACACCACTATAATCTCTGACGAACGAGTAACATATCGTGTTACATTTTCGGCTACGGATTGAAATCTGAAATTTTATTAATTTATTGCATATAGCGACCCTATATTACATTTAAGGGGGAAGTAACGTAATTCCTTAAAACAAAAGTATTAAAATATATTCTTTCAGTATAAATAGTCGCATTAACTTTGATCGAGGCATAGTATTTACAATAAAAGTCTGCTCACTGCAGTGAAGTGGGGGGCGCAGAAGGCGAGATCAGAGACTAGAGAGTGTAGTGCGTGCAACGTACTAAACTTGAGCGGTAGTCGAAGGGATCAAAAACGAACTCGTAGACGAAGCATGGGCTACAAATATTATGATTCCCCAGAGGGGCAAGACTGTTTGAAAAAAATGTGGTATACCACAAAAATTGGAGCCCTTATCGGCCTTGGACTGTCGTCATTTGACGTTATTATGTATTCTCGGCCAAAAGGTTATTTTCCTACATTAATGAGATACGGATATATTACCCTTCCCATTATGGGAATGGCAGCCTCATTTTCTGCCACAACATGTATCGCTACGAATGCTCGCGGTAAGGACGGAAAACTTAACTATTTCCTGGGTGGCTGTGCTGCTGGTGGAGTGTTCGGGGCGTGGAGGAGAAGTATTTTTGCTGGATTTCTTGGTTGTGTGGCACTGGGTGGCTTCGCTGTCGCCAAGAAGCTGTCAATTGAAGAAGGTTGGGAGTTCATCGGTAAACCTCCAGGTCATATCCATGGATCTCTTCGAGGGGTACGACAGGACTGGACTATAACTGATCACCGTCCAGGGAACTGGAAGGTTTCAGAGTAACTGTATACAACTAGATTAATGTGTATATTAGCAGCTTTAGATGAATGTGATCAGTGACATTACCTGTCAAGAGTCTGTGTAGCTTATTTAATGTGAATAAAGCAAAATTCAGTTATCTAATGACTGTTGTATGCTTTTACTTATGCTTTTTATTTATACATACAGGACCTGCATCAAATAAGAAAATGTAATGTATGGCAATGAAGTAGACCTTTTACAAAGCTTTCTCTGGTAATCTTTGGGAAACGAGTTTGGAATTATATTTTGATGTAGCATAGCCTGGTTACAATTGAAATTAATTTTGGCACCCCTTCCCTCCCAGTTCCTGATTGTTTTATAAGGACCCATGAAAGACAGTTGGAAAGTGCAATATTGTATAAATGTGCACCAATGTCAATACGTTTGAAACTGTGCTGTCAAGGAAAGTCTGTATTATAAGTTGTACAGAGCTGCAATGAAAATGCAAATTACTTAAATGAAATTCATGCTTTCTTCACAATGAATTCTTGTTTTATTGATGTGTCCATATGATAACTGATATCTTACATATTAAGTACTTTCGTTTGACTGTCTTTTGATAATGTTTTCGTCATTGTTCAAATTTGTTGTTTGCAGCATATTACACGTTAACATGATGGTGAAGGTATCATGAAACTTTTCTATTACACTAAACAGTAACATCCTGAAAATTTTAATTCACCTATTTATTCATTGTGTTTCATGAATTCAATCAAGAAAGAGAAACATCAGTGGTGTGAAATGAGTCAAGGGTGACATTAACGTAAGACAGTCTTGATTTTTATATCAAAGTAACAATAAACTGTCACCATAGTGCTTAATGCCATGTAAATTTAATTAAGTAGTAAGGAAGCTGCTGCTCCTTCAATTTATTGTATAGCTGCCGTAGGCAATTTAGTATTTACTGGATTGCAACAGCGGTTTTCAAAGAAGCTAGTTTTTACATCTAGGGATACTGAGATTATGCATAATACAGTACTACTTGTAACAAACAGTGCTAATCGTCATGTGGCTAACAGAACCTTCCAGTGCCCATATCTAGCTATTCTGATAATTTATAAAAAGAGTAGCTAATGATGTATGTTTTTAAGTTTATTTTGAGTTGGTAGGAATTACCAATTTTTTGCTTTATATTAGATGGAGCTTATTGAATATGTTACCTCCAGAGTATATAACTGAAGCTTGGACAAGACAAATTTATTGCCTTTATCCATGCAACATAACTAGGAACTAATGCTGAAGATGTACCAGGGAAACAAAATAATAGTTATAGGCCTAGTATACGTAATGTGGTTGTGGTACTATGGCTGACCTGTATCAGTGGTTCTACACTTTTTTGACTGTGGTCAGTTACAGAAACTAACAACAGCTTACCCTTATCTTCACTCTCCCACATCTGTTGCACAGGCATGTGGTCTGGTCCCTTTAATCGCACAAACCAACCAACAGGCATGTGACTATATCTGGATTTCAGGCATAGGTTCACATCAAAGATTTACAGGAGCAAGGTCAGCCACTAAATCTATTCCAAATTTCTCTTTGCAGGTAAAATTCTATGTACCAATATCAAAACCACTGAGAAATATTTTTGGATTCTTCTCCCTTTACTTTTCAGTTCAATTGTAATTTTCTTATGTGATGTTGCATAAATTCCTCACTCACAATTGAGTTGATATCAGTCCCAAGCAGATTTTGTTGATTAGATTATTAATTTTTGTAGTGACTAGGCATCTTTCGCATTTAAGGGGTCGACAGAAGCATCCGATCCCACACGTCGGCTTTGACCCGTGACGTAAGGGTGTTGTCGTGTGTGATGTCATGACGGCGCGGAGTTTGGTTTGAGTGTGGCTGTCTCCAGTTCTGTTTTATCTTATTTTGTTTACTTTTCTGATCTGTTCGTTCTATCTCGTGAGATTTTTTTTTTTTTTTAATTTAAAAATGCTTATTACTTATTTTAATTATCTGTTTCCTCCAATTTATGTTTTAGTTTATTATATTTATCTTTCTGATCTGTTCGTTCTACCCCGTGAGATTTTTTTTTTTTTAAAAAGACAAAAAACACTTATCAGCTACTGAAGCATCTTTATCTTCTATGGGTTGCAGGGGTTACGACCCCTGGGGAGGTGGGTGGGTATTCATGCATGGCTGTCTTCACTTACACGTTGTAGCTACGCAAGGCGTCTAAATTTGTTTATATTTAGTTTGCCCCCCCCCCCCACCCAAAACACCCCATATCCCACACTTGTCCTGTTAGTGTCATTAGGCTTCTTGTGGAAAGTGTGTGTGTTTGTTTTTGTTTCCACCATATTTGTGACGCCATGGGTCAAAGCAGACGGGCGGGATCGGACGCTTCCGTATTTCCCATTTAAGAATGTAAATGTGTGCAAGAAAACTCTAATTTCATATCTTAACGTTTTTCTTAATGTTGTTATTACATATCACATTACTGCTGCCAGTGATTCTGGTGTGCAAAGAACATATAAAGGTATGTCAAACTGCAAGAGCACAATTTATTCTGTAAATGTGGTGACATTCTGAACATTTATAAGAGTTTCTTTAATTATACAAATGTGAGGTAGGAATTCTTACCTACCACCTTTTACACATTACAGTAGTAGAAATTGTCTGGGGTTGCATGAGGTCATGGGAACTTCAATTCTCTCATAGCAACAGCAATTGAAATTATTCTATGGAATAGAAGGTGTTGTCAAGGAGAAACTTAAGTTTTTTTTTTTTTTTTTTTTTTTCAAATTTTACTTTGCTGTCCGTTGGACATTTTACATCACCAGGTAAGTTATCAAAAATGTTGGTTGCAGCATTGTGCACCCCTTTATGTACTTAAGGCAATCTTAATGTGGTGTGTTGAATGTCATTTTTCCTTCTGGTATTGTAATTTTGTTTGTCATTATTCCTTTTACACTGGAGTAAATTATTTGCAAAGGGAAAGAATATACTGTGAAGCAGTTGTCAGAGTGCCTAACTCCTTAAACAGATGTATTTCTTCAGGCTTTCCCAGTGATCTGGTGACATGTTGAATAATTGGAATCTCTGCTTGATGTTTGTGTCCTTCACACCTGATATTTTGACGGCTTAACTCGCTGTCTTCTTTCAGGAGCCACCTGAGAGTGATTCGTAGGTGGATAGTGTTCAGTATCCCTAGGATCATGGTCGTTATCTGAGGTGTGTCAAAGCCGATGTGTAATTTTCTGTTGCTCTGTCACATGGCTGTTTCCTTGGTCTCTACTTCTGTTTCTTGCTGGGCATTCTGTAACCAGTTTGCATCACATGGGATGTTCCATCTGTGGTCCACGCCCATCAGGAGTGGCTCCAATGGTCCTCTCTCGCACTGCTGTTCCAAATGCCAGCTACGCCCAGCTTGACCGTCTTTTGGGGTTGTGGTCTTCATCTGAGGTGTGTCAAATCCAATTTTTAATGTCTGGTGCTCTGTCTCATGGCTGGTTTCTTGGTCTGCACTTCTGTTTCTTGCAAAATCTTGAAGTGTCCTATGTTGAGTTTTCAGAAGCCTAAGAGTGAGGTCCCAAGCAATGCTGAGCTGGTATCCAGTTACAGTTGATGAGATTCTCAATGACCGTTATCTCAATGGATTCTTTCATGACACTGCCCCAGTATCTTGGGTTCTGTGTGATAATGGTGGTGTCATTGTAATTTATTGAGTGACCAAGTTCTAGACAGTGTTCGGCTATGGCTGATTTTGTTGCCTGTCTGAGTGTGGTGTGCCTCTTGTGTTCTTTACACCTGATGTCCACAGTCCTGGTGGTCTGGCTGATGTATGACATTCCACATTGGCATGGGATGTTGTAAATGCCGGGCTTGCGTAGCCCCAGGTCATCCTTTACATTCCCCAGCATTGTCCCAAATTTAGTGGATGGGCAAAATACCAACTTGATGTAATCTTTCATGAGAATTCTGCTGATCTTGACAGAAATCAGTCCAGCGTATGGCAGATAGGCTGTCTTCTTTGCCTTTTCTGGTTCAACTTCTGGATCCTGTGGCTGACTGACAGGTCAAAGTGCCTTCTGGATCTCTCTAGAGGAAATCCCATTTTTGCTGAACACCAATTGTAAGTGTTCTATTTCTGTCGCCAAAACTGTCAGGATTGACAGATCATATGTCCTGTGGACTAGAGTTTTGTGCACTCCATTCTGCTGTGCCGGCAGTGGCAGCTATTGGCTTGCAGGTATAGGTCAGTGGGAGTTGGTATGCGGTACACACTGAGCCCAAATGTGCCATATGCCTTTCTCTTGACTAGTATGTCCAGGAATGGAAATTGTCCCTCCTTCTCCAGTTCCATCATGAATTTTATGTTTGGGTAGCATGAATTCAGATGTTCCATAAAATCATCTAGCTTCTCCCTATCATGGGGCACCCAGCACCATCCTTAAACAGATATCTACAAGATGATTGTGGCTGAGCACATATTGTTCTTACAGTATGTTTTTGTTCTTAAATATAAGTTACCCAAGACCACTATTTCATATGACATTACGGAAAGAAAATATGCTATATATATCAACTTCCTGATTTCTGTCTCCCCAAGATTCATGATGATTCTCAGAGCAAATGCGGCTGAACTGTTTTAACAGTTCCAAAATGTGCTTTTTTCAGCTCAAATTCTAATCAGTTTGGACACCCAAAAATTTTGAAATTTCCACCCAATTTATTATTTCCTCAACATTTGTTGTGCTTATCATTAGAGTAGTGTGCCTAGATGTGCAGAATTGAATATCTCTCTCTTTAAAATTGAGTGTGAGATCATTTGCAGAAAACCAGTTAATGACGCTCTTGAGTACAGTGTTCACTGTTTTTCTGTTTCTGTATTTATGCTTGGTTTGATTTCAATACTAGTATCATCTGCAAGAAGAAATAATTCTGCTTGTTGTATATTAGACAAGATTATTTACATGTATGAGAAGAAACAGTGGACTAAAATTGAGAATTGGTGGACCCCATAATTTCTCCCGAGTCAGAATAATGTTCCTGAACTACATTGGGTGAATTACTAAGTACAGTTTTCTGCATTCTTCTTGTTATATATGACATTATCCCACTGGTTGGCTATACAATCAGTTCCATAATACTTCAGTTTATCTAGGAGAATACTGTGATTCATACAGACAGTTACCTTAGATAAATACTGGATTCATGCACACATTTGAAACCTGGTGTAGTACTAGTGATTTGCCTTTCTTGGTGCTTTTCTATAGTCAGCAGCACATTAACACTACTCTGCTGCTTCCCTACAAAAATTCAAAATGCCACAGCAGTTTCTAATCTTGTTTTTCCTCCAGCAGAGCTGTACCCAATCTGTATATTACCTTGATATATATCGGACATAAAACTTCATATAATTTGAACAGAAGTGGTTGGAAGGCTGGCTTAGTGGTTGGTGACCGGATTTATTACCTACAGAATAACTCATTTACAGTATTTCATTGGACTTTGTACAGACACTCTATTCAGACTGGCTCATTAATTGGGATGTACATCAAGGATGTGTTGCTCGTTGTTGCATTGCATTGCAGACTCTGAGGAAACATTGCTCGTTGTTGCATTGCATTGCAGACTCTGAGGAAACATTGGTGATGATGTAAGCACATCAAATAGATACTTTGCATTGTGGAACAATGTTCCAGGAGTACCTCAAACATAAAAAACACACCCAACCAAATACAGAATCATACTACCATGTCAACTAATAAACACCTTCATTTTTGGTGAATTGTAATCTGAACTGATCACGTTTGCTCAATCAAAAAGTCCATTGACTAATGTCACACAAACTCTCGTTTGTTTCGTAAAATGCCCTTGTACTTTTACATCCAGTGCCCCCTATAATTCAGTAAATGATTCTTAAACTACACACTTCTATAACTAATGTATTATAAGAATATCTGAATGTTGTGCTTTATGTACTCAGTAAAAACTTTTTCTCTTTCCCTGTGTTACATATCCATAATTAGTATCCAAAATTCCAACTTTGTATCTTTACATCACGTGGACTCCCTTTTCAAAATAGTTGTGCAGGTTGTGCCCAATTTGGGCGTGGATACAGTTACAATTTAAAATTCAGATATCGTTACCTTTCAAGTTATTGGTAAAGACTATGGATTTTGAACTTATCAGTCAGCATGTGTTACATAAAGTACTCAACAGGATGATATCAGAATAGATATTAAACAAAATATGATGCTTCTGGTGGGTCATTTGTAGTCTACTAATAGACGCATTTAAGTAATTCTTCCAGGACTATATAATTAAAGTTAGACTTTCAAACTGCTGTAGAACTAACACCACTGTTCAGAGTGACATCAAATTGCAACGGAATATTATCAGAGAAGGGGGAAAACATATGTCAGAAGAAAAATAAATAATTACAAAATATAGCAATAGATGGTGCTGTAAGCATCATAATTTAACAGTGGTCAACTACAAATGAATAATACAACAATGCTTAAAGTGTACATCTGATGTTAAACAAACTGTAGTATTCAGTGTGCATGGGTGTACATGCGTGATGCAGTTAGTTACGTAAGCCTATCCGCCACAGCAAGGTCACATCACATCAGATGACAAAAATCAGTTTTTAATTGTCGTGAGGCCAAAAACTGCATAAAAAGCATCAATCAAAATCCATTCAGATTATTAATTTCTGTGTGACTGGCACAAAACATGTTCTATATGCTGTCCACCATTTTCTGCAACATATTGCAATAGAGAAACAGCATGTTCCACAATTGGTCGACGTGTTTCAGTGGTCACATTCAGAATGTGTTGCACAATGTGTGCCTTCAATGCAGCTAAGTTTGCAATCAAAACACTGAACACAATATCTTTCAGATAGCCCCACAGCCAGAAGTTACGCGGATTAAGATCAGGTGACCGGGACGGCCAGGCTATAGGGAAATGGCGGCTGACAATTCTAGCATTTCCGAAATGGCTCTTCAGCAGCTGCTTAACTGGATTCACAATGAGTGGAGCTGCGCCATCTTGCATAAAATTGATCCCATCCACACTGTTGGAGAGCTGGAATGACGTGGTTGTGTAAAAGACACTCATAGTGCTTACCAGTGATGGTATAGATGAAAGGAGTGGAAGCACTCGTCTCTTTGAAGAAATATGGCCCTATGATAAATGATACTGTAAACCCGCACCATACAATAACACGTTCAGGATGAAGTGGTACTGGATTTGCAATGTGTGGAGGTGCGCCATCTTGCATAAAAATGATCTCATCCACACTTTTGGAGAGCTGGAATGACGTGGTAGTGTAAAAGACACTCATAGCGCTTACCAGTGACGGTACAGATAACAGGACTGGAAGCACCTGTCTCTGAAGAAATATGGCCCTGTGATAAATGATGCTGTAAACCCACACCATACAATGACATGTTCAGGATGAAGTGGTATCGACTGATTTGCGTGTTGATTTTCCATTGTCCATATTCGACAATTCTGTGTACTGACATATTCTGTCAGATGGAAGAGGGCTTAGTTTGTCCACAAAATCTTCCACAGCCAAGAATTGTCCACTTCCATGTTAGCAAGAAATTCTAAAGCAAAGGTCTCTCTTGCTGGCAGGTCAACAGGAAGCAACTCGTGCACATGGGTAACTCTGCACATATACAGACACATGCAGACGTATGCAAATGCCGTGTGTGTGTGTGTGTGTGTGTGTGTGTGTGTGTGTGTGTGTGTGTGTGTGTGTGTGTGAAATATTATATTAATTTTATAGTTTATTTTATGAATATGAAAATCCAGTTAGATGAACTAGTAATCTGATTTAAGCAATGTAGACATCAATACAATTCTAGAGCCATATAGACTTTACACATCAGAACTAACCATAGAAAAATGTTTTGTAACTTTTTTCTGCTGAACACACCCAACATCACATAAATCTTTATCTAGTTATAGTAGCACACTGAAACAGCGCATCCTGCTTGCTCTGTGGTGGCTTCTGTGTGGAACATAAAATACATAATAGATCTGAACACCAGAGAAATTATCTGATGATTTCTTTCATAAGAGGAACAATGTGCCTGTTATGAAATTATGTTATAATGTATAACTTGTTAGGAGACCACTGAAGATGGTAGCCACTGTGCGCTTCCGTTTGTCTTCCATTTCAAACTCTTGGGGAATACTCACTGTAACAGGGAACACTCAGTCTGCTTGTGTATGCACTCTAAAATCTAAATTATCTTGAGCTTGTGATCATTTCAATTCATTCTTCATAAAACTCAATTAGAAATACTAAAAAATTAAAGTAATTTCTTCTTTGATTTTTGTTGTGGCATGTTAAGTGAATTTAAAGAGTGATTGTATTATTGTGTTTCAAAAAAGAGACCA
Source organism: Schistocerca cancellata (assembly GCF_023864275.1). Classification (NCBI taxonomy): domain Eukaryota; kingdom Metazoa; phylum Arthropoda; class Insecta; order Orthoptera; family Acrididae; genus Schistocerca; species Schistocerca cancellata. Next base: position 348,846,391 of record NC_064631.1, on the reverse strand, counting down.
AAAAGCAAGTACCTACATTTCTAATTAGATTATTATTATCTCAAAATTTTCTAGTGCATACTATCAGGATCAAAAACACATGTACACTTAAATCTTTTGCACACATTATATTCTTTCTTTACACTGTTTTACAGCAAATAACACTTTGTTGTAATATTGAAAGATGTCACAAATAATGGAATCTTGATGTTTAATGGACAAGTAATTGTTTATCAAATAATAAAATGAAATATTTTTTTTTATCCACTGAAAAATTGGCTTTATTGTCAGCTGCAATATAAACACTATATACAACACTGAGTTGAAAATGATCGTGAATTTATGGTCATGATGGTACCTATCTACTCGCTAACATGAGCTACACCCATCTGGCTCTCAGAAAAGAAAAGCAAAGACTGAAGGGGCAAAATTGCTTGCTGGATTTTTATCCAAATACTTTTCAGCTCTTGGAGAAAATAAAGATGGTGAAGGAAAGTGTAATCAACTGTTGAATCTCACATCTACACAGATAATTATAGATGTTGAGATGACAAGCACAAACGAAAAGCCTAGTACATGTAACTTTAATGAAGATTTTGACATAAGTGACACCAGTATGCAATCCATGAAGGAAAAATATACCTAAAAACAAAGATGATGTGACTTACCAAGTGAAAGTGCTGGCAGGTCGACAGACACACAAACGAACACAAACATACACACAAAATTCAGGCTTTCGCAACAAACTGTTGCCTCATCAGGAAAGAGGGAAGGAGAGGGAAAGATGAAAGGATGTGGGTTTTAAGGGAGAGGGTAAGGAGTCATTCCAGTCCCGGGAGCGGAAAGACTTACCTTATGGGGAAAAAAGGACGGGTACACACTCGCACACACACACACACATATCCATCCACACATATACAGACACAAGCAGACATGATGTCTGCTTGTGTCTGTATATGTGTGGATGGATATGTGTGTGTGTGTGCGAGTGTATACCCGTCCTTTTTTCCCCATAAGGTAAGTCTTTCCGCTCCCGGGACTGGAATGACTCCTTACCCTCTCCCTTAAAACCCACATCCTTTCGTCTTTCCCTCTCCTTCCCTCTTTCCTGATGAGGCAACAGTTTGTTGCGAAAGCCTGAATTTTGTGTGTATGTTTGTGTTCGTTTGTGTGTCTGTCGACCTGCCAGCACTTTCATTTGGTAAGTCACATCATCTTTGTTTATATATATATATATATATATATATATATATATATATATATATATATATATATATATATATATATATATATATATATGTGTGTGTGTGTGTGTGTGTGTGTGTGTGTGTGTGTGTGTGTGTGTGTGTGTGTGTGTGTTAATGATGAGAAAGTTACTGAGAATGAACATATTTCTGATGCACTGAACTTCAATTTCTCTTCATCCAATAATACTGCAAGTTGGCCAATAACTGTTACAGAACATATCAGAATCAAGATTACTGAAAATGATAGTGAAGTATATAAAAACAAGAAGGGACGTTTTCAACTTATAGAAAGACCAAGTGAACATTGTAAAGGAACACATCATTGTTTAATTTTGTTGTGGTTTTACTCATATTTGAATGAGACTGAATGTTTAAGATAATTGTCACTACACTCAACATCAACAAAGAAACTGTACCATTTTGCTGCTGGTTATTTGCCTCTAAGGGTGACACTAACAAAAATAAATTTATTTCTGGCTTCTGCCAGTGGTGAAAATTGGAGAAACATTTTACATTACCTTTTAGATATTACACCATTTTTAGCCCAACAAAATCTCACATTCCATTGTCAAGCTGTTTGATAAGAAAATGGCTAAATTTAAGGAATAATTTTTTACAGCATTCCTGATGAAAGCAGAATTAACAAAATGAGTCAAATAATTAGATATGTCCATACAGAAGACAGCATTGTGGAAGTTGGAGTATCTTTAGGTTTTTTTATGTTGGGAAAGACTGCAGAGGATGTGTCAAAAGACATTGAACAGAAGCTGGAAAAAGATGGGCTATGTATTGTGTTGTGTAGTGTTCAAGTTTATGACACTACCACATGTCAGGTGTATATGGAAGAATACAACAAAAATTCGAGCAATCAATCCAAAAGCTCTGTTCAGTCCATGTGCTAATCATTCCTTAAATGTTTGTGAAGTTAATGCATTTTGATGTATTCCCTCTAGCATCACCTATTTTGGACCTGTACAGGAGTTATAGTCATTATTCGTGCTGTCTACATATAGATGGAAAGTACTTAGAGAAAAACAAAAGGAAATTTAAATGATGGTTCCGATTTGCGACTCCGCATCTCTGCTATATGGTGAGTAGAAACAATCCTCTTCAAAATATTGTTAAATGTTTGATACTCACTGGGGTGCTCATGATGATCCAGTTAAATTCATAAAAGAAAATGTGGAAACAATTGTGAGCACTGTGGAAGGCACACACAAGGTGAACCTTGACACTATATTTGCAGCAAACTGCTTCTTCCAGCTATATGTGATTTCACCTTTCTGAGGTACATCACCTTTTGGCACATGAGGAGGTAAATTAGTCCAAGAATATCTAGTCTTCAAAAATGACTTTGGATAAAGGATTCACCAAATTAAAATCACTGAATGAGTTTTTAGTGACAAAATGAACTACAATTATAGGCTTTGCTATTACTTTTGGCACTACAAATGTGATGATATGGATATTAACAAGGAAGGAGGAGGGTAAATAAACAATGCCAGGTGAACTAGCTTACATCACTGGATTATCTATTTAAGAAAAAGTTTGTCAATAGGTGTTTGATGGATAGACTGATTTATACAAAAATTGTTGCAACGATACAAGGCCATTAGGAGAATCACCAAAGTTTTCCCGATTGTTCAAACAAAATGTATGCTTGAATTTTCTGACACTGCTCTGGCTGTAGTGCTGGAGAATCTGGTAGAAATTTATAATGGATTTGGTAAGGAACAGGTACTGCAAGAAATAAAAGATATCATAGGCATCTACGTGCAGCAAATACGAGTGTGGATGTCGCTAGTAGATGGACAGACCAGGAAATCCTTCAATTTATAACTAAATTGACTTCAGCAAATCATTACCCTGTGCATCACTCATAATCCAATACTTCTAGACCATTTGTGTCTCAGTCACATCATGTGAGAGAAGTTTTTTTTAAATTCAAACTAATAAAAAATTGTCTTCACTCTGTGATGAATCACGAACTACTAACCAATCTGCCCATTTTATCAACTGAAAGAGAAGTTTCAAATGAAACTGATGTCAGTGATGTTATTGAGAATTTTAGTAAAGTGAAGGCTCACAAACATATTACAATTAATAAGTACTATCTTGTACTAAGGTTGTGAAACTAACTGATATTGTTTCTGGACATGTAAGATAAAAGATAATTTTCTTATTCTATTCTTTATTATTTCTTTGTGCTCTGTATGGTGGCTGCTGTATTAAATGATAATTTGTAATAAAATTAAGAGTGTGCAAAGGACACAAATTAAATATGCTTGATATTTTTTTGTCAGTCTTTACATGTATATTACTCACTTTTTACAAACTGTTTCATGTAAAAATACATTAATATCTAACCAGACTTGGGGCCTCATGTAGTTTTGCTGCCCTGGGCCTATGACGGGCTTACTCTACCACTGACAATATGTCTGGCATTGCCTATTCAATTCACGCATAGTCCTTCCACCTGTAGACGGTATTTATAAATCAAGATGTGATTTGCTTTTTCCCAAGCTAGAAACTCTTTAACCTGTTTAGCTGTAAACTGGGTTCCATCATCAGGAAATAAGTTCTTAGGTGTTTTCATATGTTTGAAATAATTATCCCTCAGCTTACAAATAACACTACTGGTCATAGCTCTCTTCAATGGGTATAATTTTACTGATTTAGACCAGTATTCCAAAATGGTAAAGATGTACACTGTTCTCCCACCCACCACCATTGATGCAGTGGAACACAGAAATCCGCAGCCAATAAATCCTATAATTCTTGTGGTATTATGGGGTACAGAATGGTGTCCTTCTTTGAAGTTTGTATTTTAACTTCTTAAAGTCTCACATGATTTCTGTCCTAGGCTGGACTGTGGCATAGCAGCTATGGCACCTCTTGTGCTGTTAGTGTCATCTAGGATATTTAATGCAGTTGCATCTTCCAAGGCACTTGGCCTTCTGTGATTTTTCAGGCTCTGTCCGTACCCAAGGGTAAGGTCAAGAAGTACTATTTAACCCAGTATTACGCAACTTTTTGTTACTCACAGTACATCCAGATGAGCTTAGACTCAACCTGTACACCAAAATGTATACTCCCTCAAAACCGTGTGAATCTTAATATAATTATGAATTGTTACATCATTATGTAAGCAATTATTATTATAAAACAGGAATGGTCTTGTGAATTTATTAACAACTTATTAACTTTAATTCACAATAGGTAATAGACATTTTTAATATTAATTTTAAAGTAAATAACTCTACTCATACATTCAGAATGTATTTGAGCCTGTTCAGCTGCACACAGATGGCTGATTCAGAATCATTCATAAAGCAAACTTCATTCCTTCACTGATGGATCTGAGTCTCTCTCTCTCTTTGTTTTAATTTCAGTCAATGTTGAGAAGCCCAGTTCACATTCACTAACAACATATTAAAACCAAACGAGGTGGCGCAGTGGTTAGCCCACTGGACTCGCATTCGGGAGGACGTCTATTCAATCCCGCGTCCGGCCATCCTGATTTAGGTTTTCCGTGATTTTCCTAGATCACTTCAGGCAAATGCTGGGATGGTTCCTTTGCAAGGGCATGGCCGATTTCCTTCCCCATTGTTCCCTTATCTGAGCTTGTGCTCTGTCTCTAATGACCTTGTTGTCGACGGTACGTTAAACACTAGTCTCCAACAACACATTAACTGTCATCTCTGAGACAGCCTGGAATTCGCTAATTATTGAATTCACTAATTATTGACAGACACAATTGAACCTAAGGCAATTTGAAAAATTTAGATTTCAATTTTCTGTCTGGTTTTAAATCTGCCAGTCCCTCTTGCAAGCCTAAAATTAAATTATTCTGAATGTTCATGAGTGGATTATGAATCCAGACAGAATCTTCAATTCTTTCTCTGAAATATTTTTTGAAATCCTTGTGCAAGATTGTTAAAAGTTCTGTAATTAAGTCCATCAGCACCTGACTATCATCAGTAAGGGCCAATACAGTTTGGAGCATATTGCATGATCAACTTTCAGGTGTCTGTATCCACAAATTTGACTTTTGATTAATTTCTTGAATGTTGTCACACTAGTCAGAATATTTTAATTTGTGTCTTTCATTTTTATGCATAATTTATGTAACTGCACAAAAATATTGAAAAGATATGCCAACTTAGACATCAATTCATCACCTGCAAATAAATCCACATAAATCATGCCCCTCAATAGTGAGAATTGGAGGTACCTCATTTCTGAGTTCAAAAATTTGTGTTAACATGTTACCTCAAGCTAACTGTAGTACTTCTGTATGTAGCAGAAGAGTGATGTGCCGTGATCCCATTTCTTGAAACAAAACATTAAAATCCATTTCTATAGGATCCATGATTTGATGAAGTTCATGACTTTTACCATTTTGTCTGTCACAATTTTAAGAGGAAATGGCAAAGACTTAGCAACTATGGCTTCACAGTGGATGAGACAATGGTCAGTTTGTAAGTTAGGATTTACTTCCTGTACCTTATGCACAAATTCTTTGACTCATCCTGCCTTAAAAGCAGTTCTGTCCATACAAACAATAACACAATCCTCCCACATTAATTAACTGCAACTCAAATACTCATTAGTAAAAAAAAAAAAAAATAATAATCCACTAGCAATTAAATCCCCCTCAACATACCTTTTGTAGGAATGAAGTTGTGTGTAGCTGCCAATATCAGTGGATTCATTTACCAATCCCTGAGCGGAGAAAATCTCTGACCCAACTGGGAATCGAACCCGGGGCATGAGATTTGACATTCTGCCATGCTGACCACTCAGCTACCAGGAGCTGATAGTGATCTGAAGTGAGAACTTACACTTGCTCTTTATTTGCTCCTTCAAAATGTCTCTGATGTCACTGGTCATATCACTAACTCAATGACAGTGTCAGCAGAGAGAGGAACTTTTGAAATTTCATTATCAGCTTCTGAAACAAAGGCTATTTTTCCCACTTCTTTACACTCAGGCACTAGCAACATTTTTGCAATTGTATGTGTTTTTTGGCCTTTATAGTAAGTTCAGCTGCCTTATAGCCAACTTCTTGTACTTTTTGTGAAACACGTACTGACAGAGTCATGAACTTTACTTGCTTTTTAATTTTGTTCTAACAACTTATAAAAATAGTTACATATTTACTTGACAGAGGGGTATGTTTTGGTAACAAATGTCTTTTAAATTTACTGGGAACCATAGCTGCATTACTGAGTTTTTCAGCACATGCAACATGCTTGGGGACTGGGTATGTTTTGTCACTATCACCACAAAAGAAGAAGAAGGAGATAAGATAAGTAATTATCACTGTATTGCCTTTGAACTACTTCCTGTTTCTTTCATTTTAGGTTCAATGATTTCATTACTTGCACGTGAGCATGGACCGGTCTATACAATGAACTTAACCATATCATAAAAAAATAGTTTAATAATACTGTAACAGAAAATACTGGTGCAGCAGTCACAATATTCACACTATTGCTGAGCATAGCTTTGGTAAAACCGAACTGTAATACTCAAACAACGGAAAGAGGATGGAATAACAACAATATTGTTGTATTGAAATACTGTATTGTTGTCTAACACAGTGTGGGTCCTTTGGCAGCGAACAAAAAGACCAGTGTAATTTAAGAATCAGTTGCAACTGGAACAGATGTCAAAATGAGGCAATAAATATAATAAGAGAATGAGATTTTTGCTAATCCCTGGAATTTTAGGGGAGAGCATTTACAGCCAATGAACTTAAGATAAGCAGAGTACAACAAATTACATTCATTTACTTTAAAAACACAAAAATTCACAGCATGTCTAAAACTGAAATTTTTAATTTCTTATAAAAATATGTAAATATCCACATCATGTGCAGAACTCTGTGGGAGCACATCAGTGTGCTGCAGCATGTCGCTTACGGAGCACTGCTTTAATCCAGTAAGGGGGACAATGTGAACATTATACTTCACTGAAACCAGGAAAAAATAGCAGTACAATATTACATTCTGAATAAAATATATTATGGGTGCCCAGGTTGGACATTAATGGTGTAACCTTTCTGATTAGCCTTTCTCAGCAGGATCAGAATGAAAGATGATAAGGTGATGAGAAGCAGCGAATGTAGTCATAAAATTGGAGCTGAATGTTTTATTTAGAGGAAAAGCAAACACACTGAATGATAATTATATAAATGTTATAGAGAAAAAAGAATGTTATTAAGGCATTAAAAATTGCATAGAACCATCTTCTTGAAACTAGTAACAAAAGATGTACTAAGGAAAACTATACAGAAACTAAAAGTCCAAGAAATCATCCGGTGATGATGAAACATCAAATCATGTAATAAAACTAGTAAGTGAACAAATAATCATTCCATTGCCAAACATAGCAAACAGCTCCTTCAGTGGCGGAATTTTTCCATGAAAACTGAAGACAATCAGCCTACAAGAAAGAGGATAAGGATGACCCCAAAAGTTAAGAGCACAGTTTAATTGATAACAGGTTTCTCAAAAATCCCAGAAATGTTTATGTATAACAGCTCAGTTGCTTATCTGCAAAACTGTAGCATTTTTGTACCATCACAGCATGGATTCAGAAGGGGCACATCTACAGAAGCAGCAAATATCAGTGTGACAGAATAAATTGTACAGTCCTTAGATGAAAATACACTCCTGGAAATGGAAAAAAGAACACATTGACACCGGTGTGTCAGACCCACCATACTTGCTCCGGACACTGCGAGAGGGCTGTACAAGCAATGATCACACGCACGGCACAGCGGACACACCAGGAACCACGGTGTTGGCCGTCGAATGGCGCTAGCTGCGCAGCATTTGTGCACCGCCGCCGTCAGTGTCAGCCAGTTTGCCGTGGCATACAGAGCTCCATCGCAGTCTTTAACACTGGTAGCATGCCGCGACAGCATGGACGTGAACCGTATGTGCAGTTGACGGACTTTGAGCGAGGGCGTATAGTGGGCATGCGGGAGGCCGGGTGGACGTACCGCCGAATTGCTCAACACGTGGGGCGTGAGGTCTCCACAGTACATCGATGTTGTCGCCAGTGGTCAGCGGAAGGTGCACGTGCCCGTCGACCTGGGACCGGACCGCAGCGACGCACGGATCCACGCCAAGACCGTAGGATCCTACGCAGTGCCGTAGGGGACCGCACCGCCACTTCCCAGCAAATTAGGGACACTGTTGCTCCTGGGGTATCGGCGAGGACCATTCGCAACCGTCTCCATGAAGCTGGGCTATGGTCCCGCACACCGTTAGGCCGTCTTCCACTCACGCCCCAACATCGTGCAGCCCGCCTCCAGTGGTGTCGCGACAGGCGTGAATGGAGGGACGAATGGAGATGTGTCGTCTTCAGCGATGAGAGTTGCTTCTGCCTTGGTGCCAATGATGGTCGTATGCGTGTTTGGCGCCGTGCAGGTGAGCGCCACAATCAGGACTGCATACGACCGAGGCACACAGGGCCAACACCCGGCATCATGGTGTGGGGAGCGATCTCCTACACTGGCCGTACACCACTGGTGATCGTCGAGGGGACACTGAATAGTGCACGGTACATCCAAACCATCATCGAACCCATCATTCTACCATTCCTAGACCAGCAAGGGAACCTGCTGTTCCAACAGGACAATGCACGTCCGCATGTATCCCATGCCACCCAACGTGCTCTAGAAGGTGTAAGTCAACTACCCTGGCCAGCAAGATCTCCGGATCTGTCCCCCATTGAGCATGTTTGGGACTGGATGAAGCGTCGTCTCACGCGGTCTGCACGTCCAGCACGAACGCTGGTCCAACTGAGGCGCTAGGTGGAAATGGCATGGCAAGCCGTTCCACAGGACTACATCCAGCATCTCTACGATCGTCTCCATGAGAAATAGCAGCCTGCATTGCTGCGAAAGGTGGATATACACTGTACTAGTGCCGACATTGTGCATGCTCTGTTGCCTGTGTCTATGTGCCTGTGGTTCTGTCAGTGTGATCATGTGATGTATCTGACCCCAGGAATGTGTCAATAAAGTTTCCCCTTCCTGGGACAATGAATTCACGGTGTTCTTATTTCAATTTCCAGGAGTGTAGTTCTGTTGGCAACTTTTCTGGACCTCTAAAAAGCATTTGATAGCATTTCCCATGAAATACTGAGACAGAAATTTGAAATCTATAGCTTTTGTGGGCAAGCAGAAAAATGAATACAGAAACCAAAGCCATCAAATGTGAAGTCCCATAGGGTTTGGTAATGGGGCCATTGCCATTTAACCTGTTTTAAATGGCATAGGTGTTGAAGAGAAAGAGAAGAAAATATATTCAGATGGCATGACAATACTGAACAGTGATCTAAATGTGGAAGAGCTAGAGAAAGAGCATATATTTCTGAAAATGTTGCAGCTCAATAGTTCATGGAAAATGAAGTGATTGTAAACCTGAAAAAGTCTATGCAGTGTATGGAAACAAAGGGAAGTCTATTCATATGCATTTAGAGCTGGATGACACAAAAATGGAAGAAGCAGAATTCTCTAGATTCTTAGCTACTACAGTGGATAATGTGCTGAAATGGATTTAATGATCCAGCTATTGCAGTATGCAGACTTCATAGCTACTGTGTTCAGTATTCCATGGACACCTTGGACCAGACCTATAGTGTGGAGTGACAGTGTGGCAAAACTTATACAGGGTGTTACAAAAAGGTACGGCCAAACTTTCAGGAAACATTCCTCACACACAAAGAAAGAAAATATGTTATGTGGACATGTGTCTGGAAACGCTTACTTTCCATGTTAGAGCTCATTTTATTACTTCTCTTCAAATCACATTAATCATGGAATGGAAACACACAGCAACAGAACGTACCAGCATGACTTCAAACACTTTGTAACAGGAAATGTTCAAAATGTCCTCCGTTAGCAAGGATACATGCATCCACCCTCTGTCGCATGGAATCCCTGATGCGCTGATGCAGCCATAGAGAATGGCGTATTGTATCACAGCTGTCCACAATACGAGCACAAAGAGTCTCTACATTTGGTACCGGGGTTGCGTAGACAAGAGCTTTCAAATGCCCCCATAAATGAAAGTGAAGAGGGTTGAGGTCAGGAGAGCGTGGAGGCCATGGAATTGGTCCGCCTCTACCAATCCATCGGTCACCGAATCTGTTGTTGAGAAGCGTACGAACACTTCGACTGAAATGTGCAGGAGCTCCATCGTGCATGAACCACATGTTGTGTCGTACTTGTAAAGGCACATGTTCTAGCAGCACAGGTAGAGTATCCCATATGAAATCATGATAACGTGCTCCATTGAGCGTAGGTGGAAGAACATGGGGCCCAATCAAGACATCACCAACAATGCCTGCCCAAACGTTCACAGAAAATCTGTGTTGATGACGTGATTGCATAATTGTGCACGGATTCTCGTCAGCCCACACATCTTGATTGTGAAAATTTACAATTTGATCACATTGGAATGAAGCCTCATCCGTAAAGAGAACATTTGCACTGAAATGAGGATTGACACATTGTTGGATGAACCATTCACAGAAGTGTACCCGTGGAGGCCAATCAGCTGCTGATAGTGCTTGCACACACTGTACATGGTACGGAAACAATTGGTTCTCCCGTAGCACTCTCCAGATAGTGACGTGGTCAACATTACCTTGTACAGCAGCAACTTCTATGACGCTGACATTAGGGTTATCGTCAACTACATGAAGAATTGCCTCGTCCATTGCAGGTGTCCCCGTCGTTCTAGGTCTTCCCCAGTTACGAGTCATAGGCTGGAATGTTCCGTGCTCCCTAAGACGCCGATCAATTGCTTCGAACGTCTTCCTGTCGGGCCACCTTCATTCCGGAAACCTGTCTCGATACAAACGTACCACGCCACGGCTATTGCCCTGAGCTAATCCATACATCAAATGGGCATCTGCCAATTCTGCATTTGTAAACACTGCACTGACTGCAAAACCACGTTCGTGATGAACACTAACCTGTTGATGCTACGTACTGATGTGCTTGATGCTAGTACTGTAGAGTAATGAGTCACATGTCAACACAAGCACCAAAGTCAACATTACCTACCTTCAATTGGGCCAACTGGCGGAGAATCGAGGAAGTACAGTACATACTGACGAAACTAAAATGAGCTCTAACATGGAAATTAAGCGTTTCCGGACACATGTCCACATAACATCTTTTCTTTATTTGTGTGTGAGGAATGTTTCCCGAAAGTTTGTTCCCTGTGTCCATAATGGTGTGATCATTTGCTCATGTTAGCTTTATTATGTGATTTGATATTTCATCATCACCAGCTGATTTCTTGACCTTCAGTTTCTGTGCAGTATTCCTCAATTTGTCTTCTGTGACTGGTTTCAGGAACATGGCCCTACTTGACCTTTTTGATACCTTAGTAACCTTCTTTTTTTGGACAATTTCTTTCCAATTTATGTTCTCTACCACATTTATGTAGTTATCACTAAGTATGTTAGCTATTTCTCTACCATTTGTAACCATTATATTGTCTATTTTAAATTACCTGATCTCTATTTATTTCTTTGATCCACATTTTTCCTTTCTTTCACCATTAATTACATTCCAAGCTGGCTTTATCTTGGTTTTTGAATTCATTATGGTGGTGTTAATTGCTCTTGCCTTTGCCTCTTTTATTAATTTTTGTACTTCTTTTGTATTGTTTGATAGTCTCAGCTTCGACCATCCATCTCAGAGTCTCCAGCTTCCCATACAGTTTTAATGTTTCACTGGTAATCCATTGCATTTGATCCTGCAGCTCTTCTTGTCTCTTTACTTAGGGAAATGCTACAGTAAAATGGTGTTTAATTGCATAATAAATGAATCATACTTTTCATACACATTATGCACATGTGGGGTTTCATTCCAGGTTTCCCTACTTGATGTAGGTCAAAGATGTTAATATTTTGCTCACTGATGATCCTGATTTCTTTGATTGTTCATTTTGAGTCTATGTCATTACTTCTGCAGAAAGAGATCAACCATCTATGATCATGGGATATTTCCATGTGGACTACATATGAGTCTTAGTTACATCGGCTAATATTACTAATTATGTCAATTACTGTCTGACTTTTGAGAAGTCATTCTCGTCAGTGTCGATATTATTCCCTCCATATTGTACTGTATTAAAAAGTCTTAGACATCTTGTCTTGTTTATGATGATTTCCTCAAGTTGGTACTGAGGTCTCTCCATTTTTCAGGAAGATTCTATCTTGCCATCGAGTGATATGTGCACACAAAGCACTCTAAAGTCATCTGTCACTACACCAGTACTATAATTTCAAAACATTTTTCTCTAGCTGTGGGTAGCTCTGAGTTCTCCCATTTGGAAATGACTTGATGAACACAAATCACATTTTGACCATAATTGTAAAATTATAGAAATTTGAACTTACAGGGAAGTTTCAACATCTTTCTCCCTGCGTTGGGGGAGAGGGGTGGGGGAAGGTGGATTATTGAGCAAACATTATACGGAGGCCTGTAGAGTGCACATGTAAATGTAACTGTGCAGCCACTGAGGAAATTAAGATAGAGGATAGTAGCTTAAGAGGAAAAGAAACCAATCTCCAATTCAAATTAAATAAGAAAAGGGAGTGAAAGGTAGTCAGGATTCTTTTATATCCACATTCACATACATACTCTGCATGCCACATACAGTGTATGTTGGAGGGTACCTTGTACCACTACTAGTTGTTACCTTTCCTGTTCTACTTGCAAACAGAGCAAGGGAAAAATGACTGCCCATATGCCTCTGTAGGAGTCCCATGTCTCGTATCTTATCTTCATGGTCCTTATGTGAAATGTACACTGCTGACAGCAGCATTATTATGCAGTCAAATTCAAATACCAGTTCTCTAAATTTTCTCAAGTGTTTTGCGAAAAGAATGTCATCTTCTCTCCAGGGATTGCCATTTGTTTTCACAAAGTACCTCTGTAATACCTTCATCTTGATCCACCCTTCCAATAAAAAATATTGCAGCCTGCCTATGAATTGCTCCAGTGCCTTCTTTGAATCAACCTTTTGGGTATCCCAAATGTTCATGCAGTACTCAAGAATCAGTTGCAGCAGTGTTCTGTGCACAGTCTCTTTTACAGATGTACCATATTTTCTTAAAATTCTCCCAATGAAGCATAGCTGACAATTAATCTTCCAGCTACTGTACTTATGTGACCATTCCATTTCACATTGCTTTGCAACTTTATGCCTAGATATTTAATTTACATGATCATGTTCAGCCAGCGCACTATTAATGCTGTATTTGAACATTACGGGATTGACTTTTTTACTCATCTGCATTAACTTACATTTTTCTACATCTAGACCAAGCTACTATTCATCACACCAACTAGAAATTTTGTGTAAGTCATCTCACAGTCACTCAACAATAGCACCTTCTGTACACCACAACATCATCAGCAAATAGCCACATATTGCTGTTCACTATGTCTGTCAGGTCATTTTTGCACATAGAGAATAGAGTAGTCCTATCACACTTTCTTGGGGAAAGAGTGCAGCAGTCTTTGCTTCCTTAGCATTCTCTGAATTTTATTGTGAAGTCATAGTTAGTCTTTCCCATTCTTATACCACTTACTTGGCACATACTTCTCTCCAGGGCACCGGGCGCTGATAACCTCGCTGTTGTGCGCCCTAAAAACACTAATCATCATCATCATCCAGGGCACAATTTACAATTTGTTTAAACTCTGCTGTTAATTCCTCTTTATCCACAATATTGTGGAGCGAAATATAAGGAATAATGCCATGGCTTGTTTCCAAAAACTGGTATACTGACCATAGTAAACACGTAAATTCTGAAAACCAAATTACTTCTTAAACGACTGCAGCCCAACATTTGTTCCAATTTGTATCAATACAGTACCAGAAATAACGGAAAATTTTACATCAGCAGCCACAGAACAGCATTCTATGAAAAGGGTCCACAATACACAGGTTTAAATTTAGCCAATGTAAAGCCCAATAAAGTTATGACCCTACCCACAATGAATCTTCAATTTCAGCTAATTCTTTGTACTTTACACTATTGATTAGATCATAACATACATGTTTGTAGCTACAGAGTCTAACATATTTCCATTGCCTGTTGGCTGTCAAACTAGCTATTCAAGGCAGTTTTTCAAAACCATATTCAGAAGTCCTTCACAAGACTGCCTGCCTGTACCATCTACAATGAATCCCAGACATCCCAGGTTATACTATGTGGATTAAAGTTGAGGAGTTTGTTTGGGTTGGTTATCCCAAACAACACCTATTGAGCAGTAGTTCATTTATTCACCTAAACACATGCAAGGCTCACAAAGAACTGAACATGGCAGAACAGCCCAAAGACAATGCTCAGAGTCCAAAGACGATGCTCAGAGTCCAAAGATGAACACATATCGATGCTGGTGTCGACCTCATTGGCGCCACAAAGTCATCTCCAGGTAATACTGTATGATCTTGGTATTTCCTCACTACAGAGCATAGACTTACTTTGAATTACTCCAAAACTGACATGCCAGGATTGGGTGACTAGTAAACACACTTGACGTAGTAAAACTTGGCTTATTTACTGACACAGTTAGGAATACGACATAAGGTGCACTGGACATTGTGCTAGACTGGTGCTTTAAACAGGATCTAAGGGCTAATCCTAAAAAGACTATTGTGGTACCATTCACGAAGATGCATATCCAACACTCGAGTTGGAATCCAAAGCTTTTAGATGTAATTCTATGTGTGAAGGGGATCGTAAAATATCTAGGGGTAACCTTAGATGAGAAACTAACATGGACCCCTCACTTTAAGAGCATCTGCTCCAAAGTGAAAGGTACTCTAGTGAGTACCAGAATGGCTTGTGGCAAAAACTGGAGCCTAAGCGATTAGACCTAGGATCTCCTACAGCGCTGTAGTGGGGTGGAAGAAGGTAGAACAACAGGTTGCAGCTAAGGAACTTGCTAAGGTGCATAGACTGGCCTGCTTAGCCATAACAGGTGGAATTAGCAGCACACCAACCACTGAGATGGAAGCCATGCTGGACATACCTCCACTACAGTTTTGGGTCAAGATGAAGGCAGCAGCTGGTGCATACCAACTCAAAACTGGTAAAAACTGAATTTCATTGGGATATCCAGAATCACACACTAAAATAGTGCGTGAGGTAAATATAGGAATGGCTGAGGAAATTCCGGCCAACTATATAATAACTCCCATCTGCTTCAACAAGCCTTACAATATAATAATTGGAAGCAGGGAGCAGTGGGAAAAAACAATTCAACACCAAAGGGAGGATAATGTCTGCTTCACTGATGGGTCAAAATCAGACCAAGGCACTGGGACCAGGGTGTACATGGTTCAGCCAAGACTGGAGGGCATTATCTCTCTGGCCTCAGTATTCCAAGCTGAAATTACTGCAATCAAGGTGTGTGCGGAAGAGAATATGCGTAGGTGCTACAAGGACTGTAGCATCTACGTCTGTTCAGGTAGCAAGGCAGCCCTGAAATCATTGGCAGCTCCTGCAACAAGATCTAAGATTATTGCAGAATGTCACAGGGCTCTGGTGGAGCTAGGGGGAAGCAATAGGGTAAACCTAGTGTGGGTCCCTGGCCATTCAGGGATCGGTGGCAATGAACAAGCTGACAGATTGGCCAGGATTGGGGCAAAGACTGCATTCATTGGACTAGAACCTGTCCTGACAATCACCAAGGCTATGATCAATTAGAACTGTGGAACTGGCTTAGAAGACAGCACATAGAATACTGGACCAAATTCTATAAATGAAAACATGGTAAGGTAATGGTGCCAAAGCCATGCTTGAACAGGAAAGATTAAACTCATGGCTGAACTGATGACTGGCGATGGGAATTTCAAAGAATACCTACATACAATGGGTGTAACAGAAAAAGATCCTAAATGTAGGATCTGTGATGAGAGTGAAGAAACTGCATCACACCCAATCTTCAAATGCACAGCACTAGAGAGCAAGAGACACAGCATTTTCATGACACCTAGACCTGAAGGTATTGCGTCTAACAAAGAACTGGTAAAGGGTCTCCTTACACTATTTAAGGTAATTTATTGGCTTTACTAGATATACAGGGAGCGATACTGCACAATAAACTTGGTTTTGGTGTGGGCAGTGGCAGGATAGACCAAAGCTGTTTTAGCTTCCCTACCAAAATGTAATCAAATTAAATCAAATCAAATGCACCTGATAACCTGAGTACACTTAGGTTGTCAGGAAATGAAAAATGGTTAAACAGGAATGGACAGAGGACAAATGTATGGATTTATAAGTATATTTCACTAGGGGAAAGATAGATACTTTGGAACAAAGAGGATCAGACTTATGAATTTAAAGAGCTTAGATGGAAACCCAGTCCTAAGCTAAGAAGGGAAAGCTGAGAGGTGGACGGAGTGCATAAAGGGTCGGTACATGAGCGATGAATTTGAAAGGCAGTATTATAGAAATGGAGGAGGGCATGAATGAAGGTGAGACAGGAGACATGACATTGCAAGAAGTATTTGACAGAGAACTGAAAGGCGTAAGTCAAAAAATGGCCCTGGGAAGAGATGACATTCCATTAGAACTACTGGTAGCCTAGGCAGAGCCAGCCAGTATACAATGATTTCATCTGGTGTGAAGGATATATGAGACAGGTGAAATACCCTCATACTTCAAATTAAGTGTAATAATTCCAACTCCAAAGAAAGCAAGTGCTGACACCTGTGAATATTACTGAACTATTAATTTAATGAGCCATGGTTGCAAAATATGAACAACCATTTTTTACAGAAGAGTGGAAAAACTGGTAGAAGCTGACCTAAGGGAAGATGTTTGGATTCTGGAGAAATAGAGGAAAATACGAGGCAATACTAACCCTTCTCTTAGAAGAGAGGTCAAGGAAAGGCAAGCCTATGTTTATAGCATTTGCAGATGTAGAGAAAGCTTTTGATATGTTGACTGGAACACTCTCTTTGAAATTCTGAAGGTATCAGCGGTAAAATACAGGGAGAAAAAGCTTATTTACATTTTGTAGAAAAATCAAATGGCAGACATGATAGTTGAGGGGCATGAAAGGGAAGCAGTGGTTGAGAAGGGAGTGAGATGGTCATGTAGTCTATCCTCAATGTTATACAATCTGTACATTGAGCAAGCAGTAAAGGAAACTAAAGAAAACTTTGGAGTAGGAATTGAAGTTCAGGGAGAAGAAATAAAAACTTTGAGGTTTGCAGATGACATTATAGTTCTATCAGAGACAGAAAAGGACTTAGAAGAGCAGCTGAATGGAATGGACAGTGTCTTGAAAGGGGGATATATGACAAACATCAACAAAAGCAAAACAAGGATGATGAAATGTAGTTGAATTAAATGAGACAATGCTGAGGGAATCAGGTTAGGAAATGAGACATTTAAAGTAGAAGATGAGTTTTGCTATTTGGCAGCTGATGGTGGGCAAAGCAGAGAGGATATGGAATGTAGACTGGTAATGGCAAGAAAAGCTTTACTGAAGAAGAGAAATTTGTTGACATCAAATGTAGACTTAAGTGTTAGGAAGTCTTTTCTGAAGGCATTTGTCTGGAGTGTAGCCTTATATGGAAGTAAAACATGGATGGTAAACACTTTAGACAAGATGAGAGTAGAAGCTTTTGAGTACAGTGCTACAGAATAATGCTGAAGATTAGATGGATAGACCACGTAACTAATGAGAAGGTACTAAATAGAATTGGGGAGACAAGAAATTTGTGGCACAACTTGTCTAAAAGAAGGGATCAGTTGACAGGACACATTCTGAGACATCAAAGTATAACCAATTTAGTACTGGGGGATAGTGTGGGGAGTAAAAATCATAGAGAGAGACCAAGAGATGAATGCATTAAGCAATTCAGAAGGATGTAGGTTGCAGTAGTTATTCAGAGACAAAGAGACTTACATGAGATGGAATATCTTGGAGAGCTGCATCAAACCAGTCTTCAGACTGAAGACCACAATGACAACAACAACAACACCTAGACCTGTTAAATGCACCCAGATAAGTTCACAGTAAATCACAACTGTTACTTACTCTCTTACTTTCTGGTAACAAGTCTTCACCCATTTCCTTACCTCTCACTTTGCATCCTTTAGACTTAAATTTAGATTGTAATTGTTATTGCTACTAGTTGTTGATCTATCACCTATGAATACATTAACTGATGTTGTGAATTTGGTCTCAAAATGATCCTTTTCTTTACTGTGTACCTCGTTTTGCAGTTCCCATTCTAATTCAGGTTTCTACAATCTAGGTTCAATTTCATTAATGATTACCAAAATTGCTTCTCTATTCTCCTTTGTAAACTTGTGTAAAATGTATTTAGTTTCTAATTATTCTTCCTCCAGATTTTATCATATGTTTATGTTCTATTTTACCATCTAGCTTTTCGCCAAAGATTTCTAGTCATTCATCTACCTCTACAGTGGGGCCTCAGTAGCCAACTCAGCATCTCCTCTATACAGTGAGTAGCAAGTATGCTTTTCGTTAGTGAGTTACTTTCATGTTCCATGGATCATTTTGCATGTTAAATCATCACAATGTGGAATGAGTCATTTTACATTCATATTGCAAATTCATTTGTACATCTATTTGTACTCTAAACATCACTATATTATTATTATTATTATTATTTCCCTGAAATGAAAACAACATATACAGATTGAGTTAGCAATTTCTACCCACTAGCTTTTACTCATTACAAGTATAGAAATTCTTCTATGGAATAGAAGGAGTTGTTAAGGAGAAACTTCTTCAATTTATTTTCATATTTTACCTTGCTATATGTTAGACGACTTATATCACTGAGTAAGTGGTCAAAACGTTTTGTTGCAGCATTGTGCACCCCTTCCTGTGCTGAAGACAAACTTAATGTTGAGTAATGAATGCCATTTTTTCTTAAAGTTCCTTTTGAACCGTAGTGGATTATTTACAACAGACTTCATGAGGGAATAAATATACTGTGAAGCAATAGTCAGAATGCTCAACTCCTTAAACAGATGTCTACGAGATGATCGCAGGTAAACACCGCATATTATTCTTACAGCATATTTTTGGGCAATGAAGACCTTCTTTCTTAAAGATGAGTTACCCCAGAACATTATTCCATATGACATTACTGAATAAAAATGAGCAAAACAATTCAACTCATTGAGTTTCTCTTCCCAAGATATTCTATGATTCTAAGAGCAAATGTAGCTGAACTACTTTGTTTTAGGATTTCCAAAATGTAGTTTTTCCAACCTAAATTCTCATCAATTTTCCACCCTATATACTATTTCATCACCATGTGTTACACTTATCACTGGTGCAGTACCACTAAAGGTGCAGAACTGAATATGATGTGTCTTTGTGAAATTCAGGATGAGACCATTCACAGAAAAACAGTCAATGATAATTTTGAGAAATTTGTTCACCATTTTTTTCCATTTCTGTATGTATACTGGGAATGATTACAATACTAGTGTCATCTACAAAAGGAACTAATTCTGCTTGTTATACATTAGATGCTAGATCATTTACATATATGAGAAACAGTAGTGGACCTAAGATTGAGCCTTCGGGAATCTCATATGTCATTTCTCCCCATTCAGAATTACATCCATTGTTGGTTAAATTACTAATGAGTACAACTTCTTGCATTCTTTTGGTTAGATATCATTAATACCATAAAACATCAACTTATCTGGAAGTATACTATGATTCACACAATCAAATGCCTTGAATAGGTCACAGAAAATACCTAGCGGTGCTATTTTGTTATTTAATGCTTGTTATATCTGGCGTGTGAACTCATAAATAGTGTTCAAAGTAGAGCAACCCTTCTGAAAGCCAAACTATGATTTGCTGAGTATATTATTGTTGCCAAGGTGAGATACTATTCTAGAATACATCACCTTCTCAAAAATTTTTAAAAATGATGTCAGCAGTGAAACAGGCAGTAGTTATTGACATCTCTCTTATCACATTTCTTAAAGAGGGGTTTAATAACAGCATATTTTAGTTTCTCTGGAAAAATGACTTGAGTTATTGATGCATTACATATTTAGGACAATACTGGACGTATTAGATGGAAACAAATCTTAAGTAATATTGTCAAACTGTACTCAGTTGAAATATAACTTACATGACAATAACAATGTAATGGAAATGAAATATCAGTTACAGAACATACACTGAAATAGAAAACTGTGTTTCACTTTGGAGGATAAATAATATGCACAGGGAACAAAGTTATGCTAGATACCACAATAAATAATTATAACTATGAAAATAATCAATTTATAACATAATAATTGATTGGATACATGAAAACTCTACTCACCAAGCAGCGGCAAGAGAACGCACATACCATAAATCTCTCCAGTTCCTTTACCTTCACCCCTGGTCCTTCCCCTTCAACCCTTCTGCTGGAATAAAGAGCTATTGGTTCCAAAAGTCTGCATAAGTAAAATCTTTTGTTATATGTGTGTTGTCCTGGTGCCACTTTATGAGCAGAGTTTTTTTTTTAATAATTACCTGGATACAGAAAACAAATTTTCACTTGGCTCCGATTGTACTCAATCAATATAAGAGAGGTAACAGTTCGAACTTAACATACACTTGAGAATAAAGTAATGATGACATATATGATACAGACATTGTAGGTTACACTGTATTTGAGCAGAGCAATGTGATCATGATTGAAATAGAATTTCTGACATAAAATTAATCAAAACTAGGTCCAAAACAATTGTAAAGTTAGCAATGATAAAAAATATGAAAAACGTGATACTGACATTGTAGTTTACACTGATTGTTAAGTTTAGCAGTGAAAGTAATTCTGTCTCAGAAATTCATCAACTATACAAAAAGAGATCTCTATTAGATACTCTTTGATTGATTTTAAATTCAAGCAGTTGATTATGAAGACATTCAATATGTGATGGGAGTACACTAACAGCTTAATGATGGAGAAATAAACTCCTTTTGAACCAGATTAATGCTTTTCACTTCAATGTGCAGACTGTTTTTGGTTCTTGTGTTGTAATCATGATATTTGCTGTTGTCTTTGCAGAGAGAAAAGTTACTACAGACAAAAGTCGACATGGAAAAAATATACTGCGAAATGGCATAAAGTGGGTGATGTATTACTTCTTCTAGTTCTCCATACAATAATGCTGTAGATACATCAGACTACATAAGATGGATCATCTCAGCTGCAGCAACACTTAACATTTGATGATGGTGTGGTCAATTTTTCTCATTAGTGGTTTAAGTACATCATTCTTTGACATACCCATTTCCACATAGCTTTGTGTAAGTATATGTTATGTGACTAAAAGATGTCTATGTTTCTAACTTCAAAATTCAACTGACTATAGTCCTACTCTGAACTCAGTTGATGACTATTTAAACTCAACTTCTTACTATATCGATAGCATGCTTAACTATTTTGACTTAAACAGTTAATGCACTAACTCAGTTTAAAAGAAGACTATCTAACAACAGTTAACTGAAACTTGGTCCATGGCATGTTAAATTTATTGGTTTATGGATTAACATTTTTGCACTTAACTTTTATGATCAATTATTATGTTGTTCTGAAAGATAGTTGAACACAGTGAAGGAGATGCTTTCCTTAGCAATAAGTGCTACTAACATTGCTTGATACTCAGTTACATACAAAGACATTTATTTTAACAGTATGAAATACAAAATTTCTCAAAACGAATATTGATTCTGAGTTGAAACTGTATGAACACACAAGTAAACTTGCAAATGGAATGTTATCAGCACGTTATGCCCTTAGTGTCTTGTCTTCAGTGTATAAGACCCAGTGTCTTTTAGTTTCATTCTTGTCATATGCACATTCACTTCTTAGCTGTGGAATTCCTTCCTGGTAAATAAATGCACAAAACATAAAATAGCTGTAAAACTAAAGAAATGACCCAAAATAGTAGCCAGGCTCTTTATATGGATCTGTTCAGAACATTGGGGATTTTTAAGTATACCATGTCAGTACATTTACCAAACAGTGATGCATATCAATAGTAATCTTGTTAATTATTGCAGAAACAGCTCTGCTCATTACCATGGAACATCTAAGCTGAAGAATAAATATAATACTCAAAACAGCATTTTCTACCAGGGAATACGATTGTATAATACATTTTCTAAGGAAATTAAAGAGATTACTAAGTCAAACTGAGTTAAAGAGCCAGTTAAAGAACACTTGTTAATCAGTACATTCCATACCAGTCAGAATTACTTAGATAACACAGAGCAGGAGTTTGGAATAAATGTAGCACAAGACACTAAAAATAAAACACCTCATACAACACTTTCATACTACAATTGTTTTACCCTTTTATTTTTCTTTCCTGAAAAATCTTACTCTGAAACTCTACAGTGGGCACCACTAACATCTTATCCTCCTTCTGAGCTCAACGTCTCACTAATTCTCGAAGAATGCTAACTCAGTTTTTCAGGAAAACAAATGGAAAGTTATGTTATGAAAATGGAAACTAAACATATTTCATACATTCCTGATGTCAGCTGATGGCATGTGTAGAGTTACATTATGAAATAATGTGTACATATTGGGTGTGGTGGTTCATAATGAGAAATGAATGAGTAGAGGGGCACAAGCTTTCTGCATTATTTAATAACTTCTTTGCAAAACTGTGTTGTACACTAAGAATAAACTAAATGATGCTGTACTGTGTTAAACAGACTGCGCCATGTATTCAGAGGGATGGAGGCTACTTTCAGCCATCCTGATTTAAGTTACCAGTGGTTTACATGGATTACTTCAAGCAAAGGTTGAGATGGCTCCCACTATGAGATCATTGTTGACAACCTGTCCCATCCTTATCAAACTAGACATGTAAATATATAAATGACTTTACACATGAATTATGTACTATTACATCAGCCCTCTAGGAGGGGTGTTATCCACAGAACCATGGGACTGGTGTGTGGGGAATGTGAATTTCAAATTTGCTGGGCAACTGTAGTGAGACAGGATAAGGGATTTATAATGAGATTCTGTTAGGATGTGTAGGATATGTTTGAAAGACAGAAATATTATAGAACAAGAGGCAAAGATTTTTGCCTTCAGGTAATTTACCTAAACCCAACCAGGGGCTGACGGATTCTTGCTCTTCTAGGATCCATAAATAAATTATTAAAATAAAATGTTTTCATATGAACAATATATTATTATTGTCAGTAATCAACAAATTATACTGTTAATAATAAAGTTTAATGAAATATTGCATAATAAGTTATACTGCATAATAAGCAAATGATCTCTAGACATGAAATAAACAGAATAAGAATATTATGTCCATGGAAAATATAATATAATGTGATGAACTGAATGACTGTTAGGCTGTAGTGTACAATTTTCTATTTTGTGTAGAATATTTGAGACCTTTTATGAGATGTGATGTAAATGGGAGGGTTTGTATCAATTTTGAAAGGGGTGGGTATTGTAAAGCATGATTTACAATAACAGATAAATCATGGCTAACACAAAACACACACCACACCTTTCAGACAACCCTCACAAACAAGTGTGACTGATTCTTCACCACCTGCTTTTTTCATAGGGTTGGTAAGATTTACTTTGGGATACACTAAAGGTGAAGGTGGAAAGTCTGTTCTGTAGGAGACAATTTAACACCAAACCTCCTCTGGCGTCTCACTCAAGTACCTGTGAGTTAGGGATCATATAACTATGATTATTCTACATTGAATGTACATAAGAAGGCGGCATGAGTAATGAAAGAGAACGCACACAAGATTGGAGTTAATCATGATGCTTATTTAAGAAAAGTCAGTATAATAAATACTCCAAAAATTGATGAATAGTAGGATAATAGGACTTGAATTATAGGTAGACATAGTATCTACCAAGAGTATAGGAGTTGAGAAGTAAAGGAGGACTCTAGGGAGTAAATGATATATTAAGGAGTGAATTTGAAGTGTATAGTAGATTTGTAGCTTTACCAGAAAATACTTATAGTACACATAGAAAAGTATACTAGGGTAGTGAACCTTGAATCTACTCAGACAGGATAAGGGGGGGGGGGGGGGGGCGAACCCAGCATTTACTAAGTATAAAGGGCAGGCATACCTACGTGGAGATAGGATGACCTGTGGCCTAAAGAATGGGAATGTTTTACAAAGGGGCATACCTACCAGAGTAGAATGACAAAGTGCTCTCATAAGGTCAACCAACAGGCAAGGTATAGTTACTGATCCTAGGGGAAAGGGACAGTTTCATGACAGAAGGAATTATTACAGAATTATTCTAGAAAGTATGAATTCTATACAAGACTAGCATTATTATGTTTAATGTAAATAAATGAGCGTCAAAAGAACACTTTCATTTCGCCCAGAGTTCCTCCAAACTACAAGCTACAAACTAGTACAAAGAAGGAGAACAGAAAACAGAATATTCAAGTGTCATGAACACCTGAAGTTTACGATTGGAAATAAAGAAAAGTCTCATGATTCCTAAATACTAATCAAGCTTACTAAATCATGAACAAATGCTCATGTCTAAACAAAGTAGAGTAAGAAAACAGTAGAAAGACTGTATGTTTTGAGAATTTCAGTGTAAATTCTGGAACCACTCAGCCTTCTACCATCTCAAACACATTATATTTCAGATGTGAGAGTGGGATGATAGAATCCTACCTACTGCATGTCACATGTTTGTGTGTGCAGGTTTGAAGTTTGTTGTGAGAAGACTGTAGACACAGCAGTCAAACGACACTGACTTGTTGGTTGATCCATGGAAGTTGTAGTGAAAGAGCAAGGAAGAACTATGGAACTTCTGGGTTATTCAGTGTTAATCATATTAGTGACAATTGTTATAAATAACATGAACACTTGAGATTCTGAATTCTGAAAAATATCTTATCTTGGACTTGCTGGAGGCAAGATGTATTTTATGATTTGTTTGTAATAGAGTTATGGTTGTTAAGCCAACTCTTTTCTAAAATGTACTTAAATTTGTTTCTAATATGAGATTATATGAGTGACTTACAAGAAGTCAAATGTTTATATACAAAGTGTGAATTTTGTTCTTATTGAAGCTCAAATATACCGATAGTTGTTGAAAAGTATTCTTCGAGTATCTAATCACTTCACAAGTAGAGAGAGAGTCTTTAAGGTTCCTGTAACTAGCATCATTCTTCAGAGAAGAAGTTTATAGATATTCCCGAAGCTGGCTATCCAAAGAAGAAGATTGGCTGTGTACGCCAAGTAAGTTGACTCATATAAGAGAAGTGGGAAGTTTGCAATCCAGCTTCACACATTCTTGTCATCAAAAATATTAGAGTGTGCCTCAGAGCACTGTAGGGGAAATGTTGATCTAAACTGAAGCCTATGCTCACATTTTTTTGTAAATATTGAGTGGGGCTCCTCTAAACCCACACTTGCATGGTGAACATCCAAAAAGACCTATCACCTCTGCTTTTGTTAATAACTAAAAAGAATTCCACCAAAAATGCAGTGATTTATTTCTGCCTGGCTTGTTAACATTTTGTAACTTTCAGAGTTGTGTCATGAGTCACAAATGTTGAGTAAAACCTACACATTTCTCTGGTTGCCATGTCAAAATTTGCTTCATTTGCCAAAACATAGAGGAATTACAACACGGTCTCACCTCACTAACATGTTGTGCAAACACAATTGTGAGAGAATTCTGAAACAGTGGTTTATTAAGTTTATTAAGTGAGGAACTGAGGAAAGGTAAAGTCAGTAGCTTATCCTCAGTAAAAAAAAAAAAAAAAAAAAAAAAAAAAAGTGTAATGTCTTCACATATGTTGTTCCAATGCCTATAGCATTTCTCATTTCACCAGCTACTGATGGCACCAAATAACTGTATTCTTTCACCAAAAAAGACTGTAGTTATTGGAATAATAAGTAGATAATGAAGTTTTGCATAATAATGATATGGTAAAATACTCCACTCTTTGCATGCTATCATTTGCCAAAATCTCATTACAGTATCTGAAACCGTTTATGAAATATGAGGTGTCTTGTGGATATTTCACTTGGCTTTATCACTGGCACGGCATGACCACAAGTAGGTGTGCTACATCAGATCAATTTCTTGAGATTGATGATACATTGATACCTCTACCGAAGTCAAAAGAAAAATTCAGTATGTTAGTTAAATTTCATATGCTATAACATATTAGCTAATACGTACCAAAAGCAAAATCATAGTGATCTCTATTTTTCGTTGCACACTTTTCTGATTTTTGTGCATTGTCTTATTTTCACATAAATATTGCAGTAACTACTAACATTAATGGAATGATAGGAACATCATCATGAATCTGATGTATAAGCTATAAGTAAAGTAAAAATGAAATTTTTTTACTGAATAGGGTCTGTAAAATTGTTTGAGAAAGACTGCAGGGTGTGCGCCTTGATTCTGTCATTGCTGACTTGCTGAAAGATGGTAAACACTTGTCGGCATCCGCTTCTGAATAATCAAATGCACTCGCCCAGTGCTTTGTACAAAAAACGGTCACTGCGCTTCAGCCACCGTATCCTGCATGAGCTATGCTGCTGAGCCCTGCAAAAAGTAACCTAGGAGTACACCTCTTGTCACTCAGCATTATTCTGGTCTTGAATTTAGTAATCAGCTACTTCGACAAGGCTATGACTTCCTAAAATCGTGCCCTGAAATGAGGTCCATTCTGTCTGACATTTTGTCCACCATACATAGAATAGCTTTCCTTTGTAACCCACTCCCTCCCCCCTCCCACTTTCAATCTCCATAACATCCTGGGAGGACTCTATGTTCCTTCTGCACCCATTTCCCTATCCTACGGTTCCTATGCCTGTGGCCATCCATACTGTAAGGCTTGACTGATGCACCTTCCTACCGCCTATACCAGTGCAGTAACTGGTTGAACATATACTATTAAAGGGAGAGTAACCTGTAAAATGACACATTATGTACCAGCTGTTATGTGAACATTGTTTGGCCTTCTACATTTGTGTGACTACCACCAAGTTATCAGTTAGAATGAATGGGCATAGACAGAGGGTGCATACTGATCATACACAACATCTTGTTGTTGACCATACTCTACATGACAATCATGACCTCAGTGCCTGTTTCATCATGTCACTCCTGACACCAGTTTCTCGGAACTATGCAGGTGGGAAGTGGCATTACACCATATTCTTATTCTCACCACCTGGCCTAAATTTATATTAATTTCTGTGCTCTTAGTATTTATTTTTAGTAACTACTCCTTTTCTTTGCTCCTTTTCATTTTTCTATATCTTTTATTTTCTGACCTGTCTATCCCTCCTGCTCGCCTGCTTCCTGCTCTTATTGACTCTTGGATAGTGTTTTTTCAATAATCTCTGTCTTGCTTATTACCCTATCTTCCACCTTTAAGTTCTTAAGTTTTCAAATCTTGTCCAATGCAGGCACCAATTATCAATCTTTCCTTCTCATCCTATTCAGTAATTCTTTCCTGACTAGCAGTTCTGGACAAGTTTTCCACAACTCTCCCCAATTTCTAAACAGAGTATCCCAAATTGGTTTTAAGTGTCAAAATGAGCATTATTTTCTTCTTAAAGTCTTGTAATATTTTTGTTGCAACTACCACTGCACCACAGTGGTGTGATGAGGTTACATAAGCAGCTCCACAGCACCAAGGATGGAGCCCAAACTCAGTTTTGCTGAGCTGTGGATGCTGTCCACACAGCTGTGGAGCAAGTAATACTTCCAGAAGGTTCAAAGCCAACCAATGGGAGAGCAAAGATCAGTCATGTGAGGTGTGTGGGTTGGCCAGTGACATAGTGGCCACAGCAGCAGGTTGCTCTCCTGTCTATCAGTACTGTTCCCTTACGGACATGTGCGCCTACTCCTCCCATTGAGTTTGAAATGCTCTCCATCCCCATATGTGGACCCTCTGTGGCGTAGCAGACAATAGACCAAATGTACACCACAGAACAGGAGAAGGAGAATAAATCTCCATTTTTTTGGCAACTCACTTTTTCTGTCTACTCACTCAAGCTTGTAAACACACTTGTACCTGGTAGTACCTTGCCATGGTTTAAATGTCTGCTTGTGCTGGATGTGGTCCTGGTGTGCTCACATGTAAGTTTGTCTGCTGAGTACACCTGCCACAGCAGTCAGCCATGATGGCTAAGTAATGCTGCTGAGTGTGCTATTAGCTGCATGCCACTATCGCCCAAGCCATGCAGAGGTGAGCTACTGGCAGTTGCTGGACTGCCATGGGCCGCATCACTTCGATGGAGGCAGCATGTTGCCCCAGGCCACCTCTAATGCTGTTGCTGCCTTCACTGCCACTGTCATTGCCACCACCGCCACCTTCACCACTGCTGATGTCATGTTGCTGCTGAAGCTGATGCCACCTCTGATGCCGCTGCTACCTCCATATGATATAAGTGGTACTGCAATGCATTCAGCTAGTTAACAACTCCAGCGAACTGCCCATAAGGGATCTTTTCATCACCTAGAATAGAGTGAAACCTCTTTTTTACACACCTGTTTGGTCTCAGTCCCAGATTTGTAACCATGCCTGATTTACATCCTTGCCAGCCAGTGGCGAGGACCGAATCAGCTCCCAATGCTGCAACAGTAACCCCAAATGAGCCTAATCACATTACTTTACTGCAACAGCAATACTGGAATTAGAAAAAATAAAGCTACAGGGATGGCTTAACATGATAACTTGTTAATTTGAAACCAGAGCTGCTGAAAATGTGGCAATTCCCCAAACACCTCTAAAGCTTAACCTGAAAAACTAGTACTAGATATAGTCAGTACACTTCCAGCCCTAACTTTTGTACCTTCTTATTGTAAAGCCAGTTGAAAATGTAACAACATTTCTGGAAAATGTCAGGGACATGGGATGTACATGCAAATGGCCATTTTTTGTTAAATGTCACCAAGCTGAAGCTTTTGGGCAGTGCATGAACTTATGTTGAGTCAGTAGACTTGTTAGGAGGTGCACCCACTTTTGAAATCTTGATGAATGGGTTAACATAGCGCTACTCTGACAAGTGTGCATTTACTTATTACCATGATTGGATGTCCACTCTTAGACAGAAAAGCAGGGAGGACATTGAAGCATTTCAGACAGAATTAAGGCAGTATCTTGTCGCAATACACCCTAGCAAGGGACAATATATGTACTGAGGTGTTGATTGAAGAGGCTGAAGTGAGAGTAATCAATGTATTCATATGAGGAATGAATCTGCAAATAGGGAGTGAGATACAGGTACCCTCCCCCACCTTGCATGAAGCAGTCAAACTTGCTCTATTGCATGAGAAAGCAGGAAGATTTGTATCCATCCCCATGCACACCAGCAAAGCATGACATGGGTAATTAATAACATGAATTACCAAAGATGTGGGAAGACCAACCATATGGCTGAGCACTGCTGGACTTGCTGCTGTAAGATATCAAAAAGGATCGGTTGAAAAAGAGTACTAATACAAGGGGAAACAAGTAAGGGGCAGGCACTGCCACTCACCCTCGACCCTAGTGAAATATATGAACCCTGTAAAGAGGGGAGAGCCCACTGTGATGGAACATTTAGTTTTAGAGGACAAACTCAGAGGTAAGACATTCCAAATTCTTGTGGATACTGGAACTCAGATTAGTGTTCTTTTTGC
This sequence comes from Schistocerca cancellata, assembly GCF_023864275.1. Taxonomy (NCBI): domain Eukaryota; kingdom Metazoa; phylum Arthropoda; class Insecta; order Orthoptera; family Acrididae; genus Schistocerca; species Schistocerca cancellata. Next base: position 348,816,423 of record NC_064631.1, on the reverse strand, counting down.
TTCTAATAATGATAAGTATATGCTAACATCGACGCCTTCATACAATATAAGTGGTCTTGCAGATGAGATAACCATTCCCGTAGTTTCCTGTACAATAGACCTGCACACTGAAGGGAAAAAGTATGCCTTTGAGGTGGAAATAGTAAGGAAACACAGACAAGTCTATGATGTGATACTAGGAAACGATTTCCAATACACTACCTGGCTGTGAAAAAATTGTAAAATGCACACTGTCCAATCCCATGATTCCATAGATTGTTTGAACAATGAGTGTGCATCACAGCTGAGAAGAACTCATGAAGGGGGCCCACTTTGCAAGCTCCAACTAAGTCATGTATATGTGTGCTGAAAACTACCACACCTGTGAAAATCAGTGGTGGAATGAGACATGTTATGTGAATCAATATCAAAGGCTGGAAACTGTCAATATCAGATTTTATAGTCAACCTGCCCGCCCAGAATGACTTTCTTGACAGGTTCGAGTGCAGGTTAAAGGAGGTTGGAATAAACCTGAGATTAATGGGAACAGCCAGAGCAAAATGTTTTACACCCAGTTTTAGAGGAATATGTGTGGTTGTTTGAGGAAAGGTAGTATTTGCCAGCTACTGACCTCATACAGCATGAAATTCCCACAGGAGATGTGAGACCAGTCATGCACAAAGGATATCGAATACCATACCACCAACAGTCTGTTGTTGAAGATACTATTCAACAGCAGCTGGCTACAAGGATAATTCAACACTCTCCAAGTCCATGGTTGAATCCTATCATTGTTATTCCCAAAAAATCAATCAATGGGGAAAAAACCTATCATATATGTGTCAATATGAGGGGAGTAAACAAGGTTACCACAACTGATACCTACCAGCTTGCCAGTTATTGATGAGACCTTAGACAGATTAAGAAACTGCAAATACTTTACTACCCATGATATGAATTATGGATATCATCAGATTCTGATGCTTTTGTGGTTCCATTTGGACTGCATGAATTTTGGTCTACAAAATGCACCCATCACTTTCCAAAGATTTGCCAACTTGTTATTGATAGGGTTAAAACCTATTGTGTGTCTCGTTTATCTCAATGACATTGTAATTTTTGCAAAAGCAATTGAAGAGCATGCTGAAAGATGCAAATTTAAGTTTAAAGTTAGAAAAATATTCTTTTGCACAATCACTGGTTATGTAGGTACATGTTGAAAGACCCCCCCCCCCCCCCCCCCCCCCCCCCCCGATATGATAAAGTAAGAAGGGGAAAAAAAATAAAAATGAAACAGTGATCAACCATAAGTGCCAGAAAAGACATTAATTATGAATGTGCAGTAAGGCACAGACAAATGAACAAAAAACATCATTCACTTTTCTCTGTACTTGATATTGTTTCCCTCTCTTGTATGGAGAAGGATTCTTAAGATGTATTGCTCAAAGTACAACGTGCTATGAGTGTTATGTATTATATGTGATTCTGAATAAGAGAAGACCTAACAACAGTATTAAGTATTTTTATGAAGTGAAGTGGTGCCAAGTTGGGAGGATTTTCTTCATTTTTGAGGCAAACTGGTGTGCTTGGAGTTGGGTGCATGCATCTACAATTGAAATGTAAGAGAGGAAGTCCGAATAGCATAATTTTCTACATGTGGAACATTTACTAATAACACAATTGTACTATAGTTTAATTTTTTTCCATTTATAATATTCTCTATTATTATTATAATACAACTGGCTACCTAAGTGCCATGGTTTGTTAACTATTGTTATAGTAAGAAATTTCAGTGACATTGTTATTAGTCAAAGAAGTTAATTGTCTGTATATTATGTTTGCATGAATCACAATGGGGAGCAAGTAAAGCAAAAAGGTGCAAATTAGAGGAGGAAAATTTGGAAAGAAATAAGAAATGGCACAGGTTACCAAAACTTTTCTGTAGTAAGCTGTTTTGTTCAGCACAGCAAAGGTAGGATAGCTCTGCGAGTTGCTTGCATGGTTACACTTGGTAGTGAATGTTTTAACGTAGACAGAAACCTTTTCCTTGTCATTTCTTCCTTGAATTTTATAGTGGAAAATTTACAGGAACTTTTCAGTATGATTCACGTTGTCAGTAAAACATAAAGAATTGCGACACAATAGTTTGTATATCATAATAGATGTAAGACAGGCTTTCACATCGCGTAAATTACAGTTATCAAATGTAATAATTAGCATGTGAGATTTTAACATTTTTTTGTGAAATTTTTATTTTTGCATATTCATAGAACATGGCAGAAAAATATATGTCCATTGTTGATAATAAAAAGCAAAAGTGCAATCAGCCAAAATGGGGTATAATTGCGCAATTGAACAATTGAAGTTCATGTGCCATGCATGCCTATTGTAGAAAGTGTAAGTAGGTCAGAGATGAGTGTCACAGGTGTGACAAATGATAGCGACACCCCACAGCAGAATAACCTTGATGGCACAATGTTTAGAATTGACAAGACAATGTCACACATCTCCCATAGTGATGCACTCCTCAGGAATGAAACATAAGGAGAGTAATACAAATATGAATCTTGACAACACATTACAAGCACCCCTTGTTCACAACACGAACATTAACTTGGGAAATTCAGCTGACAGCAGCCACAATAGTACAACTGACACACTGAATGGCAGTTGTTATCTAACATAAACATGAAATTAGATAGTATCAATACAAATTTCAGTGATATGAAACAAGACATGAATACCAACAATGATAATTTTACACAAGATTTGAACAGGGTAAAACAGCAACAAAACACTGTTACACAAGATCTAAATACAATGAAACAAGAACAAAAACAAATATTCAAGTATTTGCAGGACACGGTCTCACAGAAATTCAATGACTTAGCAAAAAATTTTCACCATGAAATTGATGAAAAATTAAATGGCACGAAAAAACAAGTAAAGTATGAAGTACTTTCTGAAGTTAACAGTAACATTACAGAGTTAAAATAGAAGGTAGATTCTTTTACTGATCAGAATGATCTAGTAGAGCGACAGATAAAGAAAATCACAGATGTGAACACTTTTATTGTAGCCACACAAAACCAGTTGTGTTTGACAGTAAAAAAGGTAACCACTGCCATTAACAAACTAAACAAAGAATGTGAAGGTATACCTTTAGCTGTAGGAGAGCTTACTTCAAAGGTACCAACATCAAAAGTTGATTCAGCTTGTGCTAAGAAGGAGAGAGAGAATATCAATGAAAATCTAAGCGACATCATTAGTCAAGCTGAAGCAGGTACGTTAGACAGGAGTAATGACATTGCAGAGAAGTTAGTAGCTGATTGTAAGTTATATGAAGATGTAGTAGAAGAGGCTATTCAGAAAAAAAGGAAATGGAATAGTGAACAAGATAAACATTAACCTACAAGCCATGGAAGGTAGGATCTGCAATCTTTTAGAAGAAAATATTACCAGATCTTGAAATATGCATGTAAACAATACACAGGATACAAAAAACAAACTACAACCTGTTGGTATTTATCCACAAATTGTTATGACTCCTACAGCAGGTACCAGTGAGATCCTAAAGCAGGTACCAGTGAGATCCTACAGCAGGTACCAGTGACAGTTGTAGAGTGCAAAATGTAAACTTAACCACAACTCCAACATCTGAGCTACTACCAAACAGAGTTACAAGTAACTATAATAACATTAAAAATGCATTAGTCAATGCAAACATTCTTAGCCACCCTGACATGTCCAAGGATCTTTGTCTAAGCAAAGATGCCTCATCTCAGGAACTGGGAGCACGCTTGTTCCAGATGCGAGGAGAAGGAGGTAAAGAAGTACCCAAGGTTATCAATTCTGCTAGTTGAACATTATCAGAAGCAGAAAGATCTTAATCTGTGTCAGAATTGGAAAGTTTAGCTGAAATATGGGCATTTAAAATTTTTGAATATTTTTTGTGGGTAAGAATACCAAAGTTTACTGTGACCATCAGTAACTGTTATTTGTTTTAACATGTAAAATATTGCACCATATATTAGCTAGGTGGTGTCTATATTTACAAGAATTCAATTTCGTGATCATTTATATTAAAGGAAGTCAAAATGTTATTGCAGATGCCTTGTCTAGGTTACCAAAAGGTTTATAGGAATTTAGTGAATTAACAGAGCAAGATGCAGAAATAATAATGTTGTTAATGCAAGGTACAACACAACCTCACAGGACATAAAACATGTATTAGTAAGGTTTTCCATGCAGAAGCAAGCCCAGTAGTACGAGTCTTTAAAGAATCTGACTGGTTCATTAGGACACAAACCCATCACAAACACACCTGATGGGTAGAATACGTAATTCCTTTCATGTATGTTGTCAATAACCTTCCATATTCTTCAACAGGTTTCACACCAAACAATTTGGTGTTCCGGACAAAACAAACAAATGAGTGAGAGTTGCCCATACCAAAAGTACCCACTACAGAAATGACACTGAAAGACAAAATCAAACAAGCCTCAATTACACTAGAAAACAGGGCCAAATATAGAAAGAAAATTTATAATAAGAAAATGAAACATGTTAGACAATTTTTTGAAGAGCAACGAGTCCTCTTACAGATTTAACTTAAATCGATGAAAATTGGCAAAATGAATAAGAAGTGGCAGTTACTTTTTTCAGGACCATATATAATTTCCAAAATACCATACCCTGGGATGTACAGATTAGTCTCTGAGAAAACAGGGAGACACAAGAGTCTCCACCCTCACAAAGATATAAAAGCTTTTATAGAGTGATGAAACTAGGTAGCATTTTTTCCTTCTATCACAAGATAATTGTACATAGTATACGTTCTGAAGTGTAATTTTTTCTTCTGGAGTGTATCTTAAGATAAGTAATGTGTATAAGTATAAGTAATTCTTTTGATTTGTACATGTAAGCACAAAATCAACAATTATGAGAAGTAATACACCACTTAAGGTGAAGCAAAAGCATAAACAAAATTAGCTTTGGCACAGCTATGTGTGCTCAACAATACATGCTGACATCAGTAGTAGGAGAGGAGGCATTGACCTGTGTGCTTGCACAACAGACTGGCAGAATATGCAACCAAATAGGAATGTGATATGTACATGTTACATACTTGCTTACTTTACTTAACATGATCAGGCACAATGGACGGCGTGCTGCTTTGAGAGATTGCCTCCACTTCAGCCTGTCTTCGGCTCATTTCTGCCATCATTCCAGCAGTCCCACTCTATGCAGGTCTTTGGATACACAGTCACTCCATTGAGTTCTAGGTCTTCCTACAGGCCTTCTGCTGGTTGGCTTGGTGTTGATTACAGTTTCCGGCCATTGGTTGTCCTGCATTCGAGCAACAAGCCCTGTCCTCTGGAGTCATCATGTCTTCATTATAGCCACGATGATTGGCTCTTTGTAAATATCATACAACTCTGTATTGTGATGAGTCCTCCATTTTTTGCTCTCATTATTGTAAACTGGACCAAAAATCTTCGAACAACTTTCCTTTCAAATATCATCACTCTGTTCAGATCTTGCTTGGTTGTACTCCGGGTGGCACATCCATATAGTACTACTGTCTTGTAGGAGTGTTTTGTAGATGTTTATTTTGAAATGTGTCGATGAGCTTCTGGGTTTGAGGAGAGCGTTAAGGCCATGGTAACAGCGATTACCAACCTGTATTCTTGCCTGTATTTCCGTTTTACTGGAGCCTGTATTTCCATTTTACTGGATGGTTATCTCTGAATGTACCTAACTTAAATTGACACATCAAAAAAATTTTGCATCACCCCAGTTCCCAAAACCCCTGGAGACAGATGTTGACTGTGGATATTTTATCACAGAAACAGTCCCTTTGACTGTTCAGACATGTCACCAAACCTGCCCAAAGATGTAAACGACGATGCATGAGCAGCGCCTATTAGACGGAGGGAGTCCGACAGCCGATCAGTTCCAGTCATTCCAACAGGAAGGAGGTACACAGCTTGTGTTGTCTGTAGTTCAACCAAGCCTAGACAGTCAATACCATGGTTTGATCATGTCCGCATTGTTACTTTGTGCCATGAAGGGCTCTCAACAAGGGAAGTGTCATGGTGTCTCGCAGTGAATCAAAGTGATGTTCGGACATGGAGGAGATACAGAGACAGGAACTGTCAATGACATGCCTCGCTCAGGCTGCCCATGGGCTGCAATGGTGATCTCTACCTACAGATTGCAGCTTGGAGAAACCCTGACAGTAATGCCACCATGTTGAGTAATACTTTTAGTGCAGCCACAGGACATCGTGTTATGACTCAAACTATGCACAATAGGCTGCATGATGCACAACATCATTCCCAACTACCATCTTTGCAACCATGACACCATGCAGTGCGGTACAGATGGGCCAAACGACATGGACTGCTCAGGGTTGGCATCACATTCTCTTCACCGATGAGTGTCGCATATGCCTTCAATGAGACAATTGTCGGAGACATGTTTGGAGGCAACCCGGTCAGGCTGAATGGCTTAGACACACTGTCGAGCAAGTGTAGCAGGGTGGAGGTTCCCTGATGTTTTGGGGTGGCATTATGTGGGGCTGACATACACTGCTGGTGCTCAATGAAGCAGGCATAATGGTTGTATGATACGTGAATGCCATCTTCCAACTGATAGTGCAACCATAGTGGCAGCATATTGGCGAGGCATTCATCTTCATTGATGACAATTCACGCCTCCATCATGCACATCTTGTGAATGACTTCCTTCAGGATAATGACATCGCTCGAGTAGAGTGGTCAGCATGTTCTCTAGACATGAACCCTATCAAACATGCCTGGGATATATTGAAAAGGGCTGTTTATGGATGACATGACCCACCAACCACTCTGAGGTATCTATGCCAAATCGCCACTGAGGAGTGAAACAATCTGGACCAACAGTGCCTTGATGAACTTGTGTATAGTATGCCATGTCAAATACAGGCATGTATCAATGCAAGAGGACGTGCTACTGTGTATTAGAGGTACTGGTGTGTACAGCAATCTGGAAGGTCTCGCTGTATGGTGGTACAACATGCAATGTGTGGTTTTCACGAGCAACAAAAAAGGCGGAAATGATGTTTCTGTTGAGCTATATAATGCAATTAGTTTTAAGTTTTGTTTCCTTCAGTGACCAGTGGATCACCATGGTGCAAAAGAAGAGAATTATGTCGAGTAAACAATTTAGTTATAAAGATATTTATACAAAGGTCATAAGGCAAATGAAAAATGAAAATATGCATTGTCACAGTATATTCTATGACATTTACCAGTACCTATTCACTGCAGAGTACACACAAACATTGAAGCATGTGATTTTACAAAAACCAATTAATTTTTATCATGTCACATCAAAGCATAAATAATGATATTTCCAGGTATTTGAAAAGGAAAATTCTATGAAGGTTGAAACTTCTTCACATTTAACACTAAGCTTCCCCAGAAATTTAAGTAAACAGCACTAGTGCATGAAGAAACAACACGATAGTACACATTTCACACCCATGAGGATTCCCTCTTTTATGGGTCTATGGAATGAATAATTAATCTAATCTAATCTAAAAAATGATTAGTCAGTACACATAATTTCCATGAAATAAAAGTTCCTTAGCAATTAATTCATGATTGTACGAGTAACTTTGCCTCATAAATCCTTGAACCAGTAGATGAGAATTTCCTTTCTTCCTTCCTGAACAAAGGAAGCAGCACCAAGCATAGTTAGGCCAGCAATGTGTAGTGTTTTAGTCTAATTTTGAATGTTTTTCTCCCTCCTCTATCTAAGGAAGAAATGAGCTCACATAAGTGATAAAATACTATCTATAAAATGAAGTATAAATGTATCATATGCTTGTATTGTATCATAGTAATATGTCATGTAATTAATTTGTATATGTGATGTGAATGAAGATAAGTTAAAAACTAACAAACAACTGTAGTAACAGAACCCAGTTAATGAAAAATGACATTTTATAACTTAGGAAATTCATGTTTTTAAAATAAGCAATGGATGGAATGTTTTTTTTTCATTCTTTCTTGTATGTAGATGGATGGTTAAGATGTATTGCTCAAAGTATGATGTGCTACAAGTGTTATGTAATATATGTGATTCTGAATAAGAGAAGACTTGACAACTTAAGTATTTTTATGAAGCGAAGTGAAGCCAAGTTGGGAGGATTTTCTTTATTTTTGAGATGCACTGGTGTCCTTGGAGCTCGCTGCCTCCATCTACAATTGAAATGTAAGAGAGGAAGTCCAAATAGCACAATTTTGTACACACAGAACATTTGCTAATAATGTAATTGTACTATACTTCAATTTTTTCCATTTATAATATTTTTTATTATTATAATACAAGGTTCAGTACCTGGGACACATCATTACTTCAGAAGAAGTTAAGCCAGATCCTAGGCTAACTGAGGCAGTGGATAATTTCCCAGTACCAAAAAAATGTTAAAGAGTTACAAGCTTTTCTAAGCCCAGCCAATTACTCTCTTTGATTTGTACAAGATTATGCTACAAATGTATTAAAGAAAGGCACAATGTTTAAATGGACAGAGGAGCGTGAGGCAGCAATGAGAAAAATTAAGAATGTATTCACTAGTTTACCTCTATTAATATACCCAGACTTTGAAAAGCCATTCATCCTTTTGACAGATTACGTGGTTGGGCCTGGTTTAGGCCAGGAAACTAATGGGGAGGAAAGGCCAATAGGTTATGCCTCTAGGAAAATGAATTCTTTAGAAATTGACCACAGAATACTGAGAAAAAGTTGTTAGCTCTCATATTTCACATAAATTACTTTAAATGCTGTTTGTGTGGATGCCAATTTCCTGTGGTTACAGACCATGCCACATCAGTAAAGCTGCTGAGGTTAAAGCGCCCCAGCAGTCATTTGACTAGGTGGGCTTTAATATTATCTGAGTTTGGTATAAACCTGGCCATTTGCACAGAAATGCTGATGCGCTTAGCAGAAAAATTAGAGTTATGCAAATAGATGATGTTCCTATAGAAGAATTGAAAGAAACACAAGAGAGAGATGTAGAATGCCAGTGGTATGCACTACACACTGATTTTGTTACAGAAGACAGTATACTATACTTCAAGATCACTTTGAGTAACAGAGAAGTAATACCCAAGGAATTGCAACAACAAATAATAGCACAATGTCATGACAGGTTACAGGACTGCCATAATTTGTGACAAGTCACAAATACAAGAATAGCCTCAAATTTGTGGTGGAGAGGTCAACAAACCTAAGTCTGGAAGTATACACAAAACTGTCTGCCTTGTGCGCAAAGAATGCCTCCACAAAGGACTAAAATTCCTTTACAAACATTACCAGAAGCATCAAAAACTTTTCAAATTGTAGCTATGGATATCTGTGGCCCTTTTCCACAAAGCACCAAGAATAATAAATGTATATTGTCAATTATTAATCACATTTAAAAGCACTTAATTTTGATACTACTTGTGGATAATATGCTGAAACTGTACCCTGCACATTTTTCAATCACTTGGTATTGCCATTCGAAAGTCTCTACCCAATACTCCTGAATCAAGTCTGAAATTTCATATTACTACTGTTTGGTTCAAAATGGCTCTGAGCACTATGGGACTTAACTTCTGAGGTCATCAGTCCCCTAGAACTTAGAATTACTTAAACCTAACCAACCCAAGGACATCACACACATCCATGTCTGAGGCAGGATTTGAACCTGCGACCGTAGTGGTTGCACGGTTCCAGAATGTAGTGCCTAGAACCGCTCGGCCACCCTGGCCGGCGCTTTTGTTTGGTAAGTCTCATCATCTTTCTTTTTAAATATATTTTTCCCACGTGGAACGTTTCCCTCTATTATATATATATATATATATATATATATATATATATATATATATATATATATATATATATATATATATATAAAAAGAAAGATGATGAGACTTACCCAACAAAAGCGCTGGCAGGTCGATAGACACACAAACATACACACAAAACTCTAGCTTTCACAACCAACGGTTTTCAATCACTTGGTATTGCCATTCGGAAGTCTCTACCCAATACTCCTGAATCAAGTCTGAAATTTCATATTACTACTGTTTGGTTCAAAATGGCTCTGAGCACTATGGGACTTAACTTCTGAGGTCATCAGTCCCCTAGAACTTAGAATTACTTAAACCTAACCAACCCAAGGACATCACACACATCCATGTCTGAGGCAGGATTTGAACCTGCGTTTACACTCGCACACACACACATATCCATGTGCGAGTGTAAACCTGTCCTTTTTTCCCCCTAAGGTAAGTCTTTCCGCTCCCGGGATTGGAATGACTCCTTACCCTCTCCCTTAAAACCCAATCCTTTTGTCTTTCCTTCTCCTTCCCTCTTTCCTGACGAGGCAACCGTTGGTTGCGAAAGCTAGAGTTTTGTGTGTATGTTTGTGTTTGTTTGTGTGTCTATCGACCTGCCAGCGCTTTTGTTGGGTAAGTCTCATCATCTTTCTTTTTAAATATATTTTTCCCACGTGGAATGTTTCCCTCTATTATATATATATATATATTTATATTTATATTTATTTAATTTGTATCTAAAAATTCCTCTATGGAGTAGAAGGAGTTGTCATTCAGAAATTCTTTTAATTTCTTCTTAAATACTTGTTGGTTATCTGTCAGACTTTTGATACTATTTGGTAAGTGACCAAAGACTTTAGTGCCAGTATAATTCACCCCTTTCTGTGCCAAAGTTAGATTTAATCTTGAATAGTGAAGATCATCCTTTCTCCTAGTATTGTAGTTATGCACACTGCTATTACTTTTGAATTGGATTTGGTTATTAATAACAAATTTCATAAGAGAGTATATATACTGAGAAGCTACTGTGAATATCCCTAGGTCCTTAAATAAATGTCTGCAGGATGGTCTTGGGTGGACTCCAGCTATTATTCTGATTACACGCTTTTGTGCAATAAATACTTTATTCCTCAGTGATGAATTACCCCAAAATATGATGCCATATGAAAGCAACGAGTGAAAATAGGCGTAGTAAGCTAATTTACTAAGATGTTTATCACCAAAATTTTCAATGACCCTTATTGCATAAGTAGCTGAACTCAAACGTTTCAGCAGATCATCAATGTGTTTCTTCCAATTTAATCTCTCATCAATGGCCACACCTAAAAATTTGGAATATTCTACCTTAGTTATATGCTTCTGATTAAGGTCTATATTTATTAATGGCATCATACCATTCACTGTACGGAACTGTACGTACTGTGTCTTATCAAAATTCAGTGAGAGTCCGTTTACAAGGAACCACTTAGTAATTTTCTGAAAGACAGTATTGACAATTTCATCAGTTAATTCTTGTTTGTCAGGTGCGATTACTATACTTGTATCATCAGCAAAGAGAACTAACTTTGCCTCTTCATGAATATAGAATGGCAAGTCATTAATATATATTAAGAACAACAAAGGACCCAAGACTGACCCTTGTGGAACCCCATTCTTGATAGTTCCTCAGTTTGGAATGTGCTGATCTTTACATATTATGAGAACTACTTATTTGAACTTTTTGCACTCTTCCAGTTAGGTACGAATTAAACCATTTGTGCACTGTCCCACTCATGCCACAATACTTGAGCTTGTCTAGCAGAATTTCATGATTTACACAATCAAAAGCCTTTGAGAGATCACAAAAAATCCCAATGGGTGGTGTTCGGTTATTCAGATCATTCAAAATGTGATTGGTGAAAGCATATATGGCATTTTCTGTTGAAAAACCTTTCTGGAAACCAAACTGACATTTTGTTAGTACTTCATTGTTATAGATATGTGAAGCTACTCTTGAATACATTACTTTCTCAAAAATTTTGGATAAAGCTGTTAGAAGGGAGATTGGACGGTAATTGTTGACATCAGATCTATCCCCCTTTTTATGCAAAGGTATAACAATAGCATATTTCAGTCTATCAGGGAAAATGCCCTGTTCCAGAGAGCTATTACACAGGTGGCTGAGAATCTTACTTATCTGTTGAGAACAAGCTTTTAGTATTTTGCTGGAAATGCCATCAATTCCATGTGAGTTTTTGCTTTTAAGCAAGTTTATTATTTTCCTAATTTCAGAGGGAGAAGTGAGTGAGATTTCAATTGTATCAAATTGCATAGGTATGGCCTCTTCCATTAACAGCCTAGCATCTTCTAATGAACACCTGGATCCTACTATATGATTATTAAAAATATTTTCAACTTCTGACTTTTTGTTCGTAAAGTTTTCATTTAATTTGATGGTAATACTGTCTTCCTGTGCTCTTGGTTGACCTGTTTCTCTTTTAATAATATTCCAGATTGTTTTAATTTTATTATCAGAGTTGCTGATTTCAGACATGATACACAAACTTCTGGATTTTTTAATAACTTTTCTTAATATAACACAGTAGTTTTTATAATGTTTGATAGTTTCTGGGTCACTACTCTTTCTTGCTGTCAGATACATTTCCCTTTTCTGGTTACAAGATATTTTTATACCCTTAGTAAGCCATGGTTTGTTACAAGGTTTCTTACGAGTATATTTAACTATGTTCTTGGGGAAGCAGTTTTCAAATGCATTTACAAAAATGTCATGAAATAAATTGTATTTTAAATTGTCATCAGGTTCACGGTACACCTCATCCCAGTCTAACTGCTGTAGGCTTTCCCTGAAATTTGCAATTGTTAAATCGTTGAATGAACGTACTACTTTAGAGGACTGTTTAGTATTGCTGAATGGAGCTATGTCATATATTGTAACTAGCTGTGCACCATGATCAGAAAGACCATTCTCAACAGGCTGAGCATTTATCTGGTTAAACTTATCTTGGTCTATAAAGAAGTTATCTATCAGTGAGCTGCTATCCTTTACCACCCGAGTAGGAAAATCAATAACGGGTGTCAAATTGAAAGAACCAAGTAATACTTCAAGGTCATTTTTCCTATTACCCTCTTTCAGAGAATCTACATTGAAGTCCCCACAAATAATAATTTGCTTCCCCCTGTCTGACAGATAGCACAACAAGGAGTCCAAATTTTTCAGAAATAGATGAAAATTTCCTGATGGGGACCTATATACAGTTACAATTATAAATGTGCCTTCATTTAATTTAAGCTCACAGGCACATGCTTCTATATGTTTCTCTACACAAAACTTTTTTGTTTCTATATTTTTTGCACAATGGTAACTTTTGACATATATGGCAACTCCTCCCTTCTCCATATTTTCTCTCATTACATGTGCAGAGAGCTTATATCCACTTACATTTACCTTATCCATATCAGTAACAATGTGATGCTCAGACAGGCATAGTATATCTATTTCATCCTCAGCTTCTAAATCTTCTAAACAAACCAGAAGCTCATCTATTTTATTCTTTAAACTCCCAATATTTTGATGAAATATACTTACATTATTTTTAATTATACTTTTATGAGAACCTTTCCTTATTCTAACATTTGCAGTACTCTCCTGTCTGAGTTTCTCATCGTGCTTAGGCCTAGTTGCTATACCAGTAGTCACATGGTGTTCAGAGAGGCAGATTATGTCAACTGGGTTGGGTGACTTTAATTCATCAATGCAATTACCTAGGACTGAGATACAACTTGGTGGAGATAAAATTTCTGGTGATTGGTGAAAATTTATAATTGACAGCTGTGATTGGTGATCCAATGTGCTAGAATTGTGCTGTTTAATTTCTTTCCTAAACTGAAGATTTGTTTCAATCCTGACCTCTCACAGAACTTGACATCTTTCTGTCTTACCTATCCTAAAAAAGGTGCTGCTCCAACACCTGTAACCACTGGTATTTTACCATTCATGGCAGTGCCTCCCCCCCTTAAATTTCCTGCTATTACCCCAGCCAGTTTCCCCTTCCCTTTCCTGTTGAGATGTTGAGATGTAGGCCGTGCCTGGTATAGTCCCACCTACTGAGAGAATCAACAGGAACCACACCAATATGAGCCCCTGCACCCGACCCAAGCAGCCATTCCAACTCCAAATTAACTCTCCCAACAGAAGAGTTCAAATGAGGCCGGTCATGGCGTCTCAGGACAGATACAAATTCTACATTGGTGTGTCTCGATGCCGACGCAATCTTTACCAGGTCACACTCTATACTGTACCCAGGATCTCTGTCAATGTAGGTGAAGCAAAAAGAATAGCCTGCTGTCTCAAAGCCATTTGGAAATAGGTTAAGCATATTAACTCAAAAGCCATACAAAAACAGTTGGAACATAGCAAGAAAGGCACTATACTCCCTCAGCACTTAGTGTTGCTTTGAAATCCCATGATGAGGAAGGGTGAACCAAGAAGTTCACTCCTCCTTATGAGGAGATAACTTCTCCAGCAAATGCTGCAATACAGTTACCCAATCATACTATCATAGTACATTTTGACCAGTTAAAGCATATCATGGACCAGCTGCACCATCTCAACCAGCCCTGCCTGCCTCTCCTTCTAAAACAGCTACAGCATGCAAAAATGCAAAAATTCCACAATAGCAAAGCCAGGGAAAAAGGAGGACTGCCTGATGCCAGCCTGTACCTGCGATGCCTTAAGGAATAAGCAACCTTTTGCCAAACACTCCCAGGACTAAATACATTCTATAAGTGAGCAAAGACATTGTTTGTATTTGTGTCATGTTATATGTAAGTTATAATTTTGAAAATTAGTAGCCAGAGCAGAGAGAAATAATTCTGTAATTAACCATACGAAATGAGGATAAATGCTAAATGGAAGTCATAGTAACTACTTTTGCAGTCATGGCAAAATCATGACAATCACAGGAAAACATGAAAGTACAACTGATCTTTTGAAACAGTAATCTATGAGTTACACGTACTAATATTTACCAACCAATTGTTCCTAGTGATAGATGATGATTCTTCACATATAAAAGTCTAATTAATTACTAGGTCATTGCATTTCTAAGTTATGTAAGACAAAAGACCTCTGTGAGGTATCTATGAGGTATTTAGTTTACACAAAATTATTGCACTAGAAACAGGCGTAAGATGTTGCAAAAGACCTCTCAAATGTTTACGAATAAGCGTCATTCAAGAATACATACTCGCAAGTTGCATCTGAACATTAAATACATCAGAGACTACAAATTACACTCTGTTAGAGGGTTTATCAGAAAATACTTCTTGTGCTATGTCTTGAACATTTTTGGAGAATAAATGCTGAATTTTATTGAATCAGCCATTCTACGGGAGGACTCAACATTGAACTTACATATTTGACATTGTACTACATTTCTGTCTAACGTTCATTCACAATTAATTGCTACATAACAAAATGCTGAAGCTAACCAAGCATGGAAATCGCTCTGTTATACTGTAATCACACTTACAAGTATTAACAGCAAATAACCTGCCATACACATGAGCTTATGAATACTTCGTTGTATCTTGATATTATGAATGGGCCAAGTGCTACACACTTAAGTGAAACATCTGCACAACATTACTCCAGTATTTTACACTTTTTTGAGTACTTTACATACAATGCAGTTCTACCTGATAGAGTCAACTACAAAAGTTTTCAGTGGGTGATTGATATCACTACAAGCTAGTTTTTAAGGATACTTTTATATGATATAACAAGGCCAAACTCAACACTTTCAACCACTGATTACACATTCATTCAGATTACTTGATACAGAATTGCAATAATATGTAAGAAGTTTTTCATTGCATTAATGCTTTTATTACCCCTGTGCCTACTTATGAAAAACAACTAGAACAAAGAGAAGTCTGTCGAGGTAAGATTACCTCCGCCAGCCTTGAGACAGCAGAACTATGAACATGTCACTACAGACCATCAAACCGTAGCATCACCTACAGGTTAATCATTAAATGTTTTTCACCCCTTCTCCAAAAGGAATATGGACGAAAATATGAGTTGAAAAGTACCATCACCACTATGTGTGATGTCGTGAACAGTACCAGATTGTGCAAGTATGTGTCTCCATGACATCAAAACAGTAAAATGGCTCCAATGTGATGTCACAATGCCTTTAGCTGTAAGCTCTGCCCCTGCTCCACATGTTGGTGAGCCACCTCTGCAAGAGCACATATGTACACCTCAAGTTAACTTACCAAATATCAAGAGATGAATCCTTTTGAATAGGGCATATCATACTTTAACAATGAAGTTTTAAAACAGGGACGTGAAAATCAAACCCACTTGTTGTATGAATAGTTATGCATTCACCTAATGGCTTGAATAAAGCCAATTTCTGACAGCACAGTGCTCACCTCGGTAATTTGGTAGAAGCCTTGCATAGCAAGCAAATATGTGAGTCCCTTTTTGGAGGAAAAATAGGCATATTGGAGAAATCTCACAAATGTGACTGCATTGTGTGATTGAAAACTTGGGATATTATTGCCAATAACCTTGAATAAATGGGATTATCCCATCCCTATTCAGATACTGAGTGCCAGCAGATTTTGTCATCCTATTAGTTGCTGAAGCTGATGTGAATAACAGAGGTTCATGTTTTAGCAAATGTCACTACAACAACAATATACTGCTGTACAGCCAGATATTGCCAGGTAGTTTCCTGTCTAACACAGACTTACAGACTTTAGTCCAAGCAATGATTCCTAATGGAAATGCAAAATCGTTAAATCTTACTTTGCAGCACAATGTTAATAATGCTTATTATTGACAATATGCAGCAGAGTTTCACTTGGTCTAGACAACATTTGTCATTCATTAATAGAGGTACTTGAAATGGGAGAAACTGAACCTCTAAAGCAACACTACATAGCTAGTCTATTAAAATGTCATTTTTAGTTGAATTTTGTTTCCCTTGAATAACTTATGTAAAGGTAATTACATGTGCTTTGCATCCAGAATGAAAAGAAATCTGACTTACCATAGCTCAGTACTGATCTTGCTACTGTGTAAATAAATAACAGACCACTGAATGTATTCTGCTCATATGATACCGTTAGCCACCTGCACTCCAGAAGTGATGCTCAAGCCACAGGAAAGACATCCGACCTGCTGAGTCTCACATAGCAGTGCTGTTAAGGGCTGAGCAGCAGACCTGCCACACTGAGTGTAGCCTTGCTGCAGTCCTCAACAGTGAACATACCACACTTAAAAATTTTTGAATAAAAATGACATTTAGTCTCTCTACATTTTCAAACTGTGGCAACATCATTGTACTTTACTATCTAGAAACATGTGAACAACACATTTGATACAGACAACCAATTTCATTTGAATTAATTTTATTTCATCTCTCAGATGCTACACACAATGTTCTGAAATGAACACCTTATGCCATAAGCAATTTATTTATGATATACTGCACCAACAAGCAACGTGTACACGCCAGGGTAAGTCCATTGCTAGAGAATCTGCAGCTGCTGTCTACAAGAATCTACAATTTACTTCAATAACCAATTGGATGCTGGAGGTAAGTCAAAAACCACTGCAAACACCATTGAGGAGTTAGCAATCAAGGATAACTTGGCAGCAAAGACTACATTATGACAAACATAGGCACAAGGAATAAAAACACATACAGATACCAAATCTTGATTAATATACCACACAATTATCAGTGTATTTGAGAGAGCAGGAATGTGTTAGAAAATTGTTAGAGGGATCATGCCTTGCTTTTACACCATTAGAATAATATTGAAGTATACAAACTTAATAGACGGTGAGAGAAGCTGTTAGACATACACTGCTCAGTACTTTCATGTAAGTTATGCTGATCAAGAGTCAGAAATGAGTAATACTGAACATAATGACTAAACCATTACCTCATCTGCTCCTGCTCTGTTGCTATTTACATGTGTTATTTAAGGATAGATATATTTTGCTAATTTAAGGGTTGGAGCTCCACCTTGTGTTGTATTTCATGGAATCTGCTCATTTATTTTGCTTGACAGTCTACCCTTTCTCTCTGAGCTTTATCATCATTTGAAGATGTGTCTTAATTTTATGATGTCAATATATGTGAATATCTCAGTTCACTTAGATACTGCTTAACATGAGCCTTTGGGAATTAACAAATTTAGTTAGTCCATGGGAAAGCAAGTTGGTTTATTTGTTAGTGACATCTAAGGGAAACATCCTAGCTTTGAGGACATATATCTCTTCCTGCAGTTAATATTGTAATGCGTTACTTCACATAAATAGTCTTATACCTATTTATTCCACAAACTGCAGATGCGCGACCTGAGCCACAATATGTGCATTCATACACACTTAATTTGTATTTGCTTATGGTAATAATCTTTATCTTATTGATTATTCCCATAAGAACTGGCAGTAGTTATCTATGTAACAGACCTCTAGAACTTTTTTTCATCTTGCCAACACTAAAAGTTCTAGCTCACACCTAAACTAAGACACACTAAATATCACACACAAGTAGCATCGCTACTGAGCCTATAAGCAAACGGGAACTTTGCACTGCAAGATATGCACTGGATAGTTTCCACATTAGACTGAGTAAATTTGGAATAACCTTGACAACATGGCTTCTTCACACTACTGATGGGACAAGGTACATGTGTGTCCATTCTGCTGGGATTGACCAGTGGATATCCATGGCTGCACTTTTGCTGCAATTAATTTTTTGACCCTCCTGCTCTTATCACTCAGGACTAAGGCCCCTGACATTACAATGCTATCACATTCTTTCCCAGCCATTTAATATCAAGGTATTGCTCCTTCCTTGTTGCAGTACCCCTATTATTTTACACAGATATAATTGTGTGGCACCAGCTACCATTCCAATGGGCAGTCAGACACATTAACTCCACTTAAAGGGAGAGAAACAGGGTAGCTCATGCCTATCAGTAGCAAACAACATCAGGTTATAGAAGCCAGTGAATGCCCCCTTCTCCAACATTATGTTGAAGACACCAGTGGCTAGGTGTGCACTGGATGGCACTTCCAGTGCAAACACACATTTCTGTTTTGATGATGTCCCAAACATCTTTGTTCCTTCACTACTCTTTTTTTTTGACAAGCGTCAATTTCTGATAAGCTATTGTTACTTTATTAACTTCAGTCACAAAACATTGAAGCATATGTTAGTTACCAAAGAGCTTCAGTTTTATATTCAGATATAGTGGATCAATAAATAATAAGCAACTAAAGTTCCATTGTAACGTACTGTTTATGCATATAGCTCAGTGTGATTGCCAGCCACGTGTCACAAGCACACTTCTTAGAATACAAAATATTGCCTTGATCCTTAGCAGATCAAGATACTTATTTGTTTTGTTTTCGTGTCAAGAGTGCACTAGATAGAAGACTTCATCAGGAGTAACCTGTACACTAAAATCTGTTTGTTTAGCCATCGCCTTTTCCCCCATAGCCATTCTCTTGATTCCATCCAACAGCTCACATACACTTTTGTTGTCTTCGTTTAATGATGAACTGGCAACATAAACTAATGTGCACACAAATGTGGCCTGTGGTAGAACACGGATGGTCTCAGTTCTGCCCGTACACTATGTTCTATGGGGTGCAATGTAGACTAGCCTCCCCGTGGTGCACCCTGGGCAATGTGATTTTTTATCATGGCTAAATAATCTACAAATCTGGCTGCTGGACCTGTGAGGATTTCCCAGCTTTACAGAATCAGCACAGACATGAACGTGAATACCCGAAACAATGGTTCCTCTCAGAACCCGTTGACCAAAGACATTGGAGATGTCCTTAAAATCCTAGAACTCAATGTAGAAGGAATGAGTAGAGCTAAATCTGACTACCTAATTAAAGTCCTGGACAACCATTCAGTGGATGCTGTCTTGCTCCAGGAAAAACATTGCGCCGACGAAAAGCAGTTGAAAAATAGATGCAAACTTCCACGCTATTCCCTTGCTGCAGCAACTTACCACGCTAACTATGGCACTGCCACCTACTTTAAAAACAACACTGACCAGGTCCACGATATAAAAACACACACGGACCCAAGCGCCTACGTCATAAGAACAAAAATTGCTGATATTGAAGTCATCAACCTCTACAAACCCCCAACTCAGTCATGGAATGACTGCTATTTCCAACATACAACATCCTACAGTGATAATGGGCGATTTCAACAGCCACAGTACCCAGTGGGGATATAACAACACCAATGAGGATGGGGAGGGAGTAATGCAATAGGCGGACATAGAAGACGTCTTCTTGATCCATGATCTAAAGGATAAAGGGACTTTCCACTCGGCTAGATGGAAAAGAGACTACAACCCCGATCTGTACTTTGTTTCCAGAGACTTCAAAAAGCTACCATTACGCTGCAATAAGCAGATCTTGCCTGATTTTCCTCGTAGCCAGCACAGGCCCGTCCTGCTACATGTCGGTATACAGATTCCAATAGTGAGATCTACACCTAAACCTCGATGGAATTTTGGCAAAGCCAACTGGGAAGCCTTTACCGCCAAAATGGACCACAACATCCAATGGATCCCACCCACATCGAAGAACTACAACCGCTTTGTGGGATTACTCCTAGCCACTGCCAAAAAACACATTCCCAGAGGCTACAGGAAAACCTATATTCCCGGCAGGAGCCAGGAATGCACAGCCTTATATAATGCATATTCGCAAAACAATGATCTTGAAATTGCGGACGAGCTTCTCCAATGCCTGGACTCAGCAAGACGAGAAAAGTGGCACACTCTCATGAAAAATATGGATTTCAAGCACTCCAGCAAGAAAGCCTGGTGCCTTCTTAAAAACCTAGGTGAAAGCTCCATTAAAACCTGTATGGGTGACAACATACACCCCAAAGAGGTAGCAAACAGAATAATTAACCTTACGAGAAAAACACCACGCAGCAACAAGGATAAGACTATGAAAGTAAAGAAAGAACTGAGAACCAAGCCCCGACAATCCACACCCGACAACAATTTCTCAAAAACCTTTACCATCCTAGAGATCACAGAAGCACTGAAAGAAATGAAAATGGGTAAAGCGGCTGGTTTAGATGAGGTCTACCCTGAGTTCTTACGGCACCTAGGACCTCGAGCTTTACTGTGGCTAACTCAGTTTTACAATGACATCCAATGATCGGAAACACTACCACCACTATTTAAACAAACCAAGATCGTCGCCATTCTTAAGCCTGGCAAAGATGGAAAGCTCCCAGAGGACTATAGACCTATAGCTCTTCTAAGTGTATGCTACAAACTATTGGAGAGACTTATTCTCAACAGAATAAAACCCATTGCTGAGAATTTCATTCTTATTGAACAAGCCAGATTTAGACCCGGTCGGAGCTGCTGTGATCAAGTATTATCTCTTACCACACATATTGAGAGTGGATTTCAAAGGAAGAAAAAGACAGTCGCCGTGTTCATAGATCTATCGTCAGCATATGACACAGTGTGGAGGGAGGCAATGATTCTTAAACTCCAACGCATTATTCCTTGCAAGAAAACGGCTACCCTAATCAACAATATGCTTTCAAATAGATTTTTTGAAGTACACCTAGATGGAGAGATAAGCAAGAAATATAGGTTAAATGATGGCCTGCCCCAAGGATCCGTGCTAGCTCCATTACTTTTTAATATATATACATCAGACCTACCAGAGACATCTTCTAAGAAGTTTATCTATGCAGACGATATTGCTCTCACATATCAACATCAAGACTTCCACAATTCTGAAAGAATCATTGAGGAAGACCTTATCAAAATGGATGAATATTTCGAAACATGGAGGCTCAGACCTAATACTTCTAAAACCCAAGTCTCCTGTTTCCACCTCAACAACAGACAGGCAAACTATGCATCCCATGTAGAAATCAGAGGCCAGCTGCTTAATTACAATCCCCTCCCAAAGTATCAGGGGATTACATTGGACCGATCTCAGACGTACAAGGAGCACTTATACAAATGCGCAGCAAAAATCAAAACCAGAAATAGTGTGTAACGTTGTTGCTTTATTTTGTGGTGTAAGCGGAACTGATAGACAATTAAAGCGGGTTTAAAGCTGTGAGCTGTCTGGGGAAGTTAACCTTGCATTACTGCGCAACTGTTTCACCAGGTATCCAGTCTAGCTTACCAAATTCCCAACCAGACTAACATTAATTATAATCTTTTAATAGTCATACGACAACCGGTGATATATATATAAAAAAGAGAATTTAAATAAAAAGAAATAAATCAGTTTATATTTGGAAATTTATTTTAACATTGATCATTGAAATTTCAGCGTATTAAATATGATTCATAACTAACCTGGTGCCTTATTTAGGATTGTGGAAAATGTGAGTTTGTAATCTTACGGAACACATCAAATATGGAGCCAAGATTGGGAGACTGCATACAACATTGCATTCATAAAATAACACACGAAGAACGTTGAAACATATGCAAGAGGAAATTAACCACAACCAACCGATTCAATTTTCACCCAAAGAAGTTACGTTCGTAGCACAATCCTGTCCGTCATGTAATTACCACACACTGGTATACTAAATTCATACTAACTCTCTGTGAAATCTTCCCAAAAAGAATAGCTGAGGGCTACTTTGATGATTACACCACATGCTTCACGTGGTCAATTTGGTTTACACAAAGCGTGTAACTCCACAATAAACCTAAAAACAAAGATGATGTGACTTACCAAATGAAAGTGCTGGCAGGTCGACAGACACACAAACGAACACAAACATACACACAAAATTCAAGCTTTCGCAACAAACTGTTGCCTCATCAGGAAAGAGGGAAGGAGAGGGAAAGACGAAAGGATGTGGGTTTTAAGGGAGAGGGTAAGGAGTCATTCCAGTCCTGGGAGCGGAAAGAGTTACCTTAGGGGGAAAAAAGGACGGGTATACACTCGCACACACACACATATCCATCCACACATATACAGACACAAGCAGACATATTTAAAGACAAAGAGTTTGGGCAGAGATTTCAGTCGAGGCAGAAGTGCAGAGGCAAAGATGTTGTTGAATGACAGGTGAGGTATGAGTGGCGGCAACTTGAAATTAGCGGAGATTGAGGCCTGGTGGATAACGGGAAGAGAGGATATATTGAAGAGCAAGTTCCCATCTCCGGAGTTCGGATAGGTTGGTGTTAGTAGAAAGTATCCAGATAACCCAGACGGTGTAACACTGCGCCAAGATGTGCTGGTCGTGCACCAAGGCATGTTTAGCCACAGGGTGATCCTCATTACCAACAAACACTGTCTGCCTGTGTCCATTCATGCGAATGGACAGTTTGCTGCTGGTCATTCCCACATAGAATGCATCACAGTGTAGGCAGGTCAGTTGGTAGATCACATGGGTGCTTTCACACGTGGCTCTGCCTTTGTTTGTGTACACCTTCCGGGTTACAGGACTGGAGTAGGTGGTGGTGGGAGGGTGCATGGAACAGGTTTTACACCGGGGGCGGTTACAAGGGTAGGAGAAAGAGGGTAGGAAAGGTGGTTTGGGGATTTCATAGGGATGAACTAAGAGGTTACGAAGGTTAGGTGGACGGCGGAAAGACACTCTTGGTGGAGTGGGGAGGATTTCATGAAGGATGGATCTCATTTCAGGGCAGGATTTGAGGAAGTCGTATCCCTGCTGGAGAGCCACATTCAGAATCTGATCCAGTCCCGGAAAGTATCCTGTCACAAGTGGGGCACTTTTGTGGTTCTTCTGTGTGAGGTTCTGGGTTTGAGAGGATGAGGAAGTGGCTCTGCTTATTTGCTTCTGTACCAGGTCGGGAGGGTAGTTGCGGGATGTGAAAGCTGTTGTCAGGTTGTTGGTGTAATGCTTCAGGGATTCCGGACTGGAGCAGATTCGTTTGCCACGAAGACCTAGGCTGTAGGGAAGGGACCGTTTGATGTGGAATGGGTGGCAGCTGTCGTAATGGAGGTACTGTTGCTTGTTGGTGGGTTTGATGTGGACGGACGTGTGAAGCTGGCCATTGGACAGGTGAAGGTCAACATCAAGGGAAGAAGCATGGGATTTGGAGTAGGACCAGGTGAATCTGATGGAACCAAAGGAGTTGAGGTTGGAGAGGAAATTCTGGAGTTCTTCTTCACTGTGAGTCCAGATCATGAAGATGTCATCAATAAATCTGTACCAAACTTTGGGTTGGCAGGCCTGGGTAACCAAGAAGGCTTCCTCTAAGCGACCCATGAATAGGTTGGTGTATGAGGGGGCCATCCTGCTACCCATGGCTGTTCCCTTTAATGCCAGCACTTTCATTTGGTAAGTCACATCATCTTTGTTTTCAGGTATATTTTTCCTACATGGAATGTTTCCTTCTATTATAACCATATCATTAATTTGAACCCAACAATTACGTTTGTTATTGTTGCCTTTGCATTTTGAAATCTTTCCTGTCGTCTTATTTCTCTTTTTCTCTTTATTTTCTCTTTCTGTTTTTACCAGTAGTTTCACTTTGTATTCACCTTCCCCTTTTACCGTAATCTACTATACAATTTTATCTCGCATATATACAATTAAAGGGAACAGCCATGGGTACCAGGATGGCCCCCTCATACACCAACCTATTCATGGGTCGCTTAGAGGAAGCCTTCTTGGTTACCCAGGCCTGCCAACCCAAAGTTTGGTACAGATTTATTGATGACATCTTCATGATCTGAACTCACAGTGAAGAAGAACTCCAGAATTTCCTCTCCAACCTCAACTCCTTTGGTTCCATCAGATTCACCTGGTCCTACTCCAAATCCCATGTTTCTTTCCTTGATGTTGACCTTCACCTGTCCAATTGCCAGCTTCACACGTCCGTCCACATCAAACCCACCAACAAGCAACAGTACCTCCATTACGACAGCTGCCACCCATTCCACATCAAACGGTCCCTTCCCTACAGCCTAGGTCTTCGTGGCAAAAGAATCTGCTCCAGTCCGGAATCCCTGATGCATTACACCAACAACCTGACAACAGCTTTCGCATCCCGCAACTACCCTCCCGACCTGGTACAGAAGCAAATAACCAGAGCCACTTCCTCATCCTCTCAAACCCAGAACCTCACACAGAAGAACCACAAAAGTGCCCCACTTGTGACAGGATACTTTCCGGGACTGGATCAGATTCTGAATGTGGCTCTCCAGCAGGGATACGACTTCCTCAAATCCTGCCCTGAAATGAGATCCATCCTTCATGAAATCCTCCCCACTCCACCAAGAGTGTCTTTCCGCCGTCCACCTAACCTTCGTAACCTCTTAGTTCATCCCTATGAAATCCCCAAACCACCTTTCCTACCCTCTTTCTCCTACCCTTGTAACCGCCCCCGGTGTAAAACCTGTTCCATGCACCCTCCCACCACCACCTACTCCAGTCCTGTAACCCGGAAGGTGTACACAAACAAAGGCAGAGCCACGTGTGAAAGCACCCACATGATCTACCAACTGACCTGCCTACACTGTGATGCATTCTATCTGGGAATGACCAGCAACAAACTGTCCATTCGCATGAATGGACACAGGCAGACAGTGTTTGTTGGTAATGATGATCACCCTGTGGCTAAACATGCCTTGGTGCACGACCAGCACATCTTGGCGCAGTGTTACACCGTCTGGGTTATCTGGATACTTTCTACTAACACCAACCTATCCGAACTCCGGAGATGGGAACTTGCCCTTCAATATATCCTCTCTTCCCGTTATCCACCAGGCCTCAATCTCCGCTAATTTCAAGTTGCTGCCACTCATACCTCACCTGTCATTCAACAACATCTTTGCCTCTGCACTTCTGCCTCGACTGAAATCTCTGCCCAAACTCTTTGTTTTTAAATATGTCTGCTTGTGTCTGTATATGTGTGGATGGATATGTGTGTGTGTGCGCGAGTGTATACCCGTCCTTTTTTCCCCCTAAGGTAAGTCTTTCCGCTCCCGGGACTGGAATGACTCCTTACCCTCTCCCTTAAAACCCACATCCTTTCGTCTTTCCCTCTCCTTCTCTCTTCCCTGATGAGGCAACAGTTTGTTGCGAAAGCTTGAATTTTGTGTGTATGTTTGTGTTCGTTTGTGTGTCTGTCGACCTGCCAGCACTTTCATTTGGTAAGTCACATCATCTTTGTTTTTAGGTATATTTTTCCTATGTGGAATGTTTCCTTCTATTATAACTCCACAATAATTTTGATAATTAAAATAAATTAGATCGAAAAGCAATTTACAAAAGAAAATCCTCGAACTGGTTACTATCGCCTTGCTATTAACCTGATGGGTCAAACAATTGTATAATCATGTGGTACTGGTCTCACAAAGTACACCCCACATGGGTTGAACATAAAGAAAAGTTGCTATATTGAAAAATATTGTCAAGACGAGATGTTATAATCTCACGAACATTCGCATTGAAGATTGATGATGCTAGTTAGAGTTACTGATCAATACGTGGTTCCACTTTACTCATAAAGTACTGACAAAGCAACTACCGGAATATATTCTGAACTTCACACGCGAATTACATTGCGTTGCAATTTAAGATAACATTAGATATTTTAGAGCTAAACCTGAAATAAAGGTGATTAAATTTTCAGTTAGGCTGAACTTAAGAAATCCATTGTCCTATGGACTTAGCAGACACGCGCTGAGCCAGAGATCATACCACTTCAGACGCTCGCCACAGGGTGGCTCACAAATACAAACGGAAGAGGCCAGAGGGGCAGCTTCCTATACCAACATGACAAGGGACGGACAGGACCGTACTACTGGATAGAAACCTCTTTGCTTTTAGAAAGCATAGCTACCTGTTCTGACGTTGGTCCTACTGTTCTCTAGCAGACAGGCTTGTCTGCTACCCTCAAGCATGCAACTAGAAATACATTTGCTCATTCATCCTCTCACACAGAAGGGAATGGGGATGACAGTATCTTATCATATACAGTATATAAAAGAAAGCGGATGCAGGTTCTGTATGAGACTGTGTGACACGAATTACATATAAACTGTGTTTTAATGTGTAGTAGTGTGACAGATCGTTCTTGTTTATGTGTAAAAGTAACACGTTCCACTACTCAGTCTCCTCCCAGACAGTCAGAAACACCACAGTAAATTTAGAAGAGGAATTTATGCCGTAAGTGACAACATATTTTAGAAATTAACATGAAAGGAATCCAACAGAGACCTTTCATAACCCCAACGCTCCGGGAAAAGACTGTGCAGGGAATTTTCTGGCCATGCTAGGACATTCCCAAGCAGGCTTCTCACACCCAACTTAAACCAAAAATGTAAAGAAAAGACAAAAGGTCACCAGGTAATTGCTAAAATACAATAATTTCAACACATCTTTAGCATCTACCAATTTTAAAGGAAAAAAAAAAAAAAAAACAATTTGTGACACCCGATAGTGTAGACCTAATTCGGTCAGCAAGTAAAAACAATGGTTCCTGTGTCATTAATATGAAAACAATTTCTGGTTGTTACCCTTATGGAGTTCACCAGTATTTGCTCATTGCAAGAGCCAACTGATAACAGGAAAATTTATGACTGTTTATTAACAAGTAAAATTTATGAAAATAGCAAAGGTGCCACAGCAATTAAAAAAAACATCAAAATAACATCAGTATTATAAAGCAGAACATTGCAATGCACAATCCACAAAAGCAAAAAAGTGATAGGGAAAAAAAAACATGTTTTACAAAGTGGTTATCACAAAAAAATTCTATATCTTATAAAACTAATAATTTGTAGAATTAAAATAACTTTGTGGCACTAATTTAATCACTCTACTATATTTCAGTTAGTTAGCAAACATGACCACTTTGTCATTATACTGAAACTACAATTAATTATGTGATTATTACCCTTAAGGGGTTCCTCACAATAAATATGCCCCATGCAAAGGCTAATCGATCACAGTCCAATGAGAATGAATAGCTGTCTGACTGATAAACGAAGCAATGCCACAGGAATGAATTTACGAAACAAAATATCACAAATCTAATACATCACACAAGAACAAACATTGATCAATAAAACAGCTCTGAAAGTACAATAGTCAATATCTAACAAAAAACACCAATAAATAAAACACCTGCAAAATACAAGAGTCAAAGTCTAAAAAAAAAAAAAAAACAATAAATAGAACACCTGCAAAATACAAGAGTCAGTCTAATAAACACCAATAAATCGAACCCCTGCAAAACACACGAGTCAAAGTTTCTGTGACAGAAACACACGTATATGCATTGAACTAAGAACCGTATAATCACTGTTTACTGACACACTCAGTAGTTCCACTGTTCCGAGGCACAATATAAGGGGAAGGGGGAGGGAGGGGGGGGGGGGGGGTTCGTCGCCGCAGCTGTCTGTAGGGATTTTTGTCCATCTGTTGCGTGCAATCCCACCGTCTATGCCCTCTCATGAAGTTTCTCTTGGTGGCCCGTGTCACGTACATTTCGATTTGGTTCCATGTTTGTGTTGTCAAATTCGTGCGGTATCCTTGTTTGACATGTCAGGTTGATATTCCTGGGCAAGGATGACACTTAATGGCTCTTCTTTGTGCCACCCTTAGCTACCAGAGAACATCGGACTATGATTTACTGTCGCTTGACAGTGGGCATCCGCCAGGAAATGTTGATAGGCGTCGTTGAAGTCTGCCAGTTTCTCTGGACAGTATGTGTCAAAAGGCTCCACGCCCCTTGTGTTGTTACATTCTTGAGTTATCCTCAATTGGCTCGCCGGTTTGATATTCCTGGGCAAGGATGACACTTAATGGCTCTTCTTTGTGCCACCCTTAGCGACCAGAGAACATCAAACCATGATTTACCGTCACTTGATAGTAGGCATCCGTCAGGAAATGTCGATAGGCATCGTTGACATCTGCAAGTTTCTCTGGACAGTACCTGTCAAAAGGCTCCACACCCCTTTATCCCCTGTCTTTTGTCATTTCATCACGGCTGTCTCATCACGGTCGCGTGCGTGTGGTGCGTTGCCAGCAGATGGATTTCTGCGCGCTGGACCGCTCGGCCATCTCAGGTCATTGCCTCAACGGAGGGTCACACTGATGTGGCCGGCCATTAGCTCCAGGTGCAATGGAAAGTGTTTGCCGCGTACCCTTCTTTTGTTGCCGACCTCGCTCCTGAAGTGGCCCGGTTGACAGTGTGTCGTGCTGGGAAACCCGCCAGTTTACAACTAGCCCTCCTCCTTGCTGCTCCCGCTGTCACATAAGAGTTTAGCCAGTTCGCTTTCACGTTCCCAACTGCATTCACAGACATTGTACATCACAGTTATGTGATTACAAAATGTCATACATAATACCACTTAGTATTGTCTTTCACAATTTTTAAGAACAAAAGTGAGACTTAATTTCTTTTTTAAATAAAAAAAGTTAGATGAATCGACAATATAAAAATAAAAGTTAAATGACTTGACAATATAAAAAATAAAAGTGAAATGAGTTGACAGTATAAAAATAAAAATTAAATGAACTGACAACATAATATTTAAATCCACATCACTAATGTGGTTCACTTACATTTTAATAAATCAAATGCTACTTATTAATTCACTAAAATGAATAGGATTATGCCTTGTGCAAGTATAGGTCAGGACAGCATAGGGTTCACATGTTATTTACACACACCTGCACACCTGTTGTCTATTCTACAAACTAACTACCCATAAACATGCATTACTCAAAATTCTTCTTCTATCCACTACTAGTTAATCCAACAAGCTACTTCAATGCTACTTCAACAAAGTGTTTACACCACTACAACATTGTTCTAATTCGTCCTCTTCCTGATGCTCGCCGCATATGTCTTGTCACATGATAAATATGGAGAAACTTTCCTTAAACACACACAGTAAAAAGAACAATGGTTATTTACATGTCAAAACATTTATACCAGTTGACACACCTGATAAGAGACTCGCAATTATACATTTATCATACTCATATGTTTATACACAAAACAGTAAGACAATTTCATCTAAATTTACGTTATCACAAGAATTAATCACACAGATGACTCTGAGAAGGGTAATTTTTTTTTTTTTTTTATCCTACAGGTTATATTACATTTTCTTACCAATTTTGCTCCAATTTCGTTTCTTTTTTAAGTTACCTTTTGCTTCTAAATCAGTTATTTTGCCTGTGGTGGTTATTCTGGATTCATTTCTCATGAATGGCAAAATTGTGATCTCCTCTATTCTGTAAAACAGTTTCATCTTAACATATAGAACTTACAACAGACACACAATATCCGAATCCTCCTGTAGTTTAAATGACAAATGTTTTGCTTCATCCTTATTACCTTAAACCAAGCTTTCCTACGGTCCCATAATCAAAATTATTTAATCTTCCTCTACCTTCAAG
This sequence comes from Schistocerca cancellata, assembly GCF_023864275.1. Lineage (NCBI taxonomy): Eukaryota > Metazoa > Arthropoda > Insecta > Orthoptera > Acrididae > Schistocerca > Schistocerca cancellata. The sequence continues at coordinate 348,786,122 of NC_064631.1, read as the reverse complement.
AGGGAAATTTCCTCAGTACAAATCATATAGGCTGCAGTGCATCCCGCACCAGCGAAAACAGTAAGCTTAATGCTCACAGCATCAGCAAAACACATAAACGTCGCTTTTCTAGGACAAGTATTAACGCAGAATAATTTTTCAGGCTTTGGCTCAACATCAATCAAGACTACAGAAAGGACCCATATTTCTGTTCCATTCTCCATTTGCTGAAAAACTGCTCGTATTTGACTACCACAATAATATTTCAGGGCCACGTAAATTACACAAACCACAATTCATCTTTCACCTTGAAGGGAATGAATATACTGACGAAATCCACAGACAGCACTTTACATACTCAGCTATAAAGAACAAAAAAAGACATATCATCAATATTAACATATTAGCGTATATTGGGAAGCCATTTGTTAAACAATCGTATTATCGCATCCTGTTTTCAAGATTCCAAACTTACTCATTCCTTTCTCAGAGTTCTCCTATCTTAAAATATTCTTACAGCACACATACTATAGTAAGAGATCCTCATTTATACTGACAGATATAGAATAGTAATAGATAGATAGTAGCACTGAAAGCAGAAAATCAGAAACACGGCTACTAACAACTGGGGACCTGGGTTTGCCAGACCCATAATACCCACAGATTGGATATTCCCCTGAGTTTTGCATTAATTCAACACAGATCTTACTTCCCTCAGGAGCGACTCGTTTCAATTTACACAAAAAAAAACATAAACAGCATTTCACTCGTTCACAAAGAAACCTTTTATCTTCACATTTGAACCAAACTAAATCCTAATTGCACAAGGAAAGAAAAAAAAAATTTAAAAACATCACTTCAATCAATCACATAGAACCATCTTTATCATTATTTTTACCAACATATTATTCAAAATGCATACGTCACAAATTTGAACTAATCAATTCTTTCTCCTCACCGTCCTCTCTACTTCTCACTGTCCTTTCTACTCATTTGCCATGTCGCTCATTTGTTCTGATTGGGCGCCTTCTGCGCTGATCATTTGTCATTGCCGGTTTTGTTCATTTCCATTTGCTGGATTATGTCTAGGGCTAGCTGGCTAAATTTCAACATCAGGCGGTGCTCTGCCTACTGTCCTATTCCCACCGTATTCATTGTAGTATCGATTCTGGTTGCCGTACCTGTAGCATTCACGATCTTGTCCACGTCCTCGATCATTTCCGTTGTTCCACCTGTGTTCACGACTGTTACAACAGTTTCTATACGGCCAGTCCCGATTACTGTTCCGTTCGCGTCGTGACAACCAGTCACGCCGTTGATTAGTACTACAGCCACGACTGTGGCCACACTGCTGTGCCCCATAATAACTCTGTGCCTGATAAGGCGGGCATTCTCCTGTATTATATTCCAACTCTTGCAGAAGTGTCTTAAACGTTTCCATGTCCTCTTTGCATCGTCCTGCAAGAATGACGTGGCGCAAGTACATCGGCAATTTGGTGATGCATATCCTAATTAGTTCCGCAGGCCTGTATGGGTCGTATAAAAATTGATTTGCCTGCAGCATGTGGTCGAACAGGCATGCTGGGCTGCCGAAACCAGACTGATTCAAATTTGGCAGCATAATTATGCCATGTTTGACCCTATTTTGTGCCGCTTCCGACCAATAGGCGGACAGAAAGGCTTGTCGAAACTCCCTAGTGGAGTTGCAGTGACGCGCTGCCGACCTCATGCGAATCGCCGGTTCGCCTTCCAAATAGCCACACATATATTCTATCTTATGTGAACTTGCCCAGTCGGGGGGAAGACAAAACTCAAATTGCTCGAGCCATGCTCTTGGATGTATTCCTTTTTGCGAATTTCGAAATATCTCAAACTTTCTCACCGTAAGGAAATGTTTGAAATCAAATCCCCACATTTCCTCCCGGTGAGGCCCTTGAATGTTTCTATTTTTCTCATGTCTGCCCCTCAAAATACATTCTTCCCTGTCATCAAAATCTCCCTCGTGGCCGGAGTCCCTCTCTGCACTGTCCGTACGGCTATTTTTAGTGCTATTGGCGAGTTCGGAATCACACGCCATGCGGTTTTCCAGATGCACCACCCGTTCTTGTAATTTGCCTGTTACAGCTTTGTGCCACCTGTTCACTTCGAACTGTCCCTTCTGAAATCTAAGAAGTTAACGCACTTCTTCGGTCTCTGCGACCGCTACCGGTGTAGTATTGTTCTTGCTTTCCGTCACCTTCATCATGCCTACAATGCCCACTAATGCCGCAATCTTATCATGTATTTGTCTGTTGTCCTCTGCCCCAGTCTGCTTCAATTGTTCTACTTACTGTTCGAGTGCGTGAATTGCTTGACTGTTGTCCGCTACTGTGTTGCTAATGGACGCTGGACAATGCGTTTCCGCCTCCTGGACCCTCGAGAGTACCTCCTGGTGTTCTCTTTGGCATTCTTCTCTCAGCACTTGGAAATTCCTAAGTAGCTGTTCTTCGCTCTCTTTCGATTCCGCATCGCGACTCCGCTTGCCCTGTTCTAAGGCTTGCAGACGATCATCGATTTGTTCAAATGTACGGCCTAATTCTTTCATAATATCACTTTTTATTTCACTTACCAGATTGTTTATTCTTTGTGAGATATCATCGGACACTCTCTGCATCGACTTGTCAACTTTATTTGTCTGCTGGACTAGTTTTTCGTCTGTTTGTTTTCCTAGCTCTCAGATCGATTTTTCTGATTTCTGCGTCATTTGTTCGCCTAGCTCATGGATCGATTTTTTGGATGATTCTTTTTGTTCTCGGAACGATTTTTCTGATTTCTGTGTCATTTGTTCGCCTAGCTCGCGAATCGATTTTTCAGATTTCTGTGCCATTTGTTCGCCTAGCTCTCGGATCGATTTTTCAGATTTCTGCGTCCTTTGTTCGCCTAGCTCTCGGATCGATTTTTCAGATTTCTCTGCATTTTCTTTATTTTGTTGCAATAAGGCTTTCATGAGTTCTGCCAAATCAATTTGGTTAGTTGGAGGCAAACTAATTTCTGGCTCTGGTGTGAGCCCGTTCATCCTGTTTTGCATTTCCTCTGAAGTATTCCCCATTGCATTTTTGGAACCATCCAGTGTGTTAATATTCAAAATCAAATTATCCCCATGGTCCATGTTGCTTAAGTTGTTGGACCGCCTACTTTTAGCTTGGTTACGAGTCTGCATTAGTTCAATTTATGCCCGGTACGCAACACACTAATCAGAATAAATGTATCCCGCAAAAATTACGACAGTCATATGAAAGGTACCCAACTTAGTACACACTTTTTCACACGCACATCAAATTTATATCTTTGATCGAAGTCAGTGCAATTTACAAGCGAGAAAAAAAAACGCATACATATAAAACACACAAATATAGAAAACAAAACAAGACAAACAACACAATGCCGCTCAACAACGCCGTGAATCTTTTGAAAGTCTGAGTCTGCTCAGAAACAACCCAGAAGTTGTTTGAGCGCTGCAGGGAAAAAAAATAAGATTATACAACTCTCGCAATCTAACATTTCAGAGATTCCAGAGTCTAGCGGAATCACAGAACAGGGTCGCCATGTATAATGTTGTTGCTTTATTTTGCTATGAAAGCAGTGCTGATAGACAATAAAAGCGGGTTTAAAGCTGTGAGCTGTCTGGCGAAGTTAACCTTGCATTACTGCGCAACTGTTTCACCAGGTATCCAGTCTAGCTTACCAAATTCCCAACCAGACTAACATTAATTATAATCTTTTAATAGTCATACGACAACCGGTGATATATATATATAAAAGAGAATTTAAATAAAAAGAAATAAATCAGTTTATATTTGGAAATTTATTTTAACATTGATCATTGAAATTTCAGCATATTAAATATGATTCATAACTAAACTGGTGCCTTATTTAGGATTGTGGAAAATGTGAGTTTGTAATCTTACGGAACACATCAAATATGGAGCCAAGATTGGGAGACTGCATACAACATTGCATTCATAAAATAACACACGAAGAACGTTGAAACATATGCAAGAGGAAATTAACCACAACCAACCGATTCAATTTTCACCCAAAGAAGTTACGTTCGTAGCACAATCCTGTCCGTCATGTAATTACCACACACTGGTATACTAAATTCATACTAACTCTCTGTGAAATCTTCCCAAAAAGAATAGCTGAGGGCTACTTTGATGATTACACCACATGCTTCACGTGGTCAACTTGGTTTACACAAAGCGTGTAACTCCACAATAATTTTGATAATTAAAATAAATTAGATCGAAAAGCAATTTACAAAAGAAAAACCTCGAACTGGTTACTATCGTCTTGCTATTAACCTGATGGGTCAAACAATTGTATAAGCACATGGTACTGGTCTCACAAAGTACCCCCACATGGGTTGAACATAAAGAAAAGTTGCTATATTGAAAAATATTATCAAGACGAGACGTTATAATCTCACGCACATTCGCATTGAAGATTGATGATGCTAGTTAGAGTTACTGATCAACACGTGGTTCCACTTTACTCATAAAGTACTGACAAAGCAACTACCGGAATATATTCTGAACTTCACACGCGAATTACACTGCGTTGCAATTTAAGATAGCATTAGATATTTTAGAGCTAAACCTGAAATAAAGGTGATTAAATTTTCAGTTAGGCTGAACTTAAGAAATCCATTGTCCTATGGACTTAGCAGACACGCGCTGAGCCAGAGATCTTACCACTTCAGACGCTCGCCACAGGGTGGCTCACAAATACAAACGGAAGAGGCCAGAGGGGCAGCTTCCTATACCAACATGACAAGGGACGGACAGGACCGTACTACTGGATAGAAACCTCTTTGCTTTTAGAAAGCATAGCTACCTGTTCTGACGTTGGTCCTACTGTTCTCTAGCAGACAGGCTTGTCTGCTACCCTCAAGCATGCAACTAGAAATACATTTGCTCATTCATCCTCTCACACAGAAGGGAAGGGGGATGACAGTATCTTATCATATACAGTATATAAAAGAAAGCGGATGTGGGTTCTGTATGAGACTGTGTGACATGAATTACATATAAACTGTGTTTTAATGTGTAGTAGTGTGACAGATCGTTCTTGTTTATGTGTAAAAGTAACACGTTCCACTACTCAGTCTCCTCCCAGATAGTCAGAAACACCACAGTAAATTTAGAAGAGGAATTTATGCCATAAGTGACAACATATTTTAGAAATTAACATGAAAGGAATCCAACAGAGACCTTTCAAGTGTCCTACACAAACTCACTGGAAGTAGCTGTGGAGCAAGCGCCACAGTTCTCAGAACATCTGCTCTTACACTAGTATATTCGGTGGCTGAATACTGCGCTCCAGTCTGACTAAACAGCACTCACACAGCAATGGTGGACACCCAGCTAAACGACACCATGAGGCTCATCTCAGGCACTATTAAACCAACGCCCCACCAATGGCTCCAGGTACTGGCTAATATAGCTCCCCCTCATCTAAGGCGAAGATCTGCACTGAAAAGGGAATGGCAAAAGTGCGCTAACAACCGTGACCTACCCTTACACGAAGACTGCAAGAATCCCAGCCGCAGGCTCAAGTCCCATAAGCGATCATGGAGATTAGGGCAGCAGCTGATCGAGGACAATTATGATATCGATGAAGCCTGGCATCAGGAATGGGATATGTCTAACCCTGATCACCTTAACTTAGTCTCGGACCCAACCGAAAATCTTGGACAACCTTAAATCGTATCCGAACAGGCTATGGTAGATGTAATTACTGGAAGCATAAATGGGGACAGACTGACTCACCCAACTGTGACTGTGGGAATCCACAAACTCTACATCATATCGCAATGGACTGCCCTACGAGGAGATTCCCTGGCACAATGCAGGAGCTGAACCTCCTGGAGGGAGATGCTTCTGGCTGGCTGAGGGACTTGGACATACAACCATGAGTCTGATCTACTCTTTTCCTTCTGAAAAACCTATTACTAGATACTATTACTATAATTTATATGTATTTTTGTGTATTTTGTGTTTTACTTCCTTTTTTTGATCTAATAATTGTTTGTTGCCTGTAACATATTGACCATCCATTGTTTTTATACGTTGTTTGTGTTATTACTTACTCACTGCTGTATTCTATTAGCCATACGAAATATATATATACAATGTTCTATTTACACACAGTCATACATGCATTTTCACAGTTTACATTACAAGTTTTTATCCTCTACATTTTTACAATCGGTACAGCACATGAATGCTAAACTCTTGCAGTCCAGCTTGTACTGCTTTTCACTAGAAGTGTCACTCTTTGATTCAGTAAGAATCTTACACCTACGCGCATATTATCATGATTATGGCCTCACTGTCTTTGTTACTTTTTTTGGATATGTAGTATCATGAAAACCTTTCCGCAATCTTGATGAAAATTCTGATGTTAAAATACCATTTTCTTAGCTTTCATCAAGTGCTTAATGTCCTAACAGAGGTACCTGGTAGCAATTGGCAGTCATTCCCACTGATCAAATGGTAGCAGCTTGAAAGACAAATGCGGTATAGAGTGAAAGAAAATTTAATAACATCTATCATTCATGATAACCTGTCTACTTCACTCTGAGGAACAACAGAAACATACATCCTTGATCAAGCCTCACTGACATTTATGATGGAGGCACTGACAGTTCATTGCTCATAATAGAATGATGATGTACTTACACCTCAAATGATCCACTAATAAACTTACACATCATATTATAACAACTCGCACATTCACTTAGAAAATGTTGCTTCATTAACATAGACACATTCTCTAAACTATTATGACAATAGTCACTACACATTTAATTAACCTTTGTGTGGATGGACATAATGTACCTTCTTCATCACAAATTACCTATGCAAGATGCAACTTAATTTTCATTCAATCACTGCAGGCCAGTAATGGCACACACACAATTGCTTTGCTGATGGAGCTACCCAACCCCTGCATCCATTCTTCTGGCATCAACTTAAGCTTGTCTTTGTTTGATCACTGTCTCTGTAATCAGCATATCTTCAGAACCAAGGAATGCCTTTGTTTCCTCTTTACTCGAGCTGAATCGCTTATTGGTGAGGACACTACAAACTTCAGCTATTGTGCTCTGATACTTTACACTCTGTGAAACTATCATCTAGTGACATGCACTTTGTTTCATTGCTGTCTGGGACTTCGAACATTCTTTTCGCCGGTGGCAATAGTTGCATCAGTGACATCAGTCATTACCTAGACTCTATTCACTTGATGTAACTGCAAGGTAACTACATACCAGCATTTTTCTCAGCTGACAGTTTACTTATATGAGATATATCTGTATAATCTAAGGAGCATGTCAACTTTGTAGTAATTAGTGTCTTGAGATGTTTTAGGTATGTGGTTGTCTGGCCAGTACTGCTGTTTTACAAAACTGACCAGGATCATTATGTTTACCAAGAGACTTGTAATCGCAACATGGAGTGCTGTATTGTATTTGTACTATTTATTAACACTATGTGTGCCCACACTTTCATAATCATCTCTCATCATTAGATATAATGTTCAAATGCCTAGACAATTTATTGTAAGCTCAGCATCAAGTGTCCATAGAGGACAGTCTAATAGTTTTAAAGGAGGATGAAACACTTTGCAACAAATTACTAACTGCTTAGTCTCTTATGAACCTATACCTTGCAGCCTAGGCCATACTGAAACTGTCTGTGACCTGTGGGACATTAAACAGATAATTACTGCATCAAAGGAACAATTAACATCCGCCACACAAAATGAGCATGATTTAATGCAGGTGGTACCGTAACGAAAACCATATTATGTACTCCTGACCAGACTGATGCTGATTGTTGGGACAATACCTTAAACCAAGCCATGTCTCTTTCCAAACAAAATCGCAAGATTCTTATACACCAACAGGTCTGTCTTGATCACACTGAAAATAATCTTTCATCCATCACTCAACAAATCCATAATGCAGCCACCGAACTGCTACAACAATATGAAGAACTTAAGAATTCAAGACAGTATGACTTAGTCATGCACACCAAGATTTAATGAACATAACCTCTTCTTTAGAAATGACCAGAACTCTGCAAATTTTTCTGTACAACACACATGCACTTCAACTGCATATCAATATTCTACATACTGTTATTGAGTTATACTTACAAAAAAACTCGCTCCTAATTTACCACCAGCAAAGATATTTTTGCAGATTTTTACTAATATCTTATTCCATTTGATACCACCAATACAAATTATTTACCCTATTTCGGAATCAACTTTATCTCACTATTATTCAGCTGCTCAAGTACATTTATCACTTTCCACTAGCATGCTGCATGCACAGATATCATTACCAATTACCTGTGCCAATCATGGAGCGTTACCAATTACTCTCATTCCCAGTTGGTTGACCCAGAACTCAGAAAAATGTACTCTGGAAAACTAGTGACATTTTAATACTCACTATGAATTTTAATTATTTTCAATCATATCTGTGTCCAACTACCAAATGTGTCCTACATCATCATTAAACAAAGGGGTGAAGAACTGTGAACTTCCATTATGACTAGACAAAACCCCTACTCCTTGCTCTCATATTACTCTGACAATGTATGAACCTTGGTTTGCCCCTGTTGTCAAAAGCTTATTGTATTTCATACACCACCCACTACTGTATTTTTGATGTGTTATCAACACATTGCCATGGCCCAGACCTCTCAGGTCTCTTTAGTGGATAGCGGTCTTTTGTTCAGTATCTCCTCATGCAGTGTAATCTCCCCTAATGTTAAACTCTCAGCACATTTACTTTATGCCCATAATGTTAGCCTTAGGCTCTTCCTGCTGTCCCTACCTGAAGAGCCAGTTCCCTTGCCACAACAACATAATTATCTGATGTTATCTAACACGTCTTGGAGTCACCTCTTAAAACCCATCAATAAACTCCTAGTTGAGGGGCATGTACAAATTTCTCTTGATCGTTGTACCACACACCTTGCTGAATGGCGCACTCAAAATTATTACAGTTGAGTGGTCATTCTGTGCACTGCATCTGTGCCTTTAGCTCTACTTGTCATTGGCTTTATTATATGGATTTTATATAAGTATGGCCGCAGTAAAGGATATGAGCCAGCACCACAGGTGTACCAGATCCACAACCAGCTGGTGATGGGATTAAAAATGTCAGTTCATAGCACGACCCTCCTTTAGTTAAGATAATAAGTCTATTTCTAGTAATTAGTCCAGTTTTGATGCAGATCTAATCAGACAAGATTTTTAAAGGAAAAATGTACGTTTATTTGTTAGCTTTAAATATCAAGTGCTTATCAACTATTATGAGTATGTAAAGTTTCTTTAATTCATTTTTTTTAATAATGCCTTGGAAAATTGTTGTATTTCCAATGATAATCATTATTATTCTAGTGCCTCCCTTTCTATAAAATGTAAACTACTTGAACACCCACTGATGCGAGTCTTGTCTGTGAGTGCTGCTGCACATTAGCCTTGACACCAGGACCTTGTCACAATACCTTTCTAACCATGCACTGGCTCAGCTGCAGCCCTTCTGACTGCCACTACCATGCTAACAGCCATGTCTGGTTGACAACTGGAGACAGCACAGACTCTGATAGCATTGCACATTTTGGGAAGTAACACTTGAAACAAAATTGTTAAGCTAGATGCTAAAGAACTAATACATAGTATCATGATTTATTGAAATACCAAAACTTTGTACCCCATGCCCATATTATGTTTTTAATGTTTAATTTACACCCTCCACTAAGATAAGTCCCTTTTTTTTAAATGGTAAATGTCCACTAACTGACAGGAAGCCACTTCAACAGTTACACATTTTTTGATTATCAACTTGATGTACATCAATTAATGACCCATAACTGCCTCTCATAGGAGAGATAGGGAATTGTGCCACCCAAAGTAATATTAATGGTAAGTAGAGACCATTATTTTCCTTTTACATTTTGCAATATTTTTCTTGTGACTACTACTGCACCTCAGTGGCACAGTGAGGTTACATAAGCAGGTCTGCAGCATCAGTGATGGATACCATGCTTGGTTCTGCTGAGCTAGGGACAATATGCATGAGGTTGCTGAGCAAGTAATTCTTCCAGAATGTTCAAAGCCAAGCAATCAGAAAGCAGATATCGGTCACATAGGGCGTGCGGATTGGCCGGCAAGACAGTGACCGCAGCAGCAGATTGCTCTTCTGTCTACAAGCCCTCCTACCCTATGAATGTTTCCGCCTGATCCACCCACTGAGGCCAAAATGCTTATGCAGAGTCCCCTCTGTGGTCATAGCAGATGATAGACCAAATGTGCCTCATCAGATAGGAGAAGAATAAATCTCCACATTTTGGGCAACTCTCTTTTCTATTCCACATTCCAGAGTAAGCAGAATCAGTCCTGGATGCCCACTTATGCTTCTTAACCCACCCTGACATGTAAAAAACATCAGCAGTCATTTTTCCTCATTCTTCTTCCTTTCCCTACATACTCCTGCCAATTAAAAAGCCATAGGAATCAAAAGCTTGTGGATGTCTACATCTAAATGTACACAAATAAAAAAAAAGTTTTGCATCACCCCGGTTCCCAGAACTCCTGAAGATAGACATTGATCGTGGATATTATATCACAGACACAGTTCCTTTGACTGTTCAGAGATGTCACTAAACCTGCCCAAAGATGTAAACAACCACGCATGAGCAGTGCCTGTTAGATGGAGGACATCCAACAGCCGATCATTCCAGTCATATCACCAGGAAGGAGATACATGGCTCATGTTGTCTGTAGTTCAACCACGCCTAGATGGTAAATACCATCTTTCAGTCACATCTGCATTGTTACTTTGTGCCAGGACAGGCTCTCAACAAGGGAAGTGTCCAGGTGTCTCAGAGTGAACCAAAGTGATCTTGTTTGGACATGGAGGAAATACAGAGAGACAGGAACTGTCGATGACATGCCTTGCTCAGGCCACCCAAGGGCTACTACTGCAGTCAATGACCACTACTTATGGACTATGGCTCAGAGGAACCCTGACAGCAATGCTGCCATGTTGAATAATGCTTCTCCTGCAGCCACAGACTGTGTGCAATAGGCTGCATGATGCACAACTTCACTCCCAACATCCATGGCGAGGCCCATTTTTGCAACCATGACACCATGCAGCACAGTACAGATAGCCCAACAACATGGCAAGTGCACCGCTCAGGATTGGCATCATGTTCTCTTCACCGATGTGTGTCGCATATGCCTTCAACCAGATAATGGTTGGAGACGTGTTTGCAGGCAACCCACTCAGGCTGAATGACATAGACACACTGTCCAGTGAGTGCAGCAAGATGGAGGTTCCTTGATGTATTGGGGTAGCATATGTGGGGCTGATATTTGCCATTGGTGGTCATGGAAGGCACCGTAACAGCTGTATGATACGTGAATTCCCTCTTCCAACTGATAGTGCAACCATATCGGCAGCATACTGGCAAGGCATTCATCTTCATGGATAACAATTGATGACCTCATCATACCCATCTTGTGAATGACTTCCTTCAGGATAACAGCATCACTCAACTAGAGTCGCCAGGATGCTCTGCAGACATGAAACCTATCGAACATACCTGGGATAGATTGAAAGGGGCTGTTTATGGAGGAAGTTACCGCCAACCATTCTGAGGGATCTACGCTGAATCGCCGTTGAGGAGTGGGACATTCTGGACACCAACAGTGCCTTTATGAACTTCTGGATAGTAATGCTATGACAAATACAGGCATGTATCAATGTAAGACGACGTGCTACTGGGTATTAGAGGTACTGGTGGTATAAAAATCTGGACCACCACCACTGGAGATCTCACTGTATGGTGGTACAACATGCAATGGGTGGTTTTTAAGAGCAATAAAAAAGGGTGGAAATGATGTTTATGTTAATCTCTTTTCCAGTTTTCTGTACAGGTTTCGATACTCTCAGAACCATGGTGATCCATAACTTTTTTTGATGTAAATGATAATTAATTGAAAATCTCAGCTGCTGACAGGTGTTGTTGATATACCTCGATGGGGACAGCTGAAAATGTGTGCACTGACCGGGACTTGAACCCAGGATCTCCTGCTTACATGGCAGATGCTCTATCCACCTGAGCCACCGAGAACACAGATGAATAGCATGACTGCAGGGACTTATCCCTTGCACACTTCCCATGAGATCCACATTCCCAACTTTCCACAATCTACCTAAGTAATCTACCTAATAGATAGTTGCCCATCCACTCATTACTCGCGCACACTAAGGTGACAGTTCCGTAAGAGTTCGGGCAACCTGTGCGCATTCACACAGGCAAAGGTCAGTGGCTGGGTAGCCTTTCACTACACATATGAAGATAATGACTGCCCTTGAAAGAACAGATACTATTGATGAACATGCAGCTTCTCTAGAATAAATGATAATTAATTGAAACCCTCAGCTGCCGACAGGTGTTGTTCATATACGTCGATGGGGACAGCTGAAAATGTGTGCTCTGACTGGGACTTGAACTAGGGATCTCCTGCTTACATGGCAGATGCTCTATCCATCTGAGCCACTGAGAACACAGATGAATAGTATGACTGCAGGGACTTATCCCTTGCACACTTCACATGAGACCCACATTCCCAACGGTCCACAATCTACCTACGTAATGTACCTAATAGATATTTGCCCATCCACTCATTACTCATACACACTAAGCTGACGATTCCAGTAAGTTGGGACAACCTGTGCATTTGCACAGACGAAATTCAAGGGCTGGGATGTCTTTAACTATATATATGAAGATAGTAACTGTTCTCAAAAGAACATATACCATTGATGACTTTGTAGCTTCTCTAGAATAAATGATAATTAATTGAAACCCTCAGCTGCCGACAGGTGTCGTTGATATACCTCAATGGCGACAGCTGAAAATGTGCGCCCTGACCAGGACTCGAACCCGGGATCTCCTGCTTACATTTCAGACGCTCTATCCATCTGAGCCACCAAGGACACAGGATAATAGTGCAACTGCTGGGACTTATCCCTTGCATGCTTCCCATGAGATCCACTTTCCCAACTGTTTCAATTAATTATCATTTATTCTAGAGAAGCTGCACGGTCATCAATGGTATCTGTTTTTTTGAGAACAGTTACTATCGTCATATATGTTTTTGATGTGTGTATAAAGCCAATGTTCTGGTTGATCGTCTAGGAAGGGATTGTTAGAAATTCGACCCTAAGGGGTGTGAAGTAGGGGATGATAGAGTTTTTTGAAAATATATCACTATTAGCTAATTTTGAAGGTAGAACTACGAACGTTGGTATTTGATTTCTCAGAGAGAAAAATGTATATGTAGAGACTCTCTCTCTCTCTCTGTCTTTCTGTGTGTGTGTGTGTGTGTGTGTGTGTGTGTGTGTGTGTGTGTGTAAATTCATTAACTAAAGTGGTAAAATAGTGGGAGAAAGTTTATTTGAAAATCATTATTTATGATTTATTAATTGCAGTACATCAGTTTTAAAGTTACTGTCTATGAAAGTTGGTACTTGACTTTTCAGTTATAAAAAAATTACATTTTTCCACGTTTTTGAAAATTCATCCCCTAAGGTGGGTTCCTCAAGGGTTGAAAGCTTTCATGAAAATATTTCATTATGAAAGTATTTTTAAAGTAAAATCTAAGAAAATATGTATTTAGCTTCTCGGTTTGGAAAAAATGTGCTTCAACATTTTTGGAAATTCAACCCCTAGTAGGATAAAACAGGGGATGGAAGTTTCTGTGCAATTATTTATTTAATTACAAAAACATTTTTAATGCTAAACCCTGAAAACTTGAATCTGGCTTTTCAGTTATAAAGAAAAAAAGGAAAAATAAACGTAGTCTACATGAGTGTAGTGGCTGCCACTAACGTAGACTTTTACACTTTTTTGTCCTTCCTTCACTTGATGAGTACATTTTTTATCTATCCAATTATATTTTCAAACACTGATAGTGTCATGATGAGAATTCGAGAAAGTGTACACAAGGAAACAGCATTTTCAGAATGGGGAATAATCATTATGGTTGTACCGTGAGGATCAACACTGGTTCTGCTCTTGTTCTTGTTATAGTACAAATGATATGACATCACGTATATAAAAAGCGGAAATAATTCTGTCTGTTCATGCAGAAAGTACCTTAAGCAAGCCTAATGCTGAAACTTAAACACTTGAAAATTAATAATTTGGTGTCTGCAAATGGGACATCACTGAACTTAGATAAAAATAATACAGACAATTATGTACTGCATAATGCTTGACCACATCATTATAAATAATGCATGAGGGTACATCAATAACTGAAAGAAAATATTCAATATTTTTAAGTGTTCTTAGTGATAAGAATCGTAAGTGGAATTCGAATATTGCATCTCAGCAACTTAGGCATTGTTAGTAATATCTGATTCTGGAGAAAAAAAATGTAAAGAAGTTTACTTGATTTTCCTATCTTCAGTCCCTGATATGTGACAGCATCATATTCTGGGGCAACTCGTATGTGAGGAAAAAAGTGTAGGCTGCACAGAAGCCATTAAAAAGAATAGTGTGTGGTATCCACTCTATAACCTTTTGTAGACTGCTCTTTAAACAGTTGGGCATACTGGAAACAACCTCACAGTAGCTTTACTTCCTTTTGAATGCTGGTGTAACAATCCGTAACAATTTGCAAACAACATTAACATTCATATGTACAAAACTATCCATTATTCTGTATTATTGTGGCACAGAAGATAGTTGGGTATTCAGACATAAAAATCATTGGTCATTTAGCCAACAATATGAAGAAGCTAACTATCATATAATAAAATTAACTTCAAACACTAATTGACATCATATATGCCTTGCTTATCACATGTGAATACTGTCTTGGATTGTTGAAAATAGAGGAATGTATACTATTGAAGTGTTCCCCAGAGTAGCTGATTTAATAGCTAACATTCTGCTGCTTACAATTTCATATTTATGACAGCTGCATTTGCATCCACAGGAATACTAGTATGTCTGTACTTGGGATATAATGTTTTGGTATAGTAGGGAAATATATTGCTATGATGTAGCAAGTTTTACTTTTATGTAGTAGTAGTAGTAGCTTTATTCATCTGTAGATCTCTTTTTACAAGGATATAGGACATGTCAAAGTATTTACAAGTTTAGACCAATTTAAAATAAGCTAATTCATATACACATACATTTACAGACTTTTAGTTAGAGACAATCATTAGATTTACACCTGGTATACAATACTTTTTTTACAAATAACTTATTAAATAATGTAATGCTACACTGCTGACTCACATCTAACTATCAGTCACTGCACACGCTATACACACATTGTTACATAACATGTCACTCACTACACACACACACACACACACACACACACACACACACACACACACATTGGTGATCTCTGGCCCCTTTTCTGTACCACAACTTCCCATTTGCTGTCCTGAAAAACTGAGTCAGTATCCCTCCATAATGAGTGAGATGTTGAGCTCAGAAAGATGAAGAGGTGTTAGTATTGTGCTTTTCATAGCTTGGGGGTAAGTATTTTTAGAAAGGAAAACAAAGGAAAAAAAAATCAAAGTGAAGGTGTTATGTGGAATCATTACTAACTTTTCTACAGGAACGGGTATATAATGTAAATGGCATGTTACTATAAACATAACTAGGTCTACTCTGGGTCTTTGGGTCAATATCACAATGCCACGTCTTCCAGGCAATGACATCTCGATCGGCGAAAGATTCAAGTCCAGGAAGGGAAGCGTTTTCAGAACAAATGATGGCCAGGGTAAACCAACCACTACCAGAATTTCCAGTAGCGACATCAAGGCTAAAATTAGCCCTGCAGCCATGGAAGAATATAGGTCCATTTAATATAACTGCTTGGGCTGTTCCATTTCCTCCAAGTTTATTCTCGAGGCTAATAATATGCTTCCGCGGCATTGATGATACACATGTTGATGAGGCATAGTGCTTCAATGCTGTTGCAGATAGAGCTCATAATGGAATGGTTCCGCTGGTGTACACTGCCCGCTTATATAGCTGACGAGTTACCTTGATTATGTAACGAGGTGATAACGGACTTATACTCTGCAGGCACCAGCCGGAGTGGCTTATTCCGGATGCGCGCTGTAGTCTTACTAGCAGCGCACTCCTGCTGGTGCGCCAGCAATGCCACCACCGCATGCCTGTCTACAAACATATTATTAGCCTCGAAAATAAACTTGGAGGAAATGGAACAGCCCAAGCAGTCATATTAAATGCACCTATATTCTTCCTTGGCTGCAGGGTTAATTTTAGCCTTGATGTTGCTACTGCAAATTCTGGTAGTGGTTGGTTTACCCTGGCCATTGTTCGTTTTGAAAACGCCTCCCTTCCTGGACTTGAATCTTTCGCTGATCGCGATGTCATCGTCTACAAGACATGGCATTGTGGTATTGACCCAAAGACCCAGAGTAGACCTAGTTATGTTTATAGTAACATGCCATTTACATTGTATACCCATTCCTGTAGAAAAGTTAGTAATGATGAAAAAATTCATGTCAACGCCACCACGGCATGCCTGTCTATAAACATATTACTAGCCTTGAGAATAAACTTGGAGGAAAGGGAACAGCCCATGTTTATAATAATATGCCATTTACATTGTATACCCATTCCTGTAGAAAAGTTAGTAATGATGAAAAAAATCATGCATGGATGACAGGACTTTGTGTACTTGGATGTTTTATAATCTTTATTATTATTACTTATTTGTATAACATTTTTTCATTGAACCCTACTCTATTTTATCTAAGTAATCCTTCAGTATATAAAATGTATTGTTTAACAGGTAATTTTTAGCTGCCTTTTTAAATAAATGTATTTTTACAATTTCTTTAATCTCTTTTGGTAATTTACTGTACAGTTTTATTTCTTGGTACAAAATGCTGTTTTGAGTTTTCTGTTAATTTTCTTGGAAAATTTAAGGTGAGTCTACCTCTTGTTCTGTGGTCATGGATGAACTGTTTGTGTATTAATTACCAATGTTATTTTTCATGTGTACAACTCAGTGGTACATGTATTCACATGCAACAGTTAAAATCCCAAATGTTTTGAACAGATCTTTACAATGAGCTTGACTACCATTTTTGGTTATGATTCTTATGGCTCTTTTCTGGAGTTTGAAAATTGTGTTCAGATTTTGTGCATTTGTTCCCCAAAAAAGAATGCCATACCTAAGAACTGAGTGTACATCTGAATAATATCTAACTAATGACTCAGCATGTTACACACTGATGACATGAATCTAAGGGAATAACATGCTGATGGCATTCTGTTTGCCAGTACCTTTGTGTGTTCACACCACTTCAACTGAGAATCAATATTCATTCCTAGAAATTTTGCATTTGTTACACAGTCTATAGAGGTATCACCTACATTTAATTTAACATTGTAATCTTTCCTCTTCAAACTGAAATTAATGGCATTAGTTCTCTTTATGTTCAAAGTCACTTTATTGCTTATTGACCAATTGTAAACTTCCTTGAGAGCTTCGTTTGCTTTCTCTGTGAGGAGTTCTCTTGTTTCCTCAGTGACTATAACATTGCTGTCATCAGAGAAGGGAATTTTTTCACCATGAGTAACACTACTGGGAAAGTCATTGATGTATATCAGGAATAGTATTAGTCCTAATATGCTACCTTGTGGAACCCCTATATTAATGTACTTTGGTTCTGATAAGTGTTTTACTAAATGTTGAGATCTATTTGCACCCTATTTCCTAGGTATGATCGAAATCAGTCATTAGCTACCCCTTTCATTCCTAATGCTTCAAATTTATTTAATAGAGTCTTGTGGTCAACTGTATCAAAGGCCTTAGAAAGATCTAAAAACTATGCCTGTGACACACTCATCTTTGTCAAGAGCATCAAGTACAACCTTTGTGAATTCTACTATGGCTGACTCCATATTTTTGCCATTTCAGAAACCAAACTGTGATTCGCTTAAAGATTGTATTTATTCAGGTAATTCATTAATCTGTCTTTCATAATTGCTTGTATTATTTTTAAGAATGGTGACAGTAGGTGAATGGGCTGGTAGTTTTCTATGTCTTCTGCATTACCTTTCTTAAGCAAAGGTACAATTCTTGCCTGTTTTAGCTGCTCTGGAAATGTTCCATTTGTGAAGTATTCATTTATTATATTTGTTAAGGGGCCTTGTATAATCTCTATGCATTGTTTCAGTACACACATTGGTACTTCATCAAAGCTTACTGACTTTTAATTATTTAGTTTTTGAACAGACTTATTGACTTCATTCTCTGTGGTTGGAAGTAACATCATTGTATTTAGTGCAACATTATTTACAGGTATTATATTTGTTTTGGGGAATTTTTGCTGTAAATTCTCTGCAGTACTTGAAAAATACTCATTTACATAGTTTGCTAAGTGTTGTGGATCATTTATTACCTTATCCCCCTCCCTTAACAGTATATTATTCTGGGTTTGTTTGCCTCTCACCGTTTCCTTTTTTTATAACATCCCAGACTGCTTTGGTTTTATTCTCCAAATGATATATCATTTTGTCATTAAATGAAATTTTTGCAGCAATCAGAACCTTTCTATAGATCTATTTGTATCTATGATAGAAATTTAAGAATTCTGGATCATTGCGACTCTTTTTCATGGAACTGAGGTACTTAAGTGTTTGGGAGGACTTCTTAATACCTGCTGTTATCCATCTGTTTTTGTGACATGCATACTTTTGGAAATGCATTTTCAAAGTTCAATTTAAATAATGTGGAGAATTTAGAGAATTTCATATTCACATTGGTTTCCTTATACACTTCATCCCAGCTTTGTTTTGCTAATTACTTTGAAAAATCTTTTATTTTGATTTCTGATAGATGTCATTTGTAGGCTTGTAGTTTAGGGGACGATTTGATGCCTGATTTTACTGTTGTTATTTGACAGAGATCGTCTGATAGTCCGAGATCTTTTACAGCTACATCACTTTTTTCCTTGTCCATATTTGTGGCCACATGGTCAATTGCTGATGCTGTTATTGTAGTAGCCCTTGTTGCACTGTTGACCAGTAGTGATATGCCAAAACATTGAAGGATATTTATGAGGGTGCTGCTGGATTCATTTATGATATTAATGGTGATGTTAGTGTCCCCACACAGAATTATGTTGACCTTTGTACTTGAGACTTTATCTAGAACTTCTGTTAGTTTATTGATATGGTATCCACACTACAACTGGGAGATCTATACACACATAAAATGATTAATTTCTTGGTGATATCAAGCTCTGGTAATTCAAAAGCTCATATTTCAAAGTGTTTGTCTTCACTTGCTGTACTGAGGTCATGTCTTGATTTGAACTGTGTTCCTTTTCTAATATAAATGTATGATTCTCCACCCCTCGAAGCAGTTCTGCAGTAAGAGTTTGCCCTTTCATACGATGATAACACTATGTGTTGGATTTCTGTCTCTCTACACCAATGCTCAGTAACACAAACTACTGTGCAGTTCAAAGATTGGAGCTCAACTTCTAATAGTTTTTGTTTATATACCTGTCCCTCAGTTTAGCATATTATGACCAGTACTGTTTCTAAACCACATCAATGACTTTCCTAGCAGTACACTGCCTGATAAAAATGTAACACACCCCAGAAGAGAAGGAGGAAAAAATACAGGGTTGTATGCCTTCTATTTCAGTGATTACAAAAATAAAGTTAATTTTACAAAGAACTTGACAGCATAAGGCCCCTTATTCATATGACACTGCATTGCCTCTGGCCCAGAATCATGCACTGATTCAGTTTGGAAGGGTGTGATAAGGCTGTTGTAACCTCCCCTGCGGCAAGATGACCCAAAATTGTTTTAACTGGCCCTTAATTGTTCTGGAAACTCACACTGGGACAGAGTTGACATTCAGGCTGGACCCATACATTCTACTGCAGACAGATATGAGGATCCTGATGACCGTAGGAGTACCTCATTATCATGTAGGCAGTTCACAGACATGTACAATGTGTGGATGAGCATTGTCCTGTTCAAAAATGGTAGCTGTCAAATGAGAGGTAACACATGAAGACACAGGATGACCCTGACACACCACTGTGTGATTCCCTCGGTCCTTACCATCTGTGACCTGAAGTCACACTTGATACCTTTCAATACTTTGATGCCATGAGTAATACCACCGTGCCTCACCAAAACATGGGTCCCTTCCCTAGGTCACTGCCATACTTGCTGATGATGACCATCTGAGGTAACACAGAATGATGCTCCATCACTGAGCAGAATGCAATGCCATTCATCAGCAGTCCATGTTTTCCAGTCACAACACCTCTTGTTTGTTGTGTTAACAGCAGCTGACACATAGGATGGTAAGTCCCTAGTCTTGCTGCTGCTAGTCTCCATCTATTGCGGGATGACCCAGAATGTTGCATAAAGTCTGTTACTTGTTATTGCATATACAAAGGGGATACAATGAGCTTGGTGCATGATACTGTAACCTTCTCTTATGATTGTGAGGCATAGTCTAGCTGAATCTTGATGATGAGTATGCCTGCCCTCAAGTTTCCATGCATCCCACGCCAGACCACTGGCACATCCTAATGCTCCAAGAATCTAGATATCACATAATTTGACCAATTGTTCAAAGGAAGAGCCTCAGTAAGGCCATTTCAGACTCTGTCAGATGCTGAGAATACTGTATCACATGAGTGATCACACAGTGACTACTGAAAATCTGACACCGTTCATACCCCTTATATACCCTACCAGACCTGGTAATGATACTAGACACAAACAACACTGATGCAATCTGGTAACCATTCTACCTGTCACAGAGAACTGCAACTCTAATCATTTACATATTACAGAAGGGAAGGAGGAAAAATGCGGGGTTGTATGGCATGCCATTTCAGTGATTGCAAAAATAAAGTTATTTTACAAAGAACTTGACAGTATAAGGCCCCTTATTCATATGACACTGCATTGCATCTGGCCTGGATGCATGCACTGATTCAGTTGCTGATTGTGAGTATGTATACTAAGTTATATTGACATATGACCAAGTCTTTTAGTTACTTCACTTTTTTTACAGAAAATGAGTAATGGTAGCAGTGCACTGATAGTATAAACACTGAGTCAACAAAAGGCAATAAACCAAGGCTGAAAACTTTTTCATGCTAAGAGTAAACACATTGCACACATAGCATGGCCTCATGCTGTCAGCTGAATACACTGTGACAGGACTGTAGTTTAGCAGCTTGACTGGGATGAAGGGTTGTGTTGAGTTTAGTGGTTGAGGATAGATATGAGGTAGGGAGCTAGGATGCGTGTTGGTAAATGATCACTAATGGCTTGGATGAAGGCAGCAGGTGCAGGGCATAGGAATGTGGGAAGGAGAGGCAGCAGATGCATGTGATAACAATGCAACGAGGGCACAGGCAATGGTGTGTTCACTGTATGGAGAAGATGGTGTGCAGAATTAGTTTCAGAGGGGGTGAGAGAAGAGGAGAAATAAAGACTGTGGTGAAGAGGGTGTGGGTGCAGAACAAGTGAAGTTACGGATTGGGATATGGCAATGGTAGGTGTGGGGCATGGGGTTTGGGAAGATACAGGCCAGGAAGATTACAGGGATAAAGGATGTGTTCCAAAGATGACTAACATCTACCCTGTATGTAGTTCAGAAAAGAATCCAGATGATATGGGTTGAGAAGCATGCTTTGAAACGAAGGATGTTGAGTTCAGCAGTGTCTTCTGCCACTGGTTAGTCAACTTTCCTCTTGGCCATAGTTTTTGGTGGTGGCCATTCATTGGGTTTGGCAGCTGGTTGGTAGTTATGCTGACATAAAATACTGTGCAGAAATTGCAGCACAGCTGGTGGTATATGATGTGACAACATTCACAAGTGGCCCTGCGATGGGATAGGATGAGCCTGTGACTTCCATTAAAACACCAGAGACCTTACAAATAAAAATGATGTACTTCTCATGCCCATACAAGAAAATGAAAGTATAGGTGAGTGTCAGTAGTATTTGTGCATATCAGAACATTACATAGAAATCACTGAAATTGAACAGATTCATCTTGATGGATACTCACTATATCATACTACTCTTGATCCAATATGATGAAATGGGAGTCATTATACATGCAAAATATGCAGTTAAATTTAGGTTTTTCAGTGTAACAAATGTTGAACTGAACATCTTTGTGAATGCTGTGCCACAGTACTGGACTAGGAACACAAAAGCTCATAGTACTGACAATTTACAAGCCACTAGCAGGGAGTACCTTAAGCTTCATGAACCACATAGAAACAGTTTTAATAAGGTTATGTAGACTTACTGAAGAATCATAGTTTGTGGAGACTTTAATGTTGATTTTCTGTCATATAGTAGTTATCAAGCACAACTATAATTGTTATGTCCAGCTCTGGTTATCTGCCCAAGTAAAATATCCTGCAAAGATTGAAGGACACAGTACAACAGCCACTGAAAGTTTGTTTCTTGACCCAACAGTCATCAGTGTTTTAAATGGATATCCAAGAAGCTATGATTTATATGTTCATGATGATCAAATGTTAATAGTAAAATATTCTATACAGTTAGGTATACATTATAGAAGAAAAGTATTGCACCACTGAACCATAGCCAACGACTCAATCACATTGTTTAGAGGGAAATTACAGGAAGAACACTGGTGAGAAATTTATAAAGGAGACAGTGTTCACGTAAAATTTAACTCCTTCTTAAACATATTCCTACACTGACTTCCTTTTGTTTACTCCTACAAGAAGAAAGTGTAAAATTAACAGAAGGAAGGGTAAGGGGCGAATAAATCCTGGGATTAAAATACATTGTGCTAGAAAGAGAGAGTTCTACCTAATACTAACAAAGAGATAGAGGGGCTGGCCAGTACTTACTTCAGCTCAGTACAGCCGATAGATACACATAAAACAGAACCGAAAATTTACATTCCTAGCTTTCGGAACAAATGTTCCTTCATCGGGGAGGAGAGAGGGGAAAGAAAGGGAAGAAGGGAAAGGAGATTCAGTTACTCACAACCCAGGTTATGAAGCAACAGGGAAAGGAAAAGGAAAATAGGGAGGGTAGCAAGGATGGAGGCATGGTTGTCAGAGGGAAGCCAAAGATATTCTACTGTAAGTACTGTGCCAGCTTCAAACCAAAGAGGATGCATACAGAAGTAAAGAGGTATATAGTATAAAGATAAACACAACTATGTAGGATGAAAAGATGCGTGAATGGCTAAAGAGGAAAGGGAAAGAGGAGAAGACTGAAGAGTAAATGGGAGTGAGGTTGTTTAACGTAGGTTCAGTCCAGGGGGATGGCGGGATGAAAGGATGTGTTGGAGTGCAAGTTCCCATCTCCGCAGTTCAGAGGGACTGGTGTTGGGTGGGAGAAGCCAAATGGCACATACGGTGTAGCAGGTTCCTAGGTCCCTAGCATTATGCTGGAGGGCATGCTCCGCTACTGGGTATTGGGCATCTCCTAGGCGGACAGTTCGTCTGTGTCCGTTCATGCGCTCAGCCAGTTTAGTCGTTGTCATGCCGATGTAAAAGGCTGTGCAGTGCAGGCATGTCAGTTGATAAATGACATGTGTAGTTTCACACGTAGCCCTGCCTTGAATTGTGTATGTTTTACCAGTAGCGGGGCTGGAGTAGCTGGTTGTGGGGGGATGCATGGGGCAGGTTTTGCAGCGGGGTCGGTTACAGGGGTAGGAACCACTGGGTAGAAAAGGTAGTCTGGGAATATTGTAGGGTTTAACAAGGATGTTACGGAGGTTAGGGTGGCGACGAAAGGCAACTCTGGGTGGTGTGGGGAGAATTTTGTCAAGGGATGATCTCATTTCAAGGGTTGACTTGAGAAAGTCATATCTCTGGTGGAGTAATTTGTTGATGTTTTCGAGGCCAGGATAATATTGGGTGACAAGGGGGATGCTTCTGTGTGGTCTGGGGGTAGGAACATTGTTGTTGGACGGGGAGGAATGTATTGCTCGGGAAATCTGTTTGTGGACAAGGTCTGCAGGATAGTTGCGGGAGAGGAAAGCACTGGTCAGGTTATTGGTGTAATTGTTGAGGGATTCGTCACTGGAGCAGATACGTTTGCCACGAATACCTAGGCTGTAGGGAAGGGAGTGTTTGATGTGGAAAGGATGGCAGCTATCAAAGTGAAGGTACTGTTGTTTGTTTGTGGGTTTGATATGGACAGAGGTGTGGATGTGAGCTTCAACAAGATGAAGGTCAACATCCAGGAAGGTGGCTTGGGTTTTGGAGAAGAACCAGGTGAAATTCAGATTTGAAAAGGAGTTGAGGTTATGGAGGAAATTAAGGAGTGTTTCTTCACCATGAGTCCAGACCACAAAGATGTCATCTATAAACCTATACCAGGCCAGGGGAAGCAGCTGTTGGGTCTTCAGGAAAGTCTCCTCCATGCGGCCCATGAAGAGGTTGGCATAAGACGGAGCCATCCTGGTTCCCATGGCCATTCCCCTGATTTGTTTGTGGGTCTGGCCTTCAAAAGTGAAGCAATTATGGGTGAGGATGAAGTTGGTAAGTGTGATAAGGAACGAGGTTTTTGGAAGATCTTCGGGTGGGCGTTGGGAGAGGTAGTGCTCAAGGGCAGAGAGACCATGGGTATGTGGGATGTTTGTGTAAAGGGATGTAGCATCTATGGTGACAAGAAATGTTTCAGGTGGGAGAGGAGTGGGAATGGATTTGAGGCGTTCTAGGAAGTGGTTTGTGTCTTTGATGTAGGATGGGAGTCTGCGGGTGATAGGTTGTAGGTGCTGGTCTACCAGAGCTGAGATACGTTCGGTTGGGGCTTTGAAGCCTGCTACAATGGGACGGCCAGGATGATTCTCTTTGTGGATTTTGGGTAATAGGTAGAAGGTAGGGGTACGTGGCTCAGGTGGAGTGAGTAAGTCTATGGAAGCCGTTGTGAGGCCTTGTGAGGGACCTTGGATTTTTAGGATTTTTTGCAGTTCAGTCTGGATGGAGGGAATGGGGTCCTGGGTAACAGCTTTGTAGGTTGAGGTGTCGGAGAGTTGATGCAGTCCTTCTGCCACATACTCCACACGGTCAAGTGTGACAGTTGTGGACCCTTTATCCGCCGGGAGGATGACAATATAATGGTCTATTTTCAGCTCCTTAATGGCACGGGATTCAGCTGGGGTGATGTTGGGGATTGTCTGGATGTTCTTCAAGAAGGACTGGGAGGCAACACTGGATGTGAGGAATTCCTGAAATGTCTGCAAGGTATCGTTTTGGGGGAGGGGAGGAGGATCCCTTTGAGAAGGCAGTCGGAACTGTTCTAGACAGGGTTCAACACTGGGTCTAGTATTTGGGGGCTGTGTTTGGGTAGTGAAGTGATATTTCCAGTTGAGGTTCCGGGTGAATGAGAGGAGATCTTTAACCAGGGCAGTGTGGTTGAATTTAGGTGTGGGGCTAAAGGTTAAGCCTTTTGATTGACATGACTGCACTGCACAGCCTTTTACATCGGCATGACAACGACTAAACTGGCTGAGCGCATGAACGGACTCAGACGAACTGTCCGCCTAGGAGATGCCCAATACCCAGTAGCGGAGCATGCCCTCCAGCATAATGCTAGGGACCTAGGAACCTGCTACACCGTATGTGCCATTTGGCTTCTCCCACCCAACACCAGTCCCTCTGAACTGCGGAGATGGGAACTTGCACTCCAACACATCCTTTCATCCCGCCATCCCCCTGGACTGAACCTACGTTAAACAACCTCACTCCCATTCACCCTTCAGTCTTCTCCTCTTTCCCTTTCCTCTTTAGCCATTCATGCATCTTTTCATCCTACATAGTTGTGTTTATCTTTATACTATATACCTCTTTACTTCTGTATGCATCCTCTTTGGTTTGAAGCTGGCACAGTACTTACAGTAGAATATCTTTGGCTTCCCTCTGACAACCATGCCTCCATCCTTGCTACCCTCCCTATTTTCCTTTTCCTTTCCCTGTTGCTTCATAACCTGGGTTGTGAGTAACTGAATCTCCTTTCCCTTCTTCCCTTTCTTTCCCCTCTTTCCTCCCCGATGAAGGAACATTCATTACTACCAGCACTTTAAAATTCTCCAGCCCATTATTAAAAATGCAAAGCTTGTGAACTACACTCAAAAAATAATAAGTCAAAAACTATTTTGAATAATAATAATAATAATAATAATAAAAACAGGGATCCAAAAAAAAAACTCAGCCCCCAGACAACAAGTCATGCAGAGATAGTGACACTTTCAAATCATTGCCCACCAAATTTAATGATTACTTTCGCACAGTGACAGCAAACACTACCCAATAATAAAAACAATATAGATACTTGCTCACAACTGATATTCATATTAAGACACAGTAATATAACACAATGTATTGCTGAAGATGCATTTACCTGTCTATAAAGAGAAATATTCACAAATATAGTGTACCTCAACAATGAGCAACAGATCAAAGTTGTTAGAAAATTCATTGGATATTAACCATAGAGTAACATTCAAATAACAGTCACTATAAACATACACATTTAACATTCTTCCAATTTTTTCTGTCTCTTTCTGTCTACATATCTGTGTTTGACACATAGGTGAATAGTTGTCTTGTTTCTCTGTCACTCCAAGTAAATTTTTCAGCGATCTGATGTAACTTCCATTTATTTTTATTTTTTTATTTTATTTATCAATCCATTGATAATAAATATTGTATGGATGTTGTCAAGGGTACATGTAAGCCATTTCAAAGAAATGGGACACAAACAATATATATGTAAAAAAGTAGAAAACAAAATAATGCAATGAAGTTAATAATAATACAATGAAATTAATGTAGCCTATATACATCCCTGCTTGTTATTTTAAATGCATAGTCTGTTTTTCATAAGGCTTTAGTTTTGTCCTCCCTAAATGGCAAGTCCTTACGTACGCAACACTGCTTAAGTATATATTTACATCACACAACAGCTGTCCTTTAAGTATGTAAATGTAATGAATGATTAGGTACAGATAGAGTATTTTCCATTTTGCCTTTATAAATATCATCAGAAAAGATTTATTGACCTACATAGTCATTTACAGAATAAAAACATTGTTCTATTAGAAATTTTTTAAATTCTGTTTTAAATTTGTTATCACCTTCTAACTGCCTGATGTTGACTGGCAGTGTGTTGTACAGTTTTGCACTGATATGGCTCACATGCCTTTGTGTATTCGTTCTTTTTGTTCACTGAGTATGGAGTGCTGCGCTATTATGGGTATTGTAGTTATGAAAGTCGGCATTTGTCTGAAAATCTGCAATGCGGGTCCTGACATACAATACACATTTGTATACATGTAATGATGGTATAGTAAGTATTCTAAGCTTTTTGAATATGGGTTTGCAGTGTGTCCGTGGATGACTTTGAGTTATTATTCAGATGGCCCTCTTCTGCAACAAAAAAATTTGTTTTAGGCACCCTGTTGTGGAACCCCAAAATATTATTCCGTATGTGGCAAGAGATTGAAAATAGCCAAGATATGCCATTCTGGCACCCTCTGAGGTACAAACATTTGCAATAATTCTGAGGAAAAAACAGGCTGAATTAAGTTTCTGTGCAAGTTTTATTATGTGGTCATTAAAATTTAAGTTTTCATCCACATGAATCCCCAGCAATTTTGTGGATCTCACTCTGTCTAAGGCTTTGTCACCCCACACCAGATTGAGATTTACATTTTGACATCTTTTCCCAAACTGCATATAATTTGTTTTATTTACATCCAATGTCAACCTGTTTGCATTGAACCAAGAGTGGATGTAATTTAGTACTTTAACAGCAGTTGTTGGTAGCAATTGCTTTGGTGCATTTATTATCACACTAGTATCATCTGCAAATATTATTGCTTTGGCTGCATCATCTGAGGTGTGAAAATCATTTAAATAGACAAGAAACAATATGGGCCCTAGGATTCTGCATTGTGGTACTCCTATTTCGACATTTTTTGCCTCTGATACTAAATTTATTTTGTGGTTTGTCTACCAATATCACCATGTTTATCAGCATGTCCTGTCTTTAAGTGCCAATCTTCAGCACTTCCTTTTCATTGTTTACACTGATCAACAAATTTTGATAAATTCCTTAAAAACACAACATTTATGCTACTATACATAGATTTCAAATGATCTTGAAAAGTCTCATTTAAAGCTACCAAAATGATTGTATTGGATAAAAACACACAGATATTATATGAGCCTTTATAATTTTTATTTCTATTAATTGCGAGGACTTGCAGTTAATTTGCTACAATAATGTTATCACCAGAAAAAACTTTGATGAACAAATTCCACTGTTTTAACACTAGTGTTTCATTAGTTGTGGAATATTTTTTTATTTCAGTAACTTCTTTGGGGGCAAGGAAGTGGTCTGAAAAGTAAGTTTTGATCACAATCTTATCCTCACAGGAACAAAAATAACTGCCACAAGAAGAAAATCTGAGATGAATTACTTATAACACAGTACAAGACAATTATTAACAACACTGAAGTACACAAAGCATCAGTTAAGCACAAGGGGCAGACACTCCTGTATTGCTGCATTGGTGTCAGTGAAGGTGGAGAAAGAACTGGCACTGTTGAACTCCACATGGTTCTGATTCAAATCCAGCACTTTTACATTAGCTGCTCACAATCTGCCACAGAGAAAGAAAAAAACTCATAAATTTCAAAAACATTAAAGATGATCGGTCAACATTTTTTGCCTCCTGTGGTATATTTTAATAATGTATTATGTTTAATGACATTTATTTCATAGAAACTCACTATTTAAATCATTCACTGTATTGGAATTCCAGGGCTGAATTTCATCTACGTCTACATCATCAGTTGTTGAATCTGCTCCTGATTCCAAGCACTGCAAAAATAAGTATATTTCAATTGCACAGTTAAGCTGACACACAGAATATTATTTTATTCATTATAGAGTTGTATTTGGGTAACACAGATTAAATGAAGAAGATTTATCTTTTGGAACCACTGTTCTGGTTATGACACTCCTTGATTCAGCTCCAGCATGCCTTTCATTTTAAAGTTTGTCCTCCACAAATTTAATATCTCACAGTGTCTACACTATGAGGAAAATATGTCACATTTTCAGATAATGTGATGTGTGTGTGTTTTGTGTGCCATTGCATTGATATTTTCATTTGAGTAATTCTAAAAGAATTGCATTTAGAAATAACACTATTATCAAAAGACTGAAGATTTTACAATAAATGTGGCACAGGATTAATCAGTCTAATCTAATGTCATAAATAATATGACTACTCCAATGACTATGAAGTTTTTGTCAAAGGCATTACTTCAGTGACAGTAAATTATGCTAAATATTTGGTTTCCAAATGAAATAACATTGTCACAATCTGATTCTGCAGCTGGTAGCAGGTAACTTCCAGACCCCAGGTTTGATTCTGCTTTCTTGCCACATTATGGAGCAAATAAGGGCATGATGCATATGAGAAAATTTTATTTCAGAAACATGTCCCAACGAGTCACAAAAATATTGAAATATTGTGGTAATTGTCAAAAAGTTAAAATACAAACTATGCTATACCCCATAATACCAGAATCATATGAGATTTAGTGGCCATGGACTTCTACAGTCCACGGCCTTGAGGGTGGAGAGGAACAGTGTACATTTTTGTCCTTTGGGAATGCTGGTCTAAACTAGTCAAACTACAATAACATTAGTTTTAAGTTGAATTATAATTATTTCAAACATGTGGGGAAATCTATGAACTTATTATCTGATAATAGAATCCAGTTAACAGCTAAATACTTTAAAGTATTTCTAGCTTGGGAAGAAGTAAATCATATCTTAATTTCCAAGTACCACACACAAGCCTAACTGGCTGGAGGATAATGGATGAACTGAAGCAACTACATCAGATGTAATGTGGAAACATAAAATGGACGGAGTTAGTGGGACACTTTGAAAAGGTAATAAATGAACTACTTCACTCTGTTAATGGAGCGTCTCCAGTGGAAGTACTATGTGGACAAACTGAAGAAAAATTAATGCTAAAATGTATAGAATGACCTGATGTAAATGAACATCTACAGCCTGTGTCAATGAACAGTATTTGCATCGTCATCTTGGACAGTTTCCAGCCTCTGACTGGGTCTGTATGGAACACAGGCCTCTCAATTGTCTTCTGTCTTGCTACCATCTCTTTGTCTTCACCTTGGTCCAGTCTTCTTTTTTCTACTCCTTTCAGCCATCTCTTTCCCTCCAATTTCATCCCATGTATCCTCCTGGGTATAATCGTTTCCTCCATTCTCTTAACTTATCCATACCATCTCATTCTTAATTTCTCTGTCTCATCCTGTAATGGTTCCACCTTCATTAACTCTCTGATCCTCTCATTTCCTAACATGTCTGTCTTTGTCACTCCAATACTGTTTCTCAAGAATTTCATCTCACTAGCTTGTACTTTGCTTTTCTCTCTTCCTTTCATAACCCAGATTTCTAATGCATATGTCAGGATCGGGACATAGTATGACCAGTATATAACCTTTTTCCTGATTTGGGGTCCATTGTTGCTCCATATCAGGTTTCTGACACTCTTCCAAAATGCTTCTGCTTTTCTCCCCAACTAGTTTATTTCTCTGTTGTTTTTTCCATCTTCCTGTATCAGACTTCCTAGGTACTTGAAGCTAACCACTCTCCTCAATCGTTGCCCACCGATTGTTATTCCAGTTGTTCCTTTCTCCTTCTTTCTTGTTGTGCTAATCATTTTACTGTCACTTACACTAAATTTCATCTCATATTCTTGTACTGTCCATTCCCATATGTCCACCTGCTCTTGTACATCCTCCTCCTTATTCCCCTAAATCATCAGATCATCTGCAAACACCATAGCTTTCATCTTCCTACCACCAATTACTTGTGCTACTGTACTCATGATATCACCCATCACTACAATGAAAAGTCATAGTGAAAGTGCACTTCCCTGCCTCAAGTTTAATCCAAGGTGTTCTCTCTCTTCCCACTTTCACTTTCAAGAGTCATTAATCAAAGAATGAGGAAAGAGATAAAAGAGATGAGAAAAAGGTGCTATGATACTCTGTAAGTTTGGGAATCTAGTTCTGGTTCAGAACCATAAATGTAAATTGAAGAATGAAAAGTTAACAAATAAGTAATATCACTTGTACAAAGTACCTGTTGTGGTTACAAAAAATAACACACCCAATAACATCAATATTAACCAAGTCAGCAACAAAAAGTTGAAAGGCATGTACAGTACCCAACTCTTATGGCCTTTCATAGTCAACCAACCCTAAGCAGTTTTTGCTAATGCCAAAATTTAAAGTAAGGGAGTGTTGGAAGAGCCTCCATGCTGATTCGGGAACATACGGGATATGAATAACATTTGGTCCTAACTTAAGAGTAATTACAATATATTTGTATAGGGTAATTACAATATATGTTTATTTACAACTTCAGGAGATTTCATAAAAGAAATTCTATTTTGTTCATGCTCATAGTGGATAGAAATAGTTAAGTTACTAATATACAATGTTCCTCTTTGGGGTGTAAGAATGTAGGTGCCCTAGATGAAGGCAAGTGATGTGAACACTATTGAGGAAGCAATATGAAGTTGGTAGTGTACCAGTGGCAAAAGGATGACCTCACTGAGAGGGCCTCAAAAGAAATTCTGTTGAACATTAGCATGAAGAAGAATATAGTAAATGGTTGTTAGCGGAAGACTGTACAGTAGTATGTTATTGGTACCACTTGTACAGTGATTCTCTTATTAAATATAGTAAATTAGTTTTCTCTAAGTGAAAGGTATAGGGTTGCCCATCATGATGGAGATTTTCTCCATCAAATAGACCAAAAGATTTCCACCAGAATAATGTCAAGTTGCCAGAAGATTAGGCCAATCCACTTTACTCTCCTTAGTTGGGTACTAGGACCAAGCTTTTTGGGGTAATGGGGGTGAAACTCCTGGGGTCCATTTCACGAATTAACAGAGATCATTATTCTCTGTCCCTGTATTGTATTGTATCTTTATCGATCCAGGCAATCATAGTATTGTACAGCTGTACATATGATAATGGACAGATCAAGAGAGCTATTTACAAGTAATTTTTACAAATTGATTTTTACATTATTTTGTAGCAAGGAAATTATCTATCTTAAACAAAATAGTTAATACAAATAATAGAATTGTAAGGTTGTACATACGATATTGGACAGGTAAAGAGAACATATTTGTAAGTAATTTTTAATAAATTAATTTTACATTATTTTGTAATGAAGAAGTTAGCTATCTTTAACAAAACAGTAAATACAAATGTTGTATGGTATAATAGACAGCCAGTACAAATGTAATAGTAAAGTAGTCCAGTGTATTTCATGGACATGCACAATATATAATAATCCAGTATATTTCATAGACATGCACAGTATATAATTTTCAGACCTAATTGAACATTTATCATAAAATTGTTTACCATTTTAACCCCTTTCAAAAAAATGATCAACTGCATAAAAGCAATGGTCCAAGAGATATTTTTTTAACTTATGTGTGAAGGCTCTTGGGTTCTTTGTTGCTTTGATTTCATTTGGTAAATTATTATACATTTGTATCCCAACATTTAAAACACTTTTTTGGTAGCAGGTAGTTCTAGACTGAATCATATGTAGGTCAGATTGCTGCCTTGTTGCATAGTTATGAATATCTCCATTGAATTTTAGTGTGTAGTCATTGTTTAACAGGTATGACTTGACAAATGAGACGATATTATAAATGTAAGCAGAGGGCAGTGTCATAATGCCATTTGCTTTGAAATGTTGTCTGCATGATTCGTTATGTCTTAGATTACATATTATGCGTATTGCCTGTTTTTGCATTTTGAAAATATATCTACCTCCAGGTGAGTTCCCCCAAAATATGATTCCATACTGTCATGTAGAATGGAAGTAAGCATAATCCCTTCAGTGAAGTACTGTTCATTGGGTACTCATCAATGTATTTTTTAATGTAGATAACTGTTTGCAATATGTTCTCATGTGGAAGTCAAGATTTCTACAGATTTATTTATTTATTAGTCCTGTAGATCATATATCTTGTACAGTAAAGCACATCATCATATAGGTCAAGTCAGTTAAAAAGTATGGTAAGGTGGTGGTGGTGCTGGTGGTGGTGGTGGCGGCGGTGGTGATGCATAGCAGAATATGTATAAGAGATTTAGACAAAAATGTAAAGCTGTAAATTAGAGATGGGGGATCCGCTCTTGAACTAATTCATAGAGTTCAATCTTTCAAAGGAGTGAACAATCAGTGATTCAGAAAAAAAGAACGGTAGCTCCAAACGTTTCCCACGGCAGAGAGAGAGAGAGAGAGAGAGAGAGAGAGAGAGAGAGAGAGACGGAGCATATCAGCAGCGCCTCTGCTGGTCACAGCACAGTGCACGCCACACAACACAGCCAGCGCCGGCCTCTGCCCTGCTTCTACCTTGGCTGCCTGCATTGTGCAGTGCCCCATTGGATTTTGTGTTTCACATATGCCGTGGCGTCTCTGTGCGTCGTCTGCCATGCAGTGTCTGGCGCAGCGTAACTTCGCATCGCACTCTGTCGGCGATCGTTTCAGTCGCACGTCCTGCCCTCTGGGCAGTTGATGTGAGCAACAGGACAGAGAGCCACCTAGCGGATAACATAGGAACTACTTGCAAAAACCCGCTCGCAAGGGAACGAACTATTTGTCTCGGAGCGGGTGAGTTCACCGCTACCCCCTCCCTCGGAACTCGCCCGCTCAACGCTCGCCCCACCGTCTCGACTCTAGCCAGAGCGTCGAGCAAAGCGACTCAGGTGTCACTGTGGTCTCTGCGGTCTCAGCTCACGCAGTAATACAGCTCGCGGCTCGACCTGCTCGACTCAGCGCCTCTGCATCGGAGTTCGTCCCCACTGGATATTGTTCTTCGTAGTAATGCCGCTATGTATATTACATTATTATGTTATGTATACATCAATTGTTTTTATTTTATTTTTATTTGTTTAAACTGATTAGTTTAGGTTCCTGATGACTCCTCTTACTATAGGATTTTTATTATAGACACTCGAATTTACACTTTAATTACGAGCGAACCGATAAACGTATCGCAAAATGTGATACACCAATATTTTCCTTGTTTTATTCTGCGTAAGGCTATATGCAGCACTTTCGTTTTACAGTCAAATTTATATTTTTTTTTTCTTATTCTGGTACGGATTTTGCGATTTTAGGCGTCTTCGAAAGGAAACGTTCACTTTAAAAATATATGGCTTGCGATGTATTTGTATGAGGTTAATGAAATTTTAATACGTTATAGCCAAATATATTGTTAATGTAAATCTCAAGTTTCAACATTTTCCGATCACCCAAAAAACCACGATAGTGCAAAATAAATCAATAATCAAAAACTTTGTCATATCGTGGAAATTTCAATAAACAATACAAAATTCTTACTCATTATCTGTGTTACTTCAAAATAGGATCAAATAAGATCAAAATACAGGTATAGTACTGGAATAAACCAAGTTTAAAGGGCAATGTGCCTTCCATTTATTTTATATTGTAAATGAGTGGTGAGTCATGAAAAAGAGCTAATTCATTTCAGGGAGTGAACAGTTCTGATCCAATCTCTGAAAAGAACAGTTTTGCCCATCTCTACTGTAAATGCAACAGTTTAATTATCTTACAAAGCAATAATACATACAAGTGGATAACAAATGAAAATTTACATTACCAAGAAATAACCCACGCGGTTTGCACAGCTACCATTATCAAGAATATTCCATACAGATGGATTCCTACTGGAGATTTTATTTGTCTTATGATATTTTGTGTGCACGCACAGATAAAAATAACACACTGTACATTATTGTTAAAATAGAATCCAGCTTATTACAAGTAATTAAATTTTTGTTTCAGGAAATTCATGTATAGAATAGAATTATTGACTTAGTAATAATTCCTTCAATTTAATTCTCATTATTTGTGGATTTTTACTTGTTTTGATGCTTGATAGGAGGTGGTTGTATATTTTAATGCTGATGAACTTAACTCCATTAGCATAAAATTTTGTCTTGTGAACTATAATTTGTAGCTGGGTTTTGTTTCTGGTGTCATGTGGCAGCCTACATTTCTGCGGAGGAATTCCAGGTGCTGTACCATAAAACAGGACAATTCCATTATACAGAGTAATTGCAGTGACAGGATGTTTAAATGTTTAAGCAGTGGATTACAGTGCTCAGTTCTTTTTTAATGTCATTATTCTTATCACTTCTTTTTATAGCTTGAATATTATGAGCAATTCAGAGCTATTTCCCCAGAAGACTGGGCCATAGCTCAAGACAAGACAGGGCGTAGTACACCAGCTTCAAAGTATCTACACTGACTCAGTCTTTTAATTATCTTAATAAATAACAGATCTTGTTAAGCTTTTGTGACAGTGCCTCAATATGTGGTTCCCAATTTAGTGTGTTACTGATGGTAAGTCCAAAAAATTTAGTGTCTGTCCATTTGTAATGTTATCTTTGTCAATAGCTATAGCTGCACTGAAGGGGGTAAAATTTTGTCTTGTGGGAAATTCATAATTACAATTTTCTGTGTATTTATGAGTAGCATAATTGCCTCAAACCAATATTGTAATTGACAAGTGGTTTCATTGACTGTAGCTTGTGATATGTCATCTCTGCTGGTTATCAAAATATCTGTATCATCAGCGTACAGGAAGGAGGTGGCATTTGGTATGTTTTCTGGGAGGTCATTGATGAACAATAGGAAAAGGACAGGGCCAAGAACAGACACCTGAGGGACACCATTTCTTCGTATGTAGTATATCTGACCTGCAGTACCTGGATGTCTTAGACTTTCTTATTACTGCGTATTGCTTTCTTTCATTGTGGTAGCTACAGAACCAACTGTGAGCTATACCTCTAATCCCATACTTCTGTAGTTTCATAGGGAGCTGCTTGTGGTCAGTCATGTCAAACGCCTTGGATTGATAAAGAAATATATCTATAGCAGGTTATTTATGCTCAACAAAGATTGAGCACTTTTCCAAAAAGCATGTTTGGTGGACCTATTTTTCCAAAATCCATATTGGCAAGATGAGATTATGTCGTTAGTATTTAAAAATATTTCTAATCTTATTGACATAAAGTAGTCAAAGATTTTTGAGAAAGCAGATAGTATAGAAATTTGTCTATTGTAGTTTTCTCTTGCTTCTTGTAAAGAGGTATAATTATAGGAAGTTTTAGATGGTTTGGAAACATTCCCTCTAGAAGTGAGGTATTTGTGATAATTGACAGAGGGCCCCTGATGTAGTTTGCATATTTATGAAGTTAGAAGCAGGGTAACATATCATTATATCATCTCCTATTTCACATTATGTTGTAGGAGAAAAATTAGTTGAGAGGAGTATTGTTCCTTGAAAGTGAGTCTACAGTGTTTGGAGAGTTGATCTGGAGACACTGCTGCTTTGCTCTCATACTGGCAATTCAAAAACTACCAACATTACAGCAATGGCCTTTCAAAATTGTGACCAAAGTAGAAAGCTTGTAATTTGTTTTTTGTTTAGTGTATTTCATTTTACTTTCCCCTTTGATCAAAGAAACATGTTAAATAAGAGATATGTAAATATATAACAAACTTAACACTCGATTTTTTTGTAGGACTTATGCCTTTATCTAAGGAAAATATATTTGTGCTTTAAACGTTACAACTGTATATACAATCTAAATTAACAAATAGAATTCTGAAGATAAAAATAGACACTGATGTGTGGACGCAAAATAAACATTACAATGATACTACAGATGACTATAAAAGGAAGTGTAAAATTCAATTAAGTCATATAAGTTTTTCTTCTTTCTCTCACGTAACAGATGCTTTTTGGCATAATCGGGTTGAAGTATCAGTGAATCCTTTGGTTTTCTTCTTTTCTTCAGCTGAGTATTAGTTTTCTTGAAGTCATTATCCATGTACGACATCTTGTAAAAAAATTAATAGGATGTTTCTTGTATCACCTTTATAATTTTGATGTCACTTATTCTTACAACCTCTTTATCTGTATTTTGAAATAAAACTTCATTTTCACTAAGACTTGTTTTAATGTCGCAAAAATCTTTGTGTAACATTTTAATAATATTGTATGGTCAACCAGTCTAACCAGTCTTTTTAGCAGAACAGATTATGGTTACAAAATGGTTTGGTATGTATATTTGATCGTTTTTGAATACTCGTTTTACTTTCCTTTTGAGCATAGAGTGAGCTTGTCACCTTCATAATGGGGTGTCCCTTGATAAAAAAAATTGTGGGTTATATATGTGTGTGTGTGTGTGTGTGTGTGTGTGTGTGTGTGTGTGTGTGTGTGTGCGAGTGTATACCTGTCCTTTTTTCCCCCTAAGGTAAGTCTTTCCGCACCCGGGATTGGAATGACTTCTTACCCTCTCCCTTAAAACCCACATCCTTTCATCTTTCCTTCTCCTTCCCTCTTTCCTGACGAAGCAACCAGGGGTTGTGAAAGCTCGAATTTTGTGTGTATGTTTGTGTGTCTATCGACCTGCCAGCGCTTTTGTTTGGTAAGTCTCATCATCTTTGTTTATATATATAAAGAAAGATGATGAGACTTACCAAACAAAAGCACTGGCAGGTTGATAGACACACAAACAAACACAAACATACACACAAAATTCTAGCTTTCGCAACCAATGGTTGCCTCGTCAGGAAAGAGGGAAGGAGAGGGAAAGACAAAAGGATTTGGGTTTTAAGGGAGAGGGTAAGGAGTCATTCCAATCCCGAAGACTTACCTTAGGGGGAAAAAAGGACAGGTATACACTCGTACACACACACATATCCATCCGCATATACACAGACACAAGCAGACATTTGTAAAGGCAAAGAGTTTGGGCAGAGATGTCAGTCGAGGCGGAAGTACAGAGGCAAAGATGATGTAGAAAGACAGGTGAGGTATGAGCGGCGGCAAATTGAAATTAGAAATTAGTGGAGATTGAGGCCTGGCGGATAGCGAGAAGAGAGGATATGCTGAAGGGCAAGTTCCCATCTCCGGAGTTCTGACAGGTTGGTGTTAGTGGGAAATATCCAGATAACCCGGACGGTGTAACACTGTGCCAAGATGTGCTGGCCGTGCACCAAGGCATGTTTAGCCACAGGGTGATCCTCATTACCAACAAACACTGTGTGCCTGTGTCCATTCATGTGAATGGACAGTTTGTTGCTGGTCATTCCCACATAGAAGGCTTCATAGTGTAGGCAGGTCAGTTGGTAAATCACGTGGGTGCTTTCACACGTGGCTCTGCCTTTGATCGTGTACACCTTCCGGGTTACAGGACTGGAGTAGGTGGTGGTGGGAGGGTGCATGGGACAGGTTTTACACCGGGGACGGTTACAAGGGTAGGAGCCAGAGGGTAGGGAAGGTGGTTTGGGGATTTCATAGGGATGAACTAAGAGGTTACAAAGGTTAGGTGGACGGCGGAAAGACACTCTTGGTGGAGTGGGGAGGATTTACAAAAACTTTCTGATATATGTTTGGGATCATTTTGGTTGTTTTTTATGCTGCTGGTATGTGTGAGGGTTACAGAGGATTTCCTTATCCTGTTGGTCACCCATTTACTTTTGTTTTGTGTTGTAGTGACTCGTAGTACTATTGAGAACTCTTCTTCAAACCTGAATTCAAATTTTGATAGAAATTTTGAAAGCAACCTATCCATATTAGTCTCCATGTACACTTCTTCCTATGTTTCATTGTTCATTTGCATGATAAATTCAACCCTTTTTTGCTTAGAGAAGAAGCTTCTGTATGTGAGTATTATGATTTTGTTTTCTGGAGCTTTGTTTAATTGTAAGGGCCAACTGGAATGATCTGGAGGCTCAAGCTACCATTACATCCCCATGTCAATAGAGCAGAGATGAGCTGTGTTTAAGAACCTTTAATTATGCACTGTGATGTATTTTATTTTTAATTAACATTAATCACCACTATATTAAATAATTATCCATGTTTCTTTTTTCAGCATGAAATTTTCTGTGGAACTGTCACCATATGCTAATAACAAAGAGAGGCATTAGGCCACCAACAATTGTCAAAGCCATTGGTGTAAATTGCACAGCCAAAATATCTAAGAACCTCATCTTCTCAGATGTTTAATTTGGGGATTTTAAAGGCTGATGCATTCAAATTATTCTGTCATTATCTCAGTTTCAAATAACATGGTCATGCCTTCCATTTGTTAAACAGGCAATGACACATCTGATAACATTTTCTTAATGAGATTACAGGTCTTCCAGCTAGTCCCACATACTTACACCATTGCTTAAGTAAGATGTTTCTTTATAACTGATCCTTCCATTTGAACCAAATTTTATTGCAACCTTTAATTCCAAAATACAATATCCAACCACTAAACCTTTCACGGGATAATCAGGTAAAAATTGTTGCCCTCTTTTCATGTTATCCCTTCTTAGTAACAGAACAGCTACAAACAGACAAAATACATGAAGGAGGAGGAAACCAAATATAAATTGATGCTTCTGTGACAGGACTCAATTTGAATGTGTGCTATATAAATCCTTTTTCTGTTTCATGAACAATGTGTAATAAAATTTCTAAGCCACTCCTGGTGATTCGGAGTACAAAAGAAAGATGGGAAGTTATAGCTTCACCCCAGTCCATAAAATTTGCCAACTTCACTTCTGCAGTTCTCCAGAATAAAGATAAGGCAGCAAACTTTTACATAAGTAAATATCTTTCACCGACCCATGTAATTTACAACTTATTCCAAGTTTATGTCCTCCTCAGGGGACACCGCCTTAACGTAGCACTGTCTGTGCGGGCGAGGAGGTTTGCGTGCTCCGGATCCGGAGGGCTATGCCGGCGGTAGCATAGCTACCAGCAGGGTCACAGGCCAAAGGGGAGGAGCCAGACAAAGTGTGTCCCACAACGATCTATCACCCCCCTTTCCTATCCCAAACCTGTCCTCACCATTTCCTTTTCCTGTCATTCCCTGGTATATGTACAAAAGGGCAGAAAGACCTCTATAGGCATGGAGAAGCCAATCTTTCTACGGGAGAAAACCCCGAATGAAAAATCCTGGTCCTCCAGGTTGGGGGTTGGCGACGGGCTACCAACCCGTCCTGGAAAAAATAATCATCGGTACTAGCATCACAGAAGAGCCTCGGATAGGACTGATCTCTATAAAACGACCTAAGCAAGAACAAGGACTATGGAAGGAAATACAACTAGGGACCTGGAATGTCAGAAGCCTATACCAACCAGGGGCAGTAAAATGTGTAGTAAGGGAGGCAGATAAGTATCAAATTGATCTATTGGCCCTGCAAGAAACAAGGTGGACAGAAACCGGAGCTACAGAAATGGAAAACTATGTCATATTCCATGGAGCCTCAGAAACAAACCACTCACTAGGAACTGGTTTTGCAGTGAAGAAATCACTCTGTACCACTCTCATAGATTTTAAATCAATCAACCCCAGAATCTCACTCCTAACCATAGACACGGGAAAATACAAACTCACATATATAAATTGTCATGCCCCAACCGAAGAAAGCGATGACATCAAAAAAGATATTTTCTACGAGGAATTAGAAACGGTTTTAGACAATGTACCAAGTGAACATTACAAAATTATCCTTGGAGATTTTAATGCAAAAATAGGGAAAGAAGCAGCCTTCATGGGGACCATCAGAAAGCACAGTTTACATGATGTGAGCAGTGATAATGGCACTAGGCTGGTTAGCTTTGCGACTGCAAAAGGCTTGTTTATAAGTAGTACTGATTTCGACAGGAAGAGAATATATAAAGGAACCTGGGTGTCTCCAGATGGGAAAACAGTGAACCAATTGACCACCTAATTGTAGAGAAGAGAATAAAGAAGTGGATACATAATTTGTTAGAATGGCAAGAGGTGCGGAATGTGGATCAGACCACTTCCTTGTCAGAGAAAGGATGAAAACAATATGGAGAGCCAGGAAGCACAAAAGAATGCAAAGAGTCACTCGATATGACCATGAGAGTCTGACTGAAGATAATATAAGAAGAACTTTCAAGATAGCACTAACAAACCGTTTTGAGGCTTTGAATGAAGAGGAAGGAGATACTGTGGTAGATCAGAACTGGAAGGCGATTGCAGAAACCATTAAAGAAACACCCCAAGAAGTAATCCCAAAGCGAACTAGGGGAAAAAGAGTATGGTTCAATGAGAAGTGTGAGGGAGCTATCAGAGAGAGACAATGGGCCAAACTACTGTGGATACAAAGCAATATGCAAGAAGAAGAAAAATTGAAGTTTGAAGAGACACAACGGCAGACCCAAGCCACATTGAGGAAAGCAAAGAGAAAATATGTTAGAAGTACCATGGAGGAAGCTGAACAAGACTTTCATGGAAATAGGTATAAAGAACTTTATAGAAAGGTGAAAAGTTTTAAAGGAGGGACATACCATCAACACAGATTCATAAAAGATGCCAATGGGAGAATGTTAACAGAAGATCAAAAAATTGGAAGAAGATGGATGGAATACTTCAGAGAATTACTAAACTCTGATGAACCAACCGAACTACTTGAGTTTGATGAACCAGTAACAGTAGACCCAGAATATCCTCCACCCACCATTGAAGAGATAAGGAACCAGATTAAAAACCTTAAGAATGGTAAAAGTCCAGGTGAGGACGGTATTTCTACTGAACTTCTCAAGGCTGGAGACGAAATCCTCTGTTTCAAAATTCACAAGCTAATCAAGCAAATTTGAGTAAAACATGAAATACCAGAGGAATGGAAGGTAGCTGTGATATGCCCCACATATAAAAAGAAAGACAAATCCGTATGCAACAACTGCAGGGGCATAGCGCTGCTCAACACCTGTTATAAGATCTTCTCCAACTGCCTATTAGAACGAATGAAACCTATAGCAACAGACATAATTGGAGAATATCAAGGAGGTTTCCAGACAGGGCGATCAACCATGGACCAGATTTTTGTCCTAAAACAGGTCTGTGAAAAAATGTACGAATACGGACGAGAGATACATCTCCTGTTTGTAGACTTCAAGAAGGCTTACGATAGTATACATAGACCTAGCCTGATTAGAACTATGACAGAGTTTGGTGTACCAAAGAAGTTGGTCAAACTGGTAGAGGTATGCCTAAATGACACAAAACTTAAGGTTAAGGTAGGCAATCAAATGACAGAAAGCTTCCAAGTTGTAACAGGATTACACCAAGGAGATGGGCTATCACCTGTCCTCTTCAACCTGGCACTTGAGAAGGTAATGCGGGATTTCGACAAAGAAAACACTGAGGGCATTCAAATTGGTAATGAACACATTACATATCTTGCCTATGCAGACGACATTGCACTATTAGCATGCACACAAGAAGATCTGCAGAGCAGTATCCAGACCTTGGAGTTATTGGCAGCTAGCATCGGTCTACAAATTAGCTCTGAAAAGACAGAGTATATGACTATAGGAAGAAAGATCCAGAACTCTCAAGATTTAATTGTGAACAACACCAGGTATAAACATGTGAAAGAGTTCAAATACTTTGGATCATTTTTTACAGAAGTAATATCAACCGAAGCAGAGATAAAAGCATGACTGCAGGCGGGAAACAGATACTATCACTCTCTAGGCCCTATATTAAAATGTAGAAGTGTCTCACAACAACTAAAGCTACGGCTGTATAAGACATTAATAATGCCAGTAGTACTTTACGGTTCTCAAACCTGGAGCACTCGAAAACAAGACCTTAAGCGACTGCTAACATTTGAAAGGAAAATCCTCAGGAAAATATTTGGACCAGTCAGAGATCAGACTACTGGAGAATGGAGAAGACGCCATAACACTGAATTAGAAGAGCTGTACAAGGAGCCTAACATCTTGGGAGTGATGAGAAGCAAAAGACTGCAATGGGCTGGACATGTTGTTAGAATGGAGGCAACAAGATGGCCCAAAATCACAATGGACTGGATCCCGTCAGGCAGCAGACCAGTGGGAAGACCTAGAAAGAGGTCGATCGATGGAGTGAGAGAAGACCTGTTGCAGCTGGGAGTCATGGAAAACTGGAGACAGATAGCAGAAGACAGAGACGGATGGAGAGCTCTAACTGTGGTGGCGCGCGGTCCTCTGGGCCTGATCGCGTGAAGAAGAAGAAGAAGATTCCAAGTTTATGTCCAGAAGTTAATATTCATTGTTACAAAATAGAACTTCAGTTATATTTAGTTGAATTGTTGTATTGTGAATTTTTTAATGGCTGAATCTTGGGCATAGTAACACGTAATTGCGAAGAAGCCAGATTCAATTGTTGTTGGATGTAAATGTAATTGTTAATGAAGGTGCTTAATGTGAAAGATATTTCAAATCATTTTATAGATATTTTTCTAGACCCACAGTTTCAAAATTTTCTCTGTCAAATTTTATTTCAGTTCTTATATAAGATGAAAATAGGCAAATTTAATACAATGTCTGTGGTAGACAATGTTGATTTGCCAATAAGCAATGAAATCAAGTCAGATAATTCGTGTAAAAAAATGTTGAACAAAGGCTTCCTTGAGAACCTGAACCAATGTCAAGTTCTGAAGAAGAAACAGAAATTTGAACAGAAATCTCATGCACACACAAATCGATGTTGAAAGTGAGTAGCATGGAGACAATGTCTTGGAAGACACATCTACTAGTACACAAAGCACACAAATTACACAGCTCCCCACAAGCCAATATAATGGCATATTTGCAACAGATGTTTAAGAAATTAGAATCTGATAACAAAACTTTGAAAACCAAAGTAAATGACCTAATATC
Organism: Schistocerca cancellata; assembly: GCF_023864275.1. Classification (NCBI taxonomy): domain Eukaryota; kingdom Metazoa; phylum Arthropoda; class Insecta; order Orthoptera; family Acrididae; genus Schistocerca; species Schistocerca cancellata. Next base: position 348,742,160 of record NC_064631.1, on the reverse strand, counting down.
TGAACTGAAGACTGAACTAACTACCATGATTGATAAAAGATCTTGCCACAAAGGAACAGTTAGACAATATCTGCACACATTTACAGACACACTCAGATGTCATAGAAACAGTAAATATACATACCATTGTAGATAAAGAAATTACACACTTACTGAATGTATGTAAGTACCTGCCAGCAACATTACCCAAACTTAGGAAAAATCTGAATAAGCTAAGAAATGCTGTGAAAACTATGAAACATATATAGAAAATGTTGAAGGTGAACAGTATAGTCAGCTACAACAACATATTACTGTGAATTGTCAAACTGTAACAGACAATTACACTGCTTGGCATGGAAAAAAAAAGACACTAACTAGTGCAAAAGGTGAACCAAGATTTGAATACAATAGTCAGGGAAAATATCACTGAAATCACAGGAAAACCTGAGAATATCAGTGTAAATTTGCAACAGAAATTGTCTCAGATCAGAGATGTATTACAAATTTGGCAATAGTCCAAATGACACAGAATATCCATCAGATTTTAGAGATAAGGTTGTCACAAATGAAATCTCTCTGCCATGCAAATATTACAAAACAGGCACAAATCTCACACTTTCTACATCACTACTGGTGGAAAGGTGTTTAAGGACAGGCAGTTTCAAATCTTCTATCCAGAGAAATGAACTCCAGACCCCATGGTTTTTATTAAACCTTTTCAGGATTTATTAACCCACACATGGACAGAGTATCAAAAGATTCAGTTCGTGGTAGGACATGACCAGGATGATGGAGCAATACAGGCAACTGAAACATGCAATATATGCACAATTTGAAAACATGTTTTTAAAGAAACACTGGTCCACATGTATACAGAAGCATATGAGGAAACAGGTTTTCAATCCAGAACACTTTAGTGCCAAGTCAGCCAGCTCCTTACAGTATTTTGAAAACTACCTGAACAAAACACGATACTGGGATGAGCCCTTTTCACACAAGGATGTGATAAGTATCCTTAAAAGGAATCTATCTGCTAGCATATGTAAATATTTGGTGTATGCTTCTGATGAGGATCAATTTATGGCCACCCTCAATACAACTGATAAGATACATGAGGCTTTCAGAGCCAATTACAATCAAAACAACGTGGCAGCCAGGCCAGCCACCATATGGTAACAGCAACAGTGGGCTGACAAGGGCGCAAGGGCACAGTCCATGATGTCAGTGCTTGTGTCACCAATATAATGGTCAGCCTACTGATCAATGACCACATAACAACTTTGAAAACAAAAAGAAGCTTAACAGCAGATAATACTCTGGGTAACAGGTCAATGGCAAAAGTAAGTACTACTGCAACCAAAACTCACAATATTGGAACAGGCTTAACCAGAATGTCAATAATTTTCCACAAAACATAGCAACAATAGTCCGCAAAAACTAGGTGCCGCATGGGCAACAAGGGCATTCCATAAAGATAGTTGAGGTTACAAATGAGGAGACACCACTCAATGTACAGTTTGCATTGGCAAATGAGGACCAACCACATTAAGCCCTTGAATGTCAGTTGTAACCTGGCTGAGGGCACAGAACAAGTAAAAACAAACTTTATATTTAAAAAGAAAGATGATGAGACTTACCAAACAAAAGCGCTGGCAGGTCGATAGACACACAGACAAACACAAACATACACACAAAATCTAGCTTTCGCAACCAATGGTTGCCTCGTCAGGAAAGAGGGAAGGAGAGGGAAAGACAAAAGGATTTGGGTTTTAAGGGAGAGGGTAAGGAGTCATTCCAATCCCGGGAGCGGAAAGACTCACCTTAGGGGGAAAAAAGGAGGGAAAAAAGGACAGGTATACACTCGCACACACACACATATCCATCCTCATATACACAGACACAAGCAGACATTTGTAAAGGCAAAGAGTTTGGGCAGAGATGTCAGTCGGGGCGGATGTACAAAGGCAAAGATGATGTTGAAAGACAGGTGAGGTACGAGCGGCGGCAAATTGAAATTAGAAATTAAAAATTAGCGGAGATTGAGGCCTGGCGGATAGCGAGAAGAGAGGATATGCTGAAGGGCAAGTTCCCATCTCCGGAGTTCTGACAGGTTGGTGTTAGTGGGAAGTATCCAGATAACCCGGACGGTGTAACACTGTGCCAAGATGTGCTGGCCGTGCACCAAGGCATGTTTAGCCACAGGGTGATCCTCATTACCAACAAACACTGTCTGCCTGTGTCCATTCATGCGAATGGACAGTTTGTTGCTGGTCATTCCCACATAGAACGCTTCACAGTGTAGGCAGGTCAGTTGGTAAATCACGTGGGTGCTTTCACACGTGGCTCTGCCTTTGATCGTGTACACCTTCCGGGTTACAGGACTGGAGTAGGTGGTGGTGGGAGGGTGCATGGGACAGGTTTTACACCGGGGGCGGTTACAGGGGTAGGAGCCAGAGGGTAGGGAAGGTGGTCTGGGGATTTCATAGGGATGAAATAAAAGGTTGCGAAGGTTAGGTGGACGGCGGAAAGACACTCTTGGTGGAGTGGGGAGGATTTCATGAAGGATGGATCTCATTTCAGGGCAGGATTTGAGGAAGTCGTATCCCTGCTGGAGAGCCACATTCAGAATCTGATCCAGTCCCGGAAAGTATCCTGTCACAAGTGGGGCACTTTTGGGGTTCTTCTGTGGAAGGTTCCGGGTTTGAGGAGATGAGGAAGTGGCTCTGGTTATTTGCTTGTGTACCAGGTCGGGAGGGTAGTTACGGGATGCAAAAGCTGTTTTCAGGTTGTTGGTGTAGTGGTTCAAGGATTCCGGACTGGAGCAGATTCGTTTGCCACGAAGACCTAGGCTGTAGGGAAGGGACCGTTTGATGTGGAACGGGTGGCAGCTGTCATAATGGAGGTACTGTTGCTTGTTGGTGGGTTTGATGTGGACGGACGTGTGAAGCTGGCCATTGGACAGGTGGAGGTCAACGTCAAGGAAAGTGGCATGGGATTTGGAGTGGGACCAGGTGAATCTGATGGAACCAAAGGAGTTGAGGTTGGAGAGGAAATTCTGGAGTTCTTCTTCACTGTGAGTCCAGATCATGAAAATGTCATCAATAAATCTGTACCAAACTTCGGGTTGGCAGGCCTGGGTAACCAAGAAGGCTTCCTCTAAGCGACCCATGAATAGGTTGGCATACGAGGGGGCCATCCTGGTACCCATGGCTGTTCCCTTTAATTGTTGGTATGTCTGGCCTTCAAAAGTGAAGAAGTTGTGGGTCAGGATGAAGCTGGCTAAGGTAATGAGGAAAGAGGTTTTAGGTAGGGCGGCAGGTGATCGGCGTGAAAGGAAGTGCTCCATCGCAGCGAGGCCCTGGACATGCGGAATATTTGTGTATAAGGAAGTGGCATCAATGGTTACAAGGATGGTTTCCGGGGGTAACAGACTGGGTAGGGATTCCAGGCGTTCGAGAAAGTGGTTGGTGTCTTTGATGAAGGATGGGAGACTGCATGTAATGGGCTGAAGGTGTTGATCTACGTAGGCAGAGATGCGTTCGGTGGGGGCTTGGTAACCAGCTACAATGGGACGGCCGGGATGATTGGGTTTGTGAATTTTGGGAAGAAGGTAGAAGGTAGGGGTGCGGGGTGTTGGTGGGGTCAGGAGGTTGATGGAGTCGGGTGAAAGGTTTTGTAGGGGGCCTAAGGTTCTGAGGATTCCTTGAAGCTCCGCCTGGACATCAGGAATGGGATTGCCTTGGCAACCTTTGTAAGTAATGTTGTCTGAAAGCTGACGCTGACGCAGTCCCTCAGTCACATACTCCCGACGATCAAGTACCACAGTTGTGGAACCCTTGTCAGCCGGAAGAATGACGATGGATCGGTCAGCCTTCAGATCACGGATAGCCTGGGCTTCAGCAGCTGCTGAAGCCCAGGCTATCCGTGATCTGAAGGCTCCGTCATTCTTCCGGCTGACAAGGGTTCCACAACTGTGGTACTTGATCGTCGGGAGTATGTGACTGAGGGACTGCGTCAGCTTTCAGACAACATTACTTACAAAGGTTGCCAAGGCAATCCCATTCCTGATGTCCAGGCGGAGCTTCAAGGAATCCTCAGAACCTTAGGCCCCCTACAAAACCTTTCACCCGACTCCATCAACCTCCTGACCCCACCAACACCCCGCACCCCTACCTTCTACCTTCTTCCCAAAATTCACAAACCCAATCATCCCGGCCGTCCCATTGTAGCTGGTTACCAAGCCCCCACCGAACGCATCTCTGCCTACGTAGATCAACACCTTCAGCCCATTACATGCAGTCTCCCATCCTTCATCAAAGACACCAACCACTTTCTCGAACGCCTGGAATCCCTACCCAGTCTGTTACCCCCGGAAACCATCCTTGTAACCATTGATGCCACTTCCTTATACACAAATATTCCGCATGTCCAGGGCCTCGCTGCGATGGAGCACTTCCTTTCACGCCGATCACCTGCCGCCCTACCTAAAACCTCTTTCCTCATTACCTTAGCCAGCTTCATCCTGACCCACAACTTCTTCACTTTTGAAGGCCAGACATACCAACAATTAAAGGGAACAGCCATGGGTACCAGGATGGCCCCCTCGTATGCCAACCTATTCATGGGTCGCTTAGAGGAAGCCTTCTTGGTTACCCAGGCCTGCCAACCCGAAGTTTGGTACAGATTTATTGATGACATTTTCATGATCTGGACTCACAGTGAAGAAGAACTCCAGAATTTCCTCTCCAACCTCAACTCCTTTGGTTCCATCAGATTCACCTGGTCCCACTCCAAATCCCATGCCACTTTCCTTGACGTTGACCTCCACCTGTCCAATGGCCAGCTTCACACGTCCGTCCACATCAAACCCACCAACAAGCAACAGTACCTCCATTATGACAGCTGCCACCCGTTCCACATCAAACGGTCCCTTCCCTACAGCCTAGGTCTTCGTGGCAAACGAATCTGCTCCAGTCCGGAATCCTTGAACCACTACACCAACAACCTGAAAACAGCTTTTGCATCCCGTAACTACCCTCCCGACCTGGTACACAAGCAAATAACCAGAGCCACTTCCTCATCTCCTCAAACCCGGAACCTTCCACAGAAGAACCCCAAAAGTGCCCCACTTGTGACAGGATACTTTCCGGGACTGGATCAGATTCTGAATGTGGCTCTCCAGCAGGGATACGACTTCCTCAAATCCTGCCCTGAAATGAGATCCATCCTTCATGAAATCCTCCCCACTCCACCAAGAGTGTCTTTCCGCCGTCCACCTAACCTTCGCAACCTTTTAGTTCATCCCTATGAAATCCCCAGACCACCTTCCCTACCCTCTGGCTCCTACCCCTGTAACCGCCCCCGGTGTAAAACCTGTCCCATGCACCCTCCCACCACCACCTACTCCAGTCCTGTAACCCGGAAGGTGTACACGATCAAAGGCAGAGCCACGTGTGAAAGCACCCACGTGATTTACCAACTGACCTGCCTACACTGTGAAGCGTTCTATGTGGGAATGACCAGCAACAAACTGTCCATTCGCATGAATGGACACAGGCAGACAGTGTTTGTTGGTAATGAGGATCACCCTGTGGCTAAACATGCCTTGGTGCACGGCCAGCACATCTTGGCACAGTGTTACACCGTCCGGGTTATCTGGATACTTCCCACTAACACCAACCTGTCAGAACTCCGGAGATGGGAACTTGCCCTTCAGCATATCCTCTCTTCTCGCTATCCGCCAGGCCTCAATCTCCGCTAATTTTTAATTTCTAATTTCAATTTGCCGCCGCTCGTACCTCACCTGTCTTTCAACATCATCTTTGCCTTTGTACATCCGCCCCGACTGACATCTCTGCCCAAACTCTTTGCCTTTACAAATGTCTGCTTGTGTCTGTGTATATGAGGATGGATATGTGTGTGTGTGCGAGTGTATACCTGTCCTTTTTTCCCTCCTTTTTTCCCCCTAAGGTGAGTCTTTCCGCTCCCGGGATTGGAATGACTCCTTACCCTCTCCCTTAAAACCCAAATCCTTTTGTCTTTCCCTCTCCTTCCCTCTTTCCTGACGAGGCAACCATTGGTTGCGAAAGCTAGATTTTGTGTGTATGTTTGTGTTTGTCTGTGTGTCTATCGACCTGCCAGCGCTTTTGTTTGGTAAGTCTCATCATCTTTCTTTTTAAATATATTTTTCCCACGTGGAACGTTTCCCTCTATTATATTCATATCATTAATAAAAACAAACTTTCTTAGATACAGTTGTGGTATTGACATGAGGGACAAACTCACACACGAGTCACACATGAGTCAATATAAGGAGTAAATGCCAGTACAGGCTAAAACAAAGGGAATTATAGGCAAAATACCTACCACTATAGTTCTTGACACAGTTGTGATGACAAATTGTGTCTCATGAACATTTTTCAAAAGAATAAGGGAAGCCACAAAAATTCCCATACTGCCAGTGCAAGGTTGCAAAGTCTCAGGTACCATTGGTGCAAAAACTATGTTAGTGAAATGACAGGCACAAGTAGACATAATAATTGTTAATTGAGTTATATTGAGCTCTTTCCAAGTAATTAATGGTCGCACTGTGGGATGTCTCCTTGATTTTTTAGAGAAAAGGATGCATTGTTCAACTTTTTGATGCATGAGGATTAACAAATAAAAGTTGATTTATTGCATATGCCTAAAAGATAAGGTAAGTTTCGTCCACAGCTTCTCATACACAAAAGTGTGATGTATGAATATGCTATGGCTCAAAATGAGAATAGTGTAAACAATAGTTGTTGTTGTTGTGGTCTTCAGTCCTGAAACTGGTTTGATGCAGCTCTCCATGCTACTCTATCCTGTGCAAGCTTCTTCATCTCCCAGTACCTACTGCAACCTACATCCTTCTGAATCTGCTTGGTGTATTCATCTCTTGGTCTCCCTCTACGATTTTTACCCTCCATGCTGCCCTCCAATACTAAATTGGTGATCCCTTGATGCCCCGAACATGTCCTACCAACCGATCCCTTCTCCTAGTCAAGTTGTGCCACAAACTTCTCTTCTCCCCAATCCTATTCAACACCTCCTCATTAGTTATGTGATCTACCCATCTAATCTTCAGCATTCTTCTGTAGCGCCACATTTCGAAAGCTTCTATTCTCTTCTTGTCCAAACTATTTATCATCCATGTGTCACTTCCATACATGGCTACACTCCATACAAATACTTTAAGAAATGACTTCCTGACACTTAAATCTATATTAGATGTTAACAAATTTCTCTTCTTCAGAAACGCTTTCCTTGCCATTGCCAGTCTACATTTTATATCCTCTCTACTTTGACCATCATCAGTTATTTTGCTCCCCAAATAGCAAAACTCCTTTACTACTTTAAGCATCTCATTTCCTAATCTCATACCCTCAGCATCACCAGACTTAAACAATAGAGTATGCATTAATACTAATACCACTGACTCCATACATTTAAGTGAAACACAACAACAATAATTGAAGCTTGTGATGACTAAACATTTACAGATGTTTGACAAAAAACCAGGCATAATTAATATGTATGTCTATTAAATGAATGCCCAGTCACATGAAAAGTACTGTAGGAAATCATATCTCATTCTGTGTTAACCATGAAATTAAGAAAATGAGTATGTGGAAGGTTACAGGACTGTCTTCATCTGTCATCATACTGTAACCCACTTCTTGCAGTAAACAAAGCAAATGGACAGGAAAGACTCATTTTAGATGCAAGAACCATTAATAAAATTATTGTGCCAGTTTGTAATCAACTGGAGAACAATTAAAAAAATTCTGTGGTGTAAAATACCACACTATCCTAGTTCTCAGTTCTTATTGGCAGGTAAAACTTATTGCCGAGTCAAGAAAATACACTAGTTTCATTCATGCTGGAAGGAGTTACGAGTTTTGTGTACTACCTTTCAGATTCAATATAAGTCTAAGAGTTTTCATTGCAGCACTTGACACAGTGCTTGGTCCTGATCTTTTAGATAAAGTAACAATATATGTTGATCAAATTCTCATACTGAAACATGGTTGAATATCTTGAACTTATTGACAGAATTTTTAGTTTTTCAGAACCGGTGTTGCAACTAACTTTTAAAAAGCTAAATTTTGTGGAGAGGCAATAAAATTTTTTGGGCATGTTATATCATTAGCAGGCATCAAACATGATCCCAGTAAGTTAGATGCTATAAGAAACTTTTCCCATCCTTCAACAAAATGGCAATTAAAAGCATTTTTGGAATTAACTGCAGTTTTTCATCATTTCATTCCTAAACAACTACTAAACAGTCTGTCACTTTTTGAACTCTTGAAAAAGAATGACATCTGGCATTGGGTGGATGCATGTAAAAATGATTTTGATGCTATAAAACATACCTTAGTGAATTCAAATATTTTACGCCATTCAAATTTGAATTTAGATTTTTATATATCAGCTGATGCTTCGTAAACACAATAGACTCAAAACAAGAGATCAACATAATTAGTTTTAGTAGTAAAACACTTTCAGAGTGTGAATGTTGATATTCAACTACTGAATTAAAAGCTTTGGCTGTCCTACAGGCCTCCAAACAGTTCAACTATTACATCTAGGGAAAGCATATACATGTGTAATGTGACTACCAAGCTCTACGTTTTCTTCTGACAAGCAAATTCCTACATGCAAGAATTGAAAGGCAGACTGCTACCCTTCAAGAGTACTTGTTTGAAGTTGTATATATACCAGGAAAGGACAATATCTCACAGGATGCACTCTCTAGATTACCCCAAGATCTCACCAATTTAAATGATATTTCAGAGAGATTACGGACTATAGAATTTTGTTAATGAAAGACCTACACTACAGTCAATATTATTTAGACATGTACAAAGACATGATGGTATTACAAGATCTAGATGACAGATGGCACACTATGAGAACACTACTCATTTAGGACACCTCTGAAAAGGTAAAAGCAAACTACAAAATTAATGATGATGTATGATTTCATTCAAGAAACCCTAAGCAAAATACCTGGTGTATGTGTTTTCCTACAACTGAACAGGCCATGAAGGCCCAATGGCACCGACTGGCCACTGTGTCATCCTCAGCCCACAGGCATCACTGGATGCAGATATGTAGGGCCATGTGGTCAGCACACTGCTCTCCTGGCTGTACATCAGTTTATAAGAATGAAGCCACTACTCTCAATAAAGTAGCTCCTCAGTTTGCCTCACAAGGGCTGAGTGTGTTTTTTCCTGATTCTTGTAAATACACTTTAGTGTGGCACACTCGTTATTTGTGGGGCCACTATGGAACAGTTAAATGCCTAAGAAAAGTCAACAGGTATTGTTACTTTTCAAACATGCATAGGTACACACACAACCAATAAAAACCTTGTTTGATCTGTCAGAAAGCTAAGTGTGTAGGACCTTTAAGTGGCCTACAGATATAAATAAATGTTGGCACCATCTCCATATGACAAAGTAGTAGGGTTGTATGATTATACCTATTCTGACAGGAAACGGAAGAACAAAAATAGCAATTATTTTATGTACCTTATCTGTCTTTTTTCACCAATCTTGGTGTCTGTCGATCTTCTGAGTCAGTCTGAGAAAGACACATGTAATTGAGTATCAGTATTTTGTTAAGTAAAAGTTCTAATATGTGGAAGTCACAAGTACTCATTCTACTACCAAGTTACTTCTTAATTTCCATCTCCTGATGCACTGAGAACTTGCGTTTTTAAATGGACACATTCAGATATGAAGTTATTTATGAAGAGAGAATAGCCACTCCAACCACATTGGCATTGTTGTATATCACTGGGGAGAAAGGGTAAATTAAAAAACTGCACACCAAAACCAAGAGACTAACATTTCCCTAATGTTTTAGAACACATCTATGCCAGCATGAGTTTCTGTGAAGACAATTTTCGGTGTGGCTTACCTATAATTCCTGCATCTATCTCTCTCCCCAACCAATATATCTGGCAACCTACAGAAGGACATTGCCATCAAGAGAGAGTTAGCACATTTGTATTAATTTGAAATAATTAATAGTTTTGTAAATTTTCTATTATACTAATTGTTGTCTATCTCTGATTCATGAATGGGATAATTTGTTATTGCAACAAGGATGGAGATCACTTGATGTGCAACACATTAAACATAATCAATTGGAGAATTAATTCTGTAAGGGGCAAGATAGCCAATGAAAAGGTAGAAAAATTCATGATCCATTGTGTGCATGACTGCACTTAATAGCATCTCTGCCAATATTGACCATAGTAGCCTTTCTAATCCAGTTCCCAAATTGAAGCATTCTAGTAAAATATGTAAACATTTGGTCAGAAAATTAATTTTAGGGAGAGAAATGTGTGCTCACAATTGAGTTATGCTGACAATGCATTTTGATACATGTTTCCAAGGCACCACTGAATACGTTTCATAGTTGTATCCTCACTTTTACATACAGAATATTTCATTTTCAAAAGTATTCATTTACTCTGTCATTTTGTAAAATTATAAAAAAATGAGTACACACAATGGGCACATTGTTACCATTTCATTGCTAGATAGTCAGACACGAGGTGTCACCAAAATGAACATGACAACAAATGAAATCAAAACTGAAAATGTCAGTCACAGTGACGATGACCAATTACATTTTTCAGTTAACAAGGACACAGATGATAGTAACATTATCATTTGAAATGATACAATGATGACAGTAGATGAGACAGGCTCACAGTTTTCTTCAATGAGTATTTTTTCCCTTGTTGGAAGTGTAAAGTGTGACAGCGTGGACTTATTAAATCGTTCTTTAGTTCTTATACTTCTTATAGTCAGCAAGTGTACAATGTGTCGCTGATCAATGGCAATGACCTGAATAGCCACTGGAAAGGGAAGAAAGCAACTGGGCAACAAAATAATCTGTGCCACCTGGCTATAAACAGTTAGAATAAAAGTTATATTTCAAATAGTGGCCAGGGACAACGAAATTTTGAATCAAGAGTTGTGCAAGTCATTAACTGCTGAAAACAGATACCTAATGTGGACATAGTTGAAGCTACTGCTAACAAGTTAGTCAGTGATCAGGGTAACTCTCAAAACTCAAATACATCTCAACAGGCCTCCATTTGATGACCATAATATGTGTGAGGGCATGGAGCTACTTAAAAGTTGTTTTCTTAGAGAAGACGATTGTGGTGACATCAAAGATGACCTGTGTCAGGGGGATATTACAAACTGTGCAGACGGAAATGAAGACACAATACAGGCAGTAACCATTACACAAATACTTGGTTTAAGGGTACCCATAGTACTGGACACTGGAGCTACTACGAATATAATTTCACAGGGTCTCTTTGACCAGTTACAAAAATGAGGACACATACCAATGCTTCCAGTCCAAAATTGTAAAATCCAAACAGCTGCAGGAGGTAAGTCTAAACGCATAAAATTGCAGGCCTGAGTTCCTATTCAAATTGATAGCTTCTCTTTACAATGCATTTTTCTTTTGGTTGAAAGGCTAGTAGCAAACTGCCTAGTCAGCAGGGTCCCCTTTAGGAAATACCAAACACAAATTGACATTGATAAAAGGAAGTGTCATTTCATTGTGAACAACCAACAATTATCAGTAGACCTAGAATGAGATTTTCACTCTGTAGCGGAGTGTGCGCTGATATGAAACTTCCTGGCAGATTAAAACTGTGTGCCCGACCGAGACTCGAACTCGGGACCTTTGCCTTTCGTGGGCAAGTGCTCTACCATCTGAGCTACTGAAGCACGACCAACGCCTGGTGCTCACAGCTTTACTTCTGCCAGTATCTCGTCTCCTACCTTCCAAACTTCACAGAAGCTCTCCTGCAAACCTTGCAGAACTAGCACTCCTGAAAGAAAGGATAGTGCGGAGACATGGCTTAGCCACAGTCTGGGGGATGTTTCCAGAATGAGATTTTCACTCTGCAGCGGATTGTGCACTGATATGAAACTACCTAGCAGATTAAAACTGTGTGCCTGACCGAGACTCGAACTCAGGACCTTTGCCTTTTGCGGGCAAGTGCTCTACCATCTGAGCTACCAAAGCACGACTCACGCCCGGTGCTCACAGCTTTACTTCTGCCAGTATCTCATCTCCTACCTTCCAAACTTTACAGAAGCTCTCCTGTGAACCTTGCAGAACTAGCACTCTCATTCTGGAAACATCCCCCAGGCTGTGGCTAAGCCATGTCTCCACAATATCTTTTCTTTCAGGAGTGTTAGTTCTGCAAGGTTCACAGGAGAGCTTCTGTAAAGTTTGGAAGGTAGGAGATGAGATACTGGCAGAAGTAAAGCTGTGAGCACCGGGTGTGAGTTGTGCTTCGGTAGCTCAGATGGTAGAGCACTTGCCCACGAATGACAAAGGTCCCGAGTTCGAGTCTCAGTCGGGCACACAGTTTTAATCTGCCAGGAAGTTTCAGATCAGTGCACACTCTGCTGCAGAGTGAAAATCTCATTCTGGAAACATCCCCCAGGCTGTGGCTAAGCCATGTCTCTGCAATATCCTTTCTTTCAGGAGCGCTAGTTCTGCAAGGTTCGCAGGAGAGCTTCTGTAAAGTTTGGAATGTAGGAGACGAGGTACTGGCAGAAGTAAAGCTGTGAGCACCGGGCGTGAGTCATGCTTCGGTAGCTCAGATGGTAGAGCACACAGTTTTAATCTGCCAGGAAGTTTCATATCAGCGCACACTCCACTGCAGAGTGAAAATCTCATTCTAGAAACATCCCCAAGGCTGTGGCTAAGCCATGTCTTCGCAATATCCTTTCTTTCAGGAGTGCTAGTTCTGCAAGGTTTGCAGGAGAGCTTCTGTAAAGTTTGGAAGGTAGGAGACGAGATACTGGCAGAAGTAAAGCTGTGAGCACCGAGCGTGAGTCGTGCTTCGGTAGCTCAGATGGTAGAGCACACAGTTTTAATCTGCCAGGAAGTTTCATATCAGCGCACACTCCACTGCAGAGTGAAAATCTCATTCTGGAAACATCCCCAAGGCTGTGGATAAGGTCCCGAGTTCGAGTCTCGGTCGGACACACAGTTTTAATCTGCCAGGAAGTTTCATCAGTAGATCTAGTCAAGTCAAATGCCAGAGAAAGCAAACCAAAACTCACTGCTAATGTTCAAATACAATTCTTCTATCCTATCATTATGTTTGTAATAGCACAGGGAATTGAGCAATCACAGGTAGAGGAAATAGGTCCTGAGATAGTGCATGCCAAGGTAAGTGAGTCAGCGTGTCTTACAGAAGAACCAAACGAAGAACTGCAGGAGGTTTTAATATGTTATGCTTTCAAAATGTTCGAATTTACTTGCGGGGAAAGCATACCAAATGGAAATGTGACCATACATCAGTCTTTGCCCTTCCTTCTTACTTGTAAACTCTTAACTTGTAAACTCTTACACAGGAGGGGCACTAGGAGGTGTTTCTACTTACAGGAATTTGATGTTGAAATTGTGTGTATCAAGGGTAATCAAAACATAATTGCTGATGCCTCATCAAACCTTCCACAAGCTCTAGATGCATTCTTGGAATTCATGGAGAACCATCCAGATATCACTGTTGAGATGAAATACAACAGCCATACTACATTAGTATGTACAAAAGCAGGGAGCAACTACAGCAGACAGCAGAAGGATCCTTGAAGACAAATGGAAAGGCTAAAACTGCTGCAGAAGAATGATGATAGATTGAGATTCTTTTTCTCTTTTTTTTATTACCCTCACCAAGCACGAGAAATTCTTTAATTTGACACTATGCTGTTTAAACACACTGTAGGCATGCGATTGAGATACAGTGCATGTAAGTAGTGAATTGGGGAGAGGACAGAACTGCGCACATGCAGTAGCTAGCTTTAAGGTTGACAACCTCCATTCATATGCACAGCATAGTGTAAAAGCTGACAGATCGTTGCCAGACAATGATTATAGCTTAGCAAAGAAACACCAAGCAATCTACATTTAGGGAAACCTTATAACATCACTTGACTATGAAGAATGAAGGAATATAAATTGAGTCTTGAATATACTATGAGAGATTTGATAGTGCCCCACCCACTACACTTTTCTCTCTAGGTACAAAAAGGTAAGACAAAACAACAAACATAGTATCAGTGTGTGCACTCTTACAACTCATAAAAGAAGAATGATGATAGGTTGAAAATTTTTTTGTGATTTACCAGGGTGTATTGCTTTACCAACACCACACAGAGCAGAGACAGTCATATGTTTGTTTACCAGAGGATCATGTTAATGACTTTATATTATTAGGATGTAAGTTTTGGTTTTGTAAGAGCTTTCACTTCATAGGCAGAGTTTTATTCTATTAAGGTTTCCTGGTATTTGTGGAGGTCTTGTTTGGCACATGCCAGGGTCAACTTCAAGAAGACAGGTCCCCTCACAAAAGTGAAGGAATAATTCAATCCTTTCAAACAGTTCATGGTGTAAGTGACTACGTTCAATGAGCAGATATCCTTTATGATAGTTTATAAGATTTTGCATTTTTGGTTGAGCTGACCAGTTTGACTGCAAACCCAAAAACTTATCAGCTATCAAATTTGCTGAAAAGGCTGAACTACCACATTCTTTATCATTATTTTTTCCAGTCAGTATTAGTTTGTGCAGAAGTATCATATGCCCTCTACCTTCTTCATGAGGCCCAGATGACAGGGCCATGTGACATCTGGTGACTGAGTGATGTCAAATTGCAGCACCCTCTCAACTTCCACTTGAATTACCTGCCAATCAACTGAGGACACCTTATAAATGTGCTGACTAATGTGACTAATGTGTTAATAATCTCCAGATGTTAAGACAATATTTCACTTTCAGTTATGGTCTGCCTGATCTGCACACTGGAATTGGAGGTTGTTTTTGTTGTGGTCTTCAGTCCTGAGACTGGTTTGATGCAGCTCTCCATGCTACTCTATCCTGTGCAGGCTTCTTCATCTCCCAGTACTTACTGCAACCTACATCCTTCTGAATCTGTTAAGTGCATTCATCTCTTGGTCTCCCTCTACAATTTTTACTCTCCACAATTTTTACCCTCCACGCTGCCCACCAATGCTAAATTTGTGATCCCTTGATGCCTCAGAACATGTCCTACCAACCGGTACCTTCTTCTTGTCAAGTTGTGCCACAAACTCCTCTTCTCCCCAATTCTATTCAATACCTCCTCATTAGTTATGTGATCTACCCATCTAATCTTCAGCATTCTTCTGTAGCACCACATTTCGAAAGCTTCTATTCTCTTCTTGTCCAAACTATTTATCATCCATGTTTCACTTCCATACATGGCTACACTCCATACAAATACTTTCAGAAATGACTTCCTGACACTTAAATCTATACTCAATGTTAACAAATTTCTCTTGGAGGTATACAGTTAAAACTCTACCAGCTCATGTGTGTGTTGAGTGTAAATGTCAGCTTATTTAGGGTTTCTTACACTGCTTATCCCACTGTCATAATGGTACAAATTGAATTAGTCTGGCATAAAGCTAATGAGTGATGCTTGTAATGGAACTGATTAATGGTCCCCTTTTTTTAGGTTTTGTACTTGATGAGACAAGTAAAAAATTGGTGTATTTGATAATTACAAATTCTCAGGGTAGCCAATACACTGTACAATTAATTGATAGCTACAACAGACAGAAGACATGGTTTGTTGATGCTGCGCATTTTAACAATTTTGATCAAGAGAAACTTATGATGCAGTGTTCGTCTTCGGCACATCAGTGGAGAGTGTGCACAGAATCAGCTAAGTGAAAAAATCCATGCAATAGACTCATTTATTTATATATAAAAGGTGACAGGAATTTTCCCTTGTGTGGGACTGCTTGTACAAATCTTGTATCAATTTAAAGCTTTAGATTTGCATTATTGTATTAATACCCATTTGTATGGTGATGTACTGTGAAATTTTGTACATCTGTGAGTGTCGTGATAAACTAGTACTGTTATCATCAATTGTAGACTTAAACCAATTGTGCTCCTTTAAAGTTTTTGAGCACAGTGGACCTATCCTTATTCAAAAGAATTTTGCTCTAATTCATTGCACAATTACATGAGAAATAGGATGCCTACAAAACAATATTTTTGTAAATTAGGGGTTGAGTGTTTTGATATGTAACTTAATTTGTAACAAATCAGTGTATGTTGTTCACAGTTCAGCCAAAGTACACGTCACCTGTGAATTTCACTGTATATCAATGCAAATAAAAGTGCATTTTTCAAAATTTTCATATGCCATTGTCCTTTGCATAATTTATGAGCAATTTATACCAAATTGGCATTAGTGATTTAGTTACTGTTGCAAATTTTCTAACTCACATATTGTGCTACATATACTTTTCTCTTAAAGAGGAGTAACCCCATGTATTATCTTAATTTATCAAGACTGAACTCTGTTTTTGACTTTGCTAACAACTATAATTAACATCAAAACATTTTAGGAAACTAGTAATTTTCACCACAGGTTTTTCTGCTGCCTTAACAGATATCTAATTTTGTGTTTCTGTTTCAAGTATTTTAGGGAACTAGCAACCTTTTAGCTCAACAGATTAAAAGAGGTTTAATTTAAAGTTATTTTTTCACTGCCTTTTATTACATTGCAGCAGCAAAAACGCAGCCCAACTGTGAATGCTGTTCTCAACCATGGGATGGGTTGTTTGACTTTCATAAGGAGCTGGAAATCGCCCTGACTACTGTCATATGATTGGCACCTCCTGTGATACCTGTACCAGAGGTACCTCAAGTACTATCCTCTCCTGTATATCATGTCTTCTTTGCAGAAACTACAGAATCTGTAATTATCCATTCACTTGACTGTGAGAAGCATGTCAATGGTAGAGCTAGGCATCCTGTACAGGATGGACAGGGACCAGAGAGGACTCAGGGCATTGTACCAGTACCACTAACCAACAAGTGGAAGGTGCTGTCTTTCACTGAAACTGAAACTGAACTAGTAGGACTCACTTCAACTATTTTGGGAAACCTCTTTTGTCCAGCGTCTGGAAGAGGCAAATGCAAAATGGTAGAGATCTAGTAATTTTTTACATTTCAAACATATGGAGGATGGTGGTAACCCTTAGGCAAATGGCAGGAAGGGCACGAAAGGACAGTAGGAGCTCTCAGTGTATATGCTTGGGGGCCTGTTGAAGCAGCAGGCATTCAGGGAACAGTATACAACCAACTGCAAATTGTGGCACACATTAGAACAAATGTTGCCTGATGTCTGAAGTCATTCTTGGATCATTCCAGTGACTGACAGAGAAGGTTGAGAAGACCAGCCTTGCACCTGGAGTTTCAAGGGAGCTCATAATTTGCAGCATTGTCCCCTTCGGTTCTGAGCCAAGTGGAAGGACTGAACCAGAGACTCTGAAGGTTCTTTGACAAGATAGGCTGCAACTTTCTGGACTTGCGCTGTAGGGCTGAGAACTGTAGGGTCCCCCTAAATATGTCAGGTGTGTACTACACATCAGAGGCTGTTACTCAGGTAGCTGACTGTACGTGGGGTGCATATAAGTATTTTTTTGGTTAGGCAACTCTCCATCCAGTCCAGAAATCCAGGAAAAGACAGCTATAGGTAACCCAGAAGAAAGAGTGTAAGATTTAAAAAAAAATTGCCTCCCATAGGTGAGAGTATCAAAAACATAGTGGTAAATTGCTGAAGCATTCACAATGAAGTGCCAGAATTTGAAGCACGCATGAAAGGCAGCAAAATTCACATAATACTGTGAACAGAAAGTTGGTTGAAACCTGAAATTGATAACAATGAGATTTTTGGGGAAAATTAAACTGTATATTGAAAGTATAGGCAATTGGAGGTGATATATTTGTCATAGTAGACAAGAAACTCAATTCACTGAGATAGAAATTGAAGCTGCATATGAGACTGATTGGGCATAAAATGATAATTGGATCCTTCTGTCACCCACGAGACTCATCTCCTGATGTAATGATGAACTTTAGAGAAAACCTCAGTTAACTTGTATGTAAGTTTCCCAATCATTCTGTAATCATCCAACAATTAAATGGAAACATTACAGTTTTGTTGGTGTTGGGCAAAAGACATCCTGTGAGATATTACTAAATGCTTTCTCTAAAAACTACCTAGAACAGACAGTTAGGAACCCAGCTCATGGTGAAGAATATATTGGATCTAATGGCAACAAGTATACCTGATGTCTTTGAGGATGTCCACACTGAATCTGGTATCAGTGACCATAACACTGTTGTGGAGGTAATGATTGCCAAAGTACAAAGGACAACTAAAACAAGCAGAAAAATATGTAGGTTTAGTAAACTAGATGAAAAATCAGTAGTGTCATATCTCAATGAGGAACTAAAAACTTTCAGCACAGGTCAGGTGTTTGTAGAGGAACTCTGGCTCAACTTTAAAAGAATGGTTGACCACATACTGGAGAGATATGTACCCAGTAAAACAGTTCATAACGGGAGTGAATCTCCATGGTATAAAGAACCTTCTAAAGAAACAGAGATTATTGCATAATAGATGTAAATCAAAGTGTAGGGCTATAGATAGAGAGATTCTGAGTGAAACAAATTTTGCTGTCAATAGAGCAATGCACGTGATGCCTTCAGTGACTACTGTACCAAAGTATTGTCAAATGACATGTGATAAAATCCAAACAAATCCTGATCATATGTAAAGGCTGTTAGTGGCCTCAAAGTTAGTATCCAGTTCCTAGTGAATGAAACAGAAACTGAAATTGAGGGTGACAAAGCAAAAGCTGAAATGCTTAACTCAGTTTTCAAATGTTCCTTTATAAAACACTCAGTAGATATGCCCTAAATTAATCCTCAAATCGCTGAAAAGATGAATGAAATAATTATGGGTGTCAGTGGTGCTGAGAAACAGTTGAAATTTTTAAAATTGAACAAAGCTCCATGCACCAATAGAATCCCTGTCAGATTCTATATTGAATTTACACCTGACTTAGCCACTTTTCTGACTGTAATCAGTCATAGATACCTCAAACAAAAAACCCTATACAGTACTTAGAAGACTGTACATGTCACACCCATCTACAAAGAGGGTAGCAGCAGAAGTGATCCACAAAATTACTGTCCAGTATCATTGACATTGAATTGTAGTAGAATCTTAGAACACATTCTGAGCTCAAACATAATGAGGTATCTTGAACACAAAAACGTCCTCCTCGTCAACCAGCATGGAGCCTGAAAACATCAATCACGTGAAACCCAACTTGCAATTTTCTCACATGACGTACTGAAAGCTTGGGATCAAGGTAACCAGGTAGATGCAGTGTTTCTTGATTTCCATAAAGCATTTGACTCAGTACCACATCTATGCATATTGTCAAAAGTATGATTGTATGGGATATCAAATGAAATTTGTGACTTCATTGAGGACTTTTTGGTAGGGAGGACACAGCATGTTATCTAGGATGGAGAGTCGTCAGATGCAGAAGTAACTGTGGGGGTGATCAAGGGAAGTGTGTTGGGTCTCTTGCTGTTCATGTTGAATATTAATGACCTTTCAGACAATATTCATAGTAAAATCATACTTTTTGCAGATTTTGCAGTTACCTGTAATGGTGTACTATCTGAGAGAAGCTGCATAAATATTCAGTCAGATCTTGATAAGTTTTCAATGTGGTGCAGAGATTGGCAACTTGCTCTAAATGTTCAAAAATGCAAAATTTTGCACTTCACAAAATTAAAACACATAGTATCTTATGACAATAATATCAAAGAGTTGCCATTGGAATCTGCCAACTCATACAAATACCTTGGTGTAACACTTTGTAAGGATATGAAATGGAATGATCACATAGGTTCAGTCATGGATAAAGCAGGTGGTAGACTTTGGTTTATTGGTGGAATACTGGGGAAATAAAACCAGTCTACTAAAGAGATTGCTTTCAAATCACTCATGTGACTGGTTCTACAAAGTATGTGGGACCCATATCAGATAGGACTAACAGGGGATATTGAATGTATAAAGTTAAGGAACTGAACTGGCAGACTCTTGAAGACAGACATAAATTATTCTGAGACAGTCTATTAGCAAAGTTTCAAGAACCGGCTTTAATTGACAACTCTAGGAATATATTAAAACTCCATATGTATCACTCACATAGGGATCATGAGAATAAGATTAGAATAATTACTGCAGACACAGAGGCATTCAAACAGTCATTCTTCCTGCATTCCACACATGAGTGGAACAGGAAGAAACCCTAATTACTGATGCAACAGCATGTACCCTCTGCTATACACCTCACAGTGATTTGCAGAGTGTAGATGTAAATGTAGATGTAGATAAACAGATAACGCAAGACACAGACATTTTTCTGAAATCATGTAAATTATAGCTTTTGAACAAACAAGTAGTAAAAAATTATTTTATTTATAGTCAAATATAAAAATGTTATGTTCAAACAATTGATCTTACATAAATGTTACTAATGTGATTATTTTTCAAATAACATAATTACATCTCATATGTTTTATTTATTTCAGAATTGTAATTACATTTGAAGTTGTTGACATTGGAATTGTTAATTGTGAACTCTCAAAATAACAATTGAAAATACTATCAACATGCAAGTCATTTGTCAGGTTAAAGAGTAATTATTTTAAAAGTGATATTTTACTCAAAGTATTTCCAGACATTTTCTTTTAGATAGAAAATCTTATGGGGGGGGGGGGGGGGGGGGGGGGGGAAGAAGAGAGGAAACTTTGATGTTGTTATGCAAATCCACAAGAATATTATCCTTCTTCTTAATTTATTATTAATTTAATTATTAAAAGCCTTGTTCACACAAGCGTGACTATTTCTGTAACAGAACAATGTTAAAAATGACTGATAGAAGTCCATATATCAGTTGTTTCATTTGGTATAACAAGCTACCAAACTCTGTAAGAACATACACAGGAAATGTTTTTAAAACAAAATTAAAATCTTTTCTAATAGAAAAATGTTTATAGTCTTTCAATGAATTTTAAGATAGTGATTATAATATGAGGCATTAGCATATCAGTTGTAATGCGATAAATGTAAAAAAATAGACATAAGAAGCAACAGATACAAAATATAGTGTATTTTATAAGTGTAAATATAACCATAGTATTAAGTCTGATGTTTGCAAAAGCCATTATTACGATGGCTCCACACAAAGAAATTATAAATAAATAAATAAATAAATAAAAGAAACTAAAGATGCCCAAAAATTAATGGAAAAATTAGGTCCACCCAGCTGTAATTCAGCCAGTGCACAAAATCAGTTATCCTTATTGCATCAGAATATCCAAGGACTAATGGGTAAGCTTAATGAGTTGCTTATTTGTGTTGGAGAATTAGAGTTGAACAAACCACTTGATGTATTCTGCCTCTCTGAATATCATGTGACCACTGGTATGGATATGTTAAATTTTACAGGATTCAAGTTAACTCCTTACTTCTGTAGAGAAAATATAGAGAAAGGTGGAGTTGCCACATTTGTCAGAAATTGTAGAATCTTGTGCAACGGAAGTAGTATTTCATAAGAAGTCCTTTATCATGTTTCCTGAAAGTGCTCTGTATACACTTATTACAGTAAGCATATACAGAGCACTTTCAGGAAACTTTAACCTCTTCATAAAAAATCTGGAAGCTCTGTTGTCCCATTTCACAGTAAAAAACAAGAAAATAATAATTCCTGGTGTGTTTAATGTACACTCCTGGAAATTGAAATAAGAACACCGTGAATTCATTGTCCCAGGAAGGGGAAACTTTATTGACACATTCCTGGGGTCAGATACATCACATGATCACACTGACAGAACCACAGGCACATAGTCACAGGCAACAGAGCATGCACAATGTCGGCACTAGTACAGTGTATATCCACCTTTCGCAGCAATGCAGGCTGCTATTCTCCCATGGAGACGATCGTAGAGATGCTGGATGTAGTCCTGTGGAACGGCTTGCCATGCCATTTCCACCTGGCACCTCAGTTGGACCAGCGTTCGTGCTGGACGTGCAGACCGCGTGAGACGACACTTCATCCAGTCCCAAACATGCTCAATGGGGGACAGATCCGGAGATCTTGCTGGCCAGGGTAGTTGACTTACACCTTTTAGAGCACGTTGGGTGGCACGGGATACATGCGGACGTGCATTGTCCTGTTGGAACAGCAAGTTCCCTTGCCGGTCTAGGAATGGTAGAACGATGGGTTCGATGACGGTTTGGATGTACCGTGCACTATTCAGTGTCCCCTCGACGATCACCAGTGGTGTACAGCCAGTGTAGGAGATTGCTCCCCACACCATGATGCCAGGTGTTGGCCCTGTGTGCCTCGGTCGTATGCAGTCCTGATTGTGGCGCTCACCTGCACGGCGCCAAACACGCATACGACCATCATTGGCACCAAGGCAGAAGCGACTCTCATCGCTGAAGACGATGTTGGGGTGTGAGCGGAAGACGGCTTAACGGTGTGTGGGACCGTAGCCCAGCTTCATGGAGACGGTTGCGAATGGTCCTCGCCGATACCCCAGGAGCAACAGTGTCCCTAATTTGCTGGGAAGTGGCGGTGCGGTCCCCTACGGCACTGCGTAGGATCCTACGGTCTTGGCGTGCATCTGTGTGTCGCTGCGGTCCGGTCCCAGGTCGACGGGCACGTGCACCTTCCGCCGACCACTGGCGACAACATAGATGTACTGTGGAGACCTCACGCCCCACGTGTTGAGCAATTCGGCGGTACGTCCACCCGGCCTCCCGCATGCCCACTATACGCCCTCGCTCAAAGTCCGTCAACTGCACATACGGTTCACGTCCACGCTGTCGCGGCATGCTACCAGTGTTAAAGACTGCGATGGAGCTCCGTATGCCACGGCAAACTGGCTGACACCGATGGCGGCGGTGCACAAATGCTGCGCAGCTAGCGCCATTCGACGGCCAACACCGCGGTTCCTGGTGTGTCAGCTGTGCCGTGCGTGTGATCATTGCTTGTACAGCCCTCTCACAGTGTCCGGAGCGAGTATGGTGGGTCTGACACACCGGTGTCAATGTGTTCTTTTTTCCATTTCCAGGAGTGTAGATTTATTGAAAAGGTCTATCAGTGAGCATTTATTGCAATCAATAACACTCTCATTCAATTTAGTTTCTACTGTGAACTTTGCAACTAGGGCATGTGACTGCTATTGATAATATCTTTCTACACAATTCTAGGAAAAAAAACTCATATCACAAATGGGCTATCTAATCATGACATGCAGCATCTTGTGTTAAATGTTGAAACTTGTCAGGATAAAAAAAATCTATTAAATCTGAACACAGGAGGGTAATAAATCAGTCAAAAATTGAGAATTTTAGGAGATTGCTCAAACACATAAACTGGATAAATGTTTAAAATACTTCTGACTCAAATAGAACATACAAAGCATTCATAATAAAGTTACTTCCATTTTTGATAACTGTTTTCCTCTAAAGGTTAGTCAAATCAAGCAGAAGTAAAAAAAATAAACCATGGATTACGCAAGGAATAAAGATATCATTTGTTACCATCAAGTATAGATTTAAGCATCAGGAAGTCATTTCTGAAAATATTTGTATGGAGTGTAGCCATGACTGGAAGTGAAAAATAGATGATAAATATTTTGGACGAGAAGAAAATAGAAACTTTCGAAATGCGGTGCTACAGAAGAATGCTGAATATTAGATGGGTAGATCACATAACTAATGAGGAGGTATTAAATAGAATTGGGGAGAAGAGAAATTTGTGGCACAACTTGACTAGAAGAAGGGATTGGTTGGTAGGACATGTTGTGAGGCATCAAGGGCTCACCAGTTTAGTATTGGCGGGCAGCATGGAGGGTCAAAATCATAGAGGTAGACCAAGAGATGAACACACTAGCAGATTCAGAAGGATGTAGGTTGCAGTAGGTACTGGGAGATGAAGAAGCTTGCACATGATAGAGTAGCATGGAGAGCTGCATCAAACCAGTCTCTGGACTGAAGAGCACAACAACAATAAACAAAGATATCATGTGGGACAAAAAGGCAACTGTTTCTTCTGGCTAGAAAAATCTCTGATGTCAGCACTGTAATGCATTACAAAGATTACTGCAAAATACTGAAGCAAAAAATCCAGAAATCAAAGCAGCTTTATTATCAGAAAAAGATAATTACATCAGGTAACAAAATAAAAACTGTGTGGGATATAATGAAGACAGAGGCAGGTGGACCAAAAAGGAAGAGGAACAGATAGCTCTAAATATTAATGAGACTTTCATAACAGGTGCATGCAGTATTGCAAACCTCTTAAACAAGAGTTTCATTTCTGTTACCGATAGCTTGGAGTTAGTAGGTTCGGTGATCATTGCATTAGAGTATCTGAGACCAATCTCTAAAAATAACTTCAGTAAAATGCAAATGACACTCACATCTGAAGAAACAGCATCCATCAAAAATCCTTACAGTCTATGTATTCTAATGGGTATGATAACACATCAACGAAGTTAATGAAAGTGTATTCATGTGAGTTGAATTCTATCTTAAGTTATTTGTGTAATTAATCTCTTATCAGTGGAAAATTCCCAGACTGGCTAAAATATGCTGAAGTTAAGTCTCTTTACCCCAAGAATGGGGATAAAGAGATATCATCACACTATTGTCCAATTTCACTTTTGCCAGCTTTTTCAAAAATATTTGAAAATATTGTGTTCAAGTGTCTCCTTAAACATCTGACTGCAGTTAATATTTTGTCCAAGTCACAGTTTGTTTTTGTTAAGGATTCTAATGTACAGAAAGCTATTTACACTTACTGTGAGAATGTACTTACTTCATTAGAAAATGACTTAGAGGCTACTGTCATTTTCTGTGACCTGTCAAAAGCCTTTGTCTGCATGAACCACAGCATCTTAAGTAAATTAGAATATTATGGTGTCACTGGCAATGCTGTGAAGTGGTTTGAGTCTTATCTAACTAACACAATGTAAAGGGTGTCATCTGGAAATGCCTGTGCAGTAACTGTCAGACTTCATCTGATTAGGAATAATTACAAGTGGTGTTCCTCAAGGTTCCATCTTGTTTCCATTGCTTACTCTTGTGTACATTAATAACCTCTCATCCATTACATAGCCAGATGCTAAATTTGTTTTGTTTGTAGATGATACAAAAATTGCAATAAGTAGCAAGTCAAGTACAGATTTAAAAATAGCTGCTAATCAAATTTTCATGGACATTAATAGTTGGTTTAAACCTAATTGACTGTCATTACACTTTGAAAAGACCCACCACATGCAGTTAAGAACCTGTGAGAGATTTCCTTGCAGCATGTGTATAGCACATGAAGACGTGCAGATTGAAGAGGTTGACAGTGTTAAATTTCTGGGATTCTAACTTGATAATAAATTCAGTTGGAAAGCACACACCACAGAATTGCTGAAGCCTCTAAACAAGTCTGCATTTGCAGTGAGGATGATATCAGATGTAGGAGATATAAATATAAAAAACTTGCATACCTTGCTTACTTTTATTCTGTTATGTCATACAGGATCATATTCTGGGGTAACTGATCAAACAGGGCAAACGTTTTTAACATGCAAAAGCACATAATAAGAAGCATTTGTGGTGAAAATTCAAGAACATGATGTAGAAATATTTTCAAGGAACTTAAATTCTAGCACTGCTTCTCTGATTTTTTAAAGTGGAATTTGTTTGCAAGTCCAACCAGTAGCTCAATTCATACTTTAATACTAGGGATATGAACTATCTACATAAAGACTTAAAATCCTTTAGCTTGGTCCAAAAAGGGATTCAGTATTCAGGGACACACAATTTCAATAAATTGCCAGCAACCATTAAAAACTTGGTTTTCAGATAATGCATGGTCTAAACAGAGTTTGAAAGACTTTTTGATAGGAAACTCCTTCTGCTCTAATGATATTTGTGAATTTTTGTTTTATTCATCTCAAGACATACATTTTCAATCCATTTGGTCTGTGTACACGTCAAAAATTTATAAAACAGTTACAATGAGTTTTACATTAATAAATAATAGCACTACAGGGTGTTACAAAAAGGTACAGTAAAACTTTCAGGAAACATTCCACACACACAAAGAAAGAAAATATATTATGTGGACATGTGTCCGAAAACGCTTACTTTCCATGTTACAGCTCATTTTATTACTTCCCTTCAAATCACATTAATCATGGAATGGAAACACACAGCAACAGAATGTACCAGCGTGACTGCAAACACTTTGTTACAGGAAATATTCAAAATGTCCTCCGTTAGTGAGGATACATGCATCCACCCTCCACCGCATGGAATCCCTGATGCGCTGATGCAGCCCTGGGGAATGGCATATTGTATCACAGCCGTCCATAATATGAGCATGAAGAGTCTCTACATTTGGTACCGGGGTTGTGTAGACAAGAGCTTTCAAATGCCCCCATAAATGAAAGTCAAGAGGGTTGAGGTCAGGAGAGTGTGGAGGCCATGGAATTGGTCAGCCTCTACCAATCCATCGGTCACCAAATCTGTTGTTGAGAAGGATACGAACACTTCGACTGAAATGTGCAGGAGCTCCATCGTGCATGAACCACATGTTGTGTCGTACTTGTAAAGGCACATGTTTTAGCAGCATGCTCCATTGAGCGTAGGTGGAAGAACATGGGGCCCAATCAAGACATCACCAACAATGCCTGCCCAAACGTTCACAGAAAATCTGTGTTGATGACGTGATTGCACAATTGCGTGCGGATTCTCGTCAGGCCACACATGTTGATTGTGAAAGTTTACAATTTGATCACGTTGGAATGAAGCCTCATGTGTAAAGAGAACATTTGCACTGAAATGAGGATTGACACATTGTTGGATGAACCATTCGCAGAAGTGTACCCGTGGAGGCCAATCAGCTGCTGATAGTGCCTGCACATGCTGTATATGGTACGGAAACAACTGGTTCTCCCGTAGCACTCTCCATACAGTGACGTGGTCAACGTTACCTTGTACAGCAGCAACTTCTCTGACACTGACATTAGGGTTATCGTCAACTGCACGAAGAATTGCCTCATCCATTGCAGGTGTCCTCGTCATTCTAGGTTTTCCCCAGTCGCGAGTTATAGGCTGGAATGTTCCGTGCTCCCTAAGACGCCAATCAATTGCTTCGAACGTCTTCCTGTCGGGACACCTTCGTTCTGGAAATCTGTCTTGATACAAACATACCGTGCCACAGCTATTGCCCCGTGCTAATCCATACATCAAATGGGCATCTGCCAACTCCGCATTTGTAAACATTGCACTGACTGCAAAACCACGTTCGTGATGAACACTAACCTGTTGATGCTACGTTCTGATGTGCTTGATGCTAGTACTGTAGAGCAATGAGTCAAATGTCAACACAAGCACCGAAGTCAACACTACCTTCCTTCAATTGGGCCAACTGGTGGTGAATCGAGGAAGTACAGTACATACTGACGAAACTAAAATGAGCTCTAACATGGAAATTAAGCATTTCCGGACACAGGTCCACATAAAACCTTTTCTTTGTTTTTGTGTGAGGAATGTTTCCTGAAAGTTTGGCCGTACCTTTTTGTAACACCCTGTATAATAAATAATAACACTATAAGGATATTTCTTGGAATGTGCAACATTTTTACTGTTATACCAGCTGAAGTAAAAATATCTTTTAGATTTCAGTTTTGACAACACTTGGTCACAACAGTCAAGATTAGGTATTTTGTGTATGATAAAATTGTTAAAAGTGTATAAAAATGTTTCATTCTGACAGTGTACTAATTCTGTTAATATCAACAGTTCCAGTTCACTGTAATGGCTTTACCTCTTTTGACAATCTCCTGAAAAATGGTCAGAGTAGTAAGTATTGTATTCAGATGTTTCATGTTTTGTATGTTATTTTTCCTGACAAGTTCCACACCCAAGAGAATAATCTCATTTTTTGGTCTATGGAACATAAACTGTATCTAATATAATCTCTAATATAAACTTCTACAACTGATGATTCTCCATGCGAGATAATGTTGCATCCTCCCTACCCAACCTCACTTGATGCCCTAAATGATTTATTCATTTTTATTTTATTTTGATCCAAAATCTACTGATTACGAAAAAAGGTGTTTTTTTTTGTTCCAGGCTTCTGGATAGGTCAGAGCCTTACTTACTAGAGAAGCATATTATTGGCTGGCACTTTTATCTACACAACTTTTTCTAAATTTAGTTGAGAGAACAGAGTTACATATATGGACCATACATAAAAAAATTGTTATTGCCATACTTAGATTAAGGAATCTACAGTTTTTGACACAGTATTCATATATGACATTCAAATATTTACAGTTTGTGACACAGTCTAAGATATGAGATTACATATATTTTTAGATAGATGGTCTTCCATCATACAAGTGTACTAAATCTAGAAACTCATCTTTGAATATACAGGATTGTTTAGGAGCCATAATTTTAATTTCATTTTTAGTTTTGCAAGGGGTAATTTGGAGATATTAGGATGGAAGCAATTCAGTAGTTTTATGCCTGCATAGTGAGGGCTTTTCTCATATAGTGTTGTTCTATGAGAGATGATGTGGGGTCTCTCTCTACCTCTGGTGTTGTGGTCATGTATTTCTTTATTAAGTGTTTTGTTACTGTTTACTGCCATAATGATTGTCTTCAACACATACAGGTTATGAACCGTTAGTATTTTAAATTCTTTAAACAAATTTCTGCAGGACTCCCTGGCACATTTCTTTCCCATAATTCTAAGTGCCTTCTTTTGTAAGATAAGTACACTTTTCATATTACCTTTACTGCTGGATCCCCATACCTCTATCCTATACCTTAGATGGGATTCAAATAGTGCATTGTACTTTTGACAATGAGTGTAGGTGTGGTACTGAATCAAAGGCTTTTTGGAAATTAAGAAATACGGCATTTACCTGAATGTCTTGATCCAAAACTTTCATAATGTTATGTAACAAAAGTGCAAGTTGGGTTTCACATGATTGATGTTTTCAGAATTCATGCTGGTTGACACTGAGGAGGTCTTTATGTTCAAGATACCTCATTATGTTTGAGCTCAGAATATGTTCTAAGATTACAGAACAAATCAGTATCAAGTTTATTGAATAGTTCTTTTGTTGATCACTTCTACTACCCTTCTTGTACACTGATGTGTCCTGTGATCTTTCCAAGAACTGTGCATGGTTTTTGTTTGAGGGATCTATAACAGAGTATAGCTGTAAGAGGGACTAAGTCAGTCTCAAATTCAGGATAGAATCTGATGGGGATTCCATCAGGCCCTAGATATTTTTTCACTTTTAACTATTTGAGCTGTTTCTCAAAACCACTGACACTAATAATTATTTCATTCTTCTTTTAAGTGGTACAAGGATTAAATTGGAGCAATTCTTCTGATGTTTTCTTCATAAGGGAGCATTTGAAAAAAGAGTTAAGCATTTCAGCTTTCGTTTTGCTACTCTCCATTTCAGCTCCTGTCTCATTCACTAGGGACTGGACACTAAAACTGGTGTCACAAACAGCCTTGTCGTACAACCAGAATTTCTTTGGTTCTGCAAAATATCAGTTTTCAATATTCTGCTATGGCAGTCATTGAAGGCATCTCACATTGCTCTCTTGAGAGCCAAACATGTTTCATTCAGCATCTCTTTGTCTATTGTCTTAAGCTTTGTTTTACACCTATTAAGCAGTAATCTCTGTTTCTGTAGAAGTTCCTTTACAGTGATTGTATACCATGGATGGGTCCTTCCCATTAAGAACTGTTCTACTGGATACATATCTGTCTTGAGCTATCTTTCCTCTACATGCTCCTGCCCTGTGCTGAAAGTTTCAAGTTCCTCATTAATATATGACACTATTGATTGTTTATCTAGTTCACTGAACATATATATCTTTCTGCTTGTTTGAGTTGTTCTTTGTACTCTGGTAATCATTGTCACACATGAGTATCATGGTCACCGATACCAGACTCAATGTGGACATACTCAAAGACACAAAGTGTAATTGTTGCAGTTAGATCCAATACGTTCTCATCATAAAAGTTGTTCTCAACTATCTGTTCTTCCTAGTTTTCAGAGAAGTATATAGTAATACTTCACAGGATGTCTTATGCCCAACACTAACAAAACTGTAATTTTTCCAATTCATTGTTGGATGACTATGTCTTCTCCGATGATTACGGAATGATTGGGAACTTACATACATGTGAATTGAGGTTTTCTCCAACGTTTTCAGTTATATCAGGAGTTGAGTCTGGTGGTAAATAGAAGGATCCAATTATCATTTTATGCCCAAAAAACCTTACCTGCAGCTCCAATATCTATCTATGTGGATTTGAGTTTCTTGTCTACCGTGACAAATACACCACATCCATTTCCCATTTGCCTATCCTTTCAATATACAATTGTGGCATTGATAGTTTGTATCAACCACGAAACTTAATATCTGTGAACTCTTAAGTGCTCTGTCAAGCCTCCATCGTAACTTTACTTTAGTTATTTCTTTGTTATATTTCATTCTGTGCAAGGTCAACAGTGGACAGTCGCTGCCCATTCCCATTCACTCGGCACTGCGTGTGCACCCACCCCTCCACACAAGTGCCCGCCACACTCCCATACGAGACATGTGACTTTCGTGCTACCTTTCCCCACTAATACTAATGGCTATGCCTTGTCACGCCCTACTTGTCCGAGGACTCGGCACCAGGATGTTAACCAATCTCATGTGCAGTTCTCAGTTTCTTCCATCACTGATGGAACGACACATGAGATCGTTACCACTGCCGGCCCTTCTATTAGGCATAAAGTTCAATGCCTCAACCCTACCAAGTTGCGCGTGGCCCTGCAGCAGATTAATGAGCTTTTGTCAGCAGGTATTCTGCAACCTTCAGACAGCAATTGGTCTTCTCCAATCCACCTCATCCCAAAACACAATGGATCTTTCCAAATGTGTGGCGATTACAGATGCTTAAATGCTCATACCATCATGGACAATTACCCACTGCTGAACATCAATGACTTCATTCATATGTTATCTGGTGCCACAATTTTCAGTGTTACTGACTGTAAATGCAACTTCCACGAGTGTCCCGTGGTCCCAGAAGACATTCCTAAGATGGCTATTATCGTGCCGCTCGGTATATTCCAATAGCACTTCATGCCGTTTGGCCTAAAGAATGCGGCGCAAATGTGGCAATGTTTCATTGACTCTATCTTGGGACAGTTCGAGTTTTGCTTTGCTTATCTGGACGACATTCTCATTTTCAGCAGCTCAGCAGAGGAACACGAAAATCATCTATCTATGGTCCTCCAGAGTTTGAACTCCAATGGTGTCGAGGTGAACAAAGACAAGTTTCAGTTGCACCAGGCATCAGTCCCTTCCTTGGTTACACCGTCCCTGCTGACGGAATACAGCCTCCCAGATCTCGTGTGCAGGCTATCACATCTCTGCCGCCCATGGCTACTTACAAAGAGCTATTTTGTTTCCTCGGTACCATCAATTACTATTGTCGCAATCTGCCTCCTGCCACAGCTGTTCAGGCAGCCCTGATGGACAAGCTATCAGGCAAACAAACTTCCGTTATCAAACCCGTCTCTTGGACTGCTCCGATGCTAGAGGCCTTCA
Organism: Schistocerca cancellata; assembly: GCF_023864275.1. Taxonomy (NCBI): domain Eukaryota; kingdom Metazoa; phylum Arthropoda; class Insecta; order Orthoptera; family Acrididae; genus Schistocerca; species Schistocerca cancellata. The sequence goes on along the minus strand of NC_064631.1, from coordinate 348,710,515 downwards.
AGGCTCTAAAGACTTCTTTAGCTCACACTGTGACACTTACCCACCTGGACACCTCAGCCAAGTTATTCATCACTATGGAGGCCAGCAACATCGTGGTTGGGGCAGTGTTGCAACAACGCAAGGGCAACATGATTTCCCACCTTCATTTCTTCTCCAAGAAACTATCTATGGCTCAGAGAAAATATTCTGCTGTTTATGAGGCACTCAAACATTTCCTACCCCCTCCACCCCCTACAAGCTATCATTTGGACACCCTTGTTACTTGTAGAGAACTTCTGAACCAAATACGAAGTAAACAAGACCAAGAGGCAGTGGTGTCCTTAAGGATGAACTCAAACCATTTAGCTCTGGGGAAGAGCATGTAGAAAAACTGTGACTCCTATTCAGAAGAATGGATGCCCAAGCATGGGACAGATGTATATCTTGTAAAACATTTCATGATGGGAGGGACCTTCCATGGTATACAATGTCTGTAAAGAAACTATTAAGGAAACCATTAACTACTGCACACTCAGGAAAATTCAAAACACAGGGCTGTATATAGAGTAATAGTAAATGAGATGCACATGACTGTCAGAAGTGTCATGTGTGAAGCCATCAGTGACCACCATAACAGAATCTTCTCAAAATATGTCTAAAAAAAACTAGCTTTACTCTGGTAGCGGCAATGAACTTAGTGTCCAGAAACTTGTGAATGATAGGAACTGAAACTGAGGGTAGAAAATGAAAATCAGAAATGCAAAACTCCATTTTTAATATCCCTATACAAAGCAGGATCCAGGAGCTCTGCCCCAGTTTCGTTCTTCCACCACCACAAAGATGAGTGATGTAGATATATGTTTCCTTGACTGACAAATAACTAAAATTGAATCAAATTTGCAGCTGGGCTAGCATCTATTTTAATGTTACAAGATGGGCAGTGGAACTTGCGACATTCACCTGCTTCATTTCATCGTTGATTGAGCTTGGTGTTGACGTACTACATTGCTATACTGGCAGAAAAATGTGAGTGGAAGTTTAACACTGACTACTTTACATGATGTAGCCGACAGGTGCACATTTGTGTTTCACAGTTCTTTGCTTTCACTGATCACAACCCCCTAATAATACACACTTATATGGACAGTGCACTATTATTTAACTTTCAATAAGCCTCATTAATAGGTTGCAGGCAAACATCTGCATACTGCTCCAATAGTTGACTGTAGAAAATCTATGAGCAGTAAAAACCTAACCACACAGTTCTTTCTGCATAATATGGTACATATTGAACAGACACTGTCATTGTTTTAGCACACAGCCTATTACACTTATTTCACAGTGAAGTTGATGCATTGTTGTTGATCTAACCAATACAGATTCCTTGTCTGAAACTCAGCCATGGTGGAGTGGGGAAATGAGATCCATCCTTCATGAAATCCTCCCCACTCCACCAAGTGTGTCTTTCCACCGTCCACCTAACCTCCATAACCTCTTGGTTCATCCCTATGAAATCCCCAAACCACCTTCCCTACCCTCTGGCTCCTACCCTTGTAAACGCCCCTGGCGCAAAACCTGCCCATGTACCCTCCCACCACCACCTACTCCAATCCTGTAACCCAGAAGGTGTACACAATCAAAGGCAGAGCCACGTGTGAAAGCACCCACGTGATTTACCAACTGACCTACCTACACTATGAAGCTTTCTATGTGGGAATGACCAACAACAAACTGTCCATTCACATGAACGGACACAGGCAGACAATGTTTGTTGGTAATGAGGATCACCCTGTGGCTAAACATGCCTTGGTGCATGGGCGGCACATCTTGGCACAGTGTTACACTGTCCGGGTTATCTGGATACTTCCCACTGACACCAGCCTATCATAACTCCGGAGATGGGAACTTGCCCTTCCCTCTCTTACTGTTACCCACCAGGCCCCAACCTCCGCTAATTTCAAGTTGCCGCCGCTCATACCTCACTTGTCATTCAACAACATCTTTGCCTCTGTACTTCTGCCTCAACTGACATCTTTGCCCAAAATCTTTGATTTTACATATGTCTGCTTGTGTCTGTATATGTGCAGATGGATAGGTGTGTGTGTGTGTGAGTGTATACCAGTCCCTTTTTCCCCCCAAGGTAAGTCTTTCCGCTCCCGGGATTGGAATGACTCCTTACCCTCTCCCTTAAAACCCACGTCCTTTCGTCTTTCCCTCTCCTTCCCTCTTTCCCGATGAAGCAACCGTGGGTTGCAAAAGCTTGAAATTTGTGTGTGTGATTTTGTTTGTAATTGTCACTATCAATGTACCAACGCTTTCATTTGGTAAGTTACAGAATAATTGTTTTTATATACATTACATAGTCCTCATAACATTACAATAATTAGCACTAAAATTGACTATAGTACAAAAGGTGTGGACTAGTAAAAATTTTAAATCAAGTATATATTACAATACAAAGCATTACTCTAAGTCATAACTCTATCTGAAACTGGTAAACTTGAAAAACTTTTGTTTGTTTCCCATTTGCAAAATATCACCTTAGTATCTAAAATATGTACATTACTTCTAGTAAAAACTCAACATGTGCAATAGCATAGCATCACTAGGTCATGAAAAAAGAATAGTCACCATCACATAATTTAATTACTATTCCAATCAAGATTTAGGGGATGGAAGGTGTACCAAATAATTGCCCTATTTCTCTACTCTGAGTACTACTCTCATTCAACCAGAAAATGAAGTCCTCATAAAATTCTAAAATGTTACAAAATAGTTGACCTGTCAGAATATTCACATCAGTCTAGCACCACAGTTATCAATTAATCAGCAAAATTATTGGTCTTCATTTCAGCATTACCATATTAAGCTCATAATTCCTCAGAATACAAGTAGAAGTTTTCAGATCCAATGAAGTATCATTATATGACTTGTACCTTACTAAAATATTGCTTTTTCTGTTAAGTTCTCATTCCCAGCTGCAGTGTCATGAATTGCACAACATACCCAGTACTCAGTGTAGCCTACTTCAAAATTTAGATCATCAAGATAGTTACACTACATTTGTTTGTATACAGTTTTTTTTTTTCATTACTCAATCATTTCTGTCAGCTCCATTGATTTACTTACATTTCTTACCTTGTTAGCCAGTGGAGTGCATTCTCAAAAAATATCCCTACTGCAGAGACAGGCTCCCTATCCAGAAAGGCCCTAAACATTATTCATTATTTTATTATTTCCTTATTGCTTCATTAAGTAATAAACAAACACCTCCTCTGCTTATCCAATACAAAATTGATTCTACTGAAAAACACTCCACAGTAACAGATCCTAATGCTAAGGCAAACTTAACTCTCATTACCGATAAGATAAAATTATCACTTAGAAAAACAATTATTTCATTGTATTCCATCAAACTGCTTAAGATTTTAGCCTGAAGGATGATATACATACAAATCTTGCTTACTCTTTCCACATACATTACTCTGGGCAACTATGTTTAAAGCTGTAATTCATTAATGTTAGAAAAGGCTGTACCGCAGCACACTTCTGTAGGTAGATAGTTATCTCAATATACTGATTGCACTGAACACGAACACTTCTATTATACCACAATTAATATTAATAACTTAGTATCCAAATTAGTTTTTACTGCATATTGCCTCTGCGGCTGCATTAAATTATGCTAATTTCACTCATGAGCTGATTACTTCAGACATTACTTATAGTTTTCAGATAATATGCACCCTCTCCACCACATATGCTGACACCTTCCATTTTCTGTTTACCTTACCTCCTTGGCAGAAATGTTTTAACAATGGTACCAATTTATTTTCTTCTTTCCTCTTATGATTCTATTGCTTATAACTAACACAACATAATATACACAGATAACACTAGAGAAATCTTTTCTAAAATATCCCTATACTAAAGTATCCTGCTGTACCCAATCACACGGAAGTCAAAGTAGAATGTCTCAGATTCACTTATAAACTACAGATAGGGCAGGAGAAGAGTTTGACTGCCTCAGGAGACATGAAAAATGAGACAGACAGCTGGGGTAAGCAGACAGCTGGGGTAAGCATTATTGCCACATAATGAATCCAACACAGAATGTTAAACCCCCTACTTTCTATTTGCACAAGAAATTCATTCCAAATATTACATCAATGCAGAGATTTTGAATCACCAAGAAATTGCATTTCAACAGCTGTCCTGCCAATTCCACAGTTAATAGTACCTCTTGTTTCACACTCTTTGATAGCTTAACAGTAGCTCCAATAATTTTTATTCCAGACCCATGCATCACCACTTCACCCTCTGTGTTCTTAATAGATTCAAAAAATTCCTGTGAAATTCCATCAAATCTCTACCACTGTCCAGTAAACACTTAACATGCATACCTTGTACATTTGCTGTTATTACAGGATGCCACATTTCCTTTTTACTTACCACATTGCCATCATTATTGATAATAAATTCAAATACCCCATCCTCATCACTACTGGATCCATCATTGCTATCATCTTTACAGCTACTGTCAGAATCAGACCCACTGTCTCTTTCTCTGACCTTTAGATCATGTAGCTCTTCCATGTTTCTCTCCATTTCAGTCAATTCTGAATATACATTTTCATTTAATTTTACCAGTTTTTCCTCTACCACTACTGCACATTTGGTTTCTATCTCAGTTTCTAAATCATTTTTAACCTGATTGATTTGGTCCTCAAATTTAACTCTCCTCTCAGCATAAAATTTCTCTGAAACCTCCACCCTCCTACTATAGTCATCACAAAGTTTCTCTCTCTCTTCTACACATTTACTACTTATATCTAATAATTTCTCATTAGTGTTATGTACTACTTTCTTTATACTATATCCAAATCTACTAATACCCTTTTTCATACTATTTTCCAACCTACTACTGTCTTCTTTGGTACACATACTACACATAATTTGCCTTAACATCTCTTCCCATTTTCCATACCCACTACTGCCTTGTGAATCAGGTCCCATTAAGTCTTCCTGTTTATTTAAAAACGTAACATCCACAGCTTTGTTTTCAATCACACCACTCCCCTGTTGTCCACTGTCTTGTCCTCCACAGCTTTGTTTTCAATCAGACCACTCCCCTGCTGTCCACTGTCTTGTTCATTAAGGTCACTCATTATGTATCACTTAATATAAAAGAGCTTTTACTGTGAAATTACCTTATTTTTTAATCACTCTTCTTCTTCTTCTTCTTCTTCTTCTTCTTCTTCTTCTTTTGTTGCTGGTGCTGCTGTGGTTATCATCTCATTTCATCGCCTGCATGGCTGCTGCAAGTTGTAATTCTCTCGGTGAGGCGTCTTGTTTATCCCGGGAGGCTGTGTCCACCTGCGTGCTAATTGGCTGCTCCCATATTCAATGGCTGCTTCCACAGAACCTGCTTGCTGATTGGCCAATGTCCTACTGTAGGCATGAAACCCAACTGCTGATTGGCTGTTGCATCTCCTTCAAATCACTGCACTGTAAACCGCTCTTGAGTTCACTGTTCAAAGTTTACGAGTCCTAGTTTATTGTGCCCACATAAAATAGTCCTCACAAGCAAGGGCACCATATGTGATGTCTGACTGCTTTATTTCATCATTGATTGTCCTCAGTGTTGATGTACTGCTTGGCTATACTGGCTGAAAAATGGGAGTGGAAGTTCAACACTGACTACTTTAAATGATGTAGCCGACAGGCGCATATTTGCGTTTCACAGCTCTTTACTTTCACTGTTCACAACCCCCCAATCATACACACTTATATGGACAGTGCTCTATTGTTTAACTGTCAATAAACCTCATTAATAGGTTGGAGAAAAACATCCACATACTGCTACAATAGTTTACCGTTGAACATCTACGAGCAGTAAAAACCTAACCACATAGTTCTTTCTGCATAATATGGTACGTATTGGACAGACACTGTCATTGGTTTAGCACAGAGCCTATTACACTTATTTCACAGTTAAGTGGATGAATTGTTGTTGATCTAACCAGTACAGGTTCTTCGTCTGAAACTCGGCTGTGGTCTGACTGTCTCAAGCCCAAAAATCAGGCCTATATACATATCCTCACAATAACAGGCACTGAAACTATACATTGTTTGATGTTAATTTTACAGAAATTACATTTAAAACATAACTCATTAAATAAACTGAATACATTGAAAAATTCTGTCTTTTTAACAGTTTCTTCTACTACAAGAAATAAGCCAAATTATTTGTTCAAATGATGAAATTAACAGATATTGTTATGCAAACAATACTTCTGACATTATTGTTAATTACTTTGGAATTAAGTGCTGGCTTTGATAACATGTTTTTGAATAGAGCTAAATACTTTAAGAATGCTATTAGTTGTACCTACAAATGTTTATAATTAGTACAGAATTTACATTTGTTTATAAGTCAACAATAGAATTTAAGTTGCAAAACAATTACTGATTTCTCCCTATAACAAAAGATACAAACTAGGAATAGCCTAAATAAATTAGAAACTCAATTATATACATAGAACTAAGCACAGAATTAGATATGGTGTTATATTCTTTAAAACTGAGGGCCAACCTTTCTCTTTTATGAAAATGCAGATTATACTTATGTATGTTAATGGTAATTAGTCAGACACAAAAAAATGAACTTTAAGGAGGCAGATGGCAAAACAAGAGGGGAAGTAAAAATATCCCAGCTTGCTTTATCACAAAGTGATCCACATAATGATCATTAATATCGTTGACTTCCATCTGTTTTACAATCTTAGAACAGATTCTAAACCAAAATGTGAGGAAGTACCACAAACAGAATGTGAAGAGAATGAGTTGGCTTTCACCTTGACCAATGTATTTGGTTGACAATCAGGTAGATGCAGTCTTTCGTGATTTCCATTATTCAGAACCACACCAGTACTTAGTAACGAAAGTACAGTCATAATGGTTATTGACTGCAATTTGTGACTGTACTCTGCATTTCTTGATACGGAAGATACAGCATGTTATCACAGATAGTGAGTCATCAAAAATGTATAATTCAGGCATGTCACCAGTGAATTGGTTTGCAGTCCTTGCTATTTTTGTTAGTTAGTTTCAAGTTCCAAGGATCATTTTGCATGATAAATCACAATGATATGTAATGAGTCATTTTACATTCACACAGAAAAGTAATTTTTAAGTACACCTACATTCTGAGCATTTACACTTAAGTGCCAAAGACACTGGTATAGGCAAGCATATTCAAATACAGTGGTAAGTAAACAGGAAGAATATGGCATTGCACTATGCAACACCTATGTAAGACAACAAGTGTCTGGCACAGTTGTTGGGTTGGTTACTGCTGTTACAATCACAGTTCATCAAGATTTAAGTGAATGTGAATGTGGTGTTATAGTCGGTGCATGAGCAATGGGACCCAGCATCTCTGAGGTATTGATGAAATGGGGAATTTCCCATATGACAATTTCACAAGTTTATTGTAAATATCAGGAATCTGGTAAAACAACAAATCTCTGACACACTGCAGCTAGAGAAAGATCCTGCAAGAACAGGACCAATGACGACTGAAGAGAAACATTCAGCGTGACAGAAGTGCAACCATTCTGCAAATTGCTGCAGATTTCAATGCTTTGCTGTAAACAAGTGTCAGCATGTGAACCATTCATAGAAACATCATTTATATGGGCTTTTGAGGCTGAAGGCCCACTCGTGTACCCTTGATGACTGCATGGCACAAAGCTTTACACCTCAGCTGGTCCCATCAATACCAACGTTGAACTGTTGATGACTGGAAACATGTTGCCTGGTTGGATGAGTCTTGTTTAAAATTGTATCAAGAGGATGGACATGTACAGTATGGAGACAACCTCATGAATCCATGGACCCTGCATGTCAGTAGGGGACTCTTCAAGTTGGTGGAGGCTCTGTAATGGTGCAGGGCATGTGCAGTTGGAATGACATGGGACTCCTGATATATCTAGATACAACTCTGACAGGTGACACATATCTAAGCATCCTGTCTGATCACCTGCATCCATTAATGTCTATTGTGCATTCCAATAGACTTGGGCAATTCCAGCAGAACAATGCGCCACCCCACATGTCCAGAATTGCTACAGAGTGGCTCCAGAAACACTCTTCTGAGTTTAAACACTTCCGCTGGCTACCATACTCCCCAGACATGAACATTATTGAGCATATCTGGGATGCCTTGCAATGAGCTATTCAGAAGAGATCTCTATCACCCCTTACTCTTACAAATTTATGGACACCCCTGCAGGATTCATTGTGCCAGTTTCCTATAGCACTTCTTCAGATATTACTTGAGTCCATGCCACATCATATAGCAGCACTTCTTTGTGCTCATGGGAGCCCTACATGATATTAGGCAGGTGTAACAGTTTCTTTGGCTTATCAGTGTATTAGGTTTTTGTAACTTTTCTTTTGTTTCTTTTCTTTTTTTCTTTTACATGCAGGTGTGAGTTAGTAATTCCTACTCAGTACATTTTACACCCTACAATAACAGAAATTCTACAGAACAGAAGGAGTTGTCTAGGAGAAACTTTTGCAATTTGTTTTCAAATTTTACTTTTCTGTCTGTTGGGCATTTTATACCACTGAGTAGATCATAAAAAATTTTTGTTTGCAACATCGTATGTCCTCTTTTGTGATACAGACAATCTTAATGTGGAGTAATGACAGTAGTTTTTCCTTCTGTTATAGTAATTATTTTCATCATCGTTCCTTACAAACTGTAAAGCATTATTTACAACAAAACTTCTTGACGGAATAAATATACTTTCAAACAGTAATCAGAATGCCCAACCCTTTAACAGATGTCTACAGGACGATCAGGTGTCAGCACCACATATTTTCTTACAGCATGTTTTTGAGGAATTAAGACTTGCTTTCTTAAAGATGAATTGCCCCAAAATGTTATGCCACATGTAATTATTGAATGAAAATATGCAAAATATCATCTTCCTGATTTGTCTCTCCCACAGACTTGCAATGATTCTATGTGCAAATATAGCTAAACTAAATGATGGAAAATCCAAGTTGGAATGTAACAATACATGAAAAGGAAAGTTGGACATGCTGAGTCGCAAAGAGGCACAACAAAAAGACCCTCACAATTCAAGCTTGCCCCCAGGTATGAGAAGTCTCATATGTTAGTAATCATTGCTACAGTGACTGCCTCATGGTCACCAATGCTAGTTTCGAAGTTGACATTCACAGTGCTGTAGGCTCTATTTATTGCCATTAGATATATTTCCTTTATGATTGGACTTCCAAACTATTTGTTTCTAGAAGTTTTCAGAGGAAGCAATAAATACTGTATTACATTATGTCTTGTCACACTCATGCCTTACAAACCTGTAATTATCCCAATTGATTATTAGATGTTCAAAATCTCCTACAATGATGGCAGTGTAATAGGAGAACATGTGTACTAGCAAGCTGAGATAAGAGTCAGTTAGATGGCCAGTAGGAAGTCCTAGTTATAAGTTTATGCCCACTCTTGACACTGAGTGTCTAATGCTCTACACGAAAAGAATTGATGTGGAGCTGATTTGCCAACTTTGCACCTCTCTCACATCAGTTGACTTACTTGGTATGCACAGCCGATCTTCTCCAAAGAATAAAGCTGGTTAAGGGAATTTACTGACTCTCTCTCTCTCTCTCTCTCTCTCTCTCTCTCTCTCTCTCTCTCTCTCTCTCTCTGTCTCTCTCTCTCTCTTGAGTAAATTATCCTTTATTTTAATTCCTTGTATTTTTTCCTTAGTACATACTAGCATCATTATTTATAGTAGTTTGTAGTCTGGAGGAATTCTGAGCAACTGAAAGTGTTTCTTTCAACACTTGTAAATTGTAAATTCATGTAAAACATAATAATGCTAGTAATATATAGAATTGAAACTTACCAGAATAATTAGTATTAAATGTGTAACTTCTGTCACAACACTGTCCTTTTCCCCTAGGATCAGTACTTATACCTTACATGTGGGTTTGACCCTCTGAGTTCACTTCCTCCTTCCGTTCTGGTAGGTACACTACTTTATAAAACATCCCTATTCATCAGGCCACAGGTCATCCTATCTCTACGTAGGTACACCTGCCCTGTATCCTTAGCAAATGCCGGGTAAGCCCCCCTTATCCTTTATGAGTAGGCCTCATGGTTCATTGCCCTAGCAGACATCTTTGTGTACACTACAATTAAATATTTACTGGTAAAGATAAAAAATCTATTCTACACTTTGCATTTACTTCTTAATACTCCATCTAATCCCTGGAGTCCTCCTCTACTTTTCAACTTCTATAACCTCAGTAGATACTATGTCTACAAATATTATTCAACCCACGGTAGATACCATGTCTATGTATTTTTTCAAGTCCCACTATCCTACTATTCATTAATACTCCATCTAATCCCTGGAGTCCTCCTCTACTTTTCAACTTCTATAATCTCAGTAGATACTATGTCTACAAATATTATTCAACTCACGGTAGATACTATGTCTATGTATTTTGTTCAAGTCCCACTATCCTACTATTCATCAATTTATCCGAGTATTCGCTACACTGACTCTTCTTAAATAAGCGTCACAACTAACTCCAATCTGTCTCGCGTTCTCCTTCATTATTCATGTTGCCTGCTTATGTATACTCATTGTAAGATCATCATAGTTTTTCTATACTTATATTCATATGCGATACGGAAAAGCAAAGATTCCATGACTTACCAAACGGGAAAGCACTGGTAGATAAGCACAATAAAAAACACACACACACACACACACACACACAAAATGTCGAGCTTTCGCAACCCCCGGTTGCTTCGTCAGGAGAGAGGGAAGGAGAGGGAAAGATGAAAGGATGTGGGTTTTAAGGGAGAGGGTAAGGAGTCATTCCAATCCCGGGAGCAGAAAGACTTACCTTAGGGGGAAAAAAGGACAGGTATACACTCGCACAGACACACATATCCATCCACAGATATACAGACAAAAGCAGACATTTGTGTGTCTATATATATATATATATATATATATAGTTATAATAGAAGGAAACATTCCACAAAGGAAAAATATACCTAAAAACAAAGATGATGTGACTTACCAAATGAAAGTGCTGGCAGGTCGACAGACACACAAACGAACACAAACATACACACAAAATTCAAGCTTTCGCAACAAACTGTTGCCTCATCAGGAAAGAGGGAAGGAGAGGGAAAGACGAAAGAATGTGGGTTTTAAGGGAGAGGGTAAGGAGTCATTCCAGTCCCGGGAGCGGAAAGACTTACCTTAGGGGGAAAAAAGGACGGGTATACACTCGCACACACACACATATCCATCCACACATATACAGACACAAGCAGACATATGTCTTTTGAAGGTCAGACATACCAACAATTAAAGGGAACAGCCATGGGTACCAGGATGGCCCCTCGTATGCCAACCTATTCATGGGTTGCTTAGAGAAAGCCTTCTTGTTTACCCAGGCCTGCCAATCCAAAGTTTGGTACAGATTTATTGATGACATCTTCATGATCTGGACTCACAGTGAAAAAGGACTCCAGAATTTCCTCTCCAATCTCAACTCCTTTGGTTCCATCAGATTCACCTGGTCCTACTCAAAATCCCATGCCACTTTCCTTGACGTTGACCTCCATCTGTCCAATGGCCAGCTTCACACGTCCCTCCACATCAAACCCACCAACAAGCAACAGTATCTCCACTATGACAGCTGCCACCCATTCCACATCAAACAGTCCCTTCTCTACAGCCTAGGTCTTCGTGGCAAATGAATCTGCTCCAGTCCGGAACCCCTGAACCATTACACCAACAATCTGAAAACAGCTTTTGCATCCCGTAACTACCCTCCCGACCTGGTACAGAAGCAAATAACCAGAGCCACTTCCTCATCCCCTCAAGCCCAGAACCTACCACAGAAGAATCACAAAAGTGCCCCACTTGTGACAGGATACTTTCCGGGACTGGATCAGATTCTGAATGTGACTCTCCAGCAGGGATACGACTTCCTCAAACCCTGCCCTGAAATGAGATCCATCCTTCATGAAATCCTCCCCACTCCACCAAGAGTGTTTTCCCGCCGTCCACCTAACCTTCGTAACCTCTTAGTTCATCCCTATGAAATCCCCAAACCACCTTCCCTACCCTCTGGCTCCTACCCCTGTAACCGCCCCCGGTGTAAAACCTGTCCCATGCACCCTCCCACCACCACCTACTCCAGTCCTGTAACCCGGAAGGTGTACACGATCAAAGGCAGAGCCACGTGTGAAAGCACCCACGTGATTTACCAACTGACCTGCCTACACTATGAAGCTTTCTATGTGGGAATGACCAGCAACAAACTGTCCATTCACATGAACGGACACAGGCAGACAGTGTTTGTTGGTAATGAGGATCACCCTGTGGCTAAACATGCCTTGGTGCATGGCCGGCACATCTTGGCATAGTGTTACACCGTCCGGGTTATCTGGATACTTCCCACTAACACCAACCTGTCAGAACTCCGGAGATGGGAACTTGCCCTTCAGTATATCCTCTCTTCTCGTTATCCGCCAGGCCCCAACCTCCGCTAATTTCAAGTTGCCGCTGCTCATACCTCACCTGTCTTTCAACAACATCTTTGCGTCTATACTTCTGCCTTGACTGACATCTCTGCCAAAACTCTTTGCCTTTACAAATGTCTGATTGTGTCTTTGTATGTGTGGATGGATATGTGTGTGTGTGCGAGTGTATACCCGTCCTTTTTTCCCCCTAAGGTAAGTCTTTCCGCTCCCGGGACTGGAATGACTCCTTACCCTCTCCCTTAAAACCCACATCCTTTCATCTTTCCCTCTCCTTGCCTCTTTCCTGATGAAGCAACCATTGGTTGCAAAAGCTTGAATATTGTGTTTGTTTGTGTGTCTATCAACCTGCCAGCACTTTCGTTTGGTAAGTCACATCATCTTTGTTTTTAGATATATTTTTCTAGATGTACATATATTTTCTCCCCTACAACACTTGGTGGTTCTTACGAACTTCTAATCTGTGACTTCATTGTTTGTGTGAAAATATTTCTTTGTGTGTATTCGTAAGTGTGTTTGTGTGTTCCGATTCTTCAGCCTTCTTATGTGAAAATAAGTTGTAGGTTATCGGAAACCACAGAAGCTAAGAAGGACTTCTGTGATAGAAGTATATGAATATGGAAAGAGGAAAAAAATAGATAGGCCCTCAAATGAGAAGTAAGAAAAGAAATAAATAGAAACGGTTGCTAAGATCAAAGAAGAGAAGGAAGACAGCCTCAAAGACAGGAAACCCTTCCGAACCCGCCACCCCTCCTTCCCCAGGGTCCCTGCCCTGCTGGTACATGAGTGAGGAGCTGGAGGAAGTATGGTGTTAAATCGTCTCCTACAGAACAGACATTTCAACTTTCACCCTTGATGTCCCCGAAGAAAATCTGAGCAACCCTATGGAAACAGTAAATGGTGAAGAACCAGTCACACTTGTTTGTGAAGGTTGTTTAAAAGGTATGATGTGTGTTCTGTGTTACCTATGATTTATCTGTTGGTGTAAATCATGCTCTTATTTACATTACAAATCCCTTTCAAAATCAATACAAACTCTCCCGTATACATCATATCTCATAAAAGGTATAAAATATTCTATACAAAATAGAAAATCCATACACTACAGTATAATGGTTGTTCAATTAGTTACATGACATTACCTTTTTTACACAAATATTGTATTCTAGTCTGTTAATTTTGTCTAGAGATCACTGTTTATCCATGATTCTCTTAAATTGTTTTTTATTTTATTGTCATATCCAGTTTTCTCAGTACAAAAATTATAGAATAGTTTAGGAATTGAAGAACAGATTACAGAATAGTTTGAGATTTGAAGGGAATTCAGTGCAGGAAACTATTATGGAAGAAAAACCAAAAACAACTTGGGATCCAACGGTCGTCACTGCACCCGTTAACACAGAATGTTAATATCCCTGGGGGATAGATGACTCTGCCCGGATCCCATGGATCTGATATTAACTTCACTTGAGCAAGTGCAAACCAGTACTTCTTGTTAAATTTTGTATGAAAGTGTCCCCACTGCAAAACAATCACCATGTCACTAGGTAACACTACACTGGGTGACACATTTTTTTCTACTTTGTTTTGGATAAGCTTGAATTCTTTCCACATGTCATTTATAACCTTGCTAGTATCATTAAGTTTAGAAGAAGCAATAATCAAAACGTTTCCAGAGGTCATACTCTTGGTAACTTTTGGTCAATTAATCCCTTTACCTGTCTCTCCAGACTACTTATATTTACAGTATCAGAGTTGGCTATTCTCTCTTGGAAACTTCTTTCTACATTTTCTACTCATGTATTAATGCCTGTAATTTGCGATTGGATTATTGGTATTACTTCGCTATTCTTATCGACGCTCCCTTTTAAAGCATGCAGTCTCCGTTTCACAGCATCAAATTTAACATTACACACAATTTCAAATGATCCTAACCTTCCACTAAGTTCAGATTCCCCATTATTAAATTTATCTTCAGTATCAAATTCTAACTTTTTTATCAAATCCCGAATTTGATCATTCTGTTTCTGACTAAAGTCAGCAAACAGGTGATTTACGTGGAGGTTTAAAGGGTTAGTTACTTCATTCTTTAATTCTAACTTCAAATCTTCTACTTCATTATTTAAATCATCAAATTCAGACTTTAAAGCCACAATGCTTTGGCACAGTCTACCAAATTCTTTGCCTTGTGATTCTACTTTGGCATTTAAAAAATTTAATTGAGAATTTACTGAGCCTAGTTTTTTACTTAAAGTAGCATTTTGAGCAGTTGAAGCTGCACTCTTGGCATCTAATTTAGCATTCTGAGCTTTTAAAGTTTCATTTAACTGTAAACTCTGGGCTTCTAGTTTGGCATTTAAAGTCACACTTAGTTCCTTTCTTAAAGCTGCTGAATCTGCACTTTGGGCTTTGACTAAATTTACTAATTCAGACCAGTATGGCACTTCCTTACTCACTTTCATAGCCATGGCCAGTTCTGAAGTTTCTCCAACTCTCTGTGTATTATCCATATTCCTATTAGTTTTTGATCTAGTAATCATTTAATGAATTAACTCTAAGTATAATAATTACACCCGTAAAAGTCACTCTACTGTTTGTATCACTTTTTGCTAAGGTACTAAATATCTAGTTTGTGCTCAACTGGCACAGAATTCTTGCAACTTAGGTAAGCGGATGTGGCAGCAAGTCAGCACCGGTGAACAGCAAGCCGGCAGTGTCAGAAGCAAGCCGGCAGCGTCAAATGTTGGTGTCAACATTGGTAGGCAGCTGGTCAACACTGATGAACTGGTGTCGGATGTTGTTTCCATGTCAGCGTTGCTGCGATGTGTGTGAGAGCTGTATACTCCCTCTGCTGGATCTTCGTAGTTGAATTATTCTCATCATATCTCTTCTTAGTCTAATATGTTGAGCTCTTCTTTCCATTCTTTTGACGTTATTACTTCCTTACATCTTGCCTTTTGTTGCATCCACAAATTTTTCCATTTGATTTTTGGACTTAATCCAATTACACAAAACAGTTCTCTTGTCTTGTTATATCTGGTTGCTATGGCAACACATCGCATCTTCTTCTTTGATTTCTTCCCAAAATTCCCATTTTTTTAGTCCTTTTCACTGGTCACCACGCTCTAATGCTTTTGATGATAGAACGTGTGGAGTAAATATACAATAATTATATTTTCACCAATTAACGATGTATTGGATGATGCAGAATAACATTCTCACATTTCACAAGTAAATATCTCCATCTTCTCATATTTCACTCCTATTTTGAGATTTAGAAACGCATTATATCAACATTTATAAGTGAGTTGGTTTAAGGACCACTCATAATTTATGAACATGTCTTGCTTCTAACAAGTCCAACACACGAATTACTTGAAAGTCTAATCTCTTTTCTTCATTTGTCCTCAACAATCACCACAGTCACTAAAAGCACTGAATAATACATAAACACTCCCTGTTCTTTTCTACACATACACTGAAACTCTATGGATCTTATAGCAGGTACTTGTGAGTCACTGTTCAGCCACTTCATTCACATTTTTCTCGTGACTGTTTTTAGACCTGCACATATACACATGCAATGAGCAGTAGGTCAGATTCGTCTCTCTCACATTTCTATTTAAAATATCGTGTTTGAGACAGAAGAAGGCCAAGTGGCTCTAAAAATTCTCGAAACACTACAAATGTTGCGCAAACAATGTCACATGCAGCTTCTTGGTGGATTTGACTTCTGTGTACTGCCATGAATACACCACCTCCATTCCCTTAAGGTCTGTGCTTTTGATATACACTCTGACTCACCATAAAATTCCCACTGCTGCCTATTCCAGGTTTTAGCTAGTTTCCTGTGCCTAAATTTTGTGAATTCAACTGCTTTTGGGAGCGCTTCAACTCTGGCTTATTGTCACAAGTGTTTAACAAACTGGTCACAATGATTTTAGTAGTCTCATCATCTGGAGGGGGGGGGGGGTGGGGGGGGGCAGGGTAATGTTGTTGGATCTTACACTAGTGTTTCAGGGGCTCTTAAAGCTATTTGGACTGGATGGAGAGTCTCTCAGTCAACAAAATCCCAGTGTGCATTGTCACCTACCTGGATAGCAGTCTTTATATGCAGTGCATCCTACCCGTGTAGTGGGACCACATAGTTCTTAGCCCTAAGGACCAAGTCTTGGAAGTCAAAGTCTAACTTGTCACAGAACCTTTGAAGTCTTTAGTTCACATCTTCCACTCAACTCAGAACCATGGGGCTTTGATTAACTTTGGGGACAGTACTGTACATTGTGAGATTCATTGAAATTCTATGAGCATGGCTGATGTTCTCAACCTTCTCTGTCAGACACTGGAATGATCCTAGTATTACCTCAGAACATAGATGGCTGGAATCATCTTCCTGAGATGCACCACAATCTGTAGTTATTTTCATCCTGCTCCTTCAAAGCCTGCTGAACAGCCTCTTCAAGACGATGAATGACGTGCAAGTTGATCCTTCTTTTCCTTTTCTGGCATATCTCAAAGGAGTAGCATTATTCACTGTATGTTCAAACTGCTTATGTTTGACAGATACCTACATTTTGGGGTTTACTTCCACCTGACACAAGACACTGCACACTTTTCTACAGGAGAATTGTGTTGCACTGGTTGACTTTCTGTTTCAGTTTTATAGGGAGACAGCATCTCAGACATGTCAGTTAGGGAGTTGGATGTGATACATTAAGTTCTCCTTGGTCCACTGAGTTTTCTTTGGTCCCTGACTTTGCTGCATAGGGCCCCTACACCTACCAATGATATTCCATGCTCATTCAAATCAATGATAGGAACTGTTTCATTTACTGAGGAGGAGACAATATCCCTGGGAAAGGATAGTACTTGAAACACATTCAATGTTTATGGTGCAAGTTTCTCAGGAGCCCATCCAAAATACACATTCACAGTAGATTTCAACTGCATGTCAGCTGTCAGCACAATTTACAGCTACTTATGAACAGTAACTGACTCATCCCATGCTCAAGAATATCATTCAGAGTGGGGCCACGTTGTGGCTGGTGCAGTGGTTCCCAGAACAGCAAACAAATAATTGTAAAATAAGCTAACTGATTCTTTTTTATTTCTGGATGAGGTACATTACAAGGACAACACATTCCTTTGAAGAAGTGAAGTGATTAACAAACAAGAAAGTATTTTGCATTTTAACAAGAGAAAATTTGGGATAAAATTTACTGGTTCCCTGAAGCTACTAGGAACTTTGACTGTTGAACTTTTGTTCTGTTGAAGCTATGATCACAAACAACCTCATTCTAATAGGTCTTCAGGAAGTATTCCTTGAGCCATTCATTAATTACAAAGAACTTTTATTTATGATTGAACACTCAGACTTTGTTTCCTGCAAATAATCAACCCTGTCATTTTTGTGTTCATCATTCATTCAAAATAAAGTTCTTCTAACACAGATAGCCATTCAAAATATATTTCCCATTACTCTTCAATAAACATCATCAAACAACTCTTTGTCCTCCAGATACAAATTTGAACTACCTCTACCTTCCACCTCTTGCCTACCCTTTCTTTTCATTTTCACTGTTGTCAGATGCCAAGGAAATCACTGATATACTATACTGGAATGGCACAGTCCATGAAGCTCTTATAACTACATCACAACAAGTAAGGTTACCTTTGCTTGCCCTCCCAGTAGAAGAAAAATTTTGCCAAGTCATGTTATCTTTAGGTGGCCATGGAATGCATATGAAAAATAAGAGATTATGTGCTTGACAAATCAGACAGTTCATTACCATCAATACATTTAAGCTGAAATTACTATTTTGGCACTATGTAGGAAGAAGAGTGCACACCACCAATATTGAGAGAGGCATGTTTCACTATATACTGTCAAAGAAAATCAAAGATAATGCAAAAGGTATCTTACCAGTGATTTTAGTACTCTACAAGAAATACCTCTGTGACCAGAAGATGTGCAGCAATTTAAATCTTATTGGTGGTTTTATTTTAGATAGTATTGTCTCAGTGATATTGTAAGCATTTTGAGATAAATGTAATGGTTCTACATTTGCTGTTATTAGGTCCAGAGTTTCCTACCACTGTTGAGTACTAATATGTGAATTTGGTGTTGTAATAGTTCAGTGTGAAATATACTAATGTATGATTGTTAAGACAAGTATGAGATGAAATGTAGACCTCAAGAGTCAGGTTTATTTCAAGTGTGTAATCACCTTAATTGCATGTCGTTCCACTCCTTGAAATTTTCTCATGTTTCATTAATTTCCTAATACCAGTTTTGTTAGTGTTGGGGAGTTTTGTTTTTATTTATTAACTTTTTTTGCATCGCACAAGAGTTTTGCATTTTTCATTCTAAACTGGAGGAGTTAAAATACTGTAATGATGTAGTTTCAGCTATTGTTAACAGACAGTCCTCAGAATTATACAAAACTATGTATTCCTAATAGTAACAAATTGCATCTTTGGTGTTATTCATATTATTTCCTTTTCTCTTCCAACTGAGCCATACTTTTTTTAAGAGTGAACTACCATATGAAGCACTCCTCTATAGGAGTAAATCATATTCTTTGGCTTGAATAATCGCTAACATGGCAGTCATTATATACCAATATTGGACCAAAAGATGATATGAGTGAATGACTGTTTTTTTTCTTTTTCTTTTCAATAACTAGAAGTGACATCCTTAATAGACAGTAGTCTGATCTGATAGGAAAATAAATGGTACAAAGATTGGTTTGCAGGACACAGAATCAATTTCCTGTCCAGAAACTTGTGAATATTTACTACTGCTTCTGGATAGGATGACTTGTGGTGTCATACTTCGTTTGGCATGTGTTTCTTGGGTATTACTTTGAAGAAGTTTGTTTTGACCATCTTATACTTTATTTACATCTCATTGACAAATTGTAAAAAGAGGATTACACAAATAGATACTACACAATATGTAGTGTACTGTAAACATACGTTCTCCCAATACAAAAAAATGTAAAATCAAACAGAAACAGAGATAAGGTATGGATAACTCCAGGCATTAAAGTGTCTGGTGTTGAGAGCTATATTTAATTAAGAGGCCAAATAGTAGCAGAAAAAAAAACCTAGCTCTGGTAGAAATAGTAATGCTTTCAAAGCATTGGCCACCAAATTCAATGGATACTTCTCTCTGCTGTAGTATAAAAAACTGTATTAACAAATAAATAAGTGTTCTAGGAGTATTCCTGATGATTTTAAATACACTGAAGTAATACCAGTCTACAATACTGAAGATAAACAAACCATATTACAGATTCATTCCTATCCTTCCAGTTTTTTCAAAAGTTTGTGCAAAAAATGGTGTATAGTAAACAGTGACTCATTTTTCTAAGTGGAACTTTTTACCTGTTGCCTTTTGTACAGGATTCACCTTGCTTAGCTCTTCAAGGACTTAATTTGTGAGGTTATGCTGTGGTTTCTCTGTGGTACTGTAAAAATAACACAACTGTGAAAAAAAATTTGTAGTGTAGGGGCTGACCTGTGATAAATGAACTGCTAAAATTATTTATTGCAAGCTGATCATCTTTAGCTAACTGATTCCAATAAATGTGAAAATACCATAATTAGCCTCATTTAACATACTGGCCATTAAACCAAATTATAACAAGAAACAAGACATCAATGAGCAGTAGTGCCACTACTTGCAAAAAAATTCAGATCAGTTAACTTACACTTGATCCATCTACTCCTTGTTGTTCTTTGTTGTTGATAACAAAAATCAATTTTGGCTGAAGTGCTAATTGCACAATCACAACAGAAGATGCAAAAATAATTTTCAAATATGCTTCACCTACTTGTCTATAGTTCAGAGTGGAGTTATGTACTATGATGCAAAGGTATTCTACTAGCTCCCATCTAACATGAAGCAAGAAGCTGGGACACCAACCAATTGAAAAGAAAATTAAGACACATCTGATTAGCCATTGTTTTGGTACACTATTTGAATATCTAGATTTCTGTTAGCTACATGGCTGGTAACAGTGTCCATTGCAAAGATAAATGTCAAGTAATAATTTATTGTAAAAGGTACTCTGTATTTACAGAGTTACGTTAGTGTAATCAAGTACATATTAAGTTAGGATAAAAAAGAAATCAGAGCAGTTTAATATAACTGATGAAGCACCAGCTCTCCCCCCCCCCCCCCCCCCCCCAAAAAAAAAAAAAAAGATAAGTTTTCTTTCTAATTAACATGCATAAATGAGTGATAGTTTGATGCTAATATAGTATGCAGATTGTGTTTCACTGATTTGATTGTCTTCCGAATCAAAAATGTTCTCATTATTGATGAAATTTATGGAGCACAATTAATGAATTACTGATTGAATGAATGAACAAAAAATGATAGATCTTATCAGAGTGTACAACAATGATATTGAAGAGGAATTTTAAGTCTTACCATACTTTAAAATAATTATTACTACAAATTGTGAATTTTATTGGTGTTAAAGACTTCATTCAAGCTTTGATGTAACATGTAACAAACCCAGTGTAAATAAGTTACT
Source organism: Schistocerca cancellata (assembly GCF_023864275.1). Taxonomy (NCBI): domain Eukaryota; kingdom Metazoa; phylum Arthropoda; class Insecta; order Orthoptera; family Acrididae; genus Schistocerca; species Schistocerca cancellata. The sequence continues at coordinate 348,689,383 of NC_064631.1, read as the reverse complement.
GAATATGCTAAGGCAGCACAACTTCCATCATGTAAATTCAGAACCAACAAGACTACAAGCGTGCTTGGATAATGCTTTTGTCAACTGTGCACGTGATATGTACTCCACCAAGGTAAAGGAATTTGTTTTCTCAGACCACTCCATGTTAACAGTAGAGTTAAGACATTTTATAAAAGGGGATGAGAGCAAGGCTGCACAAAAGTTAACAAAATCTAATACCTTAATATTAACAAAACACAATCTCATCAAACTAACACACCAGCTGAGCATAACAAACTGGGACAAATTATTTCAAAACTGTGATTCCTGTGCCCAAACAGTTTATGAAACATTCCACAATTACTTAACAGGTATTTTAAAAGCCCATCTTGTTCAAAAGAAATACCATAAAACAAGAAAGGGTAAATTTTGGTACACCAAAGAACTGGAGAATCTAAAAAATAAGCTACTGCTGTTGAAGCGCCTTGCCAAAGTAAACAATTCTAATGAAATTAAGGATCTCGAAAAATTCACTAAGAAACTGTATAAGAAAGAGTTGCAATTGGCGAAACTAAGATACAACACAAATTTCATAAAAAATAGTAGAAACCGATGCAAAACAGCCTGGTCAGTAATTAATACTGTTAAAGGTGAAGTCAGAAACTTTGACAAGACAGTCACAATACCAGCAGATACATTCAATAAATATTTTGTAAGCTGTGCTGATGATATCAAAAAGCTGATCGGTAAACCCAATGTAACATGTATAGATTATCTGAAGAGAGCAAACCTAAATCATAATAGGGCCAGATCATCATTGAAACACTTCAATGAGGTATGCCAACATGAAGTTCTTAAAATAGTCCAACAAATGAAAAATTCATACAGTACAGATATTTTTAATATGTCAAACAATCTATTGAAAGAAATCATACATTACATTGCAGCATCATTGACATATTCCATAAACCTGTGTCTCATAGAAGGGTTTTTTCCTGATCCTCTCAAACTATCCAAGGTAACTCCAGTCTTTAAGAAGGGTGTCAAATCAGATCCTGCAAACTACAGACCAATTTCACTAATTCCAGTACTAGGAAAAGTCTTTGAAGGCATAATATATAAGCAGATGTATGAGTACCTAGAACTAAATGGTATGTTAAGTGCATCACAGTTTGGTTACAGAAAAGGAAGGTCAGCTATACATGCCATAGAGCTCTTAGTCAGAGACATTCTAGCAGCATTTGAGGACCATGCGCATGCACAGGTAACCTTATGTGATCTGAGCAAAGCTTTTGACTGTGTTGACCACTCACTTCTGCTCTCTAAACTTGAGGACTATGGAATATGTGATAAAAGTTTAAAACTCATCAAATCATACCTCAATAAAAGAAAGCAGGTGGTGAGTTCAGGAAGTCATCTGTCAAACATACTCGAGGTTCATCACGGTGTGCCACAGGGATCTAAATTGGGACCACTTCTTTTCCTTGTACACATAAATGACTTACCAGGAAATATAGAGGTAAAGACATATATGTATGCAGATGACACAACTTTTCTATCTGTAAACCATGTACTTGATAACCTTGTAAGTGATATGAAATTGGCAAAAGAAAATGCAACATCATGGTTTAATGCCAATGGTCTGCTATTAAATGAGGAAAAGACCCAGAATATGTGGTTCAGTCTATCAAAGACTACAAAAATAGAAAAACAAAAGACAAAGTTTTTAGGTATCGTACTTGACAACAGTCTAACATGGAACTCTCATGTTGATCACATAGTGGTTAGGTTGTCAAGAGTTATATATTTGTTGAAGAGACTGATGTGTTGTGTGACATTTGAGTATGTAAGGACAGCGTACTTTGCCTTTTTTCAATCTGTTTTAAGGTATGGCTTAATACTCTGGGGAAACAGCAGAAAAATAAATGAAATTATGGTGATCCAAAAGAAAGCAATCAGAGTAATGGCCAAGGTAGATAATAGAACACATTGTAAACCATTGTTCATTAAATATAGAATTTTAACAGTAATTAATTTATATATTCTTGACAGTGTTAACTACATACTTGCTGAACTACCTAATTTAAGTGTAACAAATGAAAGGCATGGCTACTATACAAGAACGTGTACTTCTCTGCTGTTGCCACAAAATAGATTAGCTAAAACTAACAATAGTCATAAGTATATGGCAATTAAAATATATAACAAATTGTCTAATAATGGGTCAATCAAGCCTGACAAATTATTTAAAGACAATGTTCATAACTTCTTGTTAACTAATCCATTCTATTCATTAGAAGAATTTTTAGAAATGCCCAATATCAACTTAAATATGTAAAAATTTATTTTATAAAATTAATAGGTTAAGTGAACTGACGAAGTCTATTGCGTGTAATAATGCTGAATGACTAATAAAGAATCTGAATCTGAATCTGAATCATCATTAATTTCATGAATAAAGAACACTCTTAATGATATGAAATGCCAACAAATACTTACATTTTGTAGATAGTTTAGGACTGCTGTTACAAAAGCCTCCATATTTACAGTGTTAGATCCATCCATGCTTTGTATTGTTATTTTTAAGAGTGCAATTTCACTCTAAAAAATAAAAAGTGAGGTACTGTTAGTCCTAGAGTACTTAGTACAAAAAAAAACTGAGAAAAGCTTATTATAAAATGTTTAAAGCAGCTGCTAGTCTAATTCTAATGTTCAGTTGTCTAGTTAGATTAGATTAGATGTGCTGCTTGTTCCACAGACCAACAGTGAGGAGACTCTTTAGGGTGTGGAAGATGTCAAGATGTCAATTAAAAAATATATATATATATATATATATTTTAAAAGAAAGATGATGAGACTTACCGAACAAAAGCGCTGGCAGGTCGATAGACACACAAACAAACACAAACATACACACAAAATTCTAGCTTTCGCAACCAACGGTTGCCTCGTCAGGAAAGAGGGAAGGAGAAGGAAAGACAAAAGGATATGGGTTTTAAGGGAGAGGGTAAGGAGTCATTCCAATCCCGGGAGCGGAAAGACTTACCGTAGGGGGAAAAAAGGACAGGTATACACACGCACACACACACATATCCATCCACACATACACAGACACAAGCAGACATTTGTAAAGGCAAAGAGTTTGGGCAGAGATGTCAGTCGGGACGGAAGTACAGAGGCAAAGATGATGTTGAAAGACAGGTGAGGTATGAGCGGCGGCAGATTGAAATTAGAAATTAGCGGAGATTGAGGCCTGGCGGATAGCGAGAAGAGAGGATATGCTGAAGGGCAAGTTCCCATCTCCGGAGTACTGACAGGTTGGTGTTAGTGGGAAGTATCCAGATAACCCGGACGGTGTAACACTGTGCCAAGATGTGCTGGCCGTGCACCAAGGCATGTTTAGCCACAGGGTGATCCTCATTACCAACAAACACTGTCTGCCTGTGTCCATTCATGCACAGCATTCATGCACAGCAACAAACTGTCCATTCGCATGAATGGACACAGGCAGACAGTGTTTGTTGGTAATGAGGATCACCCTGTGGCTAAACATGCCTTGGTGCACGGCCAGCACATCTTGGCACAGTGTTACACCGTCCGGGTTATCTGGATACTTCCCACTAACACCAACCTGTCAGAACTCCGGAGATGGGAACTTGCCCTTCAGCATATCCTCTCTTCTCGCTATCCGCCAGGCCTCAATCTCCGCTAATTTCTAATTTCAATCTGCCGCCGCTCATACCTCACCTGTCTTTCAACATCATCTTTGCCTCTGTACTTCTGTCCCGACTGACATCTCTGCCCAAACTCTTTGCCTTTACAAATGTCTGCTTGTGTCTGTGTATGTGTGGATGGATATGTGTGTGTGTGCGAGTGTATACCTGTCCTTTTTTCCCCCTAAGGTAAGTCTTTCCGCTCCCGGGATTGGAATGACTCCTTACCCTCTCCCTTAAAACCCATATCCTTTTGTCTTTCCTTCTCCTTCCCTCTTTCCTGATGAGGCAACCGTTGGTTGCGAAAGCTAGAATTTTGTGTGTATGTTTGTGTTTGTTTGTGTGTCTATCGACCTGCCAGCGCTTTTGTTCGGTAAGTCTCATCATCTTTCTTTTTAAATATATTTTTCCCACGTGGAATGTTTCCCTCTATTATATATATATATATATATATATGTCTGCTTGTGTCTGTATATGTGTGGATGGATATGTGTGTGTGTGCGAGTGTATACCCGTCCTTTTTTCCCCCTAAGGTAAGTCTTTCCGCTCCCGGGACTGGAATGACTCCTTACCCTCTCCCTTAAAACCCACATCCTTTCGTCTTTCCCTCTCCTTCCCTCTTTCCTGATGAGGCAACAGTTTGTTGCGAAAGCTTGAATTTTGTGTGTATGTTTGTGTTCATTTGTGTGTCTGTCGACCTGCCAGCACTTTCCTTTGGTAAGTCACATCATCTTTGTTTTTAGGTATATTTTTTCTTTGTGGAATGTTTCCTTCTATTATATATATATATATATATATATATATATATATATATATATATATAAAGATGATGTAACTTACCAAATGAAAGCGTTGGCATGTTGATAGACACACAAACAAACACAACACACACAAAATTTAAGCTATCGCAACCAACGGTTGCTTCATCAGGAAAGAGGGAAGGAGAGTGAAAGGCAAAAGGTTGTGGGTTTTAAGGGAGAGGGTAAGGAGTCATTCCAATCCTGGGAGCAGAAATACTTACCTTAGGGGGAAAGAAGGACAGGTATACACTCGAATACACACACATATCCATCCGCAGATACACAGACACAAGCAGACATTTGTAAAGGCAAAGAGTTTCGGTAGAGATGTCAGTCGAGGCGGAAGTACAAAGGCAAAGATGTTGTTGATGACAGGTGAGGTATGAGCGGCGGAAACTTGAAATTAGCGGAGGTTGAGGCCTGGCGGGTAACGAGAAGAGAGGATATACTGAAGGGCAAGTTCCCATCTCCGGAGTTCTGACAGGTTGGTGTTAGTGGGAAGTATCCAGATAACCCGGATGGTGTAACACTATGCCAAAATGTGCTGGCCGTGCACCAAGGCACCACAGGGTGATCCTCATTACCAACAAACACTGTCTGCCTGTGTCCATTCATGCGAATGGACAGTTTGTTGCTGGCCATTCCCACATAGAAAGCTTCACAGTGTAGGCAGGTCAGTTGGTAAATCAAGTGGGTGCTTTCACATGTGGCTCTGCCTTTGATCGTGTACCCTTTCCGGGTTACAGGACTGGAGTAGGTGGTGGTGGGAGGGTGCATGGGACAGGTTTTACACCGGGGGCGGTTACAAGGGTAGGAGCCAGAGGGTAGGGAAGGTGGTTTGGGGATTTCATAGGGATGAACTAAGATGTTACGAGGGTTAGGTGGACGGATGAAAGACACTCTTGGTGGAGTGGGGAGGATTTCATGAAGTATGGATCTCATTTCAGGGCAGGATTTGGGGAAGTCGTATCCCTGCTGGAGAGCCACATTCAGAGTCTGATCCAGTCCTGTAAAGTATCCTGTCACAAGTGGGGCACTTTTGGGGTTCTTCTGTGAGAGGTTCTGGGCTTGAGGGGATGAGGAAGTGGCTCTGGTTATTTGCTTCTGTACCAAGTCGGGAGAGTAGTTGCAGGATGCGAAAGCTGTTTCCAGGTTGTTGGTGTAATGGTTCAGGAATTCCGGAATGGAGCAGATTCGTTTGCCATGAAGACCTAGGCATGGGGAAGGGACTGTTTGATGTGGAATGGGTGGCAGCTGTCGTAATGGAGGTACTGTTGTTTGTTGGTGGGTTTGATGTGGACGGACGTGTGAAGCTGGCCATTGGACAGAAGGAAAGTGGCGTGGGATTTGGAGTAGGACCAGGTGAATCTGATGGAACCAAAGGAGTTGAGGTTGGAGAGGAAATTCTGGAGTTCTTCTTCACTGTGAGTCCAGATCATGAAGATGTCATCAATAAATCTGTACCAAACTTTGGGTTGGTCTTCAAAAGTGAAGAAGTTGTGGGTGAGGATGAAGCTGGGTAAGGTAATGAGGAAAGAGGTTTTAGGTAGGGTGGCAGGTGATCGGCATGAAAGGAAGTGCTCCATCACAGTGAGGCCCTGGACGTGTGGAATATTTGTGCATAAGGAAGTGGCATCAATGGTTACAAGGATGGTTTCCAGGGGTAACAGATTGGGTAAGGATTCCAGGCGTTTGAGAAAGTGGTTGGTGTCTTTGATGAAGGATGGGAGACTGCATGTAATGGGTTGAAGGTGTTGATCTATGTAGGCAGAGATACGTTCTGTGGGGGCTTGGTAACCAGCTACAATGGGGTGGCTGGGATAATTGGGTTTGTGAATTTTAGGAAGAAGGTAGAAGGTAGGGGTGCGAGGTGTCGGTGGGGTCAGGAGGTTGATGGAGTCAGGTGAAAGGTTTTGTAGGGGGCCTAAGGTTCTGAGGATTCCTTGAAGCTCCACCTGGAAATCAGGAATGGGATTACCTTGGCAAACTTTGTATGTAGTGTTGTCTGAAAGCTGACGCAGTCCCTCAGCCACATACTAGTGACGATCAAGTACCACGGTCGTGGAACCCTTGTACACCGAAAGAATGATGATGGATCGGTCAGCCCTCAGATCACGGATAGCCTGGGCTTCAGCAGTGGTGATGTTGGGAGTAGGGTTAAGGTCTTTTCAAGAAGGATTGAGAGGCAAGGCTGGAAGTCAGGAATTCCTGGAAGGTTTGGAGAGGGTGACTTTGAGGAAGAGGAGGTGGGTGCTGCTGTGACGGAGGACGGAATTGTTCCAGGCAGGGTTCAATTTGGATAGTGTCTTGGGGAGTTGGATCATTAGGAGTAGGATTAGGATCATTTTTCTTCGTGGCAAAGTGATATTTCCAGCAGAGAGTATGGGTGTAGGACAGTAAATCTTTGACGAGGGCTGTTTGGTTGAATCTGGGAGTGGGGATGAAGGTGAGGCCTTTGGATAGGACAGAGGTTTCGGATCGGGAGAGAGGTTTGGAGGAAATGTTAACTACTGAATTATAGTGTTGTGATTCCAGATTGTGTTGATTCGAATTTTGAGGTTTTGGGGGGAGTGGAGCTGGAAGTGGGAGATTGAGTAGGTGGAGAGACGGTCTGTGTGCAATGAGAGGAGGTTGAGGTTTGCTGGAAAGGTTGTGAAGGGTGAGTGAGTTGCCTTTCCGGAGGTGGGAAACCAGGAGATTGGATAGTTTTTTGAGGTGGAGGGTGGCATGCTGTTCTAATTTGCGGTTGGCCTGTAGGAGGATGCTCTGAACAGCCGATGTGGATGTGGGAGAGCAAAGATTGAGGACTTTTATTAAGGATAGGAGTTGACGCGGGTGTGTTCATTGGCTGAGTTGCTGTGTAGGTGAAGGATTAGGCAGGTGAGGGCAATGGATTGTTCAGTTTAAGTGTGAGGCCTTTTTGTTTGTGTGTCTATCAACCTGCCAGTGCTTCCGTTTGGTATATATATACAAATTGCATCTTTGGTGTTATTCATATTATTTCCTTTTCTCTTCCAACTGACCCATACTTTTTTAAAGAGTGAACTACCATATGTGAAGCACCCCTTTATAGAAGTAAATTGTATTCTTTGGCTTGAATAATCGCTAACATGTCCTCCACATACAAATTTGAACTACCTCTATCTTCATCCTCTTGCCTACCCTTTCTTTTCATTTTCACTGTTGTCAGATGCCAAGGAAATCACTGATATACTGTACCGGAATGGCATATATTGAGAAAATAGTTTATGATAATGTTCTTTCCACAGATTCTAAGTCAGCAAAGAGTAAGAATTTTGATACATTCTTCCATTTAAAAATTAATGTTGGTCCATACAGTATTTTGTAATGTCAACTACTTTGTAGTCAAAATTTTCCTTAACATATATTGCCACTCCCCCCATTTCTTTATTTACTCTACAGTATTGGGTTGCTAAGTTGTAACTTGGTAAAAAGGGCATGATGCAGTTGCTAGTAACATGGTGCTCAGTGAAGCATAATATCTGGGCATTATTTATACAGTCTTTCTCATTAATGTTGATAAGCAATTGGTCTATTTTGTTAGGGAGGCTTCTCACATTTTGATGAAAAATTGATAACCCTACCTTCTTTATTTTGTCAGTGCTGTTATTTCTTGACTGAGATTCCAGAGGAGTCTGCCGAAAGTCATGTAGTAGTAAACATTTGACATTGTTTAGGGTATTGGCTTATTCTTCTTCAGGCCTGCACATAAAAAATCATTGAAACAGGAAGGCAGCACAACATTTCTTCCACTAGACACCATTCTATCTGTTGTAGTTGTCTTCTCATTTGTGGTTGCTGGTGACACTATTGGCTGCCTGGTTGATTCTGTAATTGCTGGGACTGATGCTTCTGTTAATGTAGCTTTTGTTGACTTCACCTTTTCAAGTAGACCTACTGCTTCTGTCACTGTTCTGTCTGTTGGCATGTCAGCAGGAGTTGTATTTACAGTACCATTGCTTTTGAAGTGGTAATCAACTGATACTGATAGCTGCTCGACTGTTTTTGGATACATCATTGGGATGGCTGTATTGTGAAGACTTATCTTGCAAACTGAGTCTTTCTAGTGTACATACAATTTTTTCACCTGACAACAATATTCTTTGACCATAGTGTTGTGTCCATCACCTTGTCCTTTAGATGGAAGTCCACAACAATCTTGAAGCTGCTGTTCACACCCTTTGTTTCCAGTTTTTCTACGTGAAAGTTGCTATATCCTGGAAAGATTTTCTCAGGGAATTTGGTTACATTTTCAGTTGTTATGCCATTTTTCACTTTTCCTAAATGAGACCATGCTCTTTTCTTACCATACAAAATTCCTTAGTTTGTCTGCCATGGTGAAATAACAAACGTGGTTTTGGTAGGTGAAGTGATAATCTTTGACCACTAAAAAAATAAAATTATCACAAAAGTAGGCTGACTATTTTTGTACCATAGCGTAAGTGATCACTTACACAAGCATGACAGACATCACTAATATGAGCCACAAAAATAAATTATATAAGTAAACTTAAAAAAGTTTGGATATGTGGTAGAAAGAATGGATACACAAATTTTTGAGATTGTGCATTAGATAACAAATGATTTATTAATAGAAAAAAAGGTGACAGACAAATTTTAATGACAATCACTGAGGCAGATGTTTCTGGAATAAGTTTAGGTAGTCACACAAGTGCTGCACTCACAAAAAAATTATTTGAAATATGTAAAAAAGTACATGGTACAAGAATATTAAGCACAGTTAGCAACAATATGTGGACAAGCATTATTGACATTGAAAATTTGGTAATATTTAAACAGGGTGTTCTGACTGTGCAGTCATCAAGCATGACTTCACTTTGAGAAGTACCTGGTTAATGGAGATGCATTGCAGTTTATATTCATGAAGAAAAATGATCAGAAAAAATAATTAACTTTTTAATTGGTTTATAGAGAAGAGCTACAAAGAAACTGTGTTCATGAGATATATACAATATCTGTTTTTCCTCTAAACTTTGTAGTAACTATATGCAGTTATGTAGAACATTTTTTATATATTTATTGAAGACTGTTTTGTATCTTTTTATATGTTTGTTGTTTTGTATGTTTGACTCATTCCACATCTCATGTGACGTGCTCACAATACGAGATCTACGGAACATGAAATAAATAAATAAATAAGGTGTTTTTTATTCCGGAGATCGACCAAAGCCCCAGTAAAATAGTGCCTGAAATAAAAACCCAAGGCCCCATAATATCTCACGGAAGTAACAGTAGAGATGATAGTTATATACCCATAGTTACAGCAGTTGTTAATATACAGTGTCTATCATTCTTTGTAGAAGAAGTCAAACCAGATGTTTTATGTATCTGTGAACACTGGTTAGATGAAGCAGAAGGTGACTATTACAGAGCCATTGAATATTTGGACATGGTAAATTCAAGGTATCGAACTACTACAATTCATGGTGGTGTATCTGTATATGCATGCAAGACTCTTAGAGTACAGGGTGCACCCATCTGCAGTTGGTCGCTCATGTCGGCACCAATGATGTGTGTCACTATGCATCAGAGGAAATCCTCTCTGGCTTCCGGCGGCTATCTGATTTGGTGAAGACTGCCAGTCTCACTAGCGGGATGAAAGCAGAGCTCACCATCTGCAGCATCGTCGACAGGACTGACTGCAGACCTTTGGTACAGAGCCGAGTGGAGGGTCTGAATCAGAAGCTGAGACAGTTCTGCGACCGTGTGGGCTGCAGATTCCTCGACTTGCGCCAAAGGGGGGTGGGGTTTCGGGTTCCGCTGGATAGGTCAGAAGTCCACTACATGCAGCAAGTGGCTACACGGGTAGCAGGGGTTGTGTGGTGTGGACTGGGTGGTTTTTTAGGTTAGATGGCCTCGGGCAAGTACAGAAAGGGCAACAGCCTCAAAGGGTGTGGAGCAAAGTCAGGACATGTGGGGACCAAGCAGCAATCGGTATTGTAATCGTAAACTGTTGAAGCTGCATTGGTAAAGTACTGGAACTTCAAGCACTGATAGAAAGCACTGAAGCTGAAATCATTCTAGGTACAGAAAGCTGGCTGAAGCTAGAGATAAATTCAGCCGAAATTTTTACAAAGGCACAGACGGTGTTTAGAAAGGATAGACTGCATGCAACCGGTGGTGGCGTGTTTGTTGCTGTTAGTAGTAGCTTATCCTGTAGTGAAGTAGAAGTGGATAGTTCCTGTGAAATATTATGGGTGGAGGTTACACTCAACAACTGAGCTAGGTTAATAATTGGCTCCTTTTACCAACCTCCCGACTCAGCAGTATTAGTGGCAGAACAACTGAAAGAACATTTGGAATACATTCCACATAAATTTTCTCAGCATCTTATAGTCTTAGGTGGAGATTTCAATTTACCAGATATAGACTGGGACACTCAGATGTTTAGGACGGGTGGTAGGGACTGAGCATCGAGTGACATTATACTGAGTGCACTATCCGAAAATTACCTTGAGCAATTAAACAGAGAACCGACTCGTGGAGATAACATCTTGGACCTACTGATGACAAACAGACCTGAAATTTTTGACTCTGGAATTGCAGAACAGGAAATCAGTGATCGTAAGACCGTTGCAGCATCCCTGAATATGGAAATTTTTACAAAGGCACAGACGGTGTTTAGAAAGGATAGACTGCATGCAACCGGTGGTGGCGTGTTTGTTGCTGTTAGTAGTAGCTTATCCTGTAGTGAAGTAAAAGTGGATAGTTCCTGTGAAATATTATGGGTGGAGGTTACACTCAACAACTGAGCTAGGTTAATAATTGGCTCCTTTTACCAACCTCCTGACTCAGCAGCATTAGTGGCAGAACAACTGAAAGAACATTTGGAATACATTCCACATAAATTTTCTCAGCATCTTATAGTATTAGGTGGAGATTTCAATTTACCAGATATAGACTGGGACACTCAGATGTTTAGGACGGGTGGTAAGGACTGAGCATCGAGTGACATTATACTGAGTGCACTATCCGAAAATTACCACGGGCAATTAAACAGAGAACTGACTCGTGGAGATAACATCTTGGACCTACTGATAAAAAACAGACCTGAACTTTTTGACTCTGTAATTGCAGAACAGGAAATCAGTGATCGTAAGACCGTTGCAGCATCCTTGAATATGGAAGTTAATAGGAATATGAAAAAAGGGAGGAAGGTTTATCTGTTTAGCAAGAGTAATAGAAGGCAGATTTCAGACTACCTAATAGATCAAAACAAAAATTTCTGTTCTGACACTGACAATGTTGAGTGTTTATGGAAAAAGTTTAAGGCAATAGTAAAATGCGTTTTAGACAGGTACGTGCTGAGTAAAACTGTGAGGGATGGGAAAAACACACCGTGGTTCAACAACAAAGTTAGGAAACTACTGCGAAAGCTAAGAGAGATTCACTCCAAGTTTAAATGCAGCCAAAACCTCTCAGACAAACAGAACCTAAACGATGTCAAAGTTAGCATAAGGAGGGCTATGCGTAAAACGTTCAGTGAATTTGAAAGTAAAATTCTATATACCGACTTGACAGAAAATCCTAGGAAGTTCTGGTCTTACGTTAAATCAGTAAGTGGCTCGAAACAGGATATCCAGACACTCCAGGATGATGATGGCATTGAAACACAGGATGACACACATAAAGCTGAAATACTAAACACCTTTTTCCAAAGCTGTTTCACAGAGGAAGACTGCACTGCAGTTCCTTCTCTAAATCCTCCCACAAACGAAAAAATGGCTGACATTGGAATAAGTGTCCAAGGAATACAAAAGCAACTGGAATCACTCAACAGAGGAAAGTCCACTGGACCTGATGGGATACCAATTCGATTCTACACAGAGTATGCGAAAGAACTTGCCCCCCTTCTAACAGCCGTGTACCGCAAGTCTCTAGAGAAATGAAAGTTTCCAAATGATTGGAAAAGAGCACAGGTAGTCCCAGTCTTCAAGAAGGGTCGTCGAGCAGATGTGCAAAACTATAGACCTATATCTCTGACATCGATCTGTTGTAGAATTTTAGAACATATTTTTTGCTCGAGTATCTTGTTGTTTTTGGAAACCCAGAATCTACTCTGTAGGAATCAACATGGATTCTGGAAACAGCGATCGTGTGAGACCCAACTCGCTTTATTTGTTCATGAGACCCAGAAAATATTAGATACAGGCTCCCAGGTAGATGCTATTTTCCTTGACTTCCGGAAGGCGTTTGATACATTTCCGCACTGTCGCCTGATAAACAAAGTAAGAGCCTACAGAATATCAGGCCAGCTGTGTGGCTGGATTGAAGAGCTTTTAGCAAACAGAACACAGCATGTTGTTATCAATGGAGAGACATCTACAGACGTTAAAGTAACCTCTGGCGTGCCGCAGGGGAGTGTTATGGGACCATTGCTTTTCACAATATATATAAATGACCTAGTAGATAGTGTCGGAAGTTCAATGCGGCTTTTCGCGGATGATGCTGTAGTATACAGAGAAGTTGCAGCATTATAAAATTGTAGCGAAATGCAGGAAGATCTGCAGCGGATAGGCACTTGGTGCATGGAGTGGCAACTGACCCTTAACATAGACAAATGTAATGCATTGCGAATGCATAAAAAGAAGGATCCTTTATTGTATGAATATATGATAGCAGAAAAAACACTGGTAGCAGTTACTTCTGTAAAATATCTGGGAGTATGCGTGCGGAACGATTTGAAGTGGAATGATCATATAAAATTAATTGTTGGTAAGGTGGGTACCAGGTTGAGATTCATTGGAAGAGTCCTTAGAAAATGTAGTCCATCAACAAAGGAGGTGGCTTACCAAACACTTGTTCGACCTATACTTGAGTATTGCTCATCAGTGTGGGATCCATACCAGATCGGGTTGACGGAGGAGATGGAGAAGATCCGAAGAAGAGCGGCACGTTTTGTCACAGGGTTATTTGGTAACCATGATAGCGTTACAGAGATGTTTAGCAAACTCAAGTGGCAGACTCTGCAAGAGAGGCACTCAGCATCACGGTGTAGCTTGCTCACCAGGTTTTGAGAGGGTGCATTTCTGGATGAGGTAACGAATATATTGCTTCCCACTACTTATACCTCCCGAGGAGACCACGAATGTAAAATTAGAGAGATTCGAGCGCGTATGGAGGCTTTCAGACAGTCGTTCTTCCTGCGAACCATACGCGACTGGAACAGAAAAGGGAGGTAATGACAGTGGCATGTAAAGTGCCCTCCGCCACACACCGTTGGGTGGCTTGTGGAGTATAAATGTGGATGTAGATGTAAAGGAAATAGACTTAAAAAAACTTTTCCACACACCTAGATCTAGCATTAGCTTCACTAGCGTTAACAGATATTGACCTTATTATTGTCTCTGTGTACCACTCACCAGATGGTAATTTTGAAACCTTTATTGCACAAATGGAAACCTGTTTGTTCTACCTAACATGTCTTAAATCTAAAATTACACTGTGTGGAGATTTCAACTGACATACAGGTGATGGAAACACTAAAGAGAGAGTCTTCATGACTTTGATAAATAGCTATGGGCTGTTTGTTCCAAACTGACTGCCAACAAGAGGTGATGCCTGCCTAGACACAGTTATCACAAACCTCAATATCTGGGACTATAATATCAGTGTAGTTGAACCAATGATTGCTGACCATAGTGCATTAGTAATGGAAATAAGTATGAAATGCTCGAGTCAAGTGCAACAAAGCTCATGGCACTCCAGTTACATATTTAGTAAAAGGATCATAAAGGAAGAAAGACTAAATGACCTTAAAATAGCCCTGTAAAGTGTAAACTGGCAGCAAAAAATTGTAAGAATGGGGGCCAGTGCCTCATTCGAATGTCTGTTCCAATCATTCAAAGCTAAATTTGATGATTTATTTCCAGAAATCCACAAGAAGTATCCCACAGGCAAAGCTAAAGGAAGGGACAAACCTACTTCAGGGAAGATGTGGTATACACCTGAGCTAAACAAATTAAAATGCATTGTGCTAATTTTCAGGGACCTTATGAAAGCAGCTAGAGATCTCCCATCCAGAAACCTGCTTCATTGTAACTATGTAAGAGCCAAACGAATTTACAGAAAGCAAGTGGAGGAGGCAAAAAAGAGATACAATGACAGGTGCATTAAAGAGGCTCACAATCCATACAAAGCAGCTTAGAATCTGGTAAACGAGTGCAGAAAAAAGCCCACCTCAGCCTTAAATTCCGGTAGCCCTGACACTTTCAATCAGTACTTTGTTAGGATAGTGAAAGATACTATTAATGAAATACCTGACTCAGGCTTAGTCCCCACAAGTCACATGAGAAACATAACCAGTTGCACTTTTGAAAACTGGAAGAAAGTGAACCCTAAGGTTATCGTAAAAATAGTTAAGGCATACAAGAACTCAGAGAGCGAAGATATCTATGGTATGTCTGGCACAATGCTGAAGAAAATTATGGTAGAGCTTGCTCAACCATAATCTATACCAGTTAACAAATGCTTATCCTCTGGTGTCTTCCCAAAATTTCTTTAACTAGCACGGACAGTACCAGTCTACAAAAAAGGTGACCCGTGAGAAGTGTTCAACTACAGACCAATTTATATCATTCTTATTCTAGCTAAAGTTATGGAGTCTGTTCTGAAACTTCAGTTACAGAATTATTTTGAAGTAAATAAGCTCTTCCAGGACACAAAGCATGGTTTTAGCAAGGGAAAGTCAACGTTTACGGCAGCACTAGGCTTAACCAGAAAATTAAGGCAAGGATTCGAAGAGAGAGAAAGTGTGGCACTGACACTCTGTGATCTTAGCAAGGCATTTGACTTCATTTCCCACAAGATACTGCACAATAAATTGAAGTGTTATGGTGTCGGAGGTGTTGTTCTGGCAACTTTTCAGTCTTATCTGGAAAACTGGAGACAAGTGGTATCAACCCATGGAGCAACATCACAAGAACAAAAGCTGGAATATTGAGTACCCCAAGGGTCCGTCATAGGGCCTCTCCTGCTCCTTATTTATGTCAATGATATGGGTTATAACAACAATATGTTACAGTTTGCTGATGACACCACCCTTTTTGCCAAAGGAAGAAATGCTGCAGAATCACTCCAAGAAACAGATGTACTCTTCCAAAACATCAAAGAATGGTTCATTAAAAATAAAATGAAAATGAATGAAGAAAAAACACAACATCTGATAAGCACCCTTAACAACATCAGATGCCATGATAATATGGAGGCTATCAAACTGTTGGGCTTCATGGTAGACAGGAAACTAACAATGAACGAACACACAGTGTATGTGTGCTTCAAGCTCTCCTGTGTAATATACCTTCTGAAGAGGTTAAAAGGTGTATTGAATGACCAATATCTCATAACAGTATATTATGCCCTATTCCATAGCCACATCAATTATGGCCTACTGTTATGGGGACATTCTGCAGGTTGTAAGGATGTGCTAATTCTACAGAAAAAAGCTCTCAGAATAATCACATCAAGCAAAAGACAGGAGCACTGCAGGCCTACATTCAAGCAGTTAGGAATTATGACAGTCTTCAGCCAGTATATGTTTTTATGTCTCATCAGCATGAAAGAAAACCAAGGAGTCTTCAGCATGAGGCAAGATATACACAATCACAATACCCATAACAAGGGGAGCATCAAAATACCCAATTGTTGACTGACTGGAATGCAAGACAGCTTTCCAACTCACTGCCTCAAGAAGTGCAATCCCTGCCACTAGGAATATTCAGAAGGAGAGTAGCACAGGACCTGAAAGAATGCCCACTGTACTCCATTGGTTAATTCTTTAATAGTGACCAAAGTGAATGGACAAACAAATATTGTTTCTATTAAGTAAAAATGTCTAAATTTTGTGAATATTTTTTAAAATGTATATATGTAATTAATCTTGACGCAGTCTGCCCAGTCATGACTGGTAAACGACACAGATCTAGTAATAAAGTAATGCATATTGTTGTGATATTCTTGACATGGTGGCCACATATTCTGGTTTGTTCACTCTTGAAAACTGTTATCTCTGCTTTGTGTCTCCTCTTAAAAAACACAGTTAATGATTATAGTCCTCCAATATCCATGTGTTGCGACAGTACCAACTTTTCACCCACAGTTATCAGCAACTGTTTGATTATAATTGTAATCAGCTTGTTTCCTATTGAATTATAATCAAGATAAGTGCTAGAATTCAAATCATTCCACTACATGAATATTGCAGTAGAACTGGTACAGCAGTGATAATAGATCTTTAGAACAGGAAAAAACAGTGTAGGTTGCACAAGGTAGGTTTATTTAACCTTCATATGTGATGCTTTCTGCCTGTTCCAGGCATCAGCAGACAATTTGAGGAAATTATAAACTGGTATAAGTATGAATTACTATTAAAGGCAAGAAGAAATGAATAAATTAAAAATAAGGAAAGGGAGACATGCACCATTTGGACTATGGGCACAGGGTCACATTTGTGTTTCAGAGGATGGTGAGGATTATTAATTTCAACTCATAAAATACTGCACCATAACTGAGTTTACTGATAATAATTCTTGCTAATTGTGACCATGGCAACAAGTGTAATTAAGATTCCATAGACCAGGGAGGTAGCAGCCAGGTATCCACTGTCAATACTTCATTTTATCACAAATAAAATTCTTCCTACTCATAACTGAGACATCAGACATGATTAAGAGTCCCAAAGAACTGGGAGGTAACAGTCAGATAGCCACTGTCAGTACGTTATTACATCACCTACAAGAACATGAAAAGAGGCATGACAGTAGGAAAAAGAAAGCTACTAAAGTGTGCAAGGAGTGCATGACTTAGGCAAATAGGCAAATTCAGTGAGCAGAAAAAACTCACAAGTGCAAAATACACCCATATAATGGGTAGGTTACACACACAATAAGTGGGCACTAATAAAAATAAGGAAATAGCTAAAAATTTGTAGAAAAATGTTGAACAACAAAGCCATAAACAATGATAAACCAGAAAACCAACTGTAACATTAACATGCTCATAAAGAAACAGCTCCATGAACAAAAATATGGTCCATTAACAACATAGTGAACATTCACTGTTATGCCAGCAACTAGACTGCCAAGCAAGTGTCAAGACCCCTTGAAGACATAGTCATAATTAGCAAGAATTTTTATCAGTAGGCTCAGTTATAGTGCAATATTTTATGAGTTGAAATTTATACCCATCACCACTCTGCGAAAAACAGAAGTGGTCCTGCACTCCATAGCCCAATGGTATATGTCTTCCTTTTGTTATTTTTAATGTGTTCATTTCTTATTGTCTTCGATAACAATTTATACTTATACCAATTTGTAATTTACCCAGACTGTCTGTTGACACCTAGAACAGGTAAAATGCATCACAGATGAAGATTAAATAAACCTACCTTGTTCAGCCAAGACTGTTTTTTCTGTTCTAGAGAAAAAATTATACCATAATTTCATACAAAATTCTTTGGCATACGCTAACATAGTTTTTGCCACCCATTCTTCTTAATGAGGTCAGTACTTGTTAAAGAATGCAACTTAAAGTCTTCAAAATGCCTGTAATCTTCAGAAATGTTGATTCTCCACATATATGCTCCATTTTTCGTGTTTCTAACTCATATGCCTACCCTCTGTCTTTCTGGGCACATGTAACCTGTTTGATAAATAATCGGAATAACAGAAAACTTTCTAATATGGACATCCATAGCTCAAGGTAAGCATTCTTGAAAAATAAAACGCAAACAGCTGTCGTATGATCCTTTAATTTTGACTATGGTTCCAAGGGGCCTTGACACAATTCTAATGTTGTGAAACTGGAAGTGCTTTTAAAGTAACATACAACAGCTGTTTGTGGTTTATTTTTCAAGAATGGTAGATAAATTCACCAGTCAGAATCTGTTACTTGACTTAATTCTTGATACTGGCCAATGTTCATTATATTCCCATGTATAGATGTAAAACCTGTAATAATCAGCACAGATCAGTGCAGATCTATTCTCCTTTAAGATGGCTGTTGTCCCCTGCAAGTGTGATGATTTCAGTGCATTTATTTTTTATGGGGGTTGTAGTTGAGTGACTAATTTACTAATTACTCTTTTGTTTTTCTACATTATTATCATCAACTTTGATACTCAAAGCATGTATTTTTGGAGTCACAGTATCAATATTTCTGTATTTGACCATGATTTTCAGGAAGCTATATTCTTACTTCAAAAACCTCACATTCATTTTTATCATAGTGTCCCTGAAATTCAAACCTCGCTGCAGTAATGAGTATGTTAGTGAGATCCCTCTTAAGGTCAGTAAATGATTCGTTTTGATTCTTGAACAACAATGTCAATTTTACCTTCCAGTGTTTTTGTAAGGGCATGCTCAACTTTGTCTATATTCTTCCCTTTTTCCTTTGATTGTTTACCAGTTTCGGCCATACTCCCTTCTGCTCTTTAAACTGCTTACCAATTTTGTTCATACTCTTCTTTAGTTCCTTAAATAATTTGTTGATTTTGTCTGTGCTGTCCTGTTTTTCTCTATTACTTCCTATTCACTGCAGAAATTTAATAACCATATTGCTACTGATCAATCTATTACCACTATCTGGGCTTCCAGCCAACAATGTTGAACACAGTATTGTTTCAATCATTTCATTACTTTCTGAAGTTACACTACTGTTTGAAAAAACAGAAACTATACTGGTTTCTAAATCCAATAATTGTCTATGGATATTTTACAAACATTCAAGTCTTCTCCAATGCTATCCATTTTCAATTAGATTTCTTAATTGTGAAACCATGCCTAATTATGTCCACGTCTATTGCATACAGTCAGAATTCACAGTCTATAAAATCACTTCTACTCAACATAGGTTTCACTTGAATAGTGTGTTCTTATGTGTTTAAGGCAAAATTCACTTCATGTCATAAGTTTACCACATCTGTAGTCTCTGAAGATTAGGCTGAATTTGAAGTTCATCTCAGAAGCCATGTAACTCTCCAATTGCTACATCTTCCTTCTGGCATGTTGATGTGTAATGGTATGGGGTTTTTTCAGGCTAGAGAATTGGCTTAGGATAATGACAGTATTAACATTTAAAATTATATCAAACAAACACTATGTTTGCTAGAATCATTTTCATGATACAAAATAAATAAAACAACTCTGCTTCAAAGCATAATTCCATCTACACTCACTCATGACAATGCCACAGATCAAGTTAATTCTAATGTAAATGTCAAGTTGACACAAATACAGCAAATGGTAACAAAAAAAGCTGCAGGGCAGACCGAAATGCAAGCTGCTGTCCATAAGAACCAGTTAAGAAATGGTATGCTCACCAAGAGTAAACACTCTTTGGGTTTTAACCACTGTTGCCACTATGTGCAACTTTTAACTTATTCTGTCAATGTGTAGATGCAATTTAAGAACTCATAGATTTGTGTAATACTGAAAGGCTGTGGAGACACATGAAGTAATGATAATAATAATTATAATAATCACTATTTTCAGTCAATAAAAATGAAATAATAATAATACACACAAGTTTTGTGTCACCTTGGTTCAGAGAGTTCCAGAACCTGTACAAAAAATTGGAATAGAGATCAACATACACATCATTTTTGCCCTTTTTATTGCTCATGAAAACCATGCATTGCATGTTTTATCCCTATGCATCGAGACCTTCAGAGGTGGTGGTCCAGATTGCTGTACAAACTGGTACCTCTAATACCCAGTAGCACGTCCTCTTGCACTGATGTGTGCCTGTATTTATCATGGCATACTATCCACAAGTTCATCAAGGGATTGTTGGTACAGATTGTGTCACTCCTCAATGGTGATTCAGTGTAGATCCCTCAGAGTGGTTGTTGGGTCACATCGTCTGTAAACAGCCCTTTTCAGTCTATCCCAGGCATATTCGATAGGGTTCATGTCTGGAGAACATGCTGGCCGCTTTAGTTGAACAATGTCATTATCCCGGAGAAAGTCGTGATGATGATGATGATGATGTTTGGTTTGTGGGGCGCTCAACTGCGTGGTTATCAGCGCCCGTACAATTTCCCAACCTTTGCTCAGTCCAATTTCGCCACTTTCCTGGATGATGATGAAATGATGAGGACAACACAAACACCCAGTCATCTCGAGGCAGGTGAAAATCCCTGACCCCGCCGGGAATCGAACCCGGGACCCCGTGCTCGGGAAGCGAGAACGCTACCGCGAGACCACGAGCGGCGGACCCGGAGAAAGTCATTCACAAGAACTGCATGATGGGGGTGCAAACTGTTGTCCATGAAGACGAATGCCTCGCCAATATGCTGGCAATATGGTTGCACTATCGGTCAGAGGATGGCATTCATGTATCGCACAACCATTTTGGCACCTACCATGACCACCAGCGACATACGTTGGCTCCCCATAATGCCACCCCAAAACAGTAGGGAACCTCCACACTGCTGCACTCACTGGACAGTGTGTCTAAGGCATTCAGCCTGACCAGGTTGCCTCCAAACATGTCTCCGACCATTGTCTGGTTGAAGGCATTTATGACACACATCGGTGAAGAGAACGTGATGCCAATCCTGAGTGGTCCATTCAGCATGTTGATGGGCCCATCTGTACTGCACTGCGTGGTGTCATGGTTGCAAAGATGGGCCTCACCATGGATGTTGGGAGTGAAGTTACGCATCATGCAGCCTATTGTGCACAGTTTGACTTGTAACATGACATCTGTGGCTGCATGAAAAGCATTAGTCAACATGGTGGCATTGCTGTCAGGGTTCCTCTGAGCCATAATACCATAGGTAGCTATCATCCACTGCAGTAGTAGCCCTTGAGTGGCCTGAGTGAGACATGTCATCGACAGTTACTGTCTCTCTATATCTCCTCCATGTCCAAACATGGCTTTTGTTCACTCCTTGATGCCTGGACACTTCCCTTGTTGGGAGCCCTTCCTGGCACAAAGTAACAATGCGGACACAATCAAACTGCAGTATTGACTGTATGGCATGGTTGAACTACAGACAATAAAACCCGTGTACCTCCTTCCTGGTGGAAAGACTGGAACTGATCAGCTGTCAGACCCCCTCCGTGTAATAGGCGCTGCACATGCATGTTTGTTTACATCTTTGGGGGGGGGGGGGGGGGGTTAGTGACATCTCTGAACAGTAAAAGGTCCTGTGTCTGTGATACAATATCCACAGTCAATGTCTATCTTCAGGAGATCTAGAAATTGGGGTGATGAACTTTTTTTGATGTGTGTAATAATTGTTCTTATTGTTATTATTATATAAACAAAAGCAATCCATGGGCATAGCATGCTCACAAGAGGCAAATCTCTCACAGAGGAAACATGGAATGCCAAAAGCTTTCAGATACTACCAGGTAGTGTGTAGGGAACATGGTATATTAGTAGAAGTTGCTAAGTAATTACTCTCTGCCAACTCACAAAGTAAAAATCAATAACCAAAAGAAAAATTAACTTGTGATAACTTTAAAATTACTAGAAGACAGAATGGCTCATCACTGGGCTACCATATTGTGTCCCTGTAATTTTAGTAATCATGTACTTCCATGAATATGGTGGTTGAATTCATTCCTCTGCCTTTTAAATCCTATGGTCCATTCCATCAGACAGTCCACTAAAGTGCCCTGTATTAGATAACTGGTAAGATGAGGACCCCACAGCATATTCACAGTTTTAGTGACACAGCACAATAAACAACTTTATGAAACCTACTTGAAACAATAACCAAAGTTTCAGTTTTGCACTCCATTACAGGAACTTACCTTCATATTGTTTATTTGGGTTTCATTCTCATTTTCCTTGTTGCAAGCAAGGAAAACTCCTCTCTCCTGAAAAATATGAATTTCTTATGCAATTTATAAAGCTGACCCAACTGAATGAAAGAAAACCACACAATGAATGTAGAACACTATAATGTGATTAATTCTTGGTAAATCACATCACCACTGACATTTTTTATGTAGTAAAAATCATTACAGAATTTCAGTTAAGATTTAGTTGTAGTGTAGGGGCTATTTGTCACAAACAAAATGTTTACTTATGTTCTTCAATTTTTTTGATAGGCTACAGAGGTAATTAACCAGACTAACACCATCTAAGGTTAAAAAGAAATGTGAGGCAATACACCATAAGCAAGAAGTTTAGAAAACATTGTCTTTAATGACTGGGAAGATTAAACATTCATTTGTGACTTAAGGTGCGGTTTTCTCAAAGTTGTTGATCATATAGGTATTGACAAATACTTTTGACTACAACCTGACTACTACAGCTGAATTTGTTAGAAAAGCAATTTATAAGCTCACAAATAGAATTCTATATGATTTGACAAATACTCTCTGTATGTTTACCAGTATATGTTGAGAAGTAGTATAATTCTTCAGTATGTCAGCCAGTTCTTTTATATCAGAGATGTTTTCCTCCATATATAAATAAGTTATATCAACTTTTTTCTGAAACAAATTTAAGATTGGCAGTTAGAAAATAATGATTTAACTTACATTTATTAGTTCATAGTACATATAATGTATTTCTTCCTACAGAAGCTATTGTAGTTAAATTTAATGGGAAACAAATAAATACAATTTTGCACACTGTTATATACTTGAGACTTCTGCATATTGTGTTGAAGAAGTAAGAGTCCTTAGTGGAAGATAATTTGCATTCTTTACATGAAAATTCACACAAGCAACCACTATGTTGGTTTCGAAAAATAAAATTATAACTTGTTTCAGAGAGGGGTTAAAGCCCTTGAACGCTTCAACCAGTAACTGATAGAAGATAGTAACAAAGCCACTTTATTTGTAAGGAACAATATTATTTTCCTCACACTACAGCAAAAAGTGGTGGAGATATGTTTCCGACTTCTTTTCTGATGCATCAAAACAAACAAAGGGTTGGGAAGAGAGAGTGGAGTTGGCTGCTTGTGGCACAGTAGGAGCTTCAGCAGATTCTCATGCTGCTATCATAGCTCTTCATGATGTAGTTTATCATGATATTGCAGCTCTTGCCACAGGTGCTGGCATTGCAAGTACTGCTCTTCCAACTTTGCTGGAACAGTTCCGTAAAGGAACCAATGTTGTAACTAGTAATGGACAAGGAGACAAATATTTGCTCCTAATACCATCCTCATGAGGACATAGGTAGATTGTAGTATGTAGATTGTATTTTATTGGTCCTGTTGTCTACATAGCAGCTTATGCCTAAGACATTGGATAAGTCAAGTTATAAATATACAGGCTGAAAGTAATTTCAAGGCATACATATTTAAGCTTACAATAATACACTTTACACGTAAGTATTTATATAATACATTTCATAAATTTAAATATTCTTCAATGGAGTAAAAGCAGTGATGCTGTAAATATGACTTTAGAGATTTTCCAAATGTATTGTCCTCAGTGGTAGCTTTTATGTTTTCAGGAAGTTTGTTATAAAGCTTAACTCCCATGTGAAAAGTACCTTTTTGGCACAGTGCTGTGCTGATTTGAGTCATATGTAAGTTTCTGTTTTGTCTGTTTTGTTTGGTAAAGTGCTCATGTATATCACAGTTTTTTTGTAGTCTCTGGTCCTTGCCTATTACATTTAATTTAAAGAACAAAAGGGTTTCCATAATGTATACACATGGTAATGGGGGAATACCATATTTCTTAAACAGGGGTTTACAAGAGTCTCTAGGCTTTCACCCAAACGAGATTCTAATGGCCCTTTTTAAAGGGCTACGCTCAACTTACATAACATCTGCTATCAGCAGATCATTTAAATCCAGTATTTGCTGTGAGTCATCAGCAAATAAACATGCTGATGGCAGTAATGTCAAGTGATAAAATCAGTCTTCATTAACCACTCGCTAACTATATGATCATAGCCAAGAAACTATAAAGAAATATTACCCAATAATATACAGCTAGTACTTGAAAAAACACCAGCCTGATACAAATACTCATAACTACCTTTTAATGCAGATAATTTCAAAGCCACACTCATAACAAAACATAAAAATGTAGTAAACCATTAATTCTTAATTAACGAATCAGATCTAAGATTGGTCATGTTTACAAATAGTTAGAAGTAAGAAAGTGCAGAAATAATAAATGACAGTCACATAAACTAATTTGTAGGATACTGGGAAACTGCTGTTTGTATATGAAAGATTTCAGTTACAAAACATTTGTTTTGCTCGTTCTGCAATATTCCATAATTACTTGGGTACCACTTCAGGTCATATCTATAAGAGGTTTTAAGCGTAAAAAAGATAGTGGTATAAAGCTCAGAGGCTTATTGACTAGCAGGATTGTGTACTGGATATGCTGAAAAAATGAAATGGGCAGCACTTTAACAATGGCCTAGTCTGTGACATATAAATCTGCTTAGAAAATTCCACAAAATAGATTTCAGTACGAAAATAATGAAATTTAAGTCCCTTGCATATTGATGTCATGGAGTTCATAGAGATAACATTAAGCTATTAAAAGTTAGCGAAATCCATTTGAGAAAGGAATGGAAGAAATCATAATAAGTGTTCAAAAACCAGTGTTCTACACAATACATTTCATAGTGATTAACAGAGTATGGACATAGATGCAATTTGACTATTTGTACACATGTATTAAATCATATAAATAACAATGAGCAATAAGGCTTCTTCAAAGACTAAATGGAGTAGTGCATATGTTAGCACACTGGACTCACATTCAGGAGGGCAATGGTTCAAATGTGCATTCAGCCATGTTGATTTAGGCTTTCCACAATTTCCCTAAATTGCTCAAGGCAAATTCCAGGATAGTTCCTTCTAAAGGGTACAGCTGCTTTCCTTATCCATCCTTCCTTAATCCGAGCTTGTGTTCCATCTCCAATGACCTTGTTGTCGAGGGGATGTTAAATCCTAATCCCCTCCTCCCCCTCTTCCCCATCCTCAAAGGAAATTTACTTGAAGACTTGTTATGGCAAAATGTATGCTGCTGTCTTAAAATTAATCTTCAATTTACATCTAAAGTATTTACCTTCTATTTCAAGTGGACTTTTATTTCAGAATTTTCAGGGAAGTGTTCTTTTCCAAGAATATGAAGTGTCACTCATATCTCTGTGTAGTCACTATTCACAGACCAACCTGTTTCAGTTATTATTGTGGTATGTTACTGAAATTCTTCGTCAGTTTTCCATAGAACTCAAAGCATAAGTAAAATGGAAATCAGGAAGTGGCACATTTGTTTCAAAGACTTGAGGGGCATGACTTACACTGTTAACATCCTAGTGTTTCTTGGTATGGGTTGAGAGCACTTCAGTTAATGTATTGGAAATATTGGAATGATATGCACTGGATTCTATAACACATATTATCTCATGTTGGAATGTAAAAAATTCATTCAAGAATATATTACAAATTATACAGGATATTCAGCTAGTGCAGTGTAGTCATAGATGTGTGTGTGTGTGTGTGTGTGTGTGTGTTTGTGCATCTT
The DNA here is from genome assembly GCF_023864275.1 of Schistocerca cancellata. Lineage (NCBI taxonomy): Eukaryota > Metazoa > Arthropoda > Insecta > Orthoptera > Acrididae > Schistocerca > Schistocerca cancellata. The sequence goes on along the minus strand of NC_064631.1, from coordinate 348,663,391 downwards.
CTTGCTCAATAAAGCAATTGCCTGAAAACCAGCAAAGTTTTCAGTCTTCATTACATGTAAAAGAAAAATGAATCATTCAAGTTCTTATATCTTTTGTTAAGCAAATGTAAGTTGTTCAATAACTTCATGGATGTGGTATCTTGCACTGACTTCCTAAGATAAAAATAAAAAAATTATTACCTTGTAAGTGTATACATCACATATTAATTTTGTTAGCAGTGCAACAGACAATGAAAATATTGCTGGCAGTAACCACTGGATATTTCTGAATTGTGAGTGCAGCATACCTGAAACAAAATTTTGTCAGAATATAGACACAAAAAAGTTTTGCAGTTTGTTACATTCACTGTAAAACCAGTCACTTAATGATTTGTTATTGATGCAGATATTGCGTTCAACCAAAATACATTTCTCTCATTTATTTGTATAACAATGAGCATACTTAATTTAAAATAGTTAAAATGGTACACAAAATTAGATGTTTAATACAAAAGTTTGTTGATAATTCTCTCTGACAATACATATATAAATTATAATTTGTAAGTTATAAAAACAAATAAGAAAATATATATCTTTATTTTGTACAGCAATATGCACTTTCAATGTGAGAAATTTTCAGATCAAATTTTGATTACATGGAGCAGCTTTACTGAAGACTGAAAACTGCCACTATACAATTGTGTATTGAGAGCACCAGTGACCCAATTAATGATGAAACTTATACATTGTCAGGGCATCATTAACAGATGCTAATTGTGAGTGAAACTGTAAAACAATGAAAATGATTGCTATATACAACAATATAGTTAATGTTGAAGAATGGCATCAGAATGCAGTTAGCACATCAAACAATCAGTAACTGAAATTATAAACTGACACACTAAACATCCACTGCTGAGTGGTGGTCTATTGTATATCACTGAGATTGTAAGACTACATTGCATGTAGCACAAAGACCATTGAACAATAGGTACTGCTTCTCAGAATAATAATTTGGTTCAAAGAGCAATATTATTCTTTGCTTTTTGCATCAAAGAGTTAGCTGGACTGCATTTATGTGCACGCTATCTAGTCTGCACCCTTTAGGTGCAAACCACAAAATTATACAATAAAATAAAAGTGGCACTGCAGTTGACAAAATTGCTAAAACTTATAAAACAATATTTAACATAGTTTTGGCAATCTGAAGTGAGTACAACTTCACTGAAAGCTAGTTTTTTGGATACCTCATTTCATACAAACAAGAACCTATAAAAATGGCTTTTTAAGCCATCACTTGTTGAACCGTGCAAACTGTAGAAGTGGACTCAGCAACCACCTTTCATCAACGATTTGTGAGTAAATTGTGCATCTAACTAACAAGTGAGTTTTCAGTGAAGTTATCTCTCAAATTAAGAAGTCAAAATAGTTTTCTATGTGATCACATTCAACCGTAGATTAAGGCTGTAAGGTAGCAGTATAGGATAGTATAAAATGCAGAGAATGATATCCTATACGTCAGAGGTTTTCATACTATCACATAGTCTTTATGCAAAGTCATATGTATGCAGATGTTTACATTGTATCATTACTTGCTTTTGGTATCTATGAAAACTACAGTAATTATCTTATAATGAAACTAAGTATATAATATTCAGTTCTGCTCAGTTTATAGAAAGACTGTACAACAAACATGTATGCAGATGTTTACATTGTATCATTACTTGCTTTTGGTATCTATGAAAACTACAGTAATTATCTTGTAATGAAACTAAGTATATAATATTCAGTTCTGCTCAGTTTATAGAAAGACTGTACAACAAACCCAAGATATGTTAAACCAAATGTAAACACAGACTGAAATCATCCTCTTAAGAGTAATATAAAAAAGATCAGTAGTGATAACAATAGAATTCAGTATAATGATGCCAAAATCGTATTAGGGCCAAAGTAATGGTGTAATTGTGAAGTAATTAATTAGTCAGTGTATTGTTATCAATGTATATTTCATGGAATCTGAATGCTAAAACAGAATTATCTGAATATACTAATTATATCAGACATGTTTAGTCATGATTTTCATGCTAAATTTTGTGGACAATTTCATGACCACCACATAAATTCCGAATGTAAATTTAATTATGCACAGTTTAAGAAATAAGTAGAGAGATATTGTAATTGTTGTGTGTTATATATGGAGCCATAATACTAGCCATGGAAAGTCACATTTTTGTTTTAGCATGGCATTACCCAAGTAGAGTCTTAGTTGTGAATGAGATTTTTGTTTATGTCTTTGTAGATATAAATTGGCAATAGATTAATTACAACATGTCAACTACATCATTTTAATAGTTAGTGTACCACAAAAACTGTCTTGATATGATGAATAGATACCAGGAATGCTTCATAAGTCATGGCTTATTTATTTGCTGAAAAGTTACACTACCCATTCAGTGAGAAACAACTAAAAAAGTTGCATATTCAAGATTATTCTTAGAACCAGCGAAACATTATAAGGATATTTTGATCAGTTACTGTAATTTTCAAGTGTTTAGAGGAACACATCACTATGAAACATTTTTAACATTTATACCTGACCAGGGCCGCAAAGCTAAACATGTGTTTCAAGGCTTGAGCAGGTTTTAAAGTTGATGGCATAGATATTAAGGAGTACTACAGTCAATCTTATGATAATACCTCTTTAATGAAAAGTAAAGAAGCCTTCAACAACAGATACTGGTAGTATGAGAACCTTGCACCAGGCATTCATCCAATTTTGTAGCGCATTGTTTGAGTGACATAAGTTTCTTTTTACATTTTGGAAGAATCTATTGTATTTTTACAGCTTCAGTTAATATGTATAAATCTGAGTTTCTCCCAAAATATAAAATATTCAAACAACTTAAGGAGCGCAGCCTGGTGGCATTTTCAACAACCAATGATATTTCATAAGGTGCACATCCTGTCATTTTCAAGGCATAATGCAGAAAGAGAATACTGTGTGAGGAAGATGCTTGGCCCCTCTTTTGTTTAACCAGGGAGAGAGTAAAATTACAAGCATAATTTAAGCATAATACTCAGTCTGTATTGAGAAGGTCATATCTTGTTAATTTGGCCTCAGTTGTTTTCTTAATAACACTCCCTCAATAACTGAACGTGCATGGCAGAACCTCCATGATGTAATATTCCATAGGGCGACTAGTGCAAGCACAATGTTCTGCAGTAGCAAATTTTCTCACCTGCTGTAAGCATGAGTGATGTTCATGCTCAATACAATGGTCCTCCATAGTCCTGATAGTCTGGTCTGATCAACGTATAAAAAAGCCACAACTGCAAGGGATACAGTACACATCCACATCACACAAACTAAGATCATTCTTCTGATCTTAGGTGGTGGTTGAACAACCCACTTCATATCATGTGATCAGTCCCACTGGAAATGCAATATACGTAAAGGAGAAAGTTCATAGACTTGAGTATCTTTCTACATTTCCATCATTCATCTGATTCACAGTGGGCTGATAGTGCAATGTGTGTCTGATCTGTCTCTTGCTATAAAAATTCTGGCAAAAGATGACGTCAAAGTGACAAACTTTCAGATGATGGTCGATCCTATAAACCAAGTTATGAAGTATCCAGTCATGTTGAGCCATGTGGTGACAACAATCAGCCTGAAAATATAAATTAGTGTGAATCTTGTGTTGGACAGGCAGGAATACATTCAAATATGCAGTGTTTACTATATGATTGAGTGTATTACAGGCTCAGTGCTGACCCGACAAAACGGGTTGAGGGAATGCTAAGAACGTCCTGAAAAAAAGTTCCTTATCACAAGAGACTATCAAGAGTATTAACATTATTGTGCTGTTCCCCTTAAATTATTGGCCTTCTGAAGATCCACATTAGAAGAGTTTCCTCTTAGGCCTATTGTCAGTAACACTGGTGCTCCAACACACCATGCAGCAAAACACCTTGCTACTCTGTTGAGCCCATCAGTAGTTTGGTTGTATATCACATTCAGAACTTGGTGTATTTCTTACATTGGTAAAAGAGATTACATTTGGACAAATAAAATATTTTACTAAGATTTGATAGAGCCTATCTCTTCACTCACATTCTTCTGTCCAATTCATATGTATAATTAAGGTTAGATTTTATGCTGAATTAACCAACCTATTTGAACATTTGTTGACTTCCACTTACTTTCCAGGCAATGACCAGGTATATTAATAAATAGATGGATTTGAGATGGAGACTCCTTTGGCATCTATTATTGCCAATCATTTACAGAAGATATCAAGGAACACATTGTGGAGTCCACAGCACTGAAACCTGCAAGCATTTTCAGAATATCTGACTTCAATCTACCTGAATATTCACTTCATACTGGAGGTGGAACTGGATGGCTGTTTTCCCTCAGTTGATGTGTTGGTCAGGAGGAAGATTGATGGTATTTTGGAACATGTGGTTTATAGGAAATAAGCCCATACTGATTTGTATGCTCAGATTGAAACAGGCATCCATATGATAGATTGGGGGAATGAGACAAGGGCACTCATACCTAGGGGCAAGGGGAAAGGTGGTGCAGGGGAGGGGGCACAGGCTGCCCATAGCTCTCATGGAAAGGAAAAAAAAAATGTTGTGTAGTCAGATGTTTTCCTTTCAAGAAAATGATTTAAAAGTTGGTATTACACAGGTTTCTAACTACTTACAAGCCACCACTCATTTTCCAAATATTAAAAATACCTCATACCCTGGGTCTTAGCACCCCCTACAAACTACTGTATGGGCACCATTGGGATAGAAAGGTGATGGGGGTGGGCTAGACCTGGAGGTGTGGAGTATTTTTAACATTTTGGAAGATGAATGGTGACTTATAAGTAGCCATAAAAACCTTCTAGTTATGACCCAGTGAAAAACCTATGTAATACTGACTTGTAAATCATTTTCTTGAAATAAAAACATCTGACTATACTATATTTTTTGTGTGCTTGAGAGCAACCCCTCCCTGCCCCCAGGCATGGGCACCCATGTGTTGATAGTAATCACCAACTGGCTCAATGTAGAGATGGTTCTGACACTGCCATTCCCTATGTCCAGTTGTTACATAAATTGTTGATGATGTCTTTGCATTTCTTCATCAAGACAAACTGATATGTAAATGTGTATCGAAGATAATGAGAAACATCAGAGTAGAGAACCAGTTCTACAATGGTTTCTGCAATAAACAATAAGATTTTGTTTATGGCTTTGAGCACTGTGTTGTTTATAATAAACATGGTTTGCCAACTAATGATATTGAAATATGCTCGAGATGCATTTTCAATTGAAAGACACAAGTTTAAATAAAAAGACATACATGATCAATATCTAATTCAGAGTATCCAGACCAAACATATTATGGCACTTCTGAAACTAAGACTTCTTTTCTTCAGTTCAATAGGGAATGTTCTACATGAAAGATAAACAAAGGCACTACTGCTCGAATTGTATGCAGAAACTACATGCAATACTGTATCCCAGTCACTGTGATAACTGTTGACATAGTGACTCAACATCTTCCCCGTCAACCTGGGAACCCATTTTATTCTTCCATTTGCTTGCGGCTGTAAGGTACTTGTTCTAAATTTACAAAGTCACAACAAACAATAAAGTTGCTTTGTCAGCTATGTCATGAACTTAGTGTCTTGACCCATAATCACATTTCTGGATTACCGAACATTAACAACTAATTTTTAACCATGGTTTGTGCCACAGTCTCAGCATGTTGATTCAGAATAGCTATCATTTCTAATAGAATGGAAAACAAGCTTTACTATGAACATACACTCCTGGAAATGGAAAAAAGAACACGTTGACACCGGTGTGTCAGACCCACCATACTTGCTCCGGACACTGCGAGAGGGCTGTACAAGCAATGATCACACGCACGGCACAGCGGACACACCAGGAACCGCGATGTTGGCCGTCGAATGGCGCTAGCTGCGCAGCATTTGTGCACCGCCGCCGTCAGTGTCAGCCAGTTTGCCGTGGCATACGGAGCTCCATCGCAGTATTTAACACTGGCAGCATGCCGCGACAGCGTGGACGTGAACCGTATGTGCAGTTGACGGACTTTGAGCGAGGGCGTATAGTGGGCATGAGGGAAGGCCGGGTGGACGTACCGCCGAATTGCTCAACACGTGGGGCGTGAGGTCTCCACAGTACATCGATGTTGTCGCCAGTGGTCGGCGGAAGGTGCACGTGCCCGTCGACCTGGGACCGGACCGCAGCGACGCACGGATGCACGCCAAGACCGTAGGATCCTACGCAGTGCCGTAGGGGACCGCACCGCCACTTCCCAGCAAATTAGGGAGACTGTTGCTCCTGGGGTATCGGCGAGGACCATTCGCAACCGTCTCCATGAAGCTGGGCTACGGTCCCGCACACCGTTAGGCCGTCTTCCGCTCACGCCCCAACATCGTGCAGCCCGCCTCCAGTGGTGTCGCGACAGGCGTGAATGGAGGGACGAATGGAGACGTGTCGTCTTCAGCGATGAGAGTCGCTTCTGCCTTGGTGCCAATGATGGTCGTATGCGTGTTTGGCGCCGTGCAGGTGAGCGCCACAATCAGGACTGCATACGACCGAGGCACACAGGGCCAACACCCGGCATCATGGTGTGGGGAGCGATCTCCTACACTGGCCGTACACCACTGGTGATCGTCGAGGGGACACTGAATAGTGCACGGTACATCCAAACCGTCATCGAACCCATCGTTCTACCATTCCTAGACCGGCAAGGGAACTTGCTGTTCCAACAGGACAATGCACGTCCGCATGTATCCCGTGCCACCCAACGTGCTCTAGAAGGTGTAAGTCAACTACCCTGGCCAGCAAGATCTCCGGATCTGTCCCCCATTGAGCATGTTTGGGACTGGATGAAGCGTCGTCTCACGCGGTCTGCACGTCCAGCACGAATGCTGGTCAAACTGAGGCGCCAGGTGGAAATGGCATGGCAAGCCGTTCCACAGGACTACATCCAGCATCTCTACGATCGTCTCCATGGGAGAATAGCAGCCTGCATTGCTGCGATAGGTGGATATACACTGTACTAGTGCCGACATTGTGCATGCTCTGTTGCCTGTGTCTATGTGCCTGTGGTTCTGTCAGTGTGATCATGTGATGTATCTGAGCCCAGGAATGTGTCAATAAAGTTTCCCCTTCCTGGGACAATGAATTCACGGTGTTCTTATTTCAATTTCCAGGAGTGTATAACAACTCTTTGTCAGTGTCTGCCTAAAAGGAGCTTTTGCTGTTGGGGTCTTCAATTTGAAGACTTGTTCAATGCATCTTTGTACCCTACTCTATCCTGTGCAAAAATAACTACTGCAACTTACATCCTTCTGAATCTGCTTACTGCTTACAATATTTATCTCCTGATCTGCCTCTATGATTTTTATGCCCCCCCCCCCCCCCCACACACACACACACCACTTCCCTCCAGCCCTCCAGTACTAAACTGGTGATCACTTGATGTCTCAGAAAATGTCCTACCAACAGGTTCCTCCTTCCAGTCAAGTTGTGACACAAATCACAAATTTCTTTTCTCCACAATTCTATTCAGTATCCCTCATTAGCTATGTGGTCCACCCACCTAATCTTCAACATTCTTCTGTTGCACCACATTTTAAAAGTTTCTGTCCATACTGTTCAACAGCTCTCCTAAGTCCTTTGCTGTCTCTGACAGAATTACAATGTCTTCAGCACAACTCAAAGTTTTCATCTCTTCTCCCTGGACTTCAATTCCAACACCAAATTTTTCTTTGGTTTCTTTACTGTTTGCTCAGTGTACAAATTGAATAAGATCATGTAAATCTACAAACCTTTCTCACTACCTTCTCGTTCCTCTCATGCCCCTCAACTCTTATAACTGGTGTCTGGTTTCTGTATCAGCTGCAAATAGCTTTTTACTACCTGTATTTTACCTCTGCTACCTTCAGAACTTTACCCCTGCTACCTTCAGAACTTCAAAGAGAATATTGCAGTCAACATTGTCAAAAGCTTTCTTTAAGTCTAAAACTGCTATAAATGTAGGTTTGCCTTTCCTTAACCTGCCTTCTAAGATATGTCATAGGGTCAGTACTGCCCCTCATGTTTCGACATTTCCCTCAAGTCCAAACTGATCTTCTCCAAGTTCGGTTTCTACCAGTTTTTCCATTATTCTGTAAAGAAATCATTTTAGTATTTTGTGACAATGACCTGTTAAATTTACAGTTCAGTAATATTCACACCTGTCAGCACCTGCTGCTTTCTTCAGAATTGGAGTTATTATATTCTTCTTGAAGTCTGAGAGTATTTCGCCTCTTTCACACATTTTGCTCACTGGAGGGAAAGTTGGCTCTCCCAAGGCTATGAGTAGTTCTTAGGGTCTTGTTTCAACTTATGCCTTTCAGTGATTTTCTTAGTGTCTTGTTTCAACTTATGCCTTTCAGAGATATGTCAAATTCTTCTCACAGAAATGTATCTCTCATCTTACATTTATCTATGTCCTCTTCCCTTTCTATAACATTGAATTCAAGTTAACCTCCCTTGATCCGAACTTCTGCAAAGTTATTGAAACTGATCATCTCAGACATGTTGCTCGCCTCCAGCAGCCTCCACGTATGTGTTCACCACCAATATTTTAATTTGGCTCTAGGCTGAATACTGGGGAAATGCTACCAGTCTACAAAGGAGACCGCTTACAAATCACTCATGTGACCCATCCTGGAATACTGTCCAAGTGTGTAGGACTCATACTGAAGAGGTCTAACAGGGGATATTGAATGTATGCAGAGGGTCACAGGTTTGTTTGATCCATAGAAGAGTATCGCAATGATGCTGGAAAACACTTCAAAATAGACATAAACTATCACAAGAATACCTACTTGCAAAGTTTCAAAGATACAGATCTAAATGAAAACTCTGTGAACATTCTACAATGCCCTACATATTGCTCCCATTGGGATCATGAGGATAAGATTAGATTAATTACTGCATGTACAGAAACATTTAAACAATCATTCTTCCTATGCTCCTTATGTGAAAAGAATGGGATACAACCATAATAACTGGTACAATGGGATGTACTTTCACTGTGCACTTCATAGTGGTTTGCAAAGTATGGATGTAAATGTAGGCTTGCTGTACGTGCAATACACAGTTCTTTAAATGCTGCTCTACATCCTGCTTATGTGCTTGCCACCAGTATTTTACAGCTACACATTGCTCTGCTGTTCTACGATCTGAATTTTTTGCTAACACATGATTGTTTAAAACTTCATTTCTCTACGTAGCTGCTATCACAATAAAAGGCCCAAGGTATGTTTGCTTTCACATCTCTCCATTGTGCTAAATGCATTGTGGTTGCTTTGGAAATAGTTTGAGTCAGCTGCTTGCACCTCCTTTTACTCTACTGTGGTGTGTTGTATTGCACACAGCTTCCAATTCACATCATCCCTATTCCTGTGGGACTCAGCAGATTAATGAGTTACCTCAAAATCAAATTCAATGAGTTTTAGTATGCAGTGCATTAACCTGTTTGAAGGATGTTTCAGACCTAAGAGTCATTTCAGTGATGCATGACCTGCTTTGACTTTAAATTTTCTCCCACACAAATGACGTTGAAAGTATGTTATGCCATATGTGAGACTCAAGATCTCTTTCTCCAATGCAGAGTAGTCCTTTCTACGCTATTTAACTGTAGTTAGGCATAAGCAAATGGAAGTTCTGCCCCATCCACTTCCTGTTTTAACACATACACTCCTGGAAATTGAAATAAGAACACTGTGAATTCATTGTCCCAGGAAGGGGAAACTTTATTGACACATTCCTGGGGTCAGATACATCACATGATCACACTGACAGAACCACAGGCACATAGACACAGGCAACAGAGCATGCACAATGTCGGCACTAGTACAGTGTATATCCACCTATCGCAGCAATGCAGGCTGCTATTCTCCCATGGAGACGATCGTAGAGATGCTGGATGTAGTCCTGTGGAACGGCTTGCCATGCCATTTCCACCTGGCGCCTCAGTTTGACCAGCATTCGTGCTGGACGTGCAGACCGCGTGAGACGACGCTTCATCCAGTCCCAAACATGCTCAATGGGGGACAGATCCGGAGATCTTGCTGGCCAGGGTAGTTGACTTACACCTTCTAGAGCACGTTGGGTGGCACGGGATACATGCGGACATGCATTGTCCTGTTGGAACAGCAAGTTCCCTTGCCGGTCTAGGAATGGTAGAACGATGGGTTCGATGACGGTTTGGATGTACCGTGCACTATTCAGTGTCCCCTCGACGATCACCAGTGGTGTACAGCCAGTGTAGGAGATTGCTCCCCACACCATGATGCCAGGTGTTGGCCCTGTGTGCCTCGGTCGTATGCAGTCCTGATTGTGGCGCTCACCTGCACGGCGCCAAACACACATACGACCATCATTGGCACCAAGGCAGAAGCAACTCTCATCGCTGAAGACGACACGTCTCCATTCGTCCCTCCATTCACGCCTGTCGCGACACCACTGGAGGTGGGCTGCACGATGTTGGGGCGTGAGTGGAAGACGGCCTAATGGTGTGCGGGACCGTAGCCCAGCTTCATGGAGACGGTTGCGAATGGTCCTCGCCGATATCCCAGGAGCAACAGTGTCCCTAATTTGCTGGGAAGTGGCGGTGCGGTCCCCTACGGCACTGTGTAGGATCCTACGGTCTTGGTGTGCATCCGTGTGTCGCTGCGGTCCGGTCCCAGGTCGACGGGAACGTGCACCTTCCGCCGACCACTGGCGACAACATCGATGTACTGTGGAGACCTCACGCCCCACGTGTTGAGCAATTCGGCGGTACGTCCACCCGGCCTCCCGCATGCCCACTATACGCCCTCGCTCAAAGTCCGTCAACTGCACATACGGTTCACGTCCACGCTGTCGCGGCATGCTACCAGTGTTAAAGACTGCGATGGAGCTCCGTATGCCACAGCAAACTGGCTGACACTGACGGCGGCGGTGCACAAATGCTGCGCAGCTAGCGCCATTCGACGGCCAACACCGCAGTTCCTGGTGTGTCCGCTGTGCCGTGCGTGTGATCATTGCTTGTACAGCCCTCTCGCAGTGTCCGGAGCAAGTATGGTGGGTCTGACACACCGGTGTCAATGCGTTCTTTTTTCCATTTCCAGGAGTGTAGCTGAGCATATTACTGCTTGAGTCACGCAACAGCATAAATTCCTTTTCAGAATTCAGAAAATCCAACATAGGTCCAGTTGATAACAATCCTTTCAACTGAATGAATGCATCTATGAACTCTGAGGACCAGACAAACTTCACTCCTTGAGGGATGATTGGAGAGTAAGGCAATAGCACCCATTGAGTGGTACCAGCATGAAGCCCAGAACCATCGAGGTCACCTGATAGGGCACAGACCAGTGGCTTTGCCTTGCTAATGATGCTGCCTGATGAATCTGTAGCTCCTTCGCTACACATCTTACTTTCAACTGGGATGGAGACTGTGCTCAACAAATGCCTGGTGCCAATGGAATGCCATTAATGGCTGAGTTGGAAGTATACATTTTCTACCTGGGAGTAATGGGCCTGTGTGGGACTAAGAGTTTTAGACACAAATGCCAGTGGCTGCTCGGAACCATCTGCGTTGCGATGGGCCAGGACCGCCCCCACCCCATACTGTGAAGCATCTGTAGCCAGGACCAATGGCTTATGGGGGTCAAAAGTAGCCAAACACGGTGCTGACATGAGGAGGCCTTTCAATGAGGTGAACGCTCACTCGCATGCAGGCGACCAATCAAAAGGAACACCCTTGCGCAGAAGGCAGTAGAGGGGGCGGGCGATGGTGGAAGCCCTGGGAATGAACTGGTGGTAATAGGCAATCTTGCCTAAAAAAGCTTGTAACTCCTTCAGCGAAGCAGGCCGCGGAATGTCGACGATACCTTGGACCAAACTTCCTAGCGGTTGGACGCTGTGCCGAGAGATTGTGTAGCCCACATACTCAATGGACGGTTGGAAGAAGTTTGACTTACGCAGGTTGCAACGCAAGCCCAAGGGCCTGAATTTAAGAAAGAGGGTGCGAAGGTTGTGCAAGTGTTCCTTCGTGCTGCAGCCCGTGACAATTATGTCATCCAGGTAATTAATACAATGAGGGATTGTCGAAGTGACGTACTCAAGGTAATGCTGGAATATCACCGGGGCACTGGATATTCCAAAGGCCAACCGCTGGTATTGGTAAAGGCCAAACAGTGTGTTGACAACCACCAGCTGTTTGGAGTCCTCATCAAGAGATATCTGATGACAAGCCTCCGAAAGATCGATTTTTGAAAAATATTGGCCTCCCACCATGGCGGAGAACAATTCATCAGCACGAGGCAAAGGATAGGTGTCTACCACCAATTGGGAATTAACGGTGGCCTTGAAATTGCCACAAAGACGTAATTTTACCATAACCGCGTAGACGCCGGTAAAGTGGTGCCAATGGGGACAACCCAAGGTCGGAGTAAGTTTGTGCATTCAACAAAGAAACTGCCGCGCCCGTATCTACTTACAGTTGTAATCGGCGTGACCGAACCAACACCTCAATAAAGAGTTTGTGTGCCAATGTGTCGGGAGCCTGGCCTGATGAAACTTCCTGAATGGCTACATCCATGTCCTCTGTAACTGCTTCCTTCAATTATTTTGAGACTGAGTGGCAAACTTTAGCAATGTGTCCTTTTCTATTACATTTGCGACAAATGGCCCAACGCTGGGGGCACTCCAACCGATCTGATGTATATAGCACGACACACAGGACAGTAACAGGGGCCGGCGGCCGGAACTCTGTTTACGCAACATGCAGGAGTGGCCGTTACGGCTGGATTGTGCGGCTCACATGTCGTCCACCCCGGATGCAGTGGACGCGGTCGCTACGCCCTGAACCGCCGCGACGTCGCACCACGCTTCCAACTGTTGACCGGCGGCATGAGAGACTTCATACGATTGAGCAATGGGCAGGTCTTCTAACTGCAGGGCCTGTTACCGGACCTCCCTATCAGGGGCTGAACGAACAATGACGTCGCGCGCCATAACGTGGGCATACGACTCTCGCGACTGCTCCGTGACAAAATGACACTTGCGACTAAGACCATGCAGGGTAGCGGCCCGCGCCCGGTAATACTGATGGGGCTGCTTCTTGCATTGATAGAACTCGACCCTAGCCACCACAACATGCATGCGGCGGCGATAATATGAAGACCGTAATGAACACAATGCATCAAAAGACAAGGACGAGGGTTCCTGCAACGGCACTAGCTGCCGCAAAACTTGATACAGCGAGGGAGATATCCAAGACAAGAAAAGAGCACGACATACCTCCGCATTGGCAACATGAAACGCCTGGAAATGCTGCCGAAGGCGATGTTCATACGCGTCCCAATCCTCCGTCGTCTCGTCATACGAGGGAAAGGGAGGAGGGAACTGCACTGGAGCAGACAGCGTGGAGAGCAACGCCGGAAGCACTTGTTTCATGGTGGCCATGAGCTCCGTCTGCTGCTCAACCAAAATCTGCACTAAATCCTCCATGCCACGGATAAGCTGCGAAACCAGAACAACGACGCAACACACGAAAGAACGATCCCGTCCTCGTCGCCAATTGTGTAGTAACACAGTTCACGTTTTCCGTCGCACTTCAGAGTAGACCGGGAACTGTCTCATAAGCATGCCTGATGTGAACTGACTGGGCACAGCCCGTGCTGCCTGAGTTGTTGTTATTGTTGTTGTTGTTGTTGTTCCGCTGGCAGAGGTCGCGGCCGAATTCTCGCGTGCCCTCTGGTGGACGGGACTCTATTTGCGGCAACTACCATTCGTGACGTGCCGTGCCGATGTGTGCCTCCCGCGGTCTTTCTGGTGGCTACTGCAATACATATTGCTCCAGCCAGGGTGTTATTACAAGAGCTAAGCTCCCATCACATGGTCAGCTGCAGAAATGCTGTGTAACACTACAGTGTGTAGCAATGCCTGCACTGTCTTAGCACCCCCCTCCCCTCCCCCCCCCCCCCCCCCCAACCACCCTCATGTCTGGCAGTTGCGGTCTTCCTGAGACTAATGCTGGAAAGGAAGATAAGAACAATAACAAACCACTGAAAAATGAGATACAATTTTCTCATATGACATTCTAAAAACCATGGATCAATGCTATAAAGTGGATGCAGTATTTCTTCACTCTCAGATGAAAACCCATTGACATAAAGTATTTTCAGACGTGCCCCAGGGAATGTATTAGGAGTCTTGTTGTTCATGTTGTTTAATAAAAACAAGGCAGAAAATATTAATATAGCCCCCGACGTTTTGCACATGTTGCTGTTATCTGTAGTTATGTACGATCTGAGAAAAAGTGCACAACTATCCAGGTAAATAATGATAAGACTTCAAAGGGTGCAATGGTTGTAGTTTGCTTGAAATGGTCATAAATGTACAATTTTAAGCATCATAAAGTGCAGACAATACAGAAAACTAGAGTCCTATGACTACTACATCAGTGAGTCACATTTGGAATCAATCATTTCATATAAAAACCTGAGTACAATAATTTGTGGGGGCATCAATTGGAATGATCACATACACTCAGTCACAGGTGAAGCAGATGTGAGACATCTCATCACTGGTAAGGTACTGGGAAATATAATCAGTCTACAAAGGACTAACAGGGGATAAAGAGTGTCTACAAATGGTCACAGATTTCTTTGAGTCATGCAGCAGTATCAGAGAAATGCAGAAAACCTGGCACATGCTGATAAACATCAACTATTCTGTGAAAGTCTCCTGACAAAATTTCAAGATTCAGTATTACATGAGTAACCTAGTAGTGTACCTACTGCCCCCTACAAATGAAGTTCTGGCTGGTGGATATGTACAGCAAGAGGTGAGTGCTTTCTTGAAGTCACAAATATTCAATTTTCATCACGTGCAGACATTTTATCTGGCCTTATACATACAGAGAAATACTTTGACCTACCAACTAAGGCTTGATAAAGAATATTACCAACCTAAATAAGGTTTTCCACTTAAAGTATCAAGTTTAGTTTTAGAAGGAGATTTTACAGTTTTACAGTCTGTCATAGTGAATCTTTCCAACAGCTGATCAGTACACTTCTTGAATTAACATTCTCATAACCATTAGTCATGTCATATTTCATTTCCAACCCTGAACAATTTTTAGGTACTCCTAAATCCTTTTTTTGAATTCCAAACTTGACTTATGTTTCAAAAATTCAGTCTCACATGTGTTATTTGAGAAAATATAAAACTCATAAGCATACAAAGCTCTCATAGCAAGTAAATCTTTTTATCCTTATGTTTCAAAAACTAACAAGTTGCTAGTCTAGACTATTTGTAACACAAACAATTTAAAACGTTGTTAACTCTTTGATTCTACAGTATGCATGATCGTTTTAATCATACACAGCTCTAACTAAATTTAAAAATGTTTGTTTATCTTCAAAAAGATTAAAACTTCCACATTGCTTGACAAAACTTCCCTCCTTCAGAATACCATTTAAAAAAGCTCTATTCACATCAGGTTGTGTGATGTTTAAATCTCATTTAACAGATAAAGCCTTTAGAAGTCTAAGTGCAGAATGCATAGCCACAGATGAGAAGGTTTCTGAGTGATTCCTCTTGGCACTAATCTGACATGTATCTGCACTTCACCTCTGCTGTTCATTAGTTCCTTAAACACTCATTTACACTGTGCAACACTGGTGCTTCCTGGAAGAGCTAACCCTTCACAAGCATTGTTGTCTTCAAAAGCTTGTACCTCTTGATCTCCAGTCTGGAAATGGCCCCTTCCACAATTGCTGAGTCCTCCATCTGGCCTGCAGAAAAATAACTCTCATAATCATCAGATCTCCTGTTTGGTTTGAACTGCTGTTGTGATCTATTAATCCCTTTCACTTCATCTTCTTGTGAAATAAGTTTCAGATTAACAGTTTCTTCCTCTGACTTACTGATGCATCATGTAAGTTGCCTCTTGATATAGGATCAGACTTCTTTTTCCTTCATCTTCCCTTACTGAAATTATGATTTCTTCATGATTCTTTAAATCAACTTCTACGTCATTGATGTTTTCCATTATAGTCACATATCTGCTTACCCCTACATCAATTGCTTCAGTATCGTAAAGCCTGTAGCCTCTTGTGATATTGGTATACATCATTAAGATCATTTACTTTGCCTTCTTACCCCATTTTGCTTTCTTAACTTTGGGAATATGCATCATGACCTTGCTTCCAGTGACAATAGATGACTAATATTTGGTTTCTTGCTAGTCGACAATTTATAGAATGACTTATTCCCTAAACTTGAACTTATTGACCTACTGCTTGAATATACTGCAGTATTAATAGCTTCAGCTCAAAATCTTTTATCAAGTTTACCATTAAATAGTATTTGTCTTACCTTTTCTACCACAGTTCTGTTCAGCCATTCTGCTGAACCATTTTGTTCTGGTGTATAGCTATTAGTCAGCTGATGTATAGTCCCATGCTTTTTCAATACATTGTCAAAACACACACAACAAAATACTTTGCATTATTTGTTCTCACTATTTTGATCTTTCATTTATTGCTGATTTTCTACCTTTTTTTAATTCTTGAAATTTTTCACAAGTTTCATCCTTTGTCTTTAAGAAATAAATAAATAAAATGCAAGTGTCCCATTTCCATAATCATCTTCCAAAATGAGAAAATAATGACAATATTACGAAAAGGATAGATTGCTACTCACCATATAGTGGAGATGCTGAGTCACAGATAGGCATAACAAAAAAGACTGTGAAAAAAGGAAACTTTTGGCCAAAAAGGCCTTCATCAGAATTAGACAATACACACACACACAAATGCAACCCAGACACACATAACCACAGTCCCTGCCTGCTGTGGCTAGACTGTGAGGAGCAGCGCATTTTGGGAGAAGAAATTTGGGTCAAGGGGATAAGGTGGAGGCTGAGGTGATGGGGGAGGGGAGAGGATATCAGATTAGGGGTGGGGGATGGTAAAATGCTGCCTGTGGGAGCATACAGGGACGAGGTTGAGAGAGGGTAGGGCAGCTAGGTACAGTCAGGAGGTTAGACAGATGGTGTTGGGAGGGGGGGGGGGGGGATGGTAAAGGAGAGAAGTAAAATGGCTGAGAGAGCTATGGTGGAATAAAAGGCTGTGTAGTGCTGGAATTGGAACAGGGAAGGGGATATGTGGGTGAAGGACAATGTCTAATGAAGGTTGAGGTCAGGAGGGTTACGGAAACATAGGATATACTACAGAGAGAGTTCTCACCAGCACAGTTCAGAAAAGCTGGTGTTGCTAGGAAGGATTCAGATGGCACAGGCTGTAAAACAGTCACTGAAATTAATAGTATTGTGTTGGGCAGCATGTTCAGCAAGTGAGTGATCTAACTGTTTCTTGGCCATAGTTCGTCGATGGTAATTCATGTGGACAGACAGCTTGTTGTTTGGCATTCCCATGTAGAAAGCACTACAATGGCTACACCTTAGGTTGTAGATCACATGACTAGTTTCACAGATAGCCCTGCAATATGAGATAGGTAATGCTTTAATGCTTGTGACTGGACTGGAGTAGGTAGCAGACTCTACCAAAGACCAACACTGAAACCCACCTGACTCAGTTCACTCCTCCATCTAACCGTGGTCCACCTTCACTGCCCCCCAAACTTTCAAGAATTTCTTAACCCTGAAACTTTCTTTACCATCATTCCTCAAATCCTTCAACATGCAAGCTAACCTTACCTCCACAGAAAGAACTGCAATCCATCACCTTAAAAGTGATTCTGACCTTATAATCTTACCTGCTAACAAAGGCTCCACTACCGTTTTTTTGAATCACAAAGATTACCTGGCAGAAGGACTCAGCCAGTTGTCAGATTCACACACCTACAAACCTTGCCACAGTGACCCCATTCCAGAAATCCAGCAGGATCTCCAGTCTCTCTTGAAATCCTTAGGTCCATCCCAAACCTCTCTCTGGAGTCCATCTCTCTCCTCACCCTTACAACTCCCAATATTCCTACCTTCCATATACTTCCTAAGGTCCATAAACCAAAACATGCAGGATGCTCCATTGTGACTGATTACTGTGGTCCCACTGAGAGAATCTCTGCTTCCGTAGACCAACACCTTCAGTCTGTTATCCGCAATCTCCCATTATATATTAAAGATACCAACCAACCATTTCCTGCGCAGACTCTCCATAGCTTCTGTTCCCTTACCATCCGGTGCCCTGCTCTTCATTATTGATACCACTTCCCTTTACACTAACCCCCCCCCCCCCCCCATGCTCATGGCAATGCTGCTATTGACCACTACCTTTCCCAATGCCCAGTGGATTTCAAAACTACAACCTCCTGCCTAGTCACCATGAACAACTACGTCCTCACCCACACAATTACTTCTCCTCTGAAAGCATTATCTACAAACAAATCCAGGAAATAGCTGTGGGCACCCAGATGGCACCATCCTATGCCAACCCATTCATGGGCCATCTAGAGGAATCCTTTCCATCCATCCAGAATCACAAGCCCTTCACCTGGTTCAGGTCAATTGTTGATATCTTCATGATCTGGATCAAGGGTGAGGACACCCTATCTACTTTCCTCCAGTACCTCAACATCTCCTACCCCATTTGCTTCACCTGGATGTTCTCAACCCAAAAAGCCACCTTCCTTGATGTTGAACTCCACTTCAAAGATGGAGACATCAGTAGCTCCATCCATATCAGACCTACCAACCACCAGCAATACCTCCATATCAAGAAGTCCCTTCCATACAGCATTAGCCATCTGTGGCTGATGCATCTGCAGTGATGAGCAATCCTTCTCAAAACACACTAAGGATCTCACTGAGACCTTCACAGGCAACCCCGTACAAAAACAGATTGCTTGTGTCCTATTTCTCCACTCACCAACCATCTCCCAAAGTCCCACCATTTGGCCACAGAGGAGCATTCCCCTTGTGACTCAGTACCAACCATGACTGGAGAATTTGAATTACATTCTCTGCCAGGGTTTTGACACCTCCTGTCATGCCCTCAAATGAGGAATATCCTATCCACTACCCTTGCCAGCCCTCCCACAGTGGTATTCTACCACTCACAGAACCTACCCAAGATACTCATCCATTCCTACACAACCCCTGGTCCCAGCCACTTGCCTAATGACTCCTATCCCTCTAATAGTCCTAGATGCAAGACCTGTTCCATACATCCTCCCCCACCAGTCTGGTCACAAGCATCAACTATCCCATCAATAGCAGGGCTACCTGTGAAACCAGTCATGAGATCTACAAACTAAGCTGCAATCACCCAGCTGCATTCTACGTGGGCAAGGCAGCCAACAAGTTGTCTGTCTGCAAGAATGACCACCAACAAACTATGGCCAAAAAACAGCTGCACCACCCAATTGCTAACTAAACTGTCTAACATGACAATCTTCATTTCAATGACTATTTCACAGCCTGTGCCATCTGGATCATTTCTAGAAATACCAGCTTTTCTGAATTGTGCAGGTGGGATCTTTCCCTACATATATCCTACATTCCCATAACCCTCCTGACCTCAGGCTTCATTAGTCATTGTCTTTCACCCATCCATCCTCTTCCCTGCTCCCATTCCAGGATTATACAGCTCTCTATTCCACAAACACCCATATTCTTTTTACTTCTCTCCTTTACTGCCGCCCTCCCTCTCCTGTCCATTGACTAACCTCCAGACTGTACCTAGCTGCCCTACCCTCTATCCACCTTGTCCCTGTAGGCTCCCACAAGCAGCACTTTACCATCCCCCACTCCTACCCTGCTATCCCTCTCCCTTCCCACCCCAGCCCCTGCTTTACCCAGACCGTCAAGATTGCTTCTTTTCCATCATGCGCTGCTGCTCATATTCTGGCATTGGCAGCCAGAGACTGGGGTCATATGTGTGTGTGAGTTGCATTTGTGTGAGTTTGTGTGTGCATGTTGTCTAATTTTCATAAAGCCTTTTTGGCCAAGAGCTTAGTTGTTTGACAGTCTTTTCATTGTATCCTTCTGCATTTCAGCATCTCCATTGTATTGTGGGTAGCAATCTATAATTTTTATACCATTGTCATTACTCCATCCAGGATTATCCACTGTTTGAAAATGAGAAAATACTGAGATATAACTTCATTGATCCACAGAGATCTGCACACATAAATAACTTCATGTAATTTAGTAGCTCTACTGCCTTCACACAGAAAAGGCTGTTTTCTTTGCTAG
This sequence comes from Schistocerca cancellata, assembly GCF_023864275.1. Taxonomy (NCBI): domain Eukaryota; kingdom Metazoa; phylum Arthropoda; class Insecta; order Orthoptera; family Acrididae; genus Schistocerca; species Schistocerca cancellata. The sequence continues at coordinate 348,643,116 of NC_064631.1, read as the reverse complement.
CCTTCATTACATATCACACAATTCGGCTTACTAATAATGATGTTACCATCTTCACACACCATTCCTTCAATAGCCCCATCTTTAATTTTTATAAGATCCTTTGTGTTTCAGTGACCTAATCTTCTATGCAAACTAGATGCACTAAGTTCCCACCAGATTATTTCTTCTGTCAATGTTCACATACACCATTATTAAGATCTGCTGTTGTGACTAATTCTTCATTCTTGTTAAAAATAGTACAGGGAATGCTACAAAACTTAACTGAGTTTATTTGTTCCAGCAACCTGCTCACTGACAAGAAATTTGTTATCAGTTCTGGAGCACAGGCAACATTTTTCACTGTGATGACAGATCATAACAAGTTTTTCCAACTATTGTTAAATCAACTTCTCTGTATCATAACAATGGAATTTCAGTCTGATTTTTTGCCACAATTTTATGCATGCTAACATTGTTCACTATATTCTTCATCCAATTTTTATTTTCTTTGAGATGCACACAAGCACCCAGTTACTTCTATTAAAAGAACCACTGAAAAACACTGCACTGAAGGCAGCTGAGGTCCTGTTTTGTCCAACAGCATCAACATCAATGTTAGAGTACTTACTTTTAAAATCCCCTGGCTTTCAGCGCTTATGACAAATGACTTATTTCTTGCTTTGTTATTGATGTCCGAGATGATTTGACAATACGGATTCTGAATAAAAATTCATCTCATTTTGACAAAAATATTTTTGTTTAATTTGCCAACTTTTCATTCTAAAAGCTCTTTTGCTAGCAATCTCTTCATCCCTATAATGAAGCTCATTTTTAATTACTCTGTTGTAAAAGGAATTCATGAATATTCAATGGCCATAATCATTGAGCAGTATTTTTATGGTAACCCTGCTAACAATGATGAACCAATCTATTCAAGACTAACCACAAAACTGGTTCCACATGGTTTTGACCACTTTCTACTACTTGATTTACAAAGCTTGTCACTGAATCATATTTTTCTAGACATACTGATGTATTCTCCTTCCCAAACCATAGTCATCAAACAATGATTTCTGTTTCTGTCACAAGTGCAGTGTCATAACTGTTTCTTTTAGCTGTGAATACAAAGATACGTCAATAATAAGAATTATTTTCGCCTCGTCACCTTCAGTTATAACTACTTCACAAAAACATTTTGCTAATACTTTGAGAAAAAGCACATTCTTGATTGCAAAAGCCAAATTTTCATAGTTTTCACATCCTCTCAGTTTTGGCATGTTAGTCAATTTCTCTCCCTCTTTGTCCAAAAACACAGTTCTTCTTTTGAATAACAATATCCAGACTTTAAGTTGTTGTTGTTGTTGTGGTCTTCAGTCCTGAGACTGGTTTGATGCAGCTCTCCATGCTAATCTATCCTGTGCAAGCTTCTTCATCTCCCAGTACTTACTGCAACCTACATCCTTCTGAATCTGCTTAGTGTAGTCATCTCTTCATCTCCCTCTACGATTTTTACCCCCCACACTGCCCACCAATGCTAAATTTGTGATTTCCTGATGCCTCAGAACATGTCCTACCAACCGATCCCTTCTTTTAGTCAAGTTGTGCCACAAACTCCTCTTCTCCCCAATTCTATTCAATACCTCCTCATTAGTTATGTGATCTACCCATCTAATCTTCAGCATTCTTCTGTAGCACCACATTTTGAAAGCTTCTATTCTCTTCTTGTCCAAGCTATTTATCATCCATGTTTCACTTCCATACATGGCTACACTCCATACAGATACTTTAAGAAATGACTTCCTGAGACAAATCTATACTCAATGTTAACAAATTTCTCTTCTTCAGAAACGCTTTCCTTGCCATTGGCAGTCTATATTTTATATCCTCTTGTGCTCCCCAAATAGCAAAACTCCTTTACTACTTTAAGTGTCTCATTTCCTAATCTAATTCCCTCAGCATCACCCGACTTAACTTGACTACATTTCATTATCCTCGTTTTGCTTTTGTTGATGTTCATCTTATACACTCCTTTCAAGACACTGTCCATTCCATTCAACTGCTCTTCCAAGTCCTTTGCTGTCTCTGACAGAATTACAATGTCATCGGCGAACCTCAAAGTTTTTATTTCTTCTCCATGGATTTTAATGCCTACTCCGAACTTTTCTTTTGTTTCCTTTACTGCTTGCTCAATATACAGATTGAATAACATCGGGGAGAGGCTACAACCCTGTCTCACTCCCTTCCCAACCACTGCTTCCCTTTCATGCCCCTTGACTCTTACTGCCATCTGGTTTCTGTACAAATTGTAAATAGCCTTTCGCTCCCTGTATTTTACCCCTGCCACCTTTAGAATTTGAAAGAGAGTATTCCAGTCAACATTGTCAAAAGCTTTCTCTAAGTCTACAAATGTTAGAAACGTAGGTTTGCCTTTCCTTAATGTTTCTTCTAAGATAAGTCGTAAGGTCAGTATTGCCTCATGTGTTCCAACATTTCTACGGAATCCAAACTGATCTTCCCCGAAGTCGGCTTCTACCAGTTTTTCCATTCGTCTGTATATAATTCGCGTTAGTATTTTGCAGCTGTGACTTATTAAACTGATAGTTCAGTAATTTTTGCATCTGTCAACACCTGCTTTCTTTGGGATTGGAATTATTATATTCTTCTTGAAGTCTGAGGGTATTTTGCCTGTCTCATAAATCTTTCTCACCAGATGGTAGAGTTTTGTCAGGACTGTCTCTCAAGGCCGTCAGTAGTTCTAATGGAATGTTGTCTACACTCGGGGCCTTGTTTCGACTCAGGTCTTTCAGTGATCTGTCAAACACTTCACGCAGTATCTATCTCCCATTGCATCTTCATCTACCTCCTCTTCCATTTCTATAATATTGTCCTCAAGTACATCACCCTTGTATAGACCCTCTAAATACTCCTTCCACCTTTCTGCTTTCCCTTCTTTGCTTAAAACTGGGTTTCCATCTGAGCTCTTGATATTCATACAAGTGGCTCTCTTTTCTCCAAAGGTCTCTTTAATTTCCTGTAGGCAGTATCTTTAAATTACCCTGGACTTTATATTATAACACATTTTAACTGACTGTTATCTGAATACCTGTTTACATATGAATCTGGGAGTATAAGTATCAGAGAATCTGGGCCAAAACACTTTCAAGTGTTCTAATCCATAGCAATAATGCCAGTAAACTACTTCTACTGAGACCACTGGTAAGTGTATTACTGTACACTTAATCAGACCAATTCAGGTTAAAGGAAACTCGCGTACTACACTATATTGGCTTCTACATGACATATTGTACAATGAACATAAAATGATACATGACATGACACAATAGCAGGCTCACACTGGCAAGTAGACAAGCAGTCAAGTCAACATCCAGTGAGAAAGAGCAAAACAATGTCAATGGCACATAAATGCGAATACACACAAAGATCATGGCTCACGTGAGTTCACACATACACAAAGATTATGGCTCACATGAGGTTACAGATGTTTATTTAAATGCCTCTGACTAACCCAATACTCCTTGTGAATAAAGTACAAGATGATTATAATTAAAGTTAAACATTCAAAATGCTGTAGAAATAACACCACTGGTCAGAATGAAGTCAAATTTACAACGGAGTATTATTGGAGAAGGGGTAAAATGTATGGAACAGGAAAAAAATAGTGTCAAAATTGATCAATAGTTGGCGCTGTATGTGACAGAATATGTAAATAAAAACACCCGTAGGGACTGATGATCTTAGCAGTTAAGTCCCATAAGATTTCACACACATTTTTGAAAACACCTGTCATGCGCATGACCCACTGAAGTTGGTATTAACATGCTGGGTTCACAGCATTTCTTCCTTTTGCATCTGTGATGTCCACCATGACTTGTGCTCTGCTTGTAGAGCTGTATTACAAGAATGATGACTGTGCACATGTCACTCTGCAGAAGTTCCAGACACTGAAGTATTTTAAAAAAGTGATTTGGAAATTTGAAAAGATGGGTTCTTTTGGTGTGCAACATGGTAGAGGGATGAAATGAATTGATTTGACATCATCGCAAACAGTGGCCACAGCAATGCTGGAGGTGAAGGGTGGTTGCGTTCAAACGTGTAGTGCAAGTAGAATTGCCCAAACACTGGACGTAGCTGTGAGCAAGGTGCATAAAATCCTATGAAACAACCTTCTTTGGTATCCATTCAAAATTACCCATGTGCCAGCAAGAGAAACCTTTGCTTTATAATTTCTTGTTCACATGGAAATGGGCAATGATTGGCCGTGGAAGATTTCATGGACAGGCGAAACCCACTTTCATCTGACAGGATGTGTCAATACACAGAATTGTCAAATATGGGCAATGTAAAATCCACAAGCAAATCAACCAGTACCACTTCATCATGAAAAGGTCACTGAGTGGCATGAGTTCATGGCATCATTTATCATAGGGTCATATTTTTTTGAAGAGACAGGTGCATCTGGTCCTGTTACCTGTATCGTCACTGGTAAATGCTATGAGTGTCTTTTGCAAAACCATGTCATTCCAGCTCTCCAGCAGCATGGATGTCTGGATGGGATCATTTTTATGCAAAATGGTGCACCTCAGCACACTGAAAATCCAGTTAAGCAGCAGCTAAAGTGCCGTTTTGGAAATGCTACAATTATCAGCTGCAATTTCCCTACAGCCCGGCTGTCCAGATCACCTGATCTTAATCCATGTGACTTCTGGCTGTGGAGCTATCTGAAAGATGTTGTGTTCATTGGTCTGACTGTAAACTTAGCTGCAATGAAGGAGGCATGCATTGTGCAACACATACTGAATGTGACACTGGAAACACTTCAGTCAGTTGGGGAACATGCTGTTTCTCGATTTCAACTTGTTGCAGACAACGATGGGTAGTGTATTGAACAAGCAGTCACACACAAATCAGTAATCTGATTTGACTTTGATTCATGCTTTTTATGCAGTTATTGGCCTCAGGAAAATGAAAAACCAATTTTTCCCATCCGATGTGATATGACCTTCCTGTGGTGGATGGGCTTCTGTAACTAACAGTATCGCACCAGTATACCCATGCACACTGAATACTACAGTTTTTTAACATCAAATGTACACCTTAGCCATTTTTGTATGATTCATTTGCCATACACAATGAACAAACTAGAAACATGGTTCCAACTGAATGGATTAAGATTGAACATCCCCAAAACCCACATGGTCCAGTTCAGAGCAAAACAGTCAAAGCCGCAATAAATTAAAATAACTCATAAAAATCAGGATATAGAAGAAGTAGATGCTGTAAAGTTTTTAGGGTTAAACCTAGATAAAAATTTAAATTGGAATGAACATGTTGACTACCTGTTAAACAAATTATGTAGCTTTGCATTTGCTATGCAAATATTAGCTGGTGCAACAGACATGAATACAAGGAAAATTGCATACCACAGCTACTTTCAATCAGTTGTAAGGTATGGTATTATTTTTTGGGGAAATTCAAGCAATATATAAGCTACAGAAAAGAATAATAAGGAACATGTGTACTGCCCATCCAAGGACATCATGTCGCCCACTATTTGAAAAATAACAGTTATTAACAGTTCCCTCCTTACACATCTATGCTATTATCATCTTTCTACATAGCAATTTAGAGTTATTTGAGAAAAACTGTTTCAATCACTCATATAACATGAGAAACAAAGACAATTTTATGCTTCCCACTCATCGCTTAAACCTATATGCGCAGTCTCCTCAGTATATGGCATTGAAAATTCATAAGAAGCTAAAAGGAAAGAATGCTATGAGTATGAACCTAGAGACACTGAAAACAAAGCTATATGATATACTTGGTACCAATTACGCCTAAGTTGTGTTATCCATTTTTTGACGTGTCTCCTGTACACTAATCATATGATTAGAAATTGTATGTTATGAGACGAATAAAACACTATTCACTATTCACTATTTGTAGTTGACCACTATTAAATTATGATGCTTACAGTGCCATCTATTGCTACATTTAGCAACTATTTATTTTTCTTCTGCCATACATTTTTCCCCTTCTCCAATGATATTCCGTTGCAATTTGACATCGTTCTGACAAGTGGTGTTATTTCTACAGTGGGTTGACAGTTAAACTTCAATTGTAATTTGTATTTTATTTTTGGGTGGGGAATTATGTTAGTTCTATGTATGGACTATGAAGTTATCAATGTTTTAAGGATGTAAATTAGTACTGTAATTACATAGTATAGCTGATAAAAAATTAAATACCACAATAAAAGTATTTTCAGCAAAATAATTTTGTATGATGTATTTATATGTTTACTGAGCATGCTGAAGCAATCAAGTTTTCTTTAGTTATTGCATTTCTCATGTGAAGATCTTTACTTACCATTTATTATATCAGAAAATGACACCTGCCGTTCATTCAGCCAGCCATTACTCTGTTGTGATGAGTACTGTGACTCATTAATTGTTTGAAGTATTGCTTCCATATCTTGTTCTTGCACAGTGCCCTTCTTAAGAACCACTACTTGATGTATTTGGCATCTTTTTTGTGAACAGGTATGAACAACATAATATACATCCTTTATGTCCTACAACAAATTAGATGTCTTTAAATTGATATAGATCTGCCTGAGTTTTTATCAAAGAAAAAGAAACTGTGGATATTCTACATAATTTATCTATCATGTAAACCAAAACATGTCTACAATATAAATAAATACTGTGAAACATCCACTGGCAGTGTTTTCATTGATAAATGTGACATTTCTCTACTAAGCAGAAGATTTCATCCCTTGAATTTGTTATTAAAAACACTGAAGAGGATACATATATGATACTTCAAATAAGCAGCCACAATGGATTTTCTGCCATGATGGTTGCAAAATGTATAAGGTAACATGTTATAGCTGTGATCTACAGTCTGGAGACTGGTTTGATACAGATCTCCATGCTAGTCTCCTCTGTACAAGCCTTTTCATCTGTGTGTAGCTGCATAGCTACTGCAGCCTAAATCTATTTGAATCTATTTATTGTATTCAGGTCTCCATCTCCCTCTACAATTTTTACCTTACATACTTCCTTCCAATAACAAACTGACCAATTCCTTTTGCCTTAGGATGTGTCCTATCAACTGCTCCCTTCTTTTGGTAAAGTTGTGACATAACTTACTATTTTCCACAATTTGATGCACTGCCTCCTCATCTGTTAGATTAGATTAGATTAGATTAGATTAATACTAGTTCCATGGATCATGAATACGATATTTCATAATGATGTGGAACAAGTCAAATTTTCCAATACATGACATAATTAAGTTAATTTATCAACATACTTAAGTTAATATAACAACTTTTTCATTTTTTGTGTTTTTTATTTTTATTTTCTTTAATATTTTTTTCTTTTTTGTTTTTCTTTTTTTAATTTATATCTAAAAATTCCTCTATGGAGTAGAAGGAGTTGTCATTCAGAAATTCTTTTAATTTCTTCTTAAATACTTGTTGGTTATCTGTCAGACTTTTGATACTATTTGGTAAGTGACCAAAGACTTTAGTGCCAGTATAATTCACCCCTTTCTGTGCCAAAGTTAGATTTAATCTTGAATAGTGAAGATCATCCTTTCTCCTAGTATTGTAGTTATGCACACTGCTATTACTTTTGAATTGGATTTGGTTGTTAATAACAAATTTCATAAGAGAGTATATATACTGAGAAGCTACTGTGAATATCCCTAGATCCTTAAATAAATGTCTGCAGGATGATCTTGGGTGGACTCCAGCTATTATTCAGATTACACGCTTTTGTGCAATAAATACTATATTCCTCAGTGATGAATTACCCCAAAATATGATGCCATATGAAAGCAACGAGTGAAAATAGGCGTAGTACGCTAATTTACTAAGATGTTTATCACCAAAATTTGCAATGACCCTTATTGCATAAGTAGCTGAACTCAAACGTTTCAGCAGATCATCAATGTGTTTCTTCCAATATAATCTCTCATCAATGGACACACCTAAAAATTTGGAATATTCTACCTTAGCTATATGCTTCTGATTAAGGTCTATATTTATTAATGGCGTCATACCATTCACTGTACGGAACTGTATGTACTGTGTCTTATCAAAATTCAGTGAGAGTCCATTTAAAAGGAACCACTTAGTAATTTTCTGAAAGACAGTATTGACAATTTCATCAGTTAATTCTTGTTTGTCAGGTGCGATTACTATACTTGTATCATCAGCAAAGAGAACTAACTTTGCCTCTTCATGAATATAGAATGGCAAGTCATTAATATATATTAAGAACAACAAAGGACCCAAGACTGACCCTTGTGGAACCCCATTCTTGATAGTTCTCCAGTTTGAGGAATGTGCTGATCTTTGCATATTATGAGAACTACTTATTTCAACTTTCTGCACTCTTCCAGTTAGGTACGAATTAAACCAGTTGTGCACTGTCCCACTCATGCCACAATACTTGAGCTTGTCTTACACAGTCAAAAGCCTTTGAGAGATCACAAAAAATCCCAATGGGTGGTGTTCGGTTATTCAGATCATTCAAAATTTGATTAGTGAAAGCACATATGGCATTTTCTGTTGAAAAACCTTTCTGGAAACCAAACTGACATTTTGTTAGTACTTCATTGTTACAGATATGTGAAGCTACTCTTGAATACATTACTTTCTCAAAAATTTTGGATAAAGCTGTTAGAAGGGAGATTGGACAGTAATTGTTGACATCAGATCTATCCCCCTTTTTATGCAAAGGTATAACAATAGCATATTTCAGTCTATCAGGGAAAATGCCCTGTTCCAGAGAGCTATTACACAGGTGGCTGAGAATCTTACTTATCTGTTGAGAACAAGCTTTTAGTATTTTGCTGGAAATGCCATCAATTCCATGTGAGTTTTTGCTTTTAAGCAAGTTTATTACTTTCCTAATTTCAGAGGGAGAAGTGGGTGAGATTTCAATTGTATCAAATTGCATAGGTATGGCCTCTTCCATTAACAGCCTAGCATCTTCTAATGAACACCTGGATCCTACTATTTCCACAACATTTAGAAAATGATTATTAAAAATATTTTCAACTTCTGACTTTTTGTTCGTAAAGTTTTCATTCAATTTGATGGTAATACTGTCTTCCTGTGCTCTTGGTTGACCTGTTTCTCTTTTAATAATATTCTATATTGTTTTAATTTTAGTATCAGAGTTGCTGATTTCAGACATGATACACATACTTCTGGATTTTTAAATAACTTTTCTTAATATAACACCGTAGTTTTTATAATGTTTGATAGTTTCTGGGTCACTACTCTTTCTTGCTGTCAGATACATTTCCCTTTTCCAGTTACAAGATATTTTTATACCCTTAGTAAGCCATGGTTTGTTACAAGGTTTCTTACAAGTATATTTAACTATTTTCTTGGGGAAGCAGTTTTCAAATACATTTACAAAAATGTCATGAAATAAATTATATTTTAAATTGGCATCAGGTTCACGGTACACCTCATCCCAGTCTAACTGCTGTAGGCTTTCCCTGAAATTTGCAATTGTTAAATCGTTGACTGAACATACTACTTTGGAGGACTGTTTAGTATTGCTGAATGGAGCTATGTCATATATTGTAACTAGCTGTGCTTCATGATCAGAAAGACCATTCTCAACAGGCTGAGCATTTATCTGGTTAAACTTATCTTGGTCTATAAAGAAGTTATCTATCAGTGAGCTGCTATCCTTTACCACCCGAGTAGGAAAATCAGTAACGGGTGTCAAATTGAAAGAACCAAGTAATACTTCAAGGTCATTTTTCCTATTACCCTCTTTCAGAGAATCTACATTGAAGTCCCCACAAATAATAATTTGCTTCCCCCTGTCTGACAGATGGCACAACAAGGAGTCCAAATTTTTCAGAAATAAATGAAAATTTCCTGATGGGGACCTATATACAGTTACAATTATAAATGTGCCTTTATTTAATTTAAGCTCACAGGCACATGCTTCTATATGTTTCTCTACACAAAACTTTTTTGTTTCTATATTTTTTGCACAATGGTAACTTTTGACATATATGGCAACTCCTCCCTTCTCCATATTTTCTCTCATTACATGTGCAGAGAGCTTATATCCACTTACATTTACCTTATCCATATCAGTAACAATGTGATGCTCAGACAGGCATAGTATATCTATTTCATCCTCAGCTTCTAAATCTTCTAAACAAACCAGAAGCTCATCTATTTTATTCTTTAAACTCCCAATATTTTGATGAAATATACTTACATTATTTTTAATTATACTTTTATGAGAACCTTTCCTTATTTTAACATTTGCAGTACTCTTCTGTCTGAGTTTCTCATCGTGCTTAGGCCTAGTTGCTATACCAGTGGTCACATGGTGTTCAGAGAGGCAGATTATGTCAGCTGGGTTGGGTGACTTTAATTCATCAATGCAATTACCTAGGACTGAGATACAACTTGGTGGAGATAAAATTTCTGGTGATTGGTGAAAATTTATAATTGACAGCTGTGATTGGTGATCCAATGTGCTAGAATTGTGCTGTTTAATTTCTTTCCTAAACTGAAGATTTGTTTCAATCCTGACCTCTCGTAGAACTTGACATCTTTCTGTCTTACCTATCCTAAAAAAGGTGCTGCTCCAACACCTGTAACCACTGGTATTTTACCATTCATGGCAGTGCCTACCCCCCTTAAATTTCCTGCTATTACCCCAGCCAGTTTCCCCTTCCCTTTCCTGTTGAGATGTAGGTCATGCCTGGTCTAGTCCCACCTACTGAGAGAATCAACAGGAACCACACCAATATGGGCCCCCGCACCTGACCCAAGCAGCCGTTCCAACTCCGAATTAACTCTCCCAACAGAAGAGTTCAAATGAGGCCGGTCATGGCGTCTCAGGACAGATACAAATTCAACATTGGTGTGTCTCGATGCCGACGCAATCTTTACCAGGTCACACTCTATACTGTACCCAGGATCTCTGTCGATGCTGTTCCCTGGCCCTCTCAGAATAACCACGGTGTCTTCCCTGGTAAATCCTTTACAGAGTGAACCTAAATCCTCTGTCACCTGATCCAGACTAGCACTTGGTTTGAAAAAATTTGTGACCTGGTATTCTGGTCCTAATTCCTCCTGCAGAAGTTGGCCTACACCTCTGGCATGAGAACTGCCTAACAACAAAACTTTCTTCCTTTTTGATGGCTTTCCTACATTCTTTTTCAATTTCCTATTGAAAGTTTGTTGTGTCCTGTCTACACCTACCTCTGCTGTTATTCTATCTGCCTACCTAATCATCAGCATTCCTGATAGCACCACATTACAAAAACTTCTACACTGTCCTCTTGTCTGAACTGTTTATCATTCACATTTCACATCTCTATAAGATTATATTTCAGACAAATTCCTTCAGAAAAGACTTCCTAGCAATTAAATTTATATTAGATGTAAACAAATCCCTCATTCTTAGAAATTATTTTCATGCTATCAGTAGTCTGCATTTTCCCAGTCTGTAATTTACATCTCAATCACTTTGGTCATCATCAGTTAGTTTGCTCCACAAAGAAAAAAAAACACATCTACAACATTTAGTGTCTCATTTCCAAATCTAATCCACCCAGCATTACCTTATTTGCTTTAACTACATTCTGTTACCTTTCTTTTATTTATACTGGTGTTCATCTTTGACTGCAATTCCATTACCCTTGTTTTATTTTTATGTTCATCTTATAATAACTTTTCAAGACACTGTCCATTTCATTCAGTTGTTCTTGCAAGTGCTTTGCTGTCTTTGATAGAATCACTATGTCATTGGCAAACCTCTAAGTTTTTATTTCTTTTCTCTAACCTTTGATTCCCTTTTCAAATTTCTCCTTGGTTTCCTTCACAGTTCACTCAGAGCACAGACTGAACAAAATTGGGGATAGGTTACTCCCCTCTCAACTACGACATTTCTTTCATATCCTTTGACTATTACGACTGTGGTCTGGTTTATGTACAAATTGGAAATAACCTTTCAGTCATCATATTTTATCTCTGCTACATTCAGAATTTCAAAGAGTGTAGTCTGGTCCACACTGTCAAAGGCTTTCACTAAATCTACAAATGCTATAAACATGTGTCTGCCTTTCTTCAGCCTATCTTCTAAGATAAATTGTAGGATCAGTATTGCCTTGCATGTTCCTACATTTCTCCAGATCCAAAGCTGATATTCTCCAAGGTCAGTTGTCACCAATTTCTCCATTCTCCTGTAAATAATTTGTGTGTGGGCCTTTCAAAACTCATGTAGACCGAGTATTTAAACTCCAGAAAAGAGCCTTGAGAATATTAGGCAAAAAAGATGCTAGAACATCATGTACAGAATTGTTTATAGAATTTAACATTCTGACTATCTATTCAATGTATATGTTTGAAACAATAATATTAACTATAGAAGACAAGAAATATACCTGTTGTAATGCAGAAATTCATGATCACAAAACTAGACAAGTACAAAATTACCATATGATACACTGTTGTTGTTGTTGTGATCTTCAGTCCTGAGACTGGTTTGATGCATCTCATCACGCCACTCTACCCTGTGCAAGCTTCTTCATCTCCCAGCACTTACTGCAACCTACATCCTTCTGAATCTGCCTAGTGTATTCATCTCTTGGTCTCCCTCTACGATTTTTACCCTCCAGGTTGCCCTCCAATGCTAAATTTATGATCCCTCGATGCCTCAGAACATGTCCCACCCACCGGTCCCTTCTTCTTGTCAATGATACACAGAAGACTGAAAAAAAACCTGCAAACAGTCCATATACTAATGGAGCAAAGTACTTCAATGCACTGCCAAATGAACTGAAGGTAATAACTGGAGAGACATTCAAGAAACATCTAAAATCGTGGTTCATTGAGGAGTGTTTCTATAGCCTACTGTAGAAACTAAAATCTAAAGTATTATTATGTCAAATAATTTGGACTACATTCTTAAGTTCCTATTATAAAGTAAAATTAGATTGTATACTTTTGTATTGTACCACCAATTACTATGCATGTAATTACATGTTTCACACAAATAAATTACAAAGTACAAATTACTTCACAACCATGACTTATTGAAATGATAATTCAGTAGTATCCAGCCTTCTCAGCAGCAGCCTTCTTTGGAACTGGAATTATTACATTCTTAATGAAGTCTGAGGGTACTTCACCTGTCTCATATATCAACAATGTGGAAAGTATAGATTGCTGCTAAGTACACAGAGCAGACACTGAGTTGCAGACAGGTACAATGGAAAGATTACTAAACATTTAAGCTTTTAGATGAAGTCCTTCTTCCAAAATAGAAAATAAACACACGTTTATACAAGTACAGCTCACACACGCACATAGCAACTGTCTCTGGATGCTGGAGCGTGACTGTGACTGCATTTGACATGAGCAGCAATCTGGTGAGGGTAAGGAGAAGGCTTGGTGTGAGCGGAGGAGGAGTAGAAGGGTGGGGATTGGAAAGACGCTGCACTGCCTGTGCGAGCAGGCCATAGCTGGGACAAGATAGGGCAGCTAGGTGCAGTGTTGGGAGGCTGTGCTGGGTGGAGCACTGTCTCATTTGAGATCGGCTTCAAATCACTCAATTTTTCACATAAGAACCATGCTCTATTCTGTTTTCTGTACCAATGCCTTACCCCGTCTGCCAATTCTGTAAACATAGTAACCTTAGGCAAAACTTTGTAGTACACAACATACATCTTAGCCGCATCCAACAAGCACAATTTGGCCATCTGCAATTATGTCTGGTCAGACCAGTTGCACAAGCTAGCTGTGGATAACATGTCCTGTATAAAAATAGTGTCTTCCTCTGATGTTTTGCCAGAAACAGTGGGAATAAAGTCAGCGGCTGTAGAATCTATGGATGGTAATGGAACTGATAGTACTGCTTTAGACATTTCAAATCCATTGTTAAATTACACAATTATTGAGCCATCTGCTCATTCTGCTCCTGCAATAACTTGACCTGCCCCATTAGAGCTGAAATTGTATCTGTGGTAGGAGATGCTTGCATTTGTGCCATATTTGTGCTATTTCGTTCTCAAAATAGGCTCTACCTGCTACACAAAACACATAAAAATACTTATTACTCTGTCTCATTGCCAACCAATGAGACTTATTAGTCCTCTTTTGAATCACCATAATTCCCACATGCTGAACACATGACAGGAACATATCTGATGAACTCTTCTTGGGTTATCAGCCTAGTGGTGGCGTCATCTTGTTGCAACATTTCAATGAGTTTTGTACACTTCATCTTCTGGCGAAGTGTCGGGATGCTGTGCCTTATGCCAACACCTTAGCAAGAAGGCTAGTCTGCTGAGCAGCTTTCCCTTCTTGATTTGTAGATTCTACAGCATCTTGTAGCTGGGCTGGACATCCTCCCCATAGAGGTGTGATATATGCGATTGCAGTCTTTCTCAGCGTATTCCACTGATAAATTCTTCTCCGGTTATCAGCTGAGTGGTGGAGTCATCTTGTCACAACGTTTCAATGAGTTTGGTACCCATCATCTCCTGGCAAAGTGACGGGATCCATCCCGACACTTCAAAAAAAAGTGATGGGTATGAAACTCATCCCAAAACTTTGCCAGAAGATGATGGGTATAAAACTCATTGAAACGTTGCGACAAGACGAAGCTACCACTCGGCTGATAACCCAAGAAGAATTCATCAGTGTAATACCCCGAGAAAGACTGCATTTGCATATATCACACCTCTATGGGGAGGATGTTCAGGTGATGGGTATGAAACTCATCCCGAAACTTTGCCAGAAGATGATGGGTACTAAACTCATTGAAACGTTGCGAGAAGATGAAGCCACCTCTCGGCTGATAACCCATAAAGAATTCATCAGTGGAATACACCGAGAAAGACTGCATTCGCATATATCACACCTCTATGGGGAGGATGTCCAGTGCAGCTACAAGATGCTGCAGAATCTACAAATCAAGAACGGAAAACTGTTTAGCAGACTAGCTTCCTTGCTAAGGTGTCAGGATAAGGAAACAGCATCCTGACACTTTGCCAGAAGATGATGGGTATGAAACTCATTGAAACAGTGTGACAAGATGATGCCACCACTCGGCTGATGATGCATGAAGAATTCATCAGTTGAATATGCCAAGAAAAGCTGCAATCGCATAGGAACATATCTATCACACGGCACACTATGGCCAGACAGGTTACACATGTTACATGCTCCTGGTACTAAGTACACTTCCCTACAGTTCCCCTTAAACTCAGACATGTTAGCTGGTTCACTATGCTTCACCAAAGTTACTTTCAAATGACTGTGTCCTATCTGGACATGATCACAACCAAAACAAATATTTGTGTGAGCAAGAAAGTTATTCAGCAACTCACCCCACAACTGCTACTACTGCTGCTTGGCTCTGGTATGATACACTCATACAGGCTCTCAATACCAGTGCAGTAGGTGACAGAAGAAACATTTCGGGACACCACTTTTGCAGGTGGTGACTATTGGGAGACGTGGCAGATGGATGGTATGTCAGGAGGCACTCTCCCAGTTCACCACTTGCTGGTTCCTCAGGGAAGAGGAGGTGGTTGTAACCTGTGTACGTTGGTGGGCGCAGTAAAAGAAGAGTGAATTTTAACCATTTATTTCTGCAAATACATCTCTCCTTTAGGGATGCTACGGTGGTCTTGTGCCGCTGCTTGTCCAGGTGCACTGTGAGTGCCCAGCAGCTACTCAGGAAGTGGATGCTGCATCTCCACCCTCTGTACTCAAAGAAGATGGCACGTTTGTATGTAGCACACACTAGCCTAGGAGGTCCTCGATCCCCTCACATAGCTGTGACTCATATCTCTGAACCCCAATGACAGTTGTCATGTGGACGAGAAGTGCGGCAATCCTGGCCTGCCATGCAGGTAGGCCCCGTGGCTCTGCTGAAGTGTCAGAACAATGTTGTTCTGGTCCAAGTCAACATGGAAGACTCACAGGCCTTCCCATCTGCATTGGAAGCTGTCGGCAGCGTCAAACTTGTGACTGTTGCTTACAGAGAGGAAGACATCTCTCTGGTGGCTGTTGGAGGTGTTGAGTACAAGCAGGAAATCTACAACAGACTTATGCCCAGCATTAATACCATATCAGGGAATTGAGTGTGCACATCAATTGTAATGACCACATAGACTTTGCTAATATGAATATATCAGCAATTTATATTGTGCCCTGTTTGCTTAATACATTTGTTATACCAACAGACTGGTCCTTAACAATATTCAGTATGCCTCCTTGCATTAGTGATGTGGCTTCTTCCTTCACATAACAAGGTGATGCGATACTTCCCACCCATATTGCTTTACTAAGCTTCTGCTGATGCTAACTACCCAGTTCATGCAAAGTGCTGATGTCTTGCTTTCCACCTGACATGCTAATGTGATGAAACACTGTCGTTTTGTGTCATGCTTGTTGACACTCTCACAAGGAACACAAAGTGAATGAGGTCTTGCAATTACGTTCTTCACATCCCGACATAGCTGCCAAGCCATGCCTCACAGACCTTCACTACATTTACCACACACTCAGAAACTCCCTCCTGCCACCATCCCATATTGAAACAGATCTGAAACACAGCCTTGAACGTGTCCTTTAGAAAATTCAATCCCACAGAAGTATCAGCTCTTCCCTAACACTTTACCTTTTGCCCTACTCCCAAAGTTAGTTATACTGGCTTTGTTAAATACCTTCTCTCCTTCTCCTACTCCCTACAGTCCAAACCTTTTTTGCCACCAGTCCTACCAATTAGAGCCAATCCATAACCAATATTGAACACAACCTGACTCACTTCACACTTCCATCAAACCAAGATTCACACCCGTTGCCCCAAATCGCACTCCGTTAACTTTCCGGGATTTCCTAAACTCAAACTTTGCTGTACCATTAATCTCCAAATCACTCAACATGTAAAACCACCTTACATCCACAGGAAAAACCACAATCCACCACCTAAGAACTGATCCTGATCTTACAGTCCTGATCTAACAATTCTACTGCCAACAAAGGCTACACACCTGTGCTTCTGAGCTGTAGGAATGACCTGGTGGAGGGACTCAACCATCTGTCAGATACATCTACCTACAAATCCTGCCAAGGTGACACCATTCCAAAAATCCAGCTGGATCTCCATTCTCTCTTCAGATTTCTTGGCCCATCCCTGAACATCTCCTGTGAGTCTATCTCCATTCTCAAGCCCACCACTCCTCATATTCCTAATTTTTACATGCTTCCTAAAGTCCATAAACCCAAATACCCAAGCTGCCTCATTGTAGACGGTTATGTGCCACCAGAGACAGAGTCTGTACTGTTGTAAGCCAACAACTTCATCCTATTACCAGTAACCCATCCTCCTATATAAAAGACACCAACCATTTCCTCCACTGACTCCTCATTCCTGTACCTTTACCACAAAATGCCCTCTCTTTACAGTTAATGTCACCTTCCTCTACACTTAACACCAAGAATGCCCATGGCCTTGCTGTTGATGAATACTTCCTTTCTCAGCATTTGACTGATTCCAAATCTATAACTTTCTTCCCAGTCATCACAACCAACTATATACACTCCTGGAAATGGAAAAAAGAACACATTGACACCGGTGTGTCAGACCCACCATACTTGCTCCAGACACTGCGAGAGGGCTGTACAAGCAATGATCACACGCACGGCACAGCGGACACACCAGGAACCGCGGTGTTGGCCGTCGAATGGCGCTAGCTGCGCAGCATTTGTGCACCGCCGCCGTCAGTGTCAGCCAGTTTGCCGTGGCATACGGAGCTCCATCGCAGTCTTTAACACTGGTAGCATGCCACGACAGCGTGGACGTGAACCGTATGTGCAGTTGACGGACTTTGAGCGAGGGCATATAGTGGGCATGCGGGAGGCCGGGTGGACGTACCGCCGAATTGCTCAACACGTGGGGCGTGAGGTCTCCACAGTACATCGATGTTGTCGCCAGTGGTCGGCGGAAGGTGCACATGCCTGTCGACCTGGGACCAGACTGCAGCGACGCACGGATGCACGCCAAGACCGTAGGATCCTACGCAGTGCCGTAGGGGACCGCACCGCCACTTCCCAGCAAATTAGGGACACTGTTGCTCCTGGGGTATCGGCGAGGACCATTCGCAACCGTCTCCATGAAGCTGGGCTACGGTCCCGCACACCGTTAGGCCGTCTTCCGCTCACGCCCCAACATCGTGCAGCCCGCCTCCAGTGGTGTCACGACAGGCGTGAATGGAGGGACGAATGGAGACGTGTCGTCTTCAGCGATGAGAGTCGCTTCTGCCTTGGTGCCAATGATGGTCGTATGCGTGTTTGGCGCTGTGCAGGTGAGCGCCAAAATCAGGACTGCATACGACCGAGGCACACAGGGCCAACACCCGGCATCATGGTGTGGGGAGCGATCTCCTACACTGGCCGTACACCACTGGTGATCGTCGAGGGGACACTGAATAGTGCACGGTACATCCAAACTGTCATCGAACCCATCGTTCTACCATTCCTAGACCGGCAAGGGAACTTGCTGTTCCAACAGGACAATGCACGTCCGCATGTATCCCGTGCCACCCAACGTGCTCTAGAAGGTGTAAGTCAACTACCCTGGCCAGCAAGATCTCCGGATCTGTCCCCCATTGAGCATGTTTGGGACTGGATGAAGCGTTGTCTCACGCAGTCTGCACGTCCAGCACGAATGCTGGTCCAACTGAGGCGCCAGGTGGAAATGGCATGGCAAGCCGTTCCACAGGACTACATCCAGCATCTCTACGATCGTCTCCATGGGAGAATAGCAGCCTGCATTGCTGCGAAAGGTGGATATACACTGTACTAGTGCCGACATTGTGCATGCTCTGTTGCCTGTGTCTATGTGCCTGTGGTTCTGTCAGTGTGATCATGTGATGTATCTGACCCCAGGAATGTGTCAATAAAGTTTCCCCTTCCTGGGAAAATGAATTCACGGTGTTCTTATTTCAATTTCCAGGAGTGTATTTACCTGCAATTATTTCTCCTTTGAGAGCATCACCTTCAAACAGATCCATGGTACAGCATTGGGAATGCACATGCCACCATACTATGCCAATCTATTCATGGGCCATCTATAGGAATCTTTCATAACCACACAGAATCACAAACCTCACGCAGTTCAGATTCACTGATTTCATTTTTGTAATATGGCCTGAGGTTGTGGGCACTTCCCCGAGAATCTCAACAGCGTCTGCCCCATTCACTTCACATCAGTAACTCCACCCACCTCAACCTACCAGCCACCCACAATACCTCCATTTCGACAGGCAACATGTACCGTTGATTCTTTACCTGGAAATCCCTTCCATTCAACCTATTGCCTCCCACATACTCACTGTCCAACCACAAAGGAGCATTCCTGCACGAAGTCTCAACCACATCCCTGCATGCTCTCACAGGGGTGTTGTAATAAAAAATGAATAAATAAATAAATATTACTAAATATTATTAAATATGCATATAAAACACTTTTTAAATTGATATAACAGAATTGTGTTATTAGAAATGTTCTGTGCTTATATGAATTTTTAGGCTATTGGACATGGTTTCTTATTTCTTCAATTGTAGTTTCAGGCAGTGGACTCCAAGTGCACTGGTGCTTGTCGTAATTAAGAAAATCCTCCTTGCTTGGTTTCACTTCACTTGAATGAGCAATACTTAATACTGGTATCAAATTTCTTTCCTATTTCAAACATGTGTTATAAAAAATACTCGTAGCCCATCATCCTCCACAAGGCACTACCTAACAGAACTTCTACATACAAGAGAGCATGTAAAAATGAAATGGTAAACAAACAAATTGAATTTTTTTTTCTTTCCTATTTGTATGCGCCTTACCATGTTTTCATAATTAACATCTTCACCAATGTTTATAATTGATCAGTGTTTCATTTTTTTTTGTTTGTTTTTTAATAAATCTTAATTTTATGATACCCTGGGGGGTCTTTCACCATGTACTTATACACTGGGCAGTGCTGCATCTTTCATGAACCCTATCATGCTATCCATCCCTCTCTCGCATAATGTCTCCTCCTTACCCCCACCACCCACCCAAGCAGATTTGCTGCTTACCTCAGACACAGTTGCAGTCAGTCTCCAGCATCTGGAGGCAGTAATCATGTGTTTGTGAGATGTGCTCGACTCTGTGTGTGTGTGTGTGTGTGTGTGTGTGTGTGTGTGTGTGTGTGTCTGTGTGTGTGTGTGTGTTTTCTATTTTGGAAGAAGTACTTTGTCCAAAACCTTAATTACTTGCAGTCTTTTTCACTGTGATTCATTGCCTCCTCTATATGGCAAGCAACAATCTATTCTTTCCATATTGTTATTATTCCACCCAGAGCTTTCCAGTGTCTGTGTTACATGTCTTGCACATCAGGTGGAATAATTTGTTGCAGTTGGCTCTCACAAGGATCACAAAAATTCTGAGGGAATGCCATCCATTCCAGTAGCCTTGTTCTCACTTAGGTCTTTCAATATGCTTTCAGATTCTTCTCACAGTAGGTTGAGTGGGTGGTGGAATACCACTTTGTGAGGGGTACAAAAGGTTGCTGGTATTATGTTCCTAATTTTCAGGCAAGATGATAGACAGACGAAGCTCTGGTGAAGGAGACAGATTAGGTACTCCAACTGGGGAAGATATTGGGTGATTGGGGGGGGGGGGGGAGGGAGGTGGTGCTCATTTGTAGCTGGTTCTTGGGGATGGTGGGAGGATTAGGGATGCATAAGCATATAGATTGGGAAATCTGTTTTCAGAATTAGTTTTTTTGGAAGGGGGGGGGGGGGGGGAGGAAGAATAGTGCCCATCTGTGAAGGCCCTTGTGAGATGCTTAGCAAACCAGACAGGGAATTAATTTCACTGTAGATTCACTGTAGATTCACTGTGGAAGGTGTCAATGTCAGAATGCAGATACTGTTGATGGTTTGTGAGCTTGATATGGACAGAACTATGGATGAAGCCACAAGAGAGATGGGGATGCATAGCTAAATGTTTCATCGACCACAATTCAGACAACAACAGTCTTACACAAGCCAGACCAGATAAGTCACATGCAGAGGACCAATTGCAAACTGTTCATCTGTCTACAGGTTTGTAACTGATCGGTACAATTTCTGTTATTGCTTCAGTCACAGTGATTAATCAAAATACGTATGAACACTTGGGACACCTTTAACTACAGAAATCAAGTCTGAACCACCTGGCCTACAGTAGGGAAAACATCTTTGTTCTTGGAAAGTGCACTTTGTAAGCAAAATGTAGAAATATGACTACGTGAGTGCCTTTCACAGTAGTTCAGTCACTCTGTAGTCCTAATATTTTTGGTACAGGTGCTTTTGATTTATTTGGTTTAGATATCCATGAAAATGTGCATACTATTCATACATAACTTTCCCATGCCAGTATTCATCAGTTGTGAGAAAATATGGACAATTTGTTCAATGGCATGCAGGGAGGAGAGCTGGTCAGAAAAAAACAAGTTTGGCACTGTGCATTTCAATGTGCAATACCGCCACTTTCATCCACAATTTGTATGCAGATCACCAAGAGAAGTGTGTACAGATTCACAGTAAGAGATCACATGTATTTCCAAATTCCTCAAGTTGAGGTTTGAGTGGAAAGGAATTTACTTTACATTTCTTTTGCATGCAAACTTGAGTGTATGTTCTGATTTAAGGCAGTGTCAGCAGTCCACACAGCAGATAAAGCAGCTTTTGCAGTCATGTGTTACATAACATTTCACACAATGCTCCAGATGGTTGGGAATAGCTGAGGAAATGGCTGACGAAACTGGGGCTACTGTGAACTACCCATGGTCAGTGTTCCACTAATACGCATATCAAAATCAGTTTCATCACAGTCTTACAATTATTGGGCTTTGATTACTTTAAGTACAACCATGAGACCAGAGTTGCAATGCTAGAGAATTTCAGCCTGTATATGTAATCAACAGGGTTTTGAATAATGGCACCATGAAGCACTATGATGACACATATAACAAAATTTTAAATAAGTAGCAGCTACTTGAATCTGAGTGTTAAAACAGTCATTCAACTTTTGCTAACAATGTCTTCATAGTGTAGCATTTGGATTGTTTGCTGGGTTTCAGCAGTGAACAAGGAAGTAATTTATTGGTTCTAAAACTGAAAAAATGCAGTTAGTGACTGCTCCCCAGAATTTCCCATTGCATACACAAATTAAAGACACTTGAAACAGATAAGAGTTCACACAAAAATTATGAACTTTTACTGACAGTCGATCACTGATAAAGTAAATCCAGACTCATTATAAATGGATAGAAGAAACAAAACTTGTTGCCAATGGAGAAAAAAAACAAACTTGTCACCAATGGATGTCTAATGACTCAATAGCTGAGGTGGCCGATAAACACAGTCATACATCAATAAAAAAGTAACATCTTAAGAAGTTTATGTACAATATGCACACTTAATAAATGAGATATATACTTAACTTTGTATATGTTTAGATTCTTATATGGTGTAGAGTTGCAGACAGTGCAAATAATGTTCTCAATAGTACCAAATAACCTTGAAAGCTGATACACTCTGATAAGACACTGACACATTGTAAATTTTAATAACATTGTGCTATGTCAAATACTGTCCTCATGGAAATCTCCCATACTAAGAGTAGTATGAGTCTGAAAGTTCAGTGAATCTCTCGGATGAAGCACTGAATTGCAGCTGCTTCAAAAATAATGCCTGTCAATTGGAGACACAACAGTGAGGCCACATGAATTTAGCATCCTTTGATGGTATGTGTACATGGTGTCAGAGATGGGGAGCAATGGAAGAATGAACTCACACAGGAGCATGCTGGTGGGAGGTTTAAATGTACCATCTCTTGGTCAGCTGCAAGTGGTGTGCAGCACAGTAGGTGCAGTTGATAAAGATGATGTTGATACTGCACATATGCCATATGGATGGCTACAACTACTATGGCAACTAAATCCATTCACAGCATCTCATTTCAAGATTTTTGTCAGTGCAATAGCACTGAGCACCTGACCATCCCACTCCTGCCCCCTTTTTCCATCCCACAACCAATCAATACCATCTGGACTGCAAGCTTGTGTGTGCCCTGGTGATGTCACACACAGTAGTGCTTCGAGAATTTCCACGTAACTTCTAGAACCACTCGTCCTTCTGCCGTCTTGAACACAAAATATTTTAAATATAAGTGGGAGAGTGGAAGTGTATTTACTGAACCACCTGTTTCTGTGTGCAGGTTGGAAGTTTGATATGAGAAGACTATAAGCATGGCGGTCGAACGATGCCGACACAAGTGTTCGCCACTAGTGCCACAGAAGCCGTATTGGAAGAACAAGAAGTACTTATGTAGTATTCTTTGCTGTTTTAGTGACTGTGATTATTGTTAAGGAAAAATGAACAATTGATTATAGATTATTAAGTACTTCACGTATTGGACTCGCTAGAGGCAAGACAGGTTCATAAATTATGTGGTTGTTAAACCAACTTTATTGCAGATGTATTTTATCAAGTCTAACACAAGACAAATCGGTTGACTTATAAACATTTGAATATTGATGTGAGAAATGGTGAATATGTAATTTACGGAAGTTGAAATATACCAAGACTGAACTAAAAGTATTCTTTGAGTACTAAATTATTTCAAAATTAGAGAGAGTGTGTCATAAATTCCTGTTAACCAGCAGTATTCTTCAGAGAAGAAGTTTTTGGAGATTGATGTAGCTGGAAATCAAGAGAAGAAGATTGACTGTACATACCAAGTAAGACAACCGATGTGAGAGAGGTGTGAATTTTGCAATCCAACTTCACACCGCTTCTTATTGTCACACATCATTAGAACGTAGCTAACAGTGAACAGGACTAAAAAAAAAAATGGGAATTTTGAGACAAAATCAAAGCAGAAGATATTATGTGTTGCCATAGCAACCAGGTATAACAAGACAAGAGAACTGTTATTCATAATTGGATAAAGTCCAAAAATTAAATAAAAAATTTTTTGAATCCAACACACGGAAAGATGCACAGAAGTAAGAACGTTAAAAGACCAGAAAGAAGACCTTGACGTATTAGACTCATAGATAGGTCGAGAATAATTCAACTAAGAAGATCCAGTGTGTGGCGTGTACAGCTCTCACACACATTGTGGGGACACAGATGTGGAGACAATATCCGACACCACCGGCACCAGTTGCTGCTAACTGATGCTGATTCTACATCCGCACACCAATGCCAATGTGGAAACCAGCAACTGATGCCACCAGCACCAGTTACTGTTCACCGGTGCTAATTCCACACCTGCTCACTGACGCAACCTAAAACTCCATGCCGGGTGAGCGAAAAACAATAATTGTTCGAGTATAAAGTCAAAGAAAATTGTCACTAGACTGTATTAGTGTAGTTATAATATTTAGAGTTAATTCATTAATTGATAAATAGATCAAAAACTAAGAGAAATATGGATAATACACAGAGAATTGGGGAAACTTCAGAACCAGCCGTGGCAATGAAAGTGAGTAAGGAGGTGCCAGACTGGTCTGATGTAGTAAATTTAATCAAAGGCCAAAGAGCAGATTCAGAGGATTTAAGAAAGGAATTAAGTGCAATTTTGGATGCCAAACTAGAAGCTCAGAGTTTACAATTAAAACATAAAGTAAATGACCAAGGTGCTTCTTTGAGAAATGAAATAAGTGCGACTTGAAGTGAAAAACTCAATGCACAGCTGGCTAATTTAAGTAGAGAAACAGACTCGGTAAATACTTAATTATGATAAAATAAATGACCAGGGTGCATCTTTGAAAGTAGAAAATCTTAAAATAGGTCTGAAAGGTGAATTAACTAGTTCTTTAAGCAGTTATGTAAATCAACTGTTCACTGACTTTAATCAGAGACAGAATGCTCAATTCCAGAATTAGACAAAAAAGATAGAATTTGATATTGAAGATAAATGTAATAGTCTAGAAACTGAACTGAGTCAAAAAGTAGGATCATTTCAAAATATATGTAATGTTACATTTGATGCTGTAAAGCAGAGATAGCATACCTTAAAAGAAAATGTTGAAAAGCAGGACAAGTTAATACCAATAGTCCAAACACAGACTACAGGTGTCAGTACAAGAGCTGTCAGTACATGAGTAAATAATGTAGGATGGAATTTCAAAGAGAATCTAACCAGCTTTGATATTACAAGTGTATGTAGCTTGGAGAAACCATTTGAAGAAATGATAGATTGAGGAGTTGCCATGAGAGTAACCTCCGGAAACATTTCAACTATTGCTTCTTCCAAACTTAATAATACCAGCAAGGTTATAGGCAACACGTGGAAAGGATTCAAATTTATCCAGGATAGAGTAGAAAGTGGTGATTGTTTTGCTGTGACGAAACTTTCACACAAAATTTAATGAAAAGTACTGGTCTGCACTTGCTCAAGTGGAGTTAATATCAGATCCATGGGATCCAGGTGGGGTCACATATGTCCCCCATGGATGTTAACATTTGGTGTTAACAGGCGGAGTGATGACCGTCGGATCCTGAGCTGTTTTCAGTGTTTCTTCCAAAATAGTTTTCCTGCACCAAATTCCCTTCAAATCTTAAACTATGCTGTAGTCTATTACTGAATTCTTAAACTATCCTATAATTTTTGTATTTAGCAATTTGGAAAATACCATAACATAAAGACTGGCATAAGAGAACCATGGATAAACAGTGATCTCTAGACATGAAAAGAAATGAGTAGAATATTATATTTATGGATAATGTAATATAATATGACAAACATTGGGGCATAGATGACTCGTCAGTTTAAAGGTACTTCTAATTGTAAGTATACAGAATAATTATAGGTATTTTGTAATTTTAAGTACCACAAAATGATTTAAAATAATCATGTTGAAAATACAGGAAAATTAAGAATAAATATGTACTTCAAGTACTTTTTTTGCACGACTGAATAAAATGTAACATCAGGCACAATTATTTCTGACAGTCAGTCATAAATTGTTCTATACTGTAATAATATTTCCTTGCTAGGTATTTTTTAAATGATGTCCAAATTCTTCTGGTTCATGATTTTTAAATTTTTCACAGAATTTATTTCCCAGCCTCATACCCATATAATAAGGTGTCCTCTCCACCAGTTTTAGCCTATGAGATGTCGAAGAATAACATTTTGACAGCAGAATGAAAGGCACTCCAGGAACTCAGGGAGGACCAGGACACAGTGGTCTTGGCAGCGGACAAAGGCAATGCCACAGTGCTGCTTAAATCAGAAGACTATTGGCAGAAAATCGACACCCTCCTGCAAGATCCTGCCTATAAAAGACTAAGGAAGGACCCCGCCACAACAGTGACCTGCAAGACCGTTGAGATGCTCAACAACTCGCGACTAGAGGAGGATATCATCAGGAAGCTGTACCCGAGGGCACCAGCACCACCATGTCTCTATGGGCTCCCAAAGGTCCATAAAGAAGGTGTCCCATTACGACCTATTCTGAACACTATTAACTCACCGACATATGGTATTGCTAAGCATTTATCACAGATGCTAAAACCCTTGGTGGGTTACGGTCCACATCATGTGAAAGACTCGGCTGAGTTTGTGAAAGTACTACAGGGAATGCGACTGGAAAATGAAGACCTACTAGTCAGCTTCGATGTGACATCCTTATTCACATGAGTACTAATAAAAGACTCCCTAGCTTTACTCGAAGAACACTCTGAGGAGGATATCATCAAGCTATTTTGCCATGTTCTAACCACCACCTATTTCAAGTGTGGTGGGAAGTTCTACAAACAGATAGATGGTGTAACTATGGGCTGCCCCCTAGCACCAGGCATAGCCGACCTATACACGGAGTACTTCGAAAAGCTAGCACTGGACGCTGCCAAAAACAAGCCAAAAGCCTTCTACAGGTATGTTGACGATACCTTTGTAGTTTGGCCACGTGGCAGGGACAAACTGCTAGAGTTCCATCAACACCTCAACAGCATACATGGAAATATCAAATTTACCATGGGGGTAGAAGAGAACAGAAGCTTACACTTTCTGGATATCCTGATCACAAGAAACATGGATGGCATGCTGGGACACGCAGTGTATAGAAAGAAAACATACACGGACCTCTATCTTAATGCCAATAGATGCCACCACCCTGTGCAACGCAATGCTGTACTCAACACCTTAGTGCACAGGGCCAGGTCCATCTGCGATAAGGAAAGTTTGCCAAGAGAATTGCAACACCTAAAGGACACCTTCAAGAAAAATGGATACAGTGAGACACAAATAAGGAGAGCTCTGAAGACCGACCACAAGAAGAGAGAAGAGCGACCGGATGAAGACGAAGCAATGGGCTGTGTGTTTTTGCCATACGCGGGTCCTCCAACGTCCAAGATCGTGAGAATTCTCAAGAAACATAAAGTGAAGACAGTTTTCCATGCAGCAGGAAAAATCAACGACCTTCTCGGTTCAACCAAGGATCCACTAGGTCTGATGGCACCAGGTGTGTACAAGATCGGATGCGAATGTGGGATGCAATATATAGTACAGACGCAGCATTTCATCTCACAGTGCTGCAGTGAACACATTAGGCATGTACGTTTGGGTCAGACCAACAAATCTGCTGTGGTGGAACATAGTATTGATGAGAAGCACACCTTTGATTTCAAGGACACAAAGAAAATATGCAGTACAAATGGATTTTTGGACTCAGTAATCAAAGATTCCATAGAAATACGGTTACACGACAACCTAATCAACCACAACAGTGACTACCATCTCAGCACAGACTGGGAGCCTGCAATCAGGAAAATCAGAGAACAACGTGCCATTCCACCAAGGGCCGTGGACAGAGCAGACAGAGATGGATGCCGAGACTCGAACCCCGTGCATTTTTTTACTTCGTGCTTGTAATTATTTTTGGCTTTCAACTCTTTAATTTGAGATGGAAGTGCATTTAAAAGCTTTATTCCTAAGTGGCTAACATGTTTCTGACTTCTAGTTTTTGCTACATAGGGAACATGGAAGTCTTTACAATGCCTTGTATTGTGATCATGGTAGCTTGAGTTGGTTTGGAGATCACAGTTATTTTTACTGATCATTTCCAGGAATTTAAAAATATATATTGATAGTATTGTAAGTATCTTCAGTTGTCTGAATAGGGTCTACAGTGAGTTTGTGGTGGGCTGTGTGTCATGATGTGAATAGCTCTTTTTTGCATAATAATAATGTCATTTAGTCTTGACCTGGTTTTTCCCCAAAAAATTATGCCATAGCTTGCAACTGATTGGAAATAAGTAAAGTACACTGCTCTAATACATTCTTTGCTACATACCTTGGATATTATTATTAAGGCAAAACATGCTGAGCTAAGTTTCTGAGTAAGATATACACTGTGCTCATTCCAGTTTAAATCTTGGTCAATTCGCATTCCCAGAAACTTTGTGGTGCACACTTTTTCTATTTGTTTGCTATCCAGCATAAGGCACATATTTTCCCCTTGACACTTGCTTGCATACTGTATAATGTTTGTTTTCTTTGTATTTAATGCCAGATTATTTGAATAAAACAATGACTGTATGTATGAGAGCATTTTTTCTGCTGTAGTACACAATGATTCTTTTATATCACTAACTATGATACTCGTGTCATCTGCAAATAGTAGAATTTTGGCTGAGCTGTTTGGAGCCTGTATATAATTGATATAAATTAGAAATAACAATGGGCCAGAATGCTGCCCTGTGGAACACCTATTTCAATTTGTTTTGGTTCAGACATGAGTTTAAAATTGTGAAGATTGTCGGATGACCTCAGCTCAACAACTTGTGACCTGTTTTTCAGATAAGATTCAAACCATTTTTTAACAGTACCCCTGATGCCTATTGCTTTAAGTTTCTCTAGTAATATGTCATGGTTCACAGTATCGAAGGCTTTGGATAAATCTAGATTAATTCCAACAACATGTTTATTTGACTCCAAATTTCTTACTATTTCTGTTGTGTAGTCCAATATGGCTGTTTCTGTACTGTGCACTGCTCGAAAGCCATGTTGACTGTTGTTATTTATTAGTTTATGTTTTTCTAGATATTTTGTAACCCTGATTTTCATTAATTCCTCAAGTATTTTGGAGAAGGGTGGGAGGAGAGATATAGGTCGGTAATTTTCTATTTTATGTCTGTCACCATTTTTGTATAGAGGTATCACTTTAGAGATTTTAAGTTTATCCGGAAATGTCCCTTCACTAAAGGACAAGTTTGTTATGTGCACTATAGGTTTGACAACACATGGAGCAATTTTCTTAATTATTGATACAGGTACATCATCCAACCCAGAGGACATTTTGGATTTCAAGCATTTAATGACTTTTAGAACTTCATGCTCATCTGTTGGGATTGCCATCATGCTGGTATTTACCTTTGGAGTTGTCACTGTAGGTTGTTGCTTAAATTTACTACTTAAAGTAAGGGGAATATTTACAAAATAGTTGTTTACATAGTTTGCCATGGCATTGTTTTCTATGGGAATGTTTTCATTATTTTTAAGACTGATTTCCTGTTCTTTAGTTTGACCCCCAGTTTCTTTTTCCACCATTTTCCACATCATTCTGGACTTTTGACTAGCCTGCCTTATTAATCTACCATTACTTAATAATTTTGCTTTTGCTATCACTTTGTGGTAAGTCATTTTGTATGTCCTCACATACTCAACGAACTGCTGATCATGACATGTTTTTAACTTTAAACTTAGTAATTTCATGGTTTCACTTGACTTTTTAATTCCGGGTGTAATCCAGGTCCCTTTGGATCCAGATGATCTATAACTCAAAAGCTTTTTTGGGAAACACATTTCAAAGTACATCATAAAAGTGGAAGCAAATATATTTTAAGCATCATTTGTGTTTGTTTGTGCCAAGACCTCTGACCAAACTGCATTTTTGAAATTATTTTTGAACTGATTACAATTTTCAGTAGAGAAAAATCGTTTGTACTCCTTTTTATTTTCCTCCTCCTTGGGAGTTGCAGTGAGATTAAAGGTTAGTGCATTATGATCTGATAATCCTATATTCAGATTTGTAACTGCAACTTCATGTGTGACCACATTTGAGAAAATGTTATCTATTAGGCTTTCACTGGAATCTGTTGTTCCAGTGGAAGCTGAGATGTGGGGGAACATGTTGAAGCTTTTTAGTATGTCTAAAAACTTGTTTTTTACTGAACTCCGGACCAATAGGTTAATATTAAAGTCACCACAAAGAATTATGGTAGAGTTCTCATTTGAGAAAATGTTGAGCATTTCTTCCAAATTCTTAAGAAAGACTTCAGTGTCTCCAGATGGTGACCAGTAAATTGCTGCAACAATTATTTTCTTCTTTAAACTATATAACTGAATGGCTACTGCCTCAAAATCCTTTTCTATGATTAATGGTTTAGCCTCATATCTTTACTTAAATTTAAGCTTGGGATTTAGATAAATTTAGGCATTTTGCCTACAGTACTGACTGGCAAGTTTATATTGGCTTAAGTTTATGCTGTTAAGTTCACTGTCCCTGCACCAATGTTCCATAACACATAAACAATCAATATGGTCACTATTTGCTGCTACCTCAAGTTCGAGGTACTTGTTTTTAAAACACTGATTATTCAGACTCATAATTCTTAGCTGATTTGAACAATCCGACTGCCCTGTGACTTTACACTCTGTTGATGCATCTTCTCTTACACTGTTACAATATTTCATACCTTGTTGTAGATTCCTCTGCTTGCAAACATTTACCTGTTTCCCTGTTATGTGCTGTTGTTCACTGTTTTGCCCCAGCAAAAATCCTGACTTCTCAAGGGTGGCTGCCTTCTTCTGGTGTGATGACTGCTCCTATTACCACTGCTGCTGCTGTGTGCTGTTGCAGTGAATGCCAGTGATTCTGGTTGCTTGGTTATTGATGTTGGAACTACTGATTACAAATTGATAAATATACATCCAGCATCATGGAAAAAGTGTGATTCATCATCAGTATCCAATAAATCATAGTCCAGAAGTAACTACATAATTTCTTGTAAATATCCCAAAACACACACTGATGCTAGAAGATGATTGCTTAACATAGATAATACTATGTAAAAGCCCATGACGTCACATTGAGCTATGAGCCAAAGTCATGGTGTATTAACACACACCGTATATATTGATGGCTAAGTTATTCAGAAAATGTCAAACACATTTCATTGTTCGGCACATTGTTAACTGAAGGAAGCTGTGCAGTAATTACACTGGAAACTTCACTGAAATAAAACCATCCCCACTTTCACTTTGTGGAATGTCTTATCAATATTCATTTGAATTTTTTCATCAAACCATGATGCAATATACACAAGAGATAAGTTTGTCATATAATTGTAGATATCTGAAAAATCAAAAGTTATTTCTACAGATATTTATTTTGTGTAACAAAATGTTATTTGGAGTGCCCAAATGAATAATAGTCAGCAGCAAATTACTGTGGGCATAATGTAAGGAAGAGAGAAGTGGTTATAGCACCTGTACACAAAAACTGGAATAAAGTTCCAGGCCACAGTCATAAATAAGTACTGCAGTTAAGGCACTTTAGTTCTGACAATCTAAACGCCCACAACAGAACTTTTATTAAACTTCACCAAGCAGCAAAAGTATTAATAATACTACTGATAAGAAACAGCTACAAACTCATTGTATGTGCATATTTTTATATTAATTTCATCTTGGATAATATTGATTATACTAATGCAGCTGCCTTCTTGAAATAGATGTGAACTCCAAAGTAAATGGTTTGTATGACTTCTGTGACTTGATGGTCAAATGGCAACAAATCATCAGTAACATTTAATTAAAGAAGAGAGACAGTACAGTTACCCAGAATGAGAAATGTTGACTCAGTCACACCATTCTGAGATAATTTACTGCATGAACAGAATGAGGATGTTTATTGAGGTCCAATTTTCATATATTTTTATTTATTTACATGTCAAGTTCCATAGGACCAAATTGAGGAGCAAATCTCCAGGATCACGGAACCTGCCAGTACATGAAATTACAACATCAAAGTAATAACAGATAAAAATACAATATTTATGAATACAAAAAAAGTCAAGCCATAAGTTTAAGTAAACACAACCACTAATACAAGAAGAATCAGCTTAATTTTTCAAGGACCTCCTTGACAGAACAGTAGGCGTGAAACACACAAGGAAACTCTTCAGTTTCGATTTGAAAGCACATGGATTGTTGTTGAGATTTTGGAATTCTAGTGGTAGCTTATTGAAAATGGATGCAGCAGTATACTGCACACCTTTCTGCACAAGAGTTAAGGAAGTCTGATCCAAATGTAGGTTTGATTTCTGCTGAGTATTAACTGAGTGAGTGCTGCTTATTCTTGGGAATATGCTAATACTGTTAAAAAGAAATTACAGTAAGGAATATATATATTGAGAGGCCAGTGTCAAAATACCCAGACTTGCGAACAGAGGTCGGCAAGAGGTTCATGAACTTACACCACTTACTGTCTGAACCACCCATTTCTGTGCTAAAAATATACTTTTAGAATGGGAAGAGTTACCCCAAAATAAAATACCATACAACATAAGTGAATGAAAACAAGCAAAGTAGACTAATTTTTGTGTCAAATGATCACTCACTTCAGACACAACTTGAATAGTAAAAATGGCAGCATTAAGTCTTTGAACAAGATCCTGAATGTGGGCTTTCAATGGCAGTTTACTATCTATCTGAACACCTAGAAATTTGAACTGTTCAGTTTCACTAATCATATGCCCATTCTGTGAAATTAAAACGTCAGGTTTTGTTGAATTGTGTTTTAGAAACTGTAAAAACTGGGCCGTACAGTGATTTAGAATTCATTTATTTTCTACAAGCCATGAACTTACATCATGAACTGCACTATTTGAAACCAAGCCAATGCTGCACACAACATCCTTTACTACCAAGCTAGAGACATCAGCAAGTAGAAATATTTTAGAGCTACCCTTAATGCTAGAGGGCATATCATTTATATAAATAAGGAACAGGAGTGGCTCCGACACTGATCCCTGGGGCACCCCTCACTTGACCGTACCCCACTCAGACCCCACATAGCAGCCTTTCTCAACACTGTGAATCATGACTTCTACTGTCTGTTGCTAAAGTAAGAGGTGAACCAATTGTGAGCTACTCCCCGTATTCTGTAATGGTCCAACTTTTGGAACAATATTTTGTGATTAACACAATCAAACGCCTTAGTTGAATAAAAAAAATGCCTAGCATTCGAAATCTTTTGTTTAATCCATCCAGTACCTCACAGAGAAAAGACAATATAGCATTTTCAGTTGTTAAATGACTTCTAAAGCTGAACTGTACATTTGACAGCAAATCGCGTGACATAAAATCAACTATTATCCTTACATATACATTCATTTCAATAACTTTAGCAAACACTGATGCCTTAGAAATAGGTCTAAAATTGTCTAAATTATCCCTTTCTCCCTTTTTATAAAGCAGCTTCACTACTGAGTACTTTAATTGTTCAGGAAACTGACCATTCCTAAAGGAAATATAACGAATATGGCTAAATACAGGGCTAAAATGTGCAGCACAGTACTTCAAAGTTCTGCATGGCATTACATTATATCCATGAGAGTCTTTAGTCTTCAGTGATTTAGTTATTGACCCAATCTCCCCCTCTCTGTATCACAGAGGAATATTTCAGACATCAATCTTGGAAGGGCATTGGCCAAGAGAGTTATATGATTCCCTGTAGAAACTAAATTTTTATTTAATTCACCAGCAATGCTCAGAAAATGATTGTTAAGACACTGTAAATATATCTGATTTACAAGTAACAGAAATATTTTTACTACAAACTGACTTAACATCATCGACCGAGCAGGCACATGGGGGGAGGGTTTTAATAGTGATTGGGAGCTCCAATGTTAGGCGGGTGATGGAGCCCCTTAGGAAAATAAGAGAAAGGTCAGGGAAGAAGGCCAGTGTTCACTCAGTCTGCTTGCTGGGGGGGTCTCATCCGAGATGTGGAGGAGCCCCTGCCGGTGGCGATAGAGAGCACTGGGTGCGTCCGACTGCAAATTGTTGCTCAAGTTGGCACCAATGACTCCTGCCATCTGGGTTCAGAGGTCATCCTCAGTTCATACAGGCAGTTGGCGGAGGTGGTGAAGGCAGAAAGCCTTGCTCTCAGGGTGGAATCTGCGCTAACTATTTGTAGTATCATTCCCAGAACCAATTGCGGTCCTCTTGTTTGGAGCCGAGTGGAAGGCTTAAACCAGAGGCTCAAGACGATTCTGCAGAGTTGTCAGGTACAAATTTCTCAACCTCCGCTATTGGATGGAGAAATGTAGGGTCCCCCTGAATAGTTCTGGCTTGCACTACATGCAGGAAGCGGCTACAAGGGTAGCGGAGTGGAGTGCACATGTGGGTTTTTTAGGTTAGAGAATTCCCTCCCTAGGCACAAGAAGATGCCTCCTGAGACGCGACAAGGTAGTAGTAGGCAAAATGCAACATGGAATAACAATATTAATGTGGTAACAGTAAACTGCAGGAGTGTCTATAGAAAGGTCCCAGAACTGCTCTCATTTATAAATGGTCACAGTGCCCACATCGTACTAGGGACGGAAAGTTGGCTGAAACCAGATGTAAACAGTAATGAAATTTTAAACTTAGATTGTAATGTATACCGAAGAGACAGGCGCTGGACAGTGAAGGGGGAGGTGTGTTTATAGCAATAAAAAGTGCAATAGTATCAAAGGAAACTGGCGGAGATCCGAAATGTGAAATAATTTGGGTGAAGGTTATGGTTAAATCAGGCTCAAACATGGTAATTGGATGTCTCTATAGGCCCCCTGGCTCAGCAACTGTTGTGGCAGAGCACGTGAAGGAAAATTTGGAAAATATTTTGAGTAGATTTCTCTGCCATGTTATAGTTCCGGGTGGAGATTTCAATTTACCAGATATAGACTGGGAGACTCAAACGTTTATAACGGGTGGCAGGGAGAAAGAAACCAGTGAAACATTTTTAAGTGCATTATCTGAAAACTACCTTGAGCAGTTAAATAGAGAACTGACTCATGGCAATGACATATTAGACCTTCTGGTAATAAAAAGACCCGAACTATCTGAAACAGTTAATACAAAACAGCGAATCAGTTATCATAAAGCGGTTACTGCATCGTTTATTTCTGCAAAGGGAACTTCACAGCAAACATAAGCATAGCCAAAGCCTTGCAGACAAACAAAAATTACGTGAAGCGAAATGTAGTGTGAGGAGGGCTATGCGAGAGGTGTTCAATGAATTCGAAAGTAAAGGTCTATGTACTGACTTGGCAGAAAATCCTAAGAAATTTTGGTCTTATGTCAAAGCGGTAGGTAGATCAAAACAAAATGTCCAGACACTCTGTGACCAAAATGGTACTGAAACAGAGGATGACTGACTAAAGGCTGAAATACTAAATGTCTTTTTCCAAAGCTGTTTCACAGAGGAAGACTGCACTGTAGTTCCTTCTCTAGATTGTCGCACAGATGGCAAAATGGTAAATGTTGAAATAGATGACAGAGGGATAGAAAAGCAATTAAAATCACTCAAAAGAGGTAAGGCCGCTGGACCTGATGGGATACCAGTTCAATTTTACACAGAGTATGTGAATTAACTTGCCCCCCTTCTTGCAGCGGTGTACAGTAGGTCTATAGAAGAGCGTAGCATTCCAAAAGATTGGAAAAGGGCACAGGTCATCCCCGTTTTCAAGAAGGGATATCAAACAGATGTGCAGAACTATAGTCCTATACCTCTAACTTAGATCAGTTGTAGAATTTTGGAACACGTACTATGTTCAAGTATAATGACTTTTCTGGAGGCTAGAAATCTACTCTGTAGGAATCAGCATGGGTTTTGAAAAAGACGATCATGTGAAACCCAGCTCACGCTATTCATCCACGATACTCAGAGGGCCATAGACACGGGTTCCCAGGTAGATGCCGTGTTTCTTGACTTCTGCAAGTCGTTTGATACAGGTCCCCACAGTCGTTTAATGAACAAAGTAAGAGCATATGGACTATCAGACCAGTTGTGTGATTGGATTGAAGAGTTCCTAGATAACAGAACGCAGCATGTCATTCTCAATGCAGAGAAGTCTTCCAAAGTGAGAGTGATATTAGGTGTGCCACAGGGGAGTGTCGTAGGACCATTGCTATTCACAATATACATAAATAACCTTGTGGATAACATTGGAAGTTCACTGAGGCTTTTTGCAGATGATGCTGTAGTATATATATCAAGAGATTGTAACAATGGAAAATTGTACTGAAATTCAGGAGGATCTGCAACAAATTGATGCATGGTGCAGGGAATGGCAATTGAATCTTAATGTAGGCAAGTGTAATGTGCTGTGAATACACAGAAAGAAAGATCCTTTATCATTTAACTACAATATAGCAGGTCAGCAACTGAAAGCAGTTAATTCGATAAATTATCTGGGAGTAGGCATTAGGAGTGATTTAAAATGGAACGACCATATAAAATTAATCACCAGTAAAGCAGATGCCAGACTGAGATTTGCTGGAAGAATCCTAAGGAAATGGAGTCCAAAAGCAAAGGAAGTATGTTACAGTACACTTGTTTTCTCACTGCTTGAATACTGCTCACCGGTGTGGGATCCGTACCAGATAGGGTTGATAGAAGAGATAGAGAAGATCCAATGGAGAGCAGCACTGAGGCATACCAATAATCTTTCTTTCCATGAACAATAAGAGACTGGAATAGAAGGGAGAACCGATAGAGGTACTCAAGGTACCCTCCACCACACACTGTCAGGTGGCTTGTGGAGAATGGATGTAGATGTAGACATGGTGCTGCTGACCAGGCACTTTCTTCAAAACTGACCACTTGGATTTAATTGTAGCCTGTGAATTAGCTACTCTATTTGCATACCCCATATGTTTGTCTTCCTAATTACATTTTTAAGCACCTTACAGTACTGTTTGTAATGGGCTACTGTAGCTTGATCGTGATTGCTTCTAACATTTTGATATAATTCCCGCTTTGTTCCACATGATAGCCTTATCCCACTAGTCAGCCATCTGGGCCGCCTTTTGCTGCTAGTACCCCATTTAGAATGTTCTACTGGAAAGCAACTCTCAAAGATCATGAGAAATGTGTTAAGGAAAGCATTATATTTGTCATCTATGTTATTGTCACTATAAACATCCTGCTATTCTCATTCCTTGACAAGGTTTAAAAAACTCTCTATTGCTGTTGGATTAACTTTCCTAAATAGTTTGTAATTACATGTGACATTTGTTTGAGTACAAAAGCGTTTTAGTGTTAAAATTTGTGCATCATGGTCTCAAAAGGCCATTGACTCTTTTGCTAACAGAACGTCCATCTAGTAATGAAGAATGAATAAAAATATTGTCCATGGCTGTGCTACTGTTCGCCTGCACCATAGGTGGAAAAAACACAGTCTGCATCAAATCATATGAATTTAGGAGATTTACCAACATCCTTTTTCTTGCACCATCATACACAAAATTTATATTTAAGTCACCACATTTAACTAATTTCTGGTACTTCCTACAAAGTGAATCAAGAGCCCTCTCTATCTTGAGCGGAAATGCTCTGAAGTCAGAGTTAGGGGACCTATAAACAACAACAATTAGAAGTTTAATTTCATTAAATTCAACTGCCCCTGTGCAACATTCAAATATCTGTTCAGTGTAGTGCCATGATATGTTTGCGGACTCAAATGGAATACTGTTTCTTTATGAACATGGCCACTCCCCCACCCCACAAGGAACGGAACTCCTTGAAAAACAGCTAGGTATGTGTATCCTGGTAAGGGAAGACTCTCAATTGTCAAATTATTTATGTGGTGCTCCAATATACCAATAATTTCAGAGTCAACAACTACAAGCGGTTCATTAACTTTATCTCTAATACCTCATATATTCTGATGAAATATGCTAATTCCTTCTCTGCTTGGAAACATGAAGTCCTCTGAAGGTGAGCTCTTAGTTAGCGGGACTTCCTTTAAGCAGTTATACCTATCAGCTGACTAAAAAAGGTGCAGCAGCTCTAACACCAACTACTACAGGAATTCCATGAGTGATCCTTCCATCACTCACTACATTGTCACCTAGAAGCTTTACCAGCCTCCCCTCCCAAACGTATTGAGGTGCAGGTCATGCCTAACGAAATCTGATCCAATGATAGACTCAACTGGCACACTGAAATGTGACCCATGCCCTCTGCCATCAGTGCCTTCTCCAGCCCCATGTTAATGCACCTAACAGCCGCATTAAGATGAGGCTGATCATGATGCTGAAACAGTTGCATGAAATGCACATTAGTGCTATCAGTTTGAGTATCTGTCTTTGCCAGGTCACCACCAGCTCCACCCACAATCACTACCTGATCCTCCTTCATAAACTCCTACATAACACCATATAGAATCTAGAACTTAAACTGACCCAAAAGTAGTCATGATCCTTTCCTCAAAAAGCCTTAGCCCCACAGAAGTACAGTCCTTTCTGAAGGCCTAAAATTTTGTCCCACTACGAAATTAAATCAAGCAGGACATGTTAGAGACCTTCTCTCACTCTCCCAGTCCCTACAGTGGAAGCACTTTTTTGCCACCAAACATACCAATCAACTCTACCAAATAACCAAAGATAAACATTGAACCTTGCCTGACTCAGTTCACTCCTCTATCCAACAGTGATCCACCTCCATTGCCCCCAATTAATCCTCGTGAACTTTCCAGAATATCTTGCCTCATCATCATTTCCTAAATCCCTCAACATGTAAACTAACTTTAGATCTGCAGAAAAAACCACAATCCACCGCCTAAAAACTGATTCCAACTCTATAATCCTATCTGCTGACAAAGGCTCTTTATTGTTTTGAACCACAAGGATTAACTTGCTGAAGGATTCCGCCACTATCAGATTCATTCACTTACAACTCCTGCCACAGTAACCTCATTCCAGAAATCCAGCAGGATCTCCAGTCTCTCCTCAAACCCTTAGGCCCATACCAGAACCTTTCCCCAGCATCCATCTCTATCCTCACCCCTACCACTCCCTGCAATCTTTATCTTATATGTATATGCTTCCAAAGCCTTAAACCCAAACACCCAGGACACCCCATAGTGGCAGGTCACTGTGCCTCCACTGAGAGGATCTCTGCACCCAGAGACCAACACCTTTGGCCTATTACCTCCACCCAACCCTCCTATATAAAAGACACCAGCCATTTCCTCAACCAACTCTCCAAACTAACTGTTCGTTTACCACATGGTACTTTGCTCATCACTATTGATGCCACCTCCCTTCACACTAATATCCCAGTGCTCACAGCCTTACTGCTGTTCAACTATATCTTTCCAAACATCTGACAAATTCCAAACCAACAACCTCCTTCCAAGTCGCCATG
This sequence comes from Schistocerca cancellata, assembly GCF_023864275.1. Classification (NCBI taxonomy): domain Eukaryota; kingdom Metazoa; phylum Arthropoda; class Insecta; order Orthoptera; family Acrididae; genus Schistocerca; species Schistocerca cancellata. Next base: position 348,603,588 of record NC_064631.1, on the reverse strand, counting down.
AGCAAGTATATCCTCACCCATAGTTACTACTCCTTCGAAGGAATTACCTACAAATGAATCTGTATGGCTTTGGGCACCCACATGGTGTGTTCATGGGGTTTTTTTAGGCTAGGCTGTAGTGCGAGATGTCCTGATGAACACATACCAGTTGACGTGCAGGCAGGGAAATCAGGACACGCTCAGTGTAAAGACACTTCAGCTATCAAGATATTAGCAGTAAATCTTCAGAGTGTTCGGAATAAAGTTCCTGAATTTACTGCCCTTCAGGAAGTGTATGCCACCCAATTTTTCTTGGGACTGAGACCTGACTGAACCCTGAGATAGGAAGTTCTGAAATATTTAGTGAGGGTTGGAATGTGTATCAGATAGACAGATTAGCACCCTAGGAGTTGGTGTCTTCATTGCAGTTGACAAAAATATTGTGTCTACTGAGGTCGAAGTAGAGTGTGATTGTGAAGTTAGGAGAAATAAAGTTAATTGTTGGGTATTATTACCGGCCATCAGGTTCCACCATGACAGTTCTAGAATCATTCGAAGGGAGTCTACACTCTGTATTGCAGAAGTACCCAGATCGTGCTATATTAGTCAGAGGCGACTTCAACCTACCTACTATAGACTGGGATGTCTATGGATTCATTACAGGTGGTACAGACAAGCCGTTGTGTGCATTACTTTTGAACACATTATCCGAAAACTGTCTTGAGCAGCTAAATCGACAGCCAACGTGTAATGGAAATATTTTAGATCTGGTATCCACGAACAGACCAGACCTCATCGACGGTGTCAGTGTTGAGACAGGGATTAGTGATCATGATGTTGTCGTTATGACTATGGTCACAAAAGTTAAAAAGTCGGTCAAGAAGGCTAGGAGAGTATTCTTACTAGAAAGAGCAGATAAGCAGTTGCTAGCATCCCACTTAGTAAATGAATCGACTTCATTTACTTATGGTATGATGGATGTGGAAGAATTATGGGCAAATTTTAAACACATTGTAAATCATGCTTTGGAGAAGTATGTGCCGAAAAAGTGGGTTACAGGCAGAAAAGACCCACCGTGGTTTAACAGTGCAATTTGGAGAATGCTCAGGAAGCAAAGACAGTTGCACTCATGGTACAATAAAGATTGGGAGAATGAGGACAGGCAAAAGTTAGTAGAGATTCATGCTGCTGTAAAAAGAGCGATGCGTGAAGCATTCAACCACTACCACCGTCATACCTTAGCAAAAGATCTTGCTGAAAACCCAAGGAAATTCTGGTCTTATATAAAATTGGTAAGCGGGTCGAAGGCTTCCATTCCATCCAGTCACTCACTGATCAGTCTGGCCTGGCAACGGAAAACGAAAGCTGAAATTTTAAATTTAGTATTTGAGAAATCTTTCACGCAGGAGGATCGTACAAACATACCGCCGTTTGAGTCTCTTACAGATTCCCGTATGGAGGACATAGTGATCGACATCCCAGGGGTTGTGAAGCAGCTGAATGGGTTGAAAATAAATAAATTGCCAGGTCCTGATGGGATTCCAATTCGGTTTTATGGAGAGTACTCTACTGCATTGGCTCCTTACTTAGCTGTCATTTATAGCAAATCTCTTGCCCAACGTAAAGTCCCGAGCAACTGGAAAAAAGTGCAGGTTACGCCTGTATATAAGAAGGGTAGAAGGATGGAGCCTCAAAATTACAGATCAATATCCTTAACATCGGTTTGTTGCACTGTTCTCAAACATATCCTCAATTCGAATATAATGAATTCATTGAGACAGAGAAGTTGCTGTCCATACATCAGCACGGCTTTAGAAAGCATCGCTTCTGTGAAATGCAACTTGCCCTTTTTTCACATGATATCTTGCGAACCATTGATGAAGGGTATCAGATGGATGCCATGTTCCTTGACTTCTGGAAAGCGTTTGACTCGATACCCCACTACAGACTCCTAACTAAGGTACGAGCATATGGAATTGATTCCCAAATATGTGAGTGGCTCAAAGACTTCTTAAGTAATAGAACCCAGTATGTTGTTCTCGATGGTGAGTGTTCACCGGAAGTGAAGGTATCATCTGGTGTGCCCCAGGGAAATGTGGTAGGTGCACTGTTGTTTTCTATCTACATAAATGATCTTTTGGATAGGGTGGAAAGCAATGTGTGGCTGTTTGCTGATGATGCTGTGGTGTACAGGAAGGTGGCGTTGTTGAGTGACTGTAGGAGGATACAAGATGACTTGGACAGGATTTGTGATTGGTGTAAAGAATGGCAGCTAACTCTAAATATAGATAAATGTAAATTAATGCAGGTGAATAGGAAAAAGAATCCTGTAATGTTTGAATACTCCCTTAGTAGTGTAGTGCTTGACACAGTCAAATCGATTAAATATTTGGGCGTAACATTGCAGAGCGATATGAAATGGGTCAAGCATGTAATGGCAGTTGTGGGGAAGGCGGATAGTCGTCGTCAGTTCATTGGTAGAGTTGTGGGAAGATGTGGTTCATCTGTAAAGGAGACTGCTTATAAAGCACTAATATGACATATTCTTTAGTATTGCTTGAGCATTTGGGATCCCTATCAGGTCAGATTGAGGGAGGACATAGAAGAAATTCAGAGGTGGGCTGCGAGATTTGTTACTGGGAGGTTTGATCATCACACGAGTGTTACAGAAATGCTTCAGGAACCCGGGTGGGAGTCTCTGGAGGAAAGGAGGCATTCTTTTCATGAATCGCTACTGAGAAAATTTAGAGAACCAGCATTTGAGGCTGACTGCAGTACAGTTTTACTGCTGCCAACTTATATTTCGCGGAAAGACCACAAAGATAAGATAAGAGAGATTGGGCATATAGGCAGTCATTTTTCCCTCGTTCTGTTTGGGAGTGGAACAGGGAGAGAAGATGCTAGTTGTGGTTTGAGATACCCTCTGCCACGCACCGTATGGTGGATTGTGGAGTATGTATGTAGTTGTAGATGTAGATGAACCTATTCGCAGGCCATCTAGAGGAATCCTTTCTAAACACCCGGAATCTTAACTCCTCACCTGGTTACAATTCATTGATGACATCTTCGTGATCTGGATTGAGGGTGAGGGCACCCTATCCACATTTGTACAGAATCTCAACACCTTCTCTCCCATTCTCTTCACCTGCTCCTACTCAACCCAACAAGCCACCATCCTCAATGTTGAACTCCACCTCAAAGGTGGCTACATCAGCACCGCTGTCCATATCAAACCCATCAAGCACCAGCAATACCTCCACTTCTGTCCACACAAATTGCCACTGACAAATTGTGGCCAAAAATTAGCTGGACCACCCCAATATGACATCCCTCATTTCTTCACAGCCTGCGCCATCTGGATTCTTCCCAACAACACCAGCTTTTTTGAATTGCATAATTGGGAACTCACCTTGCAAAGTAAGCTACACTCCCGTAACCCTCCTGGTCTCAACCTTCGTCAATCATTGTTTTTATCCATCAGCTTCCCTGTTCCCATTCCAGAACTACACAGCCTTCTATTCAGTCTTTTTACTTTTCCTTTTCACTAACCCCCTCCCCCTCTGTCCAAACTCCTGACTGCACCTAGCTACCCTACTCTCTCTCCATCTCCTTCTTCTATGCTCCCACAAGCATCACTTTCCATTTGCCACTCCTACCCTGGTATCCCTTCCCCTCCAAACTCCAGCTTCCTCCTTACCCACAATACCAGGTTACCTCTCCCATCATGTGCTGCTGCTCAGTCTAGCTTCAGCTGCCAGAGACTGTAGTTGTGTGTGTGTGTGTGTGTGTGTGTGTGTGTGTGTGTGTGTGTGTGTGTGTGTGTGTATGATGAGTAGCCACTATCCTTTTCACAGTATTGTTACATTCCATCCTAGATTTTGCATTGTTCGATTTTCCATAGATAACTGTGGAGTGGAAACAGAAAAATTTGCCAGCACATTTTCACTAAAAAGTCTATGATGTAACTGGAAGACATCAGGCAGAAAATCAGAAATCCCACAATATTAAAAAAAACTAAATTAATATCTTACTAGCAACTCCCATGCTATATCAGAATATTTGGACTCAGGTAAGCACCTTCTGTTTCACACTGCTGCTCATATTAACAAGTTTTTAATTATTCCAGTGTATAAACAGATGATGATGTTCTCTGAAACGAAAATAATGTAATTTCTTAGCATAAAGATTTGGAAAAGAAATGCAGTGACGTTTTCTTTCAAAGCCACAACTTTTCTCCTCTCATGATGTGTTAAATGTTTACTTCGCATGAATAATCTGCAGTGGCTCCTGCTGGCTGTTAATGTATGTGTTGACTTGTTCAGCAGAATGAGGTTTATGAAACAGGATGTACCAGTGAATAAATAAAGACAATAACAGCTACTTAAGGAATAGAAATACAATAAAACCAACCCTTACTCCCACGATCTATTCTCATCACAACAAGGTTCATAGGAGCTGCAGTTGACACAATGAACTCGAACCACAGAACAATAGTATGGAACTTATACAAATAGAGTTGATAATCAACCTGCTATTTCCTGCATTCCAGTTATTATTTCTCAGAAAGGGTCATAAATAAGGAAACATCATGTGCTTTTCAAACAGCAGTATCTGCAGTAGAGTGGCAGCCTGGATTACAGGAAATATGGTAACTGATGCAGTTCAAGAGTTCTTCCAAACCATCAAAACCAAATTTGATTACAGATATGCACAGAAGACCAAAAATGTTCGGCAAGCATGTCACAAAACAGGCCAAATTAATGAAAGAAAAAAATGAAGTATTATTTTCAGTATGTGGTGCACATGTGGACCGAACTGTTGGTCCCATCTCCACCATGTCTGGCACCCACTCCCCTGCAGGCTGGCCCAAGCTGCAATTTGGACCGCATCTATTAGCTGAGACTCCCACAGATAATGCTGCTTCCTAACGCAGACAATCATGTTGAGGAACTACCACAGGAATCTTCAGGGGGAAATCCTGCATCTCTCTCCACATCCTCGGCAAAGTCGGCACAGGCTAGACCATTTTTGGCCTATGTGCCATTGAAAGGGGGATAGGTTTAGTATCAGATGGTGATTTTGACTCCCAACTTAACCTGAGTTTTGGTAGGGAAAACACATAATAGAAACTGGGCTCCAGATGACAGCCACAGTGCAAGCGCCCGCGTAAGGCATAGCAGCCGCAGAAAGTATGCAATGTGACACTGCCCTCTGACAAGGGTTCCCTGCTGAATAAAGAGGCCCAGTTCATGTTTGCCAGTCTCTTCCTATCTCTGAAGCATTTAGTTACATGCCCATTAAGTACACGAGTTTTGACCTCACTAATGTATGTTTGTGATTTGGATTGCACCCTATATTGTTGTATAAGCTTAAGACAACTTTGTTATACTTTGTACTTGTTTTGGTTATCCAGTCACTTTGTGGCCTCTGCTGTCTTTTACCCCCAGGACCATCTATTTCATTCTGACAGTCTCTATGCTACCACCAGTGTGAATTATCACAAATTGTGTCACACCTATCCAGAGTAGGAGAGAAAATCATTAGGGAGAGGGAGAGAGTAAGCTGGGAATGGGGAAGTAAATCAGCTGTTTCATTTTTAAGGGAACAGTATAGGCATTAGTATGAAATGATTTAGGAAAATCACATAAAAACTTAACATTGATGGCTGGATGGAATTTGAGAAGCCATCCTCCAAATGTGCGCTAGTGTTTTACCACTGTGCCACCCACCTTGGTTACTAAGACAAGAAGTGCATGTCATGTCAACAATGCAGTGATGGTACGTATCTCATGGAATTGAGAAACAGGCAATATGAACAAACGACTAACTCTCAGGTGAATCAGATGTAAATTCCAATCCAAATACACACAGATGTGTCAGTCTCTCTAATAGACAATGCTCCATGATCTCCTGTACTTAGTAGTGTAATAGCATTTCTTAACTTATAGTGGGCAACATATTCGTATTCTGTATGAAGCAAAATAGTTGGTTGTATATCAGTATTCTTGGTGATTTCATATCTGACTTGAAAATTTTGCTGGCCTTTCTCTTCCTCAATGTCTATTATCCCCTAGTTTAGGCAAGCAAAGTTTTCTGAAGTCCATATAACAATGCATCTATTGGCAATGCTTAGGTTTTATTGAGCTCATTGTAACCACTGCACAATCAAAGATATATTTATGAGTAACCTTGTCTAGATGTTGTGTCAAACCAAGAACAGCATTGTGATTGTATGGTAACTTCAAAGCCACTATTAATGACCAGTCACCAATTCTTACACTACTGGATGATCACATGAACTATTTTACAAGATATTACAACAGCTTGTTCAGGACACTCTAGTGTGTACTAACTATGTAGATGGCATCATCCCCATTCATTAGATACACAAAAAACGTATCAAAAATTTAAATCCTGCAATAATACAACTGCAATGGCTGTAGTAGAAGAGTTTTAAAGGAAACATGTCATTGAAAGTACTCTAGTTTGTTGATGGGTGTATCATGCTGAGGTATGAAATTAGCCACTGAGAAGATATACATTACCACTGAAGTATGGGGTAAGAGTTTCATAAGAAGATTATATAAATATTGTGTTAGAAAATGAGTTTAATACATTCCAGGTAAGACCACAGTTCAATTTCACCATACAGCAAGAGTCCTGGGTAGAAAACAGAGCAGCATTACTGGTGCCTGGACCATAGGAAAGCCCACTTGAAATGAATTATAAAAGGCTTGTTATAACTGGGAGTCATCCTGGCATCTATGGCTGCAGCCCACATACTTCATTACACCAATCCTCATATGTAAATAGTGTTTAGTATGTGTGAAATTGATTGAGGTGAAGGAAAAAGATGGTCACTGGTTTTCTTTGTGATGGCCAATGCTTGGTTAATTGTTTCAGGTTATACTGGCAATATATTAGGAGAATGTTGATGTAGGAGGAATGGCATCATTGGTGACAGATGAGGAAACTAATTATGTATTGAATATGTGAAAGGAATTTTTGACAATGTATTGAACAGGTAAAACACAAGTACATTAAGAAGATGTTTTGAAATCAATAGCTGTATTGGCAGCTAGGTTGCATAAAGATGGGCATGTTTGTAATACAGTAGAAGATTGGAGCCCACACTTTGTGTGTAAGACATTCTATGGATTCAAGCATGATGTTTTGGAAGGCATTCGAGGTTTTCAGGAGTTGCTGCAAGCCTCTTTGAGCAAAGTATTTGGTGTGGGGGGGGGGGGGGGGGGGGGGGGGGAAGGTCATGATTGCTAACACTATAAATGGAAATGTCAGAAAGCTGATGAAGCACCAGAACTTGCAGTCTCATCACTTACAAAAGGGTAGAGCTGTCAAGGGAAAATCTAAAATTTCAATGTAAATACTCTTTTGTTGTTAGGTGTAACTTGAGCTGAAACTTGGAACTAGCCACAGAGAAGATGTAGGTCTACACTAAGGGGCTAAGTTTGTTTGACCACCAGAATTCATTACTGGACATGGTCTTATTGGAGGTAATAAGCACTGCCTTCCTCCAGCCTTTGAAATGACTTACTGGGCCACTTGTAAGGGGACCTAATAGTTCAATGTTGATGATACAACTCACATTTTTCACTTTAACAAAAATTGCTGGAGGTGAAAGAAATGATAAGTGACAGATAAAAATTAAAGGACAGGCCAGGGTTGAATCTGAGTTCTGATTTTATAGTCTGGAGGGTAATCATTCCTACTGTTCTCTACTTCCTTCTCATTTCCCTATCCTCTACTTCATTTCCTGAAATTTTCACATTTGCCTTCTCTCTATATTTTGTGGTTTGTCTTGTATATTTTCTTGCGCTTTAAATATGTTCCATGAGTATAATCTCCTTCAATGACTATACATCTGATCCAGTGAGAATCCATTTTTTACAAACAATCACAGACTAAGTTTTCATAAACTCTTCAAAATACTTAGTTATAGAAGCAACCACTTCACTGATCCACAGAAATATACTCCTAGCCAATCAAATTTTCAAGTTAAAAAAATTCAGTCAGTGGTTAATGAGAAAAGCAGAAATAAATGTCTCCTATTTCCAACTAATACATTTTCACTATTGAGACAGCTGGAATACTGTTATGGTGAGAAGCAGTTGTCACATTAATAAAAATATACAAAAATACAGAAATAACTACATTCTGTACAGATCAAGATAGGATGCTTGTAAAATAATATTGTAAAAATAAATAATCATATTGTGTAGAGATCTCCACTGAATAAGAGAAAAATTTTCAGAAAGAAATGCCTTACTGTGTTATCTGTTGGATATGAAAGTATGATTATTAATTGATTAATTTTCAGAAATTTTGATGTAACTAATGTATCTTAAAGGAAACAGACATAATTATTGACCAAGAGATAACAGTAGCCACAGGTGACTTAGTATTGGTTTTAATTTTTCCTATCATCTATAGAAAGTAATAAGGGGCTGGTTCCTTTTACAGAAGAAAATAACCTCTTCCCAAAATAATAGCATGGATTCTGTAAATGTAAGTCCACAGAAACTGGCATCTTTGATTTTGTTAATGAAGCACTGACCTCAGTTGACCATAAACAGCATTTATCTGCTGTACTTTAGGATCTCACCGAAACTTTTGATGTAATAAACCATGAACTACTACTCTCAAAACTCGAACATGTAGATGTCAGGGGACTGGGGGACAAATTGATACAATCATAGCTAAATACCATGCAACAAGTACTGGAACTTAACTATCAAGAAGGAAACAATATACGTATTAGTCAGGGAAACAGAATGTTTAAATATGGTGCGCCCTAAGGTTCCATTCTAGGTCCTATCTTTTTCCTGCTGTTTATAAATGAATTAGAGTCAGCCACCCCTTTCCCAGACATGTATAAAATTTGCAGACAACACCAACACTCTGGTAGAAGGGAAGACTGCTGATGACCCGGAGAATTAAATCAAAGTGCACATGTTACACATAACTGATTGGTTATCCAAAAACAGACTTACCATAAACGCAGCAAAGATAGTTACTATGCATTTACGTACTGGTACTGCACAAAGGATACACCTCTCAAGCCATATTGTAGTGTTATCTGGCAAACAATTAGAAACTGTAAATAGCACTAAATTTCTTGGAATATGGAAGGAAAAAACATAAAGTGCGACAGGCATGTAAGCTTCATCAATAAGAAATTAAGTACCATCTACTATTGCATAAAAATTCTTACTGGCTCCGTGATGCAACAAACGACAAAAAATATATATTATGCACAGGTGCAATCACTGGTAAGATACAGCAAAATTTGTTGGGGCAACTCAGTTGTCAGCAGAAGTTGCTTTATAGTTCAAAAAAGAATTATAAGGACCACACGAAATGTAGCTACTAGAAGCTCATGCAGGCCACTATTTAAGAACATAAATATTCTTCCACTAACTTGCTCATACATTTTGGAAGTTATGTGTTTCATTAAGAAAATAACAGACACTGAAGACCAAATAGTGGAAAAAAGGAAGCAGTTCATGATTACAATATTCGACAGAAAATAGCTCTCGTAGTGGCTACACAAAAACAAAACTAAGATAAGATGGGCTTCTACTAGCAGGGAAAAAACTTTACAACAAGTTACCACAACAAATTAAGAGACAAAAAATTTTAAGTATTTTAAAATGCCACTAAAAATGTGTCTTTTAAATAAATGTATTATAGTGTTGATTGTCGATATCGGTTTGAATTACTGCAATCGACAGTTTAACATCTCCGTGTGCTTGTAGGCTGAATAAGGGAAGTAGACTTGTCTCAACTTGATGGAATAATTTATTAACGAAACCCTGTGGTTGGAACAGACAATAATACACTGCAACCCATAACTCGTGCGAAGGCATGAGAAAAGTTCAGTACGGTAAATTATTCTGTATCTAACACACTTGGACTCACGCTTTCACCAAGGAAAGGAACGTGGAACAGAAATCAACAATCAAAGAATAAGATACAGAACAAATGTTGCTATTCCAAGGAGTAGAACGTAGAACAGAAATCAACAATCAAAGAATAAAATACAGAACAAATGTTGCTATTGTATGGTGTCTCTGGTGTCCAGTGGGAAAGTTTCACAGCACTGTACTTTCAAACACCCATGCATGTCACGGCGCTGGACAATGACAGATGGTGGAAGTGGAGCGTCATTCCAAATAGCATGCTGGAAAATTGACATGTCGTCCGTATCTTGAGGTGCGTGGTGGTGCATCAACTGCTCCCCCAGGCTGCGTCTGTGTTGGCAACAATGTTAATGGAGTGATTGCTGTGTGAGGCAGAAGTTGTGGTAGGTCAGGCGTCATTGCTTCTGGAAAGATGTACGCCAGTTTCACGTGGTCAATGGAGACTGTAGTCAGTTTCCCATTGATCAAGATGTCCAAGGTTTTGCATCCTCTGGTTACGACACTGTGTGGGTCGGAATATGGTGGTTGGAGCAAGGGTTTAATACCTTCCATTTGTAACATGACATGTGTGCAGGAGGACAGGTCACGATGGTGAGGTTGCTGCAGACGGAGGTGAGCCACATGTTGTCGCAGTTGGCAGAAAAATTCCGGTTTGTCACCGGTAGGGTTCGGCAGAGCATTGGTAGCCACAAATTCACCCAGCAGGCACAATGCTTCCCCATAAACCAATTCGGTTGAAGAAGCATCCAGGTCTGAATTGAATGTGCTTCAGAGTCCAAGTAATACCACAGGAAGTGCTTTGGTCCATCTGGCGTCATGACACATAAGGGCAGCTATTAGGGTATGGTGCCACTGCTCTATTAAACTATTCCTGGCAGGGTGATAGCTCGTCGTCTGGAGGCGAAGTCTCTCGAAACAAATCGAACTCGAAATTGACGTCCCCTGTCCATCGTAATGTGCAGCTGGCAACCAAAATGTGACACCCAGTGCGTGATGAAGGTGAATGCAATAGTTTCTGCTGTAACATTGTCCACTGGTGCAGCTTCTGGCCATCGAGTGTACCGATCAATCATCATAAGTACATAACGGTGACCATTGGATGATGACAGTGGACCAACAATGTCAATGTGGACATGCATGAATCGTGCTGTTGTGATTGTAAAGCTTCCTACTGGTGAGTGGATGTGGCGATTTATCTTGCTACACTGGCATTTCAAGCAACATCATGCCCATTCGTGGCAGTCCATTTGAATTCCAGGTGACACGTAACTGTTGTGACAGTGCCACGACATTTAACAGTGTCGCCACGACAGTACACGCAAACGGCGATAGAGGAGCTCCGCAACTCGGCTGAGTGCGGAAGCGCCACCTAGCTACGAACGGCGCTGGCTGCATGTCACAGCATGGCAGTCGAATGAGAGATACTGAGTTGTTATCATGTAACCAGCTTTTGTTTCTAAGTGAGTGTGTTTGAATATCCATGCAATTATTGGGGATTAAAGGTTATAACACTTTTTGGCGACGAGGTCGGATATTTTCACTGCGTTGTGGATTTGTGTGTTCGTGACAGTGCAGACATGGAACAGCTTATGCAAGTGCTCATTGAACAACAAACACAGCTGACGGCTGCTATTCAGGCACAACAAACACAGCTGACAGCTGCTATTCAGGCATTGTCGACGTCGCTTACTCATCGTCTGTCTTCCTCTTCTCCGCCTCCATTCCCTCCTTACGACGAGGCCACTGTAGACTGGGAGGATTATGAGAAGCGTTTGCGGCAACACTTCTTGGCTTTCGGCGTTGTCGACGCTCCTATGTGTAAGCCGTTATTTCTATTTTGGATTTCCCCACGGATCTATCAGCTGCTATCTCAGTTAGCCCTTCTGTGGGAACCTGCCCCCCTGTCCTTCCGAGAAATGTGTGACTTATTGTCTAACTATTACCACAAAAACATCCACGTCGTTGCCGCCCGTGTAGCGTTCTACCGGTGTCGTAAACAGCCCCATCAATCTTACCGGGCTTGGGCGGCGGAACTACACGGTCTGAGTAGGAAATGTCAGTTTGTCACAGACACTCATCATGAGTTTTATCCTGATTCATTGGTTAGGGATGCTATTCTATGGCTTGCTCCTGATAAAGAAGGTTGGCAAAGTGCCCTACAACTGCCAAACCCGTCGTTGTCGGAAGTTCTAAGCAACGTTCAATCCTTTGAAGTGTCTCATGCTGCTGGCGCGCAAATAGACGCATTGTGTGATGTAGGCGCTCTACAGTCAACTTTCGACACGGACAATTTGCCTGTTTCACAAGCGAACGAAGATGTGGCGGCAGTTCACTCACATAAACAACATTGCGTTGGGCCGCAACACTCGCAGCGAAAACAGCAACCACAGAAGCAAGTTTGTTCCGCACTTCCTTCTTGTCTACGTTGTTTCATACAGCATGACAGGGCCACGTGTCCAAAACGTTGGGCCACGTGTAATTCATGTAGGAAAAAAGACTACATCGCTTCTGTGTGTCAGTCCCCTAAAGTTCCTGTCAACGGGGACGAGGCATCGGACATAGATGTTAACTGCGTGCTTTCTCAAACAAATAAGTTGTTTGTTACTGTTCGTGTTCTGGATAAAGACATTCGCATGCAAGTGGACACTGGCTCTGCAGTAACTCTCATTAATTCTCGCACGTATACGGAGTTGGGCTCCCCTCCCTTGTCTCCAGTTACGCGAAATCTGAGAACTTATAATAAACAGAAAATTCCTATCATTGGCCAGTTTGATGCTTCCACTGCCTACAAGTCTGTTGTTAGGCCCCTCACGTTTTATGTGGTGGATCATGCGGGCACTGAAAACCTGTTCGGTTATGATGCTTTCCAGTTGTTCGGGTTCTCCATTGATGATGATGTGCACCTCATATCTGAGGATATTCCGTACAACAGCTGGATGGATTGTGTTCTGAATTTTTGTCTGTGTTCTCTGCTGGTCTGGGTCGTGCCAAGGATTTTGAAGCCCACATTACTCTTAAACCTACAGGTCGCCCTAAATTTTTCCGGGCACACCCTATTCCAGTGGTGTTGCGTGCACCTGTCAAGGCTGAGATAGACAGGTTAACAGCTTCAGGGATTCTCCTTCCTGTTACCTCCAGCGAATGGGCATCGCCAATCATGGTGGTTTCTAAACCAAATGGGAGTCTGCGATTGTGTGGTGATTTTAAAGCCACTGTCAACGCTCAGAGCCTCATTGACACTTATCCTCTTCCCCGTCCTGAGGAGTTATTTACCAAGCTCGCTGGGGGCCAGTTCTTTTCCAAACTTGACTTATCGGAGGCGTACCATCAGTTGCCGTTGGATGCTTCTTCCAAGGAATTTCTCGTCATCAACACTCCTTGTGGGTTGTATCAGTACCAGCGGTTACCATATGGCGTCGCTAGCACGCCGGCCATTTTTCAGCGGTTTTTGGAACAGCTCACGGCTTCTGTTCCCGGCTACATAAACTATCTGGATGACATTGTTGTCACAGGGGCCTCCACTGAGAAGCACCTTCACAATTTGCGTTCACTGTTTCGGGTTTTGCATTCGGCTGAGTTGAGGTGCAATCTGGACAAGTCACAGTTCTTCCAACCCTCCACTGAGTATCTTGGTTTCCACTTGCCCCGTGAGGGTATACGTCCTCTACGTCAGCATGTTGCGGCCATTAACGCTCTACCCCGGCCATCTACGGTCAAAGACCTTCAGGTGTTTCTAGGCAAGATTGCTTATTATCACAAATTCATTCCATCAGCGGCAGCGGTAGCTCATCCTCTGCATCAGCTGTTACGAAAAAACGTCCCTTTCTGTTGGTCCGACGAGTGTGAGTAGGCTTTTGTCCACCTGAAGGCTCATTTGCAGTCGGCGCCTTGTCTTGCCACATTCCGCCCGGTTCATCACTTGGTTCTGGCGACTGACGCATCACAGTATGGCCTAGGGGCTGTTCTCGCCCATCGGTATGAGGATGGGTCGGAACAACCCATTGCCTATGCTTCCAAGACCCTCAATGATGCGCAACGGCATTACTCTCAAATCGAAAAGGAGGCGCTTGCTATCATTTATGCTCTAAAAAAGTTCAGCATTTTTTTGTATGGTTCTAATTTTCACCTCATCACTGACCACAAGCCGCTGGTCTCTCTGTTCAGCCCATTGGCGTCGCTTCCAGATAAGGCAGCTCACCGTCTGCAATGTTGGGCCTTATACTTGTCTCATTTTCACTATGAGATTCACTATCGCCCCACGGCCCAACACGCCAATGCTGACGCATTGTCACGATTGCCGATGGGCTCCGACCTGGTTTTCGATCGTGATGAACTACTCTGTTTCCACACTGATGAGGAAGAACATCGTGCAGTTGAGGGTTTTCCACTTACAGGTTCGCAGGTCGCGTCGGCTACTACGCGAGACCCGGTCCTGCATCAGGTGATCGGGTTTGTTCAATGGGGTTGGCCGGACAGGACATAGGGCTGGGCATCGGATCCCCTTCGCAACTACCATGCCTTGCGTCTTCGTCTGTCTGTTCATGATGGTGTTGTTCTTCTGGCCACGGATGGCGTATCTCCACGGGTCTTGGTGCCAGCCTCTCTTCGCAAAGATGTTCTCAAACTGTTGCATGAAGGCCATTGGGGTATTTCTCGGACTAAGTCCCTGGCCCGCAGGCACATTTATTGGCCCGGTATTGATTCGGACATCGCCCACATGGTTGCTGCGTGTGGTCAGTGTGCTCAACAACTGGCTGCACCTCGTACAATGCCCTCTCCGTGGCCTAATCTGGCGCAGCCATGGGAACGGGTGCACGCTGACTTTGCCGGCCCCTTCCTCGGTACTTGTTGGCTACTGTTGACTGACACCTCCTCGTAGTTTCCATTTGTTGTTTGATGTCCGTCACCCACCACTGTGGCGACGATGCTGGCTTTGTCCAAAATCTTTGCGCTAGAAGGTCTTCCATCCACGATCGTCACGGACAATGGCCATCAGTTCTCTTTGCAGGCCTTCCGTGATTTTTGAACTGGACTAGGGATTCATCATGTTACAGCACCGCCCTTCCATCCGCAATCGAATGGGGAGGTCGAGCACCTTGTCCGCACTTTCAAAAGCCAGATGAAAAAATTCCTTAGTGATTTTTCCACAGATGACGCTCTGTTGCAATTTCTGAGTTCTTATCGCTTCACGCCTCTGGGTGATCGCAGCCCTGCTGAACTCTTGCATGGCTGCTAACCGCGCACTCTACTGCACCTGCTTCACCCTGTCAGGCCTTGTGCTGTGTCCCCTAGTGCGGGAAAATACTCGGTGGGCGCCGACGTGTGGGCATGAGGGTATGGATCTCGCCCTAAATGAATTCCAGGGGTGGTCAAGGCTCTTGGCGGCCGCCGGCTTTGTGAAATACATACGGACGATGGCATGGTTGTTTGCCATTATGACCAGATGCGCCCACCAGCCCGAGAAGCCAGTCCTGTCGCTGCTGCCGATCTCCCGTACGTGTTGCAGCCACCGTCGTTACCGTTTCCGAGTATGCCGGAACCAGCCCCAGTTGCAACGCTGCCTTCTCCGGGACCCATCTCGCTGGAGCACACTCCCAGGTCCACAACACCTATGGATGCTGCTCCGGAGTTTTCACCAATCATCTCGTCCAGGAGGCACATTCCACGCACGAGCTTCCGTCCTGGACATTTTCGACCATACTCTCGTGTCTCTCCGCGGGATCTTCTCGGGGCCTCACAAGAGGCCATGAATGTCTCCGCACTTTCCATGTCTCCAACGAAGTGAGTGTTTTATTTCAAGGGGGGAAAAGTGTTGTGACAGTGCCACGACATTTAACAGTGCCGCCACGACAGTACGCGCAAACGGCGATAGAGGCGCTCCGCAACTCGGCTGAGGGCGGCAGCGCCACCTAGCTACGAATGGCGCCGGCTGCATGTCACAGCACAGCAGTCAAATGAGAGATACTGAGTTGTTATCATGTAACCAGCTTTTGTTTCTAAGTGAGTGTGTTTGAATATTCACGCAATTATTGGAGATTAAAGGTTATAACAGTAACATGTTGTTACTAAGCGTGTCATAGCTCGTATGCCTGGGTGACATAAGTTGTGCAGCAAATGGAAAGCATCCTTCTGAAACTCCAGAGGTAGGAAGAGTATCGGCTTCGAAGTGGACATGTCACAATATAGCCTTACATTGCTTCCAGAAATAACTACCAGCTGCAGGTCCAGCGCTGATTCACCATTTGACAGAATTGCTTGTAATTCAGCATCAACTTGCCGTGCTGCAGTGAGTTTGGCATAATCGATCATATTGGCAAGGTTTCTGGCTCTGGACAAACGGTCGGCCTCTACATTGTTGATCCCAGACACATGACATATATCAGTGGTAAACTGAGAAATAAACATGAGCTTGTTGTGTTGTCTGCAGTTCATATTATTCTGGCAGAATGCATATGTTAGTGGCTTGTGAACCATAAAGATAACAAAGTCACGTGCTTCTAGTTGCGGTCTGAAGTACTTGACAGATTCATAAATGGCCAGAAGTTCTCTGTCGTATGCACTCCAAAGTCTTTGTGAGGTTGTCAGCTTGCATGGAAAATAATGTGAGTGGCTGCCACATGTCTCTACATTGTTGTTGCAACGCATCATCGACTACAGTCTGGCTGGCGTCGACTACCAGTGTTAACGTGGTGGTAGGATC
This sequence comes from Schistocerca cancellata, assembly GCF_023864275.1. Taxonomy (NCBI): domain Eukaryota; kingdom Metazoa; phylum Arthropoda; class Insecta; order Orthoptera; family Acrididae; genus Schistocerca; species Schistocerca cancellata. The sequence goes on along the minus strand of NC_064631.1, from coordinate 348,586,968 downwards.
TGGATGTGCCAGCAGGGCTGCGTTGGCAATGCTTTTCTTGGCCGCTTCAAATGCGACAGTCATTTCTTGAGTCCAAGTTATGGACGTGTTACCCTTGGCTTTCGGACCATTTAACGCTGTGACTAAAGGTTCCTGTAGCTCAGCAGAGTGTGGCAAATGGCGGCGGAAAAAATTTAACATCCTGAGGAAACACAATAGTTCCTTGGCTGTAGCGGGCCTCAGAATGCAGTAAATAGCTTCCACCTTCTCAGGTAGTGGTAGTGATCCTGCCACAGAAATTCTGTGTCCGAGAAAATCTACTTCAGGTTGACCAAAGACACATTTTGAGGTATTGAGCACGATTCCATAGTGCTCCAATCACTTGAATACTTCGATTAGATGGTGGCGATGTTCCTCAGGCGATGACGAAAAAACCAAAATGTCATCCAGGTATGCAAACGCAAAAGGTAAACCCTGTAGCACAGAATCTATGAAGCGCTGCCATGTCTGTGCGGCATTCCTCAGACCAAAAGTCATGAACATGCTCTCAAATAAACGGAAAGGAGTGATTATGGCTGTCTTTGGAATGTCACATTCAGCTACAGGTATCTGTGTGTAGGCCTTTGCACAGTCTAACACAGTGAACACTACTGAGCCATTCAATGTGTGATTGTAATCGCGCAACAAGGGTACAGGATAACGATTGTGTATTGTCCAGGCATTCAGGGTTCTATAAGCGCCGCACTGTCTCCATGCACCCTCCTTGTTTGGCACTAGATGTAATGGTGAGGACCAAGGGTTGTTGGAAGGCTGGATTACACCTTCGTGCAACATACACTCAAATTCTGCCTTTGCTATTTTGAGGCGATCTGGGGGTAAATGTCACGGCCTACAAGAGATAGGGGTCCATCAGTAGTCTCAATATAATGGACGGTGTCATGTCTTACCTCCTTAGGTGCTTCGTGTGGTCGCATCAGGGCTGGGAATCCTCAAAAGAGCTCCGCGTACTCTCCATCCACTATCTCAATTACCTTGGCAGTATGAACAGTGGCATCTCTATGGAATACGGAAGTTTTTAAGCCGGTGCTGTTGTCAACCAAATGAGAGTTCCTTATGTCAGGCAGCAGGTTGTAGTGGGCGAGGAAGTCAGCTTCGATGATTGGTTCGGCGATGTCCGCAACGGTAAAGTCCCATGCGAAAGCATGCCACAACCCAAGGTCGAGTTCCAAGCGCATAGTGCCATACATTGTAATCTGAGAGTTATTAGCAGCAGTGAGGCAAATGGGCATAGACAGTCGCTTCTGACATAGCATGGTTTGAGGAAAGATTGACAAATCAGAAACAGTATCTACTAAGTACTTCCAAGCGGAACATTGGTCGCTCACAAACAAGCGCCTGGATGTCGGACAGCAACCAGAGAAGGCGCTCACTTCTGATCGCCGCTGCCATTTGGGTAGGTGCAGGGCACTGTACACTTCCGTGCATGCTCACCAAACTTGCGATGGTACCAACAGACTGTTTGTTCTGTCCCTGTCATAGTCGAGGCTGTTGATAATCGGCTGCATGTGCGATGACGGAATCGATGTTGGCTCCTGTGGTCAGTGTCGCAGCAACATAACAGCTCACTGATTTGCCATGATAATAAGACCACTTTGTTGGGGAGAAAATCATAATCCACATGCGAGACAGTTGTTGTCGCGCAGGCGCATGCCGCGGTGGTGGAACTAACTATTGACAGCGTCATTGTCTCTTCGATCTTATTGGCTAATTCAGCCACTGCATCTAAAGACGCGTCAGTCTGTGACACCATGGTTGCCTTCACTGGTGGTGGTAACCAGCTGCTCCAGATCATGTGCAGCAAACTGTTTGGGACTGTAGCTGCATCTACTTTACTCTGCAGATGACATAGGTACTGTGAAGATTTCTTATCGCAGCACCTGCCGAATTCGTTCTCCTTGAGAAGTGGACATGTGCTGAATTAGTTCTGCTTTCAATCAGTTGTAGTTATTCATTCCCGGCAGGTTAATTATGATGTCTTGAACCTCAGTGGTGTACTGGTGATCTAGCTGGCTGACCACCAGCGTGAATTTCATGGCGTCAACCATGATAACCGCAGAGGAAAAATTTGCTTTGACTTGCGCAAACCACAGGGATGGATTGTGTGGCCAGAAGGGTGGTAGTCGCACTGCTAGACACGTCACAGAAGTATTTGTTGGCTCTGGCGGATTCACCATCTCAGTTTCTTGCAAGGACTTCTCGTAAATTCAGCGTGCACGCAGGAGATCACGTCGGGGTCACCACCTTGTCGGTAGCGGTTTGAATTACGGCGATCGACGGTTTAAAATCTGCATGTGCTTGTAGGCTGAATAAGAGATGTAGGCTTGTCTCAGCTTGAGGGAATAATTTATTAACTAAACCCTGTGGTTGGAACAGACAATAATACACTGCAACCGATAACTTGTGCGAAGGCATGAGGAAAGTTCAGTAGGGTAAATTATTTCGTATCTAACACGCTTGGATTCACACTTTCACCAAGGAGTAGAACATGGAACAAAAATCAACAATCAAAGAATAAAACACAGAACAAATGTTGCTTTTGTATAGCATCTCTGGTATCCAGAGGGATAGTTTCGCGACACTGTACTTTCAAACCCCCATGCACGTGATGGTGCAGTACGATGACAGAAAACTCCACATTGATGAATATATATAATCTTATACTAAGTAGAAGCTACTGAAGCTAGCTGCTTCTTAAATCTGAATGAGTTCCTGTAGAACACTTCAGTCAGTAACTTAATTAGTGTTAATGTATGTCACATATAAATTGTAAATATTTTCTAATCTTTAGATTTGCATCTTTCTCACAAATGCAAAAGGTATAAACTAGTCATGAATATGCCACAGACCTGTAAACATTACTCTGTTTTCTTATTAATAAGATTAATTGTTGTTAATTCGTAAGAAATGTGTCATTATTTAATGTAAATTTGGTTCCTTTGAAAAGAGAGGGATAGAGAGAAAAAATTTGTAAGTTACGATCAACACAATGATGCAAAAATGGTAAAAATCCTCTTGCTTTTTTATCCTCTTGCTTTATTATTATAAGTTCTTGAGAAGAGCATGAAGATAGTAATCTATATTTATACATTTGCTTACAGTCTTACGTATGCAAACTTATTTAAACCATATTAGATATACAATTCATAATGCTTGCTTTAATTCATACTGTCTCATCTCATCATCTCACAAAAATTGACTTGTCCAATATCAGTTTGTAACTATGAACAAAAGTGATGAAACTGACCAATAAAACAATCAATCAATATACTGACACATAACATTTTCAAACAAATATAGAATCAATAAATATGTGCCTACCATGTGGTAAATAAATTGTCAAATCATGAAGTAGAGGTAATAATATTATCACAAAAGCACATACAAAAAGTGAGGCTATGTTGCTATCATGGTCTTCAGTCTGAAGATCTGTTTGATGCTACTCTACATTCTACTCTACTCTGTGCATGCCCATTCATCTCTGAATAACTACTGCAACTTACATCCTCCTGAATCTGATTACTGTAGTGATGTCTAGGTCTCCTTCTACAATATTTACCCTCACACTGTCCTCGAATATTAATTGGAGATCCTCTTGTGTCTCAGAATGTGTCCTATAACCCGATCACATCTACTAGTTACGTTGTGCCAAAAATTGCCATTTCTATTCACTACCTCCTCATTAGTTATGCGATCTATCCACCTAACCTTCAGTATTCTTCTGTAGCATCACATTTTAAAAGCTACTATTCTCTTGTCACCTAAACAGTTCATCGTCCATGTTTCACTTCCATACACAGCTACACTCAATACACTTTATACACTTTCAAAAAGATCTCGAAGATCTAATCTACATTCAATGTCGATAATTTTTTTTTCTTCAGAAATGCTTTTCTTGCCATTGTCAGTCAAAGTTTTAAATCCTCTCTACTTGGGCCATAAATAGTTATTTTGCTACCCAACTAACAAAACTCATCTATCACATTGAGTGTCCTATTTCCTAAACTAATTCCCTAAGCATCACCTGATTTAATACAATTGTATTCCATTATCCTTGTTTTGCTTTTGTTGGTGTTCATCTTTTATTATCCTCCATTCCATTCAACTGCTCTTCCATGTCCTTTACTGTCTGATAGAAATGCAATTTCATCAGCAGACCTCAGAGGTTTTAACTCTTCTCCCTGAGATTAAACTCCTACTCCAAATTTTTCTTTTGTTTCCTTTACTGCTTGCTCGATGTACATATTGAATAACATTTAGAATAGGTAACAATTCTGTCTCATTCCCTTCTCAACCACTGATCCCCTTTCATGTCCCTTGACTCTTATTATATATGCTGCCTGGTGCCTCTACAAACTGTAAATAGCCTTTCACTCCCTCTATTTTACCCCTGATACCTTCAGAATTTCAAAGAGAGTGTTCCAGTCAATATTGTCAAAAGCTTTCTCTAAGTCTACAAATGATATAAACGTAGGTTTGTCCTTCCTTACCTATCTTCTAAGATCATTTGTAAGGTCAGTATTGCATCACATGTTCCTACATTTCTCTGTAATCCAAACTCTCTTCCTGAGGTTAGCTTCAATCAGTTTTTCCATTTCTTTGCGAAAAATTCATCTTAGTATTTTGCAACCATGACTTATTAAACTGACAGTTCAGTAATATTCATTCACGTCAGCTCTTGCTTTCTTTGTAATTGGAATGGCTACATTTGTTTTACAGTCTGAAGGTGTTTCACCTGTCTCATACATCTTGCACATAAGATGGAAGAATTTTGTCCTGGCTGGCTCTCCAAAAGCAATCATTAGTTCTGACAGAATTTTTTCTACTGTGGGGACCTTGTTTTGACTTAGGTCTTTCAGTGCTGTGTCAAATTCTTCTCACAGTATCATATCTCCCATCTCATCTTATCTATGTCCTCTTGCATTTCTATAATATTGCCTCTAAGTTCATTTCCCTCATATAGACACTCTGTATATATTATATAAACACATCAAAAAAGTTTTGCATCACACCGGTTCCCAGAACTCCTGAAGTTAGGTGTAGACTGAGAATATTGTATCACACAGTTCCTTTGACTGCTCAGAGACGTCACTATACCTGCCCGAAAATGCAAAAAACCAGGCACAAGCAGCGCCTATTAGGTGGAGGGGGTCTGACAGCCGATCGATTCCAATCTTTCCACCAGGAAGGAGGTACACGGCTTGTGTTGTCTGTAGTTCAACCATCCCTAGACAGTCAATGCCATGGTTCAATCACATCCGCATTGTTACTTTGTGCCAGGAAGGGCTCTCAACAAGGTAAATGTCCAGGCATCTCGGAGTGAACCAAAGACATGTTGTTCAGACATGGAGGAGATACAGAGAGCCAGGAACTGTTGATGACGTGCCTCGCTCAGGCCATCCAAAGGCTACTAGTGCAGTGGATGACTGCTACCTATGGATTATGGCTCAGAGGAACACTGACAGCAATGCCACCATGTTGAATAATGTTTTTCGTGCAGTCACAGATGACGCGTTATGACTCAAACTGTGCGCAATAGGCTGCATGATGCACAGTTTTACTCCCAACATCCATGGCGAGGTCCATCTTTGCAACAGTGGCGCCATGCAGTGCGGTACAGATGAGCCCAACAACAAGCCGAATGGACCACTCAGGATTGGCATCACGTTCTCTACACCAATGAGTGGTCACATATGCCTTCAACCAGACAATTATCAGAGATGTGTTTGGAGGCAACTCGGTCAGGCTGAACGCCTTAGACACATTGTCCAGCAATTGCAGCAAGGTGGAGGTTCCCTGCAGTTTTTGAGTGGCATTATGTGGGGCCGATGTACGCCACTGGTGGTCATGGAAGGTACCGATGGTACAACCAATTCACCAGCATGTTGGCAAGGCATTCGTCTTCATGGATGACAATTTGTGCCCTCATTCTACATCTACATCCACATCTATGTGAATACTCTGCTATTCACAATAAAGTGCCTAGCAGAGGGTTCAAAGAACCACCTTCATTCTGTCTCTCTACTGTTCCACTCTCAAACGGCACACAGGAAAAACGAGCTCTTAAATATTTCCGTGTGAGCCCTGATTTCTCTTATTTTATCGTGATGATCATTTCTCCCTATGTAGGTGGGTACCAACAGAATGTTTTCACAATTAGAGGAGAAAACTGGTGACTGAAATTTCATGAGAAGATCCAGTCGCAATGAAAAATGCCTTTGTTTTAATGATTGGCACTACAATTCACATATCATGTCTGTGACACTATCTCTCCTATTTCATGATAATACAAAACGAGCTTCCCTTCTTTGTACTTTTTCGATGTCATCTGTCAGTCCCACCTGATGTGGATCCCGCACCGCACAGCAGTACTGCAGAATAGGGCGGTCAACTGTAGTGTAAGCGGTCTCTTTGGTAGACATGTTGCACCTTCTAAGTGTTCTGCCAATGAATCGCAGTCTTTGGTTTGCTCTACCCACAATATTATCTATGTGGTCATTCCAATTTATGTTATTTGTAACTGTAATTCCTAAGTATTGTGCACATCTTGTGAATGACTTCTTCCAGGATAATGACATTGCTCGACTACAGTGGCCATGACTGCACATGCCTGGGATAGCTTGAAAAGGGCTGTTTATGGATGATGTAACCCACCAACTACTCTGAGGGATCTACACTGAATCACCATTGAGGAGTGGAACAATCTGGACCAACAGTGCCTTGATAAACTTTTGGATAGTATGCCACAACGAACACAGGAAAGCATCAATGCAAGAGAACATGCTACTCGGTATTAGAGATACCAGTGTGTACAGAAATCTAGACCATCACCTCTGAAGGTCTCGCTGTCTGGTGCTACAACATGCAATGTGTGGTTTTCATCAGCAATAAAAAGGGCAGAAATGATGTTTATGTTGATCTCTATTCCAATTCTCTATAGAGGTAGCGGAATTCTCGGAACCGTGGTTGATGCAAAACTTTGTTTGATGTGTGTATATTCCTTCCACCTTTCAGTTTTCTCTTCTTTGTTTCGGATGTATGATATCCATACATCTGGTTCTCTTTTCTCCAAAGGTCTCTTCAATTTTCCTGTGGGTGGTATCTATGTTTCCCTTTGTAGAATAAACTTCTAAATCCTTACATTTGTCATCTAACCATACCTTCTTAGCCTTTTGCATTTCCTGTCATTCTAAAAAGATGTTCGTATTCCATTTCACCTGCTTCATTTGCTGCATTTTTATTTTTTCTCCTTTCATCAATTAAATTCATTATCTCCTGTGTTATCCAAGGATAAAATGTGATTTATTAGTCTCATTACATACATTGTACAGATCATATGATCTGTTGTACAGGAGAGAAGCCAAGTTTAGCAAAAATGTAAAGTTTAGCAAAAACATACTGTATAATGATTTACAGAAATTCTTTTTACACTATTTTAAGAATAATGCCAATAAATACTGTGGTGTCACCGCCAGACACCACACTTGCTAGGTGGTAGCCTTTAAATTGGCCGCGGCCCGCTAGTATACGTCGGACCCCCGTGTTGCCACTGTCAGTGATTGCAGACCGAGCGCCGCCACACGGCAGGTCTAGAGAGACGTTCTAGCACTCACCCCAGTTGTACAGCAGACTTAGCCAGAGATGGATCACTGACAAATACGCTCTCATTTGCCGAGACGATAGTTAGCATAGCCTTCAGCTACGTCATTTGCTATGACCTAGCAAAGCGCCATGACCGGTTTATATTGAGACCATATAATGTATCAACAAGAGCGATTTTCTCCAATTATGGATTAAAGTTAAGTATTACATCAACTCCGTACTTTATTTATTAGACTCAACTCCTTTAATTTGTTCCAGACCTCACGCCAGTCTGCGTGAACTTAAACGCGTGCTATTCGGCTACAAGCCATAGTGGATTGGCTGTCGGGTCAGTCCACTACAAATACAACACTACAATATTTACTATATATTAAAAGTTTAACAATTTTCTTTGTTGTGCACAGACAACACTGCAACATTAGCTACAGATTTTTATTGTTCAAAAGTGTCAGACTGTCTTCCATGATTTCTTCAATGGTGTAGTAACATTTCTCTATTGAAATATTTTGGAGTAAACTTTTCAACAAAATGAGGTCCATTGTTAATATGTTTCTCCCTTTTAATTTGTTATATATTTTTAGCCCCATGTACAGTGATGCCTGAGCATAAAGCTTTAAGTGGTGCAAAGGAAATTTGAAGTTTTCCTTATCACAAGTACCATTGCTATGCGTAAAATGGAACTTTTCAAGATTTTTTTTATTATTACATACAAAAATCAAAATTTGAAAAATGTACAATGAATGTTTTTAATTTCTTGAACAACGGGTGACTTGACTCATTTTTGTGGGCATCATACATGTTTCTAATGATTTTCTTCTAAAGAATTAGTAGCCTTGCACTGCTTCTAGAGTTTCCCCAGAAAATTCTACCATACCGAATAACAGATTCAAAATAACTGTGGTAGACTGTCTTTCTTGTGTCCATATGAGAGGCACCAGATAAAATAAACATTGCAAAAGCTAGGCAATTTCTTTTATTTGCCAGGAAGTCTATATGTGTCTTCCAGTTTAGACTTTTATCAAAGTTTAGGCCCAAGAATATCACATGGCTCACTGCTGTCATCAGTTAATTATTATGGGTTATTTGTACAGGACATATTACTGACAATTTAGAGATAAATTGCAATATCTGGGTCTTAGTGACATTGAGCTTTAGTCCATTATTATGGAACCAGGATTCTAGTTTACCCAGAACATTTTCTATACTATCTAGAATCTTTTCTGTTGTGTCATTTTCTATCAGGACTGTGGCGTCATCTGCGAACAAGACTGAGTGAGCACCAATATTTAATGGCAAATCATTTATATACAGGATGAACAGGTAAGGACCCAGTATTGACCCCTGTGGAATTCCTTGGGAAATTTTTTTCCATTCGGAGTGGTAGTTAACTCAATTTGATGTTAAAATAACTCTTTGTTTCCTTTCTGTCAGTTAAGAGTTGAACCCCTTTAATGAAGTATCTTCGACCCCATAGCTCTTCAGTTTGTTAAGTAACAATGAGTGGTCCACTGAGTCAAAAGCTTTCATTAGATCACAGAATATTCCAGAGACTTGTGTACCCTAGTATAGTGATGTGATTATTTCTTCTGTAAATTCTCTGAGGCATTAATGGCGCTTTTTCCGCTTTGAAAACCAAACTGATTTTTACAAATAATGTCATTTACTGTAAGGAAATTTTCTAGTTGTTTTGAAACAAGTTTTTCAAATATTTTAGAAAAAACAGGAAGGATAGAGATGGGCCAGTGGTTTCCCATATCATATGGCGATCCCTTTTTAAATAATGGCTTAATCTCTGAATATTTTAGGACATCTGGTTTACAATAATAGTCAGTGGGTATGAAATAATATGGCATACTGCTTTGATTACCATGGGAAGTATTCCATCTCATCCAGCTGAATTTTTGTTTTTTAATGATAATATTGTCTCTTCCACATCTTTCTGAGTTATTTTTCTGAGTTTTTAAAACAAATGTTTTGTATGTCATCACTATGCCTGAAAATCATATTGTCCTGATGGGCTGTCATGTCTACATTAGATTTTGCTATACTGACAACGAAATCATCGAAGCAGTTTGAGATTTGAACATGATTTACAATAATGTCACCCTGGAACCTAATTTGAGACATTTTGACTTTTAGCATTGACTCCCAACTCTGATTTCACAACAGAGCAGACTGCCTTTGTTTTATTTCTTTGTTTATTTATGACTATACTATGTGCCAGCTTTTTAGCTGCCAGTATCACTTTTTAAATATAGTCTTATAGTGCTTAGCGTAAGTTACAAAATTAGGGTTTCTATTTACTTTGAGCTCAACCTCTGGTTCTTTAAATCTATCTAGATCACTTCTCTTTAATTTCCTACCTCTTTGCAATTTCTTTAGTTGTAATCAGTCCACATCTGCCCCTGGAAATGTCTTAAAATTTAAAATCTAGTTTCCAAATCTCTGTCTTGCCATTATATTAAGAGACTGAAACCTTCTGGTGTCTCCAGGTCTAACCGACATTCAGAACCTTTTTTCATATTCTTAAACGAAGTGTTAGCAATGATAAACTATGTGCTGTGCAAAAATCTCCCACAGGGTGTCCTCTTTTATTCCTTCCTCTCAGTCCATATACAACTATAATTTTTCCTTCTCTTTCTCTTCCTACTATCGAATTCCTGTCCCCCATCACTATTAAATTTTTGTCTCTGTTAACTATATGAATAACTTTTTCTCATCATGCATTTCTCAGTATTCATCATCTGCAGAGCTAGTTGGCATATAAACTCGTATTACTATGATGTTGGCTTTGTACCTCTCTTGGCCATGATAATACATTCACTATACTGTTCATAGCAGCTTACCCACATTCCTCTTTTCTTATACATTACTAAACCTACTCCTGTATTACCACAATTTCATTTTGTATTTATAGCTCTGTATTCACCTGACCTATTTTTCCTGGCACCAAAGTTCACTGACTTTCACTATAGTACCCCAATATCTACCTTAAGCTATTCATCTCCCTTTTTAAATTTTCTAAACTACCGGCCCAATTAAGGGATCTAACATTCGATGTTCTGATCCATAGAATGCCAGTTTTGTGTCTCCTGATGATGACACTCTCCTGAGTAATACCTTCCTGGAGATCTGAATGGGGGATTATTTCACCTCTGGAATATTTTACCCAAGAAGATGCCATCACCAGTTTACCATATAGTAGAACAGCATCCATTTGAAAAAAATTATGGCTGTAGTTTTCCCTTGCATTCAGCCATTTGCAGTACTAGCGCAGCAATCTATATTGGTTGGTATTACAAGGCCAGAGCAGAGAGCAGTCAATCACCCATATTGTTGTCCCTGTAGCTACTGAAAAGGCTGCTGCCCCTCTTCAGGAACCACATGTTTGTCTGGCATCTCAACGGATACCCCTCTGTTCTGGTTGCACCTGCAGTACAGCTGTGTATATTGGTGAGGCATGGCAGCCATCCCACTAATGGCAACGTCCATGGTTCATTGAGTGAGGCCATATAACGATAAAAAAGTACAACAATTTACAGGACAGATTTGTGGAAACTTACAATAAAGCTAGCTCTAATAGATTGAAAAATTAGCCAGGTGCAACTAGGAATTGCACTCTGAGCCATGATTCTAGGTCCACAGGAAGTACCCAATAGTTTTTAATGATGGAGTTTGGGAATATCGAAATATGTGATAGAAATGGCTGTAACTTCTGATTGCATTTACTTAGAAGATTAACATTTTCACATCACCAAGGGATCATAGACTTTAGTATGTTACATATATTTCAACTTTATACATCTACCTCTTTCTGTGAAAAAGGGGTTTTAACAGTGAGACAGACCGACAGGTGTACAACAAAGCGATCCTATAAGTTTCCTGTCTAGACTCACTGGGAGATGGAATGCTAACAATAAGTATTAATCAAATAGCCAAAATATGATTGCTTCAGAAGTATTTCATATTATAAACATTACTTACTATAAAACTTGTAAAAAAACTTTAAGTATGCACATTTTGTCTATAACTGAGAGCACCAACAATCAAACAAAATCAATAGTGGATATCAACAATGTAGGAAAAGATATACTGCAACTCAATGTAAGCAAGACAGACAGGCACAATTAAAAGACATTTACACAAAGCTTTCAGCCACAGCCTTCATCAACAAAACAGAAATACAGACCATTCATTCACACAAGCAAGCACACTTCACGCACACATGACTGCCAGCTTCTGCAGCTCTGGCCATTGTTCAGTAGTAGATATTGTTAAAAGTGAGCCAGATAAAGAAGTCATAAAAAGCAATATTATTTATACAAGCACAAATTAGAGCAGAACAAAAAACAATTCATATTAACGAGAAATTTGTAGTAATTACTTTTTATCTCTGGAGAGGCTAACTACCATATATGGCTTCTGAAGAGGGGCTGCAGCCTTTTCAGTAGTTGCAGAAGCAACAGTGTGGGTTATTGACTGATCTGACCTTGTAACACTGAAATGAGAAAAATGTGCTTCTTTTCCACCTTCAAACCTGTCATACTGGCAGGCCCACACAGTAAGTCCAAGCTGTAAGCATGGGTGATGGTAATTCACTACAAGTGGTTACACACAACACATTAATTCACAGCAAAATACATATACTGGAAAGTTAGAGTAATTACACTTGAAATTTCTGCATGGATGATCGAGTGAAAGCAGTGAATGGCACAACTATCGATCCCGGAAGGTATACCCTCCTCAGTCATCAAGTGCACAGTACACACTCACGGTCATGGAAGACAATGGACATGCCATTTGATAAGTGGGCACAAAAAACACAGTGAATGAATGGTGGCTGTCCAATTTGCATACATGATGGTGGGGAGCATGCATTGTGCTCGACACACTTGGACTGTGGCTGGCAAAACTGCAGAATGATGCAGACATCCATTGAGTAACAGCAGCTAGCTCACACTAGTGTCTCTCTCTCTCTGTGTCCTCATGCCCATCAGCTCTGCTCCCCCCTCGGGGAGCAGAGCTTGGCAGGTGCAAGAGGTGAAGATGTTACATCTGTGCTCAGCATACGTTTGTGCTTTGCATGCTTGTTGTGATGTCAGCACTGTGTGATGGTGGCACTGTCTTGCATCAGCAAGTGGGAAGGTGGTGGTGTGTTATGTCACAAGTGGCTGGTGGTGCATGTGGGGATGGAGTCCTGTGTGGCTTGCTAGAACAGCAGTGCCTGGTGGCACTGTGCAGGTATAGCCCGTAGTGATGAGTGGCACCAGATCTAATGTGCCAATGTTGTCTCAGAGAACACTGACACATGAACAAACTCTGGTTAACTGCTACAAAGGATAAGAATTGAACAGTTGAAGAAGATGCACTGTTTGTAACACTGAGTCCATATACAAATAAATTAGGTCTCATTAACCACAGGGGAAAAAAATGAAACTAAAATTTCACAGAGTCGCCCTTTCATAAACCATGACCTTTTCTTTTTGCCTTGCACACCTGGCACAGAAGCGTGAGGCAGCACTCAATTGGGTCCTGGCACTTGTGGCAGTGGAGACTACAGAGAGTTTAAGCATACAGACACAGCATCATCAGGGCTAGAAAGCAGCTTTCATAGCTGTGGCTGACATAGCCAGTGGTACGGAGTTTGGCGGGGACATTATGCAGGAGCCAGCACAGAAGTTGATCCAACCCCAATGCCCGATGTGGTGGAGGCACAGAGATGCAGCAGTGGTTCCATGAGCTGCAATGGGCAAACATTCAGTGAAATGGGTAGCAGTGTCTGGATATGGACTGGAATTTTGTTGGAGAAAGCATCCCAACGGCAGGTGGTGGGCAGTGTGTGCGTGTAGGGAGCTGTGTTAGACGTGACGTCATTATGATGCAGAATGGGCTTTTGAAGTGAACACGATGGCCAGCACATGTAACGTATTCTGTTCGCTGCTGTGATGAGGGTGGCTGGTGCACCTGTGTGGGGCATGGTCCGGATGGCTGTCTGAGTGGGGTGGGGGTAGGCTGAGGTGCACTGGATGCTCAGTGACAGCTGATGGTGTGCTTGAGTCGACAGCAGCTGCTTGGGTGGGCTCTTCCTGGTCTTTTGCATGTGGAGCATTGTCCACTGCCAAGTCCTCTGCTGGGCTGAATAATTGTGTGGTGGTGGGCTCTGTCAAGGTGTATACCAGTTTGGCCCTGTTGATCGAGCTCTGGCCAACCAAACATCTTCCCACTGTGCGTTATTAAACAGTGTGGTCCTGAGTAGGGTGGCTGTACCACATTTGTGTGCAGCATCACATGCCTGCAGTGCTGTAAGTCTGCATGAACAAAGGCTTTGCCAATGCCTTGCCACATTAGTGGGTGCAGTTGGAGGCTGGCCATGTGATTGTGGAGGCACTATTCTAGCAGCATGGCCAGGGCATCATGTGGCAACAGTACTTCCTCCATGAATTCTCTGGGGATGGTGAGCAACTGACCATAGATGAAGTCTGCAGGTGAGACACAGATCTCTTCCTTTGGTGTCACTTGCAGGCCGAGGAGTACTAGCGGTAGTGCTTCCATCCACTCAGTGTTGTGGCACGTCAGGGACGGTTTCAGTGTGCGATGAAACCATTCAACCTTGCCATTAGACGTCGGGTGATAGCTTGTCATGTAATGTAGCTGCATGCCACGCAGTCACATGACGGGTCTGAACATCACACAGTCAAACTAGCAACTGTGGTCCATAGTTACACAGTTAGGGCAGCTGAAGTGCACCACACAGGTGTCAACAAAAGCAGTAGCAACCAACTCAGTGGTTATGTTCTAACGCTTTAGATGACAAGATGCGATGTGGAGCTGGTTTGTGGGCTTCCCACCTCTCTCCCATAGGTTGACTTACTTGGTACGTAGAGCCAATCTTCTTCTCTGGATAGCCGGCCATGTCGATCTCCAAAAACTTCTTCTCCAAAGAATAATGCTGGTTAAGGGAATTTATCAGATTCTCTCCCTACTCTTGAAATGATTTAGTACTCGAGGAATACTTTTAGTGCAGTCATGGTACATTTCAACAAAAAATTCACCATTTCTCATAGAAATATTCGAACTCATTCAAGTCGACCAAGTTGTCAAACATTAGACTCTATTAAGATACATTTATAACAGGGTTGGTTTAATACCCACCAGAAAATATGAACATGTCTTGCTTCTAGCAAGTCCAACACATGAATTACTTAAAAATCTAATCTCATTTCTTCATTTGTTCTTAACAATCATCACAGTCACTAAACCAGCAAAATATAGCACAGGCTCTTCTCTACACATACACTGAAACTCTATGGATCGTACAGCAGGTACTTGTTGGTTGCCATTCAGCCGCTGCATCCACATTTTGCTCGTGACTGTTTTTAGACCTGCACACATAAACATCAATGCGCAGTAGGTCAGATTTATCTCTCTCACATTTCTACTTAAAATAGTATGGGTTCGAGATGGAGGAAGGCCAAGTGGTTCTAGAATTTACATGGACATTTTCAAAGCACTATAATGTCTGTTATGGGCGTTGCCTCTGGCCAGCAGCCAAAGTGGTCCACCATTGCAAGGAGATAGCACTTGCCTTGGGATTGAGGAAGTGAGCCTACAATGTCTGCATGGATATGTGTGAAGCAGTGTATAATGTAGTGGAAGGTGCCAATGGGCATGTGTGTGTGCCACCCAACTTTGGCATGCTCACACACCATGCAGGTATGTGCCCACTGACTACAGTTTCCCAGAGTCCAGGCCAGATGAAACATGCTGCCATGAATAGTACTGTGGTTTTCACCCTAGTATGTGACACTCCATGGATGGAGTTGAAAACACTGCAACAGAATTTCATTGGGATAAATGGGTAATGCATGCCTTTTGTAACATTGCACCAAATCTTCTGGGATGAGCAAGGGATAGGCACCAGTCCTAGACATAGGCCACTGGAGGACTCGTGTCAGAAGCTGTCCAGTTCTCTGTCACCCTCCTGTTCTTGTGCAACATCTTCAAAGTTCACTGGAGAGGAGATGACTACAATCCTCGGACAAGCAGCTTGTGGTGACCTCATCCATCCCGGAAATATGTTAGATGCCAGTTGTGAACTGGGACAAGTACTTCAACTGCTGCAGTTTGTGCAATGAACAGCTGGTGTTGTTGGTCCATAAAGTGTGTGTTATAGATTTATGGACAGTGAAGATAATGGAGGGGTGAGCTTCTACTGAAGAATGTCAGTGTTTCACCATCTGATACACAGTGAGTAGTTCACAGTCATATGCACTCAAGAGCATTGCACTGCTGACAACTTCTGCAAGAAGAAGCCCAGCACATTGTTGAAGCACTGTGCTGATAGTGGTCTGGCTGGCATCCACAATGACACCTAATGCTGCATCGTGTATTTGATGAGCAAGCAGCACTGCTTTGACAAGGCACCATTTAGACACAGTAAAACATTGTTCCATTTCATGAGTCCAGGTAATAGGAGTTATTCCTTTCACCATGGAGCTGGCATTTTGGTGTGAGAAAAAGGTGTGGCATTTGGTTGCTTCACTGCCAAAATGGGTGTGGTGCCTGCAGATGCCACTCGGAGTCTGCCCTAATGTCAGCAGAGTACCATTAGAGTGGCTTTTGCTGCAGTGCTGGCCACAAAAGTCATGCCACCCATAGATTGGTCTGCTGTGACTGCAATGCCTGCTACCCTCTTGCCTTCAGTGTGTCAACTGTGTGATCTGTGTGCTGAGTGCTGCCATCTAGTGGCCAAGTTCTGCAGGAGGTGCTGAAGCCCCGTGTCCATTGCTGGGGCTGGGGGAGGCAGAGTGAAGGTGACTGGTGGGGGTAAAGGCTCACAGATGGCTGCAGATACTGTGCTTGGTGCTGTTGCCAGCACAACATGCACCCTCTCTACTAGGTCCGTTATGTCATCTAGCTGCATGTCAGTCTGCATAGCTATCGCTGCTTAAACTCTGGGGGGGGGGGGGGGGGGGGGGGGGAGGCAGCACACCCATTAGTGAGCAACAGCAAATCTGGAAGCATGTCGGGCTGCGTTAGGCTCCTTAGCTGGTGCAGGAACTGTGAACACATCCAGTCAGTGCATTCTGGTTGGTGCAGTAATTTCTGCACTCGCTGCTCTTCAGATGATGAAATCCATCATATCAACTCATCTTTAAGCTGCTTGTAGGAGGACTGTATCAGTAGGGCAGTTATTATGTCCTGTACTTCAGACACATGATTCTGTTCATGCTGGTTCATGACATGTTCAAATTCCATGAAGTTGCATATGATATTGTTATGTAGAAAAACTGCCTCCACTTGGCTAAACCGCATGGATGGATCACAGGGCTGAAAGTGGAGCCAGCCTAATCACTGCCCCAGCAGTGGTGGAGGGTGGTGGTGCACTTGCAAATTTTCATGGGCTGGCTGCGGGTGGGCCGAGTCCATGCATATGGTCCGTGCCTGCAGCTCACTTTACAGCAACTGATTACACGCCAACAGCTCTTCTAGTTGTCTTTGGAAATCCCCAATAGTTGTCATTATCCTACTGCACTAAGTTCTCACACAAAATGGACTCACTAAGAGTACTGAGACACACACAAAGAAAGCACACACAAAAAGAATAAATGTTCGAGGTCCAAATAATGTCCACATGAGGCTAAGGGCAAGCACAGAAACATTCAAAAGTGAGTCTGCTCATCACTTCTGGTCACTCACACTGATTGAGTCCAGAACCACATGTTTTTGCTTCCAAATGACCATGAAGGGGTCACCACTGAAGCGAGCAATGCATAGTTCTTTGCTCCTTTCAGACCTGTGATACTGCGGGCCAGCATATCCCCGGGCCTGTGCACTAAGTTCAAGCTTTAGGCATGCGTGATATTAATTAGATGCCTGTGGCTATGCACAACACATTTATTCACAGTAATATACATACACCAAAATGTTATAATAATTACACTGGAAATTTCTGCACAGGCGATCGTATGATGGCGATGAATGCCTCGACCACAGATCCCTGAGGGTATACACTTCTCAGTGATTGAGCATGCAGTACAGACTCATGACCATGGAAGACAATGGACACATGTCCGACAGAGTGTGCAAATGTTCTGTCATCTCACGCATGCTGTTTAATTCGTGGGCGCAAGAAAGTTAGATGAGTGGCAGCTGTTCAATTTGCATAAGTAAGAGTGGGGAGGAAGCATTGTGCTCGACCCATGTGGATCGTGGCTGGTGAGATCGCAGAACGATGAGTACCTCCACTGAGTAACAGTGACTAACTAACACATGTGTCTCTCTTTGTGTTCTGTGTGCCCATCAACACTGCAGCGTTGCCACGCTTTGGCCTAATGGTACTTTTGCTTGGGGGGGTGTGCATGGACAAATGTCAGCCCATTTACTGTGTAATCTGCAATTGCATTATCCATCATGTCAGGAGATAAAAAAAATTAAAATAATGTCCATAATGTACATTGCATTTAATAAGATACAAGAAGTTGTATTTCTAGGAAAGAGAACATCAAACTTACATATTATCAAACAGTGGAAGGTCCAGCATGGAATAACAATATGGAAAGGATCACTAGCTACTCACCATGAAGAGCAGGTGTTAAGTCGCAGAAAGCAACAATGAAAAATAGAGCTAGAATTATTCAGCTTTAGGACTAAACCTGCAAATTAGGAGCAGAAAAGTCTCTCACATTTACAAAAGTACAGCTCACACACACTTAGTCATTGTTGGGTGTGGGAAGCTGAGGCCCAACTCAGCACACAGACACAATAGAGGCCATGTAGCTGTGAGTAGTACTTGTGTGAATGTGTACGAGTTTTCTACTTCTGTCGAGGGACTTAGTCCTAAAGCTGAATATTTCTAGCATTCTTTTTCTTTGTTCTTGTCTGTGACTCAATGCTTGCTCTATGTTGTGAGTATCTATTTTTCCATTCCACAGACATATATTATGAATGATATGGATATGAGTATCAGTGGCATTGAGAAACAAATTATTGCTAAAACTGAATACCTGTCAGATTCTATACAGATTTTGTGGTTAATAAGCCATCAGTTTATCATAATATATCACAGATCCCTCAAATAAAAAGAAAACAGCTTTGTTCTGTAGTTGGAAGAAAGCACAGGTCACACATGTAACAGATACGTGTATCAGTGGCATTGAGAAACACCTGAAATTGCTAAAACTGAATCCCTGTCAGATTCTGTATCGATTTTGCGTTTAATAAACTTTCAGTTTATCATAATATACCACAGCTCCCTCAAATAAAAAACTGTGCCACAGAGTTGAAAGAAATCACAGGTCACACATGTCTACAAAGGTTGTAGATGTGATCCAGAAAGATACTGTCCAATATCATAGACATCAATCTGTAACAGAATCTTAGAATATATTCTGAGCTCAAATATAATAAAGTAGCTCAGCACAATGACTTCCTCCAACATGCGTTCTAAAAGAATCAGTCATGTGAATCCAACTCGCATTTCTCTCATGATATACACTGGATGCCATAGTCACAGCAATCAGATAGCTGCTGTATTTCGTGACTTCTTGAAAGCATTTGACTCATTACCACACTAAAAGTTATTATCAAAAGAATAATCATATGGTGTATAAAACAAAATTTGTGATTGGATTAGTAATTTATTGGTCAGGAAGCAGCAGCACATTACCTAGGGTGGAGAGTCATCGACAGATGTAGAAGTATCTTCAGCCAGACTTCAGGGAAGTGTGTGTATACCTTTGCTCTACATGTTGCATATTAATGACCATGTAGGCAATATAAAAAGTAACCCCACAAATTTTGCAGATGATGCAGTTATGTAGAATGAAGTATTATCTGAGAAACACTGCATAAATATATAGGCAGATCTTGATTATATTTCAAAGAAATGCAAAAATAGGAAACTTGCTTTAAACATACATAAATGTAAAATTGTGCACTCCACAAAATGCATAATAGTAGAATCCTATGATTAGAACATCAGTGGATTACCACCATCTGAATCAGTCAACTCATACATATACCTAGTTGAAGAATTTTTAGGAAGGTGAAATACAATATTCTCATAGGCTCAGCAGTAGGTATGGCAGGTGATAGACTTTGGTTCATTGACAGGATATTGTGAAGATGCTGTCATTCATGAAAGGAGAATATTTAGAAATCATTTGGAATTCCCATTTTACAAAATTTCTTAGGTTAGTTGGACCCATGTTAAAATCTAAAACTCCTGAAACTGAGTAAAGTCCTAGGGCCCAATGGAATCTCCTTGATATTCTATTCAGTATTTGCAGCTTAGTTAGCCCTTTGTTAATCATAATATACCAGATTGCAGTGGTGCAACATGTAAACTGGGCCAGTAAATCTGTATCATCCTTCACAAAGAAAAACTTGAAAACGTAGTTCGTATTTTGGTTTTTGCTTTGCTGCCATCAGTTTCACACCTTGTGTCATCTGAGAGTATCTGTACACTAACTTTGGTGCCACTGACAGTCTTTACATATGGCCAGAATTTCTTTGAATTTTTTAAGAGATCTTTTGATAAGGCACTGCTATGGTTGTTATTGAAGGCTTCATGCATCACCCTCTTGTCAGTCACACACATTTCATTCAAAGTCTGTAGTGCTTCAAGAATTTACACGTAAATTCTGGAACCACTCGACAATCTGGCACCTTGAACATGTGATATTTTAAAGATAAGTGTGAGAGACAGCCTATTTACTGTGCAACACATGTCTGTGTGTGCACAATTGACATTTATCATGGGAAGACAGGAGCTGTGTCAGACGAGTGGGTGTCACAGATGCTGTAGGAGAGGACACGGAGTAATTAAATGCTACTCTTTGCTGTGTTAGTGAATGTGATTGTTGTAAAAAAAATGAACTTTTGACTATAGACTTTTAACTTACTTTATATCTTAGCTCTGTATGAAGCAAGGCACAGGGGATGTCTATAAATTATTTGGTTGTTAAAACCAGGCAATTGTGATTATGTTTAATTGTATCTAATGGGTGTCATCATAGTTGACTTAGAAGAATTTGTATCTTTATGCGAAACTTGTGGAGATAAAAATATACCTGAACTGAACTGAATGTGTGAGGTTACTAAATTATTTCTAGTGAGAGAGAGAGAGAGAGAGAGAGAGAGTATTTGTTAGTTCTTCTAACCAGCATTATTTCTTTGGAGAATAAGTTGTGGAGACTGACGCAGCCGCATATCCAGAGAAGAGGACCAGCTAAAAGTTTCAAGTAAGTCCACTGTAGTAAGAGAAGTTTGAAGTTCACAATCCAGTTTTTCACCGCTTCTCTTGTCACTGAAACTGTTAGAACATGGCAACTGTGACAGGACTCAAAGAAAGAGCAATTTCGAAATGAAGTCAAGATAAAAGGATACTGTGAGTTGCTGTAGCAACCATTAATTTCAAGACAGGGAAATGGTTCACAGAGTTGGATTCTGCATAAATGGCAAAAAAGGAGTGAAAATTAATAAATACCATACAAGAAAAGACACAAGGAAAATTTCAACAGTTTAGACTAAGAAGAGTTATGACGAGAACTATTTGATGACGAAGCTCCAGTGTGGGGAGTAAGTAGCCCTCACACACATTGCGAGGGCGTGGACTCTATAATCAGCTACTGACACCAGTGACACCTGCTGCTGCTCGTTGGTGCTGACTACAAATCTGTTCACCGACACAAAACTGAAACCAACGTTTCACACTGCTGGCGACTGTGCACTGATTCCACACCTGCTCACCAACGCAACCTAAAACTCTATGCTGGGTGAGCGAAAGACAATTAATTGAGTGTGAAGTTAAGGACACTGTTCAATAATAGACTGTTATTATTATACTCAGAGGTGAATTTTTTTTAATGATAACTCGATCCAAAAGTAGAAAGAATATGGATCAAGAACAGCAACTAGCAGAACCAGCCACAGCTATTAGGGTGAGTAGGGAAATGACAGACTGGTCTGCAGTAGTGAAGTTAATCAAAGCTCAAAACGCCCAGATAACTACTTTAAGTAAAAATCTTGTAGCTCAGAATTTACAATTAAATTCTAGATTAGACGCTCAGAGTGCAAATTCAGTTAATTTAAGACAAGAACTAAGTCTTAAGTAAGATTCAGTAAATACTCAGTTAAATGATAGATTAGATGAACAGAAGGCAGATTCAGCTGCCATAAGAAAGGAACTAAGTGCTACTTTAAGTGAAAAACTAGAAGTACAGGGTGAGGTTTTAAATCCTAAGTTTAACGCCTTAAGTGATAAAGTGGAGAGTTTGCAATTATATATAAAGAATGAATTTTGTAATTCCCTGACTATCCATGTAAACCAACTGTTTACTGACGTTAGTCAGACACAGAATAACCAATTTCAGGACTTAGCTAAAAAACTAGAATTTGACATTGAAGATAAATGTAATAATATAGAAACTGAACTTAGCGAAAAATTAGGATCATTTCAAAGCACATTCAATGTTACCTTTGATGCTGTAAAGCATAAGTTGCACACCTTAAAAGAGAGTTTGGACAAACAGGATAAATTAATATCTATGGTCCAATCACAAATTGTAGGCATGAGCATTCGAGTAGATGATGTGGAACAAAATGTTAAAGAGAAACTAGCCACTTCAGACATATTAAATGTAAGTAATCTGGAGGAACAGGTAGAGGAAATAATGGACTGAAAAGTTGCAGAGAGGGTGAGGGTAACTCCTGACAACGTTTCTTCAAATTTAGCTTCAGAACTTAATAATACTAAGAGACATGTACATTATTTATGGAAAGAATTCAAATTTATCTAGGATACGGTAGACAAGAAGATGTCTTCTCCTAACATGGTGTTAACCAGTGAGGTAATGACTGACCTACAATGGGTCACAAATTCTGGATTATCCAGACAGTTTCGAAAGTTTTTAGCCAGACAGGGAAGTATATCCTACTCATTTTCTGAAATGGTTTAATCAAGCCTTGCTGAAAAACTGGGAAGATTCAAAATAGATTGAATTTGCAGTGGGGTACCTTTCAGCAGAAGCTTCTGAGTGGGGCACAGTGAACAAAGAGAATTTTTCATCTTGGGAAGATTTCCAGAAAAAGTTTAAGGAGAAGTATTGGTCAGCAAGCACCCAGGAAACATGTATATCCCCCAGGGACATTAACGTTCTGTGTTAACAGGCGGACTGATGAACTTTGGATCCTGAGTTGTTTTCAGTGTTTCTTCTGTGCTATATTTTCCTGTACTGAATTCCCTTCAAATCTTAAGCTATCCTGTAATCTATTCTTGAATTCTTATCCTATCCTATTATCCACCTTTAGAGAAACATACGCATGCGGAAGTGTGATAACAACACCCAATGCCTGTCTTTGATTTGGAGTTACACATAGGTATGTTGCAATATCTTTCATCACTCTAAAATCATTTCTCATTTCATCAGTATATCCAGTCATGAAGTACAGCTCAGGTATGAGACATATAAGCTGTTCAGTTTCCTCTTGATTCTGAATCCTTTTCTTTACTTTGCTGACAAGCAATGGCTGCCACAAGCCATACTGCTTCTTGCAGTAATAGCAATAAGTGATCGTATCACCACTGGTTGTCTAAAATGTGTCACATGGGCTTCTGTCGATTGCTGTGTCATCAACTCGATAAATTTTGTTGTTACATTGAGTCAGGACTGAAGCACCTATTACTGGTTTCATAATATGCTCATTAAAAGCAGTTGGATTTCAATTTGATATATCTGCAATGACGTACAGAACAGTTTGTGTTCTCAGTACTCGGTTGTTAGAGGATCTTGTCCAATAAGTATTTAAGTCACCTTTGTGATCCACTCTAGTCAGTGGTGGTCTCAATTGTAATGCCTATCCAACCAGTTTTTCCCACCATCTGCGAATATTTAGGTCTTATTTTTGCCTAGCCAGCCAGAATAAAGTTAGGTCTTATTTTTGCCTAAGCTATTCTTAGAAAGTAGTCTCTTATCCCGTTGGTCTATGCAAACCTGGGTGCAGATTAATAAACTGCAAAGAATATTAGATTAATAGAAAATGGGATTTTGTTTGAATCATTACACAATTGTGATAACATGAGATAACATGATACATAATTTTACCTTTATGAGATGTGATGTGTAGGGGAGAGTTTACATTACTTTTTGGAAGAGGTGGGTACTGTATGTACAAACAGGGCTAACATAGAACACACCACACCTTCCAAATGACCCTCACAAATAAGTGTGACTGATTCTTCACCATTTGCTGTTCCATAGGGTTTGCTAAGATTTTTTTTTTCTGTTGTTTTTTTTTCTGGGGGTGGGGGGGACTTCAAAGGTGAAGATGAGTGAAGGTGAGAATGTCCATTCTGTAGGAGACATTTAGCACCATACCTCCTCCGGCTTCTCACACAAGTACTGGCAAAGTAGGGATCCTTGGGAAGGGGGCTGGGAAGGGTTTCCTGTCTTTGTGGCTATCTTCTTTCTCTTCTTTGATCTTAGCAACCACTTCTACTTTTTCCTTTCTTACTTCTCATCTGAGTACTGGTCTACCTTTCCCTCGTTCCATATTCACAACTTCTATCACTGAAGTCCTTCTTATTTCCAATAACCTGCAACTTATTTTATATAAGTAGGCCAAAGAATCAGGCTACACAAGCACACTTACGCATAAACACAAAAAATATGATTACAAAAACAATGATCTTACACATCAAAAGGGGAGAACCATCAAATGTTGTAGGGGGAAAGGAATGTGTACCCCGGGAAAGGGTGACCACACTGTCGTTTATTGTGATGGTTCTGCATTGTACATACACACATTGCTGTTTATTGTGAAGGCTCTGCATTGCATGTAAATAGGGGAAAATATATATACATATAAGAACTATGATGATTCAATATCATATATAAGAATTGTAACAATTTCTGAGTATACATAAGAAGGAGGCGTGAGTAAGAAAAAGAACATCAGCCAAAGAGAAATCAATTGGGGTAATTATTAAGGAATGTCAGTCTAACAAATATTCTGATGATTTGTAGGATAGTGGTACTCTTATAACCTAAGTAAACATATTATATATTGAATGGTGTATAGAGACAAAGTATATACCAAGTATGTATAAGTTGAAAAGTAGGGGACGACTCTGGGGATTAAATGAAGTATCAAGAAGTGGAGTTGAGGTGTAAAATAGATATGTACCTTTACCAAAAAACATTTCATTATGGTAAACACAAAGATGTATACTAAGGGAAATGCACCATGAGGCCTACTCATAAAGGATAAGGGGGAGCACACAATGCATTTATTGAATATAAAAGGCAGATAGGCAGACCTAAGAAAGGCTGACCTGTACTATGTGAACAGGGGCACTAACAAGGAGATTGACCTGTACCATAGGAAAATAGAAATAAAGAGGAGCATACCTACCGAAATGGAAGGAGGGAGTGTACTCAGAGCCTCAACCCATATGTAAGGTATAGGTTCTGTTCCAAAAGGGGAAATGGACAGCATCATGACAGAAGTCACATATTTTATAGGGATTATTCTGGTAAGTTTGTATTCTATATACCGCTAACATTATTATATTTTATGAGTGTCAGAAAGAACCCTTTCATTTACCCAGTGTTCCTCCAGAATACAAACTACTATGAATAATGGTACTAGTTGGTACTGAAGAAAAATCGTACAAAAATCAGAACACAGGATGAAATCCAGAATGAGATTTTCACTCTGCAGCGGAGTGTGCGCTGATATGAAACTTCCTGGCAGATTAAAACTGTGTGCCCGACCGAGACTTGAACTCGGGACCTTTGCCTTTCGCGGGCAAGTGCTCTACCATCTGAGCTACCGAAGCACGACTCACACCCGGTACTCACAGCTTTACTTCTGCCTGTATCTCGTCTCCTACCTTCCAAACTTTACAGAAGCTCTCCTGTGAACCTTGCAGAACTAGCACTCCTGAAAGAAAGGATATAGCAGAGACATGGCTTAGCCACAGCCTGGGGGATGTTTCCAGAATGAGATTTTCACTCTGCAGTGGAGTGTGGGCTGATATGAAACTTCCTGGCAGATTAAAACTGTGTGCCCGACCGAGACTCGAACTCGGGACCTTTGCCTTTCGCGGGCAAGTGCTCTACCATCTGAGCTACCGAAGCACGACTCATGCCCAGTACTCACAGCTTTATTTCTGCCAGTATCTCGTCTCCTACCTTCCAAGATGAGATACTGCCAGTATCTCGTCTCCTACCTTCCAAGACGAGATACTGGCAGAAGTAAAGCTGTGAGTACTGGGCGTGAGTCGTGCTTCGGTAGCTCAGATGGTAGAGCACTTGCCCGTGAAAGGCAAAGGTCCCGAGTTCGAGTCTCGGTCGGGCACACAGTTTTAATCTGCCAGGAAGTTTCATATCAGCGCACACTCCGCTGCAGAGTGAAAATCTCATTCTGGAAACATCCCCCAGGCTGTGGCTAAGCCATGTCTCCGCTATATCCTTTCTTGCAGGAGTGCTAGTTCTGCAAGGTTCGCAGGAGACCTTCTGTAAAGTTTGAAAGGTAGGAGACGAGATACTGGCAGAAGTAAAGCTGTGAGTACCGGGCGTGAGTTGTGCTTCGGTAGCTCAGATGGTAGAGCACTTGCCCGCGAAAGGCAAAGGTCCCGAGTTCGAGTCTCGGTCGGGCACACAGTTTTAATCCGCCAGGAAGTTTCACAGGATGAAATATTTAAATGTCCATGACACCTGGAATTTACGATTGGAGCTGAAAAGAAAGTCCTCATCATTTATAAGTAAGAGTAATGTGGAATGAAATCACATATAGAGACTTATGTCCTAAAAACAAAGTAGCATATAGAATTAGTGGAAAGACAACAAAGATTTATGAAAAAGAAAAAAAAGAAGGAAATTGTGTATATAAATTTGTGCAGTAAATGATTACTTTTGGAATGTGGTTTGGGTACATTATTAATGTACATAATGGTTATGTATAAAATACTGCGCGTTCAATCTGAGGAGGGGGATATGTAGCACTTAGACAACTTCCATGTAAATTCTGGAACCACTCAACCTTTTGCCACCTTGAACATGAGATATTTTAAAGATAAGTGTGGGAGAGAGCCTATTTACTGCGCAACACATGTCTGTGTGTGCAGGATTGACCTTTATCATGGGAAGACAGGAGCTGCATCAGACGAGCGTACAGCACAGATGCTGCAGGAGAGGATATGGTATAATTAAATACTACTCTTTCCTGTGTCAGTGAAGGGAAAAAAAAATTTTTAACTATAGACTTTTAACTTGCTTCATATCTTAGCTCTGAACAAAGCAACATGCAGGGGATCTCTATAAATTATTTGGTTGTTAAAACCAGGCAATTGTGATTATGTGTAACTGTATCTAACGGGTGTCATCGTAGTTGACTTACAAGAATCTGAAACTTGTGGAGATGAAAATATACCTGAACTGAACTGAACGTTGAGGTTACTGAGTTATTGCTAGTGAGAGAGAGAAAGAATATTTGTTGGTTCTTCTAACCAGCATTATTTCTTCAGAGAAGAAGTCGTGGAGATCAATGCAGCCACATATCCAGAGAAGAGGATCAGCTAAAAGTTTCAAGTAAGTCAACTGTAGTAAGAGAACTGTGAAGTTCACAATCCAGCTTTGCACAACTTCTCTTGTCACCGAAACCATTAGAAGTCTATCTATGGATCTCTTCCTTGTTTTAAACATATGAAGGTTGACTGAAAAGTATCCACCTTCGTAGCTCTTCAACAGTTGGCAGCATTGATAAGCGACAGGTATACTGGCTTGTTACTTAGCCTCTTCTCTAGAGCTCCAGTTGGTGGGAAGCCTTAGCATTGAGTGGTTGTGTTGTTACAGTGTAAAGTATAGAACCCTGCGCAGACAGTCAGTAAATGCGATTTAAGCGACGTGCAGTCATTGAATTTTTGACAGCAGAAGGTGTCATCCCAAAGCAGAGTCATCAGAGAACGAAAGCAGTTTATGGTGATTGTGTTGATGTGAGTACTGTGCATTGTTAGGCAAGTAAGTTTAAAGATGTTGAGGAGGGAACATCTGAGCTGCATGACAAACAAAGAGCTGGACAGCCTGTGACAGCAACCAAAGAGTTTCACAAGCAAAATGTTGACAAACTGATTCAGGACAATCGTTGTATCACTCAGAGAGAAACTGCAAGCACAACTGGCATCACACAAGAATGTATAGGTCACATTATTGCTTTGCTTGGCTATCAGAAGATCTGTGCACAATGGGTACCCCAGATGCTGACTCCGGAAATGAAAGCACGCAGACTTGAAATTTGAGAGGAACTCCTCTCCTGTTACAAGAATGAAGGTGACACCTTTCTCCATTCAATTATGACAGGAGACGAAACTTGGGTACACCATTACGACCCAGAGACGAAACGTCAGTCTATGGAATATCGACACAAAGACTCACACCAGAAAAAGAAATTCAAGATCCAGCCCTCAGCTGGAAAAATCATGGCCACAGTGTTCTGGGATGCAGATGGTGTTATCCATGTTGATTTCCTCGTTCATAGGACACCAACATATTCAGAGTGTTACATCACAATGCTGCGCACACTGAAACAAAGGCTAACAAGGGTCCGAAAGGAATGGGGAAATGTTTTCCTGCAGCATGACAATGCCATACCACATATTTCAGGTACCACCATAGCAGAACTTCAGAGACTGAATCTCACCACCATATGGCATCCTCCATACAGTCCAGATTTAGCTCTGTCTGACTTCCACCTGTTCCCGATAATGATAGATGATCTGCGGGGACATCATAATGCTTCTGATGAAGACGTTGAGAGAACTGTGAGACTGTGGTTGTGGAAACAGATTGTCCACTTCTTCTGTGATGGCTTCAGAAAACTTGTTCATCGTTGGCAGAAATGATTCCAATTGGCTGGTGATTATGTGGAAAAGTGAATATTGGTAATTAAAGATCACATTCTCAGGACTATTTCTGCAATTGATTTATTAAAATATTCCCATTCAAACTAAATTAATGGAGGTGAAGTCATTACTTTTCATTCAACCCTCATATTATGCACAAGCTGCTGTTTCTTTGATAGCCCATGTGGTCATACTTTTGTTAGTAAATACTGGTATGGTACTAAGTGAAAGACTCCTCAAAAGTCAGGAAATACTCATTCTTCCTATTTTGGTTAGCTCTGTACAGCAACTTTACCATGACTGTGAAATATTACAATCACAAAAAATAAATAAATAAAAATAAAAAAATCGTACTGACTACACATTACTGCCTAGGGTTAAGAATTGAGATTTATATTATGATTGCTGGTAGACATCAGACAGGAAACAGGAGATCCCCAGATACTCAAAACCAAAATAAAAGAATACTTTTATCAGTAACTTGATCTGAATATTTGGACTCAGGGATGTTAACACTGTTATTAAACAGTTTTGTAACTTTTCCAATAATGATAATGTGTTGGTTTTGATACAGAACAGCAGGGTCTCTTGTAGCTATCTAACTTTTAGAGAACATAATCAGCTACAATGGTCCCTGATATAAGTACAGTTAGACAAGTGCTAAATATTTGCTTCTTGCTGCCCATTATACCTACACACATATAAATAGTCTAGAAGTAACTCGTGTAATTATCAGTGTTAATAATTTAGTGTTATTCACAGTTTGTTGTTAGCATACTCTACAGAAGTTGCCTGTAGTGGCTGTTTCTGCTTGTTAATGTATAAGTTGAATTTTCACATGGGTTTACAAAACACAATGTGTGAACAAATGAATGACTGGATGAGTAAAACATGAATGTAGGTCCAGTTGCCCAATTAGAAATGTTTCCCCTATTGCCAGGCTCTTTTCCTTTGTGAAGTAAGAAAGATGTGTATGTTAAATCCTCTCAAACAGCGTGAAGGGGAGCAGGCAGCTTAACATCCCCATCTCATGGATAGATCTTCATAGACAGTGTTTCATGCCGTCATTTCATGAGACAGTGTGGAGAGATTTGGAATTTAATTCAGGACATGGCACAAAGACTGGTGATCAGTGATTTTATGCCACCACCCCTATTGTCCCTCTGCCATAAACACAAAGCAAAACTTGTCAACACCACGCAACATACCCAGATCGTTCTGCCCACATTTGATGGTGCTTAACTTTGGTGTACCCACCATCGCCGTTGACAATTGGTGAGTGATTTTGTTTCAGTGTATGTGTGTTTGAGAGTAATAACTTACACAGCAGGAAGTTAATTAAGTCCAGGCACTGTTACATGTGTCTAAGTGCCACTATCAATTATTTATAAGTGGTTGCCTTTTCTAGTTTTTTTATTATTATTACAGAATTTCCATGCAATAACAATATATTGTTACAATATGACATGAATGTATACTATAGCCCCTAATGCATCACTCCCATAGGGACCATGAGTATCAGATTAGACTAATTATGCATACATTGAGGCATTTAAGCAGCCAGTCTTCCAACATTCCTTCACAATAGAATGGGATAAAGCCTTTATGTGTTGTATACTTCACAGTGGCTTGGAGAGTATGGACGTAGATGCAGATATTATTGTGCACAAAACAATATAAGATAAGGGAAACAAGTTGAGCTGTAACATGTCATTCACAGAATGAGAGTTTACTCATCCCTGATATCCACTCGCTGACAAAAGATGTTCATAGGTTAAGGTAGTTAGTAAGTAGGAAGCACCATACTTTCAAGTGGTTTTTGACAGTATGTGCAGATTGCAGTTGTACTGGTCCTGTGCTGTCAGTCATGAGAGCCGCAGATTGTCTGTTCTACCTGCTGGATGGAGTCGTTTGCTCTGTGAGGCCGTGAGTGAAGGGCATGGAGCACACCAGACCTCCATGACATCAAAGAAATCATGACCAAAAAGACAATTGATATTAAGGTTTTATTGTAAGAATTATTCAGAGTTTCTTGTGAAATGCACTCATGCAAACATCTAGCCGGAATTTTGCACCTATGTAGTCAGTCAATTAGAAGAATTTAGCAATGACAGTGTACAGCCACTGACAGAAAACATAAGAGAATTTGAAAATCCAGTAATATACACAAGCTGCAGGTGACTACTGGACTGTTTCAACAGCCCATTCCTATCAACCCCAGTAGGAAAATAAGCCACAAAACATTCCATTTGGCGACCTTGGTGAAGGATGTGAAGATAAGGCATCCAAAAAGAGGCAAAAAGAAGGTTTTAAAGAAAAATCTCATGAAAATATTTGAGAATATATGTCAATGTCAAGAACAACAGGAGTCAACAATGGAACATCTAGCATTGCATACATTATACAGATGCACTCAAATTATTAAAATTTTAAAGAAGAAGATGTTTGTGTTTGTGTTAGAGAGAAAAAGAAGAAATTCCTGGATAACTGGAGGATACAAATTACATTATTGTGTGTGTTTATGAGAGTGTAGACATGATTCATGTACAAACAGTACAAGCTGTAATATGGAGGAGTTTACATCAGGCTCAGAGAAGAAGATTACCAATGTTATAGCAGCTGGTGGTGGACCTTGTTGGAGCAGTTCAACTTAGCACACTGTTTATGGCAACAGACAGTTACATGTCACCGGCCACATCACAGCAGTTCCAGCAACAGCTCACTACAGCTGAATGATGTGACTTGTCTGCAGTATGCCAGCAGGTTGGCTGTGGTTCACCGCAGCATGCAGTCGTGTCTGATGAACTGCATTACTTGTAAATTTGTGACAAAATTTTGTGATTTGGTTGTAGTAGACATTGTTAAGGAGTGACATAGGTGAACTATATTTAAAATTATAAAATTTATGACAATTTCTAAGTAGTGAAACACTCAGTTACAATTTTTGTAATATTCTACGCCATCACCACATGTAAAATGGTACCCTAAGATATACGAAATAGATATGACAGATTTATTTGCTACATTTTAAGAGGAAATGTCTAAAATATTAGAGGAAGTTGCAAACGCACAAGGGAAAAGAATTAATGCAGTATTAGCTGCATTTAAAATGCAATGTGAGGGTACAAATACAAAACAAGAGGAAATACTAAGTCTAATAACAACACAGAGAAGTAAAATTTCTACTTTAGAAAATGTAATCACTGATTTACCCATGAGTTACAAAACAGTAATCAAGGAAATCTCAGATACTAAAGAAAGGGCAGTTATACTCGAACAAGGTAGGGAATCCAATGCAATTTTGAGTCCTAATACTACCTTATCTACTTTGCAGGAATGATCGCAAGACTTTGTAGCACAAAAAGTGCAGGAAAGGATTCATTCCTCAAGCTTTACACCTACTTCTACTGGTGAGTCTATTTGTAATCAACAAGAGTTTCTCACATGGAAAGAGTGAGACATGTAGCTATATCAAGACACCACCTGCAGTCCAACCCTTGTGAATGAGTAATGAAAGAACTTGGAAGACTGTGTAGAACACATTGTTCAGAAAAAGAAAATACTACATGGGCACAACTGATTCCTGAATTCCCATACATGGCTACTGAACTATCTCTGTAGAAATAATGAAATTCTGAGTCCTCATACTACCTTATATACTTTGCAGGAATGATTAAAAAAAAATAAATGTCTTGTGACTAGGGCCTCCCGTTGGGTAGACTGTTCGCCAGGTGCAAGTATTTCAATCTGACACCACTTCGATGACTTGTGCGTCGATGGGGATGAAATGATGATGATTAGGACAACACAATACCCAGTCCCTGAGCAGAGAAAATCTCTGACACATCCGGGAATCAAACTCCAGCCCTTAGGATTGACATTCTGTCACGCAGATCACTCAGCTACCGGAGGGGGACTGCTGGAATAATTGCAAGACTTTGTAGAACAAAAAGTGCAGGAAAGAATTAATTCCTCAAGCTTTACACCTACTTTTACTGGTGAGTCTAGTTGTAATCAACAAGAGTTTCTCACATGGAAAGAGTGAACCATGTAGCTATATCAAGACACCTCCTGCAGTCCAACCCATGTGAAGGAGTAATGAAAGAACTGGGAAGACTATATAGAATACATTGTTCAGAAAAAACATACTACATGGGCACAACTCATTCCTGAATTCCTGAATTCCTGAATTACCACACATGGCTACAACTATCTCTGTAGAAATAATGAACAGAGCCTTAGTTGGGGAAACATTATTGAAATTATTTAAGTGGCCATCTAAATCCAAAGTAAATTTGGAAGACTTACATAATACAGTAGAACATAGACATGCAGATATAAGGAAACACAAGTTTAATAGTCATGCACATACTCAAATGTTTAATACCAATGAGTTAGTGCTTGTTCAAGATCATCATCAAAGTCCTAATATCAACAAATAAATTAGTACATTTTTTCCAAAGTATTGTGGACCATAATTGATTGAGAGTATACCACACGCAAAGGGTGTATATCTTGTAGACCTTGCAACAGGTCAAGATAAAGGTCTATATAATATAGGTATGATAAAATGAAAAGCCCTCAGGGGAAACTGCAGCCTAAGCAAGTTCAGCAGGATGACGTCTGTCAGGCCCCAAGTTAACTGTTCTATCATTTACATTTTCATTTCCTGTTGAACAGTTTCTTCACTCTTTTTCAATCCCATAATCTTTAAAAAAAATTTAGCTCTCACTGTACTATCCTAGAATTAGATACATGGAACACCTAAGTATGATATGAATATATAAGTAGCTTATGAGAGTACACGTAGTTACTCATATACTGATATCTCATATTACATGACTAGCATTTATACTGGTTAAACCTACAATTCATTTTGAATCTATCTTCTATATATTTTGTATGAGTGCTGTATTATTTTGGTACTCAGGTGCTGTATTTTAAGTTCACAGGTATGGTATATCGGTGAATGTTTAAACGCATGGGAAGAAGAGTGCTAAGTACTTTCAGTTGTTACCAGTTAGCTGTTCATTTTACTTACATTAAGGAATGTCACTGAAATTGTAATACAATTGTCAAATATATGTGATTGTAGGAAATTGACAAATAACACAGTGCAAAGTGGTAATTTTCTAGCATGCAATATCAACATGAATAAGTATCAATGACAATTTTATTTTATTTAAGATCTTGTACAGGGTATATTCTTTTTATCTCTAATACTGTAGTCTTGTAAACAATGAAATGATTTGTGAAGATTTTCTATGGGAGATTTTAGTTACAGTGCTATTATAAGCATGACAACAGACAGATGGAATCAGACCATTGACAACTGACAACATACTTTTTTTTCACCATGTGATGTTGATTCTTTCCCTATATGCTTTCAATAGGGGTGGTATCAGACTCTATCTTTTGCGGCTATTTCTTTCTTTTTTTGATCTTAATGAAGCCATCTTCCTTTTTCTTTCCTACTCCAATTGGAGGACCAACTCTGTTTCTCCTGGTATTTCATGCTCCCAAGTTTCTATTCCTGAAACCATTCCTTCTTATAGATTATTTTCTTACAACCTGTCTTCACAGAATACCCAGGGAAAATGACACACATGGAACAATATGACAGCAATATTTATACAAAATTTCATGACAACTATACATTGAGTTAAGTGCTGCACCACATTTTTTTTTAAATCTCATTTTTGTTCAATTTGTTCATTGCATCTGCTTGGGGCGGACGTTGTAAGACATCCGTTCAAGTTCGTTGTTGATAGATTAACTCAGTTTTTTTTTATTACAGAGGGAGCTAACCCTCTGACCAAACACACTGAGCTACCGTGCCGGCGATGTTAGTTGTATCACATGTTGCGGGGTAGGAGAACCTCCTAGTGTGTATAGCACATCACCTGAGAAGGTGTAGGATGAACATGTGCACATAAATTTTTTGACAATTGAGAAACAGAATAAAAAATCTGGAGTCCTCTTGTCATACAAACAACTGAACTATGTTTATTAAAGGATGAGGTTAAGAATTAAGACACTGAGAACTTGTGAGCAACCAAGTAAATATACATTGTAACGTAAGTATTATAATAATTTACACATGCCACTTTGTATTCATTCTGATGAGTGCCTATGAGGTGGTCAACAATATAGAGTAGATTAAGAATAGGGAGATGATCAGAAGGAAGTTCAGATATGTAGCTCATAGAATAAGATAAACATATGTATAACAAAGTGGAGCAGATGGAACAGAGTTATTGTCAGAAGATATTCCACAAGTTGAAGCATACAATAATGATTAATAATTCACAATTTAGATGCAGTAATAGCACAGCACTGTTAGCAGGTGTAAATATTAACATAAGCCAAGACCTGAGGAAGGTGGGAATGTATGCAAGGTAATGATCACCAGAGTCAAACATATAAGGTCTTCAACGAATGAGAGTACAAGCATGTTAAGATACTTCATATGAAAACTGAAAATGATGATGCAGTGTTTCTAAAGGCAAATTGTTAGGGGGATAAAAGGTAAGTGGACCTATGAAAATGGTGACTTATGCCTTAGGTCAGGTGAACCTGTGAAAGGAAGAACCCATACTGCTTTCATGAAGGGAGAGCTGTACAGTAACACCCATAGAATGAGGTACAACATGCTTAGGAAGTACTGTATGTTAGATAAATGTGATATGAACTTGGTTTATTATACTTCATAAATCGGAGTATGTCTCTACTGTGTTTTAAGGATGTGAGTATCTGAGATTGGGAATAGGTAAACGGATTGCTGATTCCAAGGTCATAAGTAACTCCTTGCATAAATGAATTAAAGGATATCATTTAAGTTGCAAATAAGCATAACACTTTTATCTCTGTCAAGACCTGCAGTAAATCAGTGTCATCTATGTGTAGCAAATGAAACAAGACAAACAGTTAAGTGTAATGTCTCAAGAATCCTACAAAAACGTTTGTGCATATCAGAATACCCACAGTCAAGTGGAGTAGATATCATGTAAACTGGATAATTAGAGCAAAAGAAGAATATTAAAGTACAATGTCAAAACCGAAATGCCAAAACTGAAATGTCCAAACTGCAGAGCTGAGTTGAAATTTTTCCTAAGATAAACAAAGAATGCAAGTCCCATAGGCCCCTGAACTGGAAGTAGCTTTTGTTTTTGGTAAACTTATGATGTGAAGTAGTTGGTGAAATATGAACTGAACTGGATGAAACATTATGTGAGTCCCAAAGGGGCATAAACTGCAAACAGCATTAGTATTTTGTAAAGTTATAATATTACGTAACTGTTTGAAAAATGATGTTTATTGTAAATGCTTTACACCTTATAGAACCAAGTTTATGAGCATGGCATCTTTCACCTCAGTGGGGAATATGAGGTGCAACGTGTCATTTGTAGAATGAGGTGTTACTTGTCCTTAATGTTCATTTGCTAATGAAAGCTTTTCATAGGTTAAGGTAGTTAGACCCCACCTCTGGGAGATTTATGATGATTTGTGCAGATGGGAGTTGTACTGCTCCTGTACTATTGGCAATGAGGGCCATGGACTGGCACTTCTACCTGCTGGGTGGAATCATTTGCTCCATGGGGCTGAGAGTGAAAGGCATGGAGTGCACATGACCATGATGTTAAAGAAATCATCAATGCAAATACAATTGACATTCATATTTTATTGTAAAATATTGTTCAGAGCCTCTTGTGAGATACACTCATACAAATATCTGCCTGAATTTTATGCCTATGTAGTCAATCAATTACAAGAAGTTAGTTTCAATAGCACATTCCTATCACTTCCAGTAGGAAAATAAATCACAAAACATTCCAAAGTCTTACATGAAAACATAATTAGCGACTCATCAGTACATTTCACTTCAATACTTCAATGTCATATTTATAATCATTATTTCAGCTAGTCACAGATTCTGCCATCTTTGCTACAAATTGTAAATATGAAATTTTTTAGTTCACTTACATTATTTCCATATCCTTCTTTCCTAGAAAAATTTCTTGAAACAGATGCATCTGATAAGCCTTTCTTGATGCTGCTTTTATTATTTATAGTTTCACTAATGTTACTCATCTTATGTTGTGAGCTATGAGCCTGTATCTTATTACTTTTTGCTGATATTTTGCTAGGCAATCTCTTGAGTATTACTCCTTGACTAACATTTGAGCTTATATGGTTTTCCTCTAATTCATCGCTAGTATCATTCTCTGAAACCACTCGCACTGCTAATCTTTCATTGATGGTGCTTTGGTTATCTATGGTTTCATGATGTTTGTTCACATCCTGTTTTGAGTTATATACCATTGTTTTATTATCTTTAACTGAAGTTTTACTGTGCAGTTGTTTTGGTTTTACATT
Source organism: Schistocerca cancellata (assembly GCF_023864275.1). Lineage (NCBI taxonomy): Eukaryota > Metazoa > Arthropoda > Insecta > Orthoptera > Acrididae > Schistocerca > Schistocerca cancellata. The sequence continues at coordinate 348,550,049 of NC_064631.1, read as the reverse complement.
TCGATTATAGCTTCTGTTTTTCATCCTGGCACTGTCATTTAAATGTTTTGCTTTTTCAGTAAATTGGTGGAGATGTTTTCTGTTAATTTGTGACATATTTTCAAATGGTTTTTCCATCATTCTTGAGTGGTTATGGACTTTAGCACGTACACCTGAAAGCAAAGCAAAATTATTACCCATACATGGACGACACAAAGTACATGAAAAATTATGTCTAGATATATATAGGAGCCATTATTGAGTCACATATAGTAGCATTTGAGACACTGGCATACAACACCATAACAGAAGTATGTTTCTATGAACCTTTCTGTTGGGCAAGTACCTATTACTGCTCTTAGGATGTGCAGCATATTGATTAAAAGTTACTGTTAATAATACATAGCCCATAGCCATTAACTCTGCTTAGCAATTTGTCAGAGGAGATAAAGGGGTTGTCCTCCAACAAATCCTTTTGTCTTCTTGATTGCTTGATTGATTTCTTTATTAATCCATGTAACTATTACATTGTGTGGATTTCATCAGCAAAATCATATACAATACAATATACCTACAATATATACACATACAATTAATATTTACACACATTTTTAAAGTATCTTACATTAGTTTTATATCCTTATGTAATTTTCTTATAGTACTGTACAATTCTGGATTTCATATTATAATTATTTCCTCATGTAGTACAATGCAGGCTACTTTAATTACACTACATGTTTTAATTCAGATAGTCCGTTACTGCGTAATAACTTTTATTTAATAAAATTTTTTTTGTTTTGTTTTGAACTGTCCAATTGTGTCAATATCTTTTATATTATGTGATAATTTATTATATAATTTAACGGCATTATACAACAAGCTCTGCTGAGTTTTAACTTTATATTTGCTCTCTAGACGCAGATTGTATTGGTTTGTAGTTTCATAGCTGTGTACTAAAGAATTTTTAACATAGCAGCCAATATTTTTTTTACATACATAATACTTTGAAAAATGTATTCACAAGGGACTGTTAGTATTTCCAGCTTTTGGAAATGTTCAAGGCAGTGAGCCCTACTGCCACTCTTGGTTATTATATGAATTGCTCTTTTCTGTAATTTGAAAACTATTTGAATATTTTTACTGTTGACTTCCCAAAATATTATTCCATAGGTAATAACAGAATGGATATAAGAAAAATATACAGATCTGACACATATAGTATCACACACTGCAGTCAGAATTCTAAGAACATAGCATGCTGTAGTGATTCTGTTAATAAGTATTTTAATATGTTCTTCCCACTTTAACTGACTGTCAACATACATACCAAGAAATTTTGTGTAGTCTACACATTCTATGATTTCATCGTTTAACTTAAAGTTGTTATAGTGTGGTTTTTTGCAGACATAGAGGTTAACAGCATTTTTTTTTTTTTAATTTAGTATTAGTATATTATTGGATGCCCACTCATGTACACTGTTTCTTTTAATCTAAACTTTCATAATTTGCTAAAATTTTTATCATTGCTAAGAAGTTAGTGAAATGTCATGTTTCTGAGTAAAGGATACATACTTGGACCACTACTCGTTTCATAACCTGAGCTGTTAAGACTTGAAAAACATAAATAATATTTTCAACACATTTTGTTAAAGAATGAATATACCGTAATTTATTAGTTTTAATGTCCAAAAATTGATTAGATTTCTTAACTTCACTCCAAAAGTAATTTTCATTACCTGCTGTTTGGTATGAGAATTTATCCCAAAATATTATACTTCCTCAAATGAATTTGTTATCACATTTTAATGTTAATAATTTAAAAATATTGTCAACCTCTTCTGTCAGCACTTCCTCATTTATTAAGCTTATACAGGTTTGGAATTTCTTTCATTTTCAGAGTTGCATGTGGTTAGACTATTTGTAGTTTAATGGTAATGAAGTGGCTAAAAACATTTCTTAATTTTATCAGCAGTCCTTTCTAACACTGTAATTAATTTGCTATTCATCACAATACTTTCATAATTCAAAAACAAAACAAATCAAGCATCTTGTACAGTAATTGATTAAAAGTCATAGACAACATAAGTTACACAAGGAAATGCAACTCCAGGAAGACACCAGTTCCTTCTCAGTTAAATGACCGCTATACGAAACAGACGCTGGGAATAAACGCTGAAGATGAAATCATAGTTACTTTGAATCTGCAATTAGATATGGAATAATTTTCTGGGAAAGTTCAAATAGTGTAGCTCGAATATAGAAACTGCAGAAGGCAATTATGAGGCACATGTGTATTGCACAGCAAACAGGATCCTGTCACACATTATACCTGGAACTACAAACCCTGAAGTGTTCCCTCCTTGTACATTTACGATATCACAATCTTCCTACAAAACAGACAAAAATTACTGGAGGAGAATCATGTCAATCATACATATAACATGAGAAATAAAAATAATTTTATGCTATTCATGCAACAACTGAACTTTTATGCACGGACTCCACAGTCTATGGGGATGACAATACATAACAAGTTATTCGGCAAAAAAATTTTTTAATATGAAGCGCACTCTGTGGGAGAACTGCTACTATTCAATAGAAGAATTTGCAGAGGATGAAATGATAATTTGAGCAAGAGGTTATTAAGTGTATATGTAACAAAATTGCATTGTTATTATTATGATGTTGTTTGTCATCATCAGCTGTTCTATGATTATGGTGACCTGTCTCCCATGCCTGAAACAAATAATTTAGGTTATGTATGTTGTCAGACTAATTAATCACAGTTCACAAAAAATAACAGAATAGCAATTAAGGAGCTTCAAATCATGCTGATACTAAGAGAGATTGAACTGGTTACTAAAAATTAGATGGAACAAAGAAGTAAATGGATTGTATCTGTGGTAAAATGACTGAAACCATAAATAAAAGTATAGAAATAATTATGTGTGTGAACAACACCAACAACAACAGAAATAAATATTACAATTATCCAGAATAAATGACACTCTACTGTCAGAGAGAAATAAAGGTCACAATTTTGCAATGTCTACTTTTACATCCATACTCTGCAAACCACTGTGAAGTTATTATGGTTTCTCCCTATTCCATTCACATATGGAGCACAGGAAGACTGATTGTTTAATTGGTTCTGTGAATGCTGTCATTAATCTAATCTTGTCCTCACAATCCCTATCTGAGCAATACATAGGAGGTTGTAGTAGATTCCTAGAGTCATCATTTAAGGCCAGTTCTGGAAACTTTTTAAGAAAACTTTCTCATGACAGTTTACATTTATCTTCAAAAGTCTGCCACTTCAGTTCTTCACCATCTCTGAGACACTTTCCCAAACATCAAACAAACCTCTGACCATTCATGCTGCCCTCCTCTGTGTACATTCAGTATCCCATGTTAGTCCCATATGGTATGGTTCCCACACACTTGAGGGATATTGTAAAATGGGTTACACAACTGATTTGTAAGCAATTTTCTTTGTAGACTGATTCCATTTCCCCTAGAAATTCAACCAATAGACTGAAGTCTGCTGTGAAAAATAATTACACTGAATGAATCATTGTGGGTTCATATTCAGAGATAACTTACTTTCATACACACATTAGTGATTATAAGTTTCACAAATTTATTTGTGTATTCAATGTATAAAAATATGACATTTTTTCAGTGAATAATTAGTGATTTGCTAACCGTTTTGCAAGAAAGATCTGTATTAACATTTACATAACATTACTTTTAGATATAAATTGAGTAAGTAATACAAAAACAATAATTTGAGCGTAACTACGAGGGCCGTTCAGAAAGTTGATTTAAAAAAATACACCAAGTTAAATAAAAATATTTTAATATATACATCTTACAACTACATCTTTGCACTATTTTTCTACATAGTCTCCATAGCAATTGAGGCACTTATCGTATCTCTTCACAAGCTTTGAAATTCCTTCTGCATAAAAATCACCCGCTTGTGCCTGGAGCCAGCCTGTGACCGCATCTTTGAGCTCTTCGTCGTCATCAAACCGCTGTGACCCGAGCCATTTCTTCAAATGCATGAAGAGGTGATAATCACTTGGCACCAGGTCTGGGCTGTAAGGTGGATGGTTGATAATGTCCCACTTGAAGGACTCAAGAAGGGCCGTTGTTCTGCGAGCAGAGTGAGGACGGGCGTTATCGTGCAAAAAAACGATACCGGAAGTCAGCATACCACAGCGTTTGTTCTGTATAGCCCGTCGTAACTTTTTTATTGTTTCACAGTACACGTCTTGATTAATGGTCGTACCACGTTCCATGAATTCAACCAACAACACCCCTTTGGCATCCCAAAACACGTTTCCATCAGTTTTCTGGAAGAAAAAACTTGTGAGGCTTTTCTTGGTTTGGTAGGCGAATTTGAATGTGCCCACATCTTTGATTGTTCTTTTGTCTCAGGGTTCACGTACTTAATCCAGGTTTCGTCACCGGTCACGATTCTGTTTAACAATGGTTCTCCTTCGTCCTCATAACGTGACAGAAAGTCTAATGCAGAGGCCATTCTTTGAGTTTTGTGGTGGTCGTTAAGAATTTTGGGCACCCATCATGCACAGAACTTATGGTAACCCAATCTTGCTGTCACTATCTCGTACAAGAGAGTCTTAGAAATCTGTGGAAAACCAGTAGACAACTCCGACATTGAGAAACGTCGATTTTCACGAACTTTTGCATCAACTGTCTGAACGAGTTTGTCAGTCACCAATGATGGTCTACCACTCCTCTCTTCATCATGAACGTTTTCTCGTCCACTTTTAAATAAACATACCCATTCACGGACAACTCCTTCACTCATAACTCTTGATCCGTACACGGCACAAAGCTCACGATGAATAGCTGCTGCAGAATATCCTTTGGCTGTAAAAAACCTTATGACAGCACGCACCTCACATTTGGCGGGGTTTTCTATTGCAGCACACATTTCAAACTGCCACAAAAACTAAACTAGCGCAGGTACGACGTTCACTCGACCACGGCTTGATGCCGACTGACCTGTTGAGTGCGTGAACGCACAGACGGCGTCGCTACTCCCCCCACAACCCGCACTGTGACCGATCGGAGGTTACTTTCTGAACCGCCCTTGTATATAACAGTACCCAGTACCCAGGCACCAACCATACTTGACCATAAATGTGTGAAGTTAGGAAGAGGATAGCAGCAGCACCAACTGCAAGCAAGTGTGACTATTGTGCTTTATGAAATGTAACATAGCTGTTGCAATATGGAAAGGCAGGCCAGCCTGGTACTGTGTGTAAATATTCAATGCAGTAGTACTCATGCAGCAAGATATCAAAAGCCTTCCCGCACCAGTGGCCATCGAAGTGGTTAATGTATTTGCCAAAAGGTGTAGCACAGGCAAAACATGGGCAGCATAGAAGGGTATATATACCCAAGCAATTTGTACTAAAATCACTTCTGTCAGTACCACAGCTCTACCACCATGGAGGCTGTGCCACCTGGCCATTGTATGGGATGCTCATCGAGGATTGCATTTTGCGTCTATGGCAGGGCAGCCTGCCCTGAAGCAGGAGGTGCTACTACAGGTGGGCCAACACCAGCCCAGAATAGCAGCCACAGCCACCAGCATAAAGGCAGCAGGTCACTACCCAGTATGTCACGGGTCAGCTGCATACTGAAACCATGGGGAGATGAGCGAGAATCGGGCTGCCACTTCTGGCAATAACGGATCAGAGGTTTATCAAAAAATACAACTGTATCATCCAAAACAGCACTACCTAGCATCTCAACTGGACTATAACCGACTGTGTTCAACTACTTGGACTGACAATACTCCGATCTCTCTCCCCTAAATTTATTGAGCCCAGAAATTTTAGTTAACTGGGACCAAGAATACTCTACTTTTCTTCAATTTAGCTGGACATTATGAAGAGATTACCACTGATAAAATATTCTCCCAAACAAACTGTACAGCTCGTGGCATGTATCTATCTTTTAATGCAATGGCAGTTAACAAACAGCATGAAAAATTCATTGGCAGAGCACAATAATTCATAAGAGATTAAATGCAGAACAACAAAACATGCAAAGTAGGAACACTTATAGACTACATAAATAAAAAACACATTGGCAATTAAAAGAAAATGAAAGGAACCAAAACTGTTTAACTCTTTATCTCATTAGTATTAGTAACCATTGTTTGCAAAAATGACTGTGTTGGAAATTAATAGGTCTGCAAAATTTTTATGGTTATGAAAAGAATAAAACCAAGTATTAATTAGTGCTCTAACTGTTATTGAAAATAAGCTGAATAGTATTAAAATATGTAAGTTAAAATTAAATATAATTAATGACTGAGAAAATATAGAGAAAGAAGAGAGAAAAATACTTGGTCCCAAAATAGGTGGATAGAGGTGAATGCGAAGAACATTAGAATAATATCCAGGGAAATCAGACTCAAAAGGGCATGGTTTGCTTGACATGTAGTTAGGATGAGTATGAACAGAATAACAAAGAGAGTGTGGGAAACAACAGGGAGGACAAGGGGAAATACAGGAACCAAGTGGGTTGTTGAACTTCGGAAGGACTGGTTGGAATTGGGGATCAAGGTTGAAGGAAAGGAAAACTGAAGGAACAAATATACAAAAGACCAATATGCCAGAGATCAATGACAGAGAAGAATACAGGAAAAGATTAGAGTGTCACCGGTGGAGCCGACAGGAGAAACGGACACTGAAGATCTCGGAAGAAGAGTGGGAGAAAAGAAGAGAAAGAATGAAGAGGTTCTGGGAGAAGAAGAGGAAAATGCAGTCCACGAAGGGGCTACCCATGGTCCTACAGAGACCGTAATGCAAGAAGAAGAGAAGAAGAAGAAGAAGATACAAATAGTTTTTATATCACTGATTAGAATGATGCAGTTCATGGTCTCTCTCAGCCAGTGTTCCTTCTATATAGTTAGCCAATGCTGCTGGTGAGTCATTGACATCTGTGTCATTAGTCCATGATGCTTGAGCATGTAATCCAATAATTTTTCATCTTGCTGATCTCCTTGGTCATGGATGCTAACAGGTATGCATGGCATTTGCAGAATTAATTCCAATCTGCATATCTGCATACAACAACCAGAACGAAACATGCTTCTTTCCATTAATGTGTGACCTACCCTGATGTCATAATGTTTGTTATGCACTTTAGCCATAGTTTTCAGGTGCACTCACTTCAACCTCATGGCAATCAGCACATCTTACAATCACAGTTAAACTTCTTCATATCAATATATGACATGCCAATGTGTTACCTTATTTTCTCTTCCATTCCACAGTGAATGGAATGAACTAACCAGATTGTGTTGTTGATAATCAGAAAGAGTATTTTACATTGTGGACATTTCTGTGTGTCAAAGCTTTATTTTTAATGAGTCAAAATGTAGGTGTGGCAAATGAGCAACATTCTTTAATTGTGGTACACACTGAGGTCATAAATGTAGCACTGTCCAAACACTGATATTTTCCACTGGCCACAAACACAATGTGTAGCAGTACATATGTGGTGTGACAGTCACCTCAACTCTCTTCTTCTCACTCCTGACTCTTTGCTGATGCCTTCTCTTTCAATCTACCAATTTGATTCTAAATCACTCCTCCAACTTGCTTCACATAATAGTTTCAAATATTCTGATTACATCAATTTGCTGTTTTATACAAATCACAATTTCACATTCCTCCACTGAAAATCAATTCAAGTAATATGTTAACAAATAAGAAAGTACACGACATCAGAATAATTGAAAATGGCAGTCACATTCACAAAAACAACATTATGTAAACAGAAACTACACCAAGAATTAAATTTACAAAACTCATTCCTAAATAACCTTTTCAATGTATGATGAAAATATAGCAGGAAGACGTAAATGAAAATACAGTAAAATGGAAAAAAATGTATATCAGCCTGTAGTGTTATCTTCAGTACAAACTGTCATTATGAGAGATATAAATATGAATAACTTTTTCACTGCTCCTAAAATTTCTAAATTATCCTATCCATAATAGAAGTAACATGACAAAGTCTGCAAAGAACTATCTTCATGTATCCTCACTGGCAGACAAAAAAACATAATACAGTTGATAATTTGCATAGAACTGCAAATAATCACCTTTTTAGTTTTCATTGTTTTCATTTCTTAACTCCCCACATTTGAAGTCCTCATTTCTGTACACTTATTGCTTCAGCTACAAATGTTATGGAAATCACTGCTCTAACTTTGTGTCATGAAACAAGTAGTCTTTTGAACTATTTCTTGTTACTAACTAATGCAATCTACTGAAAGTTACATACTTTTACAAATTCTAGTTCTATTTACAACTTGACATAACTCTTGTCTATTGCTACTTTTCCTAATGCTATTTCTACATTTTCATGTTGTAAACTAACTTAGGAACACTGAACTATTATTAAATTAACACTCATTGTGCTATGAAATATCTCCTACCTTAAATATCCTTGTAAACTTTAAAAAAATTAAAAATTTTACTTGTATATTTCAAAAAATAAAATTACATACTCCCTACAACTCCATTCATTTCTTCTTCTGGATCCTGAGCTTCACATTAAAAATTTATTGCATCATTGCATTCATCTTCATTGGTTGTGTCACTCTAATCTCATATGGTTTCAAATACACTGTGTTCTCAGTGCAAAATTGCTTCTTTGACTTTGGGTAAACTAAATAGCATGCATTTGAGTACGGTATACTTATTTTCTCTGACAGACCTTCATTTACATCCAAAAATTTTGATATCCTATTACTTATCTTTCTAACTTTTTCATGTGTCTTAACTAACAGTAAATCTCCAACTTTATACCAGCCTTCTGTATCTTTTCATCATAATTTCTCTTCCTCTCCTCCAGTTTCCTTTCCACCAACTCTCTCACTCTTTCCTTCTTCTCATCCCAACTTAATTCATCTCTAAAGACAAAAGCCAGTTTCTCCTCTACAAAACTCAAATCTCTCTCTCTGTCCATAATCTCATAAGGATTAAACCCTGTTACATCATGAATTAAACTATTCATTAAATCTTCAATATTCTCATCAATGTCTCTCCATGAACTATGATTACTGCTACAGTATGTGCAGCACAACCATCCAGTTTCCCTCATATAACACTGTGCAGGATTTCCTGCCGCATTATATGTTTATGTATATATTATTGTTATTCCTTGGCTGGTAAGACCTTCCTTCCATTTTTTGTATGTAATGTTATCATGAAGTAAGGCTTTTGGTTTACCAAATTTCACAAAATTGTGCTTTTCTAAATTAGTCAAAATTTCTTTGCCAGTTGCTTTACACAAAGGATTGCATTTTATAAATTTCAAGAATACTTACAACACTGCAAAGATATAGGCAAAATCTCCTTTTTTTGGCAAAGGGCCATAAAAATCCACTGCTAACAATTCCATCAAATCATTTGGTTTAACACTTTGCATGGGAAGCCTACACATTTGGTTAGTAACCTTGGCGCTCTGTCACTTGTCACACATTCTAATATAGTTATTTACCCTCCTTACCATGTTGCCAAAAATTACACATTCTATTAGTTTTTGTATACACTTCTTTGCATTTACATGTCTAGAACTCAAATTGATATAATCAATTACTCACCCGGCCAACACACTCAATGTTCCGAATATTCATTAGATCACCTAAACAAATCTCCATCATGTATCTTGTAGTGTTTTGGTAGCTTATTGTTACCATTTGGCTTATCCAAACCCCCTTTTATCATCTTCCATATCTCAACATGATTCTGATAGCTTCTCATGTACTTACAAATTCCTTCTATTTTCTTCTCTTCCTAACCCCTTTTATATAAAATTGTTTTCCATGACCCTCACCTACATCTTTTCCTGTCTCACCATTCTCTCCCAATGGTAGCCTGGACAATGCATCTGCTACTATGTTCCGTGCATCTTTGACATACCTGATTTCAAATTCAAATTATTGAATAAACACTATCCACCTCATGAAACATGAATGCATTAGTCTAAATTTCATGAAAAATATAAGGGCTTGATGATCAGTGTAAATGTTTCCCCACACTTAATCTCTGAACTTTTTGAATCCCCAAATTATTGCTAAAGCTTCACAACCCATCACACTGGAAATTCTCTCATACTTAGTCAATGAGCTGCTTGCAAAGGCGATTGTCCTGTGATCTCCCTTCTCATTATCACCAGATTTTTGAAACAATTCTCTTCCAATACCGTATCCACCAGTCAGTCCATAGACAAAAAGTTGGCTAAGGTCAGGATGGTATAAAATTCAGTCCTCTTTCAAGGCCATCTTAATATGATCAAAAGCTTCCTGACATTCATCTGCCCAAACAAAAGTTACCTTAGGATTTAACATCCTATTCAAACATGGGTTCTTGAACACTTGTTCAGATACAACATTTCTATAACAAACATAAACCCAGAGAAGACTTTAACTGTCTCCAATTCTTTGGAGATGGACATTCCTTAATTGCTTTAATCTTTTCAGAGTCAACACTAATGCCACTCGTGATTACCTATGATACCTATGAATTTTATTTTCTTTCTCACAAATTCATATTTGTTAGCCTAAGGGTCATGCCCTTTTCTCTCAAAGCTTTAAATACATCATTAGCAGGTTATATGCTCCTCCCAAGATTCAGTGACAACCAACAGGTCATCCACATACACCTTATTTGGGAACTCACCTACAGTCCTAAGAAATGGTCTAGTGTTTGTATGAATACTAACACACTAGTATTCAACCCAAAAAGAACTGCAGTACATTGGTAACACTTTCCACTCACAAAAACACAGTATAATTTCTATACTCTTCTGCAAGTGGAACTTGCCAGTAACTGTCAGTCAAACCAGACTGGTTATAAAATTCATCTTGCAGTATTTTTGCAATAGCCCATCCATATTTTCTGGATGCTCAGTCTCTCTTCTCACTATTGTATTCAACATCCTAGCATCTATGGCCACTCTGACACTACGATCATTTTTAGACACAATGATCAGTGGACTATTGCAGTCACTCTTATTCCTCTCTATAACACCACACTGCATCAACCTCTCAATTTCTTTGTACATGCTTCACTCAGGGCAAAAGGCTATTTCTTGCAAAAGGTTCATGCAGTGTCACATCTAATTTACACTCAGAGTTCTTAACTTTACCTGGTTTACCAGAGAATACTTCTCTATTCATCCATAAAACTTCTCTCAGCTCCTTTTTCTGTTGCTCATTCAATCCTTCTACTTTGTCCAGTTTGTTCTTCAATTCTTCCACTGTCCCTCCCTCATCTCCACTACCAACATAGTCTAGGTTCAGTTCCAAGTCCATAACATCACTTCCTACTGGCATTATTTTTAGTTGTCATACTAAATTTTTATTACCCGCTACCACCCCACTGAAACTTCCTTTTGATTCTGACGCTTCACTACCAAAACTGATAAAATTGTCTCCACAATTAATCTCTGCTCTGTTTCCAATTATCAGTCCATCCTTAAAATAATATGCACACTCAGACTATGTACCACAAAAACATTGTGGACCAGACTTATGCCCCAAATTTCAAACTCCAAAATAATTTGAGGCTTAACACCTTTACTCAATTTATCTGTAGCACCTGCTATTTTCATTCTTGACACTGGCACATCATTACTTCATTAGCATCCTTCATACATTTATAAAATTCTTCAGCAAATGCACAAATTTCACTACCAATGCCCAAAAGAGCTCTTTCTTCCCTACTATAGGATCCTATTCTTACAAACTGTTGTCCAACTTTAATATTATCACCCTCCTCTTCCTCATGTAATAAATCTCTCTCAATATGGTCATGTTCCCAATCTCCACAAGCTAACTTTGAATTTATTTCTTCTCCCAACTCTTTTTGAATCGCACATAAACTTCTTTTCTCCTTCTTACAAGTTGAAATTCCCTTATCTTTACCAATGATGAAATCATTAACCTTCTTCTTCACATCTGGGATCATATCATTTTTCACAGGATTTGTAGAAGCCTCCCCTCTAGCAAATCTGACCTTCTCCTTTTCATTATTTTCCTGCAAACCACCATGGAAGAGAAATGCATATCTTTGTGTCATTTCTTCTTCTTCTTCTCCTTCTTCTTTTTCACTACAACTACTTTTACTACTATCTCCTTCCTCACTATCAATACTCTCAATTTGTATCACTTTATCTTTCTCTCTCTCACCTCCCCAAACCCTCATACTCTTTAACTCCATTGTACATTCGGGAAAACATTTCCATACATGAAACTATTGACCCTACATTACTTCTACAGTTAACTTCAGGCACTACTTCTTCAATCACCAAATTTTGACCTCAACATCTCCTATCAACATGACTAGTATTACCCATGTTACATATTATTAAACTTCTTGTCTTGCCAGGGCACCTTGTAACTTTGGTAAGTCTGAACATTTGACCAGCTGCAGCCCAGGACATTACTATTGCAAGGTATTGTTTCCCCTATGAAATTTTCCTCATCTATCAGGGCCTCTATTGTTACCCTTGAATTCATTTTATCTCTTCCTCCTCTACCTCTCACATATACTTCTTTCACTCCGTTAGTTTGCTCTCAGTTCTTCTGGTACCACTCAGAATCTCTGTTTTCAAGAAACAAACAATTTGTTTGTCATTTATCTACATCCAACAATGGAAAATCCAGGATGGAATGTAATAGTACCAGAGAAGGAAAGTTGCTACTCAACATACAGCGGAGATGCTGACTCGCGATAGGCACAATAAAAAGATCACACAATTAAAGCTTTTGGCCATTAAGGCCTTTGTCAGCAATAGACTCGCACACACACACACACACACACACACACACACATACACACACACACACACACAAATGCTACTTGAATGCACATCTGCAGTCTCAGAGAGCTGAGACCACACTGCAAACAGCAGCACCAGTGCATGATGGGAGTGGCAACTGGGTGGGGGTAAGGAGGAGGCTGGGGCGGGGAGAGGGGGAGATAGTATGGTAGGAGTGGCGTACAGTCAAATGTTGCAGTTTAGATGGAGGGCAGGAGAGAAGGTGCAGAGGGTGGGTGGGGGGGGGGGGGGGGGCGTAAGTAGTGGGCAGAGAGGAGAGAAAAAAAGAAATTAAAAGACTGGGTGTGGCAGTGAAATGATGGCTGTGTAGTGCTGGAATGGGAACAGGGAGGGGGCTGGATGGGTGAGAGGACAATGACTAATGAAGGTTGAGCCAGGAGGGTTACAGGAACGTAGGATGTATGGCAGGGAAAGTTAACACCTGCGCAATTCAGAAAATCTGGTGTTGGTGGGAAGGATCCATATGGCACAGGCTGTGAAGTAGTCATTAAGATGAGGGATATCGTATTTGGCAGCATGCTCAGCAACAGGGTGGTCCACTTGTTTCTTGGCCACAGTTTGTCGGTAGCTGTTCATGCAGACAGGCAGCTTGTTGGTTGTCATGCCTACATAGACTGCAGCACAGAGTTTGCAGCTTAGCTTGTAAATCACATGACTGGTTTCACAGATAGCCCTGCCTTTGATGGGACAGGTGATGTTAGTGACCAGACTGGAGTAGGTCGTGGTACAAGGATGTATGGGACAGGTCTTGCATCTAGGTCTATTATAGGGGTATGAGCCATGAGGTAAAGGACTGGGGGTTATGGAAGGATGGACGAGTATATTGTGTAGGTTCGGTGGACGGCGGAATACCACGGTAGGAGGGGTAGAAGGATAGTGGGCAGGACATTTCTCATTTCAGAACATGACGAGAGGTAATCGAAACCCAGGTGGAGAATGTAATTCAGTTGCTCCAGTCCCAGATGGTACTGAGTTATAAGGGGAATGCTCCTCTGTGGCCGTACTGTGGGACTTTGGGAGGTGGTGGGAGACTGGAAAAGAAAAGGCACGGGAGATTTGTTTTTGTACGTGGATGGGAGGATAATTATGGTCAGTGAAGGCTTCAGTGAGACCCTCGGTATATTTTGAGAAGGACTGCTCGTCACTGCAGATGTGACGACCATGGGTGGCTAGGCTGTACAGAAGGGACTTCTTGGTATGGAATGGGTGGCAGCTGTCAAAGTGAAGGTATTGCTGGTGGTTAGTAGGTTTGATATGGATGGAGGTACTGATGTAGCCATCTCTGAGGTGAAGGTCAACATCTAGCAAGGTAGCTTGTTGAGTTGCGTAGGACCAGGTGAAGCAAATGGGGGAGAAGTTGTTGAGGTTCTGGAGTAATGTGAATAAGGTTTCCTCACCTTCAATCCAGATAGCAAAGATGTCATCAATGAATCTGAACCAGGTGGGGTCTTAAGGATTCTGGGTTTTTAGGAAGGATTCCTCTAGATGCCCCATTAATAGGTTAGCATAGGATGGTGCCAGGCGGGTGCCCATAGCTGTACCATAGATTTGTTTGTAGGTAATGCCTTCAAAGGAGAAGTAATTGTGGGTGAGGATATAGTTGGTCATGGAGACTAGGAAGGTGGTTGTTGGTTTGGAATCCATAGGGCATATGGAAAGGTAGTGTTCAACAGCAGTAAGGCCATGGGCATTAGGAATGTTAGTGTACAGGAAGGTGGCATGAACAGAGATGAGCAGGTCACCATGTGGTAAAGGGATAGGAACTGTGGAGAGTCGGTTGAGGAAATGGTTGGTATCTTTTATATAGGAGGATAGGTTCCAGGTAATAGGTTGAAAGTGTTGGTCTATGAGAGCAGAGATTCTCTCAGTGGGGGCACAGTAACCGGCCACAATGGGGCATCCTGGGTGGTTGGGTAGTCGTGGTCTTCGCATCTGCAGTGACGAGCAGTCCCTCTCAAAATATACTGAGGGTCTCACTGAAGCCTTCACTGACCGTAATTATCCTCCCATCCTTGTATAAAAACAAACCTACCGTGCCTTATCTTTCCAGTCTCCCACCACCTCCCAAAGTCCCACAGTCCGGCCACAGAGGAGCATTCCCCTTATAACTCAGTACCATCCGGGACTGGAACAACTGAATTTCATTCTCCACCTGGGTTTCGATTACCTCTCGTCATGTCCTGAAATGAGAAATGTCCTGCCCACTATCCTTCCCACCTCTCCTACCATGGTATTCCGCTGTCCACTGAACCTACACAATATACTTGTCCATCCTTACACAACCCCCAGTCCCTTACCTCATGGCTCATACCCCTGTAATAGACCTAGATGGGAGACCTGTCCCATACACCCTCGTACCACCACCTACTCCAGTCCAGTCACTGACATCACCTATCCCATCAAAGGCAGGGCTATCTGTGAAACCAGTCATGTGATTTACAAGCTAAGCTGCAACCTCTGTGCTGCATTCTATGTAGGCATGACAACCAACAAGCTGCCTGTCTGCATAAACAGCTACCAACAAACTGTGGCCAAGAAACAAGTGGACCACCCTGTTGCTGAACATGCTGCCAAACACGATATCCCTCATCTTAATGACTACTTCACAGCCTGTGCCATATGTATCCTTCCCACCAACACCAGCTTTTCTGAATTGGGCAGGTGGGAACTTTCCATGCAATACATCCTATGTTCCCATAACCCTCCTGGTCTCAACCTTCGTTAGTCACTGTCCTCTCACCCATCCAGCCCCCTCCCTGTTCCCATTCCAGCACTACACAGCCATCATTTCACTGCCACACCATCTTTTAATTTCTTTTATTTCTCTCCTTTCCACTACTTACCCCCTCCCCCTCCACACCTTCTCTCCTGCCCTCCATCTAAACTGCAACACTTGACTGTCCGTCACTCGCACCATACTATCCCTCCCTCTCCCCACCCCAGCCTCCACCTTACCCCCACCCAGTAGCCACTCCCATCATGCACTGGTGCTGCTGTTTGCAGTGTGGTCTCAGCTCTCTGAGACTGCGGATGTGTGTGCAAGTTGCGTTTATGTGAGTGTGTGTGTGTGTGTGCATGTGTGTATGTTTGTCTACTGCTGACAAAGGCCTTAATGGTCAAAAGCTTTAATTGTGTGAATCTTTTTATTGTGCCTATTGTGACTCGGCATCTCCGCTATATGGAGGGTAGCAACTTTCCCTCTCTGGTATTGTTACATTTATCTACATCCATCACTCTATTCAAAAAGTCTTTAATGTTATTATTATGTTCCATTAATCCAATTCTTTTATTAGGAGGTAACTTCCACACTAGTGTCTCTATAGTATCCCCATCACTACAAGTACTATCCAAATGTTTCATTTTCTTGATATGCTTCTCACAGTATTCATGCATACTTCCATATTTCTCCTATCATACCATGGAGCTTTCTTAAAAGTTTCTATAACATTACTTTGTTTCTCTTTGGACCTGTACTATCCCAGAAAACCTGGCACAAATTCCTCAAAAGTTTCAGATTTATCAGGCACGTCCACTCCACAATAAAAATTTTCTCCCTTTGGGCAAGCATTGGCTATCCTGAACTTATCATTTTCTATCCATTCTACAGTAAACTGACCTCTCAAACTATTTAAAAAAGAGAAAAGATGTACATTCCCTTGAGGATCAAACACTACATTATTAAAACTACTACCGTCTCTCACATGTACTACTACAGCTGAATTGCACCACTACTATTATGTACTGTTCTCTCTAAAGTCTCTACCATATTCTCAATCACAGAAGTGGTCCTTTTAACTTCTTCCACTTCCATCTTAGTCTTTTAGCTATGTTCCTGGAAAACTCAATCACAATATTCCCTCACTTTTGTTTTTCTTTATTCACACTTTTCAGCTTGGGCTTCGACCTTTTTTATCCAAGCATTCTACCTTTTCCTTTATACCACTGTTGAGTTTCTTTTGTTTTTCATTTAATTCAAACTTTGTTTCCTTAAATGTCTCTTTCATATCCCCTTTGAATTTATCAAAATCTTTATTTACTTCTGACATGAATCTTCTTTCCTAACTCATCTACCAACTTCCTTTTAAAGCCCTTCAAGTTTTGTTTGAGTTTTTGATCTAGCGCCTTTTTTGATTCATCTATCTTTTCCAACAGTTTCTATCTGCCCACTCAATTGTTCCTTCAGTTCTTTCTGCCCTTTTTCCATCTTCTCTTTTATTTCTTACTGCCCTTCTTCCATTACTTTCACTTCCACTAAAGTCAGTGCCAGTACACTGTCTATTCCCTCTATTTCATCTACTTCTCTTTTCACATCTGGTTCAGCTTTAATGGCTGACCCTTTCTCTACATTTTCCATAACAGGTCCTGTATCTTTATATCTACCACCTGTTCACTTCTTCATGTCTGGAAAGTAGCTAAAAGTTAATCGTGTTTAATCCTCATTTTGTAAACCTGGTGAATACAGACAAACCAAAACTAATTTTCCTTTCCACTAAATTTTGATTTCGAACAGAAAATTATCAGATTCCATCAGGATAGCACTAAAATGATACTCTTCTCATCAACATGGTCAACATAAATGGTGATAAAAGATCAGACAGTGTCACAAAATGTAACTGCATCATCCTAAACAGCACCTCCTAGAATCTCAACTGGACCAGAAATTACCATGTTCAACTACTGGGACTGACAATACTCAAATCAGTCTCCCCTAAATTTAATGTGCCTGGAAATTTTAAGTTAAACAGAACCAGGATTATTCTACTTTTCTTCAATTTGGCTGAACTTTACATTTACACATGCAAGTAATTATCCAAAAACTACAACATCATAAATGGTCACCAATTAGACCAAAACGTACAGATTACCACCAATAAAATATTCTCCTAAATGAAGTGAACAACTAATGACATGTTTCCACATACTAACACAAAGGCTATTAATGCATAGCACATAAAATTCATCAGTGGAGCACAATAATTCATACGAGATTAAATGCAGAATAACAAGACCTGCAAATGAAGGTAAACCCTTACAGACAACATAAATAAACAAATACTGGTAACTGAAAGCAAATGAAAAGAAACCAAAGCTGTTTAACTCTTACCTCATTAGTATTAGTAACTGTTGTTTGCAAAAATGACTGTTGGAAATTAATAGATTTGAAAGTTATTACAGTTATGAAAAGAATGAAACCAAGTTTTAATTAGTGTTCTGAATGTTACTGAAAATAAGTTTAATAATATTATTATATGTCAGCTTAAAATTATGTAAAATGAATGACAAAAAAGTTATTGTTGTTCTTATATACAGAGTTTTTACATCACTGATTAGAATGATGTAGTTTGCAGTGTCTCTCAGCCAAAGTTCCTTCAAAACAGTTTCCAGTTAGGTGATGCTCTTGGTGAAATAATAGTCCATGGTCTTGAGTGTGCAGTCCACTAATTGCTGAAATCTTGTTGAACTCCTTCATTGTGAGTACAAGCTGTGAGTCTAACAGGTATGACAGGTGTTTGGAGAATGAATTCCAAACTGCACACAATGATGAGGATAAAATGCACTTATTTCCATTAACACATGATATACTCTGATGTCATAATGTTTGTTACTCACTAAAGCCACAGTTTTCAGATTTATGGTTAATGATCCATGGTTTAAACAGCACAATAAGTGCTGTGCACAATTGGCTATGCACTCAGTTCTATCTCGTGGAGATTAGCACATCGTACATTCACAGTTAACATTCTTTGTATCAATATGTGATACACCAATGATTTATCAGATTTTCTCTTTCATTCTACAGTCTGTGGTGTGCACAAAGCTTACTGGTCTGCTTATCAAAGTTTTACACCTTATGAGTCAAAACAGTTGGAGCAAATTAGCAACATGACATATAAAGTCACTAACTCTTTAATTGCAGTACACACCAAGATCGTAAATGTATCACTGTCCAACATTTTTCACCGGCCACAAACACAATGTGTAGCAGTACATATGCAGCACAACATTCACTTCCACTCTCTTCTTCTCACTCCTAACTCTTTGTTGATGCCTCCTCTTTCAACCTATCAATATGATTCAATATCAGTCATCCACTTTGTTTCACACAATACTTTCAGAGATTCTGATTGCATCAATTTAAAGTTTTGTGCAAATTCACAATTTCACATTCCTCCATTGAAAATGAATTCAAATAACATGTTAACAAATAAGAAAGTATATAACATCAGAATAACTTAAAATGGCGATCACATTCATAAAAACTACATTATGTAAACAGAAATATAATTATACCAAGAATTAAATTTAAAAAACTCGTTCTTAAATAACCTTTTCAATGTATGGTGAAAATAAAGCAGGAAGAAGTAAAAGAAAATGTAGTGAAAAGGGGAAAAAATGTAATCAGCAAGTAGTGATATCTGCACACACTGCACAAGGGGCCCTGTAGCATTGCTGAGCATGAAAAAATGATTCCGGTGGGGGGAAGTTGTATCATCAAGGCCACAGCCAGCTGACACTGCATCCCATCAGCATTATTGGGAATCAACTGTAACCAAGACAGTGGAAATCCCCAGCCAAGTCATCACAATCCTGTACTGAGTTGTGGCAACATGGAGCACTATAGAGTACTGAGTATTTTCAGACCATTTCTCTGGAGCTCCTGGAATCCATCCAACCATGACACTAAAAACTGGTTTCAAAGTCCTGGCACTGTCTTTTTGGTGTGATGTCCAAACCTACAGTCTAAGGGGCAGTGAGACAAGAGAGTTGATTATGTATTGTGGAGAAGATATTTGTCATGGAGAAAAATCTTGACTACCATGTTATGTGGAAAGTTACTTTTGTTAAGAATAAGAAATCTGTAGACATATCAGGCTTTAGAGGTAATGGATAATAGGAATAATTAGGACCTATCAGATGTAAACAGTGTAATTTTCTGGGTAATACAGTGCATTATACAGAGTTGGTAACAGTGGTACATTTTGCAGGCAACTGTTATGGACATGTGGTTAGACAGTGTCAGGAGTCAAATTGGTTAATGATAGGGTGTACGAATGAAGTTGGTATGTTTTGTTCTGTTGTACAAGTAATTATAACTTTTCGACACTCCAAAATGAACAAATATAAGGCCAATGATATGGCACAGTCAGGGATGCAAGAAGTGTCAGAGCCAGAGGCAGTACATATGTTGCTGGAAGGGTTAGCACAATTAAGAGCAGATAATAGGGAGTTGCATGTTCTCTAGAAACATAGTCGCAACAGCAAGGTACAGCTTAAGCAGCCATAGATATAATTGCTTCTCTGTCTGGTAAATTAACTGAGGATGTGCAACGTTTTGTTGGGGATCTTAAAAATTTGGCAGCAATTGAATATTGGACTGACATGGAGATTTAAAGAGTGGCAAAGTTAAGGTTAATGGATTGAGGAAATGTTTATGCGGGATACACAGAAGCTCTTAAGGGAGCAGTGACATTTCAGGAGCTTGAGAAGAAAAGTATAGCAAGCAGAATAGTGTCAGACATTCCTGAGAACAATTAGGTATGATAGTGTAGAGGATTGGCCAGTCTACGGAAGAATTTGCTGGCAGCATAAGGAAGATCAATGATTGTATGTGTGAGTTTGGACAGAAAGCAGTACTGAATGAAGTAATATTGCAAGAGGCTGAGCAAAGGGTGCTTGACCCATTTTTAAGGAGCCTGCCTTCAGAAATGTCAAGAAGAGTGAAAAAGGAAGTCATGTTGATTTACATGCAGCTGTTATACTAGTGGTAAAATGGAAGGAAATTGATGTGGCAACTGTATTACAAGGCAGACAGGATGTATTTTCAGCTGATATAAAGTGTCAAGGGAGTGAACAGATGGGACCTGTGCAGAGGCAATGTCACCAGCCGCAAAGCAATGGAAGTACGAGCAGAGGTCCACATAATGGTAGCAGCAGTTTCAGAGATAGTGGACCAGGAAAAAACTGGGTACATTATCATCTGCGAGCTGGATTGTGTGAAGGAAGCAGCAGCAGAAGAACAGAATTACAGTATATTATTGAATACAGGGGTGAATGTGTAGGTTGCCAGTAGGGATCTGATGAATCAGAAACTGAGGAACCCACTGCAGTATGGGTTACATGAAGTGGGGGATAATGATGACAGGCTGTTGGGGTCAGTCGACATAGATTTATGTTTAAATAGAATTCAGTTCAGTCACTGTGTAGAAATTGTGCCACACATAAGTGAGAATTATGATATGTTTCTGGGAATGGATTTCTTGCATCAGCATTGTGCCAAAGTCGATCCAGGGCAACATACAGTGGAGCTTGATGGAATAGTGTTTCTTTTAGGTGAGGCTGTTGCCAGTGTAGGACTGTCAAGATGGGTGTCTATCATGTAACAGACCAATTAAACCATGAATGATTGCACTAAGGTTTGATTCACATGATTCTGTACTCGAAGGCACTGGGAAAAATGCTTTGGACTAACATTAAGTCTAACTTACATACAAGGATTTTGTATGTGTGGTGGAACCATTAAAACCAAATGAATACTGGATCCAGCAGGTTGTTCTGTGAAAAGAAGTATTGCACACATATATGAGGTGAAAGGGGGAGAAAGTGATACTTGTAATTATAGATCATTTTAACACTAGGGATTTGAAGTCAATGACAGGGTAGTTAATTGTTAGTGTGGATACCTTGGATAAGGAAGAGTGAAACATGAGTGGTGTGAAGAATGGGTAATCAGCAGGCACCACTGAAACTGCATTACAAGGAAAAGTGAAGTGTCTGAAGGGGATGATAAGAAGCAGATGAAGGGGCTACTGCTGGAGTTTAAATATTTGTATTTTCCAAGGGTGCTGTTGCCAGCAGAACAGTTATGCAGCTCTGGATGCCAATGCAGAGTGAATCACCAAGATACTGCAAACCATACAGAGTATAAAGGTACTTACAGCTAGTTCAGGAGGGGTTCATCAATCAGCAGTTAAAGGGTGGTACTACTGAGGAAATAAATACTCCATCATGTGCCAATATTGTTATCATGCTTAAAAAATCTGTGGATGGATCACAAAATTACAGGTTTTGTTGTGATTATTAACATGTGAATGCCAAGAATGTAACAGGTACCTACCCTCTGCCAAACAGTACAGAAACTATAGACTATCTGGGCCAGTGCAAATATTTTTTGACAATGAACTTGAAAAGTAGTTAGTTATCAGGTACAAGTGGTTCAAGAAGATGGGCCAAATACAGAATTTTCTTCACAGTGGGAACATTATCAGTTGTGTATGATGCCTTTTGAATTGAAAAGTGCACCTACGGCATTTCAGAGATTGTGATGGGATTCTCAGTGGTTTAAAACCACATCATTATAAGGTATAGCTATGTGATATAAACACATATGTGAGCAATGTGGAGGAGCACAGATAATGCTTAGGAGTGGTTTCTTGAGGTTATGGCCACAAATATGACACTGAGTATGGAGAAATGTAATTTTGAGTTAGAAGAGGCTGCGTGTCTTGGTCACATAATTAGTAAAGAAGGGATAAAGACAGTCCTGAGGTTGGTGAAGGCAGTACAAGAACTTCCTGAATTGGAATTGGTGAAGGAGACGCAATTGTTCCTTGGAGTAGCAAATTACATTATGAGATTCATAAAATGATTTGCAGATGTTGCAAGACCATTGACATAATTATTGATGACATAATTATTCAAGAAAGTTTCGAAGTTTGTGTGAATGGGGGGTTGTCAGCAGGCATTTCAGAAACTGAAAGAAGTTTTGACAGCAAGCCCAGTTTTAGTGTTTCCTAATTTCAATGGGGAGTTTATTCTTTAGTGTAATGAGGCCAACCATGCAATTGGTTGTATGTTGAATCAAGAAGTTGAGGGTGTGGAACATCCAGTAGCCTATGGATCGAAATGGAGGAATTCAGTAGAACAGAATTCCTTCATGCTCTAAAAGGAAATGTTGAGTCTTATTTGTGGACTCACCTACTTCAAATGTTATCTCTATGGGAGGAAGTTTCAAGTCGTAACAGATTATGCAGCACTTAAATTGTTACTGGTGCTGAAGGATCTATCAAGTAGATTGACACAGTGGGTGATAGGGTAGAGCGAGTTTTATTATGAGTTGATATACAGACCCAGGAAAAAGCATGGAAATGTGGAAGGTTACATAGAAAAGTGATGGTATTGCAAATAGGAGGTAATGAACTTAAGGAATGGCAAGCAGTATAGAGGATAGATGTCAAATGTAGAGAGTTCTGTGTGCAGTCATTGTCTTGTGTATATGATGGATTGTTGTGCAGAGAAACTAAATGGAGCCCACAAAGTTGAGTGGTAACATAACTGAAGAAGACACATGATCAAGTGTTCGCAGGTCATGGGGGTGTAGATCTACCAACAGACAAGTAGCAGAGAGATGCTGGTGAAGGAATAGGAAGGTGGATGTGGACCAATACTGTGGTGTAACATCCACACAAACCATTCCATTTTCACATCCTAGTGCAAGATGCATATTAAAGGTGCTAAAATAAGGGAGTATTAATAATAATAAAAAGATTTTTCAATAATTTTGATGAAAATAAAATGATAAAACATTGCCAAGAACAACCCAAGTGAATAACTGAGACGGTATAAGCAGGCATATACAATGGTGTTGTCTGACTTAATTTGAATATTCAAGGAGAAATAAGTTTAATTTGTTTAAGACCAAAGAAATGTTAACTGGTACAACTGAGGTGACTGAAGTCTTGAGATACTTCCTAATATCAAGCTGGACCTCCTCCTGCCCAGCATAGTGCAGCAACTCAACATGCCATGGACTCAGAAGTCACTGGAAGTTCCTTGCAAAAATATTGAGCCCTGCTGCCTCTACAGCCATAATCTTGAAAGTGTTGCCAGTGCAGGATTTTGTGCATGAACTGGTCTCTTGACTACATCCTAGAAATGTTTGATGGATTGATGTCGGGTGATCTGGGTGGCCAAATCATTCACTTCAAATCAGTCGTGAACAGTTGCTGTCCACTGACATGGTATGCTGTTATCCATAAAAGTTCTATTGTTGTTTGGGAACATGAAGTCCATGAGTGGCTTCCAATGGTCTCCAAGTAGCCAAACACAACCATTTCCAGTCAATGCTCAGTTCAGATGGACCAGAGGACCCTGTCCATTCCATGTAAATGCAGCCCACACCATTATGGAGCCATCACCAGCTTGCACAGTGTCTTGCTGACAGCTCCAGCCCTTGGCTTCTGGTGTCTGTGCCACACTTAAAACCTACCATCAGACATTCCCACCTGAAATCAAGACTTATCTGACCAGGCCATGGTTTTCCCATCATCTAGGATCCAACCAATATGGCCCAGGAGAGGGGCTGCAGGTGATGATTAGAGTAGAGTAGACTGAAGCAATTATTAATAGAGAAGTGTTGTTGCTCTATAGAGGACTTTAAGTTGTAGTGCCAGTGTATATAGACAATGTCTCCAATCTATCAGTGGTATGAAGGAATGTAATTATACACTGTATTATGTGTACTGTACTATTATAAATATAAGCTAAATTGTATTACACTATAGAGGAATCTACTTGTAGTGCCCTTTTGAAAAATAATGTGTACAGACATGTATCTGATCCATACGTTGTTATGAAAGAATGTAAATATTTTACTGTATATGTGTAATGTAATCTAAATTTTCCTGACAACGTCCAAAAACTTTTTGTTATATGGACAGAAAATAAATAAATAAATAAATGATGTGCTTTTAGCAGAGGCACTAGCATCGGTTGTCTGTTGCCATAGCCCCTTAACACCAAATTTTACAGTCCTGTCCTAATGGACACATTTATCATACATCCCACACTGATTTGTGCAGTTATGTCATGCAGTGTTGCTTGTATTGTAGCATTGACGACTCCATGCAAATGCCACTGCTCTCAATCATTAACCAAAGGCCATCAGCCACTCTGTTGTCCATGGTGAGAGCTAATACTTGAAACTAATACTCGAGAACATACATTCACCGAAGAGTCAAGCAGTATATTGCTCCCTCCTACGTATCTCTCGCGAAGAGACCATGAGGATAAAATCAGAGAGATTAGAGCCCACACAGAGGCATACCGACAATCCTTCTTTCCACGAACAATACGAGACTGGAATAGAAGGGAGAACCGATAGAGGTACTGAAGGTACCCTCCGCCACACACTGTCAGGTGGCTTGCGGAGTATGGATGTAGATGTAGATGTAGATGAAATTGGGTATTTTTGACACACTCTTGACACTGTGGATTTTGTTATACTGAATTCCCTAACAATTTATTAAATGAAATGTCCCATGCATCTAGCTCGAACTACCATTCTGTGTTCAGAGTCTGTTAATTCCCATTGTGCAACCATAATCATGTCAGAAACCATTTCACATGAATCACCTGAGCACAAATGACAGCTCTGCCAGTGCACTGCCCTTTTAAATCTTATGTATATGATATTACTGCCATCCATTTAAGTGCATATTGCTATCCCCTGACTTTTGTCACCTCAGTGTAATGAGCTGAAATAAAGAAGTTAGTCAAACATACCAACAAGGTCAACAGAGAAAGATATTCACATGATTGAGTAACCTCTGCCATGTGAATAGATAAGAAGTTTACCAACAACACATTAGAATTCCACATTGAGATTTGGAACTACAATTGTAGCACCGATCTATGATGGCTCCCTGTGATGGCCAACCAGCATGATAACAGTGCAGCCTCACTTCACAGTGCAATGCTAGGTTGTCTAGGCAATGGCTACACAGTGGCTCATCACTAAAACACCCAGCCCACACTGGAGGCATCAGCAGCACGGTGCAGCTAGCTGCGAACCTTATTAGGTGAGCTGTTAATAGCACTAACCTTAGATTTTTTATTAGTGATTCATTCTGTGCAGAATTGTAAAAACATATTTCACTGGCTCTGGATAGTCGGGTCAGAATCTAGTGACATGTTTAAATGTGAATGAGGGTTGACCTATTGATGCTGAAAAAGGGATGCTAGTTGGGCATGGCAATGAAGTCAACAGTGAAAGATATTCAAATGCTTGACAAATGATGGAGGAATTAGTGGCTCTCTTTTAAGACTGAAGGGAAGGAATTAAAGATCCTAAATATAAATTTAAATTAAAAAAGACAACGCAGGAGGTAGCTACAAAGGAGATAAAATTTGTAATATAGAATTGAGCTTATTTAAGTTACAAAAGGATATACCTAAACAGTGAGACTTATTCAGGAATGAAGTTCAAGAAATGTTTAAAGAAGTAACTAATAAAATGCAACAAACAGAGGAATTTTCACCCCATGAGTTCAAAAGTATACATAATCAAATCTCAGATATGTGAGGCTGAGTAGATGTATTAGAAAAAAATAAAGAATTTGATGAAGTAAATAGTGCCCCCCAAAAATCTGACTGTTTAGAGATGTGTCTGCAGGAGCTAGTTGGTAAAAAACAGGACAAGAGAAAGATGAGTCTACTAGTCTTCGAATCAATCTTAGGAATACTGTGGAATGCCAGAAGGGTTTTCACAAGTTGTGAAAGCATTAGAAAATACCCAGTGAAAACTTTGTGCATTCTTTCCTGTAGGGAGGGGGATGCTGATTGTCAGAGGAACAGGAGTAGGAGAATTATTTTGGATTTACACTCCAAACCCAGGAGGAGCTTCTAAGGTTTAGGAGAAAGGGCATCTGGAATCATTAGTGATGCAATGTCTCTCATGGTCTGGTACAAAAGAGTATAATTTTTTTATTTTCTTAAAGTGTGCAACTACATTTAGTTATATTTGTTACTTTATTGCATTATTAAATTAGGTATATTGCTAATTTCTGAGGCAATATAACCATTGGTTTACTTATTTACTTAATATTAAGTGATGAAAGAGATTGCACACTGTAGCAAAGCAAGCTGGACCCCATTCCCATTTTGTTTTGTTATTTGCCACCTTAAATGATATTTTTTGCTCTCTTAATTATTGTTAGTGTCAGTGTGAGATGTGTCATAAGACAAAGCTGTCTTTGTGTAACTCTGAGTATAAGATCAGGACCAATATGGCTAAATTACAGTGCATAGAATGATTTCCTAATTGATTTGAACCATCTCAAGTAACAAGTTTTTCTAATGCTCAGTTCAGTAAACTAACAGTAATTATTTTCCATTCTAGTCACATTGTTGACATATAAACATATGTAATTACTATATTATTGATAAAGTTAGGAAAATAGCCCATGGAAATCTTTAAAGTATTCATGTAGCTGATTTCCAAAATATGGTAGAAACATCATCACCTAATTAGTTTCTGGGTAATTAAGTCTTTTATGTATGGAATAGTTTATTTAGCTATTTTTGCAGTTTTTGTCATCAAGAAGGCTTGTGTTAGTCAAAACTCTTATTGTAAAATGAAGTTCAGTTAAAAACCAATTTTTCTGTACTGTTCAATTAATTTGAGACATAAAATTCTAATTGTAAGATATTGACATAATGTATTTAATACTGTGAAACTTTATTAGCCATTTCTGCACAGCTATACACTATAAGCACTGGACCTGAAGTCATTTTTAAGTCAGTTTGTTCTGAGATTTCATACATGCAACCAGTGTCAGCTGGTTGGTTGGTTGGTTTGTTGATTTTGGGGGAGGGGACCAAACAGTGAGGTTTTCAGTCCCATAGGATTAGGAAAGGATGGGGAAGGAAGTTGGCCATGCTCTTTCAAAGGAATTAATCCAGCATTTACCTGAAGCAATTTAGGGAAACACAAAAAACCTAAATCAGGATGGTCTGACATGGGTTTGAATCACCATCCTCCCAAATGCGAGTCCAGTGTGCTAATAACAGCGCCACCTTGCTTGTCCCAGTGTCAGTCGAAACAGCAATAACATAATGGTGCAATGATGTGTTGTTCTGAATAAGACGACGGACAGTGAAGGAGGAAAATTAGCAATGATTACTGATTAACTTTAATATATAATGCCACACATATTGCTCATCTGAGTGAGACTGTTTGTTGGTTGGTTACATTATCCCCCACAGTGACTATTATTGTATAATTAGAAGGTGCAGTATGTGCATACCTGGTAAATGAGACTTAGCTACATAATTAAGACAGGAACTGGCCACAACTAGTGACAGAGGATTAGGGGGAGGGGGGTTCTCATGTTTATGTAAGTAAAACCTCTCAAACAAAATTTGTGTGTTGAGCACATTTCTGGATATAGATGGTGCTGTACCCACCCATATTTACAGCCATTTCTTCAGGAACTACAAGCAGATTTATGAGCAGGTATGTCACAACATCTGTGTAGAACTTATTCTTCTAACAAACATATCACATGGGCTCAGATGATCCCTGAGTTCCAAATTATTTTGAATGAATTACCACCTATGTCTACGGATTTAGCACCATTAAAGGTTATGAATAAAACTTTTATAAGCAAACTTCTGTTAAACCAAGTAAGGATACAACTGACAGCATAGTTTTAATGGCATAAAAGGTATTCATCACAGTTATAAACCTTAAATTATGTGACATGTCAGTAATGTCTCATTAACAGTGTGAAAAGGAATGAAAAGGAAGCATTTCTCTAAGGTACAGTGACCAGATGCCCCATATTAGCTGGAGCAGTCCCTCTTTTTTTAGTCGTTGCCCCATTTTGTAGCAAAGTTTCACCAGCATCTCAAAAATTCAAAATGTTCTGTTATGCATGAGTGTGTCAAAAAATTTAAAGGTTCTAACAACTGTCAATGCAAACAATTATTTATGTTATGGGTTTACAGTTCACCTGAAACTGTGTTGAGACTACAGTTGGAAAAGCACAGTTACAGATGACAAACAAATCGTAATCACTTGTGTTTGATGTGAACACCATCAACAAACATGAAAATTGTAAATGCATACGCTTGAGTGTGAGTCAGAAGAAATTCATTGCAGTTGTGACTTCAGTAGAAGACTGGACTGTGTTCTGCATTTGTGAAATAATGAAATACTGTGAACTTTTGTAAACTGTGAAAGCTAAAACACTTGAAATAATAGCATGCCACTTCTGAAAATGAAGTGAATTTTTAATATTGACCTGAAAATGGAATACTCATACATTAAAAAAATCAATTTCTGACTTAGATGTTTGAAGCAATGAATGTGCATCTACTTTCATTGTAAACCGTGTGGAGCAGGGCAGGGGAAAAGAGGAGGGGGGGGGGGGGGGGGTTGATTGGATATATCACAACATAAGAACTGTGAAAAACATGAAAGAATGGTGTGTGCAAGTGCTTCTTCTAGCACCATATTGTTTAATATTTTTGAAAGTGAAAGTTCGGATGATAAAGATATGAAATCAGGAGCTGTTGAAGGTGCGTTCTCTTGCCATACTGTCCACCACAACAAATCGCACATCAGTGGACTGTAGTGCTAATCTTATCCAAAGCATTTTTGAATCAAAATCTACTTGTGGCCATAGCAGAACTGAGGCAATTATGTTAATTGTTTACTGAAAGTTAATTTTATTTCAATAACGATGGATGCATAAGAATGTAACAATATTTCCATTGCTTGCTATGTATTTTTGATATTACTGGGGACAACTAAGTTAAAATATTGGATCTGAAATCTTTGCCTGGAGGAACTTCAAAAATCATTGTTACACTATTGAGCAAGTGTTTGAAATGTAATAACTCAAAAGATAAAACAATCACTCTTTCTGCAGATA
Source organism: Schistocerca cancellata (assembly GCF_023864275.1). Lineage (NCBI taxonomy): Eukaryota > Metazoa > Arthropoda > Insecta > Orthoptera > Acrididae > Schistocerca > Schistocerca cancellata. Next base: position 348,520,452 of record NC_064631.1, on the reverse strand, counting down.
ATACATACTGCAATTCTGGAGGTATATCTAGAAATGGTGTCAACAATGTCTTCATAAAACTGAAAGGAAATTAAGGTCATAACTTACTTCGAGTTGGGTGTTCTGCTCATATAATCCACAATAATAACCAGATGGTTGCTGATGTCCTTCCTATTGACAATGAAGGAATTTTTTTCATAATATATGCTTATTTCCACGTGTACATTGTAAGAGCTGAAAATCTTAAAGAATTTTGTAAATTTGTAGACCAGGAGTGATGATGATATTTGGTTTGTGGGGCGCTCAACAGCGTTGTTATCAGCGCCCGTACAATTACCCAGTAGACCAGGAGTACAAACAAGTTTTAGGCTATAGCAAAACAAGGTGGCTAACTTTAATCCCTGCAGTCATAAGTCTTATGACTATGTTAGTGTAGCTTTCCGTGACCATGGTCACAGTCAATAAAATTCTGCTGGGTCTCTGACTTCACTGTCAATGTGTAAAACTTCCGACATTTTGGCCACTATTGCAAAAATTGACAACATGTACAACTTCTGACATTTTGACCACTATTGCAATAATTGACAGTGTGTAAAACTTCTGACATTTTGGTCACTATTGAAAAAAAAAAAAAAAAAAAAAAAAAACGTTCTGAGGACAGCCACTTGCAATAGTGACCAAAATGTCAGAAGTTTTACACATTGACAATGCAGTCACAGACCCAGAAGAATTTTATTGACTATATTCTGACTTTGTTTGTTCCTCTGAAATCATTTTTGAATCTCAAAATAAATGTCCATTTGTTAGCAAAGTTGATGTTTTTTTGCGAAGACAGTACAGCCAAGCTACTTTCCCAGTTGCCTATATTCTGCTTTCAATTTGGTATTGGCGTTACCACCATTACTTTCTTGTGCACTGCTTATCCTAAGCTCCGATAGTTTCTTCCTGGCCTCCTCTGGCTCATCCGCACTTCTGCTTATGTTCCATTTACAATTATCTCAGTTATTTCATAAGCTCTGGTTATCCAGTACACTGGGATTTGAACAGTAGCTAGTTCTATCCACCATTCCGTGTTCCAAACTTCTAAATAAAAACAAAAGTTACGCATAGCAGAGTAAGTGTTACTGTGACACTTGACATTGCAATAGTCAATTTGGTTCCATTTTGTTACTGGTCCTCTTGTATTGCTCAATGTGCTGCATTAGCATTTCCAAAGAGATTCACCCGTCCCGCTCGTTAATGACTTTATCTATGAATGCATTGTCTTGTCCCGTGGTCTGATTTAGAATAGTCAAATTCGTATCTGGTGCCACTTCTACAGGCTTCTCCAGCCAATACAATGAGGCTGAGAAATGTTCATTGATTTCATTCCTCAGATTCCTCATTCAGGTAGTCAGGAAGTAGGTCCCACTACTTCACACAATATCCTATTCATCAACAATCAACTCTGAATAGTGGTGGAGGGACTTGAAATGTGATATATATATTGGAAATCTTAATAAAAATTTGCTGATTAAATAATTAAAATGGAAATTTTTAAAGAATGATTAAAAAGGATTGGAAAGTACATATTTTCTGGGAGAACTTTAACTGGCACTAATATAAACAGACCTTCAGGATTACATACATATATTCAAAAACTAACATTTGTAAATTTGAGTACATCCATTTTGTTACCGCTATTGTGCTTGGAGATTGGTATGATAATACTGGCTCCGGATCGGCCCTCCTCTGCTCACATGAATTCTTCTTGCTAGCTACGATCCTCTTGATGCAGGATTCTCGGTGCATTGCAGAGATATGAACATATGAGTATCATTGGCAAGAATGAATGAATAACCTTTACTATCTCGGTAAGAGTTTTTAATATTTTCTAATGAACAATTAGAATACACACTTCTGAACAATAGCAATGGAGAGGAACTCCCACACATCCATCCGCTACCACATATACAAACAGACAGATGAATCTAAAAAATTGAAGAGCATCTCTCTATTTCTCTCTCTTTTTTTATATGAATGTTATCTATGGTACAAAATTATTATTATTTTATACCGGGTGTTACAAAAAGGTACGGCCAAACTTTCAGTAAACATTCCTCACACACAAATAAAGAAATATGTTATGTGGACATGAGTCCTGAAACGCTTACTTTCCATGTTAGAGCTCATTTTATTACTTCTCTTCAAATCACATTAATCATAGAATGGAAACACACAGCAACAGAACGTACCAGCGTGACTTCAAACACTTTGTTACAGGGAATGTTCAAAATGTCCTCCGTTAGCAAGGATACATGCGTCCACCCTCCATCGCATGGAATCCCTGATGCGCTGATGCAGTCCTGGAGAATGGTGTTTGTATCACAGCCGTCCACAGTACGAACACAAAGAGTCTCTACATTTGGTACCGGGGTTGCGTAGACAAGAGCTTTCAAATGCCCCCATAATCGAAAGTCAAGAGGGTTGAGGTCAAGAGAGCATGGAGGCCATGGAATTGGTCCGCCTCTACCAAACCATCGGAACAGCCATGGGTACCAGGATGGCCCCCTCGTACGCCAACCTATTCATGGGTCACTTAGAGGAAGCCTTCTTGGTTACCCAGGACTGCCAACCCAAAGTTTGTTACAGATTTATTGATGACATCTTCATGATCTGCACTCACAGTGAAGAAGAACTCCAGAATTTCCTCTCCAATCTCAACTCCTTTGGTTTCATCAGAGTCACCTGGTCCTACTCCAAATCCAATGCCACTTTCCTTGACGTTGACCTCCATCTGTCCAATGGCCAGCTTCACACGTCCGTCCACATCAAACCCACCAACAAGCAACAGTACCTCCATTATGACAGCTGCCACCCATTCCACATCAAACGGTCCCTTCCCTACAGCCTAGGTCTTCATGGGAAACGAATCTGCTCCAGTTCGGAATCCCTGAACCATTACACCAACAACCTGAAAACAGCTTTCGCATCCCGCAACTACCCTCCCGACCTGGTACAGAAGCAAATAACCAGAGCCACTTCCTCATCCCCACAAACCCAGAACCTCCCACAGAAGAACCACAAAAGTGCCCCACTTGTGACAGGATACTTTCCGGGACTGGACCAGACTCTGAATGTGGCTCTCCAGCAGGGATACGACTTCCTCATATCCTGCCCTGAAATTAGATCCATCCTTCATGAAATCCTCCCTACTCCACCAAGAGTGTCTTTCCGCCATCCACCTAACCTTCGTAACCTCTTAGTTCATCCCTATGAAATCCCCAAACCATCTCCCTACCCTCTGGCTCCTACCCTTATAACCACCCCCGGTGTAAAACCTGTCCCATGCACCCTCCCACCACCACCTACTCCAGTCCTGTAACCCGGAAGGTGTACACGATCAAAGGCAGAGCGACGTGTGAAAGCACCCACGTGATTTACCAACTGACCTGCCTACACTGTGAAGCTTTCTATGTGGGAATGACCAGCAACAAACTGTCCATTTGCATGAATGGACACAGGCAAACAGTGTTTGTTGGTAATGAGGATCACCCTATGGCTAAACATGCCTTGGTGCACGGCCAGCACATCTTGGCACAGTGTTACACCGTCCGGGTTATCTGGATACTTCCCACTAACACCAACCTGTCAGAACTCCGGAGATGGAACTTGCCCTTCAGTATATCCTCTCTTCTCGTTATCCACCAGGTCTCAACCTCCGCTAATTTCAAGTTGCCGCCGCTCATACCTCACCTGCCTTTCAACAACATCTTTGCCTCTGTACTTCCGCCTCGACTGACATCACTGCCCAAACTCTTTGCCTTTACAAATGTCTGCTTGTATCTGCGTATGTGCAGTTGGATATGGGTGTGTGTGCAGGTGTATACCTGTCCTTTTTTTCCCCTAAGGCAAGTCTTTCCACTCCCGGGATTGGAATGACTCCTTACCCTCTCCCTTAAAACCCACATCCATTCGTCTTTCTCTCTCATTCCCTCTTTCCTGATGAAGCAACCATTGGTTGCGAAAGCTTGAATTTTGTGTGTATGTTCGTGTTTGTTTGTATGTCTGTCGACCTGCCAGCTCTTTTGTTTGGCAAGTCTCATCATCTATGTTTTTATATACACTCCTGGAAATGGAAAAAAGAACACATTGACACCGGTGTGTCAGACCCACCATACTTGCTCCGGACACTGCGAGAGGGCTGTACAAGCAATGATCACACGCACGGCTCAGCGGACACACCAGGAACCGCGGTGTTGACCGTCGAATGGCGCTAGCTGCGCAGCATTTGTGCACCGCCGCCGTCAGTGTCAGCCAGTTTGCCGTGGCATACGGAGCTCCATCGCAGTCTTTAACACTGGTAGCATGCCGCGACAGCGTGGACGTGAACCGTATGTGCAGTTGACGGACTTTGAGCGAGGGCGTATAGTGGGCATGCGGGAGGCCGGGTGGACGTACCGCCGAATTGCTCAACACGTGGGGCGTGAGGTCTCCACAGTACATCGATGTTGTCGCCAGTGGTCGGCGGAAGGTGCACGTGCCCGTCGACCTGGGACCGGACCGCAGCGACGCACGGATGCACGCCAAGACCGTAGGATCCTACGCAGTGCCGTAGGAGACCGCACCGCCACTTCCCAGCAAATTAGGGACACTGTTGCTCCTGGGGTATCGGCGAGGACCATTCGCAACCGTCTCCATGAAGCTGGGCTACGGTCCCGCACACCGTTAGGCCGTCTTCCGCTCACGCCCCAACATCGTGCAGCCCGCCTCCAGTGGTGTCGCGACAGGCGTGAATGGAGGGACGAATGGAGACGTGTCGTCTTCAGCGATGAGAGTCGCTTCTGCCTTGGTGCCAATGATGGTCGTATGCGTGTTTGGCGCCGTGCAGGTGAGCGCCACAATCAGGACTGCATACGACCGAGGCACACAGGGCCAACACATGGCATCATGGTGTGGGGAGCGATCTCCTACACTGGCCGTACACCACTGGTGATCGTCGAGGGGACACTGAATAGTCCACGGTACATCCAAACTGTCATCGAACCCATCGTTCTACCATTCGTAGACCGGCAAGGGAACTTGCTGTTCCAACAGGACAATGCACGTCCGCATGTATCCCGTGCCACCCAACGTGCTCTAGAAGGTGTAAGTCAACTACCCTGGCCAGCAAGATCTCCGGATCTGTCCCCCATTGAGCATGTTTGGGACTGGATGAAGCGTCGTCTCACACGGTCTGCACGTCCAGCACGAACGCTGGTCCAACTGAGGCGCCAGGTGGAAATGGCATGGCAAGCCGTTCCACAGGACTACATCCAGCATCTCTACGATCGTCTCCATGGCAGAATAGCAGCCTGCATTGCTGCGAAAGGTGGATATACACTGTACTAGTGCCGACATTGTGCATGCTCTGTTGCCTGTGTCTATGTGCCTGTGGTTCTGTCAGTGTGATCATGTGATGTATCTGACCCCAGGAATGTGTCAATAAAGTTTCCCCTTCCTGGGACAATGAATTCACGGTGTTCTTATTTCAATTTCCAGGAGTATATATATATATATATATATATATATATATATATATATATATATATATATATATATATATATATGAGAGAGAGAGAGAGACTTACCAAACAAAAGCGCTGGCAGGTCGATAGACACACAAACAAACACAAACATACACACAAAATTCTAGCTTTCTCAACCAACGGTTGCCTCGTCAGGAAAGAGGGAAGGAGAGGGAAAGACAAAAGGATATGGGTTTTAAGGGAGTGGGTAAGGAGTCATTCCAATCCCGGGAGCGGAAAGACTTACCTTAGGGGGAAAAAAAGGACAGGTATACACTCGCACACACACACATATCTATCCGCATATACACAGACACAAGCAGACATTTGTAAAGGCAAAGAGTTTGGGCAGAGATGTCAGTCGGCGCGGAAGTACAGAGGCAAAGATGATGTTGAAAGACAGGTGAGGTATGAGCGGCGGCAAATTGAAATTAGAAATTAGCGGAGATTGAGGCCTGGCGGATAGCGAGCAGAGAGGATGTGCTGGAGGGCAAGTTCCCATCTCCGGAGTTCTGACAGGTTGGTGTTAGTGGGAAGTATCCAGATAACCCGGACGGTGTAACACTGTGCCAAGATGTGCTGGCCGTGCACCAAGGCATGTTTAGCCACAGGGTAATCCTCATTACCAACAAACACTGTCTGCCTGCGTCCATTCATACCTGTCCTTTTTTTCCCCCTAAGGTAAGTCTTTCCACTCCCGGGATTGGAATGACTCCTTACCCTCTCCCTTAAAACCCATATCCTTTTGTCTTTCCCTCTCCTTCCCTCTTTCCTGACGAGGCAACCGTTGGTTGCGAAAGCTAGAATTTCGTGTGTATGTTTGTGTTTGTTTGTGTGTCTATCGACCTGCCAGCGCTTTTGTTTGGTAAGTCTCATCATCTTTCTTTATATATAAAGCTAGAATTTTGTGTGTATGTTTGTGTTTGTTTGTGTGTCTATCGACCTGCCAGCGCTTTTGTTTGGTAAGTCTCATCATCTTTCTTTATATATATATATATATATATATATATATATATATATATATAAGGTGGAAAGTGTAACATGAGGCTGAAATGAAAATGAAAATAAATATAAAAATATATGGGGAGAGATAAAGGTGAACTAGAAAGCAAATGGAGATCTGGTGTGAAAAAAGGCGAAAAAGTGTTGGTTAGAGCTGGGCTATGTTGATCCTGTGGTGAACTTGTGTAGGTAGACAACAATGTGCATAAAGGTTAAGGGTTCCACGACTGTGGTACTTGATCATCGGGAGTATGTGGCTGAGGGACTGAGTCAGCTTTCAGACAACACTATTTACAAAGTTTGCCAAGGTAATCCCATTCCTGATGTCCAGGCGGAGCTTCAAGGAATCCTCAGAACCTTAGGCCCCCTACAAAACCTTTCACCTGACTCCAACAACCTTCTGACCCCACCAACACCCCGCACCCCTACCTTCTACCTTCTTCCTAAAATTCACAAACCCAATCATCCCGGCCGTCCCATTGTAGCTGGTTACCAAGCCCCCACAGAACGCATCTCTGCCTACGTAGATCAACACCTTCAACCAATTACATGCAGTCTCCCATCCTTCATCAAAGACACCAACCACTTTCTCGAACGCCTGGAATCCCTACCCAGTCTGTTACCCCCGGAAACCATCCTTGTAACCATTGATGCCACTTCCTTATACACAAATATTCCGCATGTCCAGGGCCTCGCTGTGATGGAGCACTTCCTTTCACGCCGATCACCTGCCACCCTACCTAAAACCTATTTCCTCATAACCTAGCCAGCTTCATCCTGACCCACAACTTCTTCACTTTCGAAGGCCAGACATACCAACAATTAAAGGGTACAGCCATGGGTACCAGGATGGCCCCCTCGTACGCCAACCTATTCATGGGTCGCTTAGAGGAAGCCTTCTTGGTTACCCAGGCCTGCCAACCCAAAGTTTGGTACAGATTTATTGATGACATTTTCATGATCTGGACTCACAGTGAAGAAAACTCCAGAATTTCCTCTCCAAACTCAACTCCTTTGGTTCCATCAGATTCACCTGGTCCTACTCTAAATCCCATGCCACTTTCCTTGACGTTGACCTCCATCTGTCCAATGGCCAGCTTCACATGTCCGTCCACATCAAACCCACCAACAAGCAACAGTACCTCCATTATGACAGCTGCCACCCATTCCACATCAAACGGTCCCTTCCCTACAGCCTAGGTCTTCGTGGCAAACGAATCTGCTCCAGTCCGGAATCCTTGAACCATTACACCAACCACCTGAAAACAGCTTTCGCATCCCGCAACTACCCTCCCGACATGGTACAGAAGCAAATAACCAGAGCCACTTCCTCATCTCCTCAAACCCGGAACCTCCCACAGAAGAACCACAAAAGTGCCCCACTTGTGACAGGATACTTTCCGGGACTGGATCAGACTCTGAATGTGGCTCTCCAGCAGGGATACAACTTCCTCATATCCTGCCCTGAAATGAGATCCATCTTTCATGAAATCCTCCCTACTCCACCTAGAGTGTCTTTCCGCCGTCCACCTAACCTTCGTAACCTCTTAGTTCATCCCTATCAAATCCCCAAGCCACCTTCCCTACCCTCTGGCTCCTACCCTTGTAACCGCCCCCGGTGTAAAACCTGTCCCATGCACCCTCCCACCACCACCTACTCCAGTCCTGTAACCCAGAAGGTGTACACGATCAAAGGCAGAGCCACGTGTGAAAGCACCCACGTGATTTACAAATTGACCTGCCTACACTGTGAAGCCTTCTATGTGGGAATGACCAGCAACAAACTGTCCATTCGCATGAATGGACACAGGCAGACAGTGTTTGTTGGTAATGAGGATCACCCTGTGGCTAAACATGCCTTGGTGCACGGCCAGCACATCTTGGCACAGTGTTACACCGTCCGGGTTATCTGGATACTTCCCACTAACTACAACCTGTCTGAACTCTGGAGATGGGAACTTGCCCTTCAGCATATCCTCTCTTCTCGCTATCCGCCAGGCCTCAATCTCTGCTAATTTCTAATTTCAATTTGCCGCTGCTCATACCTCACCTGTCTTTCAACAACATCATTGCCTCTGTACTTCCGCCTCGACTGACATCTCTGCCAAAACTCTTTGCCTTTACAAATGTCTGCTTGTGTCTGTGTATATGCGGATGGATATATGTGTGTGTGCGAGTGTATACCTGTCCTTTTTTCCCCCTAAGGTAAGTCTTTCCGCTCCCGGGATTGGAATGACTCCTTACCCTCTCCCTTAAAACCCACATCCTTTCTTTCCCTCTCCTTTCCTCTTTCCTGATGAAGCAACCATTTGTTGCGAAAGCTTGAATTTTGTGTGTATGTTTGTGTTTGTTTGTGTGTCTATCGACCTGCCAGCGCTTTTGATTGGTAAGTCTCATCATCTTTGTTTTTAAGATATATTTTTCCCACGTGGAATGTTCCACGTGGGAAAAATATATCTAAAAACAAAGATGATGAGACTTACCAAACAAAAGCAGGTCAATAGACACACAAACATACACACAAAGTTCTAGCTTTCGCAACCAACGGCTGCTTCGTCAGGAAAGAGGGAAGGAGAGGGAAAGACGAAAGAATGTGGGTTTTAAGGGAGAGGGTAAGGAGTGATTCCAATGTTGCCCGTAATCGCGATGTGATTGACATGTGTAATCACACCTCCATACTTATCAAGAGGGACACTTACTCGTCAATCACATCGCGATTACGGGCAGCATGGGGTTCACGCCTGAGCCTCCGGATGTGCGCTAGCAGCGCATGTCGGGTGTTTCAAGCGTCAACTTCGCATCTCAATATTTTGGGATGTAATGGGAATATTGCGATGCAATCAATGCCATTGTCTATGTGCTTTGTCATGCTATGGATTGCTGAAGAAAAAATATAGGAGGTCCATTTAAAAACATAAGTTTTTGTTCAAAAACACATATGCTTTCGTTTTAGAATATTTCCAAATATATACATTCATGGGCCCCAGCCCTACATTGATACCGGTGAAAGTAATTTTCCAATAGCTGTTGTTGTTCCAGAGATATTTTGGGTGGACAAGATAGCTGGGACTCCCTATATATAAACAAAAAGGATGAGGGAAAAAAGAAAAGAAAGAGAAAAATAATAATAATATGTTTCTTCACAACTTCCACCTAGTTCTATCCTTTCTGCTGTTGTAAGACTGTATTTAGACTGTACAAATGTAAGGTAGTTTTAAGGCAATACAAGGGACCCGTTCTTGCTAGGGAGAGGGTAGTATAGCACACCAACCATATCTAGTCAGAAATGTGCAAAGTTAGAAAGAGGAGTGCAACAGTGCCACCCGCAGGTAACCACGAGTGTGGCACTTCATGAAACGCAATGTAGGTGTCACAGTGCTGTGAGGAAGGCCATCCTGGCGCTGTGTGGGAATAGTCAACACAACAGTACTCTAGAGCAAGGTGTCACAAGCCTTTCCACACCGGCAGCCATAGAAGTGTTTAATGTGTATTCCAAAAACGCAAAGCACAAGCCAAACATGCACAGCTCAGAAGGATATATATACCCAAGCAATTAGTACTAAATTCACTTCTGTCAGTACCACAGCTTGACCACAATGGGGGCTGTGTTGCCTGGCCTTTGCATGAGATGCTGACCGATGACTGCAGTTTGCATTTACGCTACGGTAGCCCATCCTGAAGCTGTTTGATCATGGAGCTGCTGCTACAGCAGGCTAACTCCAGCCCAGGGTAGCACCCATGAGCACCATTGTGGGAGAAGTGGAGTCACTGCCCGCTCCATCACCAGTCAGCCACTTGCCAACACCACAGGGAGTTCGTTGAGAATCATGCTGCCACCACAAGAGGAGCCTTCTTGGGGAGACTGAGCGTGAAGAAATGTGGCTGGTGGAGGAGGGTGCACCACAAAGGCCACAGAACTTTGATCTATCAGCAATCCTTGCTGTCAGCAGCACCTGAGGCAGTGGAACCCCTCAGTGAAGCCACTGCCATCCTGTACAGAGCTGCAGTAGCATGCAATGATAAAGAACACTGAGCGTTTTCAGACTGCCATTTCAGAGTACACACAAACACACCACCTTTGGAACACAATAATGCATGGCAGGGATGTCTGTACACAGGACAGATAATTCCTGCAAATCAGAGGACAGTGGTTTGAGAGCACAAAAGCTGTTGCCTGATACCATCTCAGATGTGTTCCATCATGTTCAGATCAGGCAAATCTGGTGGCCAATACAACAGTACGAGTTCACTATCATGCTCCTCCAACCAATTTAGCACAATTCTGGCCTTGTGAGAGTCATATTGCTGGAAAATGCCATTGCTGTCCACAATAATGTTTACCTACACCACATCTCTTCTGGTGCCTTTGATTACTAGCACGTAGAAGAATATTGCCGCCACAAGCCTGCATCCATGGGGAATAGCACATTTCACTTAGCCTGATGATGGCATACCAGGACATGACCATTTACTTAGTGTAACAAAAAACATTACTCATTATAGTACAACAAAAAACATAATTCATTCAAGTGTATCAAAAAATGTGATTCATTTAATCAGGCAACACATTCCCATTGATCCATGGTCAATCTTGATGTTTCTGTGCCCACTGCAATCATGACTGATAATGTTGTTGGGTCAATATGGGAATATTTAGTAGCCATTGCTGTGGAGCCACACGTTCAACAATGAGCACTGAAGGATGAACTATGAAATACTTTTGCCTGCACCAGTGCTGCATTCTGTCATCAGATCTACCACAGATTGTTATATATCCTGCTTTACAGAGTAGGCAAGTCTCCAACATCCACACTCCGTGATGAGGAGCGGACATCCAGCACTTGTTGTCCACTCACAGTTTCACCATTGTTCCACCACTTTCCATAGATATTAAAAATAGTTGAACGTGAACAGCTCACCAGCTTTTTTAAAGTTAGTCACTACCAGGTGCTTGTTCACAACAATCTGCACTTTGTCAAACTAATTTATGTCTGCAGATTTCACTATTTGTGGCCTGTATCATGACAAGAATAATTCAACTGTCATCTATGCTCAGCTTATATACTTTCTTTAATATGTCATGCATCTGCCACATCACTATGTGAAACAATTACAGTTCAGCAGGTACAGTGGGATGAGGGGTCATGGCAGTTTGGGTGGGTAGAGGAAGAAAATAGGCAGGAAGAGGGAGAAAAGGTTGGAGGGAGTGGCTAATGGTTTGGAGGGAGACAACAGATGTGCAAGATAGGAATGCGTTATATGGGCACTGGAGTTTGTATAGTGCATGATGCTGAAGATGTTAGATATTGGACTGGGAGAGGGAAATAGGGTAGAGGATGGGGAGACTGTTGGATAGAGGGTGTGGGTGCAGTGTGTTACCAGAGATTGAAATAAGAAGAATTACAGGAAATAAGGGTGTGTTGCAAGGAGAACTCCCATCTACATAATTCAGAAAAGCTGGTGCTGGGGGAGGAGAGGAGGGGTCCACTTGGTGTAAGATATGAAGCAGCCACTGAACTCAAGCAATTGTGCTCAGCAGCATGTTACACAACTGGGCAGTAAACTATACTCTTGTCCACAGTTTTGATGGTTGCCATTCATTCTGGTGGATAGTTTGTTGGTGATCACACCCACATAAAATGCTGTGCCAGAAATGCAGCAGAGGTGGTGTGGACCTATCTCAGATGTTGAGGATAAGCCTGTGACAGGACTGGACTAGGACTGCTAGGAGAATGAACCAGGGAGGTCATGCAACCCTAGGTCATTCATGGGAATGTGTATGAGGATAAGACATGAGTGTTGTTGGACCTGATGATGTGGCTTTAGGCCACAAAACTGGTGGTGTTTCAATAAGCAACATTTTTACCAGCTGTTATCGTAATTCTTCCTAACATTATGGCTAAATGATTGGTAGACTCCTAGCCAGTGAAACCTGTGTCTGACTCTGTATAGAGTCTTCACAAATCTCTGGTGACCAGATGTTGGAGTGCCACTCAAATACTTCAAGATACCTGGCCATAGATGATCTGGGATGACAAGCAACCATTTCTTCCCTATTGGAGCATAGTGTGTCTTATACAATGCTATGTTAGTTAAGTATAATCCTCTTTAGGTTTGTTCCTCATTCTTGAAGGTTTCTTTGGTTTTAAGCAATGTTGCATATTCTCTCTCTTCAGCAGCAATGTCACTTAATGCAGCAATGACTGATATTTCATCCATGCTGCCATGTTTTAGCAAAGGATTCCTTGAAAGGCAGTCAGTGTTGCTATGTTTGCATCCACTTTTGTATACCACTGTGATGTCATACTCCTGAATCCCCAGTGCCCCTCTTGCCAGTTGACCTGAAGGAAGCTTTAGGTAAGTCAGCCAGTACAGAGAATGGTGAGCCACTACAACAGTGAATGGTTTTCAAAATAAATTGATGGCCCAAACAACTACAAGGTACACTTTCTTGGTTGCAGAGTAGTTCATCTCAGGCTTGGAGATTACTTTAAAAGCATAATCTATCATCTTTTCAGCACCTTCCAGAATTTTTAATAGAACAACCCCTGTCCTGAAACCTCTAATGGTAATATGAAATTCTGAATCCACATTCTCATCTTCTCAACTTGAGAAGATTTTAGTGCCTCAGTATGAACAAGGAAAGAGTTTTCTTGTAACTTGTTACAGGAAAATTTAGTTTCTTCCTGTAGTTATTCTTGCATGGGACATACTTTGGTACAGAAATCTTTTATGAATCACTTGACAGCATGAGCACATTCGGAGAAAACATCTCACATCATGAATGTGCTAAGAAATCAGAAAATCTGTGAGTGCTCTTATTTTCTCTGGATTTGGACAGACTCTATCACCATTCACTAGGTACTCCAAGATTTTTATTTCTTGGATGACAAAAAGGCTCTCTTTCAGGTTTAAGTGGAGATCTGCAGTATGAACAGATCTCAACACAGTTTCCAGGTGGCTTATATATATTCTTCTATTGTCTTTGAAAAATGACAATTTCATCCACGTGGCAAAAACAATTTCTCCACTCAAGGTGTCAAACCTGGTTGCCCATAATACATGTGAAGGTGACTGGAGATTACTTAGTCTAAACAGCACAACTTTGAACTCATAGAGGCCATCAGGAGTTATGAAGGCAGTCTCCTTCTGCTCAGCCTTGTCAACCTTGATTTGTCAGTAGCCTATCTGGGATGAAATACAGTATAACTCCACTTTTACATTCCCAAAATTAACATTTTCCTGCCATTTACAACATTTGTTATCATTCCTATCAAATTTCCTATGTCCACAGTGCTAATTTGAATTTGATTTCATGTCAACATATTAATCATTTTCCCACAATTTATGCATTATGAAAAAATGTTCTGGAAAAAAAAATTATGCTGGTATGCTGTTGGTCATCCAGTAGTGTTTACAAATATTACATGATTAAGTTTTTTTCATACTAGTGCACACTACTCAGTGAATCTGAACTGGTAAACATGTAAAAGTTGGAACAATTAGTGCCAATCTCCCACTGCTGCCAAGCTCTACTTGGCATGGTTGCTCATGGGAGTAACTAGGTTTGTTCGAATAAAGATGTCAAGACCCATCACAACCATTTCCAAACTATTGTGTGAATGCAGTTTTGTGACTTGTGATAGTCACAGTACCTTTGTTGAATCATATTTAGCGCATTTCAGCATTTGGTCACTCAGAGCACTAGTAGACACCGTCATTCACTTTGAGTTGCTCACCTCAAATGTTTTTAGTTTAAACACAGCGCCGGTTACATATTTTTCGCATGCTAAGAAAAACATGTTTCAAGACAATGGGCAACCTGGGCAGTGCAGAGGGATAGATCCAAATGGGAATAGGTGTGCTAAGAGTCGGAAAGGAAAGTGGGTGCTCCAGCGTTAAGGCAGAAGAGGTTAAGCTGGTTAAGGAGGACAGCCAAGAGGGCACCTATCTGACAGGTCCTGGGAGATCCCCAAAGGGGATGATGTGCATTTAAGTCATTGAGTAGAAAAAATTAAATGGGGGAGGCAGCTACCCATTAAGTTGAAGGGAGTCTACCCTGGTGACATCGAATGTTGGAGGGACATGTATAGTACAGAGGGAAAAAGTCAGGTAAGGAAGAAAAAGGTGAACTGTCATAGCTTGAAGATTGGTAGTCAGTGAGATGGGTTGGCTATGAATGTCATCCCATACAAGCAGCATGATGCTCTCATGAGAGGGAATGCCAACCTCAGGGGGAAGGTCAAAACGAATCAGTAAGAAATGTGAAAGCTCAAAGTGGTCATGAGGGCACAATTTCATTTCCTGAAGGCAGAGTACAAGGGGACACTGTGACATTGAAAGCAGCCATAAATCCTCTTTGTGGGACCAAAGGCCATGAACGTTCTATTGGAGGAGAGTCACGATGAAGAGACGTGGGGGTGTCACCTCAGCGGCTGCCGAGTGACAGCTGGAGACGAGGAGCTACTACAGGGCACAGGATCAGGAGGATCCTCCTCCATGGGGTCTACAGAAACATCAGCTTGCTTGTGAGGTTGGTCTGTGGAGTCCAATGACGAAAAATGGTTGCTGGTGCTCACCGGTGATACAGGGGCTGGCCGGGTGAAGGTATCACGTGCTGACGCCATCAAAGAGGATCTTCAAGATGGTGAAGGACAAGACCGTTTGCCTTTGGAGCATTTCTTCAAGCCTTTCTGGGTAGATGAAGACTCGGGTGTTGGTTGGCTGGAGGGATGGAGGAAGTCTTCACGGGAGTACTCCTTCTGTCCTTTCCAGCCTACCAGTTGTGTAGCTGGTGGTTTTGCCCTGCAGTGCTTCGAGAATTTCAGCATAAATTCTAGTATCACTTGGCCTTATAGCATCTCGAACACATGATATTTTAAATACCATCTCAAACACTTGATATTTTAAATATAAGTGTGAGAGAGCCTATCTACTGTGAGTCGCCTGTCTGTGTGTGGAGCTCCGAAGTGTGTAATAAGAAAACCGTACACGTGGTGGTCGAATGGTGCCAAAAAGTGTTTGCCGGCCGTGCCATGAAAGCCATAGTGAAAGAACAAGGAGTGTTTATGTATTCTGTGCTGTTTTATAACTTTGACTATTGTAGTGGGAAAAAGGAACAGTTGAAATATTGTTAATTTTTGTTCATTTGGACATAGAGAGGATAAGACGTGTGTTCAGATTCAGAATGAGAATGGACTTGGGTTTCAAGCCAACCTTTTCTTATGTGTAAATGAACTCTGTTTTTAACCTTGGGACACACAAAGAGACTTACTTGATAGTGTTTGTTTATGTGGAGAATGAGTTCTGTATAAGTTTTCTGTTCAAATATACATTGTGAAATTAAGCAATAGAAACTGCATATGTCTACTTATTTTTATAAGTAGAAAGAGTCTTGAGAAATTCCTGTTCCTAGCAGATATACTTCAGAGAAGAAGAAAAAAGAGGTTGCAGCAGCAAGCTAACCAGCAAGGAATGTTGGGTGACCATCTCGAGTAAGTCTATCATTAAAGAAGTGGGATTTTGCACACATACTATGCCACTTTAAGTCATCCAAAGCATTAGAAAGTGCTGACCGGTGTGAAAGCACAGAAGAAAACAGGAATTTTGAGATGAAAATGAGGTAAGAAGATATTAGGTGTTGCCATAGCAACCGAGCATAACAAGACAAAAGAACCAGTTCACGGAATTGGATTCTGCCTAAAAATTCAAATGGTGAAAATTGCTAAATGCAAAAAAGGGAAGACGTATGAAAGTAATAACGTTAAAAGAATGGAGAGAAGATCTCAACGTATTAGACTAAGAAGAGATACACTGAGAACAATTCAACTCAGAAGATCTGGTGTAGGGAGTATACAGTTCTCATAGTTATGTGAAAGCATGGGGGCTTTAAAGACTGAATTTGACAATTTAAATAATAAATTAGAGGATTTAAAATTAGAATTAAAGAGTACATAACTAACTCTTTAAATCTCCATGTAAATCAAATGTTCACTGACTTTAGTCAGAAACAGAATGATCAAATCCAGTGTTTGACAAAGATATTAGAATCTGATATTGAGGAAAAAGGTTATATGATCGAATCTGAAGTTAATGAAAAGTTAGGATCATTTGAAAATGTATGTAATGTTAAGTTTGATGCTGCAAAGCAGGGGTTGCATACTTTAAAAGAGTGTGTCAATAGAATAAGTTAATGCCAATAATCCAATCGCAAATTAAAGGTGTCAGTGCATTAGTGATCAGTCCATGAGTAAGTAATGTAGGACAGAATTTCAAAGAGAATATATCCAGCTATGATATTATAAAGGTGTGTAGTTTGGCGGGACCATTTGAACAAATTATAGATCGAAAAGTTACTGAGAGTATAACCTCCAGAAACGTATCGACTATAGCTTCTTCCAAACTCAGTGATACTAGCAAGGTTATAGACGACTTGTGGAAAGGATTCAAACTTATCCAGGATAGAATAGAACAAAGAATAACTTCACCTAATGTGGTGTTACAAAAATGTCCAAAGAAACATAAAGAGAAGTATTAATCTGCATTTGCTCAAGTGAAGTTATTATCAGATCCATGGGATCCTGGTCGAGTCATCTATCCCCAGGGATGTTAACAATCTTATTTAACGGGCGGAGTGATGTCCGTCGGGTCCCGAGGTGTTTTCAGTGTTTCTTCAGTAATAATTTTCCTGCACTGAATTCCTCCAAACACTTAAACTATTCTATCATCCCATACTTAGAGGTACTGGAAGAAACCATACCAGCGAGAATTTGTGATTATGTCATCCAAAATTACTCATGGTAAGAGATTTTCTTGTTCCAGTCAGTTAGATGGCCCGACTTTGCCTGTCTGCAGCATGAAGGCAGAAATTTGTTCACAGGTTGCCTCCAGTCTCAGTCATTTGGCACAGCCTTGGGACAGGGTATATTAGGTTCCTGGTCAGTTCTTATCTCCCTCAGTCATGGGAATACTATTCTCAGACTGAGTGTAATATAGTCAACCCAGTTTTTGACTTTTTTTCTATACATGAGGTTTCTGTCCTCGCTGAACTGGCCTTAGGACAACTGCATTATTCTTTGACACATGTACTGCCATAGTCAGGCCAGAGTTCAAATTTATATTTCCTAAAGCATATTTGTCTTAATGAATGGAAGTGAATATTATGTTAGCAGAACATATAAAATTTGATGGCTAATAATGATGTTGCTATAGCATACAAAATATTTTATACCTTTTATGAGATGTGATGTAGATGGGAGGTTTTGTATCAGTCTGAAAGGGGTGGGTTCTGTGGATAACAGCATGGTTTACGAGAACACATAAATCATGACTAACACAAAATACACACCTCACCTTTCAAACAATCCTCCCGAACAAGTGTGAATGATTCTTCATCACTTGCTATTTCCATAAGGTTGCTAATATTTCCTTCAGGCACCTCAAGGGTGCAGGTGGGAACGTCCGTTAGGAGACGATTTAACACCCAACCTGCTCTGGCTTCTCACTCAAGTACCTGTGAGGTAGGGATCCTGGGAAAGGGGGGTGGGAAGGGTTTCCTGTCTTTGGGGCTATCTTCTTTCTCTTCTTCAATCCTAGCAACCATTTCTATTTATTTCTTTCTTACTTCTCATTTGAGGAACTATCTATTTTTTCCCTCTTTCTATATTCACATACTTCTATCGCAGAAGTCCTTCCTACTTTCTGTGGTTTCTAATAACCTACATCTTATCTAGTAACCTACATCTTATCTTTCGATAAGATGGCCAAAGAATCAGACTACACAAACACACGTCCACATACATACAAAAAGAGATGGATACACAAACAATGAGGTAACAGATTAGAAAGATGTGAGAACAGCCAAGTGTTGTAGGGGGAAAGTTATATGTACATCAGGAAAAAATCGCTTATTTATATAAAAAATATCCAATCCCGGGAGCGGAAAGACTTACCTTAGGGGGAAAAAAGGACAGGTATAACTCGCACACACAAAAATATCCATCCGCACATACACAGACACAGGCAGACTCTGAATGTGGCTCTCCAGCAGGGATACGACTTCCTCAAATCCTGCCCTGAAATGAGATCCATCCTTCATGAAATCCTCCCCACTCCACCAAGAGTGTCTTTCCGCCGTCCACCTAACCTTCGTAATCTCTTGGTTCATCCCTATGAAATCCCCAAACCACCTTCCCTACCCTCTGGCTCCTACCCTTGTAACCGCTCCCGGTGTAAAACCTATCCCATGCACCCTCCCACCACCACCTACTCCAGTCCTGTAACCCGGAAGGTGTACACGATCAAAGGCAGAGTCACATGTGAAAGCACCCACGTGATTTACCAACTGACCTGCCTACACTGTGACGCTTTCTATGTGGGAATGACCAGCAACAAACTGTCCATTTGCATGAATGGACACAGGCAGACAGTGTTTGTTGGTAATGAGGATCACCCTGTGGCTAAACATGCCTTGGTGCACCGCCAGCACATCTTGGCACAGTGTTACACTGTCCGGGTTATCTGGATACTTCCCACTAACACCAACCTGTCAGAACTCCAGAGATGGGAACTTGCCCTTCAGTATATCCTCCCTTCTCGTTACCCACCAGGCCTCAACCTCCGCTAATTTCAAGTTGCTGCCGCTCATACCTCACCTGTCATTCAACAACATCTTTGCCTCTGTACCTCGACTGACATCTCTGCCCAAACTCTTTGCCTTTACAAATGTCTGCCTGTGTCTGTGTATGTGTGAATGGATATGTGTGTGTGTGCGAGTTATACCTGTCCTTTTTTCCCTCTAAGGTAAGTCTTTCCGCTCTTGGGATTGTAACGACTCCTTACCCTCTCCCTTAAAACCCACATCCTTTCGTCTTTCCCTCTCCTTCCCTCTTTCCTGATGAAGCAACCGTTGGTTGCGACAGCTTGAATTATTTTGTGTGTATGTTTGTGTGTCTATAGATGCCAGCGCTTCTTTTTTATGATCTATGATGATTGTAAATCAAGCATACATAAGAAGGAGGTGTGAGTTATGAAAGAGAACATAAGCCAAAGAGGTGTAAAATAGTGGTACTCATATAGCCTAAGTAAACAGGTTATTTACTGAATAGTATATAGACATGAAATCTATTAAGAGTACAGAAGTTGAAAAGTAGAGGAGGACTCCAGGGATTAGATGAAGTATTAAGAAGAAAATATGAAGTCTAGAATAGATTTTCTATTTTTACCAGAAAATATTTAATTATAATATACATAGGAATGTATACTGGAGGTAATGAACCATGAGGCCTACTCAGAAAGAATAAGGGGGCATACCCAGCATTTGCTAAATATATGGGGCAGGTGTATCTACATGGAGATAGGATGACCTGTGACCTGTGACCTGAAAAATAGGGCTGTTTTATAAAGGGGTGTACCTACCAGAATGGAAAGACGAAGTGCACTCGTACGGACTACCCACAAGTAAGGTATAGGTACTGATCCTAGCAGGAGGGGACAGTATCACGACAGAAGTCACACATTTTATAGGGATTATTCTGGTACATTTGAATACTACACACAATGAGCATTATTACGTGCTATGTAAGTTTACAAGTGAAAAAAAAAAAAAAAAAAAAAAAAAAAAAAAGGCCACTCTCATGGAACCCAGAGTTCCTCCAATCTCCATAAAATATTATAAATAATACATACTTAGGAAAGGGAATATTAAAGGTGAAAACAGAAAATATATTTCTCAAGTGTCACAAACACCTGTAGTATATGAATGAAAAAAAAAAAAGTCTCACATTTCCTAAATACTAGTCAGGCTTACTGGATCACTAATGAGTACTCTAGTCTAGTTATTAAGGAATTGCTCAGCTAAAGAGTGTGCTTAAAAAAATAAAGTTAAAATGTAAATCGTTATTATGCAGGATATTAATATACGAGATGATTATGTATAAAATATTGCATGTTTGATCTGAGGTGGGGGATATGTAGTGCTTCTAGAATCTCCGCGTAAATTCTTGTATCACTCAGCCTTATACCATCTCGAACACATGATATTTTAAATATAAGTGTGAGAGAACCTATCTACTTTGAGTTCACCTGTCTGTGTGTGCAGGTCCAAAATCTGTAATAAGAAGATCATAGACATGGCACCGACACCGACAAGTGTTTCCCGGTCGCACCATGGAAGCCATAATGAAAGAACAAGGAGTGTTTATGTATTCTGTGCTGTTTTATAACTTTGACTATTGTAGTGAAAAAAAAGAACAGTTGAAATATTGTTAATTTTTGTTCATTTGGACATGGAGAGGATAAGACGTGTGTTCAGATTCAGAATGAGAATGGACTTGGGTTAGAAGCCAACCTTTTCTAACATGTAAATGAACTCTGTTTTTAACCTTTGGACACACGAAGAGACTTACTTGACAGTGTTTTTTTTTAGGTGGAGAATGAGTTCTGTAAGAGTTTGATGTTCAAATATACATCGTGAAGTTAAGCAAAAATAACTGCATATGTCTGCTTATTTTTATAAGTAGAAAGAGTCTTGAGAAATTCCTGTTCCTAGCAGACATACTTCAGAGAAGAAGAGAAACGGATGTTGCAGCAGCAAGTTAACCAGCAAGGAAAGTCGGCTGACCATCTCAAGTAAGTTTATCGTTAAAAAAGTGGGATTTTAAACACATACTACACCACTTTAAGTCATCCAAAGCGTTAGAGCCCCTTGAGGTGGCAGTTTGATGGCTTTTGGCACAGCTGGATGGGGGGATGGTGATGCTACCTTGACACTGGGTGATTTCACAACCTTAGAGCTGAATTGGAGGTCACATGTCTGTGTGGCCATGTCCTTCATGGAGCGAGGGGTAACAACAACAGGACTATAGGTACCAGACAGGAGAAGACAGCATCTTGCGAGCAACTGTATAAGGTACCTTTTCTTTTCCTACAGTCCGCTCATCAAGAAACATTGGACACTTTTGAGAGGAGGCAGCATGGCTACCATTGCAGTTGATACAGCGGGGAGAAGGAGGTGGACAATCACTCTCATGCGCATCCCTACCACAGGCGACACATTTGGCTGGATGTTGACAAGATGTTCTAGTGTGGTTAAAACAATGACACTGGTAGCAGCACATCGGTTTCGGAATGTATGGCCGGATAGTAATAATTTCATAGATTAATTTGAGCTTGGACGGAGGCACCACTCTATCAAAAGTGAGAAAGAGAGTGCAGGTATGCACTAAGGAGAATCTACCTTTTTCATTACACAATGAACAGCAATGACACCCTGATCAGAGAGGTAAGATTGTATTTTGGGTTCAGTTAGACTGTCTAGCAGCCTGGTGTAAATTACACCATGGGAAGAATTCAAAGTTCTGTGGGCCACGACACGAACAGGGTAACCATGGAGAAGTGAGGCAGCATGCAGTTGTTGTGCTTGAGAATCAGAAGTGGTCTTCAAATGCAATGTGCCATTCCATAAATGAGAGCAGGATTTCACAGGGGCAGCAACTGCATCTACACCTTTCTGAATAATAAATGCATTTACCATGGCAAAGGACTGACAATCTTCAGTACGTGAGACAATGAGGAACAGTGGTGCAGTGGGAAGGTTCTTTGAATCATTAGCCTCATGGCATTTACATTTTGTAGAAGTTGAGTGGGAAGATGATAGACTCATCGTGAGGAAATCCTCCATGATTGCCAGCGATGATCCAGAAGAAAGCAATGGCAAAGGTAGGTAACAGGACCATTGTTGATTAAATTTAGAATATTAACAGTTATTAATCTATATAATCTTGATTGTGTTAACTATATACTTTCTGAACTACCAAATTTAGGTATTATGAATCAAAGATACAACTACAATACAAGAATCTGTACTTCTGCGCCCTTGCCACAAAATAGATTAGCAAAAACTAACAAAAGTCATAAGTACATGGCAATTAAAACATATATCAAAATGTCTAAACATGCCTCAAGCATGCCAGTCAAAGTATTTAAGGAAAACTTACACAACTCCTTGCTAACTAACCCATTCTATTCATTAGAAGAATTTTTTCATACGCCCAATATAAACTTAAATATATAAAAATGTATTTTATAATATTAATAGATGAAGAGAACTGACAAAGTCTATTGCATGTAATAATGTTGAATGATGAATAAAGAATCAGAATCAGAGTTTGGACCTGGGCTAAATGGGGGAACTTCTTCCATTTCAATGTAAGTCATCTCCATAGAAACTTCTTCACATGTATTTAACACATTAATTAGACAAGAGCCTTTTCATACACTTACCAGCACCTCTGGTATGTACATGCCTTCCTGCAAATCTTGTTTATTGATAATGCCTTCTCTAAGGCTGGTATCTTCAACCTTTATCCTCAAAATCCTTTCCTCATGATGATCCAACTTTATTTTAGCCACCTGGCCTGCCTTAGGCTCTGTAGAATTTGTTTCCCATCTGTAACAAGTCTGTCTAAACAAATCTGTCTACCAGTACCTTGTTTACTTTGCCATTTCTTTGGTGTACTGTTATTTACTGGCCCCTCTGAACAGCTCAGAGAACCTCGAACTCCAGTGCATTCACACCCCACAAGTTTCAAAATCTGTTGGTGGCTTTCTAAGCACCTGCCCCTGTGTACCTGCACATTGCACTTCTGTCTCTGCACACAATTTAATGGGCCTACATCTGATTTACAGGATTCTCTTGGTGTAATCGATTACTACATTGTGCTTTGTAAAGAAGTCTCTATCAAGTAAACTAGTGTAGCGAATATCCAGTTCCCCTCCTACCAGATGAAATTATGTTTCACTCCTAATTCCTGACCTATTCCAAGATCTAAAACTGCTGCCTCTTATGTATGTATGACCAGACTTGTGGTACCTTTACTCTTTATACAATCTTCATGTCTATACCCAACCTGGCTTCAATGATAGTTCCTATTGAACAAGATAATTTGTAATCCATGATCTGGAATCATTTTAATGGACTTTCTGAGCTCTGTGGGCAATTCAGTTCTATAACATTTTTACTTTCACAGTTTACTTTGAATACTTTCCCAATTCAGCATAAGGTGACTGTAATCTTATCCTTCTCTTCCATTCCTCTGTTTCTTATTTTTCACAGAATTTCCTGCATTCTAGTAAACTGTCTAGCCATGTGCTCTGTCCTATGACATGTGAAACACACAACAGGCTTCACTTTCTTACAGGCACCTCTATGTCCCAATAAACTGCAACTTTCACACCTGATTGTCTTTGGAGCCTTTGATTCTCAACACACTTGAGCCAAATCTACTTTGCAAATTCTTTTCCGAAACCAGCAGCCTCACATTAAACATCCTGATTTACCACAGGTTTTACACTTAACATTACTTCTGCAATTCTTAGACGTGTGCCCTACATGTCCACATGAGAAACTTCCTCATCTTGCGCTGATGAATTTTGTTTTTCCTTGGTGGACACAATTGCCAACTCTTCAGTCAAGGCTACCTCAACAGCCTCAGTGAGGGTAATGTTTTAACCCTTTGCACACACAATTGTCTCTATGCACTCATAATAGATGCCTTGAATGAATAATGCTCTGCTTAACTTTCATTCTAATGACAAAGATCCCACCAGTTCTAATGCTGGCATTGCACCTCGGACAGCTTCACAAAATGCATATTAAAGTGTATGTACTTTACTGACCCAATTTTCAATCAGTTCCTCCTTTGACTGACTACTAGACAACATATAACAAGCATAAAAATTTAAACTACACTCACAAGCATAATTTTCCAACAAAATATTTCTTACTTCTTCCCGGATGGAAAACAATTAACGCACAAGCAGTTTATTTCATGCAGGGCCCTGAATGCAGGTTTTTGCGACTTTTAACACTATTTGATGCTCAGCTTCACATACTAATTCAAAAACTATATTCACATTACTAATAAATTCATTTAAAGCATATTTTGTACCATCAAAAGCCTGGGGAACGAGTTTAAGGGCATCACTAACACTAATGTTAGATGCTACTGCTCCACCATCAGTAACTGCATTGTTAGACAAGGACATGACTTACTTTTACCTATTGATCCATTGTGCAGAGGTAATAAGAGACAGTGTCTTTGTTGAAAGTGAAGTGCTCTGCAGAGGTCAGGTGAGCTGAACTGAGCTGAGCTGGGCAGGAAATGCCGGCGTGACACCTGCATTGTCGTGTTACCCTCAGCTGTGCTGTACCGAGCCGTTGCCAGCTGTCACCTTCTGTCTGCTCACTGACTCCCGCCGCTGCTGAAATTTGCGAAGAAGCCGTGTGACTTCTGCTGCTGGATCATGGGTGTAATCAAGGCTGCACTGGCTGCATCTTCTCTCATCAGGCATTTATCTCCAGACCTCAGCATGTTTCTTCCGCTCTTTGTGCTCTGTCTGTTATCATTGGAGTGCAAGTGCTGCTTCTCATATGTCTCATAGCCATTAGTCAATCCATGACATCGAGCTGAGGATGTGCGAAGCTCCCGTCTATCTCAAAAATTATTAAGGAAATCATCCCACCCATGGCACCAGAAATGTTTACCTATTCTGTGTTCTGACACAGTATAGAAGGAAGATAGGGGGTTTAAGGTCAGTATGCAATTTCCAAGCAGTGAGGAGCCAATACAGAAAGACAAATTCCCAACGAAGACAGGTTGATGACTTGAATCAGTGCCAAACATTGCCACAGAGCATCTACAAGACATGCAGATTTCCAGACTCAAGATGATGCTTGCAGCAGAAGACTCAAGGAATTCAGGGGTCTGATTAGCACTATTTATTTGCGGTCAGGCTAACTACTACACTGGAGGTTAATCTAAACATTAGAAAAAGCAAAGAAAGCAAGTGATTGCACAACAGAAGTCAGTGTCTGAAGCCATGGGGGTAGGAGCTAACAGAAGTAGCGAACACTAGCCACATGTTACATACAAACTAGAGAGCAGCATTCCAAGTGAGAAAAACAGATGTGTCAGAGTTTACCGAGGCTGGCCATGAGTGCCATAGAGCTGGTGCCCCAGTGATCTGACTGAGAACCCCTTCTGAATACAAAAATATGGGTTTTTAAAGAATCATGGCAGTACACAATTTCTCCTTTCCTACATTCAATCCCCCAACCCATCGGCACTTAACAAGATTTAGCCAATCTGGTGAGACATTCTCTCCTCCAGGGCACCTCTGGCCAACCGCATCTACATTCCTCCCCTACTCCTACTCAGTAGGTATGGATGGATCTGGATTTTAAATTAACAAACTCCAAGTTTGGTATAAAAAACATTCAGCTGAAAGCTAAACGTATTACCACTCCTATTATGGTCAGCAACAACAGTGTTTTACATTACTTGACCCCACCCTCTGCCTTTCTGGGTGTGGGGACAGCTGTAGTAGCACTCTAACCTGTGCAAACCCACTGACGTTGAACTTCTCAGGAGCAGATATCAAGCTTGCTGCCCTTGCAAAGACCTGCCTTTTTGTGGCTGTCTTTTACAGTGACATCTTATGACAGCATCTAGCTGTGGATGGAATTACCAGTTAACTCTCTGACACGAAACTTCTCTCGTGGGATAGCTGCGCAAAGTGTCTGAAATTTTCATGTCTCTAATGTTATTGTTTATCTCTGGTAACCTAAATGCTACCACTTTTGCTTGGTCTCTGCACTGTGTCTCTGACTTTTCTACCTAGGAGTTCCCTTGATGGCTCCAAATAGCCTTAAGCATTACAACATACAAGTCGTTATGTTGTCAATAAATGACAATGGCTGATGTACATCTGAGTTACTGCTCTTTTGGTATCATCTGTCTCCTGACTACGCCAGATCTGTTAGAAAAGTATACCACCTTTTGCTGGGGGGGGGGAATCTGGCTTACCTGGAGCATTGGTCACCTAATCACATTCAAAGTAGTTCCCTTGGGACTCCACACGCAGTGCTGCCATTTTTGCATTTTTGGAAGAATGCCGATAAAGCCTCTTTCAGAACAGAGTTCAGCTCAGCTGTTGTTCCTGCCATAACATCCTCTCTTGTCTGAAATTTCATTCATTTTAATAGCCACTTCAGTTGGGAGAACAGCCAAAAGTTTCAGGGCATCATATCAGGAATGTAAGATGCCTACTGGAGTGCAGCAATCTGGTTTTTCACCAAAAAAGTCTGAATCAAGTGCAAGGAATTTGCTGGGGCACAGGCGGGTTGAAGTTAACAATTTCCTGTTGACTTCAAGTCTGGTTTCTTGCACTGCACAGCATCATATAGGTGATGGAGGACATTCCTGTAGTACTCTTTGGTGACTGTTTTACCATGTGATGTGTCCTTGGGGTGTACCACATCGCAAGGGTCAAAGACAGCAGACAGCGTTGTTGCTGAGCACTTGGTGGGCCTTCTTTGGCCTCGGTGAAGGGGAATACTTCCACTATGACAACTGTGGTTTGGTTTCCGGGTTGTACATGTACACCCAGGATTCCTAGCAATTATGGTGTTCACAAAGTCAAGGTCACTGTTTGTGGAGTCCATCATGACCTGTAAGACTTCAATATGAAATTCCTTTTGCTCCACCATCGGCAGCTTCAGCAAGAATTTCTCTGACACTCTCTTCATGGTAAAATCTTCAGTCACGAAAGAATGTGCCAGAAAAGTGCTGATGACAACATCTTCCACAATTTCTCCAATAGTCACATGATGGTCCCACATCACCCAAGTGTTCACTTTGGCAACAAATTGGTCATTTCAGCATGTTGATGGCCAACTGGAGAGTGGCTCATCCTCCACCAACCTTCAGCCATTTTTAAACTGGTTGTACCACTCCTTAATCTGTGTGATGCACATAGCAACGTAACCCAAAGCCATCTGAATCTTCCAAATGGTTTCACTAGGCTGTTACCCAGTTTCTGGCAAAATTTGATGCTCCAGTAATTCCAACATTTCCCTTGCAATGAAAAAGTGATGCGAGCACTACACACTACCTCACTCAAGTGCTGCTTGGCAGCAACTGATGCTATTAACACGCAGGAATAATTGACGCTTGCACATGCATGCTTATAGGTTGGCTCATGGAATTACAATTGAGTCCAAATTCGAAGCCAGGGTTGTCAATGAAGCATAACACTTACAACTGAAAGCATGATTATTATGATCAGCAAAGTTGTGCCAGAACAGAACTGACTTCTTAGAAGAAGAGTCCAGTTATTTATTCAAACAGTGAATATATCCAGAATGATGGAATCTGTACAGTCATTGAATGTTCCAGACATACAAACATAAGATACTTCAAAACACTTCTAGAAATGATAAATTTGAAATAAAAATTATTGATGGTGGTCATGTTTGAATCAGTGACCCACAGCACGCCAACCAATCATGCTAACTGCTACACCACACTGCATACACCAGAGCACACAGCAATATTTTATCACCTTACTGTTAATATTATGATCAGAATGGAAATTCTTACTTTTGTGTAATTTGAAAATTTTCCATATTTCAGAGTGGTAATGTGGGAAACTTTGACTTCACTGAATTTTCTAGATATTGCAGATTCAGTGTGACTATTAAAAAAAAAGTTTCATCTCAATTCTTTCTCATAATGTTCCCTCTCTTCTCTCCACTCATCTTCTGTGGCTGCTATAAACAGACTCAATCTTTTCTTTTTAGAGTAGGATAAAAAGAGTGATGGGTGGTGACCTGGCAATATTAGAGCAACAATGGCCACTACAGGCAAAAAGTTAAGCAAGAAAGCTTCAAGACTATTTTTTTTCCATTACAAATGAGTAACTGACTGTATCGCTTTTATGCTGGTTCCATACTGTAAGACAGAGTGGAAATGATATGTTACTTCAAAAGACACCACAAAAGGTTAATCTAAAAAATATTTGAAGTTTCAAGATCCATATTGTCGCACAAGAATATAATACTGTGCCCTGCCCATTACGTAATAACATACTATTTTCTTTTTCTATCAAAGTATTAAGATTGAACGATATAATTTAAGCACAAAGTGAATGAACTGCACTGGAAGTCAGCAAATATGTATGCCCAGAATAATGTGAGCATCATATCATTATTATCTGTGTTTTGTTCTATTTAAGAATGTGCACTCATCTTTTTTCTCTCCTCTCTGTCTTCTTCAATTGTGCACCTTTCCTACAGCATCTTACACTACCAGGCTACTATTTTCTTCCATTTTGTTCAAATGAACTGTACTTGTATTTCTGTTAGGAATTTATTTAATCATTCCATTAATATCACCAACTGTAACTACTAATAGGATATTATTATGAATACTTTACTCTTTTGCTCCAGAGTTCAGCTAACATTATTGTAATTTTGAAGTATCTCGCCAAAATATGGCACAATTCTTTGTTCTGTTCAAAACTGTAAGAATTATTCACAAAATGTTAGATTTCAGTGCAAAAAACTTATTTTGTTAAATAATAATTGTTTAATTTAACATTTCTATTTTCATTTCGTAGTAGCAATCACAAATTCCCAATATGTAAATGTTATAGTTTTTTTTTTACTGCATTTTTTCTTACGATACCAATGCAATACTCACGAGATTAAATTAAACATTCTGAATCCCTCACGAGGTGAGAAGCTAGTTAGAAATTTCCTTGACGTTACAAAAACACAAATTAAATGCTTTTCAGCGTGCTACAGGTCTACTGACATTCACTTCAAACAATAAAAGGTGAAAAAGAGGAGAATAAACTAAAAAGTGGCGTGTGTGAAATACTTAATTCATTTACTTTTAGTTAATGATAAGAAGTGATACCTCTAATTAATCCACATACTAATAGTTGTGTATGATATTTAAGTAATAAAAATACTGAGTCTCATGCTCATATTTAAAAATAAAAAAAAAATAAAAATAAAAATCAAGAATATTTGGGATACGTTAAGTTGAAGAAATATTGCTTAATAATCAAATATTTATTCAATTACTGAATTATTACAAATATATGAATATCCTTAAGCTTATTTTACATCCATTACAATTTATGCTAGCCAAAGCATAAATTTCCATAATTCCATAATCATATCTACCCATATTTATAAAATACTGTAGTTAAAGCTTTAGTATAAGAAGCTGAGAGGCACAGTCACCATGGTGTAGTAGTTATGATACTGGACTGTTGTATGGAGGGTTGTGAGTTCAAAACTTATCTAAACTGTAAATCTTTAATTACTATATTCGGTTCTGCAACTGTATTTATACCATATGAGTTCTGGCCAGAGGCAGTTCATTCCATGCTCTTGTATGTGCAAGTGCTGAATAAACCTTTGTTAAGTGAAGTTAGTGTTCGTCTTTCATCTAATTATACCTTCTTCTATGTGACATTATTCTGGTGGAGACGCTGGGTACTGGAACTTGTGATAGCACACATTATCAATGACACAGTGACTCCCATCAGGCCATGACAGAGCTGGTGTTTACATGGCAAGAAACCCAAGTTCAAGCCATATTCAACAGATCACAATCTGTCGGAGACAGAAGAAGAAGAGGAGGATGTTACGATGACAACAACTTTGTGCCACCAAATGAGACATCCTTCTGAGTTCTCTGGTGACGATGGCCACGATCCAAACATGTGGCTGAAGGTATATGAGTGTATAGCCAAATTTAACAAATGGGATGACACTGTGTGTTTGGCTAATGTATTTTTCTACTTGAAGGGCACTGCCAAGCAATGGTATGAGAACAACAAGGAGAAGTTCACAAGCTGGGAAGAATTCCAAGTGGAACTGGAGTATTTCGGTGACACACAATGACAGAAGCGCAAGGCTGAAGATAAATTAAAGTGCAGGGTGCAGCATCCAGGAGAAACTACAGTATCCTACATTCAAGACGTCTTGGAGCTGTGTAAAATAGTGGATCCTAATACGAAGCAGGAAGATAAGGTTACACATCTCATGAACGGTGTTTCTGAGGACATGTATCAAGCCCTAATCCTGAAGGAGGTTTCAACAGCAGATGACTTCATAAAATGATGCCAGTATATCGAGACAATGCATCAAAAAAGAATTACACACAAGAAGTTTGAATGGCTTCCAAATGTTGTATCCATGTCTGTGATGGAGGAAGGAAATGATTTCACAAGTGTTCTTTGTCAGATTGTGAGAGGAGTTCACAGGGCACTTGGATTGCATGGTGAGCAAAAAACTGAGACGATTCAAGAGGTCATAAGGGAGGAAGTGGAACAGACATTGAACCCAATCTCTCATCCTTCATTTCCCTTTAAAACAGTGAAAAAGTTGAGACCCAGGAAAAGTTATGTTCCTACAATGCCACATGAGGAACCTGTTTGGGCACCAAGGAAGACTGACGTCTGGAGAACACAGGATAACCAACCAGTATGTTTCCATTGTGGACAACCAGGACATGTGGTGTGTTATTGTCAAGAATGGTGGTGGATATTTGATGTTGCCTGTGCCAGAAGACAGCAGACTGATCTTAGCCGACACCAACTCCAGGATGACAAAGATGAACAAGAAGCTGTGGGTGCAGGGTGACATAGGTCACCAACGCTGAAAGCTAGCTGCTGGAGAGGACACTCCCCAACACACCAATCAAGGTCTCCATCGCCATTTAGAAGCTTCAGCCAATCACCTAGCCACTGCAACCTGGAAAACTAAAGGGTGCAACCTTCATTGGAGGTGAGGCCGTCGAAGAGAAAAATCCTCCACCGTTGATCACTACAGAAATGAAAGGAAACTACATCAATATCTTCATGGATGGCTGACCAGCCCAAACTCTTGTGGACTCTGGAGCACCATACTCAGTCATTTAGGAGAAGTACCATCACCAGTTGCAGAAAATTGTATTCAGTGATAACAAAATATATCTGCTGAAGGTGGCTAATGGGAAATATGTAAAACTTACAGGAAGATGTGTCACTCATGTGGGTATAAGTGGCCATGCACAGCCCTTACAATTCATTGTCTTACATGAGTGTTGTCATGACGTTATTCTCGGATGGGACTTTTTGATAGCTTCTCAGGCAGTTATAGACTGTGGTTACTCGAAGATTATGCTAGACAAGATGAGATATTGTGGACAGGAAGACGCACATCTGAGTATGTGAAGACTATGTATGCTGGATGAAGTGATCATTCCTACAGTCAGTGCTAGAAAGGTAACTGTCATGTGTCATAACATGCATCAACCCATGGATCTTGTACTGGAATGTAAGAGAAGCATACCACTGAAGAATAACTTGGTCATCCCTGCCTCTGTCATCTCGTTTAAGAACAGATTCAGTGAATTGTAGGTAGTTAACTGCCGCCGAGAAATGATGATCCTTCCAAGACGCATGTGCATAGCAAACACTGAGCTGTTAATTGCCGAACAGCTGAGCATCATTGAAACCTCCCATACTGAGTCTTTAGGCGAAATTAGTGCCACCACTATGAGAAAAAAATCTTCTAGCTCGACTATTACCATGTCTCACTAAGGAACAACAGAAGAAGCTACTTGCCATTCTTCAGGAGTTCTCTGAATGCTTCAATCCACAGGTGAAGAGCAAATTAGACAAATCGATAGTGAAGCACCAGATTAGTCCTGGAGACCATCAACCAATAAGCTGGAGAGCATACCATGTGTCACCAACAGAATGTCAAATAATTCATGACGAGGTAGAGAAAATTATGAAGAATGACATCATTCACCCTTGGCAGAGCCCATGGTCGGTCACTATTGGTTCTCATCAGTAAAAAGGATGGCAGTTGGCACTTTTGTGTTGATTACAGTAAGCTTCTTCTACATCTACATCTACACACATACTCCGCAATCCACCATACGGTGCATGGCGGAGGGTACCTCATACCACAACTAGCATCTTCTCTCTCTGTTCCATTCCCAAATAGAACGAGGGAAAAATGACTGCCTATACACCTCTGTATGAGCCCTAATCTCTCTCATCTTATCTTTGTGGTCTTTCTGCGAAATATAAGTTGGTGGCAGTAAAATTGTACTGCAGTCAGCCTCAAATGCTGGTTCTCTAAATTTCCTCAGTAGCGATTCATGAAAAGAACGCCTCCTTTCCTCCAGAGACTCCCACCCTAGTTCCTGAAGCATTTCCATAACACTCACATGATGATCAAACCTACCAGTAACAAATCTAGCAGCCCGCCTCTGAATTGCTTCTATGTCCTCCCTCAATCCGACCTGATAGGGATCCCAAACACTCGAGCAGTACTCAAGAATAGGTCTTATTAGTGTTTTATAAGTGGTCTCCTTTACAGATGAACCACATCTTCCCAAAATTCTACCAATGAACCGAAGATGACTATCCGCCATCCCCACAACTACCATTACATGCTTGTCCCACTTCATATCGCTCTGCAATGTTACGCCCAAATATTTAATCGACGTGACTGTGTCAAGCGCTACACTACTAATGGAGTATTCAAACATTATGGGATTCTTTTTCCTATTCACTTGCATTAATTTACATTTATCTATATTTAGAGTTAGCTGCCATTCTTTACACCAATCACAAATCCTATCCAAGTCAACTTGTATCCTCCTACAGTTACTCAATGATGACACCTTCCCGTACACCACAGCATCATCAGCAAACAGCTGCACATTGCTATCCACCCTATCCAAAAGATCATTTATGTAGATAGAAAACAACAGCAAACCTACCACACTTCCCTGGGGCACTCCAGATCATACCCTCACCTCCGATGAACACTCACCATCAAAAACAACGTACTGGGTTCTATTACTTAAGAAGTCTTCGAGCCACTCACATATTTGGGAACCAATCCCATATGCTCATACCTTCGTTAGGAGTCTGCAGTGGGGCACTGAATCAAATGCTTTCTGGAAGTCAAGGAATATGGTATCCATCTGATATCCTTCATCCATGGTTCGCAAGATACCACATGAAAAAAGGGTGAGTTGCATTTTGCAGGAGCGATGCTTTCTAAAGCTGTGCTGACGCCAGGACAGCAACTTCTCTGTCTCAAGGAAAATCATTATATTTGAACTGAGAATATGTTCGAGAATCCTGCAACAAACCAATGTTAAGGATATTGGTCTGTGATTTTTGAGGATCCGTCCTTCTACCCTTCTTATATACAGGCGTCACCTGCACTTTTTTCCAGTCGCTCGGGACTTTACACTGGGCAAGAGATTCGCGATAAATGCAAGCTAAGTAAGGAGCCAATGCAGTAGAGTATCTCTGTAAAACCGAATTGGAATCCCATCAGGAGATGGCGATTTATGTATTTTCAACCCATTCAGATGCTTCACAATCCCAGGGATGTCTATCACTATGTCCTCCATACGGTAATCTGTACGAGACTCAAATGACGGTATGTTTGTACGATCCTTCTGCGTGAAAGATTTCTCAAATGCTAAATTTAAAATTTCAGCTTTCGTTTTGCTGTCTTCAGTTGCCAGGCCAGACTGATCAGTGAGTGAATGGATGGAAGCCTTCAACCTGCTTACCGATTTTACGTAAGACCAGAATTTCCTTGGGCTTTCAGAAAGATCTTTTGCTAAGGTATGATGGTGGTAGTGGTTTAATAAGATAACTAGAAAGGACATTTACCCCCTTCCACAAATTGACAATACACTAGATTGTCTTAAGTGGGCTAAGTTTTTCTCGACCATGCACATTTACTTGGGATATTGGCAAATCAAAGTAGATGAAACTGATCATGAGAAAACTGCATTCATCACTCCTGAGGGCCTGTATAAGTTTAAGGTGATGCCGTTTGGTTTGTGTAATGCACCAGCAACTTTTTAACGGATAATGGATAATCTTCTAAGACACCTGAAGTGGATGATGTAGCTTTGTTATTTAGATGAATTTATAGTGTTCTCAAAAAGACTGAGGTTCATTCTTAATTGTCTCCAACAAGGCAGACTGAAACTTAATCCAAGAAAGTGTCTCTTTGGAGCAAAAGAAATCAAAATACTTGGACACCTTGTGTCAAACAAAGCTGTGCGGCCAGACCCAGAAAAGGTGAGATCTATAATGGAATTTCCTATTCCTAAAAGTATTAGAGACATGAGAAGCTTCCTCAGATTATGTTCTTATTGTCATTGTTTTATCAAATACTTTTGTATCAAAGCCAGACCACTCCAAGAGTTGTTAAAAGCTGATGCTAAATTTATCTGGGGTGGTGCTCAACAAGATTCTTTCGATGTTCTGCAAAAAGCTCTGACGACTGACCCTGTACTTGGTCTGCATACAGAACTACATACAGATGCCAGCAGGTATGGTATCAGTGCTGTTCTGGTGCAAATTTCGGATGGAAATGCGAAGGTTATAGCCTATGCTTCTAGGACACTTACAAAAGCTGAGAGAACCTACTCAACTACAGAAAGAGAATGTCTTGCTGTGATCTAAGCCATGTCCAAATTTTGACAGTATCTTTATGGAAGGTCATTCACAGTTGTTACAGACCATCATTAACTTTGTTGGTTGACAGGTCTTAAGGATCCAACAGGATGACTTGACAGGTAGGCTGTATGACTTCTGGAGTATGGCATTACCATAGCATACAAAAGTGGAAGAAAACACCAAGATGCCGACTGTCTCTCAAGAAACCCTGTGCAAGAACATCAAGACTTTGATGAAGATAGTGACTGTCTCGTTGCACTCCAAGATCTCTCTGCTGAGCAGAAGAAGGACATCAAGAGATCTCAAATTATGCTTTCCTTAAGACAGTCAGAGGATGTGAAAGGACAATTTAAGATAGTTAATGGATTACTTTGCAAGAAAAACTTTGATCCATTTGGAAAGAGGTGGCTTCCAGTGATTCCTAAACACATGCGTTTAGATGTTCTACAGAAATTCCATGACACACCTGAGGCCGGACATTTAGGATTTATTAAGACATATGATAGGATCCACAAGAGATTTTTCTGGACAGGTTTATTTAGGAGTGTCCGTCACTATGTGTCGCACTGTTGAGAGTGCCAGAGGAGAAAGGCAGTTCCTCAGAAACCACCTGGCCGACTCATACCAATTCCAACAGCAGAAACACCTTTCCAGCATGTGGGGATTGACCTCCTCTGATGATTTCCAACATCTGCTAGTAGCAATAGATGGATTATTGTTTGCACTGATCATCTGACATGCTATGCCATTATAAAAGCCATGAAAACAGCCAAAGCATTCAAGGTAGCCAAATTCATCATGGAAGACATTGTATTAAAACACGGTGCTGTAAGGTCATTAATTACAGATTGAGGGAAAGTTTTTCAACCGAATCTTGTGACAGAGATAAACTGTTGGTGCAAATTACTCATCATATGATGACTGCCAACCATCTGCAAACTAACAGGCTTAATGAACACCTTAATAAGACCTTGGCCGACATGCTATTAATGTTCGTCAGTGTTGAGCAGAGCAACTGGGATGTGGTGCTACCTTTGGTGACATTTGCCTACAACATTGCCGAACAAGACACCACAGGATTTATGCCATTTTTCCTGGCGCACGGGCGTGAGGCAATGGACACTGTGTTATCTCCTCCATCGTGAGGACCCACTTTGGAGACACATATGACTGTCTGCTGCAGACTCAAGAAAACGATCACTGAAGGTATGACACGAGCCACCACCCTGTTGTCTATCAGCCTGGTGACCTCGTCTGGATCTTCACTCCTGTTCAGAAGGTTGGTCTCTCTAAGAAGCTCCTCAGGCACTACTTTGGACCTTATAAGGTTGTAAAACAGTTGTCTGATGTTACTTATGAAGTTGAAGATTTTGACCCCAAATCAAGACAACGATAGTTCAGAGATATTGTAACATTACGAGTCAAGATAGCTGTAACGGAAATTGAATAGCGTAAAGTTATCATTAAAAACGCACGCCACGCGATTTAATTGAATAGCCTAAAGTTATCATTAAAAACGCACGCCGCGCGATTTGTGACGATTTGGTTGGTCGTAATACTAGTAACATGCTTTTGAATACAATTAAAATATAACGGCGATACCTGTTTAGTGTTATTGGAAACAATATGTAGTAAATTAATGAGTAAGGTAGCCGATCCTATAAGAAGAGGTGAAATTGGGCATATTAAGGTGTTTTGCTTTATGTCAACTAAGCCGATTATACAGCGTCTTTTTTTTCGTTTACTCTTAGAAAAAAAAAAAAACAAGTAACGAAGTGCTAATTGTGCATTGTGAAAAATATAGGGGCGAATTTTAAATAGCTACAGCGTATAATCAGACTAACAAATGGACATTCAGTTATGCGAAATAGCGGACAGCGAAGTGTGGTCATTAAATTGAATACACCTACAGGGCGGTAAATTCCGGGATAAGTCTATTCGCATCTCACGAGGGACTCGGTATTGAGACCGGTTTTTTTTTAATTATATCACGGAGAGCGGGCTTCAATTTATAAAAAGGAGAAAAGCTGTATCATTATCATTGACTGTTGGTGTTAAGCAACCAAAACTGTTCATCAAAGGGTTTCGGTGAATGAGTGGTGAATGCGAAATGAAACTGTGAACGAAGTTATGTTAAATAAAGCAGAAGAGACAAGACAGTTTGGTTGTATCTGTTATTATTCCATCAACCGTAACATTTCTTCTCGTTGTACGAAGCCTTTATAGACGATCGTTATGACAATTTGCTTCAAAGGAATCTCGTTACGAGTTAAGTTTTGGGGACCTGGTCAACAGGGGATAGTTTGTAGATCTTAACTACTGCAGCTATTCTGGAATCAGGTGCTACCGTGACTGTTGTGTGTTGTCAATGGCTTAAGGTCATCATATCTCATGCTCTAAGATTGACGCGCCTTTCCTCTTGGTATAACGGTGTCTCACGGTAACAACGACAACGCCGACGGTGAAGGAAGATACGGTAGAAGTGGCGCCACAACGTGCGGCTCGATCGAGGATTGCTGCATCGAGTCGAGTGTCATCCGGATTCACGAACCCTAGAGTTGGAAAATATTGTAGCAGCCAGTGAGTCTGTCCAATGAAAGAGGTATTCTTCAATAATTGCTAAAAGTGAGCGATACTACCAGGTATGATTAAAATAACTGTATAATTATAAAAAAAAAAAAAAAAGAAGTTGAGACTTGTGATTTCGGTAGATAAATATATATAAATACATAGTGAAAATAAGTGTGTGTCTTGGTAGTGAATAATCATGTCAAAACGAACGAAAAGAATACATGATAATGTGCAGTTGAGTAGAGTAATGAGTAGAGAGAGAGAGGAAAGTGAAGAGGATATGGATGATGCATCCCATGAGCTCAATCTGGGACAGGAGACATGTACAGATAATAATACAGTTATTGATTTAGAGCCATTAGGAGATTCAAATACAATGATAAGTAAGGTAAGCAGCGTGGGAGAACATAAAGATCTTGAGGTTTTGGAAGTAGATCAGCAAGTTGATCCTCAAAATGGAAATATTAATCAAAAAATGTTTGATATGCTGGTATCAATAAATACTCAAATGGGTGTAATGAATGGAAGACTTGGTTCACTAGAAAAAGATAATAAGCAATTAAAAGAGGACAATCAAAAGTTAAACGAAAAATTTGAGGCCAAATTTGGTTCATTAGAAGTTAAAATGGATTCTTTGGAAAGCAAACTGAACACCTTTGATTATAAACTGGAAAATACTAAGAAAGAATTAAAGGCAGACTGGGAAACTCAATTAAATGCGAAATTTGGAGAACTAGATGTAGAGTTTTCTAACACCTTAGAAAGGCAATATAATAATTTAATGGGAAAACTTCATGACGTAGAAAAGAAATATGAGGTAGTTTCGAAGAGTTATGATGGCCTGTCCAATAGGATGGTTAAGTGTGAAAGCAGCTGTTTCAATGCTAGCGCACAGATAGAAGA
The DNA here is from genome assembly GCF_023864275.1 of Schistocerca cancellata. Taxonomy (NCBI): domain Eukaryota; kingdom Metazoa; phylum Arthropoda; class Insecta; order Orthoptera; family Acrididae; genus Schistocerca; species Schistocerca cancellata. Next base: position 348,482,104 of record NC_064631.1, on the reverse strand, counting down.
GCTTTCGAAACAAATAGTCGAGTTTGAGTCCAATGCTCGTAAGGGGATTGACAAGTATTTAGTAGATCAAACTAAAAGACTTGACGAAGAGCTATCTGAATGGATAGAAATAAAAGAAAATGAAATTGTAGACAAGGTTAAGACTACTATTGGATCCCAGCCAAATGAAAATATCAATGAGCACCTAAGTATAAATGATGAATTAATTAAGCTCTTCACTAGTGAAATTCAGAAAATAAAAGAGAAAATAGTTGATGAGTTACCTAAATGGCAAAAGGAAACCAATCATAAATTGGCAGAGTTAGAACGAAAGTCATCACAAAATTTGTTGACAGAGGACGAACGTTCGGAGAATAGGTCGAAAAACAACTGAACATGTGAAAATATGAAGTACAATTGTGGTGAAAATTTGCATTGGGAAGTTGATGATTCGGTTGGTAAAGATGATGATTCTTTTGGTCAGCGAGGATATTTGTCTTCTTTAAAGGTGGAGAACAGCATTTTTAAAAGTAGACAATTCCCAACATTCTCCACTGAAAAGAACAACCTGCATCCGAAAATCTTTATCAATAATTTCAAAAGAATATTTCCACGTAGCTGGTCAGAACACGACCGACTTCAATTTATAGTATCCAAAATTACCGGAGAAGCCGCATTATGGGCCGCTGAAGTAAGTGAAAGTTGCCATACTTGCGCTGAGTTTGAACAACTTTTTTTGGCTAAATACTGGTCGTCGAGTAAACAAGAGAAATTAAGAAAAGACGTTTACCAACCTGAGTATTTTAACAGTAAAAGGAGTACTTTAAGGCAATATTTTGAAAAGTACATAAATAAGACATGTTATTGGAGTGATCCAATTTCTCACAAGGAAGTGATCAGAATTTTGAAGGGAAGGTTGCCCATAAATATACGTGAAAAGTTAATAAATGTTCCTGACCACGATGTAGAACAGTTCTTGTCGGTGATTGACTCTATAGATATGATTATGGAAGACGCAAGACAAATGAGTGGTAATCAAATGTCGACTCACACTCATAGTAATATGAATAATTATAATAATAATAATAATTTAACGTATGATAATAATAATACCGAAAACCAGGTCAAACCCGCATCACAGGAGCGTGGACAATCTTCATCCTATGGTTGCAATAAAAACAATGATTATAATAAATATAGAAGAGATACTTACTGTGCTAGAGGTAAACCTCGATATGGTGACACGAATGTGCATAGTAGTGATAGTAATAAGAGTAACAGGTACCCAAGTGATGATCCCAATTGTATTCAACCTTGGGAAGATAATTCGAAGCATAATGTTCATCGGCAAGATGGAACAAATGCCTCGAGTCCTCATCCAGCACAAGGAGTTATACCAATGGGCGAAGGAGCCTCCAATGTGCGAAGGGGTGAATACCATAACTCGGATCATACTGTACGGATTGTGGAAGTTCATGAACCCCCACCGATGACTCAACGAGATAGATTAAACTAATACCAGTCACCAAATGCCTTCCTAGGATGACTGGAAAGGAGAAGGAAGGCAGGCATCAATTTGAACTGAGAGTATTAAGGTACAATAATGATCAGGATATAAGGACTGAATTAATTGAAGAAAAACCTGAAGTTTCTAATAAATGTGGACAAATTTTATAGGCAATAATTCCAACAAATATAAATAATGTTGATGTTGAAATATTAATTGATACTGGAGCAACTATTACTGTCATGACGCTGGACTGTTTAAAACAGATAAGCCGAGGGGTAAAAATACCCACTTTTCCTATCACAGGATGTACCGTGTCTGGCGCATTCAGTGAAAAAATGCAAAAAGTTGTGAAACAGGTACGTGTCGACGTTACAATACGGGGGGCTCAAATAGAAGTACATTCCTGGTTGTTCCTAAAATGACAGTACCATGTATCTGGGGTTTGGATTTTTTATGTGAGACCGGTGCAATCATTAATTTAGAGAAAGGTGAATGTATGTTTAATTCCAATGGTAATGTTTTGACAGCCACCCTGAGAAAGGGCCGAGTAATTCCAAATCAGTTGTGCATGAATCTAATGGTAAAATATGTCAGTATTGATGATGAAAATGTGTATGATATATGCCTTATTGAATGTTCTGAAGAAATGATTGATAAAATGTCATTGCAGGAAAAGGTGTTAGAATCAGAATATTTATCTGTTATCCAAAGCGACGAACTGTACTACTTATTGGAAGCATATCAGTCGATTTTTAGTAAACGTCCGGGTATAATAAAAGACTTTGAATTCCATATAAAGACGTATGCACATAAACCCTTTTGTCATACTTCCTATTCTATCCCATGGACAAAGAAAGAAGTAGTCAGAAAGGAAATCAATAAAACGTTAGAATGGGGTATTATTGAGCCCTCAGATTCCGAATATTGTAACCCTCTTGTGGCGGTAATTAAACCAAATGGTGACATCAGATTGGTGTTGGATGCCAGAGAGATCAATAAGATCATTATACCTGTACAAACGCGACCGGAGAACCTAGAAGAGTTAGTAAAAAAGTTTTATGGTGCCCGCTTCTTAACTTCTTTGGATATGCGTAGTTCATATTGGCAAACTAGAATATCGAAAGAATCTAGAAAATATACTGCATTCATTTTTCTGGGCCAAAGTTACCAGTTTACCGTCATGCCATTTGGGTTGAAAATAAGCGGTGGTGTTTTCATATCGGCATTAGATACCGTACTGGGCAGAGACCTTTTGAATGAAGTTACGTTATATGTGGATGATTTGCTAATTGCTTCTGAAACTTGGGAGGAACATTTGGACTTATTAAGAAGAGTTTTTGCGAAATTTTTGGAATACGGAGTTACTGTAAATTTGAGCAAATCCAAGTTTGCTCATAACCAATTGAAATTTCTTGGACATATAATCACTCCTGAAGGGATAAAACCAAATCCTAAAAAGAAGGATGCGATTAACAGATGTGCTTATCCAAAAAATAGGACGGAATTAAAGTCATTTATCGGCTTAGTTTCATTTTTTCGATGATTTTTACCCAATCAGTTAGGAAGCCAAGACTGTTTGTTACGGCTGTTAAGAAAAAATGTCATGTGGGAGTGGAATTCCGAATGCACGCAAGCTTTTGATAACATCCGCAATGCTTTGACTAATGCTCCACTGTTACATCATCCGAGACTTGATCAAGATTTTTATATTGCTGCGGATGCTTCTGAAACAGGATTGGGTGCACCTCTTTTCCAGATGGACAATCCAGAAGATATCAGTACCATCAAAATAATTGGGTTTGCCAGCAGAACACTCTCCAGCTGTGAACGTGCATATTGTACTACTGAATTGGAAGTACTGGCCGTGGTCTGGTCCTTTAGAAAGTTTCGCTATTTTGTATATGGAAAGAAGATCATTGTATTCTGTGACCACAAAGCTTTATCTTTTATTTTAATAGGAAGGATGTTCCATTCATGTTTAACCCGGTGGGCCTTGCTACTGCAAGAATATGATATTACGCTCAAATACATCAGAGGGAGAGACAACATCATAGCCGATGCTCTTCCAAGATTACTGAAAAGAAAGAATGATGACGAGTGTGAAGAACGGACTATTGACTTTAAAGTCATGAATTTATCAAGGCAATATTGTGAGAGGCAGACTTCACAGCTATGTCGAAGTCTTCCATAACTGCAAGAAGATGATAAGTTGTGGAAAGCCATTAGGCATGCTGTTGAAAGCAAAACGCTAAGTCACTCTCAAGAACAGTATCAATTAAAATCCGGAATATTGTATCGAAAGAAGGATGAAGAAGATGTTTGGAAAGTTTGTGTTCCAAATAAATATTTATAATCACTAGTATGGTACACTCACTTGAATTGGGGTCATTTTGGTGCCGCTAAATGTACAGCCAAAATAGCACAATACTGCTATCATCCAAATTTGGGACGTATAGCTACAAATATTCTTAAGAAGTGCAAAATATGTCAGAAAGTGAAACCCATAAACTATTGTCGGAAGATAGAATTACATCCTATCATCCCACAACAACCTTTAATGTTGGTGTCATGTGATGACTGTGGACCATGTCCCATGACACGTGGACGGTTCAAATATGTATTGGCTTTCTATGATCTCTTTTCAAAATATGTGAAATTATATCCTTTGAAAAATCTCCACGTTCGACCCATGTTACGCAAATTTATCAACAACTATATAACTGAGCTTGGCAAACCTATAATGGTCTTGACAGACAACGCTGCTTATTATACAAGCAAAGTATGGAGAGACACTATGAAAGAACAAGGAATCCAGCACATTTACATCTCAAGATTTTACCCTTGTGGAAATCCGGTTGAGAGAATCTTCCGAGAGTTGAACCGATTTTTATGGGCATACATACCCAAACAACATTATAAATGGATCGATTGGATTTATGAATTTGAGAAAGTGTATAATGACTTACCACACTTATCGACAGGTTATTCACCTAACCAAATAGTATTTGGTGAAAGTATTGTGCCAGAATGGATGAAGAAATTACCTGCGATAGAACAAAAGATTACCAAGAAAGAAGATATGGTGAAGAAGGTCTACGAAAACCTGAAGCATCAAGCACAATTGAGAAAAACCCGTTTTGATAAAAATGTGAAGAAAGTAGTCACATATGATGTAGGGGAAGAAATTTTATTGAGAAATCACCCAAAAGCATCAACCAGGAAAAGACTGAATAAGAAATGGCAATATTTATATACAGGTCCATACAAAATAATGAAAATACCTCATGAAGGGAGCTACCTCCTGGCAGATTGTGATACTGATGTAATTAAAGGCTTGTTCCCTCACATAGACCTGAAGAAGTATTATCAATAAGGAGCAAAATATAGATTCAAGAAACACTAAATGATACCAAGACTACACTCAGTGGACTAAATAAAAGCACCAGTGGATAAATACGTACTTATACTAACTTACAAAGAAAATTAAAGAATGTACCGACGATTTCCATGAGATACCTTCTTGGTATCAGCAACAATGTCGACGCTGAAATACGATTTATCCTCTCACCGAACAGCGAGGATGGATGAGTTAAAAGTGGAATTAAGAGGAACAGAAAAGGACCAAATCCTCTCTGGTTAAACAAGTGGCCTAATAAGGGTTTTGGCCTGGGATGCCAATCGTCGAACCCAGCTGTGATCCCTGCCTTGCACAGTCGGTTGAAGAACTGAGGGCTTCATCCAAGAAAAAAAAAAAAAAATGTGGTGTGAATATGAAGTGATTAGTTCGAAGTGTTTCTAAGACAACCTATAAACAAATGTGGAATTTAGTTAAGGGCATTTTGTCTAGGCCCATTAACTCAACTTAAATATTGTAGAATGTATGTACTGACTTGTTGAGTGAATCTGAGAGTGAGTGTATTCGCCGAAACAAATACCCTCTCCTGTCACAGTACACAAAAAAATAAGCCTGTTCTGTCTGGAACCCTCTTCAAGACATCACAGTCTGGGGGGCCGTGTAACATTACGAGTCAAGATAGCTGTAACGGAAATTGAATAGTGTAAAGTTATCATTAAAAACGCACGCCACGCGATTTAATTGAATAGCGTAAAGTTATCATTAAAAACGCACGCCACGCGATTTGTGATGATTTGGTTGGTCATAATAGTAGTAACATGCTTTTGAATACAATTAAAATACACTCCTGGAAATGGAAAAAAGAACACATTGACACCGGTGTGTCAGACCCACCATACTTGCTCCGGACACTGCGAGAGGGCTGTACAAGCAATGATCACACGCACGGCACAGCGGACACACCAGGAACCGCGGTGTTGGCCGTCGAATGGCGCTAGCTGCGCAGCATTTGTGCACCGCCGCCGTCAGTGTCAGCCAGTTTGCCATGGCATACGGAGCTCCATCGCAGTCTTTAACACTGGTAGCATGCCGCGACAGCGTGGACGTGAACCATATGTGCAGTTGACGGACTTTGAGCGAGGGCGTATAGTGGGCATGCGGGAGGCCGGGTGGACGTACCGCCGAATTGCTCAACACGTGGGGCGTGAGGTCTCCACAGTACATCAATGTTGTCGCCAGTGGTCGGCGGAAGGTGCACGTGCCCGTCGACCTGGGACCGGACCGCAGCGATGCACGGATGCACGCCAAGACCGTAGGATCCTACGCAGTGCCGTAGGGGACCGCACCGCCACTTCCCAGCAAATTAGGGACACTGTTGCTCCTGGGGTATCGGCGAGGACCATTCGCAACCGCCTCCATGAAGCTGGGCTACAGTCCCGCACACCGTTAGGCCGTCTGCCGCTCACGCCCCAACATCGTGCAGCCCGCCTCCAGTGGTGTCGCGACAGGCGTGAATGGAGGGACGAATGGAGACGTGTCGTCTTCAGCGATGAGAGTCGCTTCTGCCTTGGTGCCAATGATGGTCGTATGCGTGTTTGGCGCCGTGCAGGTGAGCGCCACAATCAGGACTGCATACGACCGAGGCACACAGGGCCAACACCCGGCATCATGGTGTGGGGAGCAATCTCCTACACTGGCCATACACAACTGGTGATCGTCGAGGGGACACTGAATAGTGCACGGTACATCCAAACCGTCATCGAACCCATCGTTCTACCATTCCTAGACCGGCAAGGGAACTTGCTGTTCCAACAGGACAATGCACGTCCGCATGTATCCCGTGCCACCCAACGTGCTCTAGAAGGTGTAAGTCAACTACCCTGGCCAGCAAGATCTCCGGATCTGTCCCCCATTGAGCATGTTTGGGACTGGATGAAGCGTCGTCTCACGTGGTCTGCACGTCCAGCACGAATGCTGATCCAACTGAGGCGCCAGGTGGAAATGGCATGGCAAGCCGTTCCACAGGACTACATCCAGCATCTCTACGATCGTCTCCATGGGAGAATAGTAGCCTGCATTGCTGCGAAAGGTGGATATACACTGTACTAGTGCCGACATTGTGCATGCTCTGTTGCCTGTGTCTATGTGCCTGTGGTTCTGTCAGTGTGATCATGTGATGTATCTGACCCCAGGAATGTGTCAATAAAGTTTCCCCTTCCTGGGACAATGAATTCACGGTGTTCTTATTTCAATTTCCAGGAGTGTATAACGGCGATACCTGTTTAGTGTTAGTAGTAAATTAATGAGTAAGGTAGCCGATCCTATAAGAAGAGGTGAAATTGGGCATATTAAGGTGTTTTGCTTTATGTCGACTAAGCCGATTATACAGCGTCTTTATTTTCGTTTACTCTTAGAAGAAAAAAAAACAAGTAACGAAGTGCTAATTGTGCGTTGTGAAAAATATAGGGGCGAATTTTAAATAGCTACAGCGTATAATCAGACTAACAAATGGACATTCAGTTATGCGAAATAGCGGACAGCGAAGTGTGGTCATTAAATTGAATACACCTTCAGGGCGGTAAATTCCGGGATAAGTCTATTCGCATCTCACGAGGGACTCGGTATTGAGACCGGTTTTTTTTTTTATTATATCACGGAGAGCGGGCTTCAATTTATAAAAAGGAGAAAAGCTGTATCATTATCATTGACTGTTGGTGTTAAGCAACCAAAACTGTTCATCAAAGGGTTTCGGTGAATGAGTGGTGAATGCGAAATGAAACTGTGAACGAAGTTATGTTAAATAAAGCAGAAGAGACAAGACAGTTTGGTTGTATCTGTTATTATTCCATCAACCGTAACATTTCTTCTCGTTGTACGAAGCCTTTATAGACGATCGTTATGACAATTTGCTTTGAAGGAATCTCGTTACGAGTTAAGTTTTGGGGACCTGGTCAACAGGGGATAGTTCGTAGATCTTAACTACTGCAGCTATTCTGGAATCAGGTGCTACCGTGACTGTTGTGTGTTGTCAATGGCTTAAGGTCATCATATCTCATGCTCTAAGATCGACGCGCCTTTCCTCTTGGTATAACGGTGTCTCACGGTAACAACGACAACGCCGACGGCGAAGGAAGATACGGTAGAATATGGTCCACATCCTTTGAATGAAGCCCTATAAGGATCCTGCAACCCAGGGTAAATTCAAAGCTCCAGAGCCAGGCAACAAGTGGAAAAGTGATGAAGAGTGTAGCAGCAAGGAAGCTCTAAGAAGATCACCGCCAGGGTGAACATCAGTCATCGGGAGTCAGAGTATGCAGGACCAATGACTCATTCCCAGACTAGGAGGATGTAACACTCAAATGCTGTTCTCTTAAGGAGGGAGCAATGTCACAGTCAAAGCTGAGTAGCACAGTCACTGGGGTGCAGTGGTTATGATACTAGCTAGACTGCTGCATGGACGGTTGTGAGTTCAAACCTCACCTGAACTGTAAAATTTTAATTTCTATATTCGGTTCGAGTACATTCTAGAAGTATAAACAAATGTCAATAATAATTTTACTCGAATGTTTTCTAACTGTATATATACCGTATGTGTTCTGGCCGGAGGCAGTTCACTCTGTGCTCTTGTATATGCATGTGCTGAATAAACCTTTGTTACATGAAGTTAGTGTTTGTCATTCATCTAATTACACCTTCTTCTATGTGACAATATTAAAATGAAAACTGCTTATGAAATGTATGTGCTTAACGGCACTTTTCTCTCTGCTTCTTATACAATCTTTCTTTCATTTTTTGTTTCTGTAAATAGCTTATTTTTTTTTAGAAAAATCTATTTATGTTGCTCTTTCAATTTCTGTTTATAATATTGCCACTCCTGATAGCCATACTCTTATTCATTGTAGAATGCAAGTAGTTTCTTATATTATTATTGTTGTTATTTTACTAATTTTAGATCAGAGAAAGAATGCTCAGCTTTTGCAACAGAGACAGACCATGGCTTGCAGATCAGAGAAAGAATGCTCAGCTTTTGCAACAGAGACAGACCATGGCTTGCACAAAAGATGAAAGAAGCATGACAGTATTTTGTACACCATTCCAAATGCCACTCATGATGGATGCTCCACCACTGTTGCTCTCATAAAAATTGCTCAGATCTAGTCTCTTTCATTTCATAGATTTAATTATTTGATGTCTGAGTTCTAATGCGTGTTGATGTCCAACTTAGATAAATTAAATATTCCATCTTTGATTATTTTAACACAGTGAAATACTTTGATTAATTAATGTAAATACTTTGGGATCAAATGAGACCACTCACTGAAGAGATGAATCACTAAGATGTTGACAGGTACATATTCAGAAAAGAAAACTTGCTATCTTTCAGAGGTATCCTTTGATGACTTAGAGTAAAATACATAAATACATATACACACACATACATGCTATATGCACCTATGCCACTAAATGATACTGGCTAGCTTAACAGTTTTACAAGAACTTTCCTACTACATTCGCTTAACTACCAGTTTTATGGATCTTGCATTGCATAACACCTAAAAAAAGTGCATACTCTGAATATTCAAATCCATTTTGTGTGAGACTTTTTTATGGTTTCGTTGTCAGTGAGGGGAGTTAGGTACTTTACAGAGCCATCTGAAATTCTTTCAGAAATAAATAAGAACTGGCAAACAGTTCAATGACAAAAAGAAAACTACCCATATCTGAGTCTGTGATATTTCTGCTTTTTCCAAAAAAGAGAAGATTACATGTTGCCAATGTTAATGAGAAATTAATTACTCTTTCTGACAGACTACATGATCCGCTTTTAGATTTCTTAACATTTCATCAATAGCTCCTTATCTTTTTCATTATTCAGCAGTAATCTGCTTGATATTGTGAATGTTTATGTGTTTTCGGCCTTCTGGAAGTTTATTCCTTTATTGCTAACTGCACTCTGAGATCCTGCAGCATCATTTTGCAGTTGTACATCATATGTTTCAAGTAAGGCACAAGAATATCTATGGTCTGTTGAGAACACAAACCAATTGGTTGGTTGGTTGGTTGGATTGTGGTATAAAGGGACCACACTACAGTGTCATCAGTCCCTTTTTCCTGAATCAAGCAAGGCTGGAGGTACAAAAACACCCAAAGTATGTTTGAGAAAGTAGAAGGGGAAAAAGGAATGGGGAACCACACCTAAAAAGAAAATGAATGAAATGAACAAAAAATGGGGAAAACATACACCACAAGGAAAAGTTGAAGAAGGTATTAAAACCATAGAGCATATGGTCTGAGCTGGTTGATCACAACAATAAAAGAGGATGAGCCAGCCATTCTGCAACACATTAAAACGTCCACAGAAAAAAGACAAGGCGAGATGAACACACATAGGGAAAAGACGACCACCAAGACAAACAAATGCAAAGAAAGTGCAACAGAGCTAAAATGGAGGGAGGGTGGCGGGCTATGAGAGAAGGCTAAATGCCCACCCTTAGGTGCTACGATAAAAATCGCCCTCACAAATAAAACATAAAACTAAATCTGCTGTTGAGGCATTGACATCCAACACCAAAGCTAGGGTGCTGGGAATGTTAAAAAGTCCACCGCAGAGGGGCTAAAAGTGGATAGTCCAGCTAGATATGAAAGACAGTCATATGCGTTTCCAAAGTGGGTCCTCACGATGGAGGAGATAACTATATTTCAGCCATATATGGCCAATGCAGAGCCAGCGGAGATCCACAGAGTCCCTATGAGAGTCCTGCATGGAGGACTTTCACACATTTGTAGTCCCCTTAATGACACGCAGTTTCTTGTGCATACTGAGATTATGCCATTCTGTCTCCCAGAGCTGAAAAACCTTACGGCATAATAATGAGCGCAGGTCACTTACAGAGATACCAATCTCCAAAAGTAGTTTCCGTGTAGCCTGTTTGGCCAGCCTTTCAGCAAGTTCATTTTCTGGTATTCTGCCGTGGCCTGGGGTCCACACAAACACCACAGAACAACTGGACCATTCCAGGGCACAGATGGACTCCTGGATAGTTGCTACCAAAGGTTGGTGGTGGTAGAACTGGTCGATAGCTTGTAGGCTGCTCAAGGAGTCAGTGCAGAGAAGAAACAACTCACCAGGGCATGAGTGGATGCACTCAAGATCACAAGAAATGGCCGCCAGCTCTGTAGTGAAAACAATGCAGCCATCTGGCAAAGAGTGCTGTTCAATATGTCCTCCATGAACATATGCAAAGCCAATGTGACTATCAGCCATCAAGCCATTGGTGTAAACCACTTCATGGTCCCAGTACATGTCAAGAATCGAGAGGAAGTGACAGCCGGTAAACTGAGTCCTTAGTACCATACGAAAGGTCCAGGCAAAGCTTCAGCCAAGGTGTACACCATGGAGGTGTACACGAATGGACCTCGAATACAGGTGGCAAGGACTCCACTTCAGATAGAAGAGATTGGTCATGAACTGCAATCGTAAGCCCTGACCTAGCCTCCGATGCTGGAGATGAACCACCATGGTTGGGAAAAGGAGATGGTACTTCAGATGCTCAGGAGAACTACGAATGTGTACAGCGCAACTGGTGAGCAGTTGTGCATGCTGAACCTTCAATGCAGGGACTCCGGGCTCCAGCAGGATGCTGGTCACTGGACTCACCCTAAAAGCCCCTGTTCCTAGTTGAATGCCACAGTGGTGCACTGGGTTAAGTAAACTCAATGCTGAGGGGGCAACTGAACCAGAAACTAGACTCCCATAGTCAACACGGGACTGAACTAGGGCTCTGTAGAGCTGCAGCAGTGTAGAGCGATCTGCTGCCAACTGGTGTTGCTCAGGCAACAGAGGGCATTGAGGTGCTGCCAGCACTTCTGCTTAAGCTGACGAAGATAAGGGAGCCAAGTCAACCGAGCATTGAAAACCAGTCCTACGAATTGATACGTCTCCTCTACAATGAGTGGATTGTCATTAAGGTAAAGTGTGGGTTCCAGATAAATGGTACGACGCTGACAGAAGTGCATGACATATGACTTTGAGGCTGAAAACTGGAAGCCGTGGGCTAGAGCCCATGACTGTGCCTTGTGGACGGCTCCCTGGAGGCACCGCTCAGCAACAACACTACTGGATCAGCAGTACAAAATGCAGAAGTCATCTGTATACAGAGAAGATGAGACGGAGGGCCCAACAGCTGCTGCTAGACTGTTAATGGACACTAAAAATAGAGAGACACTGAATACAGAGCCTTGCGGGGCCCCATTCTCCTGGATATGGGGGGGAACTATTGGAGGCACCAACTTGGAAATGGAAAGTATGGAAAGATAGGAAATTTTGGATAAAAATCGGGAGCGGGTCTCTGAGGCCCCACTTGTATAATGTTACGAGGATATGATGTCACCAAGTCATGTTATAAGCTTTTTGTAAATCGAAAAAGATGGCAACCAGGTGGTGGCATCTGGAAAAGGCTGTTTGGGTGGCAGACTCAATGGAAACTAGATTATCAGCAGTAGAGTGACCCTTGCGGAAACCACCCTGGCATGGAGCCAGTAGGCCATGCGACTCCAGGACCCAACACAATCGTCAACTTACCATACATTCTAACAGCTAACAAAGAATGTTGCTGAGGCTGATGGGCCAATAGCTATCCACATCAACCGGGTATTTGCAGGGTTTGAGCAATGAAATGATGGTGCTCTCTCACCATTGCGATGGAAAGATGCGATCATACCAGATCCAGTTGAAGATGACGAGGAGATGTCGCTTGTAGTCATATGAGAGACGTTTGATCATCTGACTGTGGATCCGATCTGGCCCAGGAGCTGTGTTGGGGCAGTGTGTAAGGACGCTGAGGAGCTCTCACTCTGTAAATGGAGCATTATAGAGTTCACTGTGACATCCAGTGAATGAGAGGGCTTTCCTTTTCATCCACCATTTGAGGGTATGAAATGCTGGGGGATAATTCTCTGACGCAGAGGCTTGAGCATAGTGCTCAGCAAAGTGCTCGGCCATTGCGTTTGCATCGATAGATAACACGCCATTGATGTTAATGCCAGTGTCACCTGTCGGGGTCTGGTATCCACAAAAATGTCTGATCTTCGTCCAGACTTGGGAAGATGATGTATGGCACACAGTGGTCGAGACATACCTCTCCCAACATTCCTGTTTCCGTCTTTTTATAAGCTGGTGAACGTGGGCATGGAGCTGTTTAAAAGCTATTACGTGCTCTAGGGAAGGGTGCTGCTTATGTCGCTGCATAGCTTGCCGATGCTCTTTAATGGCCTCAGTGATTTCTGGTGACCACCAAGGTACTGAATTTTGCTGAGGGTACCCTAAAGAACAAAGGACTGCATTTTCCGCTACAGAAATGATTGATCTAGTGCCCCACTCAACTACCACATCAATGGTATCACATGGGGGAGATTCAGTGGTGACAGCAGAAGTGAAAGCTTCCCAGTCTGCCCTGTTTAAAGCCCATCTTGGTAGACATCCAGGGGAATGGTGCTGGGGGAGTGAGAAGAAGATGGGAAAGTGGTCACTACCACACAAGTCATCGTGGGCTCTTCAGTGGACAGATGGGAGAAGTCCTGAGCTGCAGAGGGATAAATCAATGGCTACATAAGTGCAATGAGCCACACTGAAATGTGTGGGGCCCTAGTATTTAAGAGGCAGAGGTCAAGTTGAGACAGTAAAGTTTCGACATCTCTACCTCGGCCGTAAGCACGTTGCCACCCCAAAAGGGTTTATGAGCATTAAAATCTCCCAAAAGTAGGAAAGGTATAGGGAATTGATGAATCAGTGCAGCCAATGTGTTCAGGGGTACTGCACCATCTGGAGGAAGGTATATGTTGCAGACGGTTATTTCCTGTGTTATCCTTATCCTGACAGACACAGCTTCAAGAGGGGTTTGAAGGAACACGGGTTCACTGCATACTGAGTTCAGGACATAGACATAAACTTCACCTGACACTCTATTATCATTGCTACGGTTCTTGTAATATGCCCTATAACCACAGAGGGCAGGGGTCCGCATTGCCAGGTACCAGGTTTCCTGGAGGGCAATGCAGAAAGTAGGTGTAAAGCTTAACAGTTGCCATAGCTCAGCCACGTGGTGGAAAAAACCGCAGCAATTCCACTGGAGGATGACATTATCATGAGGCTGGGAAGGTATGAAGCACACAAGGAGTCAGGTTATGCATAAGGGTCACCTGCTGCCACCGATGATTGAGTATTGGTATCCATTCCTATTGTGGATGAGGCATCAGTGAGAACCAGGTCCTCAGGGGAAGCTAAGATCTCCACCTCATCCTCAGGTGCAGAACTGGTAGGGAGTGGTGGTGTTGGAGCCACCAGAGGGTCCTTTTCCTTGGCAGACTTCTTTGTTTGCTTGTCCTCTCACTTCCCTTTACAAGCTTTCTGGGAGACTTCTCCAAAGTAGCTTCAGGCACAGAGGAAAACTGTGAAGCTCTTCATCCAACAGCTTTTGGATGCTTTAGCCACTGGTGAGTGTCCACTGTGGCATTAGTGGAGACCTTGGGAGAGAGGGTCCCAATGGACCCCTTCTGCATGAGAGTAGCTGGAGGAGTGTGTTACTTCTCTGGCTGTGGGGAGGGGACCTATGCCCCTGCATTTGGGGGGGACCTTGCTCTCAAAGTAGGTACTCTGGTACCAACAGAAGGAGATTTCCCCCCCCCCCCCCCCCCCACTGTCAAGGGGGCAGATGTATTCTGGAGGCCCAGAGGGCCCATTGTTCATTGCACAGTGTGTGGTACGACTGGTACTTGTGATGGTGATGGTAATGTAGGTGCAGCATATGTGGCTGTCAACCGAATGGTGTGTAATCGTTCAAATTTATGTTTTGCCTATTGGTAAGTCACTCAGTCCAGCATCTTGTACTCCAAGATTTTCCACTCCTTTTGGAGTACTGTACAGTCTGGCAAGTAGGGGGAGTGCTGCTCTCCACAGCTGATACAGGTGTGAGGAGGCGCACATGGAGTATCTGTATGCAGTGGACGTTCACAGTCTCGACATATGGCACTGGAAGTGCAGCGGGAAGACGTGCCAAAATTTCCAGCACTTAAAGCAGCGCATAGGGGGAGGGATGTATGGTTTAACACCACAGTGGTAAACCATCACCTTGACCTTTTCAGGCAATGAATTACCCTCAAAGGCCAAGATGAATGCACCGGTAGCAACCCTGTTGTCTTTGGGTCCCCTGTAAATGCGCCAGATGAAATGAACACCCCGCCATTCTAGATTGGCGTGGAGCTCATCATCAGAATGCAAGAGGATGGAAAATAATACCCAGGACCATTATGAGGTTTTTATGGGGAGTGACAGAAACAGGAATATCACCCAGCTGGTCACAAGCGAGTAACACCCGGGTTGGGGCTGGGGATGCTGTCTGAATCAAGACTGCACTGCTTCTCATCTTGGACAGCACTGTCACTTCCCCAAATTTATTCTCAAGATGTTCAACAAAAAATTGAGGCTTCATAGGTAGAAAGGAGTTCCCATCCACTCTGCTACAGACTAAATACCGAGGCAAATATGGCTCTCTTCTTTCTGTAGCCCTACGTTCCCCCCATGGTGTAGCGATGGAGGCAAATGATTTAGGGTCATAGCTGTCAGCATTGTACTTGACCTCACCATTCTTAGAGACTGCTGGTGCCATATGGTCACGAGCAAGAGATGACTTAGTCTGCTTCATTGCTGGTCATCTGCCCTGATTCCACCCACTCCAATCAGGGGCTCTCCCCACAGGCGCCACCCAGCCACAGCAAAGACCACCTGACATGATGGCCATTACCAGAAGTCCTGATGCCCCAGGAAGACAGGCATCTACTCCTTAGCATATGTGGGGAGTTTACAGCTCAGGCATCAGCAGTGCGATCCTGTGTTGTCTGGGGGCTACCACCATAAGGGTACATGACAGCCCCACCACAATGGACTGGCTACCATGTTGGATATTGGCGAACAGAGGAATCCAATATGATGGGGGCAAAAAAGGACAGGAGACAACGGAAAAAGACGGCATACCCCGGAAAGTGTCCTCACCCAAATAGCTGAATTGCAGGTGGAGATGCAAAGCCATGACAGGAGGTTCAGGAAATCGAACCTAAGGGCACTATGGATAACTCATGCACCACATAAGGCATCCTTCCCCATATGGCTACACTTCAGCAGAATTTGGAAAGTGGTAGGTCAAACCATAAAATGGGACCTGAACTTATACGGCCAAAAAGAGTGAGACTTCTTTTAGTTGCCTCTTACAACAGGCAGGAATACCTTATCCAGCTACACACCAAGGCAATATACATTAGTGAGTATATCACCATTGACCATTAAAGTCATTTCTAGTAGTAGGGGGTCATATTTATTTGTTAAAAATTGGATGATGTGAGTTCCTCACTGCTTACAAAGCCCTGTGAAGACAATAGAGGGATTCAGTATTCTAGCAGAAAATTAGAGCAATAGAGAATATTGTTAGTAACATTCCTGATCATGCTGTATTAACAGGTTGTGACTTCAGTTTGACAGGCATAGACTGGGAGAGTTATGCTATCAAAACTGGTGCCATAGACAGGGACTTGTGTGACACTATTGTGATTGCGTTGTCTGAAAATTACTTTGAGCAGATAATTAAAAAACCAACTCAAGAAGGTAACATGTTAGACCTCCTTGCAACAAACAGACCTGAAATTGTCAAATCAGTTAATGCAGAGAAAGGTAACAGTGATCAAAAGGCTGCAACAGCAACTATGACTAAGGGTTTTACAAGGAATGTTAAGATAGGTAGGAAAAATGTTTGCTTGTCAAGAATGACAGGATACAAATTGTGGACTATCTGAGAAGTCAACATAAATTTTCAATGCTTAGAATGAAGATGTGGAGCACAGATGGAAGAAATTCAAAAGTATTGTTCATTATGTCTAAGAGAAGTAGATTCTGAACAAGGTGTTAAGGGATGAGAAAGACACACTTCATCAGAGATTCAAGAGAAGTCAAAACCTAGGAGACTTATACAAGCCGAATGAAGTGAAAATGAGCATAAGGAGAGTACTGAGAGAAAACCTAGCAGACTTATAAAAACTGAATGAAGTGAAAATGAGCACAAGGAGAGTACTGAGAAAAGTATTCAATGACTTTGAAAGTAAAATTTTGTCACCAATATGACTAAAACACTAAGACATTTTGGTCTCACATAAAATCTGTAAGTGGTTAAAAATCATCTATTCACTCACTCACTGACCATACAAGCACAGAAACAGAAGGCAACAGAGAAAAGGCTGAAGTATTGAATTCATTCTTCAGAAATGGTTTCACCACAGTAGATTGTAATACTATCCCTCCTTTCAATCAATATACAAATGTCAAAATGGCAGACATTGAGATAACTGATCACAGAACAGAAAAGCAACTATAATCATTCAGTAGTGGAAAAGCATCAGGGCCAGATGAGATACTTGTATAATTTTATAAATGTTATGTGAAAGAACTTGCTCCCCTTTTATCAGCAGTTTACTGTAGCTCTCTTGAGCAATGAAGGGTACCTATCAACTGGAAAAAAGCACAAGTCATTCCTGTCTTCAAGAAGAGTCATAGAACAGTTGCACATAATTATACGCCTATATCATTGATATCAATCTGTTGTAGAATTATGGAACATGTTTTATGTTCAAGAATTATAACCTTTTCTGGAGAATGAGAGTCTCCTCTTTAAAAATCAGCATAGATTTCACAAACAGCGATCCTGTGAAACTCGGCTCACTCTGTTTCTCTATGAAATCAATAGCACTGTAGAAAATGGATCTCAGGTTGACACTGTGATTCTTGACTTCAGGAAGGTGTCTTATACCAACCCACAATGCAGTTTAGTGAAAGAAATATGAGCTTATTGAGCATCGGACCAGATTTGCAACTAGATTGAAGACTTCCTTGCAGTTAGAGCTCAACACATCGCTGTTAATGGAATGGAATCAATGGATGTAAAGATAATTTCTGAAGTACACCAAGGAGATGTGATAGGACCATTACTGTTTACAATGTATATAAATGATCTAGTGAATGTGTCAGAAAGTCTTTATGATTGTTCACAGATGGTGCAGTTGTCTACAAGAAAGTAGTAATGCCAGAAGATGGTACTGATGTGCAGAATGACCTGCAGGGAACTGACGAATAGTGCAGGCTCTCGTGGCTCATCCTGAACATAAATAAATGTAACATATTGCACATACACACAGAAAGAAATCCATTACTGTACAACTACACTGTTGATGAGACATTGCTGGAAACAGCATGGTATCTACTGTTAAACGTCTAGGAGGGACCTTCAGTGGAATGACTACATAAAACAAGTAGTCGGAAAATTAAATGCCAGACTGAGATTCATAGGAAGAATCTTAAGGAAATGTAGCTCATCCAAAAAAATCAGTGGCTTGTTCAAACGATTCTTGAGTATTGTTCATCAATCTGGGAGCCTTACCAAGTAGGACTGATAGAAGAGATACAGAAGTTACAATGAAGAGCAGCATGGTTAATCATGGGATCATTTAGTTGGCACAAGAGCATTACAGTAATGCTCAGCAAATTCCAGTGGCAGGTGCTATGAGAGAGGCATAGTGAATTATGAAGATGTTTACTATTGGAATTTTGAGAGAGTACCTTGTAGGAAGAGTCAGTGAATATATTACTTCCTGCCACATAAATCTCACAAAATGACCATCATGAGAAAATTCAAGAAACTAGAGCTAATATGAAATCTTATTGATATTCATTCTTCCAACTGTGGTGCTTTTTTTAGTAACCCCTGCCCCTACAGAGGTACATGTTCTACTTATTCAGTGTTAGAAAAAAGATGATCACATAAAAGTATAAGTAGCTTTGTAGCAGGTAGGAGCATCCCGCTGTTCAAGATTCTTATAATTTGTAGGTAAAATTGACAAAACAGGATATGTACAGAACATCTACAAGGCACAACAGTACCTCAAAAAACCTATTTCCCATGTGGACATTTAATTGTGCCCTGCTGTCATTACTTGGAGGTGTTTTGAACTTATCAGAGAAGATGAGCCATCAGTAGTTTAGTAAAACAAAAGATGACTGAAAAACAATTTGTTCATTCATTCCTAAGTTGAACTTTGGTCGCTAGATGTGACAGATACATTTGGATAGTTACTGATGTAATGACTTGGAAGTTTAAGCGCTGTTGCAGTATATTGTAAGACTGTTCAAAATGATTTAAAACATAATACTTTTGTAAGAGAATAATGATCTATAACTTCTTAGCTCCTAGACATACTTAGAACTCTCTTACAATCTTCGCACCATACTGTATTGGACTGTACTGTATAGGACTTAACATCTGAGGTCATAAGTCCCCTAGACTTAGAACTACTTAAACCTAACTAACCTAAAGACATAACACACGTCCATGTCTGAGGCAGGATTTGAACCTACGACTGTAGCACCAGCACAGTTCCAGACTGAAGAACCTAGAACTGCTCGGCCAGCGGCCGGCCCACCACACACTATCAGGTGGCTTGGGGAGAACATTTTTATTTTATTTACATGTCAAGATGCCTAGGACCAAATTGAGGAGCAAATCTCGAAGGTCATGGAAAATGTCAATACATGAAATTACAACATAAAAGTAATAACAGATAAAAATAAACGTTTATGAACCCTAAAAAAGTCAATCCATTAATTTAAGTAAACACAATCAGCACTACGACAAGAATGAGCTTAATTTTTTTAAGAAACTCCTAGACAGAATAGGAGTGACCCATGAGGAAACTCTTCAGTTTCAATTTGAAAGCCTGTGGATTACTGCTAAGATTCTTGAATTCGAGTGGCAGCTCATTGAAAATGGATGCAACAGTATACTGCTGCACAAGAGTTAAGGAAGTCTGATCCAAATGCAGGTTTGACTTATGGTGAGTAATAACTGAGTGAAAGCTGCTTATTCTTGGGAATAAGCTAGTACTGTTAACAAGAAATGAAACTAAGGAATACATATATTGAGATGCAAATGTCAAAATACCCAGACTCGTGAACAGGGGTCGACAAGAGGTTTGTGAACTTACACCACTTATTGCCCGAACTGCTCGTTTCTGAGCCAAAAATATCCTTTTAGAATGGGAAGAGTTACCTCAAAATGTAATACCATATGACATAAGTGAATGAAAATAAGTAAAGTAGGCTATTTTTTTTGTGTTGAACGATCACTCACTTCAGATACCGTTCGAATAGTAAAAATGGCAGCATTAAGTCTTTGGACAAGATCCTGAACATGGGCTTTCCATGACAGTTTACTGTCTATATGAACACCTAGAAATTTGAACTGTTCAGTTTCACTAATCATATTCCCATTCTGTGAAATTAAAACATCAGGTTTTGTTGACTTGTGTGTTAGAAACTGTAAAAACTAAGTCTTAATGTGATTTAGCATTAGTTTATTTTCTATGAGCCATGAAGTTATGTCGTGAACCGAACTATTTGAAACCGAGTCAACATTGCACACAACATCCTTTACATCATCAGCAAACAGAAATATTTTAGAGTTACTCGTGAGACTAGAGGACATATCATTTCTATAAATAAGGAACAGGAGTGGCCCCAAGACTGATCCCTGGGGCACCCCCCACTGGACTGTACCCCACTCACACTCCACATCATTGCCATTCTCCACATCGTGAATAGTGACCTTTTGCTGTCTGCTGCTAAAGTAAGAGATGAACCAATTGTGAGCTGCTCCCCATATTCGCAATGGTCGAACTTCTGGAGTAATATTTTGTTATCAACTCAATCAAACGCCTAATTTAAACCAAAAATATGCATAGCATTCGAAACCTTTTGTTTAACCCATCCAGCACCTCACAGAGAAATGAGAATATAGCATTTTCAGTTGTTAAACAACTTCTAAAGCCGAACTGTACATTTGATAGCAAATCGTGTGATATAAAATGATCAATTATCCTTACATACACAGCCTTTTCAGTACCTTTAGCAAACACTGATGGCATTGAATCAAGTCTAAAATTGTCTACATAACCCCTTCCTCTCTTTTTGTAAAGCAGCTTTACTACTGAGTACTTTAAACATTCAGGAAACTGCCCATTCCTACAGAAAAATACAATCATGGCTAAATACAGGGCTAACATGTGCAGCACAATACTTTAATATTCTGCTAGGCATTGCATCATATCCATAAGAGTCCTTAGTTTTCAGTTATTTAATTATCAACTCAATCTCCCCCTTGTCTGATCTAGATGTTACTGCTTTTCACCAGTCTAAATATCAGGGTAATCTTTTTAATCATTGGTTAACTGAAGCAAACATATGCTGCTGAAGTATGCAGGATCTGTTGTAGTCAATCTAACACATTTGAATTTGGGTGTGCATTATTATATACATTACTTATTAATGGTGGTAAGAAGGATTTATTGCTCTAACTAATCAACGCTTTCAGCGTGTTCTCATTTTTCTTATAGTTATCGACTAAGAACAATATAACATGTATGTCAGTATTCGTACAAATTTAATAATGCTCTAGGCCATGATGGAATAAAAACAATATTTTGAAAAGGATAGCTTGCTACTCACCACATCGAGGAGATTATGAGTTGTAGACAGGCACAATAAAATACTGCTAAAAATTTAAGCTTTCTGATTAAAAAAAAAGTTCTCCTTCAGAAACCACACATCATTCACACAAGCACACACACACACACACACACACACTCACACACACTCACACACACACACACACACACACACACACACACACACACACACACGGCCACTGTCTTCAGCGCACTGTTGGGCCACAGCAGCCGGAGACAGTAGCCATGTGTGGGTGAGAGAGAGAGTTGTGCTTGTGTGAAAGAGAGTGTGTGTGTGTGTGATCTTCACTACAGCCCATCTTCTGAATTAAACAGAGGTCTATCTTTTATCCAAAGTGTTATTCATCTGTTCTCCACATTCCTACTCATTTGTAAGTATATCCTTCCCTGTTATAAAGGAAAATAGGACTCAACTTATTGTAGAGAAATATGCCACAAAAATCTATTGTCAGTGTTCTACCTGTAAACTCCTTGGATCAAACACAACTTTTTCTCTTGTTATTAAACCTTAAAAGATCAGCATTGTTTTATTCTTGTTATTTTGATGTCTGAATTTCTACATGCTCAATATGAAACAGATTGATAATGGCTGTTCCACTAATCCCACTGTGAGAACCTTGTCTGTGGGAAATAATCTAAAGCTGGGCATCCACAAAATAATCTAAAGAACAACATCTTCAGGTGTCCTCAGTACTATCTCTCGTAAAATCACAAAGTCTTGACACATACATTTTCACATCATAGGATGACACACTGGATCTACTTCATTATTAGAAGGACTGTGTATAAGAATGAAATTAATTAGCCCAAAAAGTACATAGTCCAGAACCTCTGCAATTGGTTTATATTTATGTCACAACATACACTAAGTGGTTATTTTACCACTTTTATGATATTTAAGAATATCATTCTTCATTTTTAAATGATTAATTCAGAGGTGTTCAGAATAATCTGCAGTCACTCATTAATTAATTAATTCACTTAACACATCATGTACCATAAATTCCATCCAGAAAGAGGGCCTTCATGGATGTAGAACAAGTCAAGTTATAAACCAATAGGTAACAGAAGTCTCTGTAGATTACTTAGATTAAGTATACCAACAACAAACCATGATTAGTACTAATCTATTGACCAAATACTTGTGAGAGATACTTCTACTTTACTGTACTGTACATCCATGTATGAAGAGCATCTCTATCTCATTCACAGGGGAATAAAATACACTGAAAATTCAATATGAATTGATTTTCAAAGAGTAATGTTCATACCTTAGCTCATACAGTATTGAAAAGACTCACGGTTTATACTATGTAAAACTGCATTTATCAAGTATGCTAAAAGGAAGAGACTATATTCTCAAATGTGAAACATGGGCAGAATGAGAACTTTTAGGATATGTAAGAATATTGTTTTTCATTAGTGGTTCTTTCTGCACTGACAACAGTTCTTGCTCATGGCATATATAAAATTAATGGCAGTGTAAGAAGTAAAATCAGCATACACTACTTTTTAATTACTTAAAAAAATTTAATCGCTTAAAAAGTATTATGAATGTGTCATTCCCACCCCAAAGAAGAGGCAATGAGCAGCTGACAGACTTCTTCATTCAGTGTTGTAGCCACACTGTGATTAATAGCCAACCAGACTGGCCAGTTGTGGTACATGCTGCTTAACAGACTGTGATGACTAGCAACAGCTGATTGACAGCTCATGCCATGCATCCTCCATCACCGACAACATAGACAGAAACTCACAACATAATATATCCTTTGTACCTACAAATCTCTAAGCTTTAATCGCTGCTAGTCCAGGGGTCTCCCATCTGCTCCACCCTAGCATGTGTGCATCCCTATTTGCTTATAGCATTATCTAACTCTGGGTTCTTATATTATTATACCGACCTGCTTCTCACTTTGTAGTTGCTAGTCACCTCCCCTGTACCCAACAGCATTTTCCAAACTGATGTGACTTCTCTCAATTCCATCCCATGTTTTCCTCCTCCTCCCCTGCCTGTACTCCCATGACCACACCGTCCAATCCACACAGGCAGAAAGCACAAATTAGTATTCATCAGTTGTGCTGCTGCTGTTTGTGTGTGTGTGTGTGTGTGTGTGTGTGTGTGTGTGTGTGTGTGTGTGTGTGTGTGTGCATGCATGTGCATGTTTTTAAGCTCTGCAGAAAGAATTTATCCAGAATTGTTGGCGTTTACTGGCACTTTCTAAGTGTCCATCTGGGGCATAGTGCCTCTTCCAGTTGGTGAGTTGTGATCTATTCTCTATTTGCACCACTTGCCTGTTTCTGAAGCAGTGCCAAGGTTTGGTATATTCATTTTGCAATTATCAGGAACAGAATTAAGCAAATCCTTTAATGAGATATTTTCTGGAACATTAGACGACATCACAACTTGCAGAAAAGTAATATTTTCTTCACCTGGCTGGGTTAACAGCAGGTAGACCTTCACCTGAAAATCAGAAATATTGAGCATATTTGATACAGGCATGTTGATGATAGTGACAAAGATCCATAGTGCTGCTGCATTAAAGGCATAATATAGCTGAGAACATCATTTTGTGTTGTAACATATGAATATTGGGAGGGGGTATCTGGAACTACAACCATAATGTGCAAGGGGTAGCATTTACTTAAAATAAAATTGCTTAGATTTAAGTTATAACAGGCAAAAAGAAAAAGTAATTCAATTATACAAAAAAGGAAAGTAACAAGCAAAAATTTTGAAATTCTGCACATAATACAACAGAAATGAAAAATGTATTTCAAGGCAATCCCAAACAAAATTATGGAAAATATGTATAGGGCTGTTGGGTAACTGTCCACTGAGTGTATTTTCTGTATTTGTATTTGTATTTCTTCATTGGTCCTGCAAATCGTGTTTAGGTACATATTTTGCACATATGATGTAGGACAAGTCAGGTTGGTACAGTATATACAACATCATACACATTGTTATTTTGAAAAGATAAATAATAAAAATTATTCAATACATGTTGAATATTGATGACAAAATTAATATAATGAAATAAAATGACAGATTGGTTAAGAATATTTGAGCAGTTACACTATACTTCTCTGGTACTCTAAAAACTCGGAAAGAGAATAGAAGCAGTGGTCAAGCAAGTACTCTTTCAGTTTCACTTAAAACTTTTGTAAATTTTGCATCTGTTTTAAATAGGATGGCATGTGATTGTACAGCATTATGATACACTCCTCTCTTACAAATGTTTGTACTGACTGTACTGACATGCAAATAATGCTTCTGCCTAACGTCATGAGGGTGGAAATCACAGTTATACTTGAAGATATTTCCATCTTTTAAAATACTTTCTATTGTGAAATTTAGTATTTCATACATATATAAGCAAGGAAGAGGCAGTATATTGAAATTTTTAAATATTGGTCTACAGGAGTCTCTGTACTTAGAATGGTTTATTATTGTAACAATCTTTTTCTGTAGCCTAAATGTTTTGTTTGTACCTACGAAGTTCCCCCAAAAGATAATACCGTACATCAGCACTGACTGAATATTAGCATGGTACATTGTGATCACTGACACATGGCTTGTATTTTGTGAGAGGAATCTTACTACATACATAAGTGTGTTTAACTTTTTATTTACATGATTAAGATGTGTCTCCCATTTTAGGTTTTGCTGAATATGTATACCTAAAAATTTTGTGTAGCTCATAGGTGAGACAGTTTTTCCATCAATTTTAAAAATCGGTCTTGCAGATTGTGGAAATTGACTGTCACTGTTTTTTCGTTATTTATTATTTGCTTGTTCGTTCTGAACCATTGTGTTACATTTTGTATTATACCTGTAGCTGTTTTTTGTAAGCTTTCCTCATCACATTATTTGATTAAGATATTTGTGACATCTGCTAAAAGTACTGTTGTCCCTTTAGTTATTTTTTCTGACAAATCATTAACATAAAGAATGAAAAGAATTGGCCCAAGGACTGACCCTTGAGGAACTCCATATGTTATGTTATGTGCATTACTGTAAAAATTACAAATTTTTTATGTTTGTATGTCTTTGTATTTTATTTGAGTGGTCTGTTGACGGTCATGAAGGTAGGAATGCATCCACTGGTTTGGTAGGCCTCGTATTCCATTTATTCCATTTTTTTCCATTATCACATTATCTGAATGAAGGTCTGTTATTTAGTGTGCTTTCAGAATACTGCAACATTTTCAGAATAGCAACAAGTGTTAATAGTGCAAAAGAAAAGAATGGATAGATATTACCACTACGCACAGAAATTTCACAGATGGAGATTTCATACTGGAGAGCAGTCTCTTGAAGAATGGAAGCTAATTCATTTCTGGTGGACTCACATTGTCCTATAAAACAGTAACTCTGGAATTCGCCTTTTATAAATTAGAGCCAAAAATATCTTCTCATATTTTGAAGTATATAGTCAAGTGTCACAAAGTAATAAAATCTTGTTATCTGTAGTTCAACTAAAATAAGACTGTTGGGTTACTGCCAAGTGTGTTCATCAAAATGCATTCACATGACACAGTTATCTATGCACTTTTTTGTACTTAATGTATAACATATACAACAGACCAGTATGGCAACATTTGTCATCATATAAATTTGATGACCAAACAGCAAACAACATATGTATTCTGTTATTGCATATAATGTATTCTATGCTTTGTTTAGTCACTGCTTTTAATGTCAGCTACAAATGATGTACTGAAGCTCAAACATTGTTTTCATAAAAAATGTTAATCGCATACTTGAAGGTGGTCTATGACTGTAATCTATATTACTAAGCAACTATCCTGGAACGCAGTACTAGTTGCAGGTTGCCTCTCTAATAGCTTCCAGTGACGACAAACATCTGATTTTCAATAATTTCTATGACTGTTGACCAAATGTAAATGCTGTCATAATCCACTCAGTAAGAGGTACAATCTTATGTTAAAAGTTTAACACAGGAAGACTAGTACTACAGTTAGAAAATGTGTGTCCATCTTGAGGCAGCGTAGCTTATGGCTTGCAAATCCATGACGTCCAAGAAACTTTACACATAATTTAAAACCTTTACAAAACTTTTTTATCACTGACATCCACCACAAAACTGCAAAAGAAGAAAAGTTTACCACTTACTAAATTTTTGCTGTTCACGCAGTAAAATTTCAGTATAAGAGACGACATTTTTAACTTATTATTTCTTTACTATCACCTCTATTCACAGGACAGATTGAAGATAGTATCCACATATACCACTGAATGTACTTGCAAAATTATATCATTGCGAAACACACAGTTACAGGTATATGCCATCCTAAAAACTGAGATGCAAGAAAAACTTGCTTTTGCTTAAAATGGAATTCAAATTATCCAGACTATATTAATCCAGTGTTGCATAATGAGAGCACTTAGGAATTTTCAATTTCCAACCAGAATACGGTTTACTAGTTGTGTAATAGGGCATAAATAAACTAAACTTCAATAGATAGCATGGAGACATTTAAGACATTCGTGTCAACTGTGGGCCCAGCTCAAAAGACGATCACTGAATTATATGTACCAGTGGTGACTTGTAAGCAAACATTCCGGGCGTTCACAATTTTTTAGATTCAAATAAATATGAGAGTGTGAAATTAATAGAATCTCCTGTATTACAGTTATGTTTGTCAACATATTTCCAAACTGCATTCATTGCAATAATAGTAATAATAATAATAATAATAATAATATGCATAACTTGTCTGAAAAAAGAAAGAATTGTTTTTGGGTAATTTTGATATTTTGTACATAATTAATTACAGTTTAGGGCAAGAACAAAATAACGTGTAAGCTTAGTTACTCTCCATTTCACACTTTCGTGTAACTGCAAGTTTTGTGCTATTTTTATTTCTTCAGACAAATGTACCAAATTTCTAACACATATATTAGTTAATGAAATAACTTGTGGGCTGAAAATCAAACATCCTTGTGTTGCACACACACAACAACTTACATTTACTACACACTTTTTTGTTCACTTGTAGTCATGCTTATCTGGTTTCCTCACTTTCTCAGTTAATGGATCTGGTCTGGAGGGTCGTGATTCCTTTGCTGCTAACTTTTCCTGGTAATTTTCTTTTCTGTTAGTGCTTACAACAGATCCAACAGAGTTCGTGTTGACACTACACATGAAAGCAGATTTCAGCACAGTAAACAACTAACTCCAAACACAAACTGCCATGATCAAATTCATGTAGTACTGTCTACCAACATGACCACTTGACCAGAATAGTAATGAGGCACTAAGAACCATAAGAGCCAAAAGCACACAGTTGTTGACCTCACATTTAACTGAGTACGAAAGAAACCAGCGAGATAGCTTTTCATGAATGTTAATATATACAATGTGGGCCTACAACACAGATAAACCTGACCCAACATAAGATCAACAGCTATCACAAGCACGAATAAATGTTGCAGTCTCACAATTGATGAAGATGTACTTTTAGGTTCTCAGTGCCTCAAATGGAATACTGTATAAAATTTGAAACTAAATATATTACATCTTATTCATAATCCCGAAAAACAGGTTTTTCTGTCAGTTTAACTATAATATGTATTGATGCCTAGTGGGATTTATGCGAAGTGAACAGGAATAAAACTCTGCTGCAGTGTACTACCGCCTGGTGGCATTGATGTAAACTTGTAGTTGCAAGGTAAAGGCTAGCTGTACACACCATGAATCATACATGTTGTTATGTTTCAAAACAAGCAACTGCCTGCTTCACTGTTGTTTGTGACACTACCTTGAAAAATAATACCAAATCATCTGTTATGTGTCTATAGCAGTTAGCACTGATATTTTCTGGCAAATTAAAACTGTGTGCTGGATGAGGTCTTGAAACCAGAATCTCAATTTCTGCAGTCAAGAGCTGCTCACAAAAGGCAAGGTTTAGGTTTGAGTCCCAATCTGGCACACAGTTTTAATCGACCAGGAAATCTCAAAAGAGTTCACACTAGGCTGTTGAATGAAAGATTCAATCTGCATAGTTTACCACTGTTTACAGTTCTTGACTGTTTTTCCAAAATGGAACATTACTCACTATAAACAGTTGCAGACAAGCATTTAATTGTTATGCAGATGTATTGGCACCCAAATAGCAACTACTTATGCACTGACAAAAATTTTGCAGCAGGGGTCAGCATAGTTGAAAGAAGTTTACTGCTGCAGATGTAAACTTACAAAAAACCTGTGTCATTCAAGCAAAAGAGGGCTGCACATATTTCTCAACAAAAAAATTGTTTCCTTTGCACAGTAGAATTTTGGTGTTGGCTCATGTGGGAGAAGATTCATTAATAAGCATTACTCAGGTTGGTTGGTTGGTTGGTTGGTTGGGTGGGTGGAGAAGGGACGAAACATCATTACTCAGTTCGCCTATGATATGCACACTTGGAAGAGCATGGCATGGCAAGTACTTATCATAAATAACACACGCCAACAAAAAACTTTTTTTGAAAATCTTTTTTACTTTGATGGCTGATCTTTATAGAGCTGAATCCAAATCTAGCCTTAGTTTTTTGTATCACCCATAGTTTTTGAGCAATATGTTTTTTATTATATAGTATAAAAATCCTATGCTATACAGTGAACAGGGAAATTAATGAAACACTTTGTTACGAGATAAGCATGGTTTGTATTTACAGTAAGCTACTTAAAACAATGATATGTGTTAACACAGGTTTCACTTGTCAGCTGGAATTGGTTTGCATTTTCTTTCTCCTTTTTCTTTGAAGCTTCTTGTGTTGCTTTTTCTATGATGAGTCACTTGCTGAACTTCTCAGTGAAGTGACCCACAATAGTCCCCCCATCATGTTGGTGTTCCAGTGGCCTTGGTAGCATTTTTCCATCACTTTAATGTACTGGTGAAAATGCTCTCCTTGCTCCTCACTAACAGCTCCCATATTGTCTGGGAAATAATCAAGGTGACTGTTCAAAAAGTGAACTTTGAGGCTCATTAAACATCCTAAAGTTTTAAACTTCTTTAACATTGCAGCTATAATAGAAACATATTCTCAGACTTTTTCACATACTAAGAACTTTGTAATGATTCGCTTGAATGATATCCATGCTTCTTTCTCACTTAAGGTCATTGTGGATTCAAAGTTAACATCAAACATCAACTTTCTAATGTCAGGTCTGACAAAGATGCATTCTTTTAGTTTAGCTTCTGAAAGATGTGGAAACTTTTGGCAGAGATACTTAAAATATGGTCCATTTTAGGCAAAGCCTTTACAAACTGTTTCATTAGGCCTAAGGTGGTAGGAGTACGTTTTCTGGATCTACAAGGATTTTACGTAGAATCTTCTTCTCACCAGGTTTTAATGACTCCCTCACAGGCCAGTTCTTTTTGCACCAGTGTTGATCCCTAGCCCTACTGTCCTATTCACACAAGAAACATCGAAATTTGGTAAACTCACCTTCCTGACCAAGGAGTATGCATGTTACTTTTAGAACACCACATATCATCCACCATGAGCAGAATAGCCTATTTTATTTATCACTATTTATAGGTTTTCATAGCTTTCTTTCATATGTACAGATTGTCCAGCAGGTATAGAAGCATACATGCTACCATTGTGTAATAAAACAGCCTTTAAGCTTGTTTTGGATGAATCAATAAACAGCCTCCAGTCTTCCTTTTTGTATTCAATACCAAATTCATTCATCAGACTGGGAATGTCTGAGCAGTACACTAAATCACCTTCTTGTTGAAAAAACTTGGAAAATTGCTACTCTCTCTTTCTGTACATGTATATGCTGCTTACAACTGCCAATAAGTTCTTTTCTTTTAATCGTTAAGCCTAGATCCCTAACAAATCATTAAGCTCGGACTGAGTAAACAATTTGGGCTCTACACTCTCTGTATTACAATGAATTCAACATCACCTGGTTCATGTAAATTAGATTGTACATCAGAAAATACTTCTGTTGCAACAGAATTTAAATCATCTGGTGGTTCAGGAACCGGCAAGTCTACACCATGCCCTACTGCTCGAATGCCGGACGGAAGGTTAGGGTAGCTTATTACCTTCTTGTTTTTCGAATTATGACCAGTAATATCAACACTCCAAAAGTAGCAATCATCAAAATGATTTCTTAGCTCCCTCCATATCCTTTTTGGACCATTTTCTCAGATCTTCAACACACACGTAACATACCTTATGCGGCGCCCAAGATTTATCTTGATCACAAAGTTCAGATCCAAAGTATGATAGATAAACCTTTTTTTACAAAGTCTGTAATGTTTCTTTGATATTTTTAAACCACAAATTCACAACAAATACAACAAAAACTGTCAGCAGAGTTTTTACAACCACAATTAGACATTGTATTGAGTACAATGGGCAAATCGCTGCTCAGTCAAAAGATCAAAATGGTAGTGGATATTGTTTCTCCTAGATGTAAGAAAAGTGATCCTATTCCACTACCACTGGTAAAGGATGCCTGCAAAGTATCTTCCCTACCATGTACTCCAGTTGCAGCAGTAACACAACATCAGGTATCACTGATTACAAAAGAATGTGCTGGGAGAGAGGAAGCTGTAACTACAGTTACAACAGGTAGAACACCTCATTCAGGAACTAAGATAACAGAAACAGCAAAAGTGGCAGCATATTCAGCAACAAGTGTACCAACAGGTGATCCAGCTGTCCATTCTGCAGCAACATTTGAACTACCTACATTGGGAACCCATCCACTTAGATCATGCCATGAACAAGAAGACGCGAAGAGGCCTCCAAGAGTAGAAGCAGTATCAAGTGTAGAGGGCAAACGGAAAACTGTACCTCCATTACGTCTAAATGATTTTTTAGTAGAAGGCAGCAAGGGGAAGAAGCCCACAAGATAAATAGTGCCAGAGATTTAATAGCCTCTCAGCAAAATAGTGCATCTGTAAAGAAAGACAGGTTTGATTTTATAATCTGTTATCTTAACATTGAAGGAGTAAGGGATAAAGAATTTATTGTCAATGACTTTGGATTAGAAAATAAGTTTGATATCTTTTGTTTAAGTGAACACTGGGCTAGAGAGAGTGAACTTACATTTATTAAATTTGATAATTATATTCTAGCCAGTAGCTACTGCAGAAAATTGCATTTAAGAGGTGGTGTGGCAATATATGTTAACAAGTCACTTAGCGGTACATTCAATAGATTAGATCTAGATTTTCTGTGTGATGAACAGAACTTTGAAGCTGCTGGTATAGTAATAGACAGTTTTAAGTTAATTGTAATTTCCCTGTACAGGTCACCTAAGGGTATAACCAATGTATTTTTAGAAAAACTGGACCTGCTGTTACATGTACTTACAGATACTAGATGGATACATTATGATATTGTGATAGGTGGAGATGTGAATGCTGAATTCGATGTCACAACACAAAAACGTACTGTCACTGAACTCCAAAACCTACTAAGAAAGTGCAACTTACATTCAGTCAATAACAAACCTACAAGAGAACATGCATGTCTTGACAATATTTTTGTAAATTTTAAAACAACAGAAGAATCATGTTTTGTGACAGTATTTCCATATTCTGATCATAATTCAGTATCTTTACATTATACAAGTAGGTTCCCTCTTGATAAGAGTTATGTAAATAAGCTTGTCCCAGAAGTTGTGGTCACAGATGAGAAAATTGACAGGTTTCGTACGTCCCTTTCTAACAGAGATTGGTTTGGCCTGTGTTATGATGAGACACATTATACTTTAAGCAATTATCTGCCAGCAAAGGTACTATTTGATAGGTTCCTCAAAGCATTTTTGGGACACTTTAATGACTGCATACCAATAAAGAAATGCAAAGTAACTAACAGAGTCCTAAAAGCAAAAGTTCCAAATAGACAAAATACATGGTATACAAAACAGCTGTTTACTATGAAAAATCAAGTTATGTTGTTGTACAATATTTATAAAAATCTGAAAACCGACCATGCTAAACTAGCCTATGTTAGATCTAGGAATGAGTACAAAAAAGCAATTGTGGAAGCCAAACAAGCACACAATCTCAGAAGTATTGAGAAATCCACC
This sequence comes from Schistocerca cancellata, assembly GCF_023864275.1. Lineage (NCBI taxonomy): Eukaryota > Metazoa > Arthropoda > Insecta > Orthoptera > Acrididae > Schistocerca > Schistocerca cancellata. The sequence continues at coordinate 348,449,574 of NC_064631.1, read as the reverse complement.
AATAAGTGCAAAGCAGCATGGACTCTAATAAATAGTGTCGCCAAAGATAAAAGAATTGACAAAATTAGTATCTCTCCCCAGGAATTTAATGACTTTTTTATTAAATCAGTTGAGGAAGTAGGAAGTGCTATAATTAAACCTGAAATCAGCTCATCACAGTTACTGTCAAAAAATATTGCTAGGTCATCAACAAACACAAGTACCTTCAATTTTTCTGAGGTCTCACCTGGTTTTGTGTTAAGAATAGTGAAGCAGTTAAAATCATCAGACAGTGTAGACATATATGACCTGTCTTGTAACATGCTTAAGAAAGTAATAGACTGTATAGTGTACCCCCTAACATATTGTATAAACAAGTGTATACTGGAGGGTTTTTTCCCTCATGAGCTTAAACTGTCTAGGGTAGTTCCAGTACATAAAAAAGGAGATAAAAATTCTGTCTCAAGTTGCAGGCCAATATCCATAGTCCCAGTTTTCTCAAAAGTTCTAGAATGCATAATTTGCCAACAATTATCTGTTTACTTTGATAACATAGGATTAATAAGTGGATCACAGTATGGCTTTAGGAAAAGCCTGTCAACCATTGATGCCATAGACAATGTTGTTAAATACATCCATCAAGTATTTGAAGATAAATGCTTTGTCCAAGTGACTTTTTGTGACCTAAGCAAGGCCTTTGACTGTGTAGAGCATACACTACTACTCGAAAAAATGGACTTTTACGGTGTTAAAGGTAACAGCCTTAAGCTATTAAGATCATATTTACAAAACCGTAAGCAAGCCGTCTGTGTTGGGAAAGAAATGTCCAGTATAGAACAAGTTGAGGTAGGTGTTCCGCAGGGATCCGTGCTGGTCCCTTTCCCTTTCCTAATAATAATAAATGACCTGCCATCATTTATCAAATCCAGAACAGTACTCTATGCTGATGATACAACATTTCTGAACAGCAGTAATGATCTTAATAGCCTTAAAACATGTGTTACAGAGACAATTGAGCAAGCTTCACTCTGGTTTAAAGCAAATGGGTTCTTGCTTAATGAAGGCAAAACCCAGCTGATGGTATTTAGTTTAAAAGACAAGTTTCCATCAGATGATCCTAGTTGTGTTAAATTTTTGGGGGTCTATTTGGATGACAAACTTTCTTGGAATCCACATATTAAGTATATTAGCGGTAAATTGTCTAGGGTAATCTATTTGTTAAGGCGATTAATGCACTGTGTACCTAAAAATTATGTTAGAGTATCTTACTACTCATTTTTCCAAAGCATCATATCCTATGGCATTATTGTATGGGGAAACTCCACTTGTGTGCATGATATACTATTGCTGCAAAAGAAAGCTATTAGGATAATTACAGGCTCACCATACAAGGCTCATTGTAAACCTTTGTTTACTCAACAAAAAATCATGACAGTAATAAACCTATATATTTATTATGTTTTAATCTACACAAAAAAGAACTTACCTAAAGTAAAACGCAGGGCAAATATACATTGTTACAGCACTAGGACAAACAGCTCTATCTATACGCCCTACCACAGACTGTCAAAATCAGTTAACAGTTATGAACTTACGGGCCACAAATTATTTAACAAACTTTCACAAGGTATACAAAATTTACCAGAGCAACAATACAAACAAACACTTTATGACTGGTTAGTTGTAAACCCATTCTACAATGTAAAGGCTTTCATGACCTGTGATATTAAACTGTAAAGTTCTTAACAATTCTGTCCTTCTATAACATGTACTGTACTCTATTGTATTATGTGTATGACTTTGTCTATTGCTGTAATGGCTTAAAGACAATAAAATTATTATTATTATTATTATTATTATTATTATTATTATTATTATTATTACATGACCAAGAAACAGGAAAGTGAGGTTAGGTTGATAGTAAACAAGACACCATTTGTTAACACAAAAATAGACTCGACCTTTTTTGCCAACAAATGTTTTTCAGCAGTGCTACCAGACATCTACATTCATTACACCTCCTTTTTAAATTATTTTAACTATATAAAAACTGTTAAATTCTTTAAAAAATCGCTTAATTTAATAAATTTAACTCTAAAATGTGAAGAAATAGTGGGTAATACAGTTTTTTAAGTATCATATTTGGATTTCCCACTATAAAAAACATAAGAATAAGGTATTTTCAGCAAAAAAAGTTTTTCCATCATTAGCCTGTGTAATCAGTATCACAGTCCATTGCTGTCATGGATTATCCAGTACAATGTTGCAGTACCAAATTTCTACATGTTTGTATTGTCCATTAAAAACCATTAAGGTATTTTGAACTGCTCCATAAGTCATGTTTCCAGAGACAAAAATCTCAAATCCCCTGAAACAATTATGGGCTGGAATCGTACAATATTAAATAACAGGACCTTATTTCTTACACCATGTCTGAAAAGTTCTGGTTATCTGGTGTTCATTAATGATGAGCTGCTATTAGCACCTCTTGCCGTTGATGAGAATATGTGATTTCAACAAGACAGTACAGTATTCTACTCCAAGCACTAATGTCTTAGCATCTGGACAGCATGATTATTGGAACTATCTACTATGAATATTTTCCTTAGGGATTTCATGAAGTCATTCATGCATATTAATTTCTTTACTGGCATAAACAACTTCAGCACATAGCAACTGTTCTAACTGATAACCAGTGGTCTCAATGTGCACATTACAATGGTGCATAAAATTAAGCTGCATACTCTCAAATATTCCTGTTATTCCTTGCATAATGACAGAGGCAGCTGTCAACAGTCTCTCTTCAGTTTTTGCTGGGCTTTATACATCAATGACTCCATCCTCCAACATTTGTATAATTTTGTTCCTGAAGGTTGGGATGTACTGTATCCAGAGTACCACTAATTCCTCATTAAACCAAAACATACAACACTAATTATTGCCTACAACGGCTCCCAAATATCATTGAAGTGTGAGCATGTGGTATCCCCGCTTATAGTCACTCACGTGCAGTGAACCGGCTTTATCACCACGCCCACACACTATGTTCAAGGGAGAGGCTTGGTGACAAAAAACGACTAAAGCAGTTTCAGGACAGGACAGATTTATTCTTCCTACCGTTACAATAAATGACAAACAACATTCGTAGCTAATGTCCGTCCATACAGGTGTGTTGCACTGGCGGCACGGCTCGATCACCGATCCCAGAGGGTATACACTCCAGTGATGAGCTGTGGCGCGACTGCGTGGACCGAGCGAGACAAAAGGCCGCGTCACAGAATATTCTGCTCCTGGCGTGACCGGAGGCGCCGTAACGTCCGCGAAGGAGCGAAAGACACTTTAACGGCGACTGCCTTTACAACCGCACGTATGCATTTACGGCGGAGTCACATTGACTCGACGCACATGGTCTGCAGCGGGAGAACTGAGAGACGTGTGTCGCGTCGCGTCGACCAGCTCGCACTGTCCACCTGCTTTTGTCACTGTGCGGTCTGGGATGCCACGCAACGTTGCCGGAATTCGGCATAACGGTACAGCTACCCCTACTTGTGTCAGCAGTGCCGTAGTTCAGGCCTTCGTGCATTGGACGGTGCTGCCGCCACACAGATCCCCACTTGGAGAGCGGAGCTCCGTAGCTGCAAAAATGTGGCAGCATTGGCGGATGTTGGTTGGCGTTGGAATGGCGGCGGCCCGTGACGTCAGTGCGCCGGACCGGCAAGCGTGCGGCAGGCGTGTCCTCACGCTGTCGGCTAGTGACAGCAGCAGCAGGCACTGGCTGCAACTGTCCGTAGCAATGCGCATTAAGGCGCACGTTGCAGGTCATTGGTGGTGACGTCTCGAAGGCACTTGCGCGAGTGCGGTACCGTCGGAACTCGAACACAGGTCCGGGAGCTGCTACGGACAAGTCGGGTGGTGTGGAGCGCGATGTCCGGAGCTTGACGGTGAAGCAAATGCGGTAAACTGGAGCAGATGCCGATCCAGCATGAACATCCGACACGGCAGAGGCAAAGCGACACGAACGCGGGTCCAGGAGCTGTAACGAATGCAGGAGACGGTGTCCGGGGCTCGACTGGGATTACCGGCCGAAGGCACTTGCAGCTGGATGCCGGGTCTCTACAGCAGACGGCAGCTCGTGGGCGCCAGATTCTGATAGCGTTCGGCGGCTCGGGCGCGTGATTGCTGGTTTGGGTGTCGTGGCAGGCTGGCGACGCAGCACGGCCGTTTGAATCGGACGCGGCGGCCAACGCGCATGACGTAATCCGCTGGCAGCTGCAGTGGGGGCGACCGGTGTGCCTATGGTGGGCGCGGCCAGGGAGGCCGTGCCAGTTGCCTGGGCGTGGTGGTGGGAAAGTGCACGTGGTGGCGCGATGACAGCAGGCTGCAGCTGTGCGCCACCAGCAGCTCCAGGTGCGGGTTCCGTCTAACAGCTGGCAGAGGGAGTGTTGTCCATGATCAGATCTTCTCCCGGGTCGAAGAAATGCGTGGCTGATGGAGTTGGCAAGATGTAGGCTGGTTTGACGCGGTCGACTGACACTGTCGACGGCTTCCCCTTTGTACTCGATGACCAGCGTTTTGTCTCCTCGGGTGATAACGTGGTGCGGTCCACTGTAGGGCAGTCGGAGAGGTGGCTGTGCTGCGTCGCTACGCAACATGACGTGCGTGCAGCGCTGCAGGTTGGCGTGGACGAATATCTTCCCGGTGCCGCGCCGCGTCGGTGTGTGCGCTCGGAGGCCAGCCATGTGAATGCGCAGACGTTCTGCCAGAGTGAGTGCCACGGCGTCACGTGGGAGCCTTACATCTTCGACAAAATTGCCCGGGATTGTCAGAGATTGCCCGTAAACGAGGTTGACAGGTGACGCGCCGATCTCCTCCTTCGGCATGACTCGCAGGCTGAGCAGCACCAGTGGGAGTGCCTCTGGCCATGAGGTGTTGTGGCAGGTTAGAGCGGCTTTCAGAGTCCCGTGGAACCGTTCGACTATGACATACGACGCCGGATGGTAGCTGGTTGTCTGTGTAACCGGGTGCCACACAGTCTGGCGACGTGCGTTAACAACGCACAGTCAAACTGGCGGCTGTGGTCTGTTGTCACGTGACTGGGACATCCGAAGTGTGCCACACAGGTGTCGACGAATGCGGTGGCAACGGTCTTGGCTGTGATGTCCACGACGGGTGTTGCAGCTGGCCAGCGAGCGAAGCGGTCCACCATAGTTAGGAGGTACCGCTTGCCTTGTGAGAGAGGAAGCGGGCCGACGAGGTCCAAGTGAACGTGCACAAATTGGCGTGACGTGTCCGGGAAGGTGCCCACGGGTGCATGGTTGTGCCTCCCGACTTTGGCGCGCTGACATGCGGTGCAAGTGCGCGCCCATTCGGGACAGTCCTTCCGAAGCCCGGGCCAGACAAAACGCGCAGCCACGAGCATCACAGTGGTGTTGGTGCCGGGGTGTGACAGTCTGTGCACACGGTCGAAGGCACTGCGCCGGAATTTCTCCAGGAGGAAATGTCAGTGCGTGCCAGTTGAGATGTCACACCAAATCATCTGTGTGGAGCCGGGGACAGGCACCAGCTCCAGTTGCAGGCCGCTGGAAGTGTCGTGACAGAAGCGGTGCAGTTCTTCGTCACTCTCCTGTACTTGGGCCACGTCCTCAAAGTTCACAGGGGGTGAAATAACGGCACACGCTTGGGACAAACAATCGGCGACGATATTGTCTATCCCCGAAATGTGTCGGATGTCTGTCGTGAATTGCGACACGTACTCTAACTGCTGGAGTTGGTGCGGTGAACACTTAGTGTGGTTGTTCTCGAATGCGTGGGTAATGGGTTTGTGGTCAGTGAAAATGACGAATTGTCGGGCTTCTATGGACGGTCGGAAGTATTTCACCGCCGCGTACACTGCAAGCAACTCTTGGTCATAAGTGCTCCAAGCACGTTGCGAATCGGAAAGCTTTTTAGAGAAAAAACCGAGAGGCTGCCAACTCCCGCCGATGCGCTGTTGTAACGCCGCACCAATGGTGGCCTGGCTGGCGTCCACGACTACAGCTAAGTCCGCATCATGTACCGGGTGCGCGAGCAGCGTCGCTTCCACGAGATTCCTTTTTGAGTCCGTGAAGCTCTGCTCCATTGCGTCTGTCCAATTCACGAGGGTCTTTCCTTTTGAGGTAGGACCTTGTAACGCCTTAGTCAGCAGCTCTTGCACGGCTGCGGCGTTGGGCAGGTGTCGACAATAAAAGTTCAACATGCCGAGGTAACGTCATAGTTCTTTGTGCGTCTGCGGACACGGCATGTTCAGTATTGCTTTCACTTTCTCCGGTAGCGGTGGCGATCTGGTGGGCGTAATTAAATGGCCGAGGACCTCAATTTCTGTCACACCGAACTCGCATTTAGTGGGGTTAATAACGATGTCGGCTTCACTCAGGCGCTGAAAGACAGTCGTTAAGTGGCGGCGGTGGAGTTTGGGCAACTTGGAATACACCAGGATGTCATTGAGGTACGCGAAACAAAATGGCAAGCCTCGCAAGATGCCGTCCAGGAACTGCTGCCAAGTCTGGGCAGCATTCCGAAGACCAAAAGTCATAAACAGGCTTTTGAAAAGCCCAAAGGGCGTTACGATGGCTGTTTTTTCAATGTCTTCGGGCGCCACCGGAATTTGGGTGTACGCCTTTGCGCAATCTATCTTGCTGAACACCGCGCAGCACGCCAAGGCGTAGCTGAAGTCTTGAAGGTGTCGGACTGGGTATCGGTCCGGCACTGTTCGTGAATTAAGGGCCCAATAGTCCCCACACGGGCGCCACGAATTGTCTTTTTTTAACACTAAATGCAACGCCGATGACCATGGGCTGCTTGATGGTCGCACAATGCCTTGCCGCAGCATGGCCTCAAAATCTGCCTTTGCTGCTGCATGTCTGTCAGGCGCAAGTCGACGTGGGCGACACGATGTGGGGGGTCCGGGTGTGGTTATTATGTGGTGCAACGTCGGATGTTTGATGTCTCTCGGTGCACCATCTGGGCGGGTGAGATCGGGGAATTGTTCAAGGATGTCAGCGTACAGTCCGGAGCACTTCACGGGTTTAACACTGTAGTATGCAGCCTGCTGGCACTGTCCCGCTATCTTTAAATTCATTGTCGCGTCTATGAGCTGGCCGTTTGCAATGTCGGCTAGCAGCCCGTAGTGGCCAAGAAAGTCTGCGCCCAGGATCAGCTCATTGACGTCGGCCACAGTAAAAGTCCACGAGAACGTGCGACGTAGGCCTAGATCTATATTGCGGCTGTGTGTGCCGTAAGTTTTAATAGCGGAATTGTTCGCCGCTGTAAGGCTTTGTGCCTCGGTCCACCTGCGGTCTCAGAACATAGAACGGGGGAAAATCGAGAGGTCCGAACCCACGTCGACGAGGTACCTCACGCCTGCCCCCTGTTCCGCAACAAACAGATGCTTCGATATCACACTGCAGCCATATGTGCCTAGGTCCAGTCGCAGCTGGCGTTTGGGTGCAAGAAAGGAGCACGGCACCTGGTTGCGCCGTTGCCGAAGCGGGCGTGGTACCAGCAGTAGCTGCTTTGTGCGTGTCCTGACTGCGGGGTACCGTTGGAACGGCTGTTGCTGCGTTGCCGGTTGCACGAGCCGCACCACCTGTTGCCCGGTCTGCTGCCATTGCAGCGCGTGCTGCCCTCTTGCTGCGAGCGCCCCAACCGGTCGACTTGTGTGGAGAGAGCTGCCACCTGTGCGGTCAAGTTTTGCGCTAGCTGGTGCAGGTTGGCATCCAATGTGGGTGCGGAAGGCACGTGCCACCACGGAGTTGGGGGGATGGAGTCATAAGCTGCTGCAGCCGTGGTGCTAGGCGCCGTTGTCAGCGCATCGTGCACCTTGTCGGCCAAGTTAGCGACGGCGTCCAGCTGCATCTCCATCTGTGCGGCTATCACTGCCTGCACCTGAGCTGGGAGGCTGCGCACCCAGATAGTGCGTAACAGCGAATCTGGCACCATATCGGACTGCGCGAGGCTCCACAAGTGGCGCAGGAACTGCAAGGGCCTCCGATCGCCACATTCCTCTTGCCGCAGTAGTTGGTGCACTCGTTGTTCCTCGGACGACAAAATCCGCTGGATCAGCTCTTCCTTGAGCCGTTTGTAGCTTGACTGCGTCGGCGGGGCGGTGATTATATCCCGCACTTCGGCCGCATAGTTCTGGTCCAGCTGGCTCACTACATGCCCAAATTTCGCCAGGTCGCAGGTCACGTGGTTGCTCATAAATACCGCCTCAACTTGGCTGAACCACATTACAGGGTCGCGCGGCCAAAAGGGAGGCAGCCTGATCAATGCCCGTCCAGCACTTGTCGGTGTTCCGGCAGTCGTAGGAGGTGTCGGTGTGGCAGGGATTTGCGCGCCAACATTGTCCTGAGCTGTCTGTGGCTGTGCGGTGTCTGCGCGTGTAGTTCGTGCTTGTAGCTCACTCTCTAGCCTTGTGTTGCGTGCGAGCAGTTCTTCCATGGTATTCTGCAACTCCTCTAATGTTGCCATCTTAGTTCAGAGTTGAATCCTCGTACAAGAGGAAACTACACAGTGAAAATAACATGACAAGGGAAACACACGAAAAAAGAATAACACTAAGCAGTCCGCATCAAAACATACGTGCACAAAAACAATACAAAAAAAAGAGTTAGTTAAAAAAAAAATTTTTACTACGGAGCACTGTTCGGCGCGGGCGTATACGCACAAGCCTACTCGCGGTTCCATGTCTCTCGTACCGATGAACGTTCGTCACCACGTGTTTTTTTTTAGCCTCAGATCACGTCGGGGTCACCAGTGAAGCGGGAACGTGTGGTATTCCCGCTTACAGTCACTCACGTGCAGTGAACCGGCTTTATCGCCACACCCACGCACTATGCTCAAGGGAGAGGCTTGGTGACAAAAACAACTAAAGCAGTTTCGGTACAGGACACATTTATTCTTCCTACCGTTACAATAAATGACAAACAACATTCGTCGCTAATGTCAGTCCATACAGGTGCGTTGCACTGGCGGCACGGCTCGATCACCGATCCCGGAGGGTATACACTCCAGTGATGAGCCGTGGCGCGACCGCGTGGACCGAGCGAGACAAAAGGCCGCATCACAGAATGTTCTGCTCCTGGCGCAACCGGAGGCGCCGTAACATGCGCGAAGGAGCGAAAGACACTTTAATGGCGACTGCATTTACGACCACACGTACGCATTTACGGCGGAGTCACGTTGACTCGACGCACATGGTCCGCGGCGGGAGAACTGAGAGACGTGTGTCACGTCGCGTCGACTAGCTCGCACTGTCCACCTGCTTTTGTCCCCGTGCGGTGCGGGGTGCCACGTAACATTTGTCGGAATTTGGCGTAACGGTACAGCTGCCCCTACTTGTGTCGGCAGTGCTGTAGTTCAGCCCTTCGTGCGTTGGACGGTGCTGCCGCCACATCATTATCTTGACTATTTAAACATTTCTAATGTAGCAATGCATTTCATCTTTCTGTGCATAAAGAAAGCTTTATCTAGTCATTGAGTAGAAATCTTCTGTGCACATCATAACCTGCATGGGTTCCCAAGAGCTCACTTCAAGTAGTACTTTTGAAGTCGTATCTTTGCTTTTATTCCATGGTTACTTTTGCTTACTTTCTTGAAGGTTGTACCATTGTTCCCCTAAGAACATTCTTTCTCCTGGATGAAAGAATTTTTAAAAGTTGATCAGCCACGTTTTTAAAATTTTGAGGCAGTTGCTTATGCTTCTACTTCAATAGCTGGTAAGTAAACATTCCTTTTATATTATAAATGTTGGTTTTAAGAGGTACAGCTTGACTATCTGTTACCTGTGCTCGTACTTGCGTATGTTCTGTTATTAGGAGTGATGGTAAGTAAATGGGTCATCTGGCCTCTGGTGTCTGCCTGTTCAAGCTCATGCTATGCAACCCCCACTCCCTACTCTCTACCAATTGCCGCACCACTTGACAATGCTTCACGAGCAGCATTGCTGCCAGGCAGTGCAAGTGCAGGGGTGTGGGCAGCAGCACACATCTGTGCATTGTGCTGTAGCAATAGCTGTAAATTACACAATGTGTGCTTTATCCACAAAATGTAATAATTTTTCGTTCACAGTTATGTTCACTGATGTAAAACAAGATGTTCCACTCCTTACTTCAGCCTATTAGGGGTCAACCTTTTTTCTCCCTAAGGTAGCCTGTGTTCTTTCTCAGGGCTCAAGCTATCTCCAAACAAAATTTCATTGGAATCAGTTCAGCAGCATACTCACGAAAATACAACAGACAGAGTTACTTTCACTCTTGTAATAACATATTATAGTATGGAACTATTGACTAAACACACTGAGTATTATATTCATTCTGTCAAATCATATCATGTAGAACATATCAACCAACCAAAGGAATTTTCACAAATATGATGAAGTTCAAAAGTTAAAGAGGAAACAACATTTTCAAAGAGTAAATATTTCCCCTAATTTATGTAATATCATTCAAATCAATAAATATCTTGTATTGTCCAGTTACATTATAAATACTTTCTAAGGCAGCCTATGTTTCTCCTCAACATTCAAGCTATCTCCATAGCAAATTTCATCAAAATCCTTCAGCAGTTTAGTTGTGGAAAGGGAAGAAACAAACCCAATTTTGCATTTACAATATTAGTACTGCTTTGGAAATGTGATACTGTTTCTATGAAATATGGTGCCTGGAAGAAACAGTCTACCAATTTCAGTGGTTGGTAGTTCACAATGCCCCACAGTGAAGATAAAACTGAACAGCGTAGAGTGTAGTAGGAAGGATGTCATTTTAGTTACGACAGTCGAAGAGACAGAGTATGCATAGAAAGGCTGTGGCATGTTATTTAGCACTCCTTGTAATGCTATGCTGTACTAACCCATGCCATATTTTCAAAATTAATTCTGTGGTTGTTTTTGAAGTAAAATAATATGTTGGTGAACTTGTAATATAAGCTACTGCCGAATTTATTTTCAAAATCATGCCTAATGCTTGCACAACTTATAACTGCATGCACAAAAGCAATATAACTACATATATATATTGTTAAAAGTGAGTATTGTTTAAAAATATTATCCATTAGTGGTTTTGCTCATTTATGTTGTACACCAGCACTTAGAGAACTATCAAGGGTTCAGTGTTACATGGATGTATGAATTTATTATTTCCCTTATGCACTATCATGTACCATTTCCATTTGTTTCAATTCCAAAAACATGGTGGAAGGTTATACAATTTGTTTCACTATGGTCATACTGTTGCCTCTCCAAGGGTTTCTACCTCTTTGAGTTCAATGAAACATTGGACAATGGCAAATCAAACTTTTGTGGTTGAAGTGTATTTCAAAAGCGCTGACAGTGTAGTAACTACACAGTATAAGTTTCAACAGCAATTCAACACTGGAAGTCATGGAAGAGTACCAGAATGGCACAGAATTCAAAGGTGTTGATCAGTTTTTGAAATTTATTTTGAGGAATACTACTGAGAAAATTTACAGAACTGGCATTTGAAGCTGACTGCAGAATGATTCTACTGTCTCCAACAAACATTGTTTGTAAGGACCATGAAGATAAGATACAAGAAATTAGGGCTCATATGGAGGCATAATGACAGTCTTTTTCCCTTTGCTTTGTTTGCAAGTGGGAGAGGAAAGGTAATGACTAATAGTGGTACGGGTACCCTTTACCATGTGCTGTACAGTGGATTGCGGAGCATCTGTGTAGATGTAAATGTAGATACAGATGTATTATTCCAAGTGCCACAAATAAGAAGCCAGACAGCCAAGTCATCAGTGTTCAGTGAACATACATGCTGTAGTTTTACACTTGTCAGACAGATTTGGATGCCACATCCTCCACAGTGATTTAACTTATCATCCACACAAAAGACGGGTGACCTGTAAATTATCTGAGTGTGATTATGTATCCTGGAAAAACTTCAGTATGAGCTGTACTGCCCTAAAGGATGAGAATAGAAACATTCTTTCCAAGCTGATTGTGTTGGATGAAGCGCACTACAACCTGACAGGTCATGTGAACAGGCAAAACACGCAAAACTAATGTAATTTGAATCACAGGAACTCCACAAAAACAAATATATAGTGGAAAGTCATAGTTTGGTGCAGGTTTATCTGTTCCAGTATTACTGGACCCTACTTTTTTTTAAGATTATCATGGAAATGTGATCACAGTCAATTCAGAATGTTACAGAGGACTACTGACAACTTTCTCAATTCCTGAATTACAGAGAGATGGCACTGATTTAACACTAGTTTATTTTCAGCAAGATGGGACAAATGTGCATACCACTTGAGACACGAATTATCACACAGTTCATGGGACATATTGTGCTCAGCCAGATCCCCTGATTTGTAATTTCTTTCTGTGGTGGTACCTCAGAAGTCAAGTGTTCATGTGAAGTAAAAGAGAGGGGGCAGACGTGTGTTACTGTGTCATACAATGGCATTATGATACTTAGCAATTACCATTCTTGTCCTTTACATACCCTATGGTAGATTGTTTCTGCTGGATGCTCTACTTCTGATACTAATCCAAGAAAATTCTAAAAATGTTAAATAACATCGAAAATATTCAATTACTGATGATACAATGCAAATGAATAGATAAAAAATATACTCGCAACAGAAGGCACACATAAAAAGATTTAACCTTTACAAGCTTTCAGAACCAGTGGCTCCTTCTTCAGGCAGAAGAGTTGAAGGGGAAGGAAGAAGGGTGAAGGAAAAGGACTGGAGAGGTTTAGGAAAAGTGGTACAGTTCAGAGAAGCTTTCTTTCTCATCCCATCCGGAAAGTCTCCCCTGATCAGAGGTTCTGGGTGACTTTTTTGGACTGCATCCCTTTTCCTAAACCTCTAGTCCTTTTCATTCACTTCTCTTCCTTCCACACCAACTTCTCTGCCAGAAGAAGGAGCCAGTGCCTCCAAAAGTTTGTAAAAGTTAAACCTTTTTCTGTTTGTGTTCTTCTGTTGTTGCTTGGTGAGTAGACTTTTTATCTATCCATTTCCATTATAAATATGTTAAATGATATTCAAGACCAAGAAGCAGGCTTGCTGTGGCCCCAAGTGATACCCACATTATAGTGTGTTGTCCAACTGAGCACTAATGGGATGTGCACTGTAGTCCACCAAAGGGAAAGACTCATCAGAATAAGACAAAAGATGCTGGAATTCATTTTTATAACCACAGGCCATCAAAGAACTATTTCAGGTTAAAGAAAAGATTAAGGCTGTGTAAATGTAGTAGCAGGGCTGGTACATCTGATAGGGCCAAATATGCCTGTGAGAGACCTGAAATAGTAAGCACCCACTCAGAACATGCTATTCCAGTCCTTTTACAGGCATACCCTAGGAGAGGTATGGCTGTTTATGAAAGCAGTCATCTCAAATACTTGTTCTGCTGTAACTTTTGTACAGCTTTTTGCATGGGCAAGACCACCAATCAACTGTCCACATGAATAAATACTGTAGAAATATTTACAAGGAATTACTTTGGTTATTTATGTTCCAGCTTCATTGTTACAAATGCAGATCTTATTCCAACATGAGAGACAATTCTAGGTGTTCAGTGGCACATTGTATCAGTAATGTTGGTAATAAACCAATTGCTCACCTTATCATCATCATGATAAGCTGAAAAAGGAAAGAACACTAGACAGTAGCATCATTAGTGACTACAACAATACAACTAAATCAAAATTATCTGTAATGCCACCTGATCTTTCTGTAGTTAAGCTAGGACATGTCTCATTATACATTTTTTAATTAGCTTTATAAATTGAGAAATAGCTAACAATTCAATTTGAGAAAAAGTTTGAAATATGAGCAAGAAAAATATTTAGAACTGTGAAGCACATCTGACAAAAAATTTGTTGTAAGAGAAATGACTGCCAAAAACAATTTGAGAAAAAAATTAAACCTTCCATATGTATATGCAAGTGTTCAACACAGATAAATTTGCATCTAGAAAATGACACTGTAAATATAAACCTTAAATGTAGATATCAAAGAAAACGTTAACCAGATTAATGAAGAGATCCTGCTGATAGTTGTGACCTCATATTAAAAAAAAAGTTAATTAATTAAGAAAGGCTTAAATCTGGATGGAATGGTGACTAATGAATTTAAGATCTCTATCTAATCATCTGGAACACTAGAAACTATAGTTCTCTCTCTCTCTCTCTCTCTCTCTCTCTCTCCCCTCCTGCCATCATTCTCTCTCTGTTCCAAGACACTCACTCAGTTTCTCAAAGGAAGTCATTTTTCTTGTGCAGGCTGTTCTTCTTTTGTTTCAAAATACTTACTACATTTCATTATTTAGCAATTATCTGATTTCAGCCCCTTTGGCCTTATCAAGCTATATCACAACATAAATTGACATGTGATGACATCCCTTTATTTAGCAATTAGCTAATTTCAGCCCATTTGCAATTACCAAGCCCTATCACAAGAAAAATTGACATGTGATGCCATACTTAATCTACAATCATGCCTTGCAAAGCACTGTGAAGTGCATGGCATAGGCTGTTGCCCACTGTATCAGTTATTAGGGCTTTTTCCCATTTCATTCAAATATGGAGCACATGGAAGACCACTGTAACACCTCTGTGCACACTGTAATTAGTTTAATCTTATCTTTACAATCATTACAGGAGTACATAGCACATTACATTATGTTACTGTAATTATTGAAGTGGAAACAAACATGATGTGACCGACAACTTAAAATCTTATTAGGGACACTAACACATGTTGCTATTCACCATATTGGAGTGTGGGCTATGACATGCTGTAAGCTTAACAAAAAAAAAATTCTACTGTCATTTAGCTTGATAATATCTGAGACAGCATAAATAGATAATTGCTAAACAGTGAAATAAAGTGTTTGTTTCAAAATAAAAGAACAACCTACACAAAAAATGAATTTCATTAAGAAAGTTGCAGCTATGGAGCCATACATCCAAAAAAGACTACTTTGACTGGCAACCCAAACTCACAGAATGCCAATATGTAACCCAGATATTAAGAGCAGCAAAGCATATACTCTGGAAATTAATTATATTGAGTGAAATTTTTCTCCTCATATAAAATGCATCAAATACATAGGATATAGATTTGAAGCTCATTCTTGGTGCCAGCTCTGAATAACAACATAAGGCATACATAACACAATTCAGTTTTTACAACAGAAATTTTAGTTTGTCTGTGTGTGTGTGTGTGTGTGTGTGTGTGAGAGAGAGAGAGAGAGAGAGAGAGAGAGCAAGATTCGTGCAGAATCAGGCATCATTAAATATTTAAGTTAGTTCACAAATACATACAATTCTTTAATTCAGCAGCAAACAATACTCCTAATAAAACAAGTGCTATGTTTCTTAACATTGTTCACACCCAGTTATACACAAACAATAACAAGGAGATAGTATGAAAACTGACTTTTAAGAGCATAGAGAAATCAGAGACAGCATGGAATAAATATATCCCACAGTTAATCATTTCTTTAGATTTTATGTTAATATCAAATAAATATTAACCTGTTTATTTTCTGTAGTATTAACAATGAAACAAAACAAAGTATATTTATTTGTCCAAAAACTTTATTGCTGAGCCAGATAATACACTGAGATGAGGTATTTTCTCTTTGTGTTTCCTACAGCAGCTGCAAAATTAATAAAATATACTTGCTTCCACACTAGCCCTTTGAACGGAACATCGGTCTGAGATACCGCCATAGTTGACATTAACAATGCTAACGGCGCTGCATTGTTCGTGAGGGTGGGGAGAAGCCCAGTAATCTTCAGTCGGGTCCCGAACCGCAGCTGGCCAACAACGTATTGTCGGCGCATGCATTGTTTTCAAGTAAGTAGAATTTTTGTTACGTATTGTCGGTCTGTGAGACCGTGTTCCGAAAAAATGCATTCCCCTCCCGGTCTGACAGACCGGGTGTTCCTAAAAGTGTCAAATTTTTGCCGGTCTCCCAGACCGGTGTTCCTAAAGTATCACGCATTTGTCGGTCTGTATGACCGATGTTCCACTCTTTGAACTCTTCTGTTTTCTGTGTAGCAACATTTCATCTATTTGATTGAAATTTTTGCCACCACACGATGCTTAATACTTTTGTGTTCATAGAAGAACGAGAAAAAAGTGTAACAACTCGTATTTAACGTTTTAATTTTTCCTCTTTCCGTTTTTCACACACATTCTCCAATTTACCGCGCAAACTTATTACAGCGATAGAATTATCCCCATTAAATTTCGTTAAAACTCATTTTTCCCTTTTTCCTTGCAGGTTTACAATGGAAGGTCCGAAATATGTTTCAAATCGGTCGAAAAGAATTGTAGCCCTTGCACGCTCTCAAAATTACCTTGAAGAATCAGACTCGGAAGTGGATTCAGATGAATCATGCATTCCAGATGAGGACCTTACTATCCAAGATCTTCGCAATGAAACAGATAATGACGATGACTCTCCCAATGATGATGATCGCGATGATGAAACTATTCGAGAAATATTTGAAGTCGAAAATACCGCAGTTCGCGAAGAAACTGGAGAGCAACCACAGTCTGACATAACTTCTGGTGGAAGCAGACTAATCACTCCACAGAAGCCTGCTGATGTTGCTAGCTCATCTACGCGTTCTGATGACACTCTAGATGAGAGTCGTCTTCCAGTTTCTTACTACGGAAGAAACAAGTGTTTCACATGGTCATCAACTCCTGTTCGCTCTAAGACGCGAACAGCAGCATCCAATATAATAAAGGTACGGCTATCAAAGATACAAGGGCCTGCTCTTACCGTGGGGAAAAACCCACTCCCAGGTGAAGTGTGGCGCCTTTTGTTTACTGACGACATGATTGAGACGATTGTAAAGCATACTAATGAAAAGTTGGCCAAAATTCGTTCTGTTATTGAACTAAAAGAAAGTGTAGCTTACAGAGACACTACTGTGCAGGAAGTGAACGCTGTGATTGGAGTCACAGTTCTTTGCAGCATATTCAAATCTGCGAGGGAGCCTATGACCTCGCTGTTTTCCACTTCGGTCTTGGGGAGGCCAATTTTTCGATCAATAATAACAGAAAAGCGATTAGGAATATTGCTTAGGGCATTTAGATTCGATGACTCGAGCACGAGGGAACAGAGGGAAAAATATGACCCAGCTGCTGCCATTACAGACATATTTAATAAGTTTATTTGGAACTGCCAACAAATTTATAGCCCTGGAGCGCATTTGACAGTTGATGAAACTTTGGTGCCTTTCAGAGGGAGGGTTAAATTTCGTATATATATGCCGAATAAACCGGCTAAATATGGCATTAAGGTCATGGGTCTGGCAGATGCACACAATGCATATATTTACAATGCCTACATCTACTCCGGCAAAGGCTGTGATGGAGCCACACTTTCTACAGCAGAAAAGAAAAAGAGCATTCCCACGCAGTCTGTAATCCGCCTATCTAAAGGGCTGTATGGCACAAACAGAAATATTAGTTGCGACAATTGGTTTTGTTCTGTGGAACTTGCCCAGGAGCTACTAGCTCACAATTTGACATTAGTTGGGACACTAAAAAGAAACAGACCCCAGATACCAGCAGAATTTCAAGCAAGAAGCGATCGTGAAATTGGGTCCAGCCTTTATGGCTTTACGAAAGAAATGACTCTGCTTTCTTATGTCCCAAAAAGGAATAAGGCAGTCCTACTTCTTTCGTCAATGCATCATTCCAATTACACTGACGTTTCAAATGATAAACCTGAAATCATATCTTTTTATAACGCCACAAAAAGTGGAATAGACACGCTAGATATGAAGTGCAGTGTTTATTCTACTAATCGCAAAACAAGAAGGTGGCCGTTGGCTATTTTTTACCACATGGTGGCCATGGCTGGATCAAACGCAAGTATACTTTATGGACTTTTTGGAGAGAAGAAAACCGTATCACGTTTTGATTTCCTGAAAAGAGTTTCTCTATATTTGGTCTACGATTTCGTAAAATCCCGACTGGCAATCTCCAATCTGCCTCAAGAGCTACAAAGTATTATTTCATCTTTAGAAGAAGAGGCAGCAAAAGAAAAGCAAATCGTTAGCCAACGGAATAAATTTGTTGTTCGAGTTGATGAGTGTCCGACGGACACACTTGGTAAAAGAAAAACCTGTCGATTTTGTCCATATCAAAAAAAGAGGAAAACTGCCTACAAGTGTATTTCTTGCGAAGAACCAACGTGCTTGGAGTGTTCACGAAAAGTGTGCAAGACTTGTGCAATTAAAAATAAAAGTTAAATTTTTTCTTTGCATTACATTTTAGTATTCATTTTCTTTGTGTTGTAACTATAATAATGTAAAAAAAAGTATTTCTAAAGGAGTAATGTGTAAACAACAAAACACTGCAAATTAAAGTTTTTCCTAGTAATAAACTTGAATTTACTGGTATTTTAACAAATATTATGGTTCAAAAACCTATTATTATGTTTAATTACACCTTAAAGAGAGAGAGAAGCAACGTAGAAGTGCGGAAAAGTCATAAAAATAGAGAAAAATACACTTTAAATGTCCTAGCGGTCTAGCAGACCGATGTTCCATCTTACCGCCGAGTAAACGATGTTCCGGTTAGAGGGCTAGACATGAAAGGTGTCAAGTGTGTATTCTATGAGTACAGTATCAATGATACACAGTTATAATCAAGTCAGCTCATAGAGATGCCTTGGTGTGACAATATATAGGGGGTATAAAATGGAATATCACAAAAAATATGTCCCATCCTAGAATATTGCTCAAGTGTCTGCAACCCATACCAGATATGTTTAACAGGAGATATTGAAAATAAAGCTATTAATAAGGGTGGCCCAAATAGTCACAGATTTATTTGGTTCACAGGAGAGTGTTAAGGAAATGTTGAAAACCTGAACTGACAGACTCAGAGATGACACAATTTATCCTATGAAAGACAACTTATAAAATTTTGAAGAACCAGTATTACATGAAGAATCTAGAGATATTATTCTGCCCACTATGTATTACTGCTGTAGAGCTGTGAAGACAAAATTAGACTAACTACAGCACACACAGAAGCATTTAAGCAGTCATTTTTCCTGCACTCCAGACAAACTTGGAATGGGAAGAGACCCTAATACATGGTACCATGCTAAGTAATCTCTGCCATGCATTCCACAGTGGCTTGCAGAGTATATATGTACATGTACTTCTTTGTTAGCTATTTATCATTATGTAATATCTGATTCTAGAAAAAGAAACTGTATAGTGTGACTTGTCCTAGCTTAACCCACAAATATATCAGGTGCCACTAGAGATACTTTTTGTTCAGTTGTATCATGTTATTCGATAATGCTGCTACTGTCTTCTGTTATTGAATATTAGATGGGTATATTGGATAACTAGATAAGATTAGATTATATTTACTTTCATTCCAATTGATCCACTGTCCATTTCTTCTATCTGCTTGTCAGCATATGTCAGGCATATACTTGTGGGACACCCCTTACATGTTCTGAAATGCTGTAGTGTGTATTTTCAAAGTTTAGCGACAAAGAATTGGCTAGGAACCAGTGAGTAATGTCCACAAATATTTTATTAGCCAATATTTCAAAGACTACACTTGATTTGCTATTTATTGCAATGTTTGTATCATCGACAAATAAAATAAACTTGCCATCTCATAATGTTACTGATGAAAGGTCATTAACATACACAAGAAAAAGTAAGGGCTCTAAGGTGGAACCTTGTAGGACCCCACATGTAATTAGTTCCCAGTTGGATGATGCCTGATAGCTTAATCATGTCTCTTTCTCAATAACACCCTTTTCTTCTGACAGAGATATAATATTTGAACCATTTTGCAGTACTAATGAAAAGGTACTGAATCAAATAAATTTATGACACAACATGACTAGAATAAATACTAACAAAGCTCAGTACAGCCGATAGATACACACAAAACAAAACCGAAAATTTATGTTCCTAGCTTTCGGAACAAATGTTCCTTCATCAGGGAGGAGAGAGGGGAAAGAAAGGGAAGAAGGGAAAGGAGATTCAGTTACTCACAACCCAGGTTATGAAGCAACAGGGAAAGGAAAATAGGGAGGGTAGCAAGGATGGAGGCATGGTTGTCAGAGGGAAGCCAAAGATATTCTACTGTAAGTACTGTGCCAGCTTCAAACCAAAGAGGATGCATACAGAAGTAAAGAGGTATATAGTATAAAGATAAACACAACTATGCAGGATGAAAAGATGCGTGAATGGCTAAGAGGAAAGGGAAAGAGGAGAAGACTGAAGAGTAAATGGGAGTGAGGTTGTTTAACGTAGGTTCAGTCCAGGGGGATGGCGGGATGAAAGGATGTGTTGGAGTGCAAGTTCCCATCTCCGCAGTTCAGAGGGACTGGTGTTGGGTGGGAGAAGCCAAATGGCACATACAGTGTAGCAGGTTGCTAGGTCCCTAGAATTATGCTGCAGGGCATGCTCCGCTACTGGGTATTGGGCATCTCCTAGGCGGACAGTTCGTCTGTGTCCGTTCATGCGCTCAGCCAGTTTAGTTGTTGTCATGCCGATGTAAAAGGCTGTGCAGTGCAGGCATGTCAGTTGATAAATGACATGTGTAGTTTCACATGTGGCCCTGCCTTGAATTGTGTACGTTTTACCAGTAGCGGGGCTGGAGTAAGTGGTAGTGGGGGGATGCATGGGGCAGGTTTTGCAGCGGGGTCGGTTACAGGGGTAGGAACCGCTGGGTAGAGAAGGTAGTCTGGGAATATTGTAGGGTTTAACAAGGATGTTACGGAGGTTAGGGGGTCGACGAAAGGAAACTCTGGGTGGTGTGGGGAGAATTTTGTCAAGGGATGACCTCATTTCAGGGGTTGACTTGAGAAAATCATATCCCTGGCGGAGTAATTTGTTGATGTTTTCGAGGCCAGGATAATATTGGGTGACAAGGGGGATGCTTCTGTGTGGTCTGGGGGTAGGAACATTGTTGTTGGACGGGGAGGAATGTATTGCTCGAGAGATCTGTTTGTGGACAAGGTCTGCAGGATAGTTGCGGGAGAGGAAAGCACTGGTCAGGTTATTGGTGTAATTGTTGAGGGATTCGTCACTGGAGCAGATACGTTTGCCACGAATACCTAGGCTGTAGGGAAGGGAGCGTTTGATGTGGAATGGATGGCAGCTATCAAAGTGAAGGTACTGTTGTTTGTTTGTGGGTTTGATATGGACAGAGGTGTGGATGTGAGCTTCAACAAGATGAAGGTCAACATCCAGGAAGGTGGCTTGGGTTTTGGAGAAGGACCAGGTGAAATTCAGATTCGAAAAGGAGTTGAGGTTATGGAGGAAATTAAGGAGTGTTTCTTCACCATGAGTCCAGACCACAAAGATGTCATCTATAAACCTATACCAGGCCAGGGGAAGCAGCTGTTGGGTCTTCAGGAAAGCCTCCTCCATGCGGCCCATGAAGAGGTTGGCATATGACGGAGCCATCCTGGTTCCCATGGCCGTTCCCCTGATTTGTTTGTAGGTCTGGCCTTCAAAAGTGAAGTAATTATGGGTGAGGATGAAGTTGGTAAGTGTGATGAGGAACGAGGTTTTTGGAAGATCTTCGGGTGGGCGTTGGGAGAGGTAGTGCTCAAGGGCAGAGAGACCATGGGTATGTGGGATGTTTGTGTAAAGGGATGTAGCATCTATGGTGACAAGAAAGGTTTCAGGTGGGAGAGGAGTGGGAATGGATTTGAGGCGTTCTAGGAAATGGTTTGTGTCTTTGATGTAGGATGGGAGTCTGCGGGTGATAGGTTGGAGGTGCTGGTCTACCAGAGCTGAGATACGTTCGGTTGGGGCTTTGAAGCCTGCTACAATGGGACGGCCAGGATGGTTCTCTTTGTGGATTTTGGGTAATAGGTAGAAGGTAGGGGTACGTGGCTCAGGTGGAGTGAGTAATTCTATGGAAGCCGTTGTGAGGCCTTGTGAGGGACCTTGGATTCTTAGGATTTTTTGCAGCTCAGTCTGGATGGAGGGAATGGGATCCTGGGTAACAGCTTTGTAGGTTGAGGTGTCGGAGAGTTGACGCAGTCCTTCTGCCACATACTCCACACGGTCAAGTACGACAGTTGTGGAGCCTTTGTCCGCCGGGAGGATGACAATAGAGCGGTCTATTTTCAGCTCCTTAATGGCACGGGATTCAGCTGGGGTGATGTTGGGGGTTGTTGGGATGTTCTTCAAGAAGGACTGGGAGGCAACACTGGATGTGAGGAATTCCTGAAATGTCTGCAAGGGATGGTTTTGGGGGAGGGGAGGAGGATCCCTTTGAGAAGGCAGTCGGAACTGTTCTAGACAGGGTTCAACACTGGGTCTAGTATTTGGGGGCTGTGTTTGGGTAGTGAAGTGGTATTTCCAGTTGAGGTTCCGGGTGAATGAGAGGAGATCTTTAACCAGGGCAGTGTGGTTGAATTTAGGCGTGGGGCTAAAGGTTAAGCCTTTTGACAGAACAGATGTCTCTGTTAGTCTCTGTTAGTATTACCTATTTGTTAGTATTTGTTTCACATCTCTATATGAGATTTTCCATTAATCATCATGACTAGAATAAGGCATCCAAAATAATTAAGGTATAGTCAGTATGCTAATGGAGGGAAGAGTGTCTGTAGGGTGGAGGGGTGGGAGTCGTGGAAGGTGGGGGGGGGGGCAAAAATTGTAGAGAGAGACTATTGCTTGAGAACAGTCAGCAGTATCAAGTGGACGTAGATTGCAGTAGTTACTGGTACATAGAGATGAAGAGCTCCAGATAGGATAACATGGTGAGCTGCATCTTTTCAGTCTTCAGAATGGGAGTGGGGTGGAAAAGGCATCAATTTATTTATTTATCCATCTGTAGATGATATAAATGTATGGATCTTGTCATCAAATAAATATATGAAATACAGACACATAAATGTAGACAATTACAACACATAAACAGATACCTATATTATTTGACTTACTATTTCAAGTGTTTGTACATCATATTTCACTATTCTACTGAACATATTATAAAATACTTCTTAACTGTAGGAGGTAATAATTAGTAAAGTTGGTTATAAATGACTGAAGTGGTTTCATAAATCCACTATAGCTACATAATTGACATACTGTTACAAAACTCAGCACTTACATACAAGTTTTGTATTGTTACTGGCACACTTCAGATTTCTGCCACAGGAACGCAGCAGTGAATAGTTAAGTGAGATGGCAACAGGCGCAAGGGAAGTGTACGTTGAGCTAGAAATGCATTCACATCAGAATTCCGTAACAGCGCAGTGACACTTCAGCATGAATTTCAACAAAGGTCTACCAACTGTCAACTCCATTTGGTGATAGTATGTGTTGTTTAAAGCTTCAATATGCTCCGCAAGGGCAAATCAATGGGTTGGCTGCAGAGAATGATGCATGCTGACCCATAGAAATCAACAAACAGAACAAGTAGAGAGCTGAACATAGCACAAACGACCATTTAGAAGACCTTAAGGAAATGACTGAAGCTGAAACCTTACCGCTTGCAACTGCTAAAAGTCCTGACACCCAATGATGAAGTCAGATGCTGTGAATTTTTGGCACAGATGCAACAGCCTATGGAAGAGGATGGGTTTTGTGAGAAACTCATATTCAGTGATGAAATAACATTTTTTATGGTAAACAGGTTCACTGTGCAAATCTGGGGGACAGAGAATCCCCACATTGTCATGTGGAATATCTGCAATTCACCATAAGATTATGTGTTCAGTGCTTTCTCACGACTAAAAGTTTATGATCCCTTTTCCTTCTCCGACCAGCTGTTACAGGACACATGTATCTGGACAGGCTGGAAAATAGTCTCTACCACAAATGGAGACCAACACTGTGTTTTCACTTACCAACAGGATGGTGCTCCACCCCACTTCCATCATGATGTTGATGAATTCTGAAATTGGAAATTGAGAAACCGATGAATCAGTCATGGAGGGGTGATGATCAGCAATTCATTTCATAGCCTCCCAATATAACCTCATGCAATTTTTTTGTGTGGGTTTATGTGAAAGATTCAGTGTTCATGCCTCCTCTACCAACAAACATACCAGAACATAGTACACCAAGCATGGGAGGAACTTGATTATCAACTTGATGTCTGCAGAATTGGTAGGGGGCACACAGGGAACACTTGTACAAAAATTGAGTTTTTCTGTGTGTGTGCAAAACCCTGTGACAATGGTTCAGGTAATATAGCTAAACCAAATCTGTGAAACTGATATAATCATTTATAATAACCGTGAATACTGTTGACAACATTTATGTATTATTTCAGTTCATACTCGACAGTATTAAAACACTTTTCTAACAGATAATTTTTTAGGATATTCCTGGAGTCATGTATTCACTTTTGTCTTTGATCTCTTGTGGAAATTTGTTATATAATTTAATTCAATTATATATCAGTTTTTTTCCCCACTGAGATTGTAAGCAGTGGATGGATCTGCTTCTAAATTCATGTAGAGACCTGTTCACCAGGTATTGGTCAATGTCTTTCTTTATATGGATCACATTGACAGTCAGAATTCCCATGGGCTTAAACAACTCAGTGCATTGAGTTGTCTTGCTACTTTTTATCAGATTGGTACAGCCTTTTTTTATCTTAAAGGATGTATATTTTGCTCATCTCTTCCCCAGAACATTGTCCCATAATAAATTATTAAATGAACATATGCACATATAGCCCACTGTGCTGGCTTATTGGCAACTGCAACTTCCCTTTAAAGCTGGCAGTGCATTGCCATTTGTGAATTCACAATGCTACAGTACTGGTCTCGCTACAAACCATTGTTTTGGTTCTGAATTTACTATGTCTTTGTTTTCAATATGTTTGCTTACTGGACTTGTTATTCTCTTGTGTCATCTCCATTGTCTGTCTTCCTCTTGTGTTACCCATGTATTCCTCTCTGACAGATTACTGCTTATGCTCTCAACCAGTCTCCACTGGTTCTTAAGTCATTCGCAGTTTTGTCTGACTACAGTCCCTTTACATCCCTAGAAATTTTGTTCTTGAAACATATTCTATGATCTCATCTTGCACTTTTAAAGAGTTACTGTTGGGTTTTCTGTTTGTGTGGAACCTATTATGGTAGTGATAGTTTCTGTCCCTTTTTTTAATTTTTTTCCCCTCTGTACACAAGCATCAGTGTTTCTCCAGCTTGGTCATTTAGTACACTTGGTAATCCATCACTGAGTAGAATATTAGAACGTTACTGTCTTCAGCAAATAGTAGGCCAACTGTTTCATAATGTTGAACAAGCAGCCTCCAACATTAATGTATTTGAGTTTATTAAGGTGTTCGATGGCATGATTGAAGTTAGTTTGAGAGATCTCTAACCATGCCACTGTTTTTTAGGTATGAATGAAATCATTTATTTGCTACCCTCACCCTGTATACGTAGTGCACCCAGCTGATTTAGCAGACCTTTGTGACCTACTGTAACAAAGTCTTCAGTGAGTCATGATAGATGCCTTCTCTGTGCTTTGAGTGCACCTGAAACCGAACTGATTTTTACTGATAATGTTGTGTCTTATTAAGAGTCCCACGGGTCTAACTTTCAATATGGCTTACATTACTCTTAAAAATGATGACAATAAAGAGATGCGCCTACAAGTTTCTGGTGGTGTGATGCAATGGGCACCAAATTTGTTATAAAAGTCAGTATTTTTCAGTACAGGTATTTCGTTCACTCCAAGCAAGTGTCAATTTGTGACATCATCGTCCAGACACAAGTTGACTGTAATCTGAATCTGTTTTAGCAAATTAATAATTTCTCTCAGGCGATAAAATTTTATTGATTATGAAATAGTTCTTGAAGTTTATTCAGAATCGCAAATGTTCAATTAGTAATTACATGCCGTAATTTATTTGTCCAATATAAAGGAGTTTTGAATTTTGTATGCATAAAAAAAGTGTGAATTTATGTGCGGCTTTTACTCTGAGACAAGTTATCACTTAGAGTGCTAAAAGTGCGTGTGTACAGTTTCCTGTCCTAAGTGGTGAGTTTTATTTTGTGTTCTTGACCCGAATGGAGAGTAAATCCAGTTTCATTTACACTTTACATGAGATAGACACATCACATTATTACAAAAGAGACATTTAGCTCATTAGGGAAAACAAACCTGCATGCTCGATTTGAAATATGTTACACACCAGTACCTGATTGAGCTGTCCAGTAAATTGAGTACAATAGTTGCAAATGCAGTTGGACTTAATGCACGAAGTTGGAAACTGATTTTGAGACAAGTGCTGATTTTGACAAAAAATGAACTGAAAGTTTATTCAAAATATCGAGGTCCAATTTTAATTGAGACCCATATCACCTTGTTGATTATGTTGCCTAGCAACATTGAAAAGCAGTTTAATTAATTCTTTAGAACGATTTGTGGCATAGTAAGGCCCATTACACACACAAAATGTTACATGAAGTTTGATGACCGCATGAGAGTATGAGAGTGTTTTTCTTTCCATAAATGCCAATAAAGTCAACAGTTTCAAAAGTTAAATTATTAACTGTTGAGTAACTTTATCGATTTTCCTACACCACTATGGAACTTGTTGTATCGTGTCTCTTCACAAGAGATCTCAAGAAGCCAGGATAAACAAGAAGAAGAAGAAGAAGACTAAAGAAGAGGCATCGGTATATTTGGTGCCGCAACTTGGGGCTTGAAAAGGATATACTAACAGCTTCAGGCCCAAGGCATGAACTTTGACCCATTGGAAAGGATAAGTACTCACAGCCAACATGAGATAGTCACAGGTATGAGTACGATAGACATAGTATAAAAGAACAGTTCTACGGTTGGTGAAAGTATATTTTTAGTTGATACTGATATTTTAACTGTGTAGAAAGATATTAGGAAAAATGTACACCCGAACAAGGAGAGCATGAGATAATGCAACCCAGAGTTTGGAAGAGACAGGTGAGGGGAGTGAAAGTGGATATAATCCTCATGAGGAGGTAACTAGGGAACCAATTATGGACCAGCAATCGCATAATTTGAGTGAGGAAAATCTTGGTGAAAGAGTCCCAAATGTAATAAATGTAGGACAGCAATCACATAATTTAAGTGATAGTAATATCATTGAAGTGAAGGTGACAGTAGAAGCAGACCCAAGCACAAATAGAAATAGTAATATACAGGAGTCTATAAATACCAAAGTTACACAGGAAAGTGTGAATCTTACATCAAATATTACAGAGCTTAAAGATGATATTATTATTAAATTCATGGTGAGTATGCAACATCAGTTAACTGAGAATATGTAACATTTAAATGATAAGTTTGATACTAAATTTGATTCCCAAATTGAAAAATTCGACACCCAAATGGGTTTACTCAATGAAAAAATTGACATCAAGTTTGAGTCACTTAAAGATGATAATAGACAATTAAATGAGAAATTCGATAACTTAAAAGTAGAGTCCCCCCATGAACCATGGACCTTGCCGTTGGTGGGGAGGCTTGCATGCCTCAATGATACAGATAACCGTACCGTAGGTGCAACCACAACGGAGGGGTATCTGTTGAGAGGCCAGACAAACGTGTGGTTCCTGAAGAGGGACAGCAGCCTTTTCAGTAGTTGCAGGGGCAACAGTCTGGATGATTGACTGATCTGCCCCTGTAACACTAACCAAAACGGCCTTGCTGTTTTGGTACTGCGAACGGCTGAAAGCAAGGGGAAACTACAGCTGTAATTTTTCCTGAGGGCATGCAGCTTCACTGTATCGGTAAATGATGATGGCGTCCTCTTGGGTAAAATATTCCGGAGGTAAAATAGTCCCCCATTAGGATCTCCGGGCAGGGACTACTAAAGAGGCCATCGTTATCAGGAGAAAGAAAACTGGCATTCTACGGATCGGAGTGTGGAATGTCAGATCCCTTAATCGGGCAGGTAGGTTATAAAATTTAAAAAGGGAAATGGATAGGTTAAAGTTAGATATAGTGGGAATTAGTGAAGTTCGGTGGCAGGAGGAACAAGACTTTTGGTCAGGTGAATACAGGGTTATAAATCCAAAATCAAATAGGGGTAATGCAGGACTAGGTTTAATAATGAATAAAAAAAATTGGAATGTGGGTAAGCTACTACAAACAGCATAGTGAACACATTATTGTGGCCAAGATAGACACAAAGCCCACGCCTACTACAGTAGTACAAGTTATAATGCCAACTAGCTCTGCAGATGATGAAGAAGTTGATGAAATGAATGATGAGATAAAGGAAATTATTCAGGTAGTGAAGGGAGATGAAAATTTAATAGTCATGGGTGACTGGAATTCGACAGTAGGAAAAGGAAGAGAAAGAAACATAGTAGGTGAATATGGATTGGGGGAGAGAAATGAAAGAGGAAGCCGCCTGGTAGAATTTTGCACAGAGCATAACTTAATCACAGCTAACACTTGGTTCAAGAATCATGAAAGAAGGTTGTATACATGGAAGAACCCTGGAGATACTAAAAGGTTTCAGATAGATTATATAATGGTAAGACAGAGATTTAGGAACCAGATTTTAAATTGTAAGACATTTCCAGGGGCAGATGTGGACTCTGACCACAATCAATTGGTTATGAACTGTAGATTAAAACTGGAGAAACTACAAAAAGATGGGAATTTAAGGAGATGGGACCTGGATAAACAGAAAGAACCTGAGGTTGTACAGAGTTTCAGGGAGAGCGTAAGGGAACAATTGACAGGAATGGGGGAAAGAAATACAGTAGAAGAAGAATGGGTAGCTTTGAGGAATGAAATACTGAGGGCAGCAGATGATCAAGTAGGTAAAAAGACGAAGGCTAGTAGAAATCCTTGGGTAACAGAAGAGACACTGAATTTAACTGATGAGAGGAGAAAATACAAAAATGCAGCAAGTGAAGCAGGCAAAAAGGAATACAAACGTCTCAAAAATGAGATCGACAGGAAGTGCAAAATGGCTGAGCAGGGATGGCTACAGGACAAATTTAGGGATGTAGAGGCTTATCTCACTAGGGGTAAGATAGATACTGCCTACAGGAAAATTAAAGATACCTTTGGAGAAAAGAGAACCACTTGTTTGAACATCAAGAGTTCAGATGGAAACCCAGTTCTAAGCAAAGAAGGGAAAGCAGAAAGGTGGAAGGAGTATATAGAGGGTCTATACAAGGGTGATGTACTTGAGGACAATATTATAGAAATGGAAGAGGATGTAGATGAAGATGAAATGGGAGATATGATAGTGCATGGAGAGTTTGACAGAGCACTAAAAGACCTGAGTCGAAACAAGGCCCCTGGAGTAGACAACATACCATTAGAACTACTGACAGTCTTGGGAGAGCCAGTCCCGACAAAACTCTACCATCTGGTGAGCAAGATGTACGAGACAGGCGAAGTACCCTCAGACTTCAAGAAGAATATAATAATTCCAATCCCAAAGAAAGCAGATGTTGACAAATGTGAAAATTACCGAACTATCAGTTTAATAAGTCACAGCTGCAAAATACTAACGCGAATTCTTTACAAACAAATGGAAAAACTGATAGAAGCCGACCTCAGGGAAGATCAGTTTGGATTCCATAGAAATGTTGGACCTCAGGGAAGATCAGTTTGGATTCCATAGAAATGTTGGAACACATGAGGCAATACTGACCCTATGACTTATCTTAAAAGAAACATTAAGGAAAGGCAAACCTACATTTCTAGCATTTGTAGACTTAGAGATAGCTTTTGACAATGTTGACTGGAATACTCTCTTTCAAATTCTGGAGGTGGCAGGGGTAAAATACAGGGAGCGAAAGTCTATTTACAATTTGTACAGAAAACAGATGGCAGTCATAAGAGTCGAGGGACATGAAAGGGAAGCAGTGGTTGGGAAGGGAGTGAGACAGGGTTGTAGCCTCTCCGCAATGCTATTCAATCTGTATGTTGAGCAAGCAGTAAAGGAAATGAAAGAAAAGTTTGTAGTAGGTAATTAAAATCCATGGAGAAGATTAAAAACTTTGAGGTTCGCCAATGAAATTGTAATTCTGTCAGAGACAGCAAAGGACTTGGAAGAGCAGTTGAATGGAATGGACAGTGTCTTGAAAGGAGGGTATAAGATGAACATCAACAAAAGCAAAACGAGGATAATGGAATGTAGTCGAATTAAGTCAGGTGATGCTGCGGGAACTAGATTAGGAAATGAGACACTTAAAGTAGTGAAGGAGTTTTGCTATTTGGGGAGCAAAATAACTTATGATGATCAAAGTAGAGAGGATATAAAATGTAGACTGGCAATGGCAAGGAAAGTGTTTCTGATGAAGAGAAATTTGTTAACATCGAGTATTGATTTAAGTGTCAGGAAGTCGTTTCTGAAAGTATTTGTATGGAGTGTAGCCATGTATGGAAGTGAAACATGGACGATAAATAGTTTAGACAAGAAGAGAATAGAAGCTTTCGAAATGTGGTGCTACAAAAGAATGCTGAAGATTAGATGGGTAGATCACATAATTAATGAGGAGGTATTGAAAAGAATTGGGGAGAAGAGGAGTTTGTGGCACAACTTGACTAGAAGAAGGGATCAGTTGGTAGGACATGTTCTGAGGCATCGAGGGATCACCAATTTAGTACTGCAGGGCAGCGTGGAGGGTAAAAATCATAGAGGGAAACCAAGAGATGAATACACTAAGCAGATTCAGAATGATGTAGGCTGCAGTAGGTACTGGGAGATGAAGAGGGTTGCACAGGATAGAGTAGCATGGAGAGCTGCATCAAACCAGTCTCAGGACTGAAGACAACAACAACAACAAAAGTAGAGTGGAGAGAACGATTAAATACTAAATTTAGTGAATTAGAAATAAAAGTTTCCATGGATATGACTAACCTGCACACCAAATTTATGGGTAAAATTAATGAGATGGAGAATAAATGCAAAACTATTTCAAAGGGGCATAGTGATTTGTCAGATTAAATCTGTAACTGTGAATGTAGTTACTTGAAGGCTAATGTGAAAATTGAGGATCTGTCTAAAAAGATGTCAGAATTTAAAATAAACACTTGCAAGGGCATAGATAAATATTTAAAGGACCAGACTAAAAAATTAGATGATTATCTTTGTGAGTGGATAGAAGTTAAAAGTAAGGAAATCAAAGAGAAAGTCAATACCACTCTCGAGCTGAAATAAGGTGAGGTAGTTAAGGTAGAACAGATGCAAATGATGAATTTATCAAGTTATTTACTAGTGAGTTTCAGGCTATTAAAGATAAAGTAATTGAAGAATTACCTAAGTCACAAAGTGAAACAAAATGTAAATTGTCAGAATTAGAACAAAAATCTTTACAAAATGTATTGACTAAAGACAACTATTCCAAAGACAGGCTTAGGAATAATAAATCCTGTACTGAAGTAAAATGTAATTGTTGTGGGAATACATCCAATAAATTTTGTGACTGTTATGGAAATGAAAATGACACTTTTGTCCAAAGGGGGTACTTGTCATCTTTTAAGGTTGAGGCAAGCATATTCAAAAGCAGACAGTTTCTTACCTTTTTGACTGAAAAAGATGACATCCATCCAGAAACTTTCATCAACAATTTTAAGCATATTTTTCCTCACAGTTGGTCTGAACATTATAGACTTCAATTTATTGTGTCCAAGATCACAGGTGAAACAGCACTGTGGGCTGCAGAAGCGAGTGAGAATTGTAATACATGCGCAGAATTTGAACAACTTTTCTTAGCAAAATACTGGTTGAGCAGCGAACAAGAGAGATTATGCAAGGAGGTGTATCAACTGGAATTTTATAATAGTAAACAAGGTTCATTAAGACAGAATTTTGAGAAATACATTAATAAAACGAGGTACTGGGATGATCCTATTTCCCATAGAGAAGTGATACATATTTTGAAAGGAAGATTACATATTCATATACATGAGAAACTTATAAATGTCCCTGACTATGATGTGGGACAGTTCATGTCTGTGGTTGATTTGATCAATACGATACTATAAGATGCCCAAGTAAGCAATAATAATCAAATGTCTACCTCACAACATAATAATAAAAGTACTAACAATAACGACAAATGAGATACAATTACTAAACCTATACTACACAAAGGAGGACAAACGAAATCTTACGGCTATAGTAAAGCCAATAATAATAATCAATATAAACGTAACATCTATTATACTAAATAATCCTATGGAAATAATAATAATCAGGTGAATCAGATTAGTACAGGAAAACCAAATCGCAAATGCAGACAGAATGATTTGAATAATCAGTATGGTAATTCATGCAGACATAATATATACCCAGAAGACAATCCTGACAGTATACAACCTTGAAAAGACCCTTTGACACCTGAAGTTCAATGGGTAGATGCAAATGTAACTCAACAAGTATAACAATCACAAGGGCTGATACCATTTGGTAATGGAGCAATAAAGTCGCAAAGGAAACAACTACCAAATTCTGACCATACTGTATGTATTGTTGAAGTACATGAACCACCGAATATGACATCTACCGAAAGATTAAACTAGTGCCAGTCACTGAAAGCCTTCCTAGGATGACTGGAGAGGATGAGGAGGGCTACCATCTGAATTTGGTACAGACTGTGTTTTATCAAATTTCTGTTGTTGCTTTGCAGCTGTATCACAGAAGTAGTGATTTTCAAAGTTTGACAGTTTTAGGGTCATGTATAGTGGTACCATCATGTTCAAATTGCATGTTTACTTTTGTCTTTTTAACATTCTGTACCTAAATTGCTAAAAATAGAGCCCTTATACAATCATTTTGTTGTTTATCTGTCTGTCTAACAGTTGAGAACCCCTTTTCTCTGCATTGAGTAAAGGTATCGAGTTGAAATTTATGTCACATACTAAGGTCTATAGGTCCTCATAATTTGATATTAGCTAGCTACAGATTTGTCACACAAGCCTTTACACTAACCAACAAGGTCTGTTAATTTAACATCACCTTTGAAACAGATGCTATTCATGTATGCTATATTTCGACACTAGCTGGAATGGCTGCAAATGCAGATAAAGTATTGTAACCATGACTTTAGCACTGAGTTTAAAGAAGAAGAAGAAAACAAGATACAGGTCCAGAGAATGGTTCAAAATGAGAGAGAAAAATGCACGTGAAAACCTGTTAAATGAAATGTTATGCTCCAAACATGATGATTACACCAACTTTCTCCAAATGGACAGCAAAACTTTTAGTAACTTCTTTAGAGTTACTTTAGGTTCACATTGAAAAAGAAGATACTAGTACATGAAAATTTATTCTCTTCTGTGTGGTCTTATAATGACAGTTTATTAAAATACTACAACATGGGAACATACAGCCCACATCATCTATGAAAGAACCGGAGAACTTTGTTTTTTTTTTTTTTTTTTTTTTTTTTTTTTTTTTTTTTTTTTTTTTTTTTTTTTTTTTTTATTGCATTCCCACTTTTACACTGCAAGTAAAATATTGATTTTCTTCTTAACCTCTTCCTGTATAATATGTGGCTGGGAAAGATACAGCACCTCTACCATTTTTGTAATTGCCACTGCCATTTGGTTTTTATCCTTTACCGTAGTTTCCATAGTCATGTAAATTCATGATACAATGAGATAAATGGGCATAAAACTCTTTTTTTGATAAACATATGTGGTGAAACACCAACACAAACTGCCGCCCCCATCTTGTCAAATTTTTTGTCAGTCAAAATTTCTCTCAGAAATACTCTATATTTGTCAAGCATGTCAAATGACACCTTACACTATCAAATATTTGTCATACAAGGTAAAGTTTAACAAATTGTTTGATTATTTTTGGAACCATTAAGATGGTATTAAATGATGTTCCCATGAACATTGCAGGTCTAGCATGACAGCCATCTGGCAGTAGAACAGGTGGTACTAAAAAAATTAGCAGACACATTTTCCGCACTCAGGACTAGAAAGCATTTCTAAATTCCCGTGAAACCACGTCTGAGCACTAGATGCACAGAACAGGTTGACATCTGTGGCCAACACCTTCAGATTTTCACATTAGAGATTTTTTGAATTTTCAATAATTGAATTTTTGTAAATTCAGTAACCAAACAAAAGCAATGCTTTTTGACAACAAACTTTCTATTATACAAACTATTTGCAAAAAGCATTATTTGTACTAATTGCTTCATATTCTACAAATTGAATGGACTAAACAAGCATTAAGCATCCTAATTCAGGAATATAGTGAAAAAAGGGGTCTGCATGATCATCACAACCTGCTACATTGTAAGTTACATTGTAAACCATTTATGACTGAGTAAATATGTGTATAACTTTATATGTGTGATTTTTTATTTTTATATTCAGTGAAGTAATTGAGAAAAAGGTCACATCTGATTTGATTGCATCTTTTGCTTTATTTCAGAAAGCCATGAAGGAGAAACTGGCAATAGCCAGTGAGGAGTCTTATCACAAGATGAATATTAAAATAGTTTAATTTTTAATTCCAACTAGGAGAAACTGCCTCCTATGCTGCCCTGTCACATGAGCAAATTTCTTCCTTTATCACTGATGGCAGATTGTCAATTTAAATCATGTCCATTCTCATGAAGTTCTGAAATTACTGCAGATCTTTGGGCCTCAATTCCTTCATTAAGAGGCAATATATGTGACTGCCTTCATCCCTTCTTCCCAGACAGTGAATTTGATGTATTTGCCAGAAATTATGACCAGTGTGCTGTTTTCTTCTTCTTCTTTAAACACAATACCAGAGTCAATGTTAGAAATTCTTTATCTACATTTGTAGACATGTCCACTAGGGTCAAAATACAGCATATACTGAGTAACACCTGCTTCAAAAGTGTGGTTAAATGGATGAACTATGTTGATAAGTGTACAGGCTTGTTTTGACAGATCTGTGGCTAAAAATAAGCAGATTTGACATAAAAGTTTCATCGCTTACGAAGGCCTTTAGGTGCACCATGTAATAGAGGATTTATGGTCCCTTGACAGTGTGAGAAATTTACGTTTCTATGTTAATGCAACCAAATATATGACTATTTGTGTCACACATTTTGATAGTCACAAACTCATTCATCAAAACCTATTGTGTACTTTCTGTTGACTTGTAATCATGAAATTTGGCAAGTTTCACAGTATAAGTAAAGGAAAAAACACAAAAATTGATCATTTATAAACATATCACAAAAAATATTTTTTTGCGGTTTGTTGTAGGTCTGTTAAGACCCCTTTTTCCTCAGGAATGGGTACAGGTATCAAGTTGAAATCTAAGACAGGTAATAATGTCTAATCTCAAAGCTACTCATCAAAACCTGTAAGTTATTTTCCATTGATCTAGAATTATAAAATTTGGCAACCAAGGTTTCTCGGTAGGCCTACAAGTAGAGGAAAAAATCATAAAATTGTTAATTTATATCACACAAAAGAAATATTTGTTTTTTGTTTGTTGTCTGTCTGTCTGTCTGTCAAGACCCCACTTTTTCAGGAACAGTTCAAACCTATATCAAATACTAAGGTCTATGGTCCTTTAGCAGTGCAAATAATTTCAGCCTCAAGTCAATGCAATCAAAAAATATAAACATACATATCACATTTTGATACTAGCAAATTCACTTCTCAAAACCTACAGATGAATTATGTATATATATGTCAGATGGTCGTAATGAAATACATGCCTGAAAGCCAAAAGGTTATGGGATCGAATCTATGTTGGACCATGATATTTTCAGTCTTCATTTTAACCTAGCCTTCCCCTTCAGTGTTCTGAGGAGTTACCAGAGACAACACATGCTTCAATTTCACATTAAACTGTATTCCCCTTTTCCCTGGTTGGATAACTGGGACAGGTTATGGATGCACAAGCTACCGAAGAGGTGTCCAGTAGAAAGAGTTACACCTGGGCACTGAGCCACATGAAATTATCGCTATTATTATTATTATTATTATCTGTATACATAATTAAGAGCACAGGTCATAACCACACTTGGTTGGTTTTTTTTTTTCTATTTGTCTCCCATTTGGTGACATTCCAGGCTTCTTTTATTTTGTTTTCTACAAATTTATCATTTTGAAATTTATTCTGCTGGTAACAATTTTTTGTACATTTTACATATGTGTGATAGTGGTTTTGAAGTATAGGGTTTTTTTTATGCTGCAGGGGTGCTTAAGGGTTACAGATTATTTCCTCATCTTGTTGGTCACTTCTTCTACTCTGAATTTTAATGTCGAAAGAAACTTTGAAAACTTCCCATGCTTAGTAGTTTTGTGTACACTTCTTCTCATGTTTCATTGTTCATCTGAGTGGCAAACTCAATTTTTTTGGCTCAGAGAAAACCATTCTGTAAGTGACTATTAGTTTTGTTTTGTACAGTCATGTTTAATTTTAAGACCTGACTGGAAAGTCCAAGACCAAGGTTATCTGTAACATAACAACTTTCTCTCTCTATGTCAGTTAGTATACAGCCAATGTTTGATGCTGAACACTTGTGGCAGTGTTCATTAATGGTGATTTATACAGCTGCACATGATGTTCAAGAAGAATTAGCATCCATGTCCAGCACCAGTAGTTGGATTAATTTTGTAATGAAAGATCCAAGTAACCACTGGGAGAATGATAAATATCAGTGATGTTCAATAATTAAAGAGACAAATTGCTGTAGAAAGAAAAAAATGTGTACTTTTACAAAATGAAACCTTTCCTTTTTTCTTGAAAAAGTTGTCCGAGAATGGAGAAAAGCGGGTGCACCAGCACACAGACTGGGACCAAAGCATAAGGGCATAGAATTAGACCATTTAGCATCTGCTGACCGCATGGCACTGATCGCCCAAGACATTACCAGTGCACAGAAACAACTAGAATTATTACGAGAGCAGGCAGCAAAAATAGGATTACAAATTTCATTTGAAAAAATAAAATTATGACTGACATCAAAGATGCACCTTCTGATTTCTGATCTCAAAATTAGTAATAACTACATGTCTCGAGTAAAAGAATTTAAATATTTAGGCGAATGGATTGCATAAAAATTGTAATGGAAGGGGGGGGGGGGGGGGGAACCTGTCAGATCAAGAGTCCAGAAAATGGAGACGGCGTTTCAGCTAACAAAAAACCTTTACAACAAAATACGATACTACACAACAGTAATTAAACCCGAAGCTCTCTCTGCATCTGAGACACTAAATCTTTAACACAGAACACTAAAAGGGGAATTAGAAGTGAAAGAACATAAAATAAAGAGGAAAATCCTAGGACCAAGAACTAAAGATGGTGTGCATTATCCAAAATCCAATGCAGAAATATATAAAAAATCTCCAAAATAACACACAATGTGCATGAGAAGAAGCCAATTCATGGAGCATTTAGAAAGAATGGACTCAAACAGGTTAATGCACAAAATCCATACATTTTTAAAGAACAAAACTACAAGACCAAACTGGTACAAACAGATGGGAGAATTAGGGTCTCCAAATCTGCATGACAGAAATGAAATCAGAAAAATCAAAAAAAACACGGGGTTTTGAGGAAGAAGGGAGAAAAAGGTGGTCTGCGTAACAAAAACTAGCCCATTCATTACGTATGAAGGAATACTGGGCAAATAGGAAGGCCAACAAATGTTGATTACGCGTGGTTCTAAGCAATCCATCTGCGAAGAAGAAGAAGAAGAAGAAGAAGAAGAAACTTTTACTATCTCTCAACACAATCCAGACTTCTTCCAATTATTAACAAGTTTTTCTTTCTTTCATATCAGATGCAAAAAAGTTTTTGTCTTGCTGTTTGAGCAACTTTCCACAAATTCTTTGATTTCCTCATTGTTGCTGAACTTTTTTACACACAATGACTCACTGAGCTAACCAAATGAATGGAAATCTAAGGGAGCCAAATCTGGAGTGTAGAGAGGATAAGGTAGTATCTCCCAAATCATTTTTTCAATGGTTTCTTCGGTCAGCTGAGTGATGTAAGGGGGAGCATTGTCATGTAGAAATATCACACCTCTCCCTTGAGATCTCTGATTATTTTCTCTTCTTGGTTACTTAACTCAGTTGAGCAACGTGCCTGAGTAGTAGGCACTGTTTATTGTACACTGATGTTCCAAATAATCACAAAAGATGAAAACAAGTTGAAACTTCAACTGACTGTCAAGAGGATTGTTCCTGTCACTAAGGGTCAACTGTGTTTGAACTGTTCTGCTCGCTTATGAAAATGCACCATACTGTAAAACATTTGAGAAAATATTTTAGTCTGTTTTTCACCTTCAGAACATAAAAAATCAAGTCACTGAAGGTTGCTCAACTAATGTGGAAGCTTCAACGAGACATGCCATTGTTAAAAGGAATACTGAGGTTATAAATAAAAAAATCTTTATCCATCCGTTGTTATCAGCTCATTCCCATGATGCCAACCTAAAGTCACGAAAAGACATTTCTACATCGAATTCCTTCATACATAGTATAGATAGTATATGCTTCCATATCTCTGTAGCTTCACATAATGAAATAATGTCATTTCTAACTTTATATGTGATCCCATCCTTCATATACAGTGCCATCTATCACAAAGCGAAAAAAGTGGTCCAACTAAAACATTCATATTTCTTTACATACTACACGAATATGTAATAAAAAATGGGGGTTCCTATTTAAAAAAAATGCAGTTTATATCCATTTGACCTATGGCAGCACCATCTATCGGGCCAACCATAGCGCCATATGGTTTCCCCCTTCAAGCTAGACAAGTTTTGTTGTTTGTAGTTTTTTCGTTTGACGCTTATTTTGTGAGATATTTAGCCCCATTGCGATCAATGGACCACCCTGTATATGAATAAGACACCAACTCTCATATGATCAACTTTAATGGTATACTATAATATAGGAGTTATTTCAGAGACATTGTGTTGTTCATAAGTTCATAGCATTTGTCTGCAAGTTTAATAAATGTAATAGATATAGCTAGTAGAGACTTTAGCCATAAATGATATATTCTCTTTCACTGTTTACAACAGTCTGCCAATTATGGGGTAACTTTTTGATTCTGTGACTGTAGAAATAACATGATTTTGAGGCAAAGGACTCATCGAGCCATGTTAGGAGCACATTTTCACCCAAAAAGGAAGTTCTTTGAAGGTTGTTCGATGGAGAGTGGAAAAGGTGAAAACCTGATAAAAACATATTTTCAAACAATAAAAAGTATTTTTATCAGGTCTATGTCACTAAAAACTAATCAAAATGCATTGTATACAAAATAGCTTACATCAAAATGCAGATTGTCCAACAGAACCCAACAAAACACATTTTGTCCATCACTAAAGCGCTCATAGCTTGAAAGTATAAAACACAATTTCCTTGTATTAAACACGTTTTGATCAAGAGCCTTACCTGAGTATGTTGTGTAAAAATTAATGTAATATTTTTTTCAGTATATGTTTTTCGCTTCTCCTGAAAAATTTACTTTTTGGGACATAATGTGTTTTGAAAAGTAGCTCCTCATATTATCATTTAAGCGAATCTTCAGATTTGTGTACAGCTTTCTCTCTGTTGTTATTGTGCTGTATTAACGGATGAAACGTGATGTTTCTGCTTCATTTTCTTCATACTCCTTATTTCTCTTAAGCATATATTTGTTTATTGCATTCTACCAATGATATCTCCAAATAGATTTATTTAATTCAATAAATTTTTCTATGTTTTTTATTCCAACACTCACTGTTACTGTATTGGATGCCACGTCCCCTGCCTTCTTCACATCTGCAAATCTGCAATACCTTTTGTTGCTTACATAAATACATTTGTTAAATAATTGTCATTTTGCCTTTGTTTAGAACATCCTTCATTTTTTAAGCTGCTGAATTTGTTGCACAATGAAATCTGGTATATCTCTATATACTTAAATTCTCATTACCTAAATCTCTGATTTTCTGTAAGATGACTGATTGTTTCTAGCTTTGTATCAATTTTTTTTCTCAGAACTCTACTAATCAACAAACTCTTGAATTTCTATAGTGGTTTAAGAGCATCATTACACCCAATACTGTTTACTGTTTCATAAAATATCATCAATTTTGGTTTTTAGTAGATTTTATTAATACCGCTCCTCTTATTATTTCTGCTACCACATTCAATCTTTCCCTATCGAAATATACTTTTTCTCCTGCTCTGCTCTTCTGTTGCAGGATTTGTTGTCATATATGTTTCTATACTTGTTTGCAGAGGTCTTGTCAAAATGTGAGCACAATAGTGCATGGACTTGAGCAGTTTTTCTATCTGAGATTCTTTCAATAATGTGTTATAAATATTTTTTTAATTTTATTATTTATATTCAAACGTGGCAGCAAAGTTCACTGTGTTTATACTGTGACATGAGCTTTTATTACACACAATGAAACAAAACTTGGCATTTATCAGAAATTCCTAAAATTATGGCAGGAAAGTAAATTCTAACAACAAAAACAGCCTAAGGAAATTCTTTTGATCGGAACAAAAGCAAAACCACCAACAGCAACAGGAAAACCCTCAACTATGATACAAAACCCTCAATTACAACAGCAAAATCAATAAACAATGTATCTAGCAAATACAGAATTAAAGTAAGAAGATATTAAACAAATCCTGGTGAAGCAACTATTCCCAGCCTTCAAGTTGCAAAACTGGCCATTGGAAGATAATTTACACAGTTTAAGAACAAGACTGAACCTGTGGCAGCTGTGACAAGAACTGCATGAGCTGTAGTTACAGGCAGCAGAAGCTAGCAGTGCCTGGCATCTGCTGGCATGCCCACAGATTTACCATTATGCCAAACTTCGGCAACAGCGCAATGCACATGACACAAATTAGAAACCAGTGCAAGTTGAACAATGGACCAGTGTAGACATGTGTCCAGGTGTATCCCACATGGGTCAAACTTGACACGAGCTCCCCACAATGCATATGGGATTATTTAGACACCGCCATCCATTCGTCCATCTCATTACAAAATGACCGTGAAGTACACAGCGTCCCACAGGTCGGAAGATGGTTGTAAGGTGTCCATTCCTGCATCCATTGTTTTTCCTGTGGTTATACAATCAGACCATGTGCTCAATGTCTGAGGAATGTAAAATCTTATGGGAACAGTGTTCAAGAACATCTATTGTGCAATGCCCATTACTGTGACAATGAGGTCGTGAGGGCACAGTCGTTTGGCTTTACAAGATATTGTTAACTGGTTGTGTATTCCTTTGCCACAAATGAATGTACCATTGTGTGGACATATTATTTTGTCCCTCCTGCACCGCAATCATAGTGCATGTGTGCATCAATAAGATCAGCCTACTGCACCATTAACTTGTAAGGGACAATCCCACACATTCCTGCTTCACTGGTGACCCCAGTGCAATCTGTAGGCTAAACACATGGTAATGAACTGTTATCTGCTTGTGTGATGTGGAACTGCGAGTAGAGTGACACTGACATCCTCAAGTGTGAACATTACACTGTTAGCAAACAAACAATCCTGTGCTCACCCACAGCCATGCATGAAAAACTTTTGTACTTTTAATATTCATTACTTCTGTTTGTTTTTTGTGTGTCTTTTTGCACTCATTTTTTTTAATTGTGTTCCTTCCCCTTGTGCGAGAACTTGACTCTACACCAAGATGGCGACTTTACAGGAACTGCATCAAAGTGAGCTACAGGCATGCCCTTTACACACAGACTCTACACGCCCAGAGACAGCTCAGGAAAACTTCGGTGCATTAAGCACATCGACAGCTTCTACTATTTCTGGAGTGGTGACAAACACTGGATAGGTGTTGGTCAGATGCCTCCCTTTTGGCCCCATGATCCACTTATGTGGTTCAGCCAAGTGGAATCAGTTTTCCTGAGTAACAATATAATGTTCAACCTTGCAAAATTTGAGCACGTCATGAGCCATGTCAACCAAAGCTATGCCATCAAAGTTTGGGACATAATTACCACCCAATTAATGCAGTCCTCATATAAGTGGTTAAAGGAAGAGTTGAGCCATTGAATTTTGTCATCACAAGAGCAACAAGTGCACCAGTTGTTGCGCCAATAGGAATGTGGCAACAGACAGCCGTCTCAGTTCCTGTGCCATAAGCAGAATCTAGCACAGTCCGACATGGTTGCAGATTCGCTGTTATGTCTACCTGGATCTGCAGCCTCCCAGCAAAAGTGCAAGCAGTGATAGCTGCACAGACTGACATGCAGCTGGACACTGTTCTTAACTTTGCTGATTGGATGCACGATGCTCTGACAACGATATCCTAAACCACAGCTGTGGTAGCCTACAACACCATTCCCCCACCTCTGCAGTGACACGTGCCTCCCACATCCACTGTCCTGGATGCCAATCTGCACCAGCTAGTTCATAACTTGCCCACACAGGTGGCAGCACTCAGCATGCAGGTCAATCAGCTGGTGCACTTGTGGACAGAAGCAGCAGGCACCATAGCAGCAGCCGAACCAGCCATCGCCACACTGGCTTGCATGATGGGCAACGCAGCACTAGCTGCTCCAGCAGTAAACCGCAGATGTCGCATCATCTGCCAGATAGATTCTGCTGGTACCACACCTGCTTTGGAAACAATGTAACAAAAGTCCCAGCTACCCTGCTCACACCCAAATGCTGCTGCAACTGGGCTTAGATGCACCTGGCTGCAGTGCCAAATCAACACATCTCTTCATGACGGAATGCTGGTGGTGTCAGATATCTTGTAGACACAGATTTTGACCTCTCAACATTCCCGCAAGCCATGCTGAGAGGCTGCAGGACCGATGAGCTGATACCTCTCACAGCTGTGAATAATTGAACAATCATAACGTATGCAGTCTGGAAAGACTGCCATTGATAGACACTGAAATACGGCTTCCCGGCTACAGTCCACAATTGAAATATGGTATCCCGGCTGAGACACAAGTTGAAAATATGATCACTATTTTTTATTTACTTAAGTTTGCCATATTTCATGACAGTACCTTTTCCGTTAGACGTTTGCAAGGCGATATTAGTCTTGGCTTCAGTTGTCTAAGTATGATTCCACAATGCATCTTTGTTGGTTGCAGAATTGACGTG
Source organism: Schistocerca cancellata (assembly GCF_023864275.1). Classification (NCBI taxonomy): domain Eukaryota; kingdom Metazoa; phylum Arthropoda; class Insecta; order Orthoptera; family Acrididae; genus Schistocerca; species Schistocerca cancellata. The sequence continues at coordinate 348,406,521 of NC_064631.1, read as the reverse complement.
GTTCAACGTGTTCCCTCATTTTGGTGTTTCAAATACAGCTTCTTCAAATGTAGTTTCTTCTTTTTAGTTAATACAAAAAAAACAGTAACATAATTCAAAATTATTTATGACGGCGACCTTCACATTGTTCTACCGTCAACACACACCAAGAGTTAACTGTCGACTGACTATAGTCAAAGACGACTCTAGCGTCAAAGACGTTTTACACCACACACAATCTTCCACTTGTAATCAGTCTCCTTGCTATTCTTCGATACATTTACTAATAGTAATCAATATGCTTTCACTATCAAAAATATAAGTAAATTAACATATAATAAGGAAAATTATAATAAAAAAAATTCTGACAAAAAATATAAGAAAACATTTACAATTTGGTATCGACAAATTTGGTAGAAAATACCACATCTTCCAGATCCATTACAACTGCTCCCCAGGGCTTTTGTTGTTATGAACATATACAACAAAATCCCGACCACACTCAGTGATGGATCTGTATTACACAATTAGTACATTAATGATGCAGTCTGATAACCTCTTCCAAATTTGGACCCTTTGAATCTGTGGACTTGTTACTGGCTGTTGTTGCAATGATACTTCCCCATCAATCCCATACACAAAAATTTCAAGTACAGAAATTATTTGACATGACAAATATACATGGTATAAAACATACATGAGAAATATTCTAACATACAGCATACAGATTGAAAATAATAGAAAGGTAAAACTCATTTCCTAGAATAAGATTCAATTTTTTTTTAAATATTAATGTTAATTTCATTATGCTTACATATTGTACAGTAAAAATGATACTGGACATATATAGTGTAGTGTTTTTTTATTTGCCTTTTATATATTTATATATATATATATATTTTTTACTTTGATTTTTTTTTCCTTATGATTTTCTTCTTTTAGTACAGCTAAAGATACATCAGTATTATCTAACTTTTTGCAATTATTTATGTACACTTGCCTCTCTACTACAATATTACTACAAGTCACATTCTTGTGAAGAGTACTTTTGCTCCCCACAACATCAGTATAAACAACAATAAATTGCTCATATATCATGAGGCTTTATCTTCTCACAGGGAAGACTTAGCTTCCAAAAATCAGAAAAATTCAGTAATGCTCACTAGGGAGACTTTTTTTTGTAAAAAAGTAAAAAATACATCTTTCTCTCATTTTTTGTTACAACAGTGTTTTTTCATCAGTTTCAATTAACATGTGACTTCAAATTGTTAATTTATACATGCAAATATACATACTTGGTTATACAGGTAGTTTTGTTCTAACAAGCATATTCCAGTGGAGGACTTTTGTTTTAGATGATAATAGGTTATTTATATTTTGAAATTATGATTTCTGTTTATACAGTTTCAAAGAGACAACATTCCTGAGACCAAATAATTTCTTTGATTTAGGATACACCAAACGATAAGCATTAGGGTGTGGATTTTCTATGACTTCAAAAGGCCCAATATAGATATCAAAGAATTTTTTAATTTCTGAAATTAACATTTTTGATTTTTCATGAGATTTGACCAGAACAAGATCCCCAATTTTAAAAGTGGTTAATCTTACCCTATTGTTATGTCTTTTATTCCTCTTTTCCCCTTGTTTCCTCATAGTTTCCCTGACAATATCTTCTCTCTCTTGGAAAATTATAATAAAAAAAATTCTGACAAAAAATATAAGAAAACATTTACAATTTGCTATCGACAAATTCGGTAGAAAATACCACATCTTCCAGATCCATTACAACTGCTCCCCAGGGCTTTTGTTGTTATGAACATATACAACAAAATCCCGACCACACTCAGTGATGGATCTGTATTACACAATTAGTACATTAATGATGCAGTCTGATAACCTCTTCCAAATTTGGACTCTTTGAATCTGTGGACTTGTTACTGGCTGTTGTTGCAATGATACTTCCCCATCAATCCCATACACAAAAATTTCAAGTACAGAAATTATTTGACATGACAAATATACATGGTATAAAACATACATGAGAAATATTCTAACATACAGCATACAGATTGAAAATAATAGAAAGGTAAAACTCATTTCCTAGAATAAGATTCAATTTTTTTTTTAAATATTAATGTTAATTTCATTATGCTTACATATTGTACAGTAAAAATGATACTGGACATATATAGTGTAGTGTTTTTTTTATTTGCCTTTTATATATATATATATATATATATATATATATATATATATATATATATATATATATATTTTACTTTGATTTTTTTTTCTTATGATTTTCTTCTTTTAGTACAGCTAAAGATACATCAGTATTATCTAACTTTTTGCAATTATTTATGTACACTTGCCTCTCTACTACAATATTACTACAAGTCACATTCTTGTGAAGAGTACTTTTGCTCCCCACAACATCAGTATAAACAACAATAAATTGCTCATATATCATGAGGCTTTATCTTCTCACAGGGAAGACTTAGCTTCCAAAAATCAGAAAAATTCAGTAATGCTCACTAGGGAGACTTTTTTTTGTAAAAAAGTAAAAAATACATCTTTCTCTCATTTTTTGTTACAACAGTGTTTTTTCATCAGTTTCAATTAACATGTGACTTCAAATTGTTAATTTATACATGCAAATATACATACTTGGTTATACAGGTAGTTTTGTTCTAACAAGCATATTCCAGTGGAGGACTTTTGTTTTAGATGATAATAGGTTATTTATATTTTGAAATTATGATTTCTGTTTATACAGTTTCAAAGAGACAACATTCCTGAGACCAAATAATTTCTTTGATTTAGGATACACCAAACGATAAGCATTAGGGTGTGGATTTTCTATGACTTCAAAAGGCCCAATACAGATATCAAAGAATTTTTTAATTTCTGAAATTAACATTTTTGATTTTTCATGAGATTTGACCAGAACAAGATCCCCAATTTTAAAAGTGGTTAATCTTACCCTATTGTTATGTCTTTTATTCCTCTTTTCCCCTTGTTTCCTCATAGTTTCCCTGACAATATCTTCTCTCTCTTGCATAGTTAAAGGTGTACATTTAGGAAATTCAATAAGTTCTGATATAAGATTTGGAGGTTTAATATTAAACATAATCTCATACGGTGAAAATCCTGTGGAACTATGTTGTAGGCTATTCATAATATCTTCAAAATTTCGAATGTGCTCAAACCAGGTTGGATGTTTATGGCTACAATAGGTTCTACAAAGTCTCCCAATTTCCCTCATATATCTTTCTGCAGGATTGGTGGACGGAGAATAAACAGATATAAGTACGAGGGCCGTTCAGAAAGTAACCTCCGGTTGATTTAAAAAAATACACCAAGTTAAATAAAAATATTTTAATATATACATCTTACAACTACATCTTTGCACTATTTTTCTACATAGTCTCCATAGCGATTGAGGCACTTATCGTATCTCTTCACAAGCTTTGAAATTCCTTCTGCATAAAAATCACCCGCTTGTGCCTGGAGCCAGCCTGTGACCGCATCTTTGAGCTCTTCGTCGTCATCAAACCGCTGTGACCTGAGCCATTTCTTCAAATGCATGAAGAGGTGATAATCACTTGGCGCCAGGTCTGGGCTGTAAGGTGGATGGTTGATAACGTCCCACTTGAAGGACTCAAGAAGGGCCGTTGTTCTGCGAGCAGAGTGAGGACGGGCGTTGTCATGCAAAAAAACGATACCAGAAGTCAGCATACCACGGCGTTTGTTCTGTATAGCCTGTCGTAACTTTTTTATTGTTTCACAGTACACGTCTTGATTAATGGTCGTACCACGTTCCACGAATTCAACCAACAACACCCCTTTGACATCCCAAAACACCGTTGCCATCAGTTTTCTGGCAGAAAAATCTTGCGAGGCTTTTCTTGGTTTGGTAGGCGAATTTGAATGTGCCCACATCTTTGATTGTTCTTTTGTCTCAGGGTTCACGTACTTAATGCAGGTTTCGTCACCGGTCACGATTCTGTTTAACAATGGTTCTCCTTCGTCCTCATAATGTGACAGAAAGTCTAATGCAGAGGCCATTCTTTGAGTTTTGTGGTGGTCGGTAAGAATTTTGGGCACCCATCGTGCACAGAACTTACAGTAACCCAATCTTGCTGTCACTATCTCGTACAAGAGAGTCTTAGAAATCTGTGGAAAACCGGTAGACAAATCCGACATTGAGAAACGTCGATTTTCACGAACTTTTGCATCAACTGTCTGAACGAGTTCGTCAGTCACCAATGATGGTCTACCACTCCTCTCTTCATCACGAACGTTTTCTCGTCCACTTTTAAATAAACGTACCCATTCACGGACAACTCCTTCACTCATAACTCTCGGTCCGTACACGGCACAAAGCTCACGATGAATAGCTGCTGCAGAATATCCTTTGGCTGTAAAAACCTTATGACAGCACGCACTTCACATTTGGCGGGGTTTTCTATTGCAGCACACATTTCAAACTGCCACAAAAACTAAACTAGCGCAGGTATGACGTTCACTCGACCACGGCTTGATGCCGACTGACCTGTTGAGTGCGTGAACACACAGATGGCGTCGCTACTCCCCCCACAACCCGCACTGTGACCGATCGGAGGTTACTTTCTGAACCGCCCTCGTATATGCTTCAATTTTGATCTTTCAATAAACTTTTTCCAAATTTTAGAGGTAAACTGTGAACCATTATCTGATAATATAGCTTTTGGTTTACCCACCTGTGCGAAATAATCTCTTTCAATTTTTATTATAATTTCATAGCTAGTAGCTTTTTTCACTGGATATAGTTTAATTAATTTTGAAAATACATCTACCATAACAAATATGTAACAGTGACCACCTTTACTCTTTGGTAACATTCCATATAAGTCCACTGCGATAAGATCTAAAGGTTTTTCCGGAATAATGTTTTGCATCTCTCCACCACATCTTTGATTGCTCACTAACTCTCTGACATTTGTCACAGGTTGCCAATTCTTTTCTTACCTTCTTTCCAATATTGTAAAAATAAACATTTTCTTGTATCTTTTGAATACACTTCTGTATCCCACAATGACCAAAACTTTCATGTATGTAAATGATCAGCTTATCAGTATCTGCCTCTGGCCAACACAGTTTCCAATTATCAGAATCTACATCTGTTCTCCGAAATAGAATCCCCTTACGCAATTTGTAAAATTTATCAAGTTTCTCATACCCCTTCTTGCCTAAACATTCTTTGATTAATTTCCAACTCTGATCTAAATTTTGATTTTTTCTAATTTTGTTACACATAGCTCTAATTGTTTTTTCATTTTCCACCCCTTTCAATATCTAATTTTAAATTGCTTTTCCTCCTCTTGTTCAAAAATCTCCTTTTCTCCCACAATTGGTAACCTTGAAAGTGAATCAGCTACTACATTCTCAGAACCTTTTATATGTTTGATTTCAAAGTCAAACTGTTGCAGAAAAATTGCCCATCTGGTCAATCTACTGTGGTATAATTTGCACTCTTGTAAGTAACTCAAAGCTTTGTGATCTGAAAATACTATGGTTTTATGTCCAATAAGGTAAATTCTAAATTTTGTAAAAGCCCAATGAATTGCCAAAAGTTCCTTCTCTGTGACTGTATAATTTTTCTCATGCTTGAGCAACATTCTGCTTGCAAATGCTATGGTACAATGTATCTTAACTCCATTCTCTACTCTTTCTTGAAATAACTCTGCTCCAAGCCCATAATTACTGCTATCCGTGTTCAAACAAAATGGTAAATTAAAATCAGGTCTGTGTAATAAGTGTTGCTTCCTCAACTCTTGCTTAATTTTATCAAACTCTTCCTGAAAACTTTTATCCCAAACCCAAAGAGTGTTTTCCTTAAGTAACTGACTTAAACATGGTGCATTCAGACTCTGATCACTTATGTGTTTTCGGTAATAACCGCATAACCCAAAGAACGACTTTAATTGTTTTTTAGTCGTAGGAATAGGAATTTCAGAAATTGCTTTAATTTTTTCTCGATCTGGCAAAATTCCCTTGTCTGTAACAACATGACCCAAAAATTTTAATTCAGAAACTGCAAATTTACATTTCTCTAATTTCAATGTCATCCCCCCTTTTCTAAGTTTTTCACAAACTGACTTCAAAATCGAAAAATGTTCCTCCCAATTTTGCCCTGTAACCAAAATGTCATCTACATAAATTATCAGTTTAGATGCAAGTTCTTGCCCCAGTACATGATCCAAAGCTCTTATAAATTCGGAAACAGAAGAATTTAACCCAAATGGCACAACACAATATTGGTAACTCTTACCATTGTACAAGAAAGCAGTATATTTTCTAGAATTAACCGAAAGTGGTACCTGATGAAAACCCGAAGTTAGATCCAAACTTGACATATATTTTATATCTGTAAATTTATAGAGTAACTCATCAATATTTTCAGGATGGTCTGTCTGTCTGAACAAAATTTTGTTTAAGTGTCTAGAGTCCAAAACCAATCTTACTCCACCATCTTTTTTCGAAACTACTACTAGAGGATTATTATATGCACTGATACTCCTTTCTATTATATTACATCCTTCCATCTTTTTCAGCTCTTTCTCAACAGCAGGTCTTTTTGATATTGCAATACTGTATGGTTTTATGAAAAATGGTTCATGAGGTTTTACCTGAAGCTCACACTGATAACCCTTTACCCTTCCAGGTATGTCACTGAAAACATCACTGTATTCCCACAGCAGATTTTCTAACTGTTGTTTTTGCTCCCCAGATAAATTTTGTGTTTCTGAAATTTTCAAATTTACTAAATTCCCAAATTCAACTTCACCAGTATCAAATCTATGAGTTTCAATATTCTCCAATCTATTTTCTTTTAGTAAATTGATACTGTCAAAATTTCCATTACTCTGATCACCAAGTGTGTTCACAAAATTTGTCTGAATGTATTCCCTTTCACCAGTATCTATCAAAAGTTTTCTTCCAACCCAATCAAATGCTGTATTTACTTTTACTATCCAATTCATACCCAAAAGAAAATCCTCATTAAATTCCTGAATTACAAAACATCCATGTGTGAACAACTTGCATTCAATTAAAAATGTCACTAAAGCCTGGCTTTTTACCAATTTACTGCTCTTCCCAGTAGCACCTTTTATCTTTACCCCAACAACTGGCATTTCAACATAATCTTTCCCCACTTTCAATTTCTTGCTTAACCTTTCAGATATTCCCGAGACCTCACTTCCTTTATCAATTAAACATTTACCAATCCATGACCCAATTTGAACTTTTATATAAGGACTGCAAAATTGATCACTTTTCTCAGAACCTGTATCCTCATGTAATAAATCACTTTCAATTTCCCCAAACCTATACTTATCAGAATCATATGGCATATCTTTACATGAATTATTTGTCACAGTTATAAAATTTGCACAAGACACAAAATTGTCATGAGTACTCTCTATTATCTCAAATAGCCAAGAATTTTCATCCAAATGACATTGTATACTATTGAAGTACTTATCCTTCAGCTTTTCAAAAATAAAATATCTCGTCTTTTTCCACCACTCAGGACATACAGTTTCACATACATTAATAAGCATCTTTCTAAAGTTCTTGTCAAAAGAAATAGTTTCACTGTTCAGCCATATATTCATAAGAAATGTGTGTGTATCATTAGTATCTGTAAAAGTTTCACTTAGGTTAGAAGTTATACATGTGTCATCATTATTTGTGTACCGTAGTCAGATTCTTTACCAACAACATCAAAATTCACACTTTCACATACATCCAGCTTGTGAGCTTTATTCATCCTGGTAACATCCCTGGGAATTTCTATATTATCCTCACTATTTAATCCATTTTCAACTATGTGTATACCCAACTCCCTATTTAAACTAATGAAATACCTTTCCTCAACATCATCATCAATACCATTACCATCATTGTCAACTTTATCATCAACATCATTATCATTATACATATTCAAGTCATACACATTCAAATTATCCCCCAAAATATTATTTCTCCTTTCTAAAGTTACCAGATCCCTTTCACCAATATTTTCATCCTCACAGCGTGCATTCTCTCTTTCATTCACACACATCTCTGAACTACTACAAATTACATCATCTGCAAAGTGTTGTTCTTTTCTGCAAAAGTGTAAAACTCTGGGGTCAACAGAAACATCCGATCTCACGCGTCGGCTTTGACCCGTGACGTAAGGGTGTTGTGGTGTGTGACGTCATTACGGCGCGGAGTTTGGTTTGTGAGTGTGGCGTGTTTGTAGATGTCGTGTTGTTGTTTGTTGTGCCCTCTGGTGGTATGTTCATGGTTTTCGTTTGTTTGGTGTGTTGGGCTCAGTTTGCTGTTGGTCAGTGGTGAGTGCTGCGTGCGTCTTTTTGAAGCGGAATTTGTATTAGTGAGTTAACGGTTTTGTGTGATGGTTAATGTAATGATGATTGCTGTACGTCGGCTAAGTTTGTTATTAAGTGTATTCGGTTGTGGTTTTTGTTCAGGAATGGATATGAAAGACCGGATTAATAGTTCTCGGTTGAGGGCTATTTTCGTCTTTATGATACGTATGCGACGTTTTTATATCCGCCATATTTGGTATTTGTACTGGGAGATGTTTTTGAGTTACATAGGTCAAGGGTAGTGGTCGATCCTAAGTTATGGGATTGGTAGCTGCTGTTGAGCTATATAGTTGGAGGGAAGTGTTCAATCTCAATGTTTGGTGGAGTATGTTGATTTTTGTAATGGGAGATGGGATCGGGAGTTGCTGTTGAGCTATATAGGTCAAGGGAAGTGTTCGATCCCAATTTATGGGGTCGGGAGCTGCTGTAGATATATGTAGGTGAAGGGAAGTGTTTGTTCACAATGTTTTGCAGCGTATTTTGATTTTTGTATTGGGGGATGGGATCGGGAGATGCTGTTGAGCTATATAGGTCAAGGGAAGTGTTCGATCCTAATTTATGGGATCGGGAGCTACTGTAGATCTATATAGGTCAAGGGAAGTGTCCGATTCCGGATAAGAATGTGTTTTGTGGTATTTGATGAGTTTTGTGATGTCAATTTTTTTCGTCGTCTTGCGTGGTTTTGTATGGCGGTGGGTGGCTAAATTTGTGTATATTTAGTTTCTCCCCACCCAAAAACCCCCAATTTCCCACGCTTGTCCCGTTAGAGTCATTAGGCTTTTTGTGAAACTTGTGTGTGTGTTGTTTTTCTATGTATTTTCGTCTTTATGATACGTATGCGACGTTTTTATATCCGCCATATTGGAATTGTCATTTATGGTCGTTTCCGCCATATTTGTGACGTCATGGGTCAAAGCCGACGGGTAGGATCGGACGCTTCTGTATTTCCAAACTCTGTTAAATTAAATGAATCACAATTACTTTTATCTACGGTATGTTCTTGTGTACTGAAAATATTATCTTTATCAATATTATTTTCCTCTTGAAATTTTTTCAATAAGTAACAACTAATAACCTCATGTGATAGCTTAGGTTTGGAACTGTCATGTTTGGGTTTATGAGTCACATCCATTGGTTCTTTCATCATGCTCACCTTCTGCCTCAACCTTGCGGACTTCCAAGGGGGCGTCTACTCGTTTTTTGTTTCCTGAATTACAACTTGTTCCTGCTTGAACTGCTGATTGTGGTTCTGCCAATGTCTCTGATCAACATTTCTGATCCCATTCCTATGCCAAACATTACCTGATTGTTGGTAGTTTCTATTGTACTGACCTCTATCAAAATTTCTGTGATTTTGATCCCTAAAGTGTTCTCTATTTTGTTGATTATTAACGCGAAAATGTTGTTCTTGTTTTGGATAAAAATTATGGTCCTTCTTTTCAAAATTGTTATATCCCCCTGAATTTTGAATGACGCCATGATAACTGTTCTGTTCCCTTTTTTGAAAGTTATCATTTCCCCAATTTTGACCATTACCTTTCTGAGTAAACCCACTGTGTGTTCGTGTTGTTACCCTATCCAACTTATCAATATAATTGAGAAACTGCTCTACATTACTATCAGGACAATGAACTAAACTCAACTGCATTGCTGATGGCAATCTTCTCTTTAAGGTATCAATTTTGATCAAGTCATCCAAAGGTTTTGTTAAATGAATAAGTTTTTGAAGTTCACTTTTGCAAAATTGTTTCATGCTCCCATCTGATTCTCTATAGTTTCTCCCATTCAAAAATTCACTTTTGATTCTAGTTTGTTTAAGATCATCCCAAATTTTTTCCAGAAATTTTGATTCAAATTCTGAAAAGGTCATCCCCAAAGTTACAATCTGGTTTGCCCAAGACAAAGCTTCCCCTTCCAAGAATTTTTTCACAAATTTAATTTTTATTTCATCTGGTGAGTGAGGTAAAAAACAATCCTTACAATACTGTATAAAATCAACAGGATGTAGGGGTCCATCTACCGAAAAGAGCTTCACTGGAATATTAGATACAAGATTACATGTGTTGACATTGTAATTTTTGCTTTGAAATTCAATGTTAAAACTTTCAATTTTTTCGCTAAGTTCTTTGACAGATTTTTTGTTTTCTGAATCATTGCATTCTACTTTTTCTTCTAGAGTAACCAAACGATTGTCAGTTTTTTGTTCTACATTTTTTACTAAAACTTTTGTATTCTCATCCAAATTTTTAATTTCCCCTTTTATCTCATTAAAATCAATTAAATTTCTCTCCCTATCTGCCAGTAACTCATTTTTTACAGTATTAATTTCACCGCTCAATTTAGCATCAATTTCATTTACTTTTGCTTCCACAGATTCAATTTTTTCCTCAACACTGCCAACTCTGTTCGAAAGCTCACCCACTTGGGTATTGACTGCTTGGACTTGCAACAAAATATTATGAAGTTTTTCATCCCAGTAAGTCTTATTGTCGTCAACTGATTGTTTAATTTCTTTCGTGAAATTTACAAGAAAACTTTTTAAATCAAACTTATCGGTTCTTTCTGTTTCATTTGACCTGTCCTGATGTTCGAAGTCTATTAAATTACTACTTTCTACTTTAGGCACAATACTCTCGAAAATCTCATAAGTCATTGTGAAGAACAAAAATTTACACACAACAATATAAAACAAGATAAAAATATTGTTTTAACAAAATACGAGGGTTTCGTGACTTATCTGGAACACTCTTCTACTGTTTTAAAACCACGTTTTCCATCCATGTGATTGTTGACCAAAATTCTTGAAGTATTTTCTTCTGTCAAAAATTATATTTTTTGCCGAAACATTTCTTCTCCAAAACTTTTACTTCCCGATGAACACAAATACTGTAACACACATTCTGAAGAAACTGGTATTACCACACAAAAATTTTCTTCCTCGTAGCACTGTTGAAAATCTCGTGAACACAATATCCCGGCTGCTGAGCCCCCAGTTGAAATACGGCTTCCCGGCTACAGTCCACAATTGAAATATGGTATTCCGGCTGAGACACAAGTTGAAAATATGATCACTATTTTTTATTTACTTAAGTTTGCCATATTTCGTGACAGTACCTTTTCCGTTAGACGTTTGCAAGGCGATATTAGTCTTGGCTTCAGTTGTCTAAGTATGATTCCACAATGCATCTTTGTTGGTTGCAGAATTGACGTGGTTCAACGTGTTCCCTCATTTTGGTGTTTCAAATACAGTTTCTTCAAATGTAGTTTCTTCTTTTTAGTTAATACAAAAAAAAAACAGTAACATAATTCAAAATTATTTATGACGGCGACCTTCACATTGTTCTACCGTCAACACACACCAAGAGTTAACTGTCGACTGACTATAGTCAAAGACGACTCTAGCGTCAAAGACGTTTTACACCACACACAATCTTCCACTTGTAATCAGTCTCCTTGCTATTCTTCGATACATTTACTAATAGTAATCAATATGCTTTCACTATCAAAAATATAAGTAAATTAACATATAATAAGGAAAATTATAATAAAAAAAATTCTGACAAAAAATATAAGAAAACATTTACAATTTGGTATCGACAAATTCGGTAGAAAATACCACATCTTCCAGATCCATAACAACACACACCTTCAATGCATGTCAACGTGACGAAGTCTGGAGGCACACCCGTGCACCTGTCAGTGCCTTTCCCAATGCGACACACTGCTTTGTGCATATCCACTTTGACACTGTGGGCCTGCTTTCTCTGTCCAATGGCAAGCAGTACCTGCTAAAGATGGTGGACCATTTCACTTGCTGGCTGGAAGCAATGCCCATAGTGGATACCACTGCAGAGAACGATGCCACCACCCTTGTTGGCACCTGCGTGGCATGTTTTTGATGCCCCAGTCACATCACAACAGACCGAGGACTCCAATTTGGCTGCCTACTGTTCACTCATGGTGCCCAACTGTTTGGTTTGCACCTGCACAAAACCACTAGTTACCATCCATCATCTGATGGCATGGTTGAGCAGCTCCATACGACACTTAAATCTGCCCTCGCTTGCCACAACACCACCTGGACGGAACAACTCCTACTTCTACTCCTCAGCCAGCAACTGTCACTGAAGGAAGAGATTGATGCTTCACCTGGCGATCTCATCTATGGACAACAACTCGCCATTTCTGGAGATTTCATAGAGGGAGCATCACTGTCACACAATGCCTCAACCCCACTATTAACAGAACATCTGCACATCCATATGGCCTGCCTCCGACTGTGCGCTCATATGCAGCAAGGCCAATCTGCAGCACTGTACACGTGTAATGTTGTACGCCGATGCAGTGCAGCCATCACTTTGGCCACTTTACTTCAGGCCACACTGTGTGATCACCCGTGGCAAAAAAGCATTTGACATTAAGTACACTGGCAAGCCCACTAAAGTCTCCATTGACAGAGTGAAGCTGGTTAACGTCTTGTCCACTCCAGCAGCTGGTCATTTCTTCAAACTGGTGGAAGACGATTTGTCAGTGGTGCCTCATTCTTCTTCCATCTCTTTCAGTCATTTTCATTTTCATTTTATTATCTTCCTGTAAATCATTTACATGATGTAGGAATTGTCACAACAAAGTTATCATACTAGTACAAGTACTACAGACATAATAATGGAATATCACTTTCAAGGCATTTTTTAAAAGTACAGATTTAGACATATAAATTAAAATTTTTGGCAATAAATTTACACACAATCAAAGTACTCATCTACGTCACAGAAAGTTTTGCTTAAAAGGTAATTTTTAAGCTCAGTCTTAAATTTTACTTCATCTATTATTTCGTTCATGTACACTGGCAGAGCATTGTATAGTTTTATTCCAAAATAACTTACAAGCTTTTGGGTTTGTTTTGTCCTTACCCTTTCTACATACAAATTCTTACGAGTTCTAGTATTATAATTATGGCAGTCCTCATTTGTACATAGATTTTTCATATGTGCCCTTGTACACAGAATGCTTTTAAAAGTATACAGTGATGGTATTGTGAGTATTCGCAGTTCTTTGAAAAGGGGCCTACAATGAGTTCTTGGAGAGCTATGTGTTATGATTCGTATAGCTCTTTTCTGAAATTTGAAGATATCTGTTAAGCTTAATTTAGTTTTACCCCAGAACACTATGCCGTAACACACGATGGACTGAAAGTAAGCAAAATACACTAGTCTAGTACAGTCTGTGCCGCATACTCTAGATAATATCCTCAATGCAAAACATGCCGAATTGACCTTTGGGATAAGTACTTGAGATGGTCGTTCCAGCTTAAGTTTTGATCAATGTGCATGCCCAAAAACTTTGTGGATTGTACACTCTCTATCTTCTTATCCATTAGTTTTAAATGGAGGTCCATATCTTGAGTTGCTTTGCCATACTGTATATAATTTGTTTTACTTAGATCAAGTGTTAACTCATTAGCATTAAACCAATGTTGAATATATTTCAGGACCATATCAGTTGCGGTGGTTAATGGTTTTTTATCATCACTTACAATTATGCTAGTGTCATCCGTGAACGGGACCAAGAACACTGCCCTGTGGGACACCTATTTCCAATTTCTTTGCATCTGAGACCCACTTGATTTTCTGATTTTTATGTTCTGTGATGATTTCTTCCACCTGAGTTCTATCTTGAAGGTAAGATTCAAACCACTGCTTCACAACTCCCCTTACACCTATTGCCTCCATCTTGTTTAACAGAATTTTGCGATTTACTGTATCAAAAGCTTTAGATAAATCTAAGTTAATTCCCACTACACATTTTTTAGTGTCGAGACTCCTGACAATCTCTTTGGTATAGGCATGGATAACTGATTCTGTGCTGTGGCCTGAGCGAAAGCCATGTTGATTGCAGTTTAGAAGTTTGTGAGCATCTAAGTAATTTATGAGTCTGGTTTTCATTAATTTCTCTAGAATTTTTGAAAATGATTGGAGAAGAGATATTGGTTATAATTTTCTACCTCGTATGGATCTCCTTTTTTAAACAGAGGTCTAACTTTAGAGATTTTCAACCTCTCAGGAAACACACCTTCGCTGAAAGACAAATTGGCAATATGTACCAGGGGCTTTATGATTTGTTGGGCAACTTTTTTTATTATTGACACAGGCACTTCATCCACACCTGCAGACATTTTTGATTTTAGACTCTTTGTCACCTTTAATATTTCATTATCATTTGTGGGAGTTAACAGCATACTAATGTCTACTTTTGGGGCTGTTAATTTCTCATGTTTAGTAAAGTTTTTACTTAATGACACTGGTACACTTAAAAAGTAATTATTAATGTAATTTGCCAGAGTTTCATCTTTTAATTCAATATTTTCACTATTTTTGAGTACTATTTCCTGATCCTTGAGGCCCTTACCTGTTTCCCTTTTCACAATTTCCCAAATAGTGTTTGATTTATTGGCTGATTTTCTTATTAATTTATCATTACTTAGTGATTTTGCATTTGTAATTACTTTTCTGTATATTTTTTTGTAATTTGTTACATTTCTTTAAACTTGGGGTCAGTCCAACTTTTCAGTCTATAGTTAAGAATTTTCATGGTCCTGGAGGAATTTCTAATACCTGTTGTGATCCAGGAGTTAGCATGTGTATGCCCATATATGTTTGTTTTGACAAGTTTCTTAGAAAAACACATTTCAAAATTCAACATAAACAGGGAAGAAAAAACATTATATGCAGTGTTTGTGCTAGTTTGTAACAGTACTTCTGCCCATGATTGGTTAGTCAGTGTATTTATGAAGTGACTGCAACTATTTGTGGAGAAGGTTCTTTTGTACATTTGGTATGAACTATTTTTGGTCACAGGGGCTATGGGAAATTTAAGGATGAGTGCATTGTGATCATATACTCTTAGGTCAACATTTATTACATCTATATCTATGGCATCTATATTTGTGAAGATATTATCTATGAGACTCTTTGAAGAGTTTGTTATTCTTGTAGGGTTAGTTATATGTGGATACAAATTGAAGCTCTGTAAAACATTCAGGAACTAATCTTTGGATGCACCTTCAGTCAATAAGTTGACATTAAAATCTCCACTTATAATTACTGTTGATTTTTTATGATGTAATATTTTGAGCAATGCCTCTAACTTATTTCTAAAAATTTCAGGATCACCACATGGTTATCTGTACACTGACATTATTATTAATTTACTCTTTTGCATATTCAACTGTATTGTTGCAGCCTCAAAATGTTTTTCTGCACTCAAGGATTCAGTTACAGTCATATTTTTAACCTTTACTCCAGGTTTTACATAAATGCAAACACCACCATGTCTTGTTTCCTTCCTGCAATAATGACTTACTAATTTGTATGGGGAAATGCAAATATTTTCTAGTTCATAACTCATGCACCAATGTTCTTGAATGCAAATACAATCTATACTAGCTTCACTGGCTGCAATCTCAAGTTCTAATATTTTATTTTTAATGCATTGTATGTTAAGGCTCATTATTTTTAAATTATTGAAATTAGATTGAGAGGAGTTTGTACTTATGTTTCCCAATGTTACCAGCTGTTCCTTGCTGAGGCTGGGTACCAAAAATCCTTAAGAATTACACGTTTCCTGCTCCTTGTATTTCCTACCCCTGGACGTGCCACCATACTTGTTGTATCTGTAGTTGTAGCTGCTGTTTCAGTGGATGCTGGAGGTGTTTCTAAAGCTGATGATTCAGTGGATGTTGGAGATGCTGCCAGTTTTGATGCTGAGTCCGTTTCTGTAACTCTTCCTAGCAGCTAGCTCAACCACCTGGACTGGGCCCACCACAGCTGCACTGGCCACCACCACTATGTCACACGCCCTAGGTGCCATGTCTGCTTCAAATGCCCATGCTATGTAATAACATCATGCCATATGACATAGTGCACACGCACTCCAGCAATTGTATGGGGTTAGAATTTGCCTCCTAGCTGCCGTTTGCTGTGGAGGGCCATCGCCAGCAGGCTGTGTCCTCAGTCGATCTCCAGTCAAGCTACAGTCATCAATCACCAGTCTCAACAGAAGCTAGTCCACTGCAGCTCCTGGACCCACGTTTGTGTCCTTTTGCCTCCACCATCTCGGGCATTGAGGCCGGATCAACTGCTACATCAGTTTCTGTATTCACGTTCTCACCAAACTACCAGCATCACCAGATTTTTCCATTGCAGTTTCAGTACCAATGTTCGAGTCACGACAACATCGTACTCACACGAGTTAAAACACTTCGTACAGTTCCGCTGGCTCTGCCGTATCGAGAGTCGAGGCCAGACTGAGTGCCACACCGCAATTCTGCATTGTACTGTGTCAATCGACTCAGTGAATTATGAACAGTGATACTTTGAGGGCACTTTATTTCATTACATCCTGTGCAAATTGTAAACACTCTGTTTCACGATATTAACGGCCAGCCAGATTTTGCTTGTGTGTTAAGTGTCCTCTGAGATAATCCGCATATGTCTATGGACTGTGTGCAGCCTGCTGGCACTGTCACTAGCCAGCTGTGGATGGACATTCCCACCATTCTTGCTGTCAGTCTGTGTCCCGATGTCACCGGCCGCCACCCAATCACTGTGGACCGACCCACCACCATCACACTCCCACTGATATTACCAGAAAGCATGCGAGCTCCAAGAACACTAGCCACAAGTTGGTCACTGGTGCTTTTTACAGCCCCCCAGTTCTGCTCTCCAAGAGGGGATCATTGTGACAGTTGCACTATAAAATGCACGAGCTGCAGCTATAGGCAGTACAAGGTAGTGCTGCTCAGCATCCACTGGTGCACCTGATGATTTACCATTTGGCAATGACGTGACACACATGGGATAAAGTGAGGACTTGGGTGAGCTGAGCAATAGACCATTATAGACGTGTCTCCAGGTGTACAATTCTAGTTGCTGCAGGCCACGTGGTTTGAGTTTAACATGAGCTCCCCACATTGAGCATGGGACTATTTACACAACACCATCTGTTCTTCCGCCTCCTTACATCACAACTGCAAAGTACACAGTGCCCCACAGGTCGGAAGACAATTATCAGTTTTGTGAGTCCATGCAGCCATCATTTTTCCCACGGTTACACGATCAGAGGGGTGTACACCCTCCAGGAACTGTATTCGACACGTCAATTGTGCGACACCCATTACTGCGACCATGTGATCGCGAGAGCACTGACTTTTAGCACTACAAAATATTATTAATTGGTTGTGTAGTTCTTTGCCACAAATAAATATACCATTGTGCAGACATGTTTTCTGTCATTTGCTGCCACCGTGTCCTATTCCCTGAGCACCTGAGCACAGTGTGAGTGCAATAATATGACTGGCCCACTGCAGTACTAACTTGTAAGTGGTGATCCCATATGTTCCCACTTCAAACCCACACCTATCCTTGTAGCACCCAACATGTTATGTTCAACCTTGTGAAATTTGTATCTTGCCTATGACACACTCAGTCAGTGTGATCCTCTGCTGTTATGAAGTTACAATTACAATTCCATTCGTGCATGCCACAGTACTTTAGTTTACTAACTACAGGCATCAGCAAAAGGAGTGTGGCAGTGGCAGGGGGGGGGGGGGGGGGGAGACATAGTGCACATGCCCCCTCCTTGCAACTGAGTATGGGATTTTTATTCATAACAGAATTCTCACTAAAGCCAAAGACTGACTGTCTATGAGTCTGCTTAAAAGCAAATTTAACACTGTCGATCATTATGTGAAATACTGTGAATTAAGCAGCCACTATATATTTTGGATTACTTTAGTTGTATGCTGTTAACATCAAATTAAACATATTCCTTGATGCGGCGATGGGTTTGGCACTTTTCTGCAGTCAAGACGGATGTGGATCTCTACACAGCAGTGACAAAACAGTGCCCTCAACTGTTTCTGTGACACTTCCTCCAAACGTTCTTATTGAGTTGCAGAAAGGGATCAATCAAACACACTTCTGTGTGAATTCCAAGCACAACAAAAGCAAAGTATCAGTATATGTGTCCATCATCAGTCCCCAGTTCCCTTAAGAATAAAAACAGAAGACATGAAAAAATGAAATGAATCCAGTAACATTATTAATTGTGAAGGCATTTATGCAAATAAAGTGTTGAGGATGGCATCAGAGTCGGATAAGTCATTTTTGAAGTGTTCCCTATACCTCCACTTCAAGGAATATCTTTTGTTGGTTACGTTTGTTTATATCGAACATGACTTCCTCAAAGATTATAACTTTTTTTTCATCAAACTTTTAATTTTCAGTTTCAACCTAAAATTATGGAAACATGAATAACGTTTTTCAAATTATTTTTTAGCTTTATAACTCACTGAATACCCCAGGTTTAATTATATGAGAATGTAAGTTCATATTGTTGAATCAAAAAATTGACATCTATAGTCATATTAATTAAAAAAGTACTGTACTTTGTAAATACTGTTGATCATTGTTACTAATTGGGTATCAAAGCAATCTAACTGAAAAACACTAAACAGATCTCAACTACTTCAGATATAATAAGGTTGGTGGTGTACCCCTTACCAGATTTAGTTCTTGGGCCTCGACATGTTTTCAAACTCATCAGATCAATTACATCAAAGCTGGCTATTTTAGAATGTTGCCCCCTTTTGGCAAAATTGCTGTGTGTGCTCATTTATAAAAATAAACTCTTGTAAGGACTTCATTTGTCAGGCCTTCTACAACTACCTGTAGGAGTATCTTCTACAAAACTCAAACTGGAAGGCAGTCATCAACAAGTACTGCTCATCAAACTGACTCACTGTTCTACTGAAGATCAACATCTCAAATTTTTTTTGGAATTATGGTGGTGGTGGTGGTGGTGGTTAGTGTTTGATGTCCCGTCGACAACGAGGTCATTAGAGATGGAGCGCAAGCTCGGGTTAGGGAAGGATTGGGAAGGAAATCGGCCATGCCCTTTCAAAGGAACCATCCTGGCATTTGCCTGAAACTGAAAACCTAAATCAGGATGGCTGGAGACGGGGAAGATCAACATCTCAAAATTTTTTTGGAATTATGGTGGTGGTGGTGGTGGTGGTTAGTGTTTGATGTCCCGTCGACAACGAGGTCATTAGAGATGGAGCGCAAGCTCGGGTTAGGGAAGGATTGGGAAGGAAATCGGCCATGCCCTTTCAAAGGAACCATCCTGGCATTTGCCTGAAACTGAAAACCTAAATCAGGATGGCTGGAGACGGGATTGAACCGTCATCTTCCCGAATGCGAGTCCAGTGTGCTAACCACTGCGCCACCTCGCTCGGTTTTTGGAATAATGGAAAGATTCAAATGGGTCTGTAATCAGTGGTGGTTTACTTACTCCAATTTTATACACAGGTGCTGCTATGGTATTTATTTTGAACCTGTCAGGAAACACACTCAGAGTTATTCAAGTATTGGAAACATAAAAGATTTAGATGTCTGTAAAAAAAAAATATGACTCTATACATGGCTACACTCCATACAAATACTTTCAGAAATGACTTCCTGACATTTAAATCTATACTCGATGTTAACAAATTTCTCTTCTTCAGAAACGCTTTCCTTGCCATTGCCAGTCTACATTTTATATCCTCTCTACTTCGACCATCATCAGTTATTTTGCTCCCCAAATAGCAAAACTCCTTCACTACTTTAAGTGTCTCATTTCCTAATCTAATATCCTGAACATCACACGACTTAATTCGACTACATTCCATTATCCTCGTTTTGCTTTTGTTGATGTTCATCTTACATCTTCCCTTCAAGACACCATCCATTCCATTCAACTGCTCTTCCAAGTCCTTTGCTGTCTCTGACAGAATTACAATGTCATCGGCGAACCTCAAAGTTTTTACTTTTTCTCCATGAATTTTAATACCTACTCCGAATTTTTCTTTTGTTTCCTTTACTGCTTGCTCAATATACAGATTGAATAACATCGGGGAGAGGCTACAACCCTGTCTTACTCCCTTCCCAACCACTGCTTCCCTTTCATGTCCCTCGACTCTTATAACTGCCATCTGGTTTCTGTACAAATTGTAAATAGCCTTTCGCTCCCTGTAGTTTACCCCAGCCACCTTTAGAATTTGAAAGAGAGTATTCCAGTCAAATATTGTCAAAAGCTTTCTCTAAGTCTACAAATGTTAGAAATGTAGGTTTGCCTTTCCTTAATCTTTCTTCTAAGATAAGTCGTAAGGTCAGTATTGCCTCACGTGTTCCAGTATTTCTATGGAATCCAAACTGATCTTCCCCGAGGTCGGCTTCTACTAGTTTTTCCATTCGTCTGTACAGAATTCGAGTTAGTATTTTGCAGCTGTGGCTTATTAAACTGATTGTTCGGTAATTTTCACATCTGTCAACACCTGCTTTCTTTGGGATTGTAATTATTATATTCTTCTTGAAGTCTGAGGGTATTTCGCCTGTTTCATACATCTTGCTCACCAGATGGTAGAGTTTTGTCAGGACTGGCTCTCCCAAGGCCGTCAGTAGCTCCAATGGAATGTTGTCTACTCCGGGGGCCTTGTTTCGACTCAGGTCTTTCAGTGCTCTGTCAAACTCTTCACGCAGTATCTTATCTCCCATTTCATCTTCATTTACATCCTCTTCCATTTCCATAATATTGTCCTCAAGTACATCGCCCTTATATAGACCCTCTATATATCCTTCCACCTATCTGCTCTCCCTTCTTTGCTTAGAACTGGGTTTCCATCTGAACTCTTGATGTTCAAACAAGTGGTTCTCTTATCTCCAAAGGTCTCTTTAATTTTCCTGTAGGCAGTATCTATCTTACCCCTAGTGAGATAAGACTCTACATCCTTATATTTGTCCTCTAGCCATCCCTGCTTAGCCATTTTGCACTTCCTGTTGATCTCATTTTTGAGACGTTTGTATTCCTTTTTGCCTGCTTCATTTGCTGCATTTTTATATTTTCTACTTTCATCAATTAAATTCAATTTTTCTTCTGTTACCCAAGGATTTCTACTAGCCCTCGTCTTTTTACCTACTTGATCCTCTGCTGCCTTCACTACTTCATCCCTCAAAGCTACCCATTCTTCTTCTACTGCATTTCTTTCCCCCATTCCTGTCAATTGTTGCCTTATGCTCTCCCTGAAACTCTGTACAACCCCTGGTTCTTTCAGTTTATCCAGGTCCCATCTCCTTAAATTCCCACCTTTTTGCAGTTTCTTCAGTTTTAATCTACAGGTCATAACCAATAGATTGTGGTCACAGTCCACATCTGCCCCTGGAAATGTCTTACAATTTAAAATCTGGTTCCTAAATCTCTGTCTTACCATTATATAATCTATCTGATACCTTTTAGTATCTCCAGGGTTCTTCCATGTATACAACCTTCTATCATGATTCTTAAACCAAGTTTTAGCTATGATTAAGTTGTGCTCTGTGCAAAATTCTACCAGGCGGCTTCCTCTTTCATTTCTTAGCCCCAATCCATATTCACCTACTACATTTCCTTCTCTCCCTTTTCCTACTATCGAATTCCAATCACCCATGACTATTCAATTTTCGTCTCCCTTCACTATCTGAATAATTTCTTTTATTTCATCATACATTTCTTCAATTTCTTCGTCATCTGCAGAGCTAGTTGGCATTATAACTTGTACTACTGTAGTAGGCGTGGGCTTCGTATCTATCTTGGCCACAATAATGCGTTCACTATGCTGTTTGTAGTAGCTTACCCGCATTCCTATTTTCCTATTCATTATTAAACCTACTCCTGCATTACCCCTATTTGACTTTGAGTTTATAACCCTGTAGTCACCTGACCAGAAGTCTTGTTCCTCCTGCCACCAAACTTCACTAATTCCCACTATATCTAGCTTCAACCTATCCATTTCCCTTTTTAAATTTTCTAACCTAGGTAGGTTTAGGGTATCTGACATTCCACGCTCCGATCCGTAGAACGCCAGATTTTTTTCTCCTGATAATGACATCCTCTTGAGTAGTCCCCGCCCGGAGATCCAAATGGGGGACTATTTTACCTCCGGAATATTTTACCCAAGAGGGCGCCATCATCATTTAATCATACAGTAAAGCTGCATGCCCTCGGGAAAAATTACGGCCGTAGTTTCCCCTTGCTTTCAGCCGTTCGCAGTAAAGTCACAGCAAGGCCGTTTTGGTTATTGTTACAAGGCCAGATCAGTCAATCATCCAGACTGTTGCCCTTGCATCTACTGAAAAGGCTGCTGCCCCTCTTCAGGAACCACACGTTTGTCTGGCCTGTCAGCAGATACCCCTCCGTTGTGGTTGTACCTACGGTACGGCTATCTGTATCGCTGAGGCACGCAAGCCTTCCCACCAACAGCAAGGTCCATGGTTCATGGGGGGGGGGGGGGGGGCTACAGAAGTATGCTGAATATTAGATGGGTAGATCACATAACTAATGAGGAAGTATTGAATAGGATTGGGGAGAAGAGAAGGTTGTGGCACAACTTGACCAGAAGAAGGGATCGGTTGGTAGGACATGTTCTGAGGCATCAAGGGATCACCAATTTAGTATTGGAGGGCAGCGTGGAGGGTAAAAATCGTAGGGGGAGACCAAGAGATGAATACACTAAGCAGATTCAGAAGGATGTAGGTTGCAGTAGGTACTGGGAAATGAAGAAGCTTGCACAGGATAGAGTAGCATGGAGAGCTGCATCAAACCAGTCTCAGGACTGAAGACCACAACAACAACAACTGTATGTCTGCTACTCATGATGCAGAAGTTATTTATTATTTTATATAAATATGGATAACAAAATAAAGTAGGTTTTGATAATTCTGCATTAATAGTCTCTCTTTCACATAGACAGCTTTACAATCTCCAATACAACATTCAAGGAACTTTCAAAGGTGGGAATGAGAAATGTGACACGGTAGTGTCAGTGTTCAAGAAATGATTAACCTCATTCAAAATTATACAAAAGGAACTTGTCACATTATTTATAGAATGTCCATTCAAGCAGTTAATTCGCTAAAAAAAAAAAAAAAAAAAAAAAATTAACGGTTGTAATAATCATGAGAGGAGACAGACAAGATATGAAAGACATTGGATCTACATTGAAGATCAGAACAAATTGGTACACCTGCCCAATATCGTTTAGCGCCCCTGTAAGCACACAGAAGTGGCGCAACACGATATGTTATGGGCTCGACTAAAGTCTGAAGTAGTGATGGAGGGAACTGACACCATGAATCCTGCAGGCCTGTCCATAAATCCATAAGAGTACAAGGGGGTGGATATCTCTTCTGAACAGAACGTTGCAATGTGTCCCAGATATGCTCAATAATGTTCATGTCTGGGGAATCTGGTGGCCAGCAGAAGCATTTAAGCGCAGAAGAGTTTTTCTGGAGCCACTCTGTAGCAATTCTGGATGCATGGGGTGTCGCATTGTCCTGCTGGAACTGGAATTGCCCATGTCCATTGGAATGCAAAATGGACAAGTGTTTAGTGATAGGGAATCTCCTTGCCTGCCTCTTCATTCAATTGCACCAAGCAGTGAGCTGTTGCTCGGATTAATCCTCTAGATGATGGAGGTTCAAATCCCCATCTGGCCATCCAGATTTATATTTTCTGTGATTTCCCTAAATGGTGTAGTAAGGTGAATGCAAAGATGGTTTCTTTGAAAGGGCACAGCTGATTTTCTTCCCTAATCCTAGCTTATGCTCAGACAGATTGCTTATGTACATGTCTGTGTCAGTCATATCTACATGGATCAGTGATTCCATATCAATCCAAATGCACACGCCCCATACCATTACACTGCCTCCACCAGCTTGAACAGTCCCCTGCTGACACGCAGGGTCCATGGATTCATGAGGTTCTCTCCATACCCATCCACATCCATCTTTTCGATACAATTTGAAACAAGACTCGTCCAACCAGGCAACATGTTTCCAGTCATCAACAGACCAATGTCAGTGTTGATGGGCCCAGGCAAGGCATAAAACTTTGTGTCATGCAGTCATCAAGGGTACACCAGTGGGCCTTCAGATCAAAAAGCCCTTATCAACGATGTTTCATTAAATGGTTTGCACCCTGTCACTTGTTGATGGCCCAGCATTTAAATCTGAAGCAATTTGCAGAAGGGTTGCACTTTGGTCACGCTAAACGATTCTCTTCAGTTGTTATTGGTCCCGTTCCTGCAGGATCTTTTTCCAACCACAGTGATGTCAGAGATTTGATGTTTTACCGGATTCCTAATATTCACGGTAGACTCGTGAAATGGTCGTACGGGACAATCTGCACTTCATCGCTACATCAGAGACGCCGTGTTCCATCGCTTATGTGCCAACTGTAACACCACGTTCAAAACCACTTAAATCTCGATAACGTGGCATTGTAGCAGCAGTAACCAACCTAACAACTGTACCAGACATTTGTCTTACATAGGTGTTGCCAACTGCAGTGCCATCTTCTGCCTGTTTACATATCTCTGTATTTGAATAAGCATGTCTATACCAGTTTCTTTAATGCTTCTGTGTATTTGCCTACCTATAACATGCATAACATTCACAAAAATTATCACCAACTAGACTAAAGATAGCACAGTTTATAATTTGCAAGTTGTGAACAAAATCATTAAATTGAATAATGAGTATAAATTAATCCTTTGTCCACAATTCATTGATTTTGAGAACAATTTTCAATGAAATTTAAACAAAACATTTATTTAGAGTCCTTGATAAATAAACCACTGATTCAACAATTGCTGGTATACTCAAGATGCTGCACCTTCAATATAGGCTACTTCTTCACTCTCTCAATGATATGATGTGATGTAATGCCATGTGACTAGGGCCTCCAGTCGGGTAGACCATTCGCCTGGTGCAAGTCTTTCGATTTGACGCCACTTCAGCGACTTGCGTGTCGATGGGGATGAAATGATGATGATTAGGACAACACAACACCCAGTCCCTGAGTGGAGAAAATCTCCGACCCAGCCAGGAATCGAACCCGGGCCCTTAGGATTGACATTGTGTCGCGCTGACCACACAGCTACCGGGGGCGGAACTGTCGATGATGAGGTCATTAGAGATGGAGCATAAGCTAGGATTAGGGAAGAAAATCAACTGTGCCCTTTCAAAGAAACTATCTTTGCATTCACCTTACTACACCATTTAGGGAAATCACAGACAATATAAATCTGGATGGCCAGATGGAGATTTGAACCACCATCATCCAGAGGATTAGGATTAGTCCGTGCAACAGCTCACTGCTTGGTGCAATTGAATGAAGAGGCAGGCAAGAAGGTTTCCTGGCACCAAACACTTTTCTCAGTAGCCCCAGAGGAAGTTTGTAGGTTGTGACACTGGATAAAAGCACTGCATATTCATAAAGACTACATGAATTACATTTATTTGCAGCTGACACTATTAATACAGAACACCTCCAACAATGAATGGAAGAACTACATACAGAAAATTGGGAAATATAACAATTTCAATTATATCGATATTAAACAAACACAGAAATCAAAATAACAATTAATAATCAAGTGAAATTTAGAACTTTCCCAATGTATATATTCTTCCATGAACTTTCGGGTGGCCTCCAGAAGCCTGTAACTTGATGCCATGATATTTTAGCACAGGGTCTTCGACATCTACAGGTGAATACCTGCAAAATTACACTGACTCCACCACTTGAGGATCGATGGCCTTTGTAGTCTGGTCCCTTCAACCCCCACAAACCAACCACCCATCCACAACTTGAGACTCTGCTGGCAACGACATGTGTATCCAGTTGTCATCGCACATGCTCTTCTTAACACATGCACTTCAGCTGCTCCAAGTTGTGTAATATCTTTTTATTTTTTCCTTGCAATATCATTTTATATGAATGTTTTCTTTTCCTCATTATTAACAAGAAATTAGTGCATCGCCACAGAAGATGGCAAAGATTGGGTTTTAAAATTATCTTTGTAACAAAGGAACAACGTCAAGAGAATTTTCACTTTTTTAATAACTTTTGTTTCAATCTCGCTTGAAAGTAGCCTACTTACCGTATGTTTTGGATCTCATCCATAAAGGAAGTGTAATTTTTTCTCGTGTGTCAACAATATGTATACGGTAATAAATCATACGTGTGATAAAAAAAAATCATTACTTTTGCCTGCAATCATAAAAAGAGACAGTAATTTCTCCCGTAACTGACTTTTTGTTAAGCACCGAGTTGCAGCAAAATACCATTTATGTGACTTTAGTACTGGTATGTTGTATTGAATTTTTCTTTCATTGCGTGGAAGACTGTTCATGGCACCAAATTTAGTTTCAACAAGAACTCATGCTTTAATTCCAGTACTCCAACTAGTAGTAATTATCCCTCATTATGTAAATTTCATACCGATTCATACTGTTTTTGTTACCTGTTGTGTTGCCTCCCAGCACGGCTATTCAAAAGTAGAACATCAAAATTCACACAACTGGCGGCCGTTTTTCCAGGACAAAGTCGTAGCTAAACAGGAACAGACTTTTTCTACCGAATGTTAAATGAACATATGCAAAAATTTTGTCATTATTGTATAAAGGAAAAACTAATTTTTTGTCTATTTTCTTATTGCATGAAAACGAGTGCAACAAAAGCCGTATTATATAAAAACGAGGAGCAGAGAACTAAAACGACCAGTTTATCCAACAACGGGAGATGTACGTGAGCTGCTTGACTACGCAGGGAAGGAACGAAATTTGCGCAATAGGTTGCATGACTACGCATAGTAGCGCCTCTCTTGTCGTAGTTAGATTTCTTTCCTTTTTCCTCACTGTTTCCCTAGTAGGAAATGTCATACCAAACTTTGACTCATCAGTATGGAGTAAATTATTACGAAAATTTCAATCGTTTGTGTCACAACACTGCGACAAAGTGACAGGAATTTAAGGGTACGCAATTTCCCAGGAAATTACAGGTTTCAGGAGTAAGAGTTATTTGCATTGAAATTTTTCTACTGTTTTTAACTTTTTTTTGGTAATTGCTAACACGATCAAAATAGTTGACCAAAAATTACCCATTGTTGATCGTAATACAGAACATGCAATCTGCCAAGATGGCGGTGATTTGCAAGGACAGATAAATGAAAAGGAAGCGCCAACCGCACAGCTATCAGAAAGCCGACGTACATGGGAGATAAGTATCACAGATGTAACAAATGACAGCACTGATACACCATGGACTCATGGAGTTTACCTCCATGCGATACACAGACAAACCACAGTCGGACAAACTATGACGATACTATGACGACTATCGATAAGACTATTTCACGCCTCGCCCAAAGCAATATATCGCTGCTAAACAAAACAGAGGAACTTGAAATAGAAGTGTAATGTGTATTTTGCGAGCAAAGTATGTAGGCCTACACCGATTGTCGGTAATCCGAGTATTAACGTGCAAAGTACAGCGAACAACAATAATAGTACCACCAATGGGCTGTTACAGCAATCACTGACAACTTTGAACGATATGAACACCAAATTCCACGATATGAACACGAATTTCAAAACAGGTACATAGCAGCTTATTAACTTGAACACAAAAGATGAACAGGATGGCGGCTAGTGTTGATATACAGTGTGTTCATGTGAAAAAAGTGAAAATTATACCGATAAAAACAGAGAGTGCAAGAAATGTAGTGATGAAATCAGGAAGTTAAATGATTGTGTAAGTAGTCTGCAATTAACCATTAATACTCTGATGAGTGAACTAAAAATCTTACATCCGAAAAGTGTGAACCGACAGCAAAATTGCCTCACAATAACCTCGAAATTCCAGGCAAATTGGAAAACAAAAGTGCCACACTGTCAACGAAGCTTATTATATGTTCACAAGCAGACTGAGTGACGAGTGTGCAATCAACTGTGCAAGATAAGAGACATTGTACACGTGATAAAACTAATTTCCGAGCTGAATATGAAACTGCAAATACGCGGAGTCCGAAAGAATGCCTAACAACTCAATTACTGTTATGAAAAGAGTCTCAAAGACGTGAACACTTGCGTGACTTAAATATTAAGTGTTTGTCCAGCGCTCATACTAAATGTTTTGGCTACAACGCTGGCGCCCTTTCTAAAGATGCAGATAAATGTAAACGAAGAAAAGTAGTTGTGATGGTAGACAACGGTCTTGGATTTGCTGGCCTTCTAAAGGGTCAGTCCGTTGTACAAACAATCGTTACACAAAGCCTGATGCTTCTATATAGGAAGTCTGCAAGCATGTACGATCCACAGACGTCACTGACTTATTCAAAATTTTGTTGTGCTATTTGGTGGGTCAAATGACGTGTACAAAAACGAAACTCACAAAGCAAAAGAAGAACTAAAAAGATGCTTAGGACAGTTGACACACGCACAATTGGTTTAGTGCTGAACATCCCACATCTGCATGACTTACCGTCTTGGTCAAGTGTAAATAAGAAATAATCAGTGCCAACAACAAATTTCATTACTTTGCAAACATTTCAGAAATGTAGAGCTCGTAAATGTTAACAATATTGGGCGCAGATTCCACAAATTACATGGATTGCACGTTAACAACATGGAGAAAAAAACGGCGCGTCGGTAAAATTAGAGAAATTATCAACAAGAGGCATCAACACTCAAGAACAAAATCATCCTGGATTGGCCTCCCCAATATTCGAAGGAAACAACGCTAGCAAGACCTCATTCACAAACATCAATAACAAAGGTGTCTC
Source organism: Schistocerca cancellata (assembly GCF_023864275.1). Classification (NCBI taxonomy): domain Eukaryota; kingdom Metazoa; phylum Arthropoda; class Insecta; order Orthoptera; family Acrididae; genus Schistocerca; species Schistocerca cancellata. The sequence continues at coordinate 348,377,418 of NC_064631.1, read as the reverse complement.
CAATATTCAGGCATAGTAACAACAATGAATGCAGTAACAGCTTCCCTAGTGGCAGACCCAGCAGCAAAATCATCAACAGTAGGATCAGCAGCAGAATCAAGAACTGGAGCAGCTGAACAACTGACAGGGGAGCCAGACAAAGAAGAAAATCAGTACTTCCAGTACACCTGAATGATTATAACAGAAGAATAAGTGCAGTAGGGAAAATAAATTCAATACTTCCAGTACACCTGAATGATTTTTTATTGACAAGATGAAGGCAAGTGATCAATTAAATATGCCAAAGTCCAACATATCTCTTAATTTCAAGCTGACTTCATCAAAATGACCAGTCATTGCTAAACAAATTAAATGAACTTGAAATTTTATTTACTGATGAGCTAAAAAACGCTCCTGTAATGTGTATAACTGAACACTGGCTGTCTAAAGCTGCAATGACAGTCACAGAACTTGCAGTATTCAATCTTTCATCATCATTCTCTAGAATTACATCCAGTCATGGGGAGGGCATGAATATTTGTTAAAACTGGTGTTGATTATTGTAACATAAAACCCATTGAACTGTTAGTGAAGAGAAAGTTTTCGAAGTATCCGCAGTTGGCAGTTGAACTCTCTGCATTAAAATTAATAATCATCTGTGTATATAGGAGCCCTGATGGGAACTTAAATAATTTGTCATCAACTAGAAGCAGCTTTAAATACTATAAAAAAACTTCAACAAAACAGTGATCATATGTGGGGATTTTAATAATGATTTTCAAGAAATCTCAGAAGACTGGCAAAGCTTAATGGCCCTACTGGGAACATGTAACATAAAAGCCACAATAGAACCTCCTATAAGAGTTACACTCAACAATTGATCAGATATTAATAAACACAAATGTTAATCACAATTTCTGTGCCGGAAATCTTAATACTGGCTTCAGTGATCACTATGCACAGTTTATTGCTTAAAACACCCCAAGCGAAACAAATGATAAAGAGGAACTTGTAAAAAGAAATCACTAACAAACAAATAAACGTTTTTATACAGAGACTAAGTGAAGAAACCTGATATGAAGTGTTACTTATGAAAATACCAAGAAAAAGTTTGAAAAAATTATGGAATTCTTCATGTCCTACTTTGAAGCTGCATTTCCATTAAAAAAAAGCAACCGAACTTCAAAAAGAACAAATGGATTACAACAGGTATTAGAATCTCTTGCACGGAGAAAAAAAATTACACAATATAGCTAAGACACAGAACATGCCTCATGAATTTCATTTGTACCTGAAGAATTACAAGAGGATCCAAAAAAATGTCATAAGGAAAGCTAAAGCAATGGCAAATGACAAATACATTGAAAATTAAAAAAAAAAAAAATCTAAAGCTATACGGGAAGTTACAAAAAATCAAACAACAAGTGAAACCATACAATAGAAAAATATTGACTTATGTTACGAAGGACAAATTATTTCTTGCCCAACAAAAATTGCCGAGACCTTCAACAAATATTTTGCAAACATAAGTGAACAGTTGGTGAGTGGACTGGAAGAACACAACAAAATATCACCTCCATCATCCAATATCAAGAGAAAGAAATTTTATCAGTTATAAAAGTCTTTAAAAATGGGTACTCATGTGGAATTGATGGAATACCTAAATAAGAATAAATTATCTCTCCCTCACATCATTGTTTCAGGAAAGGCTATTCAACTGAAAGTGCAATATTTGAATTTCTTAATCAAATCTATGCAAAACTGCATGCGAGTGAGTTTGTGACTGGCATATGTCTTAATTTATCCAAAGCTATCGACGTCATTGATCACAATGCCTTACTGCAGAAGCTTGATCAATTAGGAATAAGACATATATCCAATGAATGGCTCAGGACATACGTATGTGATCGCAAACAGGTTGTTGCAGTGCAGTATACTGACCATGACAGAATCGGCTGCTACTACCCAAGATGTGAAAAATGTGAAATATGGTGTCCCTCAAGGAGCAGTATTAGGACCCATTCTGTTTCTCCTCTATGTCAGTGATATGTACAACAAGTATTGCCAAACTACTCTCCAGTTTGCAGGTGGTACAAGCTTCCTTATTAGTGGGAAAACAGAAGAAAAACTAAAAGACTCCACTATCCAAACAATGAACAGTGTAGAACAGTAAACAAAGAAAAGACAGTAGCAGTGAACTTATATAATCTAAAAGGAAGGTACCACCCAAACATACAAAAAGAACTAAGGTACAGAGTTCTTGAAAGTGTTGACAGTACAAAATTTCTGGGAGTCTGGCTCCAGAACAACACAAAATGGGAGTTACACATTGAATATTTGCAAAGAAAACTAAGCAAAACCTGCTACATGATAATGAACTTAAAAACTTATTGCAGCAAAGCCAGCCTGTTAAATTTATACTACTCCTATGTGCAGTCTGTAATTAAATATTGCATACCGGTAATCTTCCGGGGCAGAGCAACAACTAATTTTAAAATTTTCAGGATGGAAAAGAGAATATTAAGAATTATTGAAGGGGTAAACAATAGGAAATCATGCAGACCCATATTCAAAAAAAATGTCAGTTCTTCCTCTTCCTTACTTTTTATCTATGAAACATCAGTTTTCATCAAACAATATATTGATAAACACCTGGATATCTTAATAAAAAATGAAGATATACATGCATACAGTACAAGATGAAAATCTGTTCTTCATATGAAAGAGGTGAGAACATCATTGTGCCAAAAAGGCATGCTACGTACTGGGATAAAAATTTACAATAATCTGCCTAACCATATCAAATCAATAGGTAAACTCTGTAGTTTTAAGGCTGAAGTAAAGGCATATTTAATTGATCATTGCTTTTACAGTCTGACAGAATATATAAAAGCCAAACAACAAAAATAAAGATGCATTATTAACATTCTACTTTGTATATTGCCTGTAATGTTTGTTGTATGTATGAATCTTTGCTAAATTACTTCAATATCTAGTCCTTAGGAAAGCAATACAAACTGTATTTTATTGTGTAAAGACCTAACCATGCCCAATATCCTTGTATATATTCTATACATGTAGGATTTGATGGGCTAAATAAATAAACAAAATGTAACAATTTGTGACAAGGTTTTTCGGATTTCAAAACAGAACAAAAACAGCTGTTGGAAGATTTCCAAAACAGTGTCACACAAAAATTCAGTGATCTGACAGAAAATCTACACACAGATATATCTGAAAATTTAAAAGAAATGAAAAAAAATAAAACAGGAGGTTATTTCTGACATTAAAGAAAGTATTTTTTGTGGCGGGCGTTCGTAGCGACAAACACTTCGCTGTAGAAACGGCTTACGAAGTCACCGACACACTTTTAATAGCGGGCCGACCGGTACGCTGGAACAGTGAACAGAAAGATGAAAACCCAAACACTCTGATTAAATAAAAGTCGGTACTTATCTTTATTAACGAAGATACAGAAACACAGTAGTGAACTCCGTGTCTACAGAAATCTGTCTAGTTCGAGTCGGAGCGGCTAGGTCAGCGTCGGCTGACAACAAACAACTCTGCTGTGATGAACACACAACTGACTAGCAAGTACACAAATCAGTGGCGAGTATACAACTGAGCGGCGAATACAGAACTGTCCTAGTGCTCACGACTCCAGCGCTTAAGAAGCCAGAAGCCAGCAGTGGCGCGCGCAGACTTGCGGCGATTTCCTGTATCGCTGGCGCTGCTTATGCAGACGGCGTCCGGACTTTGATGCTGCCAACCTTTTGGTAGCGGGCTCGGTTGGCATTACTGGCTAGGATATAACAGTATTTATGTTGTGAACGAAAAGGTAGGTTCCATTAGTGAAAATCCACAACACATAGGAGGTAAATTACAGAAAACCACTGACACGAACAGTAGTATAAGAGCAAATTAAAACCACCTGTGTAATACTATAACGAAAGTGACCACTACTGTTAACAAGCTACACAAGTGCTATGAAGTTTTACCATTGGCAATAGAGGAGCTAACATTATGAGTAGAAAGCTTGGAATTAGAGTCTGAATGTACCAAAAGAGAAAGAACTCAGATAGTGAAAAATTAAGACGAAATAACTAAAGGATCAGAAGCAGGTACCTTAGCTCAAAGTAGTACATTATCACAGAAGGTAGTATCTGAATACAAAATGTATTTAGACGTGGTAGGAGAGGCCATGAAGAAAACGGAAACAAAATCATCAAATGAAGTAAAATATTCACCTACCTGCGCCCAAGATGGATGCATGTAGCAGTTATCCACATCTTGTCACAAACCCAATAGCAAATGCAAGTGAAGATAGTAAAATTCATAATTTACCTACAGCAGTACCTACAACACATGCAACTGAAACACAGTGCTCCGCACACTTATAACAACACACCAGTGTCTGACAAGTCCCTTGTTTGAAGGGCTGCTTAGACATAGGCAGTTTCCCACATTTTTGGCAGATTGAAAGTGGATAAAACTGGTAGTTTTTATCAGTGTTCTCTACAATGTATTGCTGTGTAACTGGACAGAGGCTCAAAGTCTAATATTTGTTGTTGGTTACACCCAAGGTGACATTCTTTTGTGGGCACTGAAATGGCAGAACATTGTCACAGTTACAAGCAATTTGAACGTGCTTTCTCAGACAAGTACTGGTTGGAAGCTGTTCAAGAAAGATTAAGATGTGAAGTCTTTAATCCAGCTCCATTTAATAGCAAGCATGGGAGCTTGCATGGTTATTTCAAAAAGTATTTAAATAACACCAGATATTGGACCAATCCCATATCACAAGTGGACGTACTGAAGATATTAAAGAGCCAACTTCCATCCCACAAAAGGGAAAATCAGGTAACCACACCAGAACACGACACTGAGTACATTTTTCAGTTTTGGATTCCATTGACTTGCTTTATGACGAAGCAACATACATCAGCAGATAAACAAACACCTTGACCCATCTTTAGAAACCAACCTGTCAATAATAATGTTACTACACGACAGGCATGTCAACCATATCCGACACAGTACATACAAAAAGGGAATGGATATGGGGATATGGAAATGGGACAAACAAAAGATTTAAACGAGGTTATCAGAATAACAGGAACATTTACAATGGACAAACAAACTACAGTCTGCGAGTACAAGGCTACCAGTGGTAACAGCCAGCCAGTGCAGTGGCAAGCGATCGGCAACAATCAAATGCCATGTGCTGTGTCGCAGCCAACCTATGGACAGCATAATAGCGCAAATTATAATTTTGCAACTACCAATACGAATTTGCATGTACATGGTCATGCACAGCCAATGATACGAATTGCCATAACACAACACAAGCTGTACAGCTTGCTGAAATTACTCTGGTCACCGAGGTCAATGCCCCTGCACTGGGGAAAAACTCCAACCAGTCGCAGTGAAGCCCCACACTGCTGACCAGGTAGGGAGTGGGGGCAATAAGCACATGTTTTGTGAGATACAATGAACAAGGTGACATGAAACATGATTTATACTGCCATGAGAAGGAAATTCAAGAAAACTTGTATAAAGAACAGATACAGGCAATTATAAAAACAATAATATTTAACATGGCAGTATTCTTAGTTCTAAACTCTGAATTTTTCTGAGAGTTAAAGAAAAGGGGTAAAATTCCCACGTTCCCAGCGCAGAAATGTAGAATACAGACAACCACTGGAAACAAATCAAAAGTAGAGAAGTTAGAAGCACTTATTCCATTGAAAATAGAACACTTTATGTCAAATGTAATTTCCTCATCATTGACAAATTAATAGTAAATTGTTTGATTGGGATGGACACGTTTAGAACTTATAAAATGCAAATTGACAAAGGAAGTGGCAAATGCTACTTCAGTGTAAACGAACAGGTAGTTTCTGTCGATTTACTAAAAACATCTAACAAGAAGGTCCAGCAGAAGTAGTAGTCTGGTATGACAGTTCAATTTGTATTTCCTACTGTATTAAATGCTCACTATAATTAACATGTGCCAGAATCAGATAAGATGAGTGAGTCCACCACCTTAAATGAACAGGAACTTACAGATCTGTTATTTAAGTATGGAAAACAACCCACAGTTATGAAGGATTATCAGTACAAAATGGATGTTTACCCACATGAAACTTTTTGTGTATCATCATATCCCATTTCTTGGATGAATAAAGCAGCATTAGTTAATGCAAATATGCTTAGTCACACCGATACATTGAAGGACTTCTGCCTGAGCACAGATGCCTCCACACAGGGCATGTCTGTTCCAGATGAGAGAGATAATGACTGTACATAGCGTGCATAACAGAAATTTAATTTATGTTTTCTTTTGAATACTAGTGTTAAGGAAAGAGGTTTTTTACTTGTATTTTGATTAGCAGATAAGTGAAATTGAGAGAGATATTGAACAATACAACACTTCGCTTGATGCAAAGAGCGGCAAAGTAGAGCAGAACCTGCGATGCACACTCTGATAAAATTGCATCGGTGAGCTACTTCAGCAGACAAGGTGAGAGCAAACATGGCTGAAGGAGATTTAATTATTAGACAACTGACATAATAAATGACCGACCGAAAATGTTAACCTACTATATACAGGCATTTACAAAAAGTGAACTACAAGATACAATGACAGCTAAGATGAAAGCAGGATACAGAGACAGAAGCACAAGTATCTCACACTTCATAGAATTTTATAGGTACTTTTCTTTACGGGCTAAAGGTAAGTGAAGCTGGTGATGTACTGGGTAGAACAAGCGAATAAAACTGCAGCATACTGACGTAGAAGGGTGGCTGAATCAATGGCCACTGAGGTACTACACATTTAGTTTTAAGTTAGTTTTAAATTTTTTCTTGTCAACAACCAGTGTATCAACATGGTGTGAAAGGAGATGATAAGCTTCAAGAGTGGCATGGTACCATACAAGTTTAATGGGCTGCACCTCAAACGAATAAATTTAGTTATAAGAAATATTATATATATAAAAGTGATACGAATGAACAATTCAAAATTTATGCAGTAGCAGTACAGCAAGCGACGTCACAATGATATAGGTTTGATGTTACCGAGCCGACCTACACACAGGGTACAATCACTGCTTCAGAAACCCCAACACCCATTTTTCTCTTTGTAATGTGTATGTGTGTATATGTACGTGATCATTATAAACAGGAGTATTATTTCTACATATGGAATGACAACAACATTTACAGCAATTAAACACATGTCATGAGTACTTAAGTTACACATTGTCTGATGTAAACAATGTAGTAGGAACATAACAAGAATCTACCATGAACAATGCTGATTGAGAGTCTTCTTGTAACACGATATTGAGTTATACATGCTTTCCTTTGTAATCAAATGGGTCCGTAGACATACAGATTACTTCCTTCATTCCTAGAGGCGATGCTATGTGTAGTTAGACAAGCAGCACATAGTGTATTTGAAGTAGAAGCAAATGCTTTCCCTCCTGCTCCATAAATAAATAACAAGCTCCCACGAATAATGTGAATGGAATTATGTATAATGTTTCTTAAGTAAAGGTTCATGATACACAAACATATGAATGCATATAAGGATTATCGATGTAACTGAGGTTACACATATTTATTCTATAATATGTATGTAAATGAGCCTATTATTTACAAAGTAAAGTGATATTACTGTTTATGAAAAGAATCAAAATCTGTTTGTGAAGTAAGTGTAAGTGGGATATCAGCAATAATATGTAATATACAAATGTATTAAAATTGTAACAATGTAAATAACAGTTGGTTTAACGAGTGACAGCATGCAAAAACAGGCATTTTATGCAAAATAAGTGATTAATAGAGTTGGACGGCAATTCGGCAAGGAACCCGTTTAAAAGTGATTTTTTTCTCAAAAGTGACGCTTAGTACGCATGTGCAAACCTATAAAATTTTTTACTAAACTACATTCAGTTCTGAATAAATGGAGAAGTGTTTTATAAGAAACTTACCTTATTGTAAGGTACTGATCGTCAGATTTCTCTCTACTGTATAAGTGCATTACAATGGGTTAACAATGGGTCCCAGACCGTAAAATCGGAGGTCTTTTCTCACAGCATCGAAATTTTCACAAGCACACACACCGTTACCAAGAAATGAACAATTATTTGTGAAGGAATCCACGGTTCAATATACGACAACTTCGCTGTTTCACTCTGTATGATAAGGACATGCACAAGTTAAAAGTATTCCACGAGGACGCAACCGTTAGTCACGGTGCTAGCCCACCAACTACTTGCCACGTGTGTGGGCACAATAATGAAAGAGACTTGACCAAGAGTTGTTGAATACACACAGAATTTGATATTTGTACCCCTTTTTTATAACTTGTTTTCCTTTTAATTACTTGTATTAGTACACACACTAGATATCAACTGATTAATCATGTTATACTGCCTAACACTGTACAGCTCCATACAATGTCAGAGTACAGTTGGGGAGGGGGGGGGGGCAATTCTGTAATACCTTTTTGCTTTTTCTCGCACTATTAATTTATATGAATGTTTTCTGTTCCTCACTAGTAATAAGAAATTGGTACATTGGCGCAGAAGACGGCAAAGATAGGCTTTTAACATTATCCTTGTAACAAAGGACAATTTCAAAAGAATATTAATTTCTTTTTACAATGTTTGTTTCAATCTCGCTTGAGAGTACTTATGTTTTAGATCTCAAACAAAAAGGACATGTAATTTTTACTCATGCCTCAACAATATGTGTAATGAATTTGACTTTTTGTTAAGCACCAAGTTGCAGCAAAATACATTTTGTGTAACTTCAGTACTGGTACATTGCATTGTATTTTTCTTAAGTTGTGAGGAAGACTCTTCATGGCACCAAATTTAGTTTCAACAAGAATTCATGCTTTAATTCCAGTACTGCAAGTAGTAATTATCGCTCACCACGTAAATGTCATGTTGAGTCATACTCTCTGTGTTAGCTGTTAAGCTGCCTCCCAGCATGGTCATTCCAAAATTGACCAACAGAACCAGCACAGAGGCTATGTTGTTTGATAATAATAATAAAAAATTATACATAAATAAACTAGGAAAAATGAAGGATAGTACAATTGCATTATTACATCTACATTTACATTTATACTCCGCAAGCCACCCAACGGTGTGGGGCAGCGGGCACTTTACATGCCACTGTCATTATAAATATTGTGAATGTATGAAATTGTGCTATTCTTCATTCACTTTAGCTTACATCACTTTTTATGTGTGTGTCCATCATGTGATATTATTGGATTTCAGACATTTTGCATATGAGAAAAGGACAGCCACCAAGCTGTAGTTTGCAGTGATACTAAGCATGACAACACGAAAGTAAAAAAAAAAAAAAAAAACGAAATCTGTTTATAACGTTCGCCTACACCAAGACGCGCGGCCAGCGTTTAAAAGGTACTTTTAAATACTATGACTCGCTGGGCGCAGATATTTAAAATCATTGCCGCAGCACTTGATAGCAAGAAGCTGCGAAACAGAAGAAAGAACAATTTATCATTTGTTAGGAAAATTCTAGAGTCTTTATAGTTGGTTGTACTTCTGGTCGCCGATATGTTAACATGTACTTCATTACCTTTGATGTTTGGTTGCCGACTTGTTAAGACGTGTTGTGTAGCACCGCTACAAGTTATATTTCTTTTGGTGTGAAAAACCACGTTATCACCAAGAAAACAAAAACGCTTTTGTAAACTTTGTGACGATAAAAAATACTTACGCGCACGCTAGGACATTTAATTTTTACAAAATATCACACATACAGAAGCAGCGATTGTTGGACTGCTCCATGTATGAGAAAAACATAAAAATGTAAGTTTTGTATTCATTGTAAATTTGGTAATGTTTATAGTTTAACGCCTTTCTTCTTTAAAAATATACTTTTCCTCCACTGTACAGAAAATCTATGCTTATTCTTTTCTTTAAATTAACCACAAATAATGTTTATGTTTAAATGAACTTTGTTACAGGTTCGCTCTTTATCGCGGTGTGTCGATTGTATTTGGGAGACCATTAACGTGTTCAATTTACGATCTGACAACTTTTTTTACAAAATTTCACTGTTTTGCAATCATTTCCAATTTTTTTTATTATTCAAATAGGTCCCTTAGGTAATTTCATTGAAGAGTCTGATTGCGTGAAAGCAATCCGGGTTAAGAGGTCATTTGAGAAACTATTTTCACGCAATCAATCCGTACGTCTCCTAAACACAATCGAGAACCGACGCATCATCGATCATTCATTAATTTTTCTCTTTTTCCAAGTCGTACCAAGAAACGGCCAAGGAGAACTGCCGTGAGTACGCAATCTAGTGTTAAAAGGTTGCATTCTTTATCTTGTCGGCAAACATTGCCATGAATTATCAACATCAATGTTATATTTGGTTAAATGTGAAAAGCCAAAAAAACCTTCTAACGCTAGAATCATTAAGTATATTTTAATTATAATTGTCATCTTCTGATGGCTGTTATACTTCTGTTAATCTTTCGAAACAGGACCATGGACAATCGTAGATGCAGGCAACCGACTCCAAGGACATCAGTGCCTCACAAGATGAAGGAACTCCTCCTAATTTGGCTCCACTTCAATAAAAACACTTACTGTTATAAAGTCTTCTCTTATTCGGAATCACATATAATACAAAACATTCATAGCCCATCATACTTCAAGCAATACATCTTAACCATCCTTCTACATACGAGAGAGAGTGAAACAAAATCATGTACTAAGAAAAGTGAATGATGTTTTTTGTTCATTTGTCTATGCCTTACCGCGCATTCATAATTAATGTATTTGCCGATGCATCCTTGCTTCTGTCATTTTGTCTGTTCCTTTTTTTTAAAAAAATAAATTTTAACTTTATTTGCCGATAGGGGTCGATGCCCTTTTCTTGTCCGCTTCACTTTAAATTAATGGAATGGATATGTCAGCTTATTCTATGTATGTTAAAGTTCTACCAGAAATTGAAAGATTATATAGATAATATGATAGTTCAGTACATATTTGAATTTAGCGTTGACAGTAATGTTCAGTTTGCTTCGGCCTAGCTGCCGGGTTTAGCGCTTGCGCACTAGTAGGTTTGGTGGCTCAGTACGAGCCGCTTATGGTCAACATGCTAGTTGCTACCATCACACGTGTGCACTCTTTTTCTTAGTGTCAATTTCACATTGAGTGTCATACTTTCATCTGTGTATTACATACTTTCATCTGAGTATTACATATTAAATAATTCCTGCGGGATTTGTCTTCATTCTGGGTGCAGTGTGTGTGTGTGTTTGTTCAAAATCTGACGCTGTGTCAGAAGATCTCCAGTTTTACGGTCCGGGCATCATTATTACCCATCGTACTCCCATTTTCAGTGTAGAGAACCCAGGCCAACAGCATCTGTCGACGAGGTAAGTACTGGCTCAAATAACTAGTTCACTTATTAATGTATCAGGCATTGAGAGACACACTACTCAGAGAGTACTTCACTGCACATGTATGTTAATGACACCACACTTCACCGTCCAAACCATTGCATAAATTGCTTGTCTCTAAAGTTCACTCCTTTACATGGAGTTGGGTTTCCAATGAAAATCCATACAAGTATTGAGTTACAACAATATATAACATGATAGCTTATACCTATACTTGACATTCCATACGTCGCTTATACTACGAACATAAATTTCTGAAGTTTTAAAATGTCTTAAATTTTTAATTAACTGGGTTCTGTTACTACCGTTTTTTCGGCTGTTTTAACTTACATTTGTTCACATCACATATACAAATTAATTGCATAACACATTATGGTACAATACAAGCATATGATTCATTGTACTTCATTTCATAGATAGGCTTTTATCACTTATGGGAGCTCATTTCTTCCTTAGGTAGAGGAGAAGAAAAAAAAAACATTCAAAATGTGACTAAAACATTATGCAGGCCTAACTATGCTTGGCGCCGCCTCCTTTCTTTGGGAAGGAAGAAAGGAAGGAAATACTCATCTACTGGTTCAAGGATTTATGAGGAAATGTTACTCGTACAATCATGGACTAGTTGCCAAGGAACTCTTATTTCATGGAAATGACGTGTACCGATTAATTATTCATGTCCTATCATGTTTCTTCATGCGCTACTGGTGCTTACTTCAATCCACGTGCAGCTGAGTATTAAGTATGAAGGAGTTTCAACCATCGTACACCTTTCGTTCTCGAACACCTGGAAATGTCATTATTTATGCTTTCATGTCACACAATAAAAATTAATTGGTTTTTGTAAAATCACAGGGTTAAATGTTAGTGTGTACTCTGCAGCGAATAGCTACTGATAAATGTCGCGGAGGTACACTGTGACAATGCAAATTTTTATTTTTGATTGCCTTATAACCTTTCTATAAATATCCTTACAACTAAGTTGTTTACTCGAGGTGTGGCCCGTTTCTTCATTTGGTACCTGCTATTCTTGAAGTAATTCTCTTCATCTGCACCGCGACGATACACTGATGCCTGAAAGAAAGAACTTAAAACTAAAACTTACTGCATTATGTAACTCGGTGGCCACTGATAAATTTGGTCATTACATCCGTCCGCAGATATTTCCATAATTCGTTTAAATTTATAGACATTTGTTTATTCTGTTACCCTTCATGATCATTTACCCTGCAAAGAGAATTATTTGACATTCCCTACGGTATTTTATCATTTCTTGTTAGTTGACACATCACATATTTCTTCATAATTCTTCCTTTTGCTTGTAAGTGTGTTGTACATAGTTTAGTATTTAATTAAATCTCTGTGTACATATATCAATAGGTTCCTTAGTTAGACATTAGATGTAATTGCTTAGTATTTCCATTTACAAGTATCTAACTTAAATACGAAGTACATATCGCATTCCTATTTGGTTGTGCCTTCTGCCAGTCTGTCGCACATGCCTACAGGTCAAATGCCTTGTCTCCTACTACTAACATAACCACGTATTGTTGAGTGTGCACAGCTGAGCCATAAGGCAATTTTGTTTATACTTTCGCTTCACGTGAAGCGGTGTATTACTTCTCATTCCTGTTGATTTTATGCTTACTTGTACAAATCAAAAGAATTACTTACACATTACTTTATCCTAAAATACACCCCAGAAGAAAAAACCATTACCCTTAGAGGTATGTACATTATATACCGTTATCTTGTGACAGAACGAAAAATGCTACCTAGCTTCATCATTCTATAAAAGCTTTTATGTCTTCATCAGGGTGGGGACCCTTGTCTCTCCCTGTTTTCTCACAGACTAATCTGTACATTCCAGGGAAAGTTATTTTGGAAATTATATATGGTCTTCAATAGAGTAACTGCCACTTCTTGTTCAGTTTGCCAATTTTTGTCGATTCAGGGTGCGTCTGCAAGAGGACTCGTTACCCTTCAAAAAACTGTGTAACACTTATCAGTTTCTTATTATAAATTTTCTTTCTATACTTGGCCCTGTTTTTGAATGTAATCCTGGCTTGTTTGTACACTCATGGAAATTGAAATAAGAACACCGTGAATTCATTGTCCCAGGAAGGGGAAACTTTATTGACACATTCCTGGGGTCAGATACATCACATGATCACACTGACAGAACCACAGGCACATAGACACAGGCAACAGAGCATGCACAATGTCGGCACTAGTACAGTGTATATCCACCTTTTGCAGCAATGCAGGCTGCTATTCTCCCATGGAGACGATCGTAGAGATGCTGGATGTAGTCCTGTGGAACGGCTTGCCATGCCATTTCCACCTGGCGCCTCAGTTGGACCAGCGTTCGTGCTGGACGTGCAGACCGCATGAGACGACGCTTCATCCAGTCCCAAACATGCTCAATGGGGGACAGATCCGGAGATCTTGCTGGCCAGGGTAGTTGACTTACACCTTCTAGAGCACGTTGGGTGGCACGGGATACATGCGGACGTGCATTGTCCTGTTGGAACAGCAAGTTCTCTTGCCGGTCTAGGAATGGTAGAACGATGGGTTCGATGACGGTTTGGATGTACCGTGCACTATTCAGTGTCCCCCCGACGATCACCAGTGGTGTACGGCCAGTGTAGGAGATCGCTCCCCACACCATGATGCCGGGTGTTGGCCCTGTGTACCTCGGTCGTATGCAGTCCTGATTGTGGCGCTCACCTGCACGGCGCCAAACACGCATACGACCATCATTGGCACCAAGGCAGAAGCGACTCTCATCGCTGAAGACGACACGTCTCCATTCGTCCCTCCATTCACGCCTGTCGCGACACCACTGGAGGCGGGCTGCACGATGTTGGGGCGTGAGCGGAAGACGGCCTAACGGTGTGCGGGACCGTAGCCCAGCTTCATGGAGACGGTTGCGAATGGTCCTCGCCGATACCCCAGGAGCAACAGTGTCCCTAACTTGCTGGGAAGGGGCGGTGCGGTCCCCTACGGCACTGCGTAGGATCCTACGGTCTTGGCGTGCATCCGTGCGTCGCTGCGGTCCGGTCCCAGGTCGACGGGCACGTGCACCTTCCGCCGACCACTGGCGACAACATCAATGTACTGTGGAGACCTCACGCCCCACGTGTTGAGCAATTCGGCGGTACGTCCACCCGGCCTCCCGCATGCCCACTACACGCCCTCGCTCAAAGTCCGTCAACTGCACATACGGTTCACGTCCACGCTGTCGCGGCATGCTACCAGTGTTAAAGACTGCGATGGAGCTCCGTATGCCACGGCAAACTGGCTGACACTGACGGCGGCGGTGCACAAATGCTGTGCAGCTAACGCCATTCGACGGCCAACACCGCGGTTCCTGGTGTGTCCGCTGTGCCGTGCGTGTGATCATTGCTTGTACAGCCCTCTCGCAGTGTCCGGAGCAAGTATGGTGGGTCTGACACACCGGTGTCAATGTGTTCTTTTTTCCATTTCCAGGAGTGTATTTGTCTTGTAGTGTCATTTCTGTAGCGAATACTTTTGGTATGGGCGACTCCGGAGTGTCAATTCATTGGGTGTGAAACCTGTTGAAGGATGTGGAAGGTCATTGATAAGTTCGAGGAGTTACATATTCTACCCACTGGGTGTGTTTGTGAGGGGAGTATGTCCTAATAAACCGGTTAAATTCTTCAAAAACTTGTTCTAGTGGGCTTGCTTCAGGGTGAAAAAAGCTTACTAATACATGTTTTATGCCCTGTGAGGTCATAAATTGTTTCCACTTCTGCCAATGAAATATTAAGCACTATCAGTTAGTAGTAGTAGTACCTTTGGTTTACTTACTCTTCTCAGTCTTCCTCAATTATTTGTCTATTTGTGGCTGTTGCATTTTTAAAGGCATACATTTTGATATGTTTCAAGAAAATATTGTATAGTGCTACTACATATCTTACTCCTACTTTACTTCTTCGATATGGACCAGCTATGTCCAGGGATACTGTATCTAGAGGATTTTTTTGTGAGTGCTGGGTGTAGCTCCGTATATTTTGACATATGGCGCACTTTCTTATTACATGCAGGACTCGCCTTCTCAAATTTTGAAAATAATTCAGTACATTTTCCTACTCCATAATGTCCCCATACTTCACGTGTGTATCTTATAAATTCCGTGCGCACTTTTGTGTGTGTAAATTGAATTCTTGTAAATATAGACACCCACCTAGATACTCTACGGTGCAATAGTTTCCATGTTAAAAGAAATGACAGTGACTGATGGTCACAGTAAACTTTGGTACTCTTACCCCACAAAAAATATTCAGACTTTTTAAATATTCATATTACAGTTAATTATGACACAGAGTAAGATCTTTCTGCTTCTGGTAATGTTCAGCTAGCAAAACTGATGACTTCTTTACCTTCTTCTCGCATCTGAAACAAGCATGCCCCCAGCCGCTGAGATGAGGCATCTGTGCATAGAAAAAAAAAATCATTAGACATGTCATGGTGGCTAAGAATGTTTGCATTGACTAATGCCTGCTTAATGTTATTAAAGCCCACCTGACACTTATCATCCCATAAGCAGGGCCTATTTTTTCGTAACAAGTTGAGTAGTGCATCACTGTTCATCAGTTGCTGTGGTACAAATTTACGAAAAAAGGATGTTAGTCCTAAATAAGCTTTTAGTTGTTCTTTTATCCCCTGGAGTTGGACAGTTGCATAAGGCATAAAGTTTTTTTCAGTTCAGGTAATATACATTGTTCCAACACAACATGTCCTAAAAATCTGACTTGCTCCCTACCAAAATGGCTGTTACTCCATAAGCTGCAAATCATTGAAGTACCTGTTCAATCAGCCTGATATGTTCTAACCAATTGTCGTGGCCATTAGCATGTCATCTACATAAATAGTGACTTTGCTAATGCTAAGCAACCTTGTCCACTGCAGATATAAATATGCCTGCGCTAATGTTTAGTTTAAAAGGTAGAACACTTCTGCCACCACAAACAATGTGCAGTATATTTTCAACTTCATTGGTGGAGCTTTATTTGCCAGTAGGACACCTTGAGTTGCGTATACCGAAGTGTTACATATTGTAAAACTTTCACAGTTGTTCGTCCAAGTTATCTGGTCTTATGTGTACTGGTACTAAAATCTTATTGATACCTCCAGCTTCGAGGACTATTCTTACAGATCAATCTGGTTTACTTACTGCTACTATTGTACTACAGTAGGGTGAAAATGAAGGTTGTATAACTCCACATTTAATAATATGATTGATTCCTTCCCTTACTGCCTCTCATTTTGTCCATGGAATAGGATATGATATTACACAAAATGTTTCATGTGGATAAACTTCAAATTTATATTTATAGTCTGATTACTCCTGGCTCCCTACTGAAAACATTTTCATACTTAAATAACAAGTCCTTGTCATTGCATATCTTTTTTTTTATCAATGATTTACTTATTTTCTGCTCTACCATTTCATGACTAACAACAGTGCTTGCTTCTTGCCCAGGATGAAATTTGTTTGTGAAATATACAGTTGGAAAGGAATATTGTACTAATAGATTAGACTTTGGTCTGTTTTTGTTAATTTTATCAGGTGTTTCGACTAAATCAATAGAAAAAAATCTGATCCTTTACATAAAAGTGGCATGTCAATCTGTGTTTTGTAGTTTTAAATGTGTCTATGCCAGTAAGATGATTAAGTTTGTCAATTATAAGAAAATTGCACTTCACTGTAAAATGTTCAATTTGTAATGGAATAAGTGCCTGATGCTTAACCAATTTAGTCTTCCTGCCTGTAGCCGTTTGCACCTTGCAATTTTGGACAGGAAATGTTGGGAATTTGCCTCCCTTCTTCAATTCACAGAAAAATGCATTTGACATTAGGTTGGTAGTTGAACCTGTATCTAAAGTTAACTGTGTGTCAATATTAAATGTTTTCACCTTAATGACTGCTTGTACTTATTCTTCCTGGATATTATCCATTGTATCTGCTGATATAAATAATCCTTGATGTTACCTTGTTTGTCAAATCTTATGAAACATGTTTGTAATTTTGCTTTGCCCCCACTTCGAGAGGTCCATAGCCTGGGGCTTAACTACAATCAGTTGGGGTTTTCAGATGGCGTAGTGTGACTTAATTCATAATCTGGAGTAATTTCAGTTAGTTGCACAATGTGAGTACTTCGCCAATTTGTGTTTTTGGCTGCTCGTAACATTCCTTTGTGAGTGCTCGTATTATTAGCAAAAACTGCTGAACCGTTACTTTGCGGCCCAAAAATTGGCTACAACATAAAGCATGGCATTGTTGCCAAGTATCAGCCACTGCTGTGGTTGACTGTTTCTTTTTATATTCGACATATGGCCTTTTGATGGTGGATTGAAATTACTCCTTTTGTTTTGAAAATTTCTTTTAAATCATTTGTTTTTTCTGTTCTCGTGACCTCTGGGTATGTAACTTTGTTGTGTGTACCATCCCTGCTGTGAATTTGGATCACATTTTGCTGACTGATTTAAATAACTAAGTTGTTGTGCCCGATTTTCTGTTGCTCTGTTTGGTACACGTCACAGATTAAGTTGATAGAATCGAGCACTGACAGAGAGCATTCAGAGTCGTGATCTGGTGTTGTGACTAATTTTTCTCTAATGTGCAGTGGTAAACGACTTTTCAAAATTTTTAATATGTCTACTTGTGATATTGAGTTCTTCCAGTAGCGTGTCTTGTTCAGGTATTTTTCGAAGTATCTACGTAGACTACTGTATTTGCCATTGAATTGTGCGGGGTTGAAAACCTCACACCTGAGTCTTTCTTGTATTGCCTCAAACCTGTATTTGTCAAGGAAAGCTTGTTCAAATTGTATATAAGTGCTGCAATGTTTGGCCACTTCAGTTGCCCGTGAAAGAATGTCACCTTGCGTATATCCCACAAAAAATCTGATTTTCTGTGCTTCCTTCCAGTTGCGTGGAAATACATGAGGAAAAGCGTTGATAGATACTACTGGATTCATTCTTTTACCTTCGGTAGTGAATGTAGGAAACTGTCGCTGTCTCAACACACCTTCATCTGTAAAAATAGTTGATAGACACGTAGCATTTTCTGTTGTATTTACGTTCTACATCTATACTCCGCTAGTCACCAAACAGTGTGTGGCGGAGGGCACAATTCGCGCCAAAGTCATATTCTCCCCCCATCATTGCCCCGATTTGAAAGTAGGTGGTAATAATATACGCTCTGCATCCTCGGCGAAGATCGGATTTAGGAAATTAGTGAGCAGCCCCTTCCGTTTAGCGCGTCGTCTGTCTGCAAGTGTGTCCCACTTCAAATTATCTATGAGATTTGTAATGCTCTCGCGATGGCTAAATGTACCAGTCACGAATCTTGCTGCTCTTTTTTTGAACCTTCTCAATGTCTTGAATCAGACCCAACTGGTAAGGGTCCCATACAGATGAACAATACTATAAGACTGGACAAACTAACGTATTGTAAGCAATATCCTTTGTTGAAGGACTGCATCACTTCAGGATTCAACAAATAAACTGCAATCTAGAGTTCGCTTGGCCCATTACTTGTGTAATATGATCACCTCCATGTGAGATCATTTCGAATAGTCACATCCAGATACTTGACAGATGTTACCGCTTCCACAGACTGAGCATTTATTTTGTACTCGTACATTAATGGGGATTTTCGCCTTGTTATATGCAGCAGCTTACACTTACTAATATTGAGAGATAACTGCCAGTCATTGCACCACACATTTATTTTCTGCAAATCCTCATTGATTTGTTCACAACTTTTGTGTGATATTACTTTCCTGTAGACTACAGCATCATCGGCAAACAGTCTGATGCCGCTGTCAATACCATCAATCAGATCGTTTATGTGAATCATAAAAAGCAGCAGACCTATTAAGTTGCCCGGGGGCACACCTGAAGTTACACTTGTTTCTGTTGAACTCACCCCATTCAGGATGACATACTGTTCTCTGTCTGTCAGGAAACTTTCTACCCAACCGCATATATCATCAAATAGATCGTAACCGTGCACTTTTTGGAGCAAGCGACAGTGCGGAACTGAGTCGAACGCCTTTCGAAAGTCGAGAAATATGGCATCAACCTGGGAGCCGGTATCTAGAGCCTGTTGTATATCATGCACAAAGAGGGCCAACTGTGTCTCACATGACCACTGTTTCCTAAAACCGTGTTGGTTTCTACAGATGAGCTTCTCAGAGTCTAGAAAGGTCATTAAGTCTGAACACAGAATGTTGTTATTGTAGTTACCTGTAATTCCGGTTGGTAACTGCTCAGGTGTTGGAGTTGTGGGTAAGTTTTCATTTTGCACTCTACAACTGTCACTGGTACCTGCTGTAGGACTCCTGACAATTTGTGGATAAATACTGACAGATTGTGGTTTGTTCACTGTAGCCAGTGAATTATTTACATGTATATTTCGAGATCAGGTAATATTTTCTTCTAGAAGATTGCAGATCCTACCTTCCGCGGCTTGTATGTTAATGTTTACTTTTTTGACTATTTCATTTTCTTTTTTCTGAATAGCTTTTTCCACTACATTTGTGTGTAACTTCCAATTGGTTACTAACTTCTCTGCAATAGTATTACCCTTATCTAATGTACCTGCTTCAGCTTGACTAATAATATCACTTAGATTTTCATTGATCCCCTCTCTCTCTCTCTCTCTCTCCTTCTTAGCACATGCTGAGTCAACTTCTAATGCTGCTAACCTTAAAGTAAGCTCTTCTACAGCTTGAGGTACACTACCATAGTCTTTGTTTAGTTTGTTAACGACAGATGTTACCATTTTTACTGTCAAACACTACTGGTTTTCTGTGGCTTCAATATTTGTGTTCGCATATGTGATTTTCTTTATCTGTTGCTCTATTAGATCTTGATGGTCATTAAAAGAAGCTACCTTCTGTTTTAACTCTGTAATGTTACAGTTAACTTCAGAAATCACTTCATTCTTTAATTGTTTTTCTCATATCATTCAATTTTTCAATTTCAGTGCAAAAATTTTTTGCTAAGTCGTTGAACTTCTGAGACCATGTATTGCAAATCCTTGAATACTTGTTTTTGTTCTTGTTTCATTGTATTTAGATCTTGTGTAACAGTGTTTTGTTGCCATTTTACCGTGTTCATATCTTGTGTCGAACTATCAGTTTTGGTATTCATATCTTGTTTCATATCACTGAAATTGGTGTTCATATTATCTAATTTATGTTTATGTTAAAAAATAACTGCCATAGCACTGTATCAGTTGTACTACTGTGGTTGCTGTCAGCTTTACTTTCCAAGTTAATGTGTATGTTGTCAAGATTCATATTTGTATTGCTCTCCAATGTTTCATTCCTGAGCGGTATAAAACTCTGGGAGATGCGTGACATTGTGTCGTCAATGTTATTCTGCTGTGGAGCATCTCTATCATTTCTCACACCTACGACACTCATCTCTCTCTCTTTCCAAGCATTTATCCTGACTTATGGGGTCTGCCGTTGTGGTTAAACAGACGTGGCATGTTAATTTCAAAGGGTGGCCGGATCCCCATCCTGTTGCCACCCCGTACCCCCCGGGACGAAATCAGTGTACCCCAGCTGTCTGCATCTAGTGTAAGCCATGGAATAGTGCAAACATGTTTCAAACATCTGCGAGTCGTGTCACAGACGCGGAACGTGGAGACCAGCACGGTATTCACCAAGTGAGATGTGGAAAACCGC
Organism: Schistocerca cancellata; assembly: GCF_023864275.1. NCBI lineage: Eukaryota > Metazoa > Arthropoda > Insecta > Orthoptera > Acrididae > Schistocerca > Schistocerca cancellata. The sequence goes on along the minus strand of NC_064631.1, from coordinate 348,356,247 downwards.
CTAAAAACCACATCCAGGCTGGCCAGCACACCGGCCCTCATCATTAGACCGCGGGGCAGATTTGATCCGGGGCCAGAATGCCTACCTGTGTCTAGGAAGCAGTGCTCTGGGCTACCCTGGCGGGTCCTGCTACACTTACCTCTGACCTACTTAAACTTTCTGTGGTAGGCATGGACGGCACCTGAACTTCAATTGTTTAATCGTGCAATTCTACGCCATCTTGGCTGATAGCATTTTCGCTATTGCTATCAACAGTGGACATATTTTTTTCTGTCATGTTGTATGAATATGCGAATATAAAAATTTCACAAAAGAAGTTAAAACGTCATATGCTAAATATTACACGATGTCAAAGCCTGTTTTATGTCTGTTATGATATGCAAACTGTTGTTTCACAACTCCTTATGTTTTACTGACAATGCGTATCACACTGAAAAATTCCTGCAAATTTTCCACAGTAAAATTCAAGGAAGGAAATAATGTGGAAAAGGTTTCTGTCAACATCAAAACAGGCTCTAACAAGCTTAACCATGCAAACCTGGGCCCAATTCTTATTTCTTTCCAAAATTTTCTCCTGAATTTTTTCCTTTTTGCTTTACTTGCTCCCCATTGTGATTCATGTAAACAGAAAATACAATTGGTTGAATGACTAATAACAACATCACAGAAATTTCTTACTATAACAATAGTTAACATACCCTACTTACAACTGGTGCCCTGTTTTATACTCAAGAATTATGACATGCTTGGAAAATGAACAGCTGCTGTATAAAAATCAACATTGATCCCGCAAACAGAGATCCTGCAAAACTCAGCTCGCCCTGTTCGTCCATGAGATCCACAGCGTAGTGGACAACGACACTCAGGCTGATGCCATGTTCCTTGATTTCAGCATTTGACACCACATTGCGGTTTCATGAGAAAAATACGAACTTACGGAGTATCGGAGCAGACCTGTGATTAGATTCAAGACTTTCTTGCAAACAGAACTCAACACATCGCTATTAACAGAACTAAGTCGACAGATGTAAAGGTAATATCTGGAGTGCCACAGGGAAGTGTGATAGTACTGTTGCTGTTCACAATATATATAAATGTTCTAGTAGAAAGTGCAGGATGCTCTTTAAGGCTATTCACAGATGATGCAGTTGTTTATACCAAAGCAACAATGCCAGAGGACAGTAAAAATTTGCAGAATGACCTGCAGACAATTGATGATGGTGCAGACTCTGGCAGTTGACCCTGAATGTAAATAAATGTAACATATTGTGCATACATAGGAAAAGAAATCCACAACTGTACAGCTACACTATTCATGACAAACAGCTGGAGACAGTGTCTGCCATAAAATATCTAGGCGTAACTATCCAGAGCGACCGTAACTGGAATGATCCTATATAACAGACAGTGGGAAAAGCAGACACAGGACTCAGATTCATTGCAAGAACCTTAAGGAAATGTAAATCATTGATGAAAGAAGTGGCTTATAAGGCACTTGTTCGCCCAATTCTTGAGTATTATTCATCTATCTGGGATCCCTATCAGGTAGGGTTGATTGAGGGGAGAGAGAAGATCCAATGAAGAGCGGCGCGTTTCATCATGGGATCGTTTAGCTGGCGAGAGAGCATTACGGAGATGCTAAACAAACTCCACTGATAGACGTTACAAGAGAGACGTTGTGCATCACAGAGAGATTTACCATTGAAATTTCGGGACAGCACTTTTCAGGAAGAGTCAAAAAACATATAGCTTCCCCCCACATATATCTCACAAATTGACCACAAGGAGAAATTTCGAGAAATTAGAGCCAATACAGAGGCTTACCAACAATCATTCTTCCCACTTGATATTCGCGAGTGGAACAGGGTTGGAGGGATCAGATAGTGGAACCGAAAGTACCCTCTGCCAAACACCATTAGGTGGCTTGCAGTGTATGATGTAGATGTCGTGGCACTTAGGTTGATAGTTGTTTTATAACAATAAAAAAATATATATAATTAAAATGGAAAAAATTAAAGGATAGTACATCTGCATTATTAGTAGATGTTCTGGCGTGTATGGCATTGTGCTATTCTTTATTCACTTTACCGCTTGTGTGTGTGTGTGTGTGTGTGTGTGTGTGTGTGTGTGTTTTCATCACTATATATATTTTAATTATATTTGTCGTCTTCTGAAGGTTCTTATACTTCTGTTAATCTTACGAAATACGACCATCCTCCCAACCTGGCTCCACTTCGCTTCAATAAAAATACTTTATACTGTTTTTAAGTCTTCTCTTATTCAGAATCACACATAATACAAAACACTTGTAGCCAGTCATACTTCGAACAATACATCTTAACCATCCTTCTACGAGGGTTGTACCAAAAGTAAGGTTCCAAATGAGCTACACCCTCAAGGGAAGGTGCTAGGCTAAATCCGACAACAGTGCCATGTGCAGTGGTTCCTCCACTCTCAAGTCGGTCTGTCCGCTATTCGCTACGTCGCTCAGTGTTGGCTTGGTAGCCATCAGAGAGGGAAGTGTTGATCACTGCTCCCGCCAAGTGCAAGGTTCAAGCAGTACTCATGTTTCTCCAAGCAAGGAAGTTACCGCCCATGGAGATTCATCAGCAACTGACTCATGTTACGGTGAACAGTGCATGTCCAGTCAGCACATCCACAAATGGTGCAGAGCTTTTACTGAGGGTCGCACAGAAGTTCACGATGAAGAACGGAGTGGAAGACCGCCGGTTTCGGATGCAATTGTCGAGAAGATCAACAGTGAGCTGCTCAAAGATCGGAGGGTCAGTGTCCATGAACTTGTTGAATGCATTCCTATAGCTTCCCATGGCACAATTGAAAGAACTTTAACAAAACATTGGGTTATCATAAGGCGTGTGCTCGCTGGGTCCCCCGGATGCTGACTGACAGACACAAGGAGCAACACCTTGACTGTACTTGCAAATTTCTCCAACAATGTGAGGAGGGAGGCAACTAGAAGTTGTTGGACTCTATTGTCACAGGAGATGAAACGTGGGTGTTTCATTACACCCCCAAAACAAAACAACAACAATCTCGTCAGTGGCATCATTCCAGTTCACTGCCACCAAAGAAATTCCAGCAAACGCAATTGGCAGGAAAGATTATGGCGACAGTGTTTTGGAATCAGAAAGGGACACTCCTAATCGATTTCATGCAACCTGGGATGACACTAAACTCAGACAGATACTGTGAAACATTGACCAAGCTCAGGTAAGCAATCCAGAATCGCTGGAGAGGACGACTGAAGGAGGGAATAGTGCTTCTTTACGACAACACTCGACCCCACATCGCTCGTCAAACACAGGAGCTTTTGAAGAAATTTTGGTGAACTGTTATGCCCCCTCTCCTGTACATCCCGGACTTAGCACCCAGTGATTATCACCTCTTCCCCAGGCTAAAGGAACACTTAGGTGGCAAATGCTTCAAGAGCGACAATGAAGTCCAGGCAGAAGTCACACGCTTTCTCAATGGGTTGGCGGGAGACTTCTTCGACGTAGAAACACAAAAGCTGGAGCATCATTTTCAAAAGTGTGTCAAAAAAAAAAAAAAAAAAAAAAAAAAATGGAGACTATGTTGAAAACCAGACAAAAGTGTAAGCTTTTCAACAATGTATAAATTAATAACAATAAACAATGTCTTCTATTTGTAAAAAATATGGCAACCTTACTTTTGATACAATCCTTGTACATACAAGAGAGTGAAACAAAATCATGTACAAAGAAAAGTGAAAGGTGTTGTTTGCTCATTTGTCTCCACCTTACTGCACATTCATAATTAATGTCTTTGCAGACACTTATGGTTGGTCCTTGCTTCTGTCATTATAGCTGTTTCTTTTTTAATAAATTTTAACTTTACCATATCGGGAGGGTCTTTCACCATGTACCTACAAAATGTGTCCTGAGCCATGCGCCCACTGTGATGAAAGTTTTAGATGGCAAAATTTCAGAACGATGCTGGCTACATACAGCACAAAGTTTTTCTACGACAAGATTCAATGTAAAATCTAAGTGGAAGCTGCCACCTTGATTGACTTTTCTGTATTTCTACTAGTCATACGATGACATACAATGAAACAGATTTTTTGGCCCATGTATCAAACTTCTGGGGCTCAATCATCAACGGAGGAGGAGGAGGAGATTAGTGTTTAACGTCCCGTCGACAACGAGGTCATTAGAGACGGAGCGCAAGCTCGGGTGAGGAAAGGATGGGGAAGGAAATCGGCCGTGCCCTTTCACAGGAACCATCCCGGCATTTACCTGAAGCGATTTAGGGAAATCACGGAAAACCTAAATCAGGATGGCCGGAGACGGGATCAATCATCAACGAATTAGTGAAAACATGACTGACAGAGTCCCTTGTCAGTCAGGGCGGCAGCTTCTCATTAGATTCTGTTTGGAATGCCATCATAAAAAAACTTCGTGCTATTTGTACGTGTTATTGTTCTGCGATTTTACCATGCAATGACAATTGAACTGATATCTATGAGAAGACTTTAACCATAGAGGGTATGTCGTATAGCACACACACATCTGCAGAGGTGATGCACTAAAGAAGAGCATGTCCAATGACAATTGGGGACACCAAGCATGTGTCAGTGGGGACTTAAATAGGGAAGCTCAGTGTATTTTTGCCAGAATTCACCCAAAGAAAGCTGGAAGACTCCGTGACAAAATATCGTGCCAGCAGCTTACAGACCTCAGATATTTCACTGAAAATTCCATCGAACGATAATGGAGTTGTAGAAAAAGCTGATGAGTGTAATTAGTGCAATCAACAATAATAGGTCATATGAACAAAACAGAGAACATACTTTATTCTCAGAACTTCGGAGGACATTCTCAGATTTGCATGATTAAAGCAAATCAGATAATATATTTAACCTGAGAATATTCTCAGCTTGAATAAAAATGTGGGAGAAGTTGCTCAATGCGAAGAACATTCTCCAGTTTTTGGAGTGAGCTTCGTAGCATACTTCAAGCTAAATTCTGTTGAGGTTATGTTTTTCTGAGATTTTTTTTTTAAGTAAAAATGGCAGAATTTATGTTGCTCTGAAGGTGAATAAAGATATACGTAGCCCAGAGAAATAGTGAAGGAAGAAAGTGTACAAGTTTATACCTGTTAACAATGAAAACATTTTGGCTGGCAAATCATTTCCTTGCCAAAAACCATGAAATAAGAGGGGGTTCCCTTTCAAATAAAGCAAAAATGAAAGTATTTTTGCACTATTTACCATATCCAGGTATTAAGGCTGTTGCAGGAGAAGACTTAGGTATACACCAGACAAATGTGCCACTGACAGTTTCAGACATTCTTCATCATGTTACCAACAAGCAAATTTGTGGCTCCAGTTCTCCACAAACATAGCACTAGAAATGTAAAAGTTAAGTGGCAATCAGGGTATCAGTTTCCACTTGAGGCGGGAGCCCCTCAGTCGCGTGCTCATAGTCATGAAATCTCTATATAGAGACAAATGTACATGGCTTAGATGAAAAGTAGTGGCAACACAATTATAATTCATACCAGACTTTTTTGACAGACGTTCACCATTTTACATGCCTTCAATATAATCACTCCGCATTACAAGGAACACCCAATGGCAACGGATGTTGTCGCCTCTTGTGTCATAATGCATGCCATGAAAAGTTTCCTTCATTTTGGCGAACAGGCCATAATCACACAGACTCATATTGGGTGAATACAATGGATGTTCCAGTATCTCCACAACCACTTACACAGGAGCTTCTGCAGGAGATTCGCCATACGGCATCGTGCATTTTCATAAAAGCTGATGGGATGTAGTCCAACGGCAATCCACTTACAGAAGGGAGGCAAAAGTTCAATTCTCAAGTTCTTGAGTGGAAATCCTGAATGGGACCAGTCTTCAATGACATACCCACCATTCCGAAACATTTTCATTCATCTCACCACCATACAATATGGAAATGCTGCATCACCATACACCTCATGCAGTCCCTGAAAACATTGTTCATTGTTGTGCACTTCAACCACCTATGTTCCTCTTCAATCTTGATCCATGCATGTTGTTCATGTTTCCTAAACAGTTAGGTCAATTGAACTATCCCCCCCCCCCCCCCCCCCCCCACACACACACACACACGCGCTCTTTCAGATAGTACACACTACAACTGCTACTGATACCCTGATTGCCACTACCCTAGTACTGTATTAACTGAAAAGGTTTCCCTAGTACAAATGTGCAGGCAACATGAGATTACAGTAAAATGTTTACTAGTGTCAGTGCTTCATGGCTTGGGTCTGTATATGATGTTAGGATACAGAGATATATGACAGATAGAAAGAGATAACCACTGTAATGCATTAATTTTAGAAAATGAATGATATGGCATTACCGCATGGTTGATAACAGCATTCCAGAATCCAGAAGCACCTGATTGGAGAGTATCCAGAAGCTCCTGGTCTGAAAGCCTGCAACAGACTTCGGCAATGGAGCTGTTTTGAAAAATTCAGTGGAAGAGATTAATTATTTCGTTTAGTAACCACAGTGACCAATAATATTTCAGGCATCTGTCATAGCGATGAGAATTATGTTAGTGGAGTTTTTCCATTATACCATAGAAATGAAGCACAGGAGGATTCAGCTGCATGTTTTGAGTGCTTACTTTAAAATTGTAAGTAGCAACACAACGAAATTATAGCACAAGTTTTCAGATTTTAATCAGGCCTGCTCAGTGACTAGCTCCAAATGAAGTTCATCTGGAGAATGTTCCCTTTTTTATTCATACGATCCAATGTCTACGTGAGACAAAAGAAATAGAGAGAACAGCAAAAATGACCTGATGTGCACTGAATAAACTAAATGTTTTCGAAACTAATCTTCAAATGTTTCTGTAGTGGAAAGTTTGAAATTGAACAACATACACCCCAGATAGGAATATAAACAATTTAGGAAAAATAGATTGCTGCTTACCATAAAGAAGACACATTAAATTGCAGACAGTCATAATTAAAAGACAGTTTCCGCATCTCAGGCCGGAATGTCAACTTAGCATTCCAGCCTCAGATGCTGGAGGTGGCTGTCATGTGTGCATGAGGTGTGCTTGCTTGTGTACAAATGGTGTGTGTGTGTGTGTGTCTCACTCTCTTTTGCTGGTGAGCACTGTAGCCAGATGCTTTATTATGTGTCTTAAGTGTGCCTGTCTGCAACTTAGCATACCTTTCTTACGGTAAGCAGCAATCTATCTTTTCCTACAGTGTTAAAGTTTGCTATTGGTGACCTGATGATCTCTAAATAAACTGAATATTTTCAAAACTAACCAGTTTTAACTTCCAGGAGTGGGACAGTGACTTTCAATGAAGTAATCATTCTAAAATTGAGTGTTTCTCAGTGAGCAATGAAGAGATGTATGATGGGAATTAACTGGAGAGACATAAAAGCAAACAAATGGATTAGGGAACAAACTAAAAAGGAAGATAGAATTATGATTGTCATGAAAATGAAATGGAGCATGGTAGGACATGCAGCCAGGTGAATGGGTAACAGGTGACTCGAAGTTCTTTCCTGGATTCTATGAGATGAGAAAACACTGAGACGAAGACCCAATGGAGTACAGACTGATGACATTTGCAAAAACACACAGATGAGAAATGAAAGTTCCTTATTTATCTGCATTTTCTGTACATAATATTTTTGCCAACAGGTGCTTCCTCCCAAGGTGTGGTTGGAATGACTCGCCTCTTCTTTTCCATCCCACCCCACCCTATCTAATAACTTCATTGTTTCTATCCACAGTACATGGAATTTGACTTTCTAAAGGCAAATACTGTCCAAAGTTTCTCACTGAATTTACCTTTTGAAACACTGTTACAGTGGAATAGAAACACTGTTCATTACAATAAGCCACAGTGGAGAGATGATGCTACAGATCATTCTTAACAAAAAAAAAGTTACAATCAAATTGTTTCTGAGATTTAACTGACTGGACACAAGAGTTAGCAAGCAACTGTACATTTCTCATTTGCAAAATGGTAACAGAGACTTTGCAACACATGCATATTTCATAACAAAATCTTTTAAGAATTTACAGAATAATATGCTGATCTTAAGTGACAGAGTGAAGTTTCTTAGTGCCAACAACAGATTCAATCACTTGTTCAAGCCATTGGTCACCTGTGATAGCATACCTTTTCAAAATCTCATTTAATTAATATTGTTTGTAAACACCGTAAGAGTGCAGAAAAATGGAGCTCTAGAAAGCCAGGGTATGTGGTCACCATGACTAGTCTATCAATCTACAACTAGGTAGGGAGGGTCAATTAATCAGTGGGAGCTATGTCACTTGAATAAGCATGCCTGCCTCAATAATCGTTATTTTACAAGATATTGTAAGGAGGTGGTTATATGTACACCCTGGACTGGAGCACATGAACCACATCCTTCACCAGGACTTTGACTACCTATCATCATGTCCTGAAATGAGGGATATCCTACCCGAGTTACTTCTTACCTATGTTAAAGTGGTGTTCCATCACCTGCCGAACCTCTACAACATCCTTGTCCATCCCTATGCCACTCCCAATTCCAAGCCCTTGCCAGAGGTATCATAGCCCTGTGGAAGACCCAGGAGCAAGACCTGCCCGATCTGCAATTCCTGTTCCAGTCATCACAGGTTTATCCTACCCCACCAGGGGCCAGGTCACCTGAGAAAGCAGCCACATCATAAACCAGCTGTGCTGCAATCATTCCACAGCTTTTTATATTGGTATAACCACCAACCAGCTGTCCACCTTGATAAACATCCACTGCCAAACTGTGTCCAAGAGCACAGTAGACCACCCAGTGGCACAACATGCAGCTGAACATAATATACTTCATTTCAATAATTGTTTCACTGCCCAAGACATCTGGATCCTCCCTTCCACTACGAGCTTTCCTGAACTGTGTTATCCTCACAACACACACTCTCTTCCCACAATTATTCCCATCTCAACCTAAAGTAACATACTGCCCCACTCACTCCAACTAACAATTTCCACCCTCTCTGTTTTATCACCTTCCAATTCTCGTCTCCCATCCTCTGCCAACACACCTGCCCATCTTTCCCTGCTCCTCTCCTTTTTGGCTATGTTTTACCCACCTCCCTGCCTCACAACCTCCTGATGCTGCACCTGTTACCATTCTAGTCCCTGCACACTCCACCTGACAGAGCTCCTCTCTTCCCTCACCAATACACTACTATCCCTTCCCCTTCCCCACCCACTCCAGATTGCTGCTTCCATCCAACGTGATAGTTTCAGCCTGGCCCGAGCTGCTGGAGTTGGCAGTCAGGTGTGCGTGAGTTGTGGTTGCTTGTGTGAATGAATGTTGTGTGTTTCTCTTTTTCCAGTAAAGGATGTGGCCAAAAGCTAATGTGTAAGTGTCTTAATTGTGCCTGTCAGCAATTTAGCGAGTTATCTTTACGGTATGTTGATATTGCTACCTGGAGTTTTCAAAGTTTAAATCAATTTAAGGCTGGTATGAAATGAATGAACATAGTATACATTACCATTATTTTGATATTTTGCAAACCCACATGTGCAACATTAAAATACAAAGCTGTTCATAATTTACTAGTAGTGATCCACTAATGGAGCTCATGAATAATGATTTCTTCTTCCTTAATACTGCCTCAATATCATTTTTCAGAAGACACAAGAATTGTTGTAAGTGCGCTAGTCTCATGAATGTCAACAGTTGACAAGTTAAATAAAGAATTTAGTGTTATACACAAATATCCAGAACTTTCAACACCTGGTGTTCCTCAAGAATTGTGCCCCATGCAACCACAAAACTAAATCAGTTGCTGTCACTGAAGATTCACATATATGATGAAATATCAAGTGCACTTCTGAAGATCATAGAACTCAAGCATTAGCAGCTTCCTTCAAAGCATTGGCCTGCTTTCTAATTTAGTGGGCTACATTTAGCAGGTATAAACACAAATAATACAGGTACAACAATAGTTTACTATTAATACAGCACACACATTAAGACTCTATGATTCACTTCTTTTTGTTAATCTGACTCATTCCACATCACTGAAGATTCTTCCTATTGAGAGACCTATGTAATGTGATGAGGTAATGATTGCGCCATGAATTAGTTTGTATCCTGTCACCTGTGCAGCACGTGATTGAGTTGCTGTAAGTTTCCTGACAGAGTAAAACATATTTATATATAAAAATTGAGTCTGTGTACATGTGTGTTCACAACGATGTTGCATTCACATAAGCCCATGTTTTACATGCCTATTTTTTAATGTCCAGTAAACTAGATAAACTTTCAGTAGCGTCATATCTCAATGAGGAACTTGAAACTTTCAGCACAGGACAGGAGCATGGAGAGAAACTCTCGCTCAAGTTTAAAAGAATAGTTGAGCATACACAGAATAGATATGTTCCCACTAGAACAGTTCATAATGGGAGAGAACCTCCATGGTATACAGTCACTGCACAGAAACTTCTAAAGGAATAGAGATTACTGTGTAATAGGTATAAAACGAAGCATAGGACTATAGGTAGATAGATGCTGGATGAAACATGTTTGGCTGTCAAGAGAGCAATGTGTGATGCCTTCAATGACAACCGTAGCAGAATACTGTCAAGTGATCTTTCCTCAAAAAAATTCTGGTTGAATGTAAAGGCTGTCAGTGGCACCAAAGTGTCCAATCCCTAATGAATGAGACAGGAACTGAAATTGAGGGTAGCAAAGCAATAACGGAAATGCTGAATTCCATTTTCAAATGTTCCTTTACAAAGGAAAACCCAGGAGAACTGCCCCAATTTAATGACTGTAGGACTGAAAGGATGAGTGAAATCAGTGTCAGTGTGTTGAGAAACAGTTGAAATCATTAAAACTGAACAAAGCTCCAGGGCCCAATGGAATCCCCGTTACATTCTATACCGAATTTGCAGCCGACTTAGCCCCTCTTCTAACTATTAACTATCATAGATCACTTAAACAAAAAACTGTGTCCATTTCTAGAAAAAAGGCACAGGTCACACCTGACTACAAGAAGGGTAGTAGAAGTGATCCACAAAACTACTTTTCAATATCCTTGACACTGATGTGTCATAGAATCTTAGAATGTATTCTGAGCTCAAGCGTAATGAGGTACCTTGAGCAAAATGACCTCCTAACTGCCAACCAGCACAGATTTAGAAAACACTGATAATGCGAAACCCAACTCGCACTTATTCCACATGACATACTGAAGGCTTTGGACCAAGGCAATCAGGTAAATTCAGTATTTCTTGATTTCCAAAGAATCAGTTCACTCAGTAGCAGACCTACACCTCTTAACAAAAGTACAATCCCATGTGGTATCAAGTGAAATTTGTGACTGGGTTGAGGACTTCTTGGTAGGGAGGATGCAGCATGTTACCTTGGATGGACAGTCATCGTCAGATGTAGAATTCAATTCGGGTGTACCTCGGATGGACAGTCATCGCCAGATGTAGAATTCAATTCGGGTGTACCCCAGATAAGTGTGTTGGGACCTTTGTTCTTCATGTTGTACATTAATCACCTCGGAGATAATATTAATAGTAAAATCAGTTCTTTTATGCATCTGATGCAGTTATCTATAATGAGTTACTGTCTGAAAGAAGCTGCATAAATATTCAGTCAGATCTTGACAAGATTTCAAATTGGGTCACAGATTCACAACTTGCTCTAAATGTTCAGAAATGCAAAACTTTGCACTTCACGCCTACTCACACAAATACCTGGGTATAACACTTTGTAGGGATATGACATGGAATGATCACATTGGTTAAGTCGTGGGTAAAGCAGATGGCAGTTTTCTGTTTATTGGTAGAATACAGGGGAAGTACAATCAGTCAACAAAGGAGGTTGCTTACAAATCACTCGTGCTACTCGTTTTAGAATATTACTCAAGTGCGTGGGGCCTGTACCAGAGGGATGTTGATCATATACATAGAAGGGCAGCAATAATTGACACAGATTTGTTAAATCCTTAGGAGTGTGTCACACAGATACTGAAGGAACTGAACTGGAAGACTTTTGAAGATAGACGTAAAGTATCCTCAGAAAGTCTATTAAATATGTTTCAAGAACCAGCTTTAAATGATAACTCTAGGAATCGACTTCAATCCCCTATCTATCACTCACATATGGATCATGAGGATAAAATTGGAATTATTAATGCATGCACAGACATTCAAACACTCGTTCTTCCCATGCTACATATGTGAATGGAACAGGAAGAAACCCTAATACCTGGTACAGTGGGACATACCCTCTGCCATTGACCTCAGGGTGGTTTGCAGAGTATAGATGTAGATGTAAACCATCTCTTGGTTGGCCACAGCAACATTTCGAACTTACAAGACGGTTGAGGTCACTGAAGAAATCTCCAAACTCTAAATCAGTCAACAAATTAAAGGCAACCTTATCCTACTCAGACGCAGTGACTGTGGAATGGTATGAGAACACGTGTTAAGTTATTAACGATGGGCAACATACATGCAACGAATTGTGTGATGATGATGATGATATGTTACATACACAAAAGTTTGAAGAACAGGTTCAGGCACAGTTCACACTATTATGTGTAATACCAACCATTTTATTATAGACACAGGAGAAAAAAATGAATGTCTTGGCAAGTCATTTTTTCAAAAGGATCTGTGATACTACTAAGATACCGATATTGCCAGTGCAAAATTGTATTGTGTCAGGGGCTACTGGCACCCATACACAGACAGCAGAAAAGCAGGCACAGGTGAAGTCAAAATTTGAGAACAGAGTTGTTGAGTGCATGTATTTCTTTGTGAAGTTGAGTGCATGTATTTCATTGTGAGGTTGAGTGCATGTATTTCATTGTGAGGTTGAGTGCATGTATTTCATTGTGAAGTTGAGTGCATGTTTTTCATTGGGAATGATTTATGTGTGCTGTAGCGGGACTTTGAATTTCGCCGCGCTACACTCGTTCCCTCAGATATAAATTATACCGTCGCAGCGGTATGAGCGTTCGACGGCAGAGAAAATATATAAGAAAATGAAAGTACTAAAATTATAACTCTATTTGTTTTCTATCCGGCTTTTGTCACTTGAGAGCGGAAGCTTAACTTACTTATTAGCTAGTCTTGGTCGGATGAAGACGAACAAACTTATTGATGTGCCGACGTATTGTGCAAGTTTATATGAAATTTGGAGGATGGAAGCAGCAACGTAAAATACATTGCATTTAATATCAAGACGGTTTTTGTATACAATAGTAATTCCTGGACAATGAAATTTATTGCAAAATTTCGGAGCAGCTACCACTTTTCACACAGAAATGAAGCAATTTTTGGAGAACAAGACCTGGACGCCACACAAGAGAAGACGTGTTAACATGGTAAAGGATGAACTCTTATCTACCCCATTTCCTCCTGTTAGTCACATTTTGTTATTCTCTGTTCTCTTTCACATAATTTTTGTAGTGAAAATTGGTTTGACTTTTGCTTAGAAACACCGCTAGGACCACCCCAACAATAGCTTTTCCGAATCACGAAGTCCGATAACTTTTCTGTAATACGAAGTCCGATTTGTATTTCATTCTTTCCCTTTTTCACGGTCATTAACGATTTTAAAACCCCTTTTTATTCACCATTTCTTCCCACATTTTCAACTTTTCTTTTCTTCTCATTTCCTTTTTATTAACCACTGCAGTGCTATGCTTACTGGGCATGGAGTTCCTATGACAGGGGAATGTAAGTGTCTGCCTCCAAATTGGAACTTGTCTACTGAATATTCTAGATAGATAAATGGTGTTAATTTTAATCCATACTCAAGTACACCAAGGCAGATTCTGTCAGAATCTTAAGTTAAACATAGCAGTCAGTAAATGTAGAAAGTGATTTGCCTGATGTCAATTAAGATTTACAACAATGCACAAGAATCTGGTTGCCTTGGTGAACACCATAAGGCTGAACTGGCAGAGTTACTATCGTTATTTGTTCTTGCTTTCTCCAGCAAACCTGTAGTGATAAGAGGTTACATGTATCATATGAATATCATTCTCCACGCTACCTTTTCACAACAAACCTATTCCATTCCTTGGGTGAAGAAGGAAGCAGTGAAGCAGGAGATACGTAGGATGCGAAACTGTAATATCATTGTAACTTCACTGTCCCCACATAGCAGTCTACTGTTAGCAGTAACAAAACAGTAAGAAGTGTGTGTCTAGTACTTGGCACCCCGTCTGTAAATAAAATCATTGTTCCTCTTAGGATCCAATCTGGAGCCTCAAGGAACAGTTTCAGAAATTTCATGGAGCAAAATATCTAACTACATTGATTTGAGACCATCGTACCAATACGTGACCACGTGTGAGGATCCTAAAAATTGAATGGCATTTATCTTCTCAGGACACTGATATCAACTTTAAGTGATACTGTTGTTGCTGTTGTGGTCTTCAGTCTTGAGACTGGTTTGATGCAGCTCTCCATGCTACTCTATCCTGTGCAAGCTTCTTCATCTCCCAGAACCTACTGCAACCTACATCCTTCTGAATCTGCTTAGTGTATTCATCTCTTGGTCTCCCTCTACGATTTTTATCCTCCACACTGCCCTCCAATGCTAAATTTGTGATCCCCTGATGCCTCAGAACATGTCCTACCAACCAATCCCTTCTTCTAGTCAAGTTGTGCCACAAACTCCTCTTCTCCCCAATTCTATTCAATACCTCCTCATTAGTTATGTGATCTACCCATCTAATCTTCAGCATTCTTCTGTAGCCCCACATTTCGAAAGTTTCTATTCTCTTCTTGTCTAAACTATTTATCGTCCATGTTTCACTTCCATACATGGCTACCCTCCATACAAATACTTTCAGAAACGACTTCCTGACACTTAAATCTATACTCGATGGTAACAAATTTCTCTTCTTCAGAAACGCTTTCCTTGCCATTGCCAGTCTACGTTTTATATCCTCTCTACTTCGACCATCATCAGTTATTTTGCTCCCCAAATAACTAAACTCCTTTACTACTTTAAGTGTCTCATTTCCTAATCTAATTCCCTCAGCATCACCCGACTTAATTCGACTATATTCCATTATCCTCGCTTTGCTTTTGTTGATGTTCATCTTATATCCTTCTTTCAAGAAACTGTCCATTCCGTTCAACTGCTCTTACAAGTCCTTTGCTGTCTCTGACAGAATTACAATATCATCGGCGAACCTCAAAGTTTTTATTTCTTCTCCATGGATTTTAATACCTACACCAAATTTTTCTTTTGTTACCTTTACTGCTTGCTAAATATACACATTGAATAACATCGGGGAGAGGCTACAACCCTGTCTCACTCCCTTCCCAACCACTGTTTCCCTTTCTCGCCCCTTGACTCTTATAACTGCCATTTGCTTTCTGTACAAATTGTAAATAGCCTTTCGCTCCCTGTATTTTACCCCTGCCACCTTCATAATTTGAAAAAGAGTATTCCAGTCAACAGTGTCAAAAGCTTTCTCTAAGTCTACGAATGCTAGAAACGTAGGTTTGCCTTTCCTTAATCTATTTTCTAAGATTAGTCGTAGGGTCAGTATTGCCTCACGTGTTCCAACATTTCTACGGAATCCAAACTGATCTTCCCCGAGGTCAGCTTCTACCAGTTTTTCCATTCGTCTGTAAAGAGTTCGGGTTAGTATTTTGCAGCTGTGACTTATTAAACTGGTAGTTCGGTAATTTTCACATATGTCAACACCTGCTTTCTTTGGGATTGTAATTATTATATTCCTCTTGAAGTTTGAGGGAATTTCGCCTGTCTCATACATCTTGCTCGCCAGATGGCAGAGTTTTGTCAGGACTGGCTCTCCCAAGGCTGTCAGTAGTTCTAATGGAATGTTGTCTACTCCAGAGGCTTTGTTTCGACTCAGGTCTTTCAGTGCTCTGTCAAACTCTTCACGCAGTCTCATATCTCCTATTTCTTCTTCATCTACCTCCTCTTCCAATTCCATAATATTGTCCTCAAGAATATCGCCCCTGAGTAATGCTTTCAATAAATGAAATGGACATGCTATATTGCTGTCCCAAAGGAACTGTCCCACCAGTGTGAAAACAAATTGCTTGTGAAAAAACATGAATGTGCACAGTGAAGGGGTACTCACACCTGCTCAGTAATAAGAAGGGTGGAGACGAGTGATGACTTCAATGGAAAAAGAGAATACTATGAAGCTGTCGGACTTTATTTATTTTTTTGCTATTTTCTTATAATCTGTCATCTATATAAATGAACAGACAGAATGTTGCACACGAATTCGCATAACTTAAGCACATAATATTTTAAACAATTTCAAATGTGTTAGTAATAACTAAGTATTATACTATTTAAGGGAGGAAAATTATGTAGAATAACTATATTAAAACAGAATAATAATCATCATCATAATAATGACTAAAAAGTCCGTACACTATCATTTGGCCATCTGGCACACATATATCTGTTCATCTGGAATCCGGAAGGCACGCTACAGCTGTAATACACTATGCGGCATCGGCAGAGCACAAATTTGTAATTTATAGTTCTGGACTACACTTGTCCAACACAACTACACTACACTACACTACACTACTGTACTTGATATTAGAACCAGGCTGGATCAATCATTTGTCTGGACTGTTAGCACCAGCACACTGATGTGCAACTCAAGATGCACATGGGCTGCACTATTGTACCAAGGTGTAGAGATTGGGAGGTGGCGGTCAGGGTCTTAAGAAGTCCTTCCTGGTCCTCCCAGAGGTTCATCTTCTCATTGCTTCCAGAAGGTGGTTGTAGATGGGTGTTTTGCCATGGCACATATCGCTGCCATTGTTTAAGGCCTCTTCTTCTTGGTTGTCTCTCAGCCACGTAGGCTTGCAGTTCGTAAGCTGCTATCCTAGCTGTAAGCAAGTTCAGCTTATGCCTCAGTTCCTCAAACCTTATTATATTGTAGACTGTTGCATTTATAAATGCATTCCTGTCCTCGTCTATAACATCTTGTCTAACGGCAGACACTCAGCCAATGAGATCCAGGGTATAGTGCATGCAAAATGGCATTACTGCTAGATGTGCCATTTGCTGGGGAAGCATGGGGAGAGTGGCAGTAGTTGGGGGTCGCTCAGATCGCTGTATGGGAGATGCCGCGCACTGGAGGGGAAATGGCATTCTAAACCGAAGCCTACACTCACATTTTTTGTAAATATTAAGTGGGGTCCTTCGATGCCCACACTTACTTGGTGACCATTCAAAAAAGATCAACATCACCTCTACTTTTGTTAGTACCTAAAAGGAATTCATCCAAAAATGCAGCAGTTTATTTTCACCTGGCTTGTTAACCAATTGTGACTTTCAGAGAAGTGTCGTGAGTGGCAAGTTTTGAGTAAAACCTACACATTTCTCTGGCTGCTATGTCAAAAATTTGCTTCTTTTGCCAAAACACAGCGGAGTTTACACTGTCTCACCTCACTAACATGTTTTGCGGATACAACTACAAGAGAATTCTGAAACAATGGTTTATTAAGTAAGAACTGAGGGAAAGTGAAGTCTGTAATTTCTTCACATATTTTGTTCCAAAATCCAAAGCATTTCTTGTTTCACCAGCTATTGATGGCCTTTAAAAACTACAATCTTTCACCAAAAAAGTCTGCTGTTATTGGAATAAAATGCTACATAATTCAGTTTCACATAATTACAATGTGGTAAAATTCTCTCCTCTTTGCATGCTATTGTTTTCCATTTCGATATCTGAAACTGTTATGAAATGCGAGGAATGTTGTGGATATTTCACTCTGTCTTCATTGCCGGCGCAGGGCGACTGCAGATGAGGGGGCTACATCAGATCAATTTTCTCAAGATTGGTGTCAAATAGCTACCTCTACCCAAGTCTAAGAAAAAATTCAATATGTTAGCTAAATATCAGATGCAATAACATACTAGGTAATATGCACCAAATGCAAAACCACAGCGACTTCTATTGTTCATAGCATACTTTTCTAATTTTTGCACAGTGTCTTACTTTTAACGTAAATATCACAATAACTATTACCAGTAATGAAATGATGGGTACATCACCATTAATCTGACATATAAAGCTACAAGTAGAGCAATTTTTTTTTAACCGAATAGTTTCTGTAAAGTCATTTGAGAAAGATTGAAGGGTGTGCGCCACTATTCTGTTGTCGCTGACTGATCGAAAGGCGGAAAACACTTATTGGCCTCCCCTTCCAAACAAATGAATGAACTCACTCTGTGTTTTGGATGAAAAATGGGCACCGCGCATCGGCCACCATATCCTGCACGAGCTATACCAACTGCTCCACGTTCTCATGTGTGTGTTTGTGGTGTCCTATCCTATTTTTAGTATGCAGCTGGGATACAGACCATGTCCTGACAGGTAGTGTTTAGCTCCCTTGGTCGGAAGGAAGGATATCATTCTTATCCTTTCTTTTATATTGAGAAGGAACTGGTAGGTTCTCCTCCCTGTTTCTGCTCTGTCCCAGATTTCTTGCCCTTCTCTATCAATGCATGCTTTTATTTCCTTCCCATATGGCTCTTCTGCCCACTATCTCCTTCACCTTATCATATTCATACTCTCTTTCTTACTGCCAGGTCTAGAAGTAGCAAGTCCAATATCACCATCAATGCCTCAGTTGGTGGTGTTGTGTAAATGCGTGCCAGTTGCAGGAGTATACTCCTCTGTGTTCGCCATAGATCCCATGCTCTCCTTTCCTTTCTGGCTCTATGAGCCCAAATGCTAGACCTGTAGCCCACAACAGCAAGTGAGATTGTGTTGTGGTACATTCTTACAGCACATAGTGGCTAATTGTTGCTATTTTATTTAGGATCTTAATACCTCTCTGGCAGCTGACATCAGGGTAGTTTAATTCCAAGGTACCTACATACTTTTCTTTCACAGGCTGGTCATTTACTCTGATTGTGGAATTTCTCATTCTTGATAATGTTCCTTTTAGTAATATATAGACCATTTTGTGCACTGCTATCATTAGTTTGTTTTCTATGCACCAGTTGCTTAGTCTTTCAGGAACTACGATGTTGTTTCCTCTAATTTAGCCCTTGTGTTAGCAGATAATATTAGTAGATGGTCTGTGTAAGCAGTGCAATCTCTAGTGTTTGTTATACTCTGAAGCTGGTTCAGTAATGTCTCTGTCAACATCCCACAAACAGAGCCCTGTGGGCACCCTTTGATGATGTCTTTCACAATATTCTTTCCAGGACATCCTAACTGCACCTGCCTTCTGTGTAATAACCTTGTAGACTGTTACAGAGACACCTTGGACAGTCCATCTGTTTTAGTCTTTTGACCAGAGCTGGCTGCCACAATTTATCAAACGCCCCAGCAACATCAATCATTAAGGGCCTGAGGTGTTCACAATGATCATTGCATGACTTATCACATTCTCGGTGGATTCCCTTTCCTGAAACTGTACTACAGGCGGGCTTATGCCCGATAACTATCTGTGGTCCCTCAAACAGTGACACAAAAGCTTTGGCTAGAGCATTTACCATGCAAATCGGCCTGCAAGATTTCAGTTCTCTTGGGTCTTGTCTTCCTTTTTTTGTTATGATATCTGAAATTTTCCAAATTCTGGGCATCCAATCCTGAAAAAGACATTCTTTTAATAGCACTGTTATATATAACATAATACAGTCCACCAGCCGACAATTTTGTCCCTCAAATGATGCAACACTTCTGTCAGTTTTCTATCAGGTCCTGGCACTTTCTTCTTCTTTAAGTTCATTACTGCCAACGTAACTTCCTCCTGGGCAAACGGAATCACAGCACTTGTTATTCAGCTGATGCTCTACTAACTTAGAGTAATGACGCTGATAGAATTCTGTCTTCCATCATCGTATTGTTCACCAACAAAGACCTGAGTAAGTACTGCACTGATGTTTCCCAGTCTGTTGTCACTATGCCATCAGATCTCCTCAGGGTTGAAAATGCAGAGCGTGATCGAATCTTATTTGTTGCAAGATTGTAAGGGAAACCCCAAATGTCTTTTACCATTTGGTATTTAATGTACGCCTTCCATTTTTCTACCCTTGTTTGGTGTAATAGTTCTTTATATTGTTTTCTGTAGGACATCAGTAATACTGATGTTTTTGAAAAGCACATGTGTCATGTTTCTGTGTAGTATTCCCACAAAGAGTCACCTGTGTAGAATGGCAGAATACTAGGCTTTGCTATGGCCTAACTGTTGCGATACTGTGTTGAGAGTCAGAAGTTTACACTTCTTGCTGCGCATGCGTTATACCCAGTCTGCCATGAAAGGACACACTTATAGTGCATGTGGCAAAGTGTTTAGAATAAATACGGGGAAACTAAACCACCGACTCCACTACAAGCAAACAAAGCTATTTTCTTTTTGTATTTGTATTTTGTAAATCCAGGAAACGTAAATACTACTGCCTATAATAGTTGTTGATCATGACCGCATTAACTGGAAGTTTCGTTTAATGACAACAGGTAGTTTTATCAGGAATGTAACAATGGCAGCTTTGTGCCTTCCAGCCTCTATCATGCATCGATACTGCCTTCTCATCTTGTTTCATAGTAATTGTCACATGCTGGCAAAGACGGCTGGCAGTACTACCATCAGTCCGGCTGTCTATACACAGTTTCCAGCTGTCTATGGTGACTGTTGCAACTGAATTGATCATGAGTTGGCACCTACCTGATGTCAACACCACAGAGGATAGAGCTCAGCCTTCTTCCCCACACTGAGTACATGAAGTCAAATTAATTAAATATGGTATCTGTTTCAAACTGTTGTAATTATTTTAATTCTAATTACTCCCAATGTGGATAGTTACATGATTTGTTGCTACTGTATAATTTGTGACAGACAGGATCCAGTGAAATCGGCAGATCATTGTGAAGAGACATACTGTTCCACAAAATTTCAGGAGAACTGCCGGATGTTTGTAACTTCCTGCTGTAAAATGTAATTCCAGCAGTAAGTAACTATGAATTACAATTATTGGTAAACTGTTGTCCTAAAATTTATGAGATTCCTTTGAAAAATCCCATGATACATAGAGAAACTGCAAATTTTGTATTACTTAGCTAAAAATGCCAGTTTTATGTTATTCTTCACATAATTATTTTCGTGAATTTTTTTCTGTTCCTAATAATTAGATGGTCCACCACCTTATAATGATGCATTGTTCTGTGCAATGATGCAGTAACCCTTGAAATTATATGGATTAAGTGTAAGTAAAGTAAAAAGAGAAGTGCAACACACCAATATTCAGTTACATATTTAATTCACCCTGAATTTTTCATTCACATGGTGTTAGCTTTATATTTATTGTAAACAGATTATCACCAAAGCTCTGAAACTTCAAAAGTGGTCTTCACTTTCACAGGCAATCACAATTAATAAAAGAATTTTACAGAAACACAAAATGTGGATCATCATTTTCAAAGATTATGCCTTTGGCCTGTTCTGCCTCAGACCTGTTCATACCAAATGTCTAAGGGATGTCCAATATTTCTCTTTCCTTTTGGGTTATACAATGTTGCAGCTATAGTTATCCTATTATTAGACATACATTGCATATGGTCTTTCCAGTTCAATCTGTTTTTTCAGTTACAGATGTAATGGGTTCAATATCCATTTAGTTCCTGTCTAACATTGGTGTTTTTTATGATTCAGAAATGAATATCCAGCTACAAAGTAGAGAAACTTCATTTCTGATGATTTGATTGATGGTAATTGACCAGATGTTGGGTTCTCTACCATACAGCAGAAAAGGAAAGGCCACTATTTTGTAAAGTTTAATTAATACTTCTTTCTGTGTGTTATGTTTTGATGAACATTGAGTGGTTCCTCAGAAATGCAAGAATCTGGCCAATTTTAGCTCTATATCAACTGACATGGGAAATTTAAAATTGCGCCATAGATATTTAAACACACTTGCTTGTTCAATTATTTGTTCATCTACTACAGTAATCAAACCCAGTTTTAAACAACAAGTTCCAGAATTACCAAAATACGTTTTCTTCTTGGACAACGTTCAGTGAAATTTTGAAAGCAAACTGGCATACATTAACGAAATGTGTAACTGCATAACTATAATGATCACAGTAATCTCTAAAATAGAACCTATTTTAAAATAAATCTGCTACTACATAGATCTTAACATGCAATGTTCAGCTGAGTAGATATGTGAACTGTTTAGGCAGAGAAAAATCATGTTAAACCCAATTGCCACCATGATAAAAAATCAATCTTGCAATTTTCTGCGCTAAGTGGGTGATGGCAGAGGGAAAGTAGATTTGTTTTTATTGAAATATCTCAGTTCTACCAAAACATTCACTGTACCGAATAACTGTACACTGGACTAAAATGTAAACCTGGACACCTGCCTTTCATGGATAATTTCTTCAAATTAGACAAACTTACAGAAAAAAAAGAAATGTTGGTAATATTATTGATAGCAAAAATTATTTCTTTGTAAAAACACATTATTTACACAACTCTTATAATCAATATAGAAGAAAGTGTACAAAATATGTGTAACATCCCTTTATGACATTTCTAAATTACTTATTTTTTGTAATGTTGTTTCACTGCTAGTGGTAGTTAAGTGTTAAAAAACCCAGAAGAAAGTCTGTAAGAATCAGAAAAAGATATGTACATGATCTTGTCTAACAACTCATGCCAATAGATCTGGAGTGATTTATGCAAAACACAGAAAACTTCAGTCACCAACAAACAGTACATTTATGTCAATGGTAGGAGTCTTAATATTCCTACAACATACATGATGCATTAAGACTACATTTTCAAAATTATACCTCCAATCTCAGGGCTGGAAGCTTTCTATTTCTAATATTTTATGTTCTCTCTCTCTCTCTCTCTCTCTCTCTCTCTCTCTCTCTCTCTCAATATGTGAAGAAATGGATGATGTAATGCACACATAATGGTTTAACTGCCAAATAATACATATGAGAGCTATTCAGAAAGTTAGTTCCAATGCTGTCTGGTACATAATGGAGGGGGATTGCAGAGTAATTTCAGCACAGCTGTCTTGCAAATCTGACCATGCTAAAGAAAGATTATTGAACTGCTGTTTGCACTGTAAGTGTATATTAAACAGGTCACTATCATAAAATATTCTGTCACCTGTGAATTAAATTATATAATCCTTTTTCTGTGTATAAAAACAATGAAAATGCTACACATTTATACTGAACTTTGTGCATTATACAGAGAGAACATTACGAGAGAGAGTGCTGTAAGAAAGTGGTGCATTTGTTTCGGGTAGGTTGAACAAAACTGGATGAATATCCATTGTGACAAATGGATTTGTTTCAACGCTCAGTACACAATCAGTTCATGATTACACAATTATCAATCAGTCTCCCTCAGGTATCATGGACAATGTTGTGCAAACTTGTGACTGACTGTTGAGCATGTGGGCAACTGATGTCATTATCACGAAGTGGTTTGCTGTCGCATTAACGTTTCTGATATGGTATGATGCATTAAGAGACAAATTCCTCAGTCACACTACAGCCAGGGGATGAAAAATAGATTGCATTCGTCAAGATGGGGGAGGGGGGGGAATCAATGGACTGAGGACACACCAGCTCATCATGCAAACCTTTAAAGAGCCGCCAAACATTTTTCGCACAAGCACTGACGACAACTATTTTTGGGACACAAAAGAAGTAGTTTTTGTTGATTTTATGGAAAGAGGACCACAATAACTCAAAATTTATGGCGAAACACTAAAAAGGTCAGAAGAGCCATGCAAAAATGAAGGGGTGGGATGTTGAGCTCTGTCGTCTTACTTGTGAAAGATAAACCTAGGCCAGATACTGCTGCATGAACACAAATGTTGCTTAACATTTCAATTGGGAATGGTTCAATCATGTGTACAGTACTGATTTATTAGCTCACAGGCAGCAGAATTCTACAACAAAACTTTTTCCTAAGTATAACAAGAGCCTTAATGTAGAAGTCAATTAGTATAAAAATAGCTGTAGCTAATATAATTGTTTATAACAAGAAAAACTTCTTGACGTACTAGTGTTTCTTTTGATATAAATTAACAGAACTTACTTTCCAAATAGCCTTCATGTACAGTTCAATAAAAGGATCTCTTTGACACAAAGTCCTGACATGAAAACATAATGGCAATGAAATGGCACTGCAACAGTAAATAGTAATGCTTTATTTGTTGCTATGTGATTTGCAATTGATAAATTTTAAATGGGAGAGACCTTTTCACAATAGTAACTGTCATGAAATGTATTTACAGCCTCTTGATTTACTATTGTTCAAGACTTGTTCTGCACTGCATGAGCACAACTAATGAAAATTACGCAAATCTATGCAAGATTGTATCATGCACTATGAAGGCAGGAATCAAGAATAAAAAGAACACAATTTACAACAAGATTTTTCTGTTATGAAGTATATCCATTATTACACACACACACACACACACACACACACACACACACACACATTCAATCGGTTTTCAAACATTTTGATGCATTAGGCTCCTGGGTAAGATCTTCCATTTGCCAAGATTTTCTTTTCGTTGGTTCACTCCGCACACCACATGAATGACTCACTTCTGCATTCTGTAATCAATGAGATATATCATTCACCATTACTAGTCACATTTATTTCCATGGGATGAAACTTGTTTGGACACCTACTGCCAATAACGCATGAATTATAGCAACATTTACCTCCGAAGGCATTTCCAAGTTCAAGCAGGCGTGTTGTTTGGTCCATTCTCTTGCTGTCTTATCAAACAACGGTCTGTTGAATAAAAATTCTTCAGCCTACAGCAATATACAAATTCCAATTAAGACAATTGGCAGATTTTTAATTGCACTTTATATCATATTTAGTGAATAATTTATAGGAAATTATTTGCTAAGACTCCCTGGCACTGGTGAAAATTCAATTTTATATTCAAACTACAAACACTTTTCCTCACCTTAATATATTACTAAGTCTGAGTGCATATCAGCTCAATATCGTACACATTATAATGGACCAAAAACGTATTGTATGGTTCTTTAAATTTGTGTTACAACTACTTCGTTTCTGGAGTGGTTCTGTTACAGCAATCCACTTGGCAGTGAAAGGAGATTAATATATGCGACAACTCATCTCACCTTTCCCACCATGAACAGTATAAGCCAAATCTGAGTGCAAACAACTTAATAATCACATCAGTAATCTCACCCCAGTCAGTGGAGTTACCATAGAAGTGGTTTGTTTTATGACATAGCCTCTCATAAACCGCAAAATTATTGCCACAGAGGCTTTTGTGGGTCACCCCAGGAGCTAAACAAAAAAGGGCCTTGCTCCACCCCCATGACTTGTATAGTTCGTGCTTTTCGAATGAGAACCTCTTTCTCAATACTCTTTTGACCACAGAATATCACTAAAACAAAACATCTGTGTAACGGAGATAAAAGTAAACCTAAAGTCCACTGCAGTTCAGTACAGTAAGTTCTGTCTCTCTAATCATGAACAGAATGATGTGGCTTGTGTACACCGGGCAATGATTACATCGAGCTTGGACCAAATATAAACTGCCAATTCATGGCAAGTAAAGTTTTCATCATGAGATTTTGCTGTCACATTAGTATACACTAAAGTAACATTGTTCGAACATTCAACCACTACAGTGGGGCAGAAAGACAAAGCACATGAAAGATCTAGCTTGTAGTCATCATCCACAGTCAACACTACCAGTTCATGACCATTAAATACAAATTACAGCATTTAGGTACCCTGAGTAAACGAACTGTGCACCACCTTCTTGGAGGAAACCCTGAGGGCTCTGTTGACCAAGACAGTATGTAAAGTATCCCCAGATACAAATATTTGGGCCCTGAATGTCCATAATGAAGAAAAGGATAACCTCATCCCACAACAACAACAACAACAACAACAAAATAAAGGCAGCGGAACATCTGCATCAACGATGTCAGATTCTCATCATTGATAAGTGCAGGATTTTTCTGATATTTGACAGTCATCTCAGAAGGGTATGAAGGAAGCCAATTACCAATATACATCTCAGACATGCAGTTCCATGGGTTCAACACCAGATGTGTCAGTAATGTTTTGGGCCACAGTCAAAGAGGTATGTCTCTCATCCTATCCGGACTGACCAGTATGGGTACAAAAACTAATTGTGCAGTCCTACAGAAAACATTTCACAAAAATAATATGCAATTATATGGCACCCAACTTGTGAACTACTTCCTCTTGGAGGCAGTAACTACATGACGTAGACTGTAATATGTGCCAATATGAACCCAAAAAATGGTTCAAATGGTTCTGAGCACTATGGGACTCAACATCTTAGGTCATAAGTCCCCTAGAACTTAGAACTACTTAAACCTAACTAACCTAAGGACATCACACACACCCATGCTCGAGGCAGGATTCGAACCTGCGACCGTAGCAGTCCCGCGGTTCCGGACTGCAGCGCCAGAACCGCTAGACTACCGCGGCCGGCAACATGAACCCAACTGAGCATATTTGGGACTCATTTAAAACTGCAATGTAACATTGCAGGACTCTTCCTCTAAGTCATAAAACAAGAGACTGTCTTGAAGAACAATGACTCTAGCACCTTGTGGACAGAGTGCAAGGCACAACCTAAGCATGTGACACAGTATGGGTCAGAGCAACAATCCGTCATTTCTCAACAGCACCTCTGGTTTTGCAGATGTGTGGTTTTGAACAGACAGTATTTACTTTGGCTACTGTTTTGATTCTAAGGTACAGTATTTCTTTATTCATTAATAAGGGTTATTCTTACATTTCCCACTCCCCTTCACATATGCCTACACTTATTTTTGGAGATATTTACAAAACTTTTTTAACCTGTTTATATCTTCAACCCACTTTAGTCATGTTGATTATCAGAATAAAATCAAAATACTGGCTGATCACCCAAACATATGAGTTATTGCAAAGGCTACTTTGACACATAACTGTAAATTCTAGCGTAATTAATATGCAGGAAGTAATCCAAGTATTGTGATGTATTAACCCTCCCAGTATCATTGGCATCAATAACGACCCCATAAGACATTGGAGGTAAACATAGATGGAAAAGAAAATCACAACACCAAAAGTAATTAATGTAGATTAATGAAATTTCAGGAATAAATTTGTCTATATGACATATGCAAGTCATACATTGCAAGATCACATGTTAATTAAGTGCAAGATAAGCCTTTGCAAATGTGGGCTGCTGGTACATTAATAACCAGTGTAATCGCCACTATGTTAAACGTATGCATGCAAATATGCATGCACTGCATTGTACAGGTGCCTGATGTCAGTTTGTGGGATGGAGTTCCATGCCTGTTGCACTTGGTCAACCAAATCAGAGACAGTTAATGTTGTTTGTGGATGATGCTGCAGTTGTCATCTGATGATGTCCTCCCATAACTGCTTAATTAGAGACAGATCTGGTGATTGAGCCGGTCACAGCAACATTTTGACACACTATAGAATATGTTGGGTTGCACCAGTGGTGCGTGTATGACCATTATCCATTTGTAAAATATCCCTTGGAATGCTGCTCACGAATGGCAACACTAAAGATCGATTCACCAGACTGACTTATGAATTTGCTGTCAGAGAGCATGAGAACCACGAGAGTGCTCCTTCCGCCATACAAAATCCCACCTCAGATCATAGCTCCTGGTGTAGGTCCAGTGCATCCAGCATGCAGACAGGTTGTTTCCTGGCCCTCAACTAGCCTCCTCCTAACCAACACACTGCCATCTCTGGCACCGAGGCAGAACCAGATTCCATCAGAAAACACAACAGACCTCCACCCTGCCCTCCAATGAGCTCTCACTTGACACCACTGAAGTTTCAAATGACAGTGGTTTGGTGTCAGGGGAATGCACGTTACGGGGTGACTGGCTCAGACCTGTCCTTGAAGTAACCAATTCGTAACAGTTCATTATGTCACTGTGGTGCCAACTGCCGCTCAAAGTGCTGCTGCAGATACAAAGTGCTAGAGCCATATCCTGAACACGATCATCTTCCCTCTTGGTATTGCCATGTGGCCATCCGGAGCCTGGTCTTCTTGTAACTGCACTTTCTCGTGACCACCACTGTCAGAAATCATGTACAGGGGCTACGTTTCTGCCACATCTTTCTGGAATATCACAGAAGCAACATCCCACTTCTCACAGTCCTATTACACAATCACATTCAAACTCAGTGAGGTGTCCATAACGGCATCATTGCCTTCTTAAAGGTATTCTTTACTAACACCAACACACCACATCCAAACTTATGTATAACTAAAGCTCAGGAACATTACAGCATGTATTTAAGGCAAACTTGATTTGCATGCTCATAGTGGCTCTACTACAACTCTCTCAGGTGAAATTATAATTTATTCAAGTTTTTACACTGAGTCCCACTGGGGTCAATGTAACACCAAGTTAATTTTTTTTTTGTTTCTTGAATATTATATTTATGAAAACAGAATCATGATTTAACAGCTGTTATACAAAAACCTGCAACAATGGAAGCATCATTTCCCCACGTATTTTTGTATCCACTGTCATGATTTTCCTTTGAGCTTGTGGAGTAACATTGGGCCCAGTGGTACTAGGAAGGGTAAATCGTTCAGTTTTATATTTAAAACACATTACAACTTATTCACCATTTTGTGCAGTGAGTACAACTGGGGTCAATATGATCCCAACCTATATTTCTTTTTGTTTCTATTTATGAAAATACAATCATCAGGCCCGACAAGGTGGTGGGGGTTTGCAAAATGCCTGGTGCCCAAGCCACATGAGAGAGGGGGGGGGTCTCTCAAGGGTGCCAAGTTGGCAAAAATCAACCTGCCATTATAAAATAATTTTTGTATCATATCATAAATAAAAGAACATAACCCAAGCACCAGCTTAACCAATCTACCTATTCCTTTTCACTTCTATTTTATAAGCCATACTGGCCAGTTGCATACAACTATTATTTCATGTTTAGTCTTGAATGCACAATATTTTATTTAGACATCATGCACTAAAACTGACGTTTGATGGTTGGTTGGTTTGGTTTGTAAAGGAACAAAACTACAGGGTCATCACTCCCTTTTTCCTGACACAAGCAAGGCTCAAGGTACACAAACACCCAACACCAAACCTAAAAAAGAAAATGAATGCAACCTTCGAGGGGGGCGGGGGGAGGGGGGGGGGGGGGCAGGCAGGACCTACACCACACGGAGAAGTAGAAGAAGGTATTAAAACCATAGAGCGATCTAATGCTTCAGACAACAAGAATCAAGTTTAGTCTTGGTATATTTCAACTTCCAAGGAGAACAAATTCAGCATTTCTCACATAAATATTCGAAAGTTTGCAAGTCAACCGATTTGTCTCATATTAGACTCGATTAAATACATTTACAACAGTGTTGGTTTAACAACCACATAATTTATGAACATGTCTTGTTTCTAGCAAGTCCAACACATGAATACTTAAAAGTCTAACGTCATTTCTTCATTTGTCCTTAACAATCATCATAGTCACTAAAAGCAAAGAATAATATGTAAACACTCCTTGTTGTTCTCTACACATACACTGAAACTATGAATCATATAGCAGGTACTTGTCAACCGCTGTTTAGCAGCCGCGTCCACATTTTGCTCGTGAC
This sequence comes from Schistocerca cancellata, assembly GCF_023864275.1. NCBI lineage: Eukaryota > Metazoa > Arthropoda > Insecta > Orthoptera > Acrididae > Schistocerca > Schistocerca cancellata. The sequence goes on along the minus strand of NC_064631.1, from coordinate 348,326,525 downwards.
TGTTTTTAGATCCGCACACATAAACATGCAATGTGCAGTATGTCGGATTAGTCCCTCACACACTTCTATTTAAAATATCACGTGTTCGAGACGGAGGAAGACCAAGTGGTTCTATAATTTATGGAGAAATTCTCGAAGCACTACATGTCTCCTCCCCCCCCCCCCCTCCCCACAGACTGAACTCGCAATATTTTATATACAGTCATTATGTACATTTATATCACATATAATAACAATTCACATTTCAACAGTATACCTTGTTCTTTTCATAACCGTGAATATCCTTTTCCTTATTATTTAGCTATTCCTTATTTTTTAATTTTACTTTAATTATCAAAGTGAACATTTCAATCAATTTTGGAGTTCGTTTTCTTATCTATGAATCATGAGGACAACCTTTCGTTTCCAATCGTAAGCTCCAGGTGTTCCTGACACTTGAGTACTTTATTCTAATTCCTTGTGCTATTTTTTCCCTTGGTACGTACTACTATCATTATGTATAGTAGTTTGTGGTCCAGAGGTGTTCTTTTCGCCACTTGTAAATTCACATAAAACATAATAATGCTAGCGATATATAGAATTCAAACTTATCAGAATAATTCCTATTAAATGTGTGACTTCCGTCACGATGCTATCCTTTTCCCGTAGGATCAGTACCTATACCTTACATGTGGGTTGACCCTATAAATTCACTTCCTCCTTCCATTCTGGTAGGTATGCCCCTTTATAAAGCATCCCTATTCATCAGGTCACAGGTCATCCTATCTCTATGTGATGGAAAGATGCCACCGCTCCAGATCCGGTTGAAGATGATGAGATGTCACTTGTAAGTAGGTTAGAGATGCTTAATCATCTGACTGTGGATCCGATCTGGCCCAGGAGCTGTGTCGGGGCAATGAGCTAGGGCACTGAGGAGCTCCCACTCTGTAAATGCGACGTTATAGGGTTCACTGTGGCGTGTAGCGAACAAGAGGACTTTCCTTTCCATCCACCATTTGAGGGTGCGAAAGGCTGGGAGGGAGAGGGGGGGGGGGGGGGGGGGGTAGCATAGTGCTCAACAATCACATTTGCGTCAGTAGATAACACGCCATTGATGTTAATGCCACAACTGTTGGGGTCTGGTGCCCAAAAAGACATCTGATCTTCGTCCAGACTTGGGAAGGTGACGTATGGCTCCCAATGGTCGAAACGCATCTCTCCCAACACTCCTGCTTCCGTCTTTTGATAAGTTGGCGAACGCGGGCATGGAGCCGCTTAAAGGCTATGAGGTGCTCCATGCAAGGGTGCCCCTTATGCTGCTGTAGAGCTCGCCAACGCTCCTTAATTGCTTTAGCGACTTCCGGCAACCACCAAGGGACCGCCTTTCACCAGGGGCACCCTAAAGAACAAGGATCGCGTTTTCTGCCGCAGTAACGATTGTCTTAGTCACCTGCTCAACCGTAACATCGATGTTACCATGTGGAGGAGAGTCAACGGTGACCGCAGAGGTGAAAGTTTCCCAGTCTGCCTTGTTTAAAGCCCACCTGGACAGGCGTCCATGGGCCTGATGCTGAGGCAGTGACAGGAAGATGGGGAAGTAGTCACTATCACATAGGTTGTCATGTGCTCTCCAGTGGATAGATGGGAGAAGTCCTGGGCTGCAAATGGATGTATCAATGGCAGAGTAACTACCATGAGCCACACTGAAATGCGTGGCGGCCCCAGTATTTAAGAGGCAGAGGTCGAACTGAGACAGTAAAGTTTTGACATTTCTGCCTTGGCCATTAAGTACGGTGCCACCCTACAAGGAGTTATGGGCATTAAAATCTCCCAAAAGTAGGAAAGGTTTGGGAGTTGATCAATCAGTGCAGCTAATACATTCAGGGGTTCTGCACCATCTGGAGGAAGATATACATTGCAGACAGTTATTTCCTGTGTCATCCTTATTCTGACAGCCACAGCTTCAAGAGGGGTTTGAAGGGGCACAGTTTCACTACAGACTGAGTTTAGAACATGAACGCGAACTCCACCCGACACTATTATAGTTGCTACGGTTCCTGTAATATCCCTTATAGCCGCAGAAGGCAGGGGTCCACATTGGCAGGAACCAGGTTTCCTGGAGGGCAATGCAGATAGCAAGTGTAAAGCTTAACAGTTGCCATAGCTCAGCCAGGTGGTGGAAAAAACTGCCGCAATTCCACTAGAGGATGATGTCATTGTGAGACGGGGAAGGCATGGAACACTCAATGAGGCAGGTTACACCTCAGGGTCACCTGTTGCCACCAACTTACTGCCTCAGCAGTCTATATCCACTGGGTCTGAAGGTCCAGCGAGATCTAGGTCCTCAGCAAACGCCAGAATCCCCACCTTAACCCCAGATCCAGAGCTTGCAGGTGGCAGTAGTGTGGGTCCCACCACAATTTCCTTGGTCTTAGGGGTCTTCTTTTTGGACTTTTCTCGCTGCCCCTTAGGTTTCTCTGGCTGGGAGGGTTTCACTGCTTCAGTCTCCAGGACTCAGGATGATCGTGAAGCCCTACGATCAGCTGCTTTTTGACACTTCAGCCACTGGTGTGTGCCATCTTTCCCATTAGCATAAACCTGGGAAGGGAGTGACCCAAGGGACCCCTCCATGGTGAGAGCAGCCAAAGAAGACTTACGCTTCTCTGGCTGAGAAGTGGGGACTGATGTCCCCGATGGTTGAGGCGGCAGTGCTCCTGAGGTAGGTGGTGCGGTAGCAACATGGGGGGTAGTGCCCTCCACCATCAAGTGGGCAGGGGTACGCGTCTGGCACCGAGAGCCGACTGGAATTAGCGGAACTGATGGGGCTAGATCTCATAGCAGTGGTGTATGAGGAAGTCATAGCCACAGGATGTAGGCACTCATATTTTCTCTTAGCCTCAGTGCAGGTCAGTCGGTCCAGGTTCCATGATTTTCCTCTATTTCTGTAAAATCCTGCAGTCTGGCAAGCAAGGTGAATGATGCTCTCCGCAGTTCAGACAGATGGGAAGCGGGGCACATGGATTATTGGGATGTGATAGGTGTCCAAAATCTCGACATGTGATGCTGGAAGTACAGTGTGAAGACACATAGCCAAACTTCCAGCACTTAAAGCACCGCATCGGGGGAGGGATATATGGCTTGATATCACAGCGGTAGACCATCACCTTGTCCTTCTCGGGTAAGGAGTCACCCTCGAAGGCCAAGATCAAGGCACTGGTGGCAACCTGATTATCCCTCGGACCCCGCTGGACACACCGCACACAATGAACACCTCGCCACTCTAAATTGGCGCGCAGCTCATCATCAGACTGCAAAAGAAGGTCCCTGTGGAAGATAATACCCTGGACCACATTTAAGCTCTTAAGTGGCGTGTTGGTAACAGAAACATCCCCCAACTTGTTACAAGTGATTTAAGTCTGAGACTGGGCAGAGGACGCTGTTTTTAATCAAGACTGACCCAGATTGCATTTTGGACAAGCCCTCCACCTCCCCAAACTTGTCCTCTAAATGCTCTACAAAAACTGTGGCTTCATCGAAACAAAGGAGCCCCCATCAGTTCTTGTACAGACGAGGTACCAGGATGAATAAGGTTCGCTGCCATCCTTAGCCTGGCATTCCTCCCATGGTGTGGCCAGGGAGGGGAATGATTTAGGATCATACTTTCTTGCACTGTACTGAGACTTGTAACACTTAGAAACTGCTGGTGTTTGATCACCAGCAAGTGATGGCGTGGTACGCTCAATCACGCGTCATCCGCCCTGACGCCACCCACTCTGACCAGGGGCCTTCTCCACGGGCACCACCCAGCTGCAGCAAAGGCCACCTGGCAGGATGGCCATTGCTGGGAGTCCCGATACCCCATGGTGACAGGCATCTCCTCCTTGGCATACATGGGGAGAACAGCGTGGGCATCAGCAAAACAATCCCTGTGTTGTCAGGAGGCTACAACTAACAGGGTACATGGTGGCCCCACCACAACGGACTGACTACTGTGCTGGATATAAGGTGCAAAGAAGTCCATGGTCATTATCAGCACAGAAAACTACACTGCATAGTGGGTGGAGGAGAATGCACCCAGGAAGGTGTCCTCGCTCAAGAGATGAAGAATTAGCTGGACTGCAGTGCGCCGACGAGAAAGTGGGCTAAAGATCTCAAGGTATGATGTACATGATGCATCACGTAAGGCACGCTTCCCCAATTGGCTTGCTCTTTCAGAAAATTTTGAAAAATAGAGGTCGAACCCTACAGGGGACCATCAAAAAGGCCAAAAGTGTGAGATTCCTTTTAGTCGCCTCTTACGAAGGCAAGAATACCTCGGACCTATTCTAATCCCTGGACCCGAAGGGGGTCATCTTATATATGAAGAGGACAATGGTGACGATGAAGAGGAAGAGCAAGAGTAAGAGGAGGAAGAATAAAAAGAAAGTTTACATGCCATTTTTCAGGAATTTTAAAGGTCAGTTTGGTGTATAAACTAAGAATTTTTAAGGTGTGTCTTATAGTCCGTAAAATACGGTAGACAGTCTTATAGAGGAGCTCAGACATTTTCTTCAGTGAAATCCTCTGGCAAAATTTTCTTTATGTGATTGTTAAAACTTTATGTCGAGCACATGCAGCCGAGAGTTGTCAAGAAGCAGATTCTTTTTTCTAAGTGATTCAACGTCTTCACACGCTATTCAGTAGCAGCCCATCTGTTCTGAAACATTGTTGGAAGCTCTTTATATTCCATGTCTGATACCACTGGATTGCTCGGGTTGATGCCGGAATACCAATTGCAGCTCATCTGGACAAAACTACCATTTCTGTTGAAACTATCAGTAAATTAAATTTATCAGCTGAAACACATTTTGTGCTATGAGGTGTTTTGGATTATGTGATATCATGCAAGTGTTTAATCGTGGCATCAGCTCAGCTGAAGTAATTGGTACTGCCACTGATACTGAGGTAAGACACAGAGTTTATTAAATGACTCAAAATATCTCCATGGAAATTGGGAGGCTATTCTCACACTGCACTTAATATCAATCCTGAATTTCCAGAGGTGTGCACTAAGAAGAATAAATCATTTCATAGTGAAAACAGGAATGAAGAGGCAGATGTCAATTCAGAAGATTTATTCAAGATAAATGTATTTTATGTCATAACAATATAGTGTCTAGCTTGAAAACCTGATAACCCGATTAGAATCAGTGAAGATTTTCGGTGAAACATTTGGGTTTTATGGAGATACTTACAGCTGACTGACAATCCGGTTTCTGAGGCATGCAGGTTATGTCACAAAGAAGAAATCAAATTTTAGGAAACAACACGTACTTCAAACTTCGAATACATTAGAACTCTTGAATAAAATGCATGAGCTTAAAATTTCAAGCTTGTTTCGGAAGGTATGCGTATGTATGTGTATCTTTTACACACTTCCAGTGACTGTAGCTGAAGCAGAAATGTCTTTCAACGTTCTTGATCATGTTAACAGTTGTCTCAGATCAATCACACCCTGCAAGGTTCGCAGGAGAGCTTCTGTAAAGTTTGGAAGGTAGGAGACGAGATACTAGCAGAAGTGAAGCTGTGAGTACCGGGCAAGAGTCGTGCTTCGGTAGCTCAGATGGTAGAGCACTTGCCCGCGAAAGGCAAAGGTCCCGAGTTCGAGTCTCGGTCGGGCACACAGTTTTAATCTGCCAGGAAGTTTCATATCAGCGCACACTCCGCTGCAGAGTGAAAATCTCATTCTGGAAACATCCCCCAGGCTGTGGCTAAGCCATGTCTCCGCTATATCCTTTCTTTCAGGAGTGCTAGTTCTGCAAGGTTCGCAGGAGAGCTTCTGTAAAGTTTGGAAGGTAGGAGACGAGATATTGGCAGAAGTGAAGCTGTGAGTACCGGGCGTGAGTTGTGCTTCGGTAGCTCAGATGGTAGAGTGCTTGCCCGCGAAAGGCAAAGGTCCCGAGTTCGAGTCTCGGTCAGGCACACAGTTTTAATCTGCCAGGAAGTTTCAATTTACATAACGTTTTTCTAGCCATTGGGTACATTATATAGCTCTCTTTCCTTTTACATGTTAATACTGTTATAACCATGGACCTTTTGATCAATGTAAACTTTGTAAGGACAAGAATTTTTCTGTTCCCTTTCCAATCGTAAATACCAAGTGTGCATTACCAAGTGTATGCTGTTGCTTGCTCTAACTTCGTGTACTACTTTTACTAAGCATGGATTTATTCAATACCTTTTACATTCTCAGGGTTTATACATGGATGAGGAAAAAAAATTCCCGGATTTCCCAGTTGAAAATACACTTTCTCCCGGGTGAAAATACACTTTTCCCGTGTTAAGTGATAGTATACTTTTCCTCGGCACTGTGAAATTTATCAGTACTTTGAATGTTTATGGTTTTATATGGCGACGTAGAATTTCCCGGCACTTTAGAAAACGAAACTAAGGGGAGAAAAAAGACGTTTTGGAAAGATCTTTGATGTGCAGCAACATGTACGCTACATAGTTTCCTGTTATGAAGGTATAACCTCGAATTCCACCAAACACCTCATGTTACTTTCCAAAGCATTGAAATCGAGATTGCGACGCGCTTTTGTAAGCCAGCCGAAGACAGCATGCAACACGTGATGTAGTCAGCCAATAGCAAGATCACTCATAAGTACTGCGAAAATACAAATAGGAAAAGTTAATGGTTTAAATTAATATACATAGCGTTGCTACAAGAAAAACAAAGCTTTCACATATAATCGTGGTCTCGAAGATTAATAAGCTGCAAGAGAAGCTAAGCTTCCACATATAATGTTGATCTTTTCTGCGCGTGTTACACTCTGAGATATATCACACAAATGTGCCAGTAAAATTTTTAATAATGACGTAAATTTCTGACCTTCTGGGCTCGAAATTCTTCTAGATGGTCGTCATCAAAGAGTTGATTTTTAATTAAGAGTCAAACGATCTGTGATTTAAGAAATTCATCGTACATTCTCGCACATAGTTCATCTTGTGTAAAAGGAAATGTACTTTCAAAAAGTAACGCTTTTCAAACCACCATTCGCAATATTTTCCCGTGACGTGTTAGAAACTGATTCGTTTCAGCAGTTGCCAGAGAGCGCCAGATAACAGGCGCCCCTGCTCTCGCTCAGCTACGATGACGCAGGAAGCTCGTATGTTCGTACATGTAAAACATTAAAAGATTTTGCGCTATTTCACAAAAGAAACAAGACATCAGAGGATACTTCAAGAGTACAGGGATTTCGTCAACCATACTGAAATGCATAATTCGGCTTAAAGTGCACATTCGTATGTCCAGATTCGGATGTAAATTTTCTTGAGTACCAGTACTGTAGTGTCTCATGTTTGGTTCTTTATTATGGCATAATGCCATGCGAGCTAGAAAATGGAAAACGTGCACTTGAAATGCAGCGAACAGTTGACACTAACCAACAGTGTGAAATTAAACACTTCATTTCAAATAAATTGACTGCCTCATCGCTCAAGATTAATAAAAGTCAACTCTCTTTAGCAAACCGACAAAAATAACTCCATTATTCTGCAAGGCAATTAATGCTTGACTGTCAGGAAGATGGAGAAAATTTTAGCCTTCCGTAAACATATGAACGTATTTTAATTCATTTGATAGATCCCAGTCACAGAAATCCGTTTTGTTTTCATTTAATGTGAGAGCAATAAATGAAGAGGAAACAGCAAAATCACTAAACGTAAACACGGGTCACGTGGAGACTACCCACCTCCCCACTACAGCTCAGACTGCTCTGTGCATAGCCCAGGATCTACATTTCCGAACCGGGGCAATATTAGGTAGTGGCGCCCAGCCACACATCCGTAGCCAGAAGCAGGAGAAGGTACTACTTATACGCAACTCAACTGCGCATGCACAAGAGCCCGCCCGCAACTGCTCAAACGAATCTAATGTAAACAGCTCTGACGTCACGCTCATCGGAGGCAATTTGTTGTTAGGAAGCAATGCATAGTCTTCCTAAAGCATATGACACACTTTGCTGTTGGCAGACACTTGTATGAGCACTATGTTTTGCTGTTGTATATGGCGCATTTCCTTTGCGACTTAAGTTTTATTTTCATTCATTTTTCCTCTCGTTCATGTTTTGTTGCTGCAGTATTATCCTGCAGAAGCGGGATACAGTAATATCCTTAGTGGGAGTATTGATTCTTACCAGTCAAAATCACAAGAATTTAACTGAAAACTAAAACAATAATAGATTCCCGGACTTCTAAAAGTTCCCGGGTTTTTCCCGGTTTTCGCCCGGATGAAAAAATTTCGGGTTTTTCCCGCATCTTCCGGTTCTCAGACACCCTGATTATGGAGGAACTCTGGGTAAATAAAGGTGTTCTTTTCAACAAATATAACTTCACACAAACATGACAACGCAAGTGAAAACGAGAATTCAAACTTACCAGAATAATCTCTACTAAATGTGTGACTATTGTCATGGTACTGCCCTTTTCCTTTAAGCATAGTACCTCTACCTTACACACGGATCGATACTAGCACTTCCTCCTTCCGTTTTGGTAGGTACACCTATTTATACAAATTCCTAATGTACTATGGTATAGGTCAATCCCCTTCTTGGTGCCCCTGCCCACACAGAATAGGTCAGCCTTTCTTGGGTCTGCCTACCAGCCCTTTTCCATGCAATCAAACTGGGTGCACCTTCCTCCTCCTCCTTCCTGAGTAGGCTTCACAGTCCATTGCCCTAGCATACATCTTTATGTACCCTAGAATTCAAATACCTCTTAGAGAAATTAACATCCCACTTGACTCCTTACACTCACTTCTCAATGCTTCCTTTAACCCTTTAGAGTCCTCCATTACTCTTCCAGTCCTATGTTCCCAACAGACACCACACTTGGAAATATTGTTTAAAATATGTATACAAACTCCTACATATACTCTGCTTGTCTCATTATCCTACAATTCATCAGAATAGTCGTTAGACAGACACCAATTCTGTCCACTTAAGTATACGATGTAGCATAACAAACCACAATATGTTCCTCCTCCTCTCATATACACATACTAGTGTAATACTGTCACCATAAACATAAATACTCTTAGCTCTTACACATATAAATATATCTCTGTACATACCTTTATGTGATGTGGAACCGTCGCCTCACATAACCATGTGTGCATACCTATCACTATGTGCACACTTTTCTCCCTCCAACATGACGGTTCAGTTTACTGTACCCTTCCTGTTTGAGTCTTTGTGTTTCATTGTTTGTATGCATATGGGTAGTCGTGTAGCCTGACTCTTTGGCCAGCTTATGGAAAATAAGTTGAAGGTTACAGAAATCCACGGAAATTGAGAAGGACTTCAGATCCCATAGATCTGACATTAACCTCACTTGATTATTCACGAACCAATATTTCTCGTTAAATTTTGTGTGAAAGTCTCCCCATAACGAAATAATTACCACTTTATTAGAAAAAACAACATTAAGTACAGTTATTCTGTTTTCTACTCTGTCATTGACAAGTTTGAATTCTTTGTCCATTAACTTGTTAGCATCATTAGGATTGGAAAAAGCAACAGTCTAAACATTTCCGGAGATTATACTCTCGGTAATTTCTCGATCTATAATATCTCAAATGGTTCCGTCAGACTACTTTTTTATATTGTCAAAGTTGGCTAGTTTTTTCTTTAAAATTCTGTTCTACATTGTTTATTCGCTAACTGACAGTTTGTATACTAACACCTGGAATTTTCGATTGAATAATCGATATTAATTCCTTAGGTCGATCTGTGCTCTGTTTTAAGATATTCATTTTCTGTCTTACAGAATTACATTTAACATTACATATATTTTCACAAGATTCTAATTGTTCCATAAGATCGGGTTCTTTATTATTACATTTAGCATCAAATTTAGTTTCCAAAGCAATCGTGCCTTCGCACAGATTACTCGATTCTTTATTCTGGTGCCTACTTTGACGTACAATGAATCTATGTTTGTTTGTTTGGCTTTTTCGAATTTCATTCGGAGCATGTAACTGAGAACTTAAGAGTCTACCTATTTACTTAGAGTTGCACTTAAAACTTTAGTCTGGTCTTTTATAGTTTCAGTTTGGGTATCTATCTTAGTACCTACTGCGTGTATCAAGTCTAGGGTTTTCTTGAAATGATCGTCTAACTTAGCATTTAACTGAGTGTTCACCGAGTCTCACTTCAGACTTAGTCCCTTAATTAAATTTGCTACCTCAGTCCAGTCTGACATGACCTTAGTCGCTGTCATTGCCATGGCTGATTCTACAGTTTCTGTAGGTTTTGTTCCTTCTCCATAGTACTAATTTTTTTTTTAAGAAAAGAAAATCACCTCTGCAAATAATGACCATCCTAGTTTACATTCAAATAGTTATTATCTTGGGCTCACCCGGCATAGAATTGTAGGCTGCATCGGCAAGGTGTAGAAACGGCACCGGTGAACCACACGGGCACCAACAGCTTCAAATGCTAGTCGCGGCGTTGGTGGCGGGTGCAAAGTCAGCAACTCAAACAGCAACCAACAACGATGGTGAGTTACTGCAACTGTGTCGGCTGTTTACTGCATCGGCTGGTTACTGCATGTGTGATGGTTGTTTCGTCCCCACAACCAAATCTTCCTTAATCAAATCTTGCAAACCAATTTTTTCGTCTCATTATATGTTGCTATGGCAACTTCAACTTTTTCTCATCTCAGCCTTCTTCAAAAAGGTTCCTCCTTTTCATGTCCTGCTCACTTTGGTCGCCACATTCTGGCGGTTTTGACATGATGATTTACTTTACCAGTTAATCGATCGATTACACAACAGCTACTGTACACCTTAAGTGGACAAATCAACTATACACACTGAGATTCGCTCGATCCTTTGACACGTGAATATTGACATTCAGTAAGTTCCCTTACATCTTCTTAACGTAGGAAATTATTACATACATTTTCAATAAATGCAGTTTAGAAATTATCTCAAGTTTAATATGGCAACTCTCCGTAACTCTAGAGAGTAAGAGAATGAATGAATAAGTAATTGTCTCTTCTCTTCTTTCAGCAACATTCAAATGTTCACTCAATAATGTTTGATGTCGCATGGAGTACAGCGTGCTTATTGCTTGAGCTGGACGTGTAACTTCTTAGGCAGGCTTGGTGACTACCTGCCCGCGCCAATCATCCGTCATACACACACACACACACACACACACACACACACACACACACACACACAATTGTGGGGCAGTAGACACAGTTTTAAAATAACGTGTGTTCGAGACTGTGCTAATACGAGGTACTCTAGAATTTACCACGAAATTCTCGAGGCACTACAGGGTGAGCGTAAAACAATAATTGTTTGTGTATAAAGTTGAAGAAACTGTTTCAACAGACTGTATTTGTGTATTTATTAAACTTAGAATTTTTTTAAAATGCTTACCAGATCTAAAATTGGTAAAACCATGGAAGACGTTCAGTTAGTTGGAGGAACTTCAGAACCAGCCATGGCTACGAGAATCAACAGAGAAATGCCAGACTGGACTGAGTTAGCAAATTTAATTAAAGCACAAAGTGCAGCTCCAAATGCTCAAATTGCGACTTTAAGTGAAAAGCTAGATGCCCAGAGGGCAGATTCAGCAGCTTTAAATTCTAGATTAAATGCTCAGAATGAAACTCTAAGGATTGGTTGGTTGGTTTGGGGGATGAAAGGGACCAGACTGCTACGGTCATCGGTCCCTTTTTCCAAAGACAAAGAACATCCACAGAGAATAAAAACGAGGAACAGAATAGACACAGACGATACAGAACAAAAGAAACGGAGACAAGGACAAGACAAAACGAACTAAAACCACACAGAGTGTGACAGTGGTTGGCCGACCATAGAAATAAAAAAGGAAAAGCCAACCACTTAGAAACACATTAAAAGATCAGTGTAAAATCATAGGCCAAAGGCCAGAATCAAAAGAAAAAATAAAATAAAACAGAAACACTCAGAGGAAAGAATAAAAACTCCCTGCCCGAATAAAACGTAAAACTAAGGCAGCCATAACAGGGTCATCGGATAAAACGGCAGGGAGCGTATCAGGCAGCGCAAATGTCTGCCTGACCACAGCTAAAAGGGGGCAGGCCAACAGAATGTGGGCCACCGTCAAAGCCGCCCCGCAGCGACATACAGGAGGGTCCTCCTGGCGCAGTAAATAACTGTGTGTTAGCCGGGAGTGGCCAATGCGGAGCCGACAAAGGACGACTGAGTCCCTGCGGTTGGCTCGCATGGAGGACCGCCACACAGTCGTCGTCTCCTTAATGGCACGGAGTTTATTGGGTGTAATCCGATCGCGCCATTCAGCGTCCCAAAGCGCAAAAACTTTTCGGCGGAGGACTGCCCGCAAATCAGCCTCTGGGAGGCCAACATCCAGAGATGGTTTATTCGTGGCCTCTTTCGCCAGGCGGTCAACATGTTCATTGCCCGGGATACCGACATGACCGGGGGTCCACACAAAGACCACAGAGCGGCCGCAACGCGCAAGAGTATGCAGGGACTCATGGATAGCCATCACCAGACGAGAACGAGGAAAACACTGGTCGAGAGCTCGTAAACCGCTCAGGGAATCGCTACAGATAACGAAGGACTCACCTGAGCAGGAGCGGATATACTCTAGGGCTCTAAAGATGGCGACTAGCTCAGCAGTGTAAACGCTGCAGCCAGCCGCCAAGGACCGTTGTTCGGAATGGTCCCCTAGAGTTAGCGCATACCCGACACGACCAGCAACCATCGAACCGTCGGTGTAAACAATTCCAGAGCCCTGATACGTGGCCAGGATGGAATAAAAGCGGCGGCGGAAGGCCTCTGGAGGGACCGAGTCCTTCGAGCCCTGTGCCAAGTCGAGCCGAAGGCAAGGGCGAGGAACACACCACGGGGGTGTACGCAGAGGCGCCCGGAAAGGAGGTGGAGCAGGGAAAAACCCAAGCCCACAGAGAAGCTCCTTGACGCGTACGGCGATCGGACAACCCGACCGGGGCCGACGGTCTGGCAGATGGACGACTGACTGCGGGAACAGGACACGATAATTTGGATGCCCGGGCAAGCTTAGAACATGGGCAGCATAAGCGGCCAGCAAACGTTGGCGCCGGAACCGCAGTGGGGGTACACCTGCCTCCACTAGCACACTGTCCACAGGGCTGGTGCGGAAAGCACCAGTGGCAAGGCGTATCCCGCTGTGGAGAATTGGGTCCAGCACCCGTAATGCAGATGGGGATGCTGAGCCATAAGCCAGGCTCCCATAATCCAGACGGGACTGGATTAACGCCTGGTAGAGCCGCAACAGGGTAGAGCGGTCGGCGCCCCAGCGGGTGTGGCTCAAGCATCTCACAGCGTTGAGATGCCGCCAACACGTCTGTTTAAGCTGCCGGATATGAGGCAGCCAAGTCAACCGGGCATCGAAAACCACCCCCAAAAACCTGTGGGTCTCCACCACAGCAAGGAGTTCGTCAGCAAGATAAAGCCGCGGCTCAGGATGGACTGTTCGGCGCCGGCAGAAATGCATAACGCGGGTCTTGGCTGCCGAAAACTGAAACCCATGCGCTACAGCCCAAGACTGCGCCGTACGGATAGCGCCCTGTAGCTGACGTTCAACAGCTGCAATGCCAGTAGAGCTGTAATAAAGGCAGAAGTCGTCAGCATACAGGGAAGCAGAGACAGAATTTCCCACGGCCGCAGCGAGCCCGTTAATGGCTATTAAAAACAGACAGACACTTAAAACAGAACCCTGTGGCACACCGTTCTCCTGGACGTGGGTGGAACTATAGGGGGCTGCGACTTGCACGCGGAAGGTACGATACGACAGGAAATTGCGGATAAAGATCGGCAGAGGGCCCCGAAGACCCCATCCATGAAGCGTAGAAAGGATGTGATGACGCCATGTCGTATCGTACGCCTTCCGCATGTCGAAAAAGACAGCGACCAGGTGCTGACGGCGGGCAAAGGCAGTACGGATGGCCGACTCCAGGCTCACCAGATTGTCGGCGGCGGAGCGGCCTTTCCGGAACCCACCCTGAGACGGAGCCAGAAGGCCCCGAGACTCCAGTACCCAATTTAAGCGCCGGCTCACCATCCGTTCGAGAAGCTTACAAAGAACGTTGGTGAGGCTAATGGGGCGGTAGCTGTCCACCTCCAGAGGGTTCTTTCCAGGTTTCAAAATGGGGATGACAATACTTTCCCGCCATTGCGATGGAAACTCACCCTCGACCCAGAGACGGTTGTAAAGGTCGAGGAGGCGTCGCTTGCAGTCCACTGAAAGGTGTTTCAGCATCTGACAGTGGATGCGATCTGGCCCGGGAGCGGTATCAGGGCAAGCGGCAAGGGCACTCCGAAATTCCCACTCACTGAATGGAGCGTTGTAGGGTTCAGAAGCGTTGGTGCGAAAAGAAAGGCTCCGACGTTCCATCCGCTCTTTAATGGAGCGGAAGGCCTGGGGGTAATTCGCAGAAGCGGAACTCATAGCAAAATGCTCTGCTAAGCGGTTTGCAATGACGTCGGAGTCAGTACAAACTGCTCCATTCAGTGAGAGCGCAGGGACGCTGGCAGGGGTCCGATAGCCGAAGACCCGTCGAATCTTGGCCCAGACCTGCGATGGAGTGACATGGAGTCCAATGGTGGACACATACCGCTCCCAGCACTCCTCCTTGCCTTGGCGGATAAGGAGGCGGGCCCGCGCACGCAGCCGTTTAAAGGCGATAAGGTGGTCCATGGAGGGATGTCGCTTGTGACGCTGGAGTGCCCGCCGGCGATCCTTAATCGCTTCAGCGATCTCAGGCGACCACCAAGGCACAGCCCTCCGCCGAGGGGACCCAGAAGAACGGGGAATGGCAGACTCGGCGGCAGTGACGATGCCGGCGGTGACCGATGTAACCACCACATCAATGGCATCAGTTGAGAGAGGCTCAATAGCGGCAGTGGAGGAGAACAAGTCCCAGTCAGCCTTATTCATAGCCCATCTGCTAGGGCGCCCAGAAGAGTGACGCTGTGGTAGTGACAGAAAAATCGGAAAGTGGTCACTACCACACAGGTCGTCATGCACACTCCAGTGGACAGATGGTAAGAGGCTAGGGCTACAGATTGAAAGGTCAATGGCGGAGTAGGTGCCATGCGCCACACTGAAGTGTGTGGAGGCACCATCATTCAAAATCGAGAGATCGAGCTGCGACAATAAATGCTCAACGGTGGCGCCTCGACCTGTTGCCACTGACCCACCCCACAGAGGGTTATGGGCGTTAAAGTCGCCCAGTAATAAAAAAGGTGGCGGCAATTGGGCTATCAGCGCAGCCAGGACATGCTGCGCGACATCACCATCCGGTGGAAGGTAAAGACTGCAGACGGTAACAGCCTGTGGCGTCCACACCCGAACAGCGACAGCCTCTAAAGCTGTTTGGAGAGGGACAGACTCGCTGTGAAGTGAGTTAAGGACATAGATGCAGACGCCACCAGACACCCTTTCATAAGCTGCTCGGCTCTTATAATAACCCCGATAGCCACGGAGGGCGGGGGTGCGCATTGCTGGAAACCAAGTTTCCTGCAGAGCAATGCAGAGGAAAGGGTGAAGGCTGATAAGTTGGCGGAGCTCAGCTAGATGGTGGAAGAAACCGCTGCAGTTCCACTGGAGGATGGTTTTGTCCATGGCTGAGAAAGGCGTGCCGGGACTGGGACGGCAGATTACGCCGCTGGGTCACCTGCTGCCTCCGATTGAGCACCCGTGCTAGTGCTATTGCTATTCACGGCGTCTGAGGGACCGGCGAGATCGAGGTCCTCAGCGGACGCCAGAATCTCCACCGCGTCCTCAGACGCAGAGCTAGAAGGTTGCGATGGGGTGGCTACCACCGCGCGTTCCTTGGGCTTAGAGCTGCTCTTCTTTGATTTCTCACGCTGCTCCTTGGGTTTAACTGGCTGGGAGGGCTTCACCGATTCAGTCTCCGGGACTGAGGAGGATCGGGAAGCCCTTCGACCTGCAGATTGTGGGCACTTACGCCACTGTCTATCGTCAGCCTTCCCGCCGGTGGAAACCTGGGAAGGGAGGGACCCAAGGGACCCCTTGCGAGCGTGAGAAGCCGAAGAAGTTGGACACTTCTCCGGCGTAGAAGCGGGGACCGACGTCCCCGATGGGGGGGATGGTGTTGCTCCTGAGGTAGGTGGCACAGGAGCAATCGGGTGGGTAGAGCCCCCCACTGGCAAGGGGGCAGGAGGAGTTGTACCACTCGTCGATCCGGCCGAAAGGCGCGAAACTGATGGGGCTAGCACAGGTGTTGTAACAGCGGCGTAGGAAGTTGTCATTCTCACTGGATGTAATCGGTCGTATTTCCGTTTGGCCTCAGTATAAGTCAGTCGGTCCAGGGTCTTATATTCCATGATTTTGCGCTCTTTCTGGAATATTCTGCAGTCTGGCGAGCAAGGTGAATGGTGCTCCCCGCAGTTGACGCAGATGGGAGGCGGGGCACATGGAGTATCGGGATGAGATGGGCGTCCGCAATCTCGACATGTGAGGCTGGAAGTGCAGCGGGAAGACATATGGCCGAACTTCCAGCACTTGAAGCACCGCATCGGGGGAGGGATATAGGGCTTGACGTCACATCGGTAGACCATCACCTTGACCTTTTCCGGTAACGTATCACCCTCGAAGGCCAAGATGAAGGCACCGGTAGCAACCTGATTGTCCCTCGGACCCCGATGAACGCGCCGGACGAAATGAACACCTCTACGTTCTAAGTTGGCGCGCAGCTCGTCATCAGACTGCAAAAGGAGGTCCCTATGGAAAATAACACCCTGGACCATATTTAAACTCTTATGTGGAGTAATAGTAACGTTAACATCCCCCAACTTGTCACAAGCAAGTAACCTGCGTGACTGGGCGGAGGATGCCGTTTGTATCAGTACTGAGCCAGAGCGCATTTTAGACAAGCCCTCCACCTCCCCAAACTTGTCCTCTAAATGCTCGACGAAGAACTGAGGCTTTGTGGAGAGAAAAGACTCCCCATCAGCTCTCGTGCAAACTAAGAATCGGGGCGAATAACTGTTACCTCCATCCTGGGACTTACGCTCTTCCCACGGCGTGGCCAGGGAGGGGAACGTTTTCGGATCGTACTTCTGAGCATTAAATTGAGCCCGAGAATGCTTAGAGACTGCTGGCGGCTGGCCGCCAGCGAGAGATGATGTACCACGCTTCATTGCGGGTCATCCGCCCTGATGCCACCTACTCCGACCAAGGGCCCTCCCCACGGGCGCCACCCAGCCACAGCAAAGGCCACCTGGCAGGATGGCCGTTGCCGGGAGTCCTGATACCCCAGGAGGATAGGCATCTACTCCTTGGCATACGTGGGGAGTTAACGGCGCAGGCATCAGTAGAGCGATCCCTGTGTTGTCAGGGGGCTACAACCAAGAGGGTACATGGCGGCCCCACCACAACGGACTGGCTACCGTGCTGGATCTTAGGTGCAAAACTGTCCAAGGTCGTCGCCGCAGTTAAAAGAAACACTGCAGAGGGCAGCGTGGTAATCGCACCCAGGGACGTATCCCCGCCCTAAAGATCGAAAACGAGCGGGACACCATGGCAACGACGTCTAATTGCACGACGGATCCAATGCACCACGTAAGGCGCCCTTCCCCAATTGGCTCGCTCTTCGGAATAATTTAGAAAGATGGAGGTCAAACCCGAGAGGGGACCATCACATAAGGCCAAAACATGTGAGACTCCTTTTAGTCGCCTCTTACGACAGGCAGGAATACCGCGGGCCTATTCTAACCCCCGAACCCGCAGGGGGGGAAACTCTAAGGAAATAAATAGGTTTGGTACATTCTAGTTTAAATGCTCAAAGTGAAGTTCTAAATGACCAGAGTGAAACCTTGAATAGTCAAGCAACAAACATAGGTTTACTAAAGACTGAATTTGACACACTAAATAGTAAAGCTGAAAATTTGAAATTAGATATAAAGAAAGAATTAACGAGTTCTTTAAACCTTCATGTAAATCAACTATTCACTGGCTTTAGTCAGAAACTGAATGACCAAATCCAAGATTTAGCAACAAGGTTAGAATTTGATATTGAGGAAAAAAGAAATAAGGTAGAAACCGAAATCAATGAAAAATTGGAATTATTTGAAAATGTATGTATCGTTAAGTTCGATGCTGTAAAGCAGAGATTACATACAGTAAGAGAAAGCGTTGATAATCAAGAGAAGTTGATATCAATTATCCAATCCCAAATTACAGGCACGAATACATGAGTAGATACAGTGGAAAGAAATTTAAGAGAGAAACTAGTGAACTCCTACATTATAAATATAAATACTTTGGAGGAGCAGGTGGAGGAAATTATAGATCGGAAAGTCACAGAGAGAATAACATCCGGGAATGCATCACTTATGACTTCTTCCTAATTTACTGATACCAGGAAGAGAACAGATGAATTCTGGAGAGAAGTCAAACTTATCCAGGAACAACGTTGTGTAACCTAGTGAAATGGTGATTGTTTTTTGTGGTGATTGTTTTGCAGTGGGGAGACTTTCAAACTAAATTTAATGAGAAGTACTGGTCTGCACTTTCTCAAGTGAAGTTAATACCAGATCCATGGGACCCAGGCGGAGTCCTCTGTCTCCCAAAGACATTAACATTCTGTGTTAATGGGTGGAGTGATGACCGTCGGATCCCGAGTTGTTTTCGGTGTTTCTTCTGTAATAATTTTTCTGCGCTGAATTCCCCAAAACTCTTAAACTATTCTATTATCCCACACTTAGAGGTTCTCGTAAAAACCATACCAGTGAGAATTTGTTATTACGTCACCCAAAATTGCTCCTGGTATGTAACTGCGTCATCCACGGTTATTAGAGGGTTGAGCCTGCTGGGAATTTTGACTGCATTGTCCTCTGTTATTCCAAGGGTGTCCCTACCTGTCTTCATGACTCCTCCTGGCTTGCCCCCAACTTATCCTGACTTTACTAGACGGCAACATGAGGTGGCAGTTGGTACGCAGATTATCCCTGAAATAAGATAGATTAAGTCTGCCTAGCCAGCCATTCTCTCCTGCAGTTTCGATTGTAATGTCAACAGTGGCTAACACTTCTCCATGTATAGTTAAGATTTTATTTTTTACAGAAGTCTGGGTGAAATCAATGTCACTAAATTTGCATATTCTATTAATATGAATCATTATTACAATGACTCCAAAAATGGTTTCTTGAAAGCTGTCCTGGTAATCCTTTTTTCGTCACATAGTTCTACGTAAGTAGGGAGAACCACACCTGGCACATAACTTTCAAAATAATTTCTGAAATCATGAGAATACAATTCTCACACTGAATGTAAGATAAACGAGTTAAAGTCACTGAAACATATTTTTTTAGTAAACTGAATGGAATACTGTATTTGAAGAAAACATAATATTGTGTGACTAATTAAATGACTGTGATAATGGAATATATAATTTTATACTTTGTATAGAATATTTTATACCTTTTATGAGATGTGACACAGACGGGAGGGGTTTGTATTGATGTCAAAAGGGGGTGGGTAGTGTAGGTAAAAGCACAATTTACACTAACACATGAATCATCACTAACACACATCACACCTTTTGAACGACCCTCGCAAACAAGTGTGCCTGATTCTTCACCATTTACTATTTCCATAGGGTTGCTAAGATTTTCTTTGGGGCACCTCAAGGGTGAAGGTGGGAATGTCCATTCTGTAGGAGACGATTTAACACCATACATTCTCCGGCTTCTCACTCAAGTACCGGAGAGGTAGGGATCCTGGGGCAGGAGGGTGTGAAGCGTTTCCTGTCTTTGGGGCTGTCTTCTTTCTCTTCTTCGATCTTAGCAACCATGTCTACCTTTTTTCCTTTCTTACTTCCCGCTTGAGGACCTATCTATTTTTCCCTCTTTCCATATTCATCTACTTCTATTGCAGAAGTCCTTCCTAGTTTCCATGGTTGCCAATAACCTACAACTTATCTTCAGATAAGAAGGCCAAATAATCAGACTACACGAAAACACATCAGCATACATTCAAAGAAGTATGAATACACAAACAATGAAGTTACAGATTAAAAGGCTGTAAGAACAGCCAAGGGCTGTAGGGGAAAACGATATGTGTACATCTGGAAAGATGCACACATTGTTTTTTTAGTTCTACATCATTCCTTTTTCCTTTCGGTCTTATCTTGTATATACATACATACAAGTATAATAAAAGAGTGTGTGTGTGTGTGTGTGTGTGTGTGTTTTATATAATGGTAGCAATCAACTCGCGAGAGGAGACAGGAGAAGGAGAGCGTGTGGAATAATTGTAAAACAGTGATAAGCAAGGCTGGAGTTAATAGTGATAATCATTTAAGAAAAGTCAAGGTATTAAACACACTGATGAAGTGACGAGTCATGGAGTAGCGGGGCTTGATCATTATGTGTAGACGTAGTATCTACCATGAGTTGAATAATATGTGTAGACATAGTATCTACAAAGATTATAGAAGTTGAGAAGTGGAAGAGGGCTCTAGGATATTAGAGGAGGTACTAAGAAGTGAGAGTGAAGTGTAAAAATAAGAGTTTAATTTTACCAAGAAATATTTCATTATACCGTACATAAAGATGTATACTAGGGCAATTAATCATGAGGCCTACTCCTAAAGGATACGGGGGACGTACCCGGCATTTGCTAAGGATATAGGGCAGGACAAGACAACCGGTGGCCTGATGAATAGGGGTGTTTTATAAAGGGGCGTACCTACTAGAACGGAAGGAGGAAGCGCACTCATAGGGTCAAACCACATGTAAGGTATGGGTACTGATCCAAGGGGAAAAGGACAGTATCGTGACAGAAGTCACACATTTAATAGGGATTATTCTGGTAAGTTTGAATCCAATATACTCCTAGCTTTATTATGTTTTATGTGAGTTTACAAGGGTCGAAAAGTACACTTCAGTTGCCCAGAGTTCCTCCAGACTACAAACTACTATAAATAAATTAATGATAGGGTCAGGCCATGATATTGTATGCCACAAGTACTGAAATTCAAAAACCTTTTAATCACCATAAAACTTTGTGCTATTTTGTTCAGAAAATTATGCTATAGTCCTTTCCCTTTTTAAAAAATCATTCGTGTGATTTTTTTTTTCTCACACATTAGAAAAAATAAAATATTTTCTGTTATGGAAGGACATTTCATTTTCATTATTTGTATCACACACATTGATGATCCTGTGACAAAATCTATGTGGGCACTTAAGTTAGCCTAACTGGAATACATTGTTATTAAAAGAAGGAATTTGGTATGTTTATCAACGACATAAAATTTCCCCCAAAATTGCAAATGTCCTTCCGTAACAAATTGTTGACATAATTTCAATATAAAATATAATGAACAGTTAATATAAAATTTTCTTTTCCACGACTTCGTAATATAAGAGTATTATGATGTCTTCAGTACCATAAATCCACATGAAACACGACTATTTAATAAATATTTGTTTTGTAAAACTTTTTACGGAAGGACATTTTTTGTTATGGAAGGACATTTGTTATATTTGTCTATTTGAGTTTCCCTCTAAAAATGAAACCAGCCACTCACAGCATGTCTTTACCTAGCTAGCCAATGAAACAATTCTGTCAGATGTTTTCCCTCCAGTTTCTGTTCTCTTTCTCCATTGTTGTATATGTTTCAAGTGGCTGTTCATGCTGGAAGTGTAAATTTGCTGGTTATAAAGGTTATAAACAATTTGAAAGTAAGTATTAGTTTAATGTAAACAAAGTTAGTTCATTTATGCATAAGCCTGAAACATTTTTTCAAATAAGCCTGATTACTTCAAAAGCCTGAGTGAAGAATGTAGGCTATAATTCCACATGCTATATAATAAGTGTATCAAATATTTACGTGCTGAGGCATCTTGTTAATATTGTTAGTATTTATCTGACAACTTCCAAATATTTTGATAATTATTAACAGTGAAGGAATATCGTAGCCTACTCTGCAAAGACTAGGTGACATTGTTATATGCAACACTTTTAAAAACATGTAAAAATAATCTCTCAGTTGTTTGGCTTTGTAATTTTTAATTTAGACTCTAAACAAATATGGCATATCTCCTTTGAGCTGAGCATATGTTCACTCTTTGAGCTTGCAAATAAAATGTAATGTACATCAATGGCTTACTATGAAATTTTTGGAAATGTAATGTAAATTCAATTGCTTCTTTGGTTCACTTATAAACTTAACAAGTTTCTTGAATATATGTGCAGGTGTGATGGCCAAACCTGGTGTCGAGCGTGCTGAGGAATGCAGAAAACGAAAAATGAATGATCCAGGAACAGCAGAAATGAAAACAGTTTGTGATTCCACCAATATCAGCTGTATAGACAGGAATTGTGAAGAGTGTGGCACTTCAAATCTTGACAGCTATTTTGAAGAGATTTAAATGAAAGAATAACTTTTTATAAATGGTGTCTAGAAGAAGGTCGTAAAAAGAAACAAGAAATGCAAACAAAGTTGTCAGAAACAAAGGTACAACTTTATTTACAATTACAGACTTTGCCCAGGCATGTCTACAATGCACGTAGGCAGCACTCAGAGTTGCGCACGTTAAAACGTGTCCTTCCCGAAACAGACATTGTTGTACTAGAGGATTTCTCAGAAAACTTTCCAATAAAACATCACTCTGAGATCATGCAGGCTCACTGGTGTTCACACAGTGTGTCTATTTTTACAGCCATTGTGTATTACAAGTGTCCTGAACTGAAGCATATAAACTACTGTGTTGTATCTGATTCTTTAGAACATAGTAAGGACAGTGCCCATGCTTTCAATCAGGCAATTTTAGCACATCTGAAAACAAAAGTTGGGTTTACAATTTCCCAAGTCCATTACTTTAGTGATGGAGCTGCAAGTCAATTCAAAAGCCGGTTCTCTGTTTGTTATCTTCTTTTTCATGAAGATTTTGGTGTAACAGCGGATCGAAGTTACTTCGAAACAGCTAATGGGAAGGGCCCACATGATGGCATCGGAGGAGAACTGAAGAGTGTCATTTTTCGTTCCATACTCCAGAAAAAAATAGTAGTAAATAATGCAGAAGAATTTGCAACAGCTGCAAAAAATCTTGCCAAAAGTATTATTGTGATTTACATTCCAGAGTCAAGAACTGAAGCAATAAAGAAAATGTTGGAAAGCCGATCAAATAACTGTTTGCCTATAAGTGGCCTTCGAAAATATCATTTTGCACAACCCTCTTCTGATAAAAAACACGTCACACTTTTGGAAAATTCTGTTTTTTCTGGGTAGCATAGCAGTGGAAGCACCTACAAACTTATTCAGAGAGCAAATGATTTCAAGCAGCAGCAGAACCAAGTAGTTCAAAGCAAGTTAACAAATGATTCAGTCTTGTCTAATGGGTCATTTGTACTTTGCCAAGTGTTTAGTGATACAGCTGTTGTAAAGAGGCATGCATGCATTATTCAGAAGTTTCATGCTGATAAAGACATTTATGAAGTGATGGGAATGAAGTCAACAGACAATATTAAAAAGACATTTAAAACTGTTCAGAATGATGTCTTTAATGTTTCTCCTGCTGACATTATTTCTGGATTAAGTGAATCACATATTAATGGTAGTTCTGAAAGACTTGCTTATAAATTTTCAGATCCTGTTGATGTTTATGAACAATAACTAAATTAAAGTTTTTTTTCCTGGTACTTTCTTAAAAATACAAAAAAAGAAATATCTCAGCAACATTACTCATGCCTTCTTAAGCAAGTAGTTATGCCTAAGTATATAATTTTTCAATTATTTTGAAGTTTATAAACAATTTTCCAGAGTTACTTTATTAAACGTAAAGGGTACTTTCTCAGAACAGCGTTTTAAATTATGTATGTACAAAGTCTATATTTTACTAACAATAATTTCACTTTCCTATGCTACACAAATTTAATTCCAGTAATAAATCAATATGTAACTTGTATGATAGCATTTATTGCTATACAATTCAATAAATAACAATATATTTTGTGTTAAGTCAAATTTGTATAGCTGGGAAAAAACGTCCTTCCGTAACACTGCAGCTACTCACTTTCTTGGATGCAGCATTTAATCTAAGAGCTAAAAAAATCCATTATGCCCTTATTTATATACTAAACATATGCAGTTAACCAATTAAAAAATTTGCTAAGTGAAACATAAACATCAGAGCAGGAATTAATCTTATATTCAAGTATCAAGAAAGCTGTGCTTTTTCTTGTCCTTCGGTAACGCTCAGTAAAATAATTAATATTGAAAATGTATAAACATAATACTACTATTTAAATGCATAAATGCATTCCTGTTGCTTGTAACAGTTTGCAGAATATATGTTGTGCCCTAGTTTTCCATTTCTAATTTAAGTTTTTTACCCAGATTTCACAGAAAAGTGTTCTTCTGTAACAAAAAAATAGCACGGCCTGACCTCTACTAAAATGTACCAAGGAAAAAATAGTACAAGGAATCAGAATAAAGTACTCAAGTGTCATGAACAACTGGAATTTACAATTGGACAAAGAGGGAGTGGGCAACGATCCTCACGATTTTTTAGATATTGGAAGAGCTAAGGCCAACATTAATTGACATATTCACGTTTTATAATTAAAGTAAAATGGGAAAAAAAAAAAAAAAAATGCGGGGGGGGGGGGGGGGGGGGGGGGGGGGGGGAATAGCTAAATAATAAGAATAAGGGTATTCACGGTTATTAAAAGAACACGGTATACTGTTGAAATATGAATTATTATTATTATTATATGTGATATAAATGTACATAATGATGATATATAAAATATCACGTGTTCAATCTGAGAGGGGGAAATGTGTGTGCTTCGAGAATTTCCGCGTAAATTCTAGAACCACTTGGCCTTCCTCAATCTCGAACACACTATATTTTAAATAGAAGTGTGAGGGGGACGAATCCGACCTACTGTGCATTGCATGTTTGTGTGTGTAGGTCTAGAAACAGTCACGAACAAAACGTGGACGCGGCAGCCGACAAGTACCTGCTGTACGAAACATAAGAGTTTCAGTGTATGTGTAGAGAAGAGCCTGTGCTACTCTTTGCTGGTTTAGTGACAGTGATGATTGTTAAGGACAAATGAATAAATGTGATTATACTTTAAAGTAATGCATGTATTGGACTTGCTAGAAGCAAGACATGTTCATATTTTCTGGTGGTTATTAAACCAACCCTGTTATAAATGTATCTTAATAGAGTATGATGTTTGACGACTTGGTTGACTTGCACGAGTTTGAATATTTATATGAGAAATGGTGAACTTGTTGTTTGTGGAAGTTAAAATATACCATGACTGAACTAAAAGCATTCTTTGAGTAACAAATTATTTCTAGAGTAGAGATAGAATCTGATAATTTCCCTTAACCAGCATTATTCTTCAGAGAAGAAGTTTTTGGAATCGACGTGACCATCTTTCCAGAGACGAAGATCGGCTGTGCATACCAAGTAAGTCAACCTGTGGGAGAGAGGTGGGAAGTTTGCAAACCAGCTCCTCATTGCTTCTTGTCATCTAAAGCGTTAGAACATTAGCACATATTATCAGCAACAAATGATACTGAAAAATGTTTTGAAATTTCCCAAGAATATCATTTTAAGAACACATGGCAAAATTTTTGACAGTCTGTTATGAAGAGAAATTATAGATGTGGTCATCCCCACAACTGGTACTTTTAGTACTCAAAAATTGTGGTTTTTCAGGGTTTTCTCTGGAACTGCCCATTAACAAACAGTTATTTTATAAGCCACCTAAGGTCTACCCTAGACCTCTCCTAATGCAAAAGAGACAAGCGGTTTGGTCAATTTGCCTCGTCTGGAGAAAGTGAACAATATTTAAATTTTGACCCTGTACTGTAGGAGAGCTACAGTATATCAATTCTTTCGATAGATAAACAAATGGTTCGTAGACCGAGGGTTATCCAAAACAGCTGATCCCTTAGCTCTGCGATCAATAGAATCTTAGATCTGAAAAATCAACTTTTTGCATGCGGTTTTTGGGACATATTGATCCAGTGCACTGTCATACATGGGCAGAATGCATTTGTGAAGATCTGCTTAGTATTTAACAAGACGCTCTATTATATTTCATCCCCATGAGCATTTGTTGTCTCTCTCCAATATTCCCCAAATTGTAATATGTTTAAATTTTGTCAAACCTTCTTTAAAATACCAACAACATTGGGGTCGTTATATTTGGAGATGCAGCTCACACACTCGTCTTGCCCCGGGCCCAGTCCTGGCTCCCAGTGGCCCTGATGATTATTACTGTTACTCTGAACAACAGTAATGTATGTTTTCACATTAGTTCATTAAAAAAAACTGCCTATACATCCAGTGTAAATT
The DNA here is from genome assembly GCF_023864275.1 of Schistocerca cancellata. Classification (NCBI taxonomy): domain Eukaryota; kingdom Metazoa; phylum Arthropoda; class Insecta; order Orthoptera; family Acrididae; genus Schistocerca; species Schistocerca cancellata. The sequence goes on along the minus strand of NC_064631.1, from coordinate 348,300,154 downwards.
ACTTTGTATCTATATGATGCCGGTAGTACTCAGAGAGAATAAAATCTTGGTAGTACGAGGGTTCATTTAATAACTAAGCAAAGATAAATCAATAAGAAATTAATCAAAGCAAGCACTTACAATTTCTGCCACAAGAGGGTCACTAGGATTTGGCTCAGCCAATAGAAGTCGTATGCTCATCAGAAGGTATGATAATGTAATGGTAGCTTTCCATTTCCCAACTTTCAACAGGTCCAGACATATTCGACCACCAGAATCAATATTTGGATGATAAATGGGTGTTAGGAACTTCACTTGGGGTGGTTCAAATGGATATCTGAAATTGAAAATGTATTCAGCCACAAAGTTGAATTTTATATGAGATACTAACAAAACTAAACTATAAAAAAGTGAAAATCATATGATAATATATTGCATAGTAGTATCTAATTATCACCACCCCCCCCCACTCCAAGTTACTCTTCAGATACCCAACAGAGCATTTAAAATGCAATTTGTAGCATGGCAGTGGGTTGGACTAAACCCTTCATTTCGCCTCACTACACCTTTTTACAACTTCTTGCTTAAAAACCAAATAAATAAAGGTTGTTTATGAAAAGGTAGTGTGACTTAATAATAATTTTTATTTGTTAGTTATCTATATCTACATAGTGTTCTAGACAGCAATTCTGTCTCAAATAGTGTTTACTCAGTTTAATTTTTCTTTGGACATCTAACCTCTTTTCTAACACCTTCTTTTGCTCTGTCGTAGTATAATGTGCAATTCTTTCACCATTTGGCAATTGTTCTACTTCAGTAATTGTTCTTTTGTGATGGGGGACAATTTTTTCATGCTCAGACCATCTGTCTGTCTTAGAAGACTGTTTTTTCCTGTGGTTGGCTTAATTACACTGTTCATTCTTTTGCAGACCCCTTCCGTTCACGAATGTTCTTCATGTGTGTTCTGCAAATAGTTTTTTCCCCATTCACACCTTTCTTTGTATTGTTATTGTTTTTCTGCTTTTAGAGATCTTCTCTCATTTCCTTGTGGTAGTATTTGCTTTCCTGTGATATTAATGGTACATTGAAAGACATCTTTGCACAGCTACAGTATCTTACGTCATCCAAGGAACTCTTGACTTCCTTTCATCATTTTGTGACTTTCTTAAAGTTTTCTGTGATTTTCTTAATCTTCAGTTTTTGAGGGTACAGAATTTTTGTTTAATTTAATTCAGGGTTTTTCCATAAGTGTTAGAGGTGTGGAGTGTTCTGTATCCTCATCATCTTTAAATGAGAAAGCATGTTTGTAATTAACATTATTGTAACATTTATGACATTTGAATGCTGCTTAAAAGTGTTATTTTCAGGTATATTTTTTGTGTTATACTGCAATTAAAATTAGTTTGTGACTGATGTTTCAGCAAGTGAGTGGTAGGGGACAGCTGCCCACCAATCATAGTTCTTTGTCACACACCACGTGCTCACTATGTTGTCTGTTCTATAGGTGCCTTGTGAAGCGTGTCTGGCTGCATGCCAGGAACATTGCCCCCCCTGCCACTGCAATCTGTCAATTACAAAGTAATTTTAATCAGAGTATAGTATTGCCTCCTTTTTCACCCAATACCACCCGGACTGGAACAACTGAACCACATCCTTCACCAGGGCTGTGATTACCTATCAGAGTGCCCTGGAATGAGGGACATCCTACCCGAGACCATTCTCATGACTCCTAAAGTGGTTTTCTGTCAACTGTCCATCCTCCACAAAATCCTAGTCCTGCCCTATGCCAATCCCAATTCCAAACCCTTGCTACAGGGATCATAGCCCTGTGGAAGACCCATGTGCAACATTCGCCAATCTACCCATCCAGCACTCCCTATTCCAGTCCTGTCACAGGCTTATCCTACTCCATCAGAGTTCAGGCTATTTTCAAGTGCAGGCATGTCATATACCAGCTCTGCTGCAATCCTTGCACAGCTTTGTATTGGTATGACTATCGACCAGCTGTCAACCAGGATGAATGGGCACCACCAAACTGCGGCCACGAACAAATTTGACTGCCCTGTGGCACAACATTCGCCTTTGATTTTAATGGGTGCTTAAAGAGGGAATTAATTGTTAAATTTGCCTTGGAAAACATATTTGTGCAATTTTAAGCTGATTCTATGATCATGTGAAGTACTGTTGTGACTTTGCTGTGCTTTGGAACTAACAGTAGACTGGCTCCAGAAATCATTTTACTAATTATGTGATTAACGAAATAAAACAAAATCAGATGGCATCCTAACATTTTATGATCTTTATTATGCTTAGCATTTAAACCTACCCACTTGTCACATTATTATGCATTTTCATTAAAGCTTGTAACTGACGGAGAAGAAACCAATAGTTCGAATATCCATTACCCTCTCTACTGTGACAGTGTTACATCATCCTTCAATAATTCTCACTTTACCCATTCATTTCTCTAACTACATGTTTAAGGGTTCTAAGATTCCACATTCCAGTCCACAGAACACCACAACTGTTTTTCTCTGACAACATCCTCCCGAGTTATTTCTCACTGCAAATCCAAATGGTGGACTTAACCCACGAAGATGCCATCATCATTAAATCACATGGTAGAGCTGCATGTCCTTGGGCATTATAATGACTGTAGTTTCTCCCAGCTTTCAGCTGTCAGCTTAAACACAGCAAACCAATGTTACAAAGTTAAATAAGTTACTCTCTCAGAAAGTTGCCCCTTTTTGGGGATCATATGTTAGACTGACTTCTCAGACAGAGATATGATGTTGACTTACATGCGTAGTGTGGCTACCTGTACTATGGAAGCATGCGAGCCACTCCACCACAGCAAGGTCCACATATATTTGTGTGTGTGTGTGTGTGTGTGTGTGTGTGTGTAGAACAGGGGTTGTATTTCTTAAAAGAACTAGCTTCTAATTATGGGCATTCCATCTGTCATGAAGTTAACCTACTTCATCCGTATTTGGATTTTTATAAATGGAGGTAATGCTTGTTGTAACTACAAGTAAGTAATCTTTGAATTTAGTTGCCAATGATTTCAATCTGTCATTTCTACCCAGCTTGTTTAATTAATTAATTAATTAATTAATTAATATAGGAAGATTTTACAATGCTGACAATATTGGAGTTCAAACTCTTGAACAAATCTTGTCCTCTGAATTAGGTACAGCTCTCCACTGTTGTGAGGCATTTAGTCAGGATAACATGTTACACTTCTTCCTCTCCAGCAGATGAAAGATGTTCGTGTAAAAACATTGTTTAAATAGTATCTCACTAGAGAAGTTCCAACTGTGAGTCCTTTGATTTGATATACGTGCAGATATGATGGGAGAAGTGTGAACACAGGACTTCAGTAAACCGTGATGGAGATCGAGCATCCTCACTAGCTGTGGTGGTGTCTATACTTTGGCACCAAGACTTGACGCTGATATGGAAGGCACAGAACAACAGATGCTGCTGACAATGAAACCATCCACAAACTATTGAAATAAGTTTAAGAGAAACATCAGTCCAGTCCATTCTGTTCTGTTCTGTTCTAAGAGCCTGTTCAGAGACAATGTTCTGATCTAAGTAATAATAAGATGTTTGTACATTCACTGTGGAAAATGTTTCTATATAATGAAGGTGTAACACAGAGGAGTAACTGAAAGATGTTTACATCATTCAGTATCTTGAATAGTTCGAAGCTCTCTTCCAGCCCTCAACCCTCAGCAGAAGGTGAAAAAGTCACATGGCATGCCAGGCCCACAACATCAAAAACATCGACTAACACGGCTGTACACGAAAATAATTTAGGTAAAAAAAAGTATCAAAAACAGCATAAAGCTGACAGATCTTTTGGATAGCAACATGTCTTCTTGGCTCATTCCAGTTACAGAACAGCGACATTACATTCTGTAGTGATTCGAAAATTTCTGCGTAAATTCTAGAACCACTCGGCCTTCCACCGTCTCAAACACATATTTTAGATGTGAGTGGGAAAAAGGAACCCTATCTACTTCGCGTCACTGTGTGTGTGTGTGTGTGTGTGTGTGTGTGTGTGTGTGTGTGCGCGTGCAGGTCTGAAGTTAGCCGTGAGAAGACTGTAGACACGGGTCGAACAGCACCGACAAGTACTTTGAGCCATGGAAGTCGCAGTGAAAGCACACGGAAGAACCATGGAACTTCTGTATTATTCTATGCTGTTTTGTAATTGGGACTATTGCTAGTGACAAAACAAAAGTTGAGTGGGGAAAGACTTCTAAGTAACTCTTAACACAGACTTGATAGAGCCAAGACATGTTTATGATTTCTGTGGTTGTTAAACCAACTCTGTTGTAAATGTATCTTAATTGTATCTAACATGAGACGACACGGGTGACTTACAAGAAGTCTAATATTTATGTGAGAAATGGTAATTTTGTTCTTTGTGGAAGTTTAAATATACTGAGAGTGGACTAAAAGTATTCTTCGAGAACCTACTTGTTTCACAAGTGAAGAGAGAGTCTTATATCGTCCTTTAACTAGCATCATTCTTCGGAGAAGTAGTTTTTGGAGACTGACCGACCCGGCTATTGAGGGAAGAAGATCAGCTGTGCATACCGAGTAAGTCTATTCGCGTAAAAGAAGTAGGAAGGTTGCAATACAACTTCACACATTCTTGTTGTCAAAAACGTTAGAATGATTCTCCCCCCCCCCCCTCCCCGCCCCCCGGATCGAACACGAATTATTTTATACATAATCATTATGTACATTAATATCACAAATAATAACAATTCACATTTTAACAGTATACATTTATTTTCTTTCAATAACCATGAATAAACTTTTGCTTACTATTTAGCTATTCTTTTCTCATTTTACTTTGATAATAAAACAGGAGCATTTCACTCAAGGTTTTAGTCAGCTCTTAACATATTGGAATTGTGAAGGCTATATTGTCCTTTTCTTTTTTTCCTGCTGTCTTTCCAATCGTAAACTCCATGTGGCCATGACACACGAGTAATCTACTTTCTGTTCTCACCTTTTGCACTACCTTTCCTAAGTATGTACTCATTCATTATCTGTTGTAGTTTGGACAAACTCTGGGTAACATGAAAGTGTTCTTTTTGACACTCATTAACTTACATAAAATGTAATAATGCTCGTTGCGCATAGAATTTATATTTTCCAGAATAATTCCTATAAAATCTGTGACTTCTGTCACAATATTGTCCCTTTCTGCTAGGATCAGTACCTATACCTTGCCTGTGGGTTGACCATATGAGTGTACTTCCTCTTTCCATTCTGGTAGGTACACCCCTTCATAAAAAATTCCTATTTTTTAGGCCACAAGTCATCCTATCTCCATGTAGGTACCCTGCCCTATATACTTAGCAAATGTTGGGTATGCCCCCCTTATCTTTTCTGAGTGGGCCTCATGGTTCATTACCTCAGTATACGTTCCTATGTATACTAAAGTTACGTATTTTCTGGTAAATGCTACAAATCAACACTACACTTCGCATATACTTCTTGATACTCCATTTAATCCCTAGAATCATCCTCTACTTCCCAACTCCCATACTCTTAGTAGATACTATGTCTACATATAATTCAAGTCCTACTATGCTACAATTCGTTAGAGTATTTATTAAACTGACATTCCTTAATGATTATCACAATTAATTCCTCTCGCTTTACACATATTCTTTCCCCTACAATACCCGGCAGTACTCACATCGCGACAGGTTTCTAATCTGTAATTGTAATGTTTGTGTTTAAATGTAATTTTGTGTGTATGCACATGTGTGTTTGTGTAGTCTGATTCTTTGGCCTTCTCATCTGAAGATAAGATTTTGGTTATTGGAAACCACAGAAACTAGGAAGGACTTCTGTGATAGAAGTATGTGCGTATGGAAAGAGGGAAAAAATAGATAGGTCCTCAAATGAGAAGTAAAAAAGGAAATAAATAGAAATGGTTGCTAAGATCAACGAAGAGAAAGACAGGAAACCCTTCCCACCCCCCTTCCTCAGATTCCCTACCTCGCAGGTACTTGAGTTGAGAAGTCGGAGGAGGTTTGGTGTTAAATTATCTCCTACAGAACAGACACTCCAACCTTCACCCTTGAGGCCCCCGAAGAAAATCTTAGCAACCCTATGGAAACAGCAAATGATGAAGAATCAGGCACACTTGTTTGCGAGGATTGTCTGAAAGGTATGGTGTGTGTGTGTGTGTGTGTGTGTGTGTGTGTGTGTGTGTGTGTGTGTAATCATGATTTGTGTGTTCTCGTAAACCATGCTTTTATCCACAAAACCACTCCTTTCAAAACAAATACAAACCCTACAATCTACATCTCATCTCATAAAAAGTATAAAATATTCTGTAAAAAGTAGAAAATCTATATAATCAGTTGTTTAATTAGTCACCAAATATTATATCTTTTGCTAACTTAATATTTCCTTCAGTTCACTAAAGAAAATATGCATCAAGAAGTATAAATTGGAACTTTGGCCCGATTATATTACAATCAGTATGAGAATAGTATTCTCATGAATTCAGAAATTATTTTGAAAGTTATGCACCAGGACACATTCTCTATATTTACACAGAAATATGTGACAAAGGGATTACCAGGCAACTTTCAAGAAAATCAGTGTTGGAGTCAATGTAATGACACCTTATATCAAGAGAACATATAGAATTGATGACATTGATTTCACCAAGACCTCTACACACAGGTTTGCAAAGACACTGGTGAGGAGATTACATACAACGACCATTTCAAGCAAAAAAATGACCTAAATATACATGCAGACCGTGCCGATCGAAACCAAGGGAGAGAAGAGATGATCAAGCGGACTTAGTATATCTTGCCCCAGAGCTGGGCCAAATGACGGGGATCGGAGACAACATGTGTGCAAATTTCCACCTCATGCTGCAGCCGAGCAAAGTCGGGACTGAAGGGTGCGAATGCACTGTGCAAATCTCTACCTCATGCGTGCTCTTGCAGGGCACATAAGAATAGTACCAGAAGCATGTATGCAGAAGCTCCTTTAGTTCCATGAAAGATTATATAGGGAGTCAAAGGTTGTTAGTAGTCCAACTGAATGGAATAAGGAAATCCCCCACCATGAACAACTGTGGATGATGTAATCACAAATCCTAGTTGGTACTTGCTTTTTTTCATAGTATCTCTGAGTGTGGGATGATAGAATAGTTTAAGATTTGAAGGAAATTCAGTGCAGGAAAACTATTATGGAAGAAACACCGAAAACAACTCTGGATCCGACGGTCGTCACTCCACCCATTAACTCAGAACGTTAACATTCCTGGGGGATATACAATTTTACATCTTTTACACTGTACTTCCCTTTATCTGATCCAGTTATAGGATCTACTAAAAATAACGTCTTAAGGGTGGATTAGTGTTTGTACCCAGTATGGTCCTTCATATTTTTGGAAAAAGTTGTGTGTCTTTCTTTCTTTAGGGCAGAGCTTTGAAGATGTTGTTTTACTAGAATTAGGTCATGAGGTTCTACAGCCTTCTCATTATGCTTACTCACTCTTTGTTGTTCTTTTTCAACTAAATTCTTAGAAACTATTTCCTGGTTCACTTCATAACTTACACTCGGTTGTTCAGGCCAACTAAAACATTTAATGAGAGGTTCTCCGACAAAGGGTTTACCTACAACTTCTAAAGGTGTCAATCCAGCTGATAAATGTGGTAATTCATTTAGGATGAGTTCAAAGTTCTTCACTTTTGTTGCCCATGAAGTATGTTTTTCATGGCAGTGGGTATGGCATAGTTTTCCAATTTCCTTCATTACTCGTTCACACAGATTCGAGGATGGGTTATAGTTGGATATTAACACTTGTCAAATACCTTCCCACGCTAGAAATTCTTTAAATTTGTTACAAATTGCAGACCATTATCCGTAAGAAACCGTTATGGTTTAGCTTACTTCTAGAAAGTATTGTTGTAAGCAGTGTATAACTGTCTGTGTGTTGGCTCTTTTGATTGGATACAGTTTAACATATTTTGACCAACACACTATGATGACCAAAATGTATGACACTCCTCCCTTTCCTTTTGGAACTGGTCCCAAAAAATCTGCTGACGTGAGATCGTGTAATGACTTAGGAATAATCAGATACATTTTGTATTTCACAGGAGTATTATTCTCTTTCATCTTCTTACAGATTTCACAAGTTCTAATCAAAGATGCTATCTTATACCCTAACTTTTTAAAATAATAGAACTTACTCATATAGGTTATACACTTTTTGATCCCGAAGTGTCCATATCCTGTATGAACATATCACTCAAGTGCGTCTTCCATGACCTTCGTAATGCATAAGCACCAACGTTGAGTGTTATGCTGTCTCTCCAAAACAAATTGTGACCTATAATTTTCCATTTTCCTACTTGATTAGGAGGTAAGGAATTCCGAACATACATAGGAAATGTTTCTGTAAAATAGGGATCATGATGGATATTTTCTGTTATTCTTTGAGCCATCTGTTGTACCCTAATGTTCGGATATTCTACTGACATAAAATTAATAGCAAAAATAACGCCACGTCTTTCCGTATGTTTTAATTCTTCCATTCCTATGGGTAACCTAGATAAAGCATTCGGTACAATATTATCGGAACCTTTTACATATTGAATTCTAATATCATGTTCCTGTAGGAAAAGCATCCATCGCATTAATCTATTGTGTAAGAATCGACTACTCGTTAGAAATTATAGAGCTTGATGATCTGTATAAACATGGATTTCTGACCCCCATATTAGTGTTTAAAATTTTCGGATACTCCATACAATTGGCAACATTTTTTTTTTCCCAGTAGCCAAGCAATTTAATTCATTCTTATTTAGACTACAGCTAGCAAAAGCTATGGTTCGGTGTTCTACATTATTTAGAGCCCACTCTCCTTGGAAAAGTTCTGCAGCAATACCGTAATCAGATGCATCTGTTGAAATTTTAAATGGTTCGCCCATAACCAGATGACGTAATATGGGTGATCCAACAAGCGCAATTTTGACATTTTCAAACGCGTCATTTGCCTATGGATCCCAAATCAACAGTAGTCCCTTCCTTAATAAACATAAAATTCTGGTGTCGTTCAGCTCTAGACCACATATGTACCATTGATAGTATCCAGCCAATCCTACAAATCCCTTCAACTGTCTTACATTTCTAGGGTGTGGACATTCTTTAATAGCTTTGATGCATTCAGGGTCTGGTCTAATTCCCTGTACCCCTACAATATGACTTAGAAATTTAAGCTCTTGACAAGCGAAATACGATTTTGAAAGCTTCACCGTAATACCTTTCTCTTTAAATTTTTTCAGAGTTCTGCATAATGTGAGACAATGTTCTTCCCAAGTAGCTGATATTATTAGAATATTGTCTACATATATTATTAAATCTCTCCCTAATGCCTCATCCATTGCATGTATAAATACGGATACAGAAATATTAAGTCCGAATGTCAGTACATTGAAACTATATGATTTACCATTGAACAGAAACACTTTATACTTTTTGGATTTTGGGTGTAATTTTATTTGCCAATATCCTGCAGTCAGGTCCATCATACTAGAAAACATTGCCTTTTCAAATTTACATAACAATTCATCAATATTAATCAGTCTATCTCTTTCTGTCTCTATATCCTTATTCAATGTACGATCGTCGAACACTAATCGTACCCCCCACCTCCCCCCCGGTAGCTTTTTTTCATCACGACCAAAGGGTTATTCATGATGCTGGAACTATGTTCTATTATATTGTTATCAATCATCTTGTTGATTTCCTCCCCTAACTGCTTCTTTCAAACTTGTAGGTACTGGATACGGCTTACAGAAGAATGGAGTGTCATCTTTGATTTTGAATTTACAAATATAGTCGCTGATGTTACCAGGCCAATCGGAGAACACTACTTCATACTCCATTAAAATTGTATATAAATCTTGTTGTTTGGTTAATCTTTGGGATTCATTGACTTTGTCTTGTATATCAGTTCGATGTGTTCCTGGATCTACATTATCGATCTTTGGTGACAATTGTGCTGTAGCCATTAATCGCAGGCACTGACACTCCGCTGTTTGTTTACCAATGTAGCTATCTGTCACAAACGGTATCCAGCATCTACGGTTCCTTTTACCAAAACAAAGAAGATTCTCCTCAAAGTTTACGATGACTTTAAATTCTAATAACCAATCTAAACCAAGTAATACATCTCTATTAATATTTTCTACTATTAAAAGTGTTTGACAAAATGAGATATTTCCTACGCTGCAGTTCACGTGGGTTTCGTGTTTCACAACTTTACTCTTCTTTCCTGTTATACCGACTACGTAAACTCCAGTCACCGGCAATAGCGGTAAGTGCTGTTTAGTCTGTAGTGAAGTAAAGAATGAGTTGGTGACGAGTGATACTTCATTCTCTGAGTCTATAAATATGTTACCTTCAGAAGTCTCCACGGTTACTGCTATGATAGGTTGTGGATTGTTGAACATACTTATTACCACTGTTCCATTTTGGTGTAAGTTTTCATTGTGGTCCTTATTTAATGCATCCAGTGCACCTACGAAGGACAACAAATCTTCTACTGTTTTCCAACCGCAACATAATATATCTTTCCTCGCATAAATGGGTAATCATCTTGTTCAAATTCTCACTAACCCTTCTTCTTCTATCAGCTTATCTCAGTACTTCACCCGTGTTAGATGCCAGTCGAAATACTTTCTCATAGTACTCCATATATTATTGTAATATTTCAGGTCCCACAAATCTGATATTAATTTATCTTGGGCACTAGCAGACCAGTGTTTCTCTTTAAATTACTTCTGGAAGTCTCCCCAAGAAGAAACGTTCTCAATATTTACAGTACCCCATTCTGAGGCTTCCCCTACAAGGTACCTCAGAACAAATTCAATCTTTTCAGAATCTTCCCAGTTCTTTGGCAAAGCCTGGTCGAATATTAAAATATATATATATGCGTCAGATGTACATTCCCATCTTGCTTAAACTGCCTGGATAATCCGGAATTGGCCCCCCATTGTAAATCATTCATCACTTCACTAATCAATACCACGTAAGGAGAAGTCATCCTCTTGTCTATTTTATCCTGGATAAGTTTAAATTCTTTCCACAAGTCATCTATATCCTTTTGAGTATCTGAAAATTCAGAAGAAACTATAGGCGATACGTTGCCTGCCGGAGGTTACTCTCGCGGCAACTTTTCGATGTCTATCATTTCCTTCACCTATTCCTCCAAACTACGTACATTTATGATGTGTGAGTTCGCTAGTTTCTCTTTGAAGGTTTTTTTTACATTATCTACCTGTGTATAAAAGCCTGTAATTTGCGATTGAATTATTGACATTAATTTATCTTGCTTATCAACGCACACTTTTAAAGTATGCAAACTCTGCTTTACAGCATCAAACTTAACATAACATACATTTTCCAATGATCCGAACGTTTAATTAATCTCTGATTCCACACTATGACATTTATCCTCAATGTTCAATTCCAATCTTTGTGTCAGATCCTGAAAATCCTCATTCTGTTTTTGGTTGAGGTCAGTAAGCATTTGATGTACATGAATGTTCAAAGAATTAGTTAGTTCATTCTTTAAATCTAATTTCAAATTTTCAACTTTACTATTCAGGGTGTCAAATTCAGTCTTTAAAGTACCCATTTCTTCGCATAGAATACTAAATTCTCTACTCTGTGCGTCAACTTTGGCATTTAATAAACCTAGATTTGTTGCTTGACTATTCAAGGTTTCACTCTGGTTATTTAGAACTTCACTCTGAGCATTTAAACTAGAATGTATCAAACCTATTTCTTTCCTTGAGTTTCATTCCGAGCATTTGACTGTGGACTCTGGTCATCTAACTTCGCATTTAAAGTTTTACTTTGATCACATAATCAAGAATTCATTTAGCCTAACTGTATACTCTGAACTTTGATAGATTTACCAACTCAGACCAGTCAGGCCTTCTTTGGTAATTTTCATAGCCAAGGCTGGTTCCAAAGTCTCTCCAACTTGCTGAATGTTATTCATGATTTTACAAGCTTTAGACCTCGTGAGCATTTAAAAAATTAACTTTAAGTATAATAACTACACTGGTAAGTTCACTCAATAGTTCGTATCACTTCTTGCTAAGGTAATAAAGTTTTGATTTTCGCACACCCGGTGTAGACTTCTCACAGTGTAGGTGAGCAGATGCGACGGCAGGTCAGCACCTGTGAACAGCAGCGTTCGATGAAGACTGGTTTCCACGGCTGTATGCTCCCCACACCAGATCATCTTAGTCGTATTGTTCTAGGCATATCTTTTCTTAGTCTAATATGTCAAGATCTTCTCTCCAGTTTTTCACATTGTGACTTTCTCACTACTTCTCCCTTATTGGCCTTCACAAAATTTTCTCCTTCAGATACTCTGGCATAATCCAGTTTCTCTTAATGGTTCTCTTGACTTGTTAAGCTCAGTTGCTATGGCAACACTTGACAGCTTTTTCCCTCATTTTCATCTCAAAATTCCTTTCTCCCTTCGGTCCTTTCACACTGGTCACCACATTCTAACGTTTTTGATCGCAAGAATGTGTGAAGTTGGACAGCAACCTTCCCACTTCTTTTACGCGAGTCGACTTACTTGGTATGTACAGCCGATCTTCTCTGGATAGCCGGCTACATCAACCTCTGAAAACTTCTTCTCCAAAGAATGATGCTAGTTACAGGAACATATAAGACTCTCCCTTCACTCGTGAAATAAGTAGGTACTCTAAGAATACTTTTAGTTCACTCTCTGTGTATTTCAAATTCCACAAATTACAAAATTATCGTTTCTCACATAAATATTAGACTGCTTATAAGTCACCTGTGTCGTCTCACATTAGATACAATTAAGATACATTTGCAACAAAATTGGTTTAACAGCTACAGAAATCAAACATGTCTTGGCTCTATCAAGTCTGTGTTAAGAGTTACTTAAAAGTCTTTCTCAATTCAACTGTTGTTTTGTCACTAGCAATAGTCCGAATTACAAAACAGAACAGAATAACACAGAAGTTCCATGGTTCTCCTGTGTGCTTTCACTGCGACTTCCATGGATCGAAGTACATGTCGGTGCTGTTTGACCCGTGTCTACAGTCTCCTCACGACAAACACACACACAGTGACGTGAAGTAGATAGGGTTCCTTTTTCCCACTCACATCTAAAATATCATGAGTTCGAGTAAAATATCGTGAGTTCGAGATGGTGGAAGGCCGAGTGGTTCTAGAATTTACACAGACATTCTCAAATCACCACAATTCCACCAAACAGCAGAAGAAACTTGACTGAATATTATTAGGGCCACTAATCAAAACAATTGAACCACAATAGTTATCCATCAAATAGACTTAATTCCGTTTAATTTTATACTTGTTTGTTTTAAGCAAAAACAAGAGTACACATTCTGTACAAATATGTTCAAGAAAGAGTTTTAAGTTTTCCATTCACGCTATCTGCTTTATAAATGCCTTGCAATGATTTTTCCAGTAATTTCTCTGTTAACATCATGTTTGAGCCATTATTTACGATTCTGGGATTAAATACTGTCTTTCTACAATTTGAAGCAAATTAGTCTGCATATTTTATTGTTACCAATTGTCTGTCATGGTCAGGTTAGTTACCGACCATTAATTTTACAGCTTCTCAAACAAACAGTTGTGAAGGGCTGTTGCAGAATTCCTTCAATTCTCAATGGAAATTTTACTTTGGCAAATAATCTTAAATCAGACGTCAGGAACTCTAGGTGCTCTTGGACAGAACTTTGACGGAAAATCAACAGCAGTCACCACACAAAATGATTTTTCAGATAAATTAGCAAATGTTATTGAAACTTTCATCTGCTTTATGAAGCTCATGATACTTCCTGATGTTGGGCTGCAAACTGTCAGAATTACAAGTTTGTGAGTTTGCTGATTAACTATCTTGGCACAGCATTCAAAGAGCTGTTCAACCCAACATTCAACATGAAGGGCTTAGACTTCACTTTTTGCATACATAGTCCCTTTTGCCACCCACACCCTTTCCTTCTGGTTATACTGCAGTATAATAGTGGCTTGCGTTCATGTAGATGAAATAGTTCAACTTCAGTGATTCATGTCATGTTCCGATATGCACAATACATCTGGTGGTGAGCCATCGGCCATTTCATTTTCTTGTATGGATGTTAGAATTTAATCTTTTTATAAATGGGGAGCTTCTGATATTTTGATGGAAGATAGTAAATAAGTGTTCTTTAATACCTATAGCTTTGTCCAAGCTGCAGTATTTTATTTTGCCAGTACACAAAGGAAATACAGACATTGGCTTAAACGGACATTGATTGAAATCAATGGGCAAAGTTGAAAATTTGGGCCAGATCGGGATTCAAACCCTGGTCTCCTGCTTACTAAGCAGTTGCTCTGACCACTAAGCCACCTGGACATTGCAACTGCACAATCTACTGTAGCACACCTCCCATCAGACCCAATTTCCCAACTTATCCATACATTACTAATATAGTGGTCCTTGCCCATTATCCTCATTATTCGCGGCATTTCACTGATTCGAGTAGGAGTTCAAGCCTGGTGTGCATACAAATATGTATATACATATGTGAGGTTTCTTTTCTTTGGGATACGTCTGAAAGAACTGCTAATCTCAAAAAGGAATGAGGGGTTGAATACCACATAAAATCAAAATTTTTTGAAGCTCTGCTCAAAAATCACATTGTAATCAATGATCATTCAACTTTTTGGACATTATGAATAGTCAGTACTAAAGGATGAAAACAGGTTGAAGAACTCTATTTTTCATGTTACATTGTCCATTTCCAAAGGCTACAAACAGATAAAGGCATATTATGTAGATACAGACTTGACAAGTTACTTTCTATTTTAGTTAGACACAATGACTTGCTAGTTAAGTTTTTAATTTATTACTATTGCCTCAGTTCCTTTCTCTAACTATTTCACAAAAACGGCAGACAAATAACAAGCTTGTATAAAATTTTTAGTATTATTTTTCTGTGATTATTTTGCGTGAAAAGCATTTTGTAGTTAGATATATTTATTTGCTTTTTAACAAAAATTTGAAGAAGTTTCTAATTTTTTATGCCACAACCACAAATGCTCTTTCAGAAAATTCAAATGACCAATTTATGTAGTAGGCACAATATAACATTTACCATAAACATTAATTGACAACAGCTAAGGTTTTAGTATTTAATGAACCCACTGACCATTTTTAATTGACCAATATGTTCATAAATACTCTTTCTATAATGTTTTGATCTGTAAGTCGACTCCTTTCAGAAACAGTACGATTCAAAGAACATTTCAATCCCTCAGCACAGAACTTCCTATCAACAATAAACATTTTTGGGCTACAAATGACAAGTCTGGCATACTCCCTCTGCTCAGATTCCAAAAAGGAAAGTATCATTACTTCTGGGTAGTGAATGACAACATGGTCATTACTGTTTCAGCAATACTTTACTCGTTCTCATATCAAGTGGTTTTTGCTCATTTCTAATTGTTGGGATCATTACTACAATAGCTATGATCGCTCTTGCCATTTCCTAAAACACCCCAATATTTCAAAGAAATGGAAATAAAGAAACATTACTTGTTTCTGCACCACTGCTATTACAAATTGATAGCTATACTAGTTCTTTTCAACTGCATGCTCCTCAACATACTGTGTAGACCTTGTCACACTCTTGAGTAGTGTCATAAGAGTGGATGAAGTGTTACATGTAACATCTTAATTCAGAGCTAAAAAGTGACTCACAAGTGAGGAATCTTGTATATGACTGAAGCATCATTCCAGACTAAGTTATGTCGTACATGTCATGGTTAGAATCCAAATGAAGAGGCTACTTGCAGGAGCAGTAGTTACCACAAGTAACCACTCGAAACGAAACACTATTCACCTTATCATGATTTTCATTGTGTCCCCTAAACCGTTTTTAAGGGCAAATCGTTTGGTAGACAGATTGTAGATTGATTATTATACCACAGCTGCAGTTGAAATAGTTACTAGTAAAAAATATTTGTAAACTGATCAGTCACAACATTAAGACTACCGACCTACTATTGATATAAACTCGTCCAGGTGATAGCAGTGTGACTGCTAGTCAGATACACATACAATGCATGTAGTATCAGTGAGTGTGCTATGTAGAATGGGGAAGGCGCACAAGCTGAGTTTGAGTGAGGGCAGATTGTGACTGTCCAGAGGCTTGGCGTGAGAATTTCGGAAATTAAACAACTTCTTGGGTGTTTGAGGAATGCTGTGGTGTCTTCAACAAGTGGTGAAACCATAACCAGACGTGGTGAAGTTGTGAGCTGTTGCAGAACTAACATCAGACTTCAATGCTGGGCACAGTATACATATGTCTGAACACACAACGCACTGAACACTCCTAACAACAGGCCTCCACAGCCAACGACCCATGTGTGTGCCAATGTTAACACCATGACATCAGCAACTACGACTGAAACAGGCACGTTACCATTAGCAATGGATGTTGGTGCAGTGTCAGAGCATTGCATGATCGGATGAACCCTGATACCTTCATCATGCCAATGAGAGGGGGCAAATCTGTCGTCTTCCAGGGGTACAGCTCCTTGACGTCTTTACTATGGCACAGAGACAAGCTGGTGATGACTCCATTATACTCTGGGAACATTCATGTAGGCATCCATGGGTCCAGTAGAGCTCGTGCAAGATGGCGACGGAGTATTGTACACTGGTTGCAGACCACATACATCCCTTCATGACAATCGTGTTTCCTAACAGCAGTGGAATTTTTCAACAAGATAAAGTGTCAAAGGCCAGGAAAGTGACTGAGTGGTTCGAGGAACACAGTAAAAAGTTCCAATTTATGTGCTGCTAACCCCCCCCCCCCCCCCCCCTCAAACTCACCAGATCTGAATCCGATTGAACACATCTGGGATGTGACTGAACATGGAGTCTACGTTCATCACCCCCTTCCCCGGAATTTATGAGAATTAGGTGACGTGTGTGCAGATGTGGTGCCAACTCCCTACAGCAACCTACCAAGGCCTCATTGTTTCCATGCCACCGCACACTGCCATTGTTATCAATGCCAAAGGTGGACATACTGGCTATTAGGTGGGTGGTGGTTATGTTCTGACTGACCAGTGTATGTGGTGTCTTTTCTTGGGACATGTCCATAAGAACAGACGCCATTTTTGATCAAGCAGCTATTATGAATATGACACAAAAGAAATACAGACATTGCCTGTGAGCTGGTATTAACTGAAATCAATGGGGAAAGTGCAAAATTTTTTATTCTAGGTATCTTTACACATATAATGCAAAAGTTTAGAGTCATATAATTGTTCCATCTTTGTTATGTTGCTATGTTTATCATCAGAAAAATAGAAATAAAAATGAAAATCAGTTATTTCAGAAACCAGTTTTTTGAGCAGTTGCAACTGTCAGGTTAAACTGGAGATGAATACGACTGTTATCACAGGTGCCATCACTAAACATGCCACTTGGCTTGAAATGTACTAGTTACTTGGTAACCATCACTCAAAGATTTATTTACCAGTTCTGATATTCCCCTTACACGAATACCAACCAGCAAAGAGGCCTTCTTGGTCTTCTCTGAACTTTCCTTTCTGGCTGTATCCTGCATCTTACACCCTGTCATGTCACAATGGGTCAGAACTTGTTTATTGGCCTTTATGCTTTTGTCCAGTCTTTAAAAAATTTCCAGTTTTTGAAAGCACTGAATGAAATCAAATTTATGGCAACCACTCACCTACAGCTGATCTATGTATGGTGGATAACAACACTCAACACTCTTTAATGACTGTTTTCAAAGATTACAGATATATCATTTTGGCTTTGATATGACATTACTCAAGGCCAACAGGTTATATCCTATTCTTCAGCATACCCCAGTTTCCAAACACATTTGGCAATTGTGAAGCATTACTAGTGTAAATGCACTTTCCATAAATAAGAACAATATTTTTGAATAACTTGTGATGGTAAGCTCAGTTCAGGAAGCTATTCCTTTAATTCATGTGAGATTTCTACTACCGTACCTTTTTCGTAACTGGATCTACACCCAGCGCACAGTACGAGAAGGAAGTAAGTTAACACGATGTTCCTGCAATGAGGAAGCAACTTCACAGATTAGCTACAATACCCCATTTATATAAATAACAGATGTACTTCCTTTCCCAACAGACATTTCCCTTGTTATAATATGAAACAAGATTGTTAACTAATGAAATTCTACATCAATACCGTTAAAAGATATCTGCTTTGACGATCTATACTATGATGTCCAGGGAAACCCTCCATACTCTTTAACAGTTAAAGCTTTCTGATAGTCCGTGAAGCCTTCTTAGCACATGGGATTTTAGAGCACAACAAAATAATAATTTTCTTCCCTACTTCACATAATGGAACTCATTTATAAAATTAATGAACAAAAAATGATTTGAGGACATGGTTGTCTAATAAACAAATAAATGATGCAGTCCAGTTGCGAAGGGCATACCACAGTATTGCTGAAATGCCTAAACAAGTTTGTATTTGCAATACAAATTTCAGATGTATGATGGTGGCTAGTATAAAAATTCGATGTGTGGCTCTGCGAAATGATGTCAATTACACTGTTAAAAAAGAAAAACTGTGACACTTGTAAGGAAAAAATAACAAAACTCAAAAAGCTTGTGTGAAGTTTACAATTTATTATCAGTTTGTTGAAAACCGATATCAAGAAACTTAAAGAAGAAACAAGTGTACTGAACATGGCAAAATCGCGGCATGGAAGTTCAACTTCGTCGCAGAACTGGACGGAAGTAAAGTTCAAAAGATGTGAACAAATAATATGGGGTAAAGGAAACTGTGAAGGGAACATCAATATAGTGCACGAAAATCACTTTCAAACTCTTTCTACGATGGAATGTGATATTGTTGTTAACAGTTAGACTGTACAATTAGGAAAACAAAACAACTTTGTGAATGAAGTAGAACACGGAATATTTCAGCCGCGGTTAAGTGAAAGATCATATGCGAAGGTGCTTTCAAAAAATTTGCCACCAATAAGCTGTTCACCTGAAACATTATTGACTTGTGTTAGCAAAAAAGACAAAATAAATAATGCCAAACAAGACATTGTGCACAGTAAATGTAGACAGAAAATCAGTATGCTGCGAACAGTAAGTACATGTAAAACTGAACTGTATGCAGACAGCTAAGGGTGAAATATAGCCACCAAATTTCGGCAGACAAGCAGTCAGAACTGTTATTGCATGATAATGCCAGGAGTGAAATTCAGCGCTGCCATGTCAATGAGTCAGGAAAAAATTTCCTCATTGAGCAAAAAGGACTTTTCTGTCTTCCGGGCGGGATGAAACGATGTAGCAAGGAATGAAAAACTGGATCTCTTACTTTCGTTAAAAAGAAAATTGTATGAGCTGAGAGGAAAAAACGTTACTGTGTCACATCGTTACGACTTGAGAATATGGTCCTGTATGAACAAAGAAATTGAAAGTGCAGATACAGAGATGGAAAATATTTGCCGGTGGCTTGAAAATGTACAGTTTGTGAACAAAATCAATTGGAGTAAAAGTTTCCACACAACACACATTTTTCATCTAAATGAACTTGGAAAAAATGTTATAGTAACAAAAACTTTAGATGTAGTGAATAAAATTTCAAATTTGCAATGTGATGATACAGGAGTCATACCTCTCATGGACAAGATGTGTGTGTTACCTGGAGACTCAAATGGGAAGTATGCTGTCAGCGAGATTTGTTAATGCAAGTGAACACCCCAAATGTATGCAGCTCACAGAACAGCACAGTAGTTGTTGAAGAGCAAACACCAGAAATACGTGAAACAGCAGCAGCAACACCACCACCACCACCACCACCACCACCACCACCACCACCACCACCAGCTGAAGAACGAGCCAAAGGCAAAATACATCTGTGGCATTGACAATTTTTTATGGTTTCAAGCCAGGAAAAAAAATTACATAACATGAAAAATCAGCCTGCCAACTCACAGATAAGTCACAACATTTTATTTTTAAAGACACAAGTAAAATACAAAAATATGAACTTGGTTCTTTTTCATTAAAATGCGTCATCACCAACTAGTACAACAAGTGAAATCCAAATCCTCTTAGAAAATGAATTAAAAATTACATCGTTACTGTGTTTCACAGAATATTGGCAGGATGAGGACAAGCTACATATTGTGCCCCTATCTAACTTTTTGCTAGGTGGTTATTTGTGTAAAAAAATTCTTAAACATGGCTGCAGCCATATATTCATAAGAAATAATATAAACTTTGCAAATATAATATTTCCTGTTGAAATAATGAAGGCAAATGGTGTAGAGCTAGCAGGAGTTAAGATCGTGGACACTGAACTAGCGAATATTTGTTTATAAAGAGTTCCAGCTGGTGACAAATATTTCCTATATTCACTTAACAGGCTAACACAAAGAAACAGAAGAATTATTCTATGTGGTTAATACTGACTTTGCAAAGGATACCAAAGAAAATAATGAATTACTGAATCTCTTCCAAACTTTTAACATGAAATCAAACTCTCATCACACAGGCTTCATCTACCACCTTCGATTACACGGCTCAAAAACTCACTCTGAGTACAGAAACTGAGCTGCGATTTACACACTGCCTAACAGCCACCAGTAGAAACTGCAGTTATGAAAACTAAAGCACCTTCTTCATTACTTGAGCAAAGAAAACTGGAAAGGGATTTATAATTGCAAACACACAGATGGAAAATATAATCACTTCATCAGTAACTTGTCCTATTTTGAACTGTTTTTCTCCAACACAGTGGAAAATACACACATGGAAAACAAAAAAATAAATGGATCAATTCTGGTATCCTCAAACAAAAAAAGATTACTACACAGATTGTACAAATAGCTCACATCACCAGAATGTAATATACTTATTAAAAAACCTATAAAAAGGTCTTCAAAATGTTGTCGCACAAGCCAAAATATTAGCGAAAGACACATACATAAAAAATTCAGCAATAAGATGAAAGCCATATGGAATATTGCAAGCAAAGAAACTGCAGCCGAACAGATTTCCATAATATTAAATAGCTAATGGAGAAGTCAGCTGTGATAACCAAACTCACAAAAATTGCAAATCACAATTTATAGTGTACTCACACACATCAATCCAAACGTACTATAAATAATAAATCTATTTTTCGATATGCCACCAATTAAAAGGAAATACTTGCTATAATAAAAGAACTGAAGCCCAAATTCTCTGTTGGTACTGACAATATACCTGACTACATCTTTAAGAAATATGCTCCCCTCATAACCAGGCCACTTGGTGACATCTGTACCTGTTCACCATCAGGAAGGGTGTTCCCAGAAATACTGAAGGCAGCAAAAGTAAAACCACCATTCAAGAAAGGAATAAAAACAGAAGTATCAAACTACAGACCCATTTTCACTACTATCTAGTTTTTCCAAAATAATTGAAAAACTATTATAAAAGACTAACCAATTTCATAGAGCAAAATAATTACTTCTCAAATACACAACATGGTTTACCAAAATCTAAATCTACTGAGACTTATTCTTTGGCAACTCCATAGAGTGCTGTGTGCACAACAACCATTGGATTAACAAAATTAGAAGGAAGGTCAGTGTTGGCCGTAATTTTTGATTATTTATTAACAGCAAAATTGATTTTCGATCACATAAAGATCATCTTCAGCGCTTTAGCGTACAAATTAAAGCTCATAGGCACTGGTGTCTAGTTATTAGCAGTAAAAGAAGCTATGAAACAATCACAATAATTTCTGGGAGTACACTGTAAATTGTGATTTGCAATTTTTGTGAGTTCAGTTATCACAGCTGACTTCTCCATTAGCTGTTTAATATTATGGAAATCTGTTCCGCTGTAGTTTCATAGCTCCTGTTACTGCTAATAACTAGACACCAGTGCCTACAAGCTTTAATTTGTATGCTAAAGCACTGATCATCAAAGTTATGGCCAACGCTGACCTTCCTTCTAATTTTCTACTGAGACCGCTATTTCTGCATTCCTAAATGAAACCTTACATGCAATAGACACAAAGAGGATAATTCAGCCATATTTCTAGAACTCTCTGAAGCATTTGATGTCATCAATCACAACATCTTGCTTAAGAAACTTTAATCTGTAGTTATTAGGGGCCCAGCTTATGAATAGATAAAATCGTATCTCCAAAACAGAGAGCTAGTACTTGAGCTTGCTATCCAAGAAGGGAACAAGACAAAGTACCACTGCTCAGAAAAGCCGAGCATTAAGTACAGTGTACCACAAGGCTCCATTCCAGGACTAATTCTGTTTCTACTCTTTGTAAATAACTTTGAACCAACCAGTCCACCCCATAATTACATAAAATTTTAAGATGACACAAATGTGATAAAAGAGAGAAGAGTTACTGCATTAGATTAAAAAGTGGACCACCCACATTAGATTGGATTTCTGGAAACAATTTAATAATAAACACAGAAAAAACGCACTTACACACAGTGCAAAATATATGTCCACTAACACCAGACAGAGTTGTTTACCAGAACCCTTCAAAATGTAAGCTCTACAAAATTTCTTGAAATATGGATCCAAGAAGATCTAAGATGGATCCAACATGCCAAATACATTACAATTTAACTGAATATAATTTGTTATACTATCAAAAGTCTTTCTGTTGCACATTGAAAGAGACACTAAAAAAAATGTATCCTTCACCCAGGCAGAATCTTTTCAGGAAATGCATCTGCCAACAAAAGTTGTTTTATATGCCAAAAGAAAATTTTAAGAGCCATAGAAAATGCACTGCCTCAAGAAGCTCATGCAAGCCCTTATTTAAGAAACTTCACTTCTTTCCATTACTGAGTCATTCCATGTCAAATCAACACACCTATTTTACCTCACCCTCTTTCCTGAAAGTTGGTATACTTCTAGTGGGCACTGAGACTAAGAAAAATACCAAATTTCAATTTTTTATCTCAAACCATTCCTGAAATATGGCTATGTAAACTTTTCAAAAACCAGCCAAAAATGTGTGAATGGACTTCTTTTGAATTGTCCTAGGAGCTGCCCTAATTGAGCTAGAGAACTGGGAAAGGTGTCATTTTGCATGCTCTTTCCAGGGATATACAACAAAACATAGCTATAATTAATAACCTTTTTCAAAATATTAATTAATATTTTGATTTAATTTTAATTTTTTTACAAAAAGTACATAATTGAAAATTTTCAAAATATTTCCATAACTACTTCATACTATTGTAAATCACATGGTAAAATATAAATCTGGGATGATGATGGGTTCATTGTTAAAAAAAATTATTCTGGACTCTGTTTTTCACTCACGGCCCTAGTTTGACCAAATTGACCTTTAACAAACAGGAATTTCTTTAACCCTAGGACTCACTCTGCTAAAATTTCCCTAGTACTCCATCTGGGGTCATACATGACCCCAATCAATATATAAATGACTGTGTGTACTAATCATTTAGAGAACAACGTACTGTCGTTTAATATTGTTTGTTTACATTTTATTTATTATTTAGACACATTTCACAGCTTTTTTAACAGGTATGTACATAGTAGAATTAAATTACATATGGCAGAGTAATTACATATTACTCTAAGTCATAATTTGTTTCACTCATAAATGTTTCACAATGGCTTCAAATTTACAGAAAATGTGATGAACAACTCAACAGGAAACATAATTCTAACCGGAATCTGTACCATAGTCATCTGCACATATTTTGCAAGTAGTAACTATTTCAGAATGTTCCTTGCAAACAAATTTGTTACACTTTTTGCATGTTGAACTGTATTTTGTGTCCTTTGATCGGGGGCAAATGGAGCATCTGCCTCGCTTTCTCTTCGGATTGTTGGGTATTACGTCTGGATGTCCATTGTCTAACAGATCATCAAATCCACACCGTTTGATACTGCTAATAATATCCTTGTTCCTTGCTTGTGGTAAACTCAAACGACGTTCCACTTGGGGCTTTGCCATTTCTTTGGCCAACTTAATTAGAAAAAGACGTTTCTCTGTTTTTTCAACAGCAACACAGAAGAGTCTGTAGGCACTGAGTGCAGCTAGATCGACAAGATCATAAAATACTGCTAATGGCCAACGTTTTGTACCCTTTTTCACAGAATAGTAACAGCTCATTTGATCTAGCTTATCAACACCCGATTTTGTTGAGTTGTAATACAACACTACTTCTGGTTTTCGTTTCAAGTTGTTTTCTTTGGGCACTTCAAATGATTGATGTTGTGTTGACAGGAGTAGCACAGCCTTATTTCTTTTTCGAACATACGAAACTAATAGCGTTTTACCACTGTATGCAAATCTGGTAGTGCATTCTTCCCTAGTTTTCAAAGGCAAAAACTCTTTTGGGACTTCTTTTCTTGTAGAACGTAGAGTACCTACAAGTGTCAACTTCATTTTCAACAATTCTTGGCCAAGGTCATAGCTCGTGAAAAAATTGTCAGTGGTAACATTCCTACCACTGCCAGCCAGATGACGCACTAAATCAGAGACCACTCTCTTGCCTTGATTCACTTCTCTCACATCACCACTCCTTCCAGTGTACATTTGAAGATTTGTCAGATAACCTTGTTCACAGTCTACTGCACACCATATCTTGATGCCATACTTTCCTGGCTTTGAAGGAATGTAGACCTTGAAACTGCACCGACCTCTGTATACTCAAAAATGTTCATCAACAGTAATGTTGCTGGAAGGTATAAATGATGTTTGACATTGCACGGCAAACAAATCAAATATTTCCTGTACAGCTTCAGCCTTATTTCCAGTCCTCTCTTTCCTTTCAAGTCTTGTGATGCGGTTGTCAAAACAAAGTGAACGCAGAATGTCCTGATATCACCTCCTCGACATAGTAGCACGGAATAGAGGAGTGCCATATTCAGAGTCCCAAAATTCATCAATAGGTTTCCCCCGGCTCTTCTGTACACCATACAGAATCAGCAAGCTTAAAAATGAAAGAAGCTCGCATCTGTCTGTATCACGCCAGTCAACTAATTTTCCAGACACTTTCAATTGATTTCCTCATTGATTTGTGTACTGAACTATTATATCCAGCAATTCATTAGAAATAAACTGCCTGAAACAGTCAACAGCTGAGCTAACACTAACTGTACTAGGAATACCTGCTGAAAATTGTTGTATGTTGCCGACTGGAAATCTACGAATTGATGGTTCTTTTGTACTCCATGCAATATCCCGACCCCTGCTTACCAGTACTGCACTTTCATCTTCTCCACTGTCATCATTTTCAGCAAGAATATCATTTTCTTCTAATTCATGTAAACAAATTTCATCACTTTGGTCTACCTGTGTCTCTGTTCCATCATCTTCGGCGTCACTACTTTCTGAATCACTACTGCTATGAAATAAGTCTTCCATAGCTTGTTCTACACTATAGCCAGGAGCAAAACTTATTCCATCCATGCTGAAATTACACTGCAACAACAAACGTACAAACGAACTTCCAGTTTGAGGTTAGTTCTGAGTAACATCTGAATAACACCTGAATTCAGTGTTACCAACTCAAAATACGTAAGAAAGAGATTGATAGTTGATAATCTATACATTCTATGAATGTTACATATATTCTATCTGGGGTCATAATTGACCCCAACAGTAGTTTTTGTTAATTATTGATTTAAATGTTGCGTCAAGTGCTCTAAAAATTTTTGTGAGAGAACTACAATACTGTGTGGTAAAAGTCATAAAATTCTGGATTCTTACAAGAAATAGAAATATTATTTTATCCATAGTAGAAATGATTGGGGTCACCTATGACCCCAGAGTGAGTCCTAGGGTTAAAATATACTGAAAGGTAAGTATATAAAGTATTAGAAATATCAAAACATCACCTCATTAAACCAAAACTAATCACCATATTTTATAATTAAGTTGATTGCTTATTTTAATTTCATACAACTTCAACTTCACTAACAGTATATTAACCGATATAACAAAAACAAGAAATTGAGCATTTAACTACAAACTGAAATAAAGTATGAATAAGCACAAGTATTTACATAATAGTTCTGGTCCATGATGTTTGAAATGGAACTATTAAACAAATTAAATACGTAATGCTTGTTTTTTAGTAACAGGTATCTGTACAAAGCTAAATTTAACACAATAGGTACTAACAATAATTTTGAAACAACTTTCTATAAAATATACATTAACACTAACTTGAGACAAAAATTAAGTTTTGAGTTGAAAGCAGTTTCCCAATAAATTGTCTTGGAACTTCACATATTACATTTTAATAAAGCTGACTGGGTTTTGTTTACATCACTTTCATTAAGAATGTATGTTCTCCCTGTCAGAGTAAATGTATTCACTTTTGTGAGAACATCCACAACTGACACCTACAGGGCATATACATGTGCAGGATAAGAGAATGACTTAGCTGGTCCACATGGATGAAGAAAAGTTATTTTCACTTCATCAAGTTCTTCGTGTTTTTCTAAAATGTACCCAAGCCATCAGTTTCTGCCATATACAGTGGCGACATAGCCTGATACATCTTGTAACTTCAGTTTGTCTGGTGATGTAGTTACTTCCCTCTCCCAACTCTGCATATCACCTGAGAAGTATTTGACTATTAATTTTGATGTAGTGCGGGGAATGAAAGCGTGAAATTGCTGTGTTCCTTTGATTGTCAATGCCTCTTCAAGTCAGCTATTTAAGAATATTTCTGAAGCAGCGTAGTCTTCTTGAGTGGAATATGCAAAATCAACATTTGTGATATTATCTACTGCCCACTCAAATAGATCTCGTGGCATTTGGTTCTGATTTTGGTATGGCCTTTGCAAACTTGCAAGAGCTGCCAGTTTCTTTAATGAACCCCATACTCCATCACAAGACCGTTTCCCATGTGCTGTGGCTGAAAAGTGCCACTCAGCTTTTATGTTGAAGTCTTCCTCATGAAGGCAATGGTTCAGGAAGTTTTTCTTATTTTTATACTGAGCGGCAGAACTGTAAGAATAATAGTAGGCCTATATCTTTTTTGGAATCTTTTGAAATTTATTTGTTAGATATGAAATTAGCTTCTTTTGAAAGGTGTAAATCACAGTTGTATTGTGCTCCAGGCAATCAGAAACAATGACAAAGCTCATATGCTCAATTTTGTCTTCCTGTTTGTAATATATAACAAAAGGATGAATGGTAATCTGTTGTCTTGTCCAGTGGAAACTCTGAGCTTCATCCTGTAGAACTATACTATAATTTTCTGAAAAATCACATATGACAACAAATTCAGATTCCATAAGGTTTTCTCTTGTGGAGTTAAGGAATGTTCGTTGTTGCTTGGCAATCTAGTCATGCCGAGTCGACCTCTTACTACAAAATAAATCTATGAATTCTTCATAAGTTTTCTGAACAATTTCCAGATTACATCGGTCAACTGACATCCACTGTCGGAACTGAACTTGTTCAATTAAGTTTTCATGAAAATAGTCTTTTAAAATTTTACGTATGACTGTTTCTCCTGGGCAGTATTCACAGTTCCCCATGTTGCAATCAACTGATGATGGCTTGCAAAGCATTTTTGCAACGCACTGCTTATAATTGTTTAAGCTGTTGTTTGTTACTATATTTAGTTTGGCATTTCCTATCATTAATTTTATGTTTTGGTGAGTTGTGCACACGCAGACAGTGTGCGTGTCACTCCGGCCAGCTAATACACAATGTTTTGGTCTCAACTCAGCAAATTTAGAGAAACCTATTTTTATGTTAGGAAACTTGTCTTTAAAATTCTTGTAAACTTCTTTAAGGATACACAAAATAAGTCTTTTTAACATTTTTGTTTTATTTCCACTTGTTTCTGTAATTGTCACACAATCTTTAATATCTGGCATTGCTCTGCTAACTTCATCATTTTCATAAAATGAATGGACAGTTTTGACAGTTTCTGTTGGTAAACACTTCTCTGGTTTTGGGTTTGGACCTTCCATGAAACCTTTCTCTTTCAAAATTTCTTTGGACTGCCGAACAATGTAATTAGGAGCATTAAATTCCCTCATTATTTTCCTGACACTCCACTTTTCAGGTAAACTTGTAAGAATCATTAGGTTTTTTGCTCTACTTATAGAATTTTTAAAGTTTCTTTTAAGATTTTCAAGAACGGATTCATCAGTATCAGTATCTGATGAAGTTTCAGGAGCAACAAAAAGTTTACATGTCATTGATGAGATTTTCTTCACTTTTGATTTGGCGTAATGCCTAGATGTTAGTTTTCACTTGTCAGTTGGGGACTCACCTAGTTCTTGAAGTGTTGTGTTAAATGTTTTAACAGCTACTGAAGTTGGAGTGAAGTCAGGCGCAACAATGACATCTACAAGAAGGTGGAGAAAATCTCAGAGATCAGGTCTTCTCATTTCTAGGGCAACTACACAGGATGGAAAAAACCAGACTAACCAAAAGGATATTAGACTACCTGTGGAAAAAGAAGACAATGACAAAAGATCTGGAAAGGTTCAACATTCAGGAAGTTCATATGCTAAATAGGGACACATTTTGGACCATGATTCAAAATTTGGAACGATTTCAAGTCGAAGTAACAAAGAAGAGACTGAAGGAGTCTGGACAGATGAACAGAAGCAACAGCACAGCGTCCATATCAAGGAGTACTGGAGAAACAGGAAACATCAGACAAAGAAGAAATGAAATTGCTGCATGATCCTGAATGGTCAATTGGCAAATAAAAAAATAAAAAGCCCTGCATACTTTCATCCTATTATGTCATATGGGATCATACTCTGGGGTAACTTGTCAAACCGAACAAAAGTTTTCAGAGTGCAAAAGCGCCTAATAAAACCCATTTGAGGTGTACCTAAATTCTAAGACATCATGTAGACACCTGTTCAATGAACTGGATATTCTAAGCACTGCTTATTCCTTAATGTAGCCTGTTGCACTTAATGTTTGTCTATTTCCAACCAATAGCTCAATACATAGTATCAATAATAGGAATATGAAAAATATCTACATAAAGACCTAAAAATCACCTCAATCAAAAAGGGTTCCAATGTTCAGGAATCCATATTTCCAATAAATTGCCACCAACCATTCAAAACTGGGGTTTCAGATAAAGCACAGTTAAAACAAAATTTGAAAAACTTTTCGACAGCCAACCCTTTCTACTCTACTGATGAATACATTAAAAGGGACTATTAAGTAAAATGCCCTCTCATGGGAAACACCGCCTTATAGTAGGCACCTTCAGTGCCGGGCGGGAGGGTTTGCGTGCTTCGGTGAAGTCGAGAGCTATGCCGGCGGTAGCATAGCTACTGGCAGGATCTCCCAAGCCGGACTGGTCTCGACAGAGGAGCCAGACAAAGTGTGTCCCACAACATAGGGCAGGGAGGGCTCTAGAGGCGTAGTGAAGCCAGCTTCCCTAGAGGAGTAAACCTCATACAAATCCTGGTCCTCCAGGTTGGGGGTTGGGCATGGGGCTAATAACCTCATACTGTAAAAAAAGAATATTACGGAAATTCAACAGAAGCCTCGGAAACTGGATGGAAAGCATGTATCACAACCCCGGCAAAGGAAACGGATAAAGGATCTAACAGTAGCATCATGGAATATGAGGACAATGCTTCAGCCTGGAAAAATGAAAGAAATAGCCAATGAAATTTTAAAATTCAAATATGACATTGTAGGGCTACAGGAAATAAGATGGCAGGGGAATGGGCAGATAGATAAACCTGAGTACTCATTGGTATATAGTGGACCAGAAGAAAGAACAGGCCAACTTGGAACAGGGTTTATAATAACTAGGGAAGTTAGAAAAAGATTTCTAGAATTTGAACCCATAAATGAAAGGATGTGCAGACTCAGACTAAAAGGTAAATTTAGGAATATATCAATAGTTAATGCACATGCACCAACAGAGGAAAAAGAGGATATAATTAAAGAACAGTTCTACGAAGACTTGGAAAAAGTATACGGTGCAGTACCTAAATATGACCTGATGCTAGTAATAGATTTTAATGCCAAAATAGAGAGGAATGAACATCTGTATGGAGTTTCTGGAAAATATTCACTACATGAAGAAAACAATGAGAATGGAGACTTACTATGCCAATTCGCAGCAAGGAATAATATGATTATTAAAAGTACCTGCTTTCCACATAAAAGGATCCATCTGGGTACTTGGAAGTCTGCAGCCAATGGAGTAGTCAATCAGATTGATCATATTTTAGTGATTGCACGCCACTCCAAGTTAGTTACGGATGTACGGAGCTGCAGAGGACCAAACTGCGACTCAGACCAATCAGTCTTGAGAGAGAAACTGTCACGAACAAAAGGCAACAGAATGGGAAAGATGATGACATGGAATACAGACAAACTGAACATCCCTGATGAAGTAAAAAAATACCAAGTAACACTAAGCAGAAAGTTGAGCGATGAAGAGACCACAGTAGGAGTAGATGAAAGGTGGAACAGGTTTGAAAAAGCCATTAAGGATGCTGCAGAGGAAATAATAGGCATAAGAAGGAACAGAAGAATCCAGGAGTGGTTTGATGAAGATTGCAGGTCAGCAATAGAGGAAAAGAACAGGGCAAGAACAAAAATGCTACAGAGAGAAACCAGAAATAATGTGGAACAATATAGAGAATTAAGGAGAACAGCTAACAGACTGTGCAAGAGAAAGAAAAGAGAGTGGAATAAGAAGAAATTTCAAGAACTGGAAGAACTAAAGGAACAGAGCGAAATAAGAAAGTTCTATCATGCCATAGGCAAAATGAAGAATAGATTCCAACCAAAAACATGGCCTGTCCCAGTAAAGATGGGAAAATGATAAGGGAGGAAGAACAGATAGTGGGAAGATGGGCAGAATATATCAAAGATACACTAAGCACCAGCCTAGAAGATGAAGAGACAGCTTCACAGGAGGGAAGAGTGGAGCTAGAAGTAGACAATGAAACCGATGAGGCAAGAAAGCCAACACTACAAGAGGTCTCCCAGGCTGTGCACAAGTCAAAAAACAATCGAGCCCCTGGAGAAGACAGCATAATTGCTGAATCAATAAAAACTGGTGGTGAGGCTGTAATAAAGCAACTGCACACATTAATATCAGATACATTGAAAACAGAAACTATGCCAGATAATTGGAAAATTGGAATAATAGTCCCCATTTATAAGAAAGGGGACAGAACAGCATGTGAAAACTATAGAGGCGTAACACTCCTAAGTACAGCTTATAAGATCTTCACAAGTATATTAAATGAAAGGATACGGAAGTGTGCAGAAGGCATACTAGGGGAATATCAGTGTGGCTTTCGACTGGGCAGAGGAACAACTGATCAAATATTTGTGATAAGGCAAATGATGGAAAAGTTCTATGAATATGATATAGATCTGCATTTCTTATTCATCGATTTCAAACAAGCCTTTGACAGCATAAATCGGCAAGAACTATACAGAGTACTGAAAGAAGTTGGTATATGTGCTAAATTAATAAGACTAATCAGACTGACAATGACAGAGACAAGAGCAAAAATAAAGGTCCTTAGCAGAACAAGTGAAAGCTTTGACTTTGATAAAGGTGTGAAGCAAGGGGATAGTCTCTCCACTGTCCTATTCAACATTGCCCTGCATAGTGCAGTAAATAAAATCAACAAAAGAGGCACCATATTTATGAAAACTAGCCAGATATGTGCATATGCTGATGACATTGCTATAGTAGGAAGAAATACCAATACACTCCTAGAAACATACCGGGCAATGGAAACAGAAGCCTTAAAAATTGGCCTCATAGTAAATGCAAACAAAACAAAATATATGGTAATGTCACAATCTGAGGCCAGAAGAACCCCTAAAAACCTAAACATCAATGGGAAATGCTTCAATGGAGTGTCCTCTTTTAACTACTTGGGAGCCCTAATAACAAATAACGGTATTGGAAAGGCTATAAGGGAAAGAATACAAGCAGGAAACAGAGCTTACTTCGCAAATATGCAGCTTTTCAAAAGTAGCCTTGTTACAAGAAAAACTAAATTGCTAATATATAATTCCCTAGTCCGCCCAGTTATCACATACGGCTCAGAGGTATGGACGTTGACAGAACACAATAAAAATGCTCTAAGAAGCATTGAGCGGAAAATACTACGCAAAATCTATGGGCCAATAAGGGAGGAATAAGGCTGGAGAAAACGCTACAATTATAAGAGTTAATACAAGCCTGGGACATAGTAAAATTTGTTAAATCACAGTGAATACGATGGCTAGGACACTTGGAGAGAATGGCAGAGGATAGAATTCCAAAGAAAATGATGAAAGGTATGATCCATTCAGTTAGGCGAAAAGGGAGACCTAGAAGAAGATGGATCGATGAGGTAATAATGGATATCAGCAATATGGGAGTCCGGGGGTGGAAAAAAGCAGCAAATAACCGAGAAGTGTTGAGGAAGATTGTTGAAGCCAAGGCTCACCTAGGGCTGTAGAGCTACTGAAGAAGAAGATTAAGTAAAATGTTAGTTACATTTCAATTTTAGTACATCAGCCAAGATTTGGTATTTTGCGTATGATAAGGTCAGATTTAAAAAAAAAGGCATAACTGTGTCAGTCTGACAGCGTATTATACAAATGCATAGTTTCGTGGCGATATATCTGATGAAATTTTCTCTGGCTTCCAGTGTATTAATTCTGTAAATATTAAGGGTTCCAGTAATGTTTCCACGTATACTGACAACCTCTCGACAAATGATTGAGGAAGTGCGTATTCTACTCACTTGTTTTAAGTTTTGAAGTTTCATTTTTGGGTCTATGGAACGAGAACTGTCTAATCTATTTGCGAGTACGATCAATGTACTGATAACACAAATGTAAGCATTTACTCGTATTTGTCATCAGTGTTAATTACATAACACGAAAAATACAATACCCAACATCTCATTCATTTTAATGTAACAATATCAGCAAACAGCAAAAATCATAAGTTGACAACAGAACAGTTCATAACTTACTTTTCTGGTATCTGAATTTCTAATTTGAAAACTCCCGCCTCATAAGCTGTTCCTTCCAAACCAACAATGCCTGGGAAAAAAACCCTCATTATTAAGGCACAAACAATACGCTTTGCAACGGTAAAATAAAAATAAACGAAACTTTATTTACTTGCGTCGAGCACATTAAAGTTATCATCCTTAAGTGTACATGAAATACCAGATGGTGGACTCTTCACCATCAATTCAAGCTCTCGTTTTAATCTCGAAGCTTTTTGCATATTACCAAAATTGCGTATTGACACTATCACATTAGACACAACAGTAATTTCTAATTCCCGCTCCTATCTGTCACTCCTACCAAAGTCTATGTCATCGCTGTTATCAAAGAATTAACAACGATTTGCTGGCAAGATAGTCGCGCTATGTTCCCAAACGCAACGAAAATTTGCTTATGCATGCGCACCACCGTACTAGCATAGCCTACTCTTCTCAAACCGGAGCCATTCATAAGACAAAACCGCTTAGTTATTAAATAAACGGCCGGATTTGCACAAAGGACGTCTCATTCATCATCAAAAACAAAGATGATTTATTTTCCAATACATGCTTTTGTACGTTTAATACATGCACACAAGAACGACTTAAAGATAGCTTCCCATTTACACAGCGAAATATCGACTTTCAACAACTGTCAAAAGTTACTGAACATGGAAACGAAACATTGTGCAGAACTTCGACGATGCAGAACGAAGGTAGATGACAGGGCATATCGTTTGGACATATAAAGGGCTATGCTACTATTAGCACATGCAGATAAAAGAAACAATAATGCAACACCAACTTTCTTAGAAAAGCGAAAAATAAAATGTAGTGCAATTGTAGCAGTTATGGCATGAAAATGCACAACACATTAAAAACAATTTTTCCACTCTGGCAAATCTAAAAGATGATGGCCATTTGTTATCCTGTATTAAACGTAACTTGCAACAAGTGGTTTGACTTAATTCATTGGAAATCCATTATTAGTTAGCAAAGAATAAATAGTACAACATAAGAAGATGACTGTTTCAATAGACAAAGCACTTTTGACGAGCTATTTTGAAAGAGTCGTTCTTCATGTCTGCATACTTAAAATGAATCGCTTACAAGGAAATCCCAAAAATTAGGGTATGCCGAACTTCCCCTTAAGCAACGTTTTAAAAGTCTCGTGGTAGGATAAGATTTTGCATAGCGTTGTTTGAAATCGGTAAATACTATACTTCGTTTTGTTTATCACCAGAGTTTCTTAAACAGCAAAATCGACTACTAAACACTAGAATCAGATATATGATAACAAAATATGACAGTACTTGAATATAAGTTAATTTGTCTTATTTTTAGCTGATTTGTGAAAGGAAGCAATAAATTTAAACTCGTTAATCTTTATATTAGTTTAATTTTCATAATTCTTTCCACTGAAAACCTGTAGAAACATTAAAGTCTGCTATTACACTATGGCCCCAATTGTTACTTCCTATAATACTATCTACATTTTGCACATTTCTGCTAAGATTTTAACCACATTTCCAGCAAAACCAATTGCTGTTTTTTTTAAGAAAACCTTCTCTCTTCAGTCTTCTTTCATTTAGACAATTTTCAAACTCAGATTTAATCGCTTCACTTGAATAATAAGGCAAACTGAAAAAAATCTTGAAATCGGACTTCCACATAATTTTGCTCGAGCTCTTGGGCAGTTCTGCTTATTTGCCTGCAAATATTTTAAAGCATTAATGGTTGCTATGTCCTCTTCTAAAAAATGCTTCGCATAGACCATTAATCTCACGAAAATTATCCAGACTTTCTACGGAAATTCTCTGTTTGTGTCTGTGTATGTTGAGAATCAGAATACCACGTTGTTTCTCTTATCACCAATGCAGTGATACACAATTTCTTGTGTATGCTTTGGCGTTGTAAACGTCGGCACCTGAAAAATGTTATCTTCTTAAAATTATTGTAGATTTACTACAAATAACCCATCACTTTTTACTAATATGTTACGTCTATACAATACACTGGCTTCACTCTCTCACACTATCTTTAAATATTATTTCTATAAGAAAAAACTGCAAGAAAATCTCTTTTACAGACAAATCTGCTGTATTTACATTTCTACCTAAACAGTTTCCCAACATTCTGCATCTCACAACAAATATAGTCGAAATGTTTATAATTTGTATATTCCTCTACATAGTGCTTAACCATAGGTAGTTGGCCATCTTTAGAGTGTCATCACGTTTCATTTGTCCAGCTTTTGTATAATTGCCACAGCATTAGTAAGTCATATGACCAATGTCAACACCATACCACCTGACATGACAATCAGAAAAGTTAAAAGCCATTTTAGTTACTGGTCCACGAAAACATCCCAAAAATAATGTAATAAAATGGAAAATCTGCAGCCATCCTTTCAATGTTATTTATTACATAGTTACAGTTTTGGCGACTCAGTAGACCATCTTCAGGCCTTAACTGCTGCTGAGGGAATCAACTCCCATCAATGGACAGCATCTATGAAATGGTTCCTGTAGACTGTAACAATGATGTTGTGTCTCCAACCATCAGCTACCAACTGCCTCAGCTGGTAGTTGAGTCAGCTGGTAGTTGATGGTTGCAGACACAACACTGTTGTTACAGCCCGAGGAAACCAGCTCATAGATGTTGCAATGTGATAGGATCGTGTGTGTAATTGCAGTTAACCCCGTCAGTGTCAGTTAAGGCCTGAAGATTGTGTACTGAATCATTGGAACTAGTAGCTATATAATAAATAATATCGATTGAATGGCTGCAGGTGATGAAAATATTATTTAAAGGAAAGAAAACATTTTATTAGCTTTGTAATTACACCCTGGATACGGAAAAAAACAACACATTTACCGTAAGAAAATACACAGAAGTTGCACACAAACCAAGAATAAAGATATTGACAGCAGAGTCATGGAGCAGCACATAAATATAGACGTCAAGGAATTTTTTCTTTTCTTTTAACACTTCCTCCAAAAGAAAAAAATCATGAAATTATTGCTTTGTCTCTTGCATGCCAATTTCTGAACATTGAAAATTAAATCGAACTCATTCAAGAGGTTTCGTCAAAATATCTGCCAATTGGTTGTGTCCATCAATGTGTTCCAAGAAAATCTCACCGTTCAGATATCTTTCACGAACATAGAAATGTCGGACCTCTATATGTTTAGAACGTCGATGATATTCTGGATTTTTTGCCAACTTCAATGCACTAGCATTGTCAATGTAAAGGACTGGAGGCTGCCCCGACATTTCCACTAATTCTGATAGCAGACGACATAACCAAACTAACTCTTTTGCTCCTTCACTAGCTGCAATTATTTCCGCCTCGGTTGTGGATGTGGCCACTACTTTCTGCAACTGACTTGCCCATGACACTGCACTACCTGAGTACTTTGCAAGAATTCCAGTTGTTGAGCGCCTTGTCTCTATCACCTGCGAAATCTGCATCAGCGTAAATCTTTAACTCTTCTTTTTTATTATATACAATTCCAAAATTTAAGGTCCCTTTCAAATATAGGAAAATGCGCTTTACTCTATTCCAGTCTTCAGTGGTTGGTTTCTCCATAGCTCGAGCAGCTTTATTGACTGCAAAAGTGATGTCTGGACGAGTTACTGTTGAAAGGTACATGAGACAACCAATTGCTTCACGGTAGGGTACAGATGACGAAACTTCTTCGTTTTGATTATTGTCCTCACGTCCAATAGGAGTTGAGATTGTATTGCATTCTGCCATTCGAAATCTTTGCAGAATTTCTTCTGTGTATTTCTCTTGACTTATCATTATTGCTCCATCTTCATATTGCTTTATTTTTATGCCAAGAAAATTGTCAAGACTGCCAGTTGTTATTTCGAATTCATGTTGTAAAACATCCATAAAAACAGCAATTTCTTTCTTGTTACTGCCGACAATCAGGCCATCATCAACGTAGATTGCCACATAAAGGCTATTTCCATTTTGTCTACGATAAAATAGGCATGGGTCTGGATCACTGTTTGAAAAACCAGCTTTCTTCATTAACTCAACAAAACGTTTGTTCCAGCAACGTGGCGCTTGCTTCAACCCAATAAGACCTTTTTTTAAGAAACATACTCAGCCTGTACCATCTTCGAAACCTTCTGGTTGTTCCATATATACTTCATCTTCAAGTATTCCACTCAAAAAAGCTGTCTTTACATCCAATTGTTCTAGCAGGATTTTCTTTGAAGCAGCTACAGCCGAGTTCGTATGGTGTCATAACGTGCCACAGGGCTAAAGGCGTCGTCATAATCAATTCCTGCTTTCTGAATACAGCCTTTTGCAACCAATCTGGCTTTAAAGCGAGTACCTCCATTGACTGCGACCTTTCGCCGTAGAACCCAGCGGTTTTGCAATACTTTGGCATTCTTCGGACGGTCAACCAGCACCCAGGTATTGTTTTCCTTAAGTGATTGAAGTTCTTCACTAATAGCTTGCATACATTCTTCCTTCTCGTTTGACTGCAATATTTCTGAAAAACAGTTTGGATCTTTGTATCCAAGTCCATCAACTTTTGTTGCCATACAAAATTCACCACTTTCCATCCAGGTTGGTTTTCTTCGTTGTCTTTTATTCTTCTGTTTCTCTTCATTAGAAGATTCAGCAGCTTCTGCTTTTAGAAATTCTGCTAATTCTTTATTTTCTTCAGATTCACCCGACTTTTGACTTTCTTTAGAATCGAGAGTGCCAATTTTTTCTTGAGTTTGGCTTCCTCCAGAAGTGTACAGCCTAGGAGATTTACATTGGTCATCTTTAGATGAATTCGGATCATTAAATTCTTCCCGAGGGACTTCAAATTCAACATGATCACTATGTAAATCACAAACAATTTCTGGCTTAAATTTTACATCGTGACTCAACACCACTATTCTTTTAGATGGAATCCAAACTCTGAACCCATCTTTGTCATTAACATATCCAACAAGTCGTCCAAATACTGCCTTATCATCAAAGTTGGAACGGAATTGTTTGTTAATGTGAACATAGCAGCCTGTGCCAAAAATTCTGAGATGATCAAGTCGTCCTACTGGTCGATTAAACCATAGTTCATAAGGGGTTTTATTTTCAACTGAAGATTTTCCAGTACGATTTATTAGGTAGACTGCTGTGCTACATGCCTCTGCCCACAACCCTTTAGGTAATTTACTCGGATTTAGCATTGACCAGGCAGCTTCAACAATGGTCCTATTTTCCCGTTCAGCCACACCATTTTGTTCAGGAGTGTAAGGAGGAGGAATCAGTAGCTCTATTCCCCTGTCTGCAAGCAGTTCACTGACATTCTTATTGTTAAATTCGTTGCCACCATCACATCTAAATTGTTTGACAACATGTCCATTAGTTCGTGCTTCATTTAAAAACTGCTTAAGCACGCACAGTACACACTTCACTTTTGTGTCTTAAAAAGAAAATTCAACGAAATTTACTAAAATCGTCTTTGAAACATACGTGATAATGCTTGCCTCCAAAAGATTTCGTGCTCATTGGTCTATTTACATCCACGTGGATTAATTCACCAGTACTGGTAGCGCGTATTGTTCGTGTTTTGAATGGCAGCCTATGCATCTTTCCTACCGCACAGCCGTCACAAAATTCACTCTTGGCATCTTCCACATTAATGTTCATTCCTTTTAAAATATTCTTCACATGTTGTTTATTCTGATGACCAAACCTTTCATGGTACACTTGCAATGTTTCGGAGTAAGTCATCAAGCTCATACGATTCATTTTTGCATTTCTAACAACACGCATGTTCCATTTTTCACATAACCTGTCATAACAATATTGCTACTGACTTGTTTTCGAACACAGACATTATTATAACTAAAATTAGTACTGTAGCCTCTGCAGGCAATGGCTCTCACAGAGAACAGATTAGCACTTGCATCAGGGACGTACAAAACATTGTCAATTCTAGCTTTGTACCATTTATTGTTTCGTCGGATTTGGATGTAAACTGTTCCTTGACCGTACGCACACATTTTGACATCTTGTTTTCCCAATGAAATTATTTGAGGAACATCAAATTCACTATACGAAACAAAATACTGTTTGTTGGGAGTGATATGATTTGTAGCGCCACTGTCGCAATACCATTTATTTGGGTCACTGTGATTACTGGTACACACACCCATAGCGTATGAAGTAAATGCAGCGTGTTCACTGTCTCACTTCTTCTCTTTTCTTTTATTGCTGTCACGAGTGTTCTGTGGACACTCTGCTGCCCAGTGACCTAATTGTTTGCATTTATTACACGGAAGCTTCTGTTTTAATTGTGACTTCGTCATCTTTACTTGCTGATTACTTGTTTGACGTTTTCTTGTTTTAGAAACGACAAAAGCTGTACTTCCATTAACGTCTTGTTCACGCAGTTCAATAGTACAGAGTTTTTCAATCAATAAATTCAAGCTTTGCTTTTCTGTCGGTATCGTATCCCAGAGATCCTTAAAATTGTCGTAGTCTTTTCCCAGTGTAGACAAAATTCGACCATTTAAGATTCTTTCAGATAGCGTATTTTCTTCATGTTTTGCTAATTCATCGTTCAGGTCCACAAATAACTTTTGCAGTTTGGCCACATGTGCACTAATATCTTCCGGTTCATCACGTTTAACACGGAAAAATGTTTCAATCAACATATTCAAACGCTGAGTACTGCTACGTTCAAATCGGGCGCGTAATTTGTCCCAGATTTCTTTAGCATTCTTGCACGTTAAGACGAGTTCTGCAACAGGTTTACTTAGCGCACTTGCTATAAGACTTGCTGCCTTTGCGTCGGCCTTGAGCCATTCCACATACACTTCTATTTGTTCACTTGTCGCATCTTGCGGCAACTCTATACGTTCACGTGTACCGTTAATAATATCTTCTAGTCCATATGAACGTAGCACCATAGAAATATGCCATTTCGATTTGGCCCAGTCGTCAGGTCCTTCAAGCTTATCAATGCTGACCTTATAATCGCCACTAGCAGTCATGTTTCTTTACAGACATACGCTCATTTCAAATATTGTTTTAATTAAACTGTGTTGTTTGCCTTTACACGTGTACTGGGCCCATAACCTGATGAAAAATATTATTTAAAGGCAAGAAAACATTTTATTAGCTTTGTAATTACACCCTGGATACGGAGAAAAACAACACATTTACTGTAAGAAAAAACACAGAAGTTACACACAAGCCAAGAATAAAGATATTGACAGCAGAGTCATGGAGCAGCACATAAATATAGACGTCAAGGAATTTTTTCTTTTCTTTTAACACAGGCCTTAACTGCTGCTGAGGGGATCAACTCCCATCAATGGACAGCATCTATGAAATGGTTCCTGTAGACTGTAACAATGATGTTGTGTCTCCAACCATCAGCTACCAACTGCCTCAGCTGGTAGTTGAGTCAGCTGGTAGTTGATGGTTGCAGACACAACACCGTTGTTACAGCCTGAGGAAACTAGCTCATAGATGTTGCAATGTGATAGGATCGTGTGTGTAAATGGAGTTAACCCCGTTAGTGTCAGTTAAGGCCTGAAGATTGTGTACTGAATCATTGGAACTAGTAACTATATAATAAATAATATCGATTGAACGGCTGCAGGTGATCCATTTTATTGCATAAGTGAACAGCGAAAGTCTCTCAAACATTCAGTCACAAGGATGTACGTAGAAATCCCAAAGATAAAAATAATTTGAACACAAACACCTTCACCTACAACTGTCCAAGAGCTTCACTCCACAATACTGATTTCTAGTCCTTCCTTAGGGTACATGAATAATAGGTGTCATAGAAAATCTAAATTTGTAACTCACTACAACTAACAATAAGTAAACAAATGTATTGTTAAGTTGTAAAATATTCTTTATGAATGTAAAGACCTATTCATAATTTATGGAGCGGAACATCAAAAAATTTTATCCTGGACTTCAAATGGTGAACTCATACAGGCCATCAGCGACATGGAACAGAACTGGACATCACCATAAATTTTTCTTGGTAACTAATCTTTGGCATTGGTGTCCTGCTTTTGCATCCTATTAGTCTTTATTTTATTGTATTGGTTTGTTTTGAGACAATTTAAGGATGTCTCATGACTATTTACATATTTATTCCACTGAGTGGTCTTCTATGAGAGAGGTCAAATATATGGCAACGACTTTTAGACCCACTTAGTCTTCAGTTTATTCTTTTGGTTTGTTTTAGTGACAATTTGCAAATTTTCCATGACTAGTTAAATATTTATTCCACTGAGTGTTCTTCTATAGAGATGTCAGATATATGGCAGCGAAAACTGATACAGGTTTTGCAATAACTGAACTGAGCTGATGGCTACACTGTATATAAATAAGAACATAAACTGATGAAGCATTTTTCATTAAATAACGTTTTATAAAGTAAAGAAAACAGCTCCATTAAAGGAGAAAATACAGTTGTTTATGATGTAATTATAAATGTAGGCAAGAATATATATATATATATATATATATATATATATATATATATATACAATGGTTAAAATAAACAGTCTCTCTGTGTATAATTATAAATACTGTTTGATGTGTTTGTATGTATATATGTAAATGTTTTGAATTGTTCCACTTCTCAGGAATTTACCATGAAAAATAGATCAAGAACATCCATTATGATGTTCACTTTCGCCATTAATAAATTTTATCATGGTTAGTTCCTTGATTTCGATAGTACACTCTGATTTTTTGTATCATAGATGTTTTCTCATAACCTGGCTTTCACCTTTCAGTACAGAATTAACTGAATTGACGTTGTATTGATATTATTTCGAAGTGTGAACCCTCTGTCATTTGATGAAGTTGTCATCTGACATTCCCTTCCAGTTCATTGACTTCTAGTGTGAATTGACCTTAATAGGTTTTACAGGTTTCTACAGTTATTCATTACAGTCACTCAATTTCATTCAAGTAACACAGCATCATTTTCAGTAACACAAAATTGTTGTAGTTTATAGTCTGTAATCCATATAATTTATTGGAACCATGGACAATAAGAATTTTATAAACCAAGTCAAATTTATACCACAATCTTGGAAACGCTCAACACAAAATGATGTCTAATAATTAGCATTTAGCAAATTATAATTATGCTTATATGACATAAATATTCTAGGCCTACATGGTATTATATTAAAACTTGGCTTACATTATCTTTATTTCTGAACGATTTGAGAGTTCTTCGTTTCAAGAAAACATTCTGTTGATTATTTAAGCTACATTATTTCCTTTGTGCTAATAAGTATAATGCAGTTTTTCTTGTACTGTAATGTACACAAAATCATAATTACCACAGGGACATTTTGTGTTAAAAATATTTTGAGCAGTATTTAAAGATTTTTCCCTGTCTGTCTTAAGTCTGAAGAGACTATTTCTACGGTTTTTCGCCCTACAAAGATTGGATTTCATTTGAATTTCACTTACATTACCTGCATTAAAGCTGTATCATGTGTCTGTATCTTCAGTATTGGGAGAAGCAGTGGTGCCTAATGTGCGCCAGGGTGGGACAGGATCCAACTCAAAGTTTTCTTGGCCAACTCTCTGGGCCACCCAAACAAAGAGTGTTGTATGTTGTCTTTCTGTGTGTTCTTTTACAAAATGGAGTGGATAAGATGCAAAATTCATCGCACTATAGGAAGCAGAAGACTGCCTCTGGAATGTTCAAAATGATTGTTAAGATAGTATTAAACAGAAGCATGAATCCAAATAAAAAATTACATTGTTTGGCACCAGCAGCAGTGAATCAGACGAAAGAATTACGTCTGCACTTCAATTCCATATTAACCGTAACATCGACACCAGCATTTGACATATTACTTTGGAAAATTTGTCATCAGAAAGTTACATAAGGGCCGGCGACGACAAAAGTTTTATAGTGACACCACGATGTAATATTGCTAGAGTTAAATGTCTGGGAACTCTGGCAGACCCAGTTCCCCATCGACACAGTTCCAGGATTGTATTTTGTTGCTAAATTTATTCCCAATATACTTATTATTGTTCACATGCAGTGGGGGATGTTTGAGTTTCACCAGCCCTGTCCACATCTGAAGGATACTCATTATTAATGCCCAGAAAAGCTTTCGTAGCAATAATTTTTGATTACAGCAGTGTGCTAGCTGTCCAGCAGCACGTCTGTGGAATTCTATGGATCAATCGAAATTACATTAATAGCAATAAACATATTCAGAATTTCCTACAATTAATATACCAGACTTATAGTAATCTCGCATATTCCAATAATTTGGCAGGGCTTATTATGCATACTCATCATAATTATGTGTCTTCATTGCGGTTATGCATGCTGCCTGGCTGTAACGCATGCAAGTTTTAAAGGCATGATGGTTGGAGTGATGAGGGTGAGCTTGTTTTTGATTGGTCTAGAAGGAAAGGGGAATGGAAGGAAGGAGAGTACTTAGTGATAAAACTATTAGCAATGTTTATCTGCAGAGAGTTCTGCCCTTTACAACTGGTTTGATGTAGTGAATGACACCTTTGTGCCAGCTACTACATCACTCAC
The DNA here is from genome assembly GCF_023864275.1 of Schistocerca cancellata. Taxonomy (NCBI): domain Eukaryota; kingdom Metazoa; phylum Arthropoda; class Insecta; order Orthoptera; family Acrididae; genus Schistocerca; species Schistocerca cancellata. The sequence continues at coordinate 348,256,457 of NC_064631.1, read as the reverse complement.
ATCTGAGATGATTACACATACATACTATTTAAATAACAGGGGAGATGGTCTGGTGTAGTGTTGGGCACAAATATGTATGTGTCTCATTTGCAGTCATGGATTTGGTGGTGGCTGCGACCACTTGAGTAGTTTCATATCCTACTAGCCTTTCACCCAACTCATTTGACATGCGAGTTCTGGCCGGAGTTCGTTGTAATCAGGGTGTGTATTTGTAACAGTCTAGGGCATTTCCTCTGATGTCTTTGGATCTGTTTGCCATTATTACCGTGGGCAGGAAATCACTTGGCCAGAACTGACATAGCAGCAGTGTCAGCCACCAGGCCGGAGAGGATTATGTCTATTATAATGCAACTTTCTTGGCCATTGCTGGGAGTGTCTCGGCCATCATACTCCAAGCATCAGTGTTCATGGCTATACTCTCACTCATTGGAGTCCAAGGGGCATCTAACATGCAAGCGAACGTTTTTCGTTGGGTATCTTCTGTTACCGGCCGACTCTAAGGTGTATGTTTTGTAGTGCTGTGATATAAGCCTTTGGTTGAAGGTATTTGAATTTTATTATGACATCACCCAGTGGCTTTGCAAGGGCTTTGTCTATTGTAGTGCTATATTTCTTATACATTATTTTTGGTTAGAAATTGGTAGTGTTTATAGAATTTGGTATGACATCATAATTTCTACCAATGTGTTCGTTTCTAATACTATGGTGTCATACATTCACTAGTAAGAGAGCGGTTAGCGATAATCATAAATCAGGATCAAGCTGCATTGTGAATGGCAAAGAGCATCATGACATCACATGATGTGATGCAATGTTTGTGTGAGGATGTGACACATTGTGATGCAATGTTGACACTGACACATAACATATACAATTGTATAAAATGCTTTAATCTGTGAAAAAATGTTGAAAAATGAGAGTAACTACATATCTGTCTGGATGTTTGCTGGTGCCTCTAATCTGGAAATATTAATTTGTTGTTGGCAAATATGTCTCAAATGATGTTATTTTTTATTAACAAATAGGTATATCCTACAGTCTATTCCTATGGCGCTCACTAGTGTAATATATAAGAAAATGATTTTTGAATAAATTATAATTGTATATGACTGTGTTGTAAATGTTCTGTGCTTATTGGTATTCTTTTGGGCATCGGACTTCCTTACATTTTTGTTGAAGCTGCAGGCGGCAGAAGACTCCAGGAACACCGGCGCTTGTCGGAATCACGAAAATCCACTTCCTGTAATTTTCCTATTCACTTACTTCAATAAATAACATGCTTGATACGGTTTTTTAACATTATAGTATTCACTCACTCATATGATACATCGAGATAGCAATACTTCATCTCTAAAATCGCTCATCCTCATCGTCCTTCTACATACAAGAGAATTAGACTGTGTCTCTCTAAAACAAAAAAAAAACTGTACAACAAATTGAATGAGAAAATGTTTTCGTTTATCTGCACTTTACCGCACATTCATAATTAACATCTTTGGCAACCCTCTGGTTATTCGGTGTTTCAATTTTTTTTATGAATCTTAATTTTCGGCGTCCTGGGGCCATTCATCATGTACTTATACACTAGGCGTCCTCGTTATAAAAGATGGAGGTGGGGAAGTGTGCTTGAATATTAGTGATATGTAATGTGTTCACATACAAAATTGTGATCGCCTAAGAACATCATGACATCGACACGACACTGGGAACAGTGGCATGGCTCTTACATAATTGAATAAAATACGAAAACTTGAGGAAAAGCCAGTAAAAATACGAAAATGTGTGAAAAATACATAACATTGGAGACAATACGATAAAAATGGAAAATTATGTAAAATTGTGAAAGAATATCTTCCAGGTTGTGGTTTCTACTGGTGCCTCGAATGATGTAATATAAAAATGTTATTAACGAATAGCAGTAACCTATAAATCAAGTGATGTGACTTAATGTAATTTTTTATTAACAAAGCTATGCAATCTGATAATCTCCCAATGCTGCCCAGCTGCTAAGTGAATACCTCCCAGTTATAAACGATGAAGATGGGGAGGGGGATGTGGAAGGGGAGGAGATAGTGCTTGATCATTATTGGTGCAGAGAGGTGGGGAAGGGGAGACTGGGTCGTGGTCATTTTCATTTCACATGAAACATTTGACTGTGTGATTCCCTTGGGAGGCCTCGATCAATTCCACATGGTTATCTAGGGGAGAGGGACTGACAGTGGCCTAGAATATAAGTCGATCAAGCACATAACATGATACTGGATGTGTAACATTACAGTGGATATGATAAGATGGTTATGTTGGCCAGAAACTGTATTGCTTTCTTTTTAGGTTTGTTAAGGATTCTGGAAGATGTGAATCACCACATTGCAGAAAAGTTTATTTACGATTTTATTGTACCTACAGATATTTACTGAAGAATTCCGTGTTTCTTCGAGAACAAGAACATTTCTAGTAAACTGCAAGAAACCTGACCTTTTGTAGAAAGACGTCATACATCTAATCAGTAACATGAAGTTTTTCTTGCTGCACTTCCAGCCAAATCAATAATTGTGGAACGTTGGAAAGTGGCATGGAATGCACAACCTACATTATTTAACGTTTCAAATCAATTATTTTTAATTAATACCCAAATTTTAGTTCTTAGAGTTTCTCTCCTTTGCGTCCGTATTAAGTTGAACTTACTTCCATATTGTTTAGATCTACACCCTTCTGTTAAGTGCTTCTCCTCCTGACGCCACGAAACTTTTCATTCTTGACAGTGTAGGTAAATATAATCTTCATTTATCAGACTTCTCCACCATTTACAGGCAGCAGGTGTGACATGACTTTTTCGTGGTGCTCGGAAGAAAATAATAAGGTCACATCTTTTTTCACTGAAAAAAATTATTATTCAGATACCGTGAAAGCTACTACACGCATCTCATATCTAAACACATGCTCTCTCCAAGATAACTCAAGACATAAGGTGACAAAAAATTGAATGAGGTCTTTATCATTTGTTCTCGCCTTCCAGCATAGCAAAATACATCTTTTGTGGGCACTTAAAGCGGTTATCCTTGGCTTTTCCTATGTACCAATACAATTGCCCCCAGAATGTGTGGTGACATGCAATGGAAGCACACAGTGTTTTGCACGTAATTGTATAGCTTAAATTTAAGTTTGTGCCGAAAGGGGTACAACGACCTTTATTTGTCGCTGTATTTTTCTTTGTAATTTGGGTTGGAGATGTCAGCTTGTCTTGCTTACACATTATCTTACAAGAAATACATAACTTACACACAGAATGATAGTTCACTAAGTATTTACATGAGACTGCTGCTAGAGCGACTACATGTCCTTTTGGCAACAGTGCCAGTCTCTGTGCGCATGCGCGCTAAATATGTTTGTTGACTGCACAACAACTGTTAAATGTTCCACATATTATTGGGTTATGGTCGACAGTGATTGCACTTGCACTTCGAGTGGCATTTTCTCTCTGAGTGCCGTACCATCCGTCAAATAGGTCGTTGTGGTTTTCCAATGTGAGAGCGATGCATGTGCATTTACTCTTCAAGAACCAATGCTTCAGCAGATAATTCACCTTTCATATGGCCCGGGAAGGATCTTCTCCATCGTATCCACATTTCAGTGGGGCGAATACTGCACATCAACACCCAACGTCAAGGTAAGTGATGTAGTTTTCTGATTAATACATCAGATGCTGTGTAGCATAAAATCACAAAAAAATGATTCATAGGACTATTGCACACATGTTTGGGTACCACTATCTATTTCGTCGATCACATTGGTGTGAGAATCGCTTTTAGTCCTTGAGGTTTTTTCCTTTTAGATAGTTCTTCAAGTTCATCATTTACTTATGACTCGATATACACACAAATTCACATAAATGTTTTTGACATAAGAATCCATATTACAATGGCTTACGTCTATAACTGACATTCCACCCATTATATGCATCAAACAGAAAATTCTTAAATACTAAAACATTACAGTTTTCCTTCTTCAATTATCATAACTGGTTATTACAGTTTGTTAGTTAACCTAAAAAAAATTCCTTTGTACATAAATACAATTAATGTATTTACATTCCTTTACATTGTGTTACTATATGTGCCTTTAATACATCCGCATTTTATTTTCCAGTGATGAATTCATCAGTTATGAGAGTTTCCTAGGGAGAAACAGAGAAAAACATTTATATCAGGATTTTACTTTACGTGTTGCTGACTTCAATACGCTTCGGCGCCGCCTCCTGCATTGAGGATGGAATAAGGAACACTATCCTACTGGTTTATGGATTACTAAGGAAATGGTATTTGTCCTTTCTTAAGTCACTTATCAGGGAACTCCTTTTTCATGGAATCGAAACGTATTAACTATTCCTGTACTATATACCATTCTGTTGCTTATAATTGTTTACGTGCAGCTTCGTGTTCGCAATGCAAAAGTTTTGCATAATGCCATGCTTACCTCTTTACGATTATGTGGAAATGTCGTCGTTTATATCTACATAAGACGAGATATGAGTTGATTAGTTTTATTTGAGGTCACAGCCTCTGTGTTTATGTGCACTTTATAGTCGGTAGGTAAATGTTTTGTAGTTGGACTGAGGCAATGTATATTCTTATTCTTCATTTCCTTGATGAGCAAAATATACACATTGACATACTAATAACTAAATAATTTCTTTGAGAAGCGGCCCGTTTTTTTCATTTGGTATCTATAACACCCATCATAAACCTCTTCTTCTGCGCCGCTTCAATGTGCTGTTCGCTGTAATATACTCATTTTATTCACCTACCCTGCAAAGAAAGTTACTTTGACATTTCCTACGGAATCTTATCCGTTTGTTAGCTAACACATATTGTATGTTTCATTGTAATGATTTCTTTTAATTTTAATTACAATGTATGTATTTGAGTATTGACGCAACTTCGCATGTTGATATAAATGTAATATATTCCTTAGTTCACTGCCAGTAAATATAGTTGTTACAGGTTATTATTTATTTTGAAATTGGGCTTAATAGTTGTGCAGCTCCGAGTTTCTATTTGGTTGCGCCACTAGTTACCCTGTTGCGCTTATGCAAGGTCAATGTCTTCCCTAGTACAGACGTAAGCATACATTGTTGAGTGCTCACAGCTGAGTCATACACTGCTCTAGTTTGCATTTCGCTTTGTGTGAAGCTGTGTTTTTTCACTGCCTCCCAAACAAATGTTTATCTTTGTTTACAAAACAAGAAAATTACTTGTGTTTATACACATTTCATTTAAAATACTCATAAAATTTTTTTTTACTTGTGAAACTATGGCAATACTTATATATATATTTTATGACAAGAAAACTGCTGAGACATTGTGTCACTACTTGTGAAAAGCTTTTAAGTCTTTGTGATGGTGGAGACCTTTGTCTCTTCCTGTTCTTTTTTATATCAACCTATAAGTACCAGTATAACGTTTTTTTGCAATAATATAGGGCCCTGAGTATAGTAATTGCCATTTTTTGTTCAACTTACCGATCTTTGTCGATTTAGGATGTGTTCTCAAGAGGACTCATTGCCCTACAAAAGAATGTGTAACTCGTTTTAACTTTTTGTTGTATATTCTCTATATATAACTACCGCTTGATTGATTTTATCCTGTACAGTTAACTCTTTAGAAGGTAATTTTTGTATGGATGATTCCTATTCGTCAGTTTGCTTGGTGTTAAACATAAGTTCATTAGCAGTGAAACCTGTGGAAGAGTGGGGGAGATTGTTTACTACTTGCATAAATTGAGTCACATATCCAATCCTTCATGAATGTTTATTATGAGCATAAGTCCTTATAAATCTATTGAATTCTTTGAACACCCTCTCCACAGGACTTGCTTCTGGGTGGAAAAAACTTACCAAGATGTGTTTAATGCCTTGTGTGTTCATAAATTGTTTCCATTTTATTCCTACGAAATAGGCTGCATTGTCTGTTAATATGACTTTGGGTTTCCCTACTCTTCGTAAATAATCCTCTTCAATTCTCCTTATGACGCTACTGGCTGTAGTGGTTTTGGTAGCATAAAGTTTGATGTATTTTGTAAAGATCTCATAAAGAGCTATTATGTGTTTGACACCACCTTTTGCTCTAGGATAGGGCGCTGCGATATCCAGAGAAACCATTTCCAGTGGAGCTTTGGTTAGTATGATGTGTAGTTCTTTAAAATTTGACATATTGGATGGTTTTGTTCTTTGGGGAACAGCACACGTTTTCAATATTTGTGAAACACGTCGCGTAAATTACGACAGTAAAAGTTTGGAAATCTTGTCTGTACATTTTGTTACTCCGTAGTGTCCGCATACTTCATGTGTGTGTTTGATAAATTCGTCGATATATTCCTCTGGAAGGCATACACAAACTTTCGTGCTTCCAGTGGAACAAAACGCCTTTGTATAAATGATACCATATAATTACGTTGTGGTTTGCATTCCGGTTAAGATTTTGTACTACCTTTTTCCACCTGTTGTCTTACTGTTGTATTATTCCCATTTGTTTACTAAAATTTTTGCAGTCTGTTTTTTGTGTACTACATATCACCAATAATGTACAGATTTCTAAATCATGTGCAGACCGTTCACTGAACTCGTCTAGTCTCTGCAGTAATCTGGATAATGCATCTGCAGTAACATTCTGACTGCCCTTTATGGATATTATTTCGAAACTGAATTCCTGCAGGTACAAACACCACCTTTTTAGTCTTTGGTGTAATATTTTACATGTTAACAGAAAATATAATGATTGGTGATCACAATAGACTTTAGTGTTTTTACCCTCAAAGAAAATACTTAAAATTCTTAAACGCCCAAATTACTGCTAAACTTTCCAGTTCTGATATTGAATATGATCTTTCCGCCTCTGATGAAGTTCTGCTGGCAAATCTGACAACCTTGGGTACAGTTAATAATATAACATCATCTGCAACCTGCATCCACTGCCTACAATCCCGAAAGCTGAAAGAAATAATTTTCAGTTCACTATTACCTGTCTGCTTCTTTGTGGTATGATAGGTTTCATTTAATGTAGTTTCCATACGCTGCGGCGGTAGCTCGTTCGTTCGTAGCACATCTCTGCACCACGAATAATATTTAACTAGCTAAAAATCTCTTACAAAGATGGGCTAAAATACCAGGGGAGCTTGTACCTGGAACAAACATGCCCCCAGCCCTTGAGAAGAGGCGTTTGTGCTTAAACAAAAGTCTTTGTACATATCAGGATGACTCAAAATGTTTGCTGATATTAATGAATTTTTAATTTTGGTTATGTGCTCCTGGTGTCTCTCATCCCATAACTAAGGCTTATTCTTTCTCAACAGGTTCAGTAGGACATCGCTGTTCATAAGCTGCTGTGGTACAAATTTTAGGAAAAAGGAAGTTAGTCCTAGATATGCTTTCAATTGTTTCTGTTCCTTGGGGGTGGGCAATTATGTATGGCATCTAGTTTCTTTGGGTCTTGTAATATACCCTGTTCTGATGTGATAGTCCTAAAAATTTCACTTGTTCTTTGCCAAAGCTAGATTTTTAAAATTTTCAGTTATTTTGTACCCTGTAAATCTCTGAAATACTTTTACTGTTAGACTGATGTGTTCTGCCCAAGTTGATGTGGCTACTAACATATCGTCAACATAAATGGTAACCTTACTGAGCATTTCATTTTTTAAGACATTGTCCAAGCCGACATAAATACGCCTGCACTAATGTTTAAGCCAAAGGGTAGAACTTCAAATTCATAACTCCTGCCATAGCACACAAATGCTGTGTATTACCTACTCTCCTTATGTAACTTTATTTGCCAGTAAGATTTTTTAAGGTCAAGGGTGCTGAAATATTTGGAGTTATGAAATTTTAGTAACTGTTCATCTAAATTATATGGCTTTATTCTAACTAGTACTAAAATTTTGGTTATGCTTCTAGCATCTAAAACTAGTTGCATAGATCTATCAGGTTTCCTAACTGGTAGTAATGGACTGCAATATGGAGAAAATGATGTCTGTATGATTCCCCATTCGCACATTCTATTGATTTTCTACTTAACTGTTTCATGCTTTTCCCACGGTATTTGGTAACACATAACACAAAATGTTTCGTGAGGATAGACATTCAATTTCTGTTCATAATCTTTTATTACTCCTTGATTCTTATTAAAAACATTTGCATATTTAAAAAGTAAGTCAGAAAGCTCTTGTCGTTGTGTAGCATCTAGAATATTTGATACGTTCAGTTTTTGTTCTACTAATTTCTGGTTAGCTTCACTGTTGGTATCGTGTTCATTATCACATTTGTTCAGAAAATACACGGTGGGATATGAATACTGTACAGTGGCATGGGGTTCTGGGTTTACTTTGTCATGCCTCTCCGTTGTGGTATTCAGGCTGATAGAAAATCTTCGGTCCTTCACAAAGAAATGGCACTTACCATTACCTATGTCTGTTTGAGTTTTGTAGGTTCTAAATTTGTCCATACCTATCAAGCAGTTGACTATAAGTTTGTCTACTATTAAAAATTACACTGCACAGAGAATTGTACGATGTTCACAGTGATAAGAGCTCCGTGTTTTACTAATTTCGTTTTGCTGCCAGTAGCGGTTTGTACTTTGCAGTTTGGCACTGCCAGAACAGGAAATTATTCCGTCTTTTTAATTCAGTGAAAAATGCTTCAGACATTAAATTATTCACGGACCCTGTATCAAATATTAACTGTGTTTCTATACCAAAAATTTTCACTCTAATTACTGCTTGCACTTGTTCTTCCAGTGTATTTTTCGCCGATTGTAGTTCATGTTGGTGTACATCGTATTTTATATCCCCTTGTTCATCGAATCGTTGAAACAAGTTTTCAAAACTGGTATGCCCCCATCACTTATAAGGTTTATAGTATGGGGCCAACTATGACTGATCCGGGTTTTCCTGCGGTATACTCTGATCTTCTTTGGTACACGGGACAACTTCTGTCAGTTGTACTGTGTGATAAGATTGGTAAAGCTTTACACAAGTTCGAAATATGGTGCATACTTCAATGCAATATGCTTTTAATGATGTCCACAACGAAATTATCTCGAAATCTGGCAGAAAACCCTAAGTGATTCTGGTCATACATTAAGCACACCAGTGGCAAGACGCAATCAATACTTTCACTGTGCAATAACAACGGTGAAGTCACTGATGACAGAGCAACAAAAGCAGTTATTAAACAAGGATTTCCGAAATTCCTTCACCAAGGAAGACGAAGTAAATATTTCTGAACTCCAACCAAGAACAACTGCCAAGATGAGAAACATTGAAGTAGATATCCTCGGAGTAATGAAGGAGCTTAAATCACTTAATAAAGGCAAGGCCTCTGGTCCAGATTGTATACCAGTCAGCTTCCTCATAGAGTATGCTCATAAAATAGCTCCATATTTAGCAATTATATACAACCACTCTCTCACAGAAAGAAGCGTGCCTAAAGACTGGAAAATTGCTCAAGTCACACCAATACCCAAAAAGGGAAGTAGGAGTAATCTGCTGAATTACAGGACTATATCACTAATGTCAATTTGCAGTAGGATTTTGGAACATACACTGTACTCGAACATTATGAAGTACCTCGAACAAAACGATTTATTGATACATAGTAAGCACGGATTCAGAAAATATCGTTTTTGTGAGACACAACAAGCTCTTTATACTCATGAAGTAATAAGTGCTATCCACAGGGAATGTGAAATTGATTCCATACTTTTAGATTTCCAGAAGGCTTTCAACACCGTTCCTCACAAGCGTCTTCTAACCAAACTACATGCTACGGAGTATCGCCTTAGTTGTGCTACTGGATTTGTGATTTCCTGTAAGAAAGGTCACAGTTAGTAGTAATAGAAGCAAAGTCATCGAGTAAAACAGAAGTAATATCCGGCGTTCCCCAATGAAGTGTTATAGGCCCTCTACTGTTCCTGATCTATATTAACGACATAGGAGACAATCAGAGTAGCCGTCTTAGATTGTTTGTAGATGATGCTGTCATTTACTCTCTTGTAAAGTCATCAGATGATCAAAACGACTTGCAAAATGATTTAGATAAGATATTTGTATGGTGCTGTAACGTCTCCTGGCAATACACATATTATATGCGGTAAAAAGAAAAGAAAAAGGAAAAAAAATAATTGAACTGGATGATTATAATTTTATTTCTACATGGACAATGATTGTGTGAACTTTATGTAATAAATAGAAACCATTATGTGACATGTTTCATACTTGAATAGAATTATGTATCGAATTTTTAAAGATAATATCTGTGTCAACGAGTACTGAAACCATCACAGACTATATTTATTAAATATCAAACAAAGATGTAAATGCATTAAGCCGAGTATAAATAGTATTGACTGAGCATTAATTTCTCTGTCCTCTTTTTTGGTGTTATGTAAGTAGGGAGTGCATGTGATGCTATATTATATGCTTGTGTAGCATTCTTTTGTCAAGATTGAGAGAAGGACGCCATTAGGTATTGATTTGTAAAGGTGTGTAAGAATTTAATCTGTCTAAATGTTGTGAATAGAGTTACTTAGTGAAAACTTGCATTATGATTTGTAATAAGCTCCCCTGGTATTTTAGCCCATCTTTGTAAGAGATTTTTAGCTAGTTAAATATTATTCGTGGTGCAGAGATGTGCTACGAACGAACGAGCTACCGCCGCGGCGTATGGAAACTACATTAAATGAAACCTATCATACCACAAAGAAGCAGACAGGTAATAGTGAACTGAAAATTATTTCTTTCAGCTTTCGGGATTGTAGGCAGTGGATGCAGGTTGCAGATGATGTTATATTATTAACAGTGCAAAGAGATAATTTACCTTCATGACATAAAGGAAATCTTGCCATGCGTAGTTCTGGTCTGGCAAACATAGTAAAAATATTTTTTCTCTGACAATAGTCTCATGTTCTCGTGTTAGTCGTGGTAGTTACTGGTGTTCTAATGTTGACAAAAATCCACTGCAAAATTTGGATGTTGAACAAACATTGCGTACTGTTACATCAGTATTGATAACGAAATAATTTTCAGTAACCTTTCCAATAACTGTAAAGTAAGAAATATATGTTGAACTTTATAGCGAGTTACAGTAACGAAACAGTGTTCCTTTTACAGAAAGCCAGATTCAGAATAATAAAAACATAATATATTTTGTTTTGTTGAAAATTAATGATCCAAAGAAAGTCACAGCACAGCATCCCTAAAAAGTATTTCAGGGCTCCTTTCGTAGCAACATATTTTATCTCATACATTTATCAATATATTAGTTGCTAGGCGAGCAATAACAAACAGAGCTGTTGTGTTCCCTTTCCTTGGGGTTCTGCCGTGAAAATACAAAATAGAAAATCAGATTGGGTTTTGAATTTTGATGGAATAAGTTATGGATAAGGCGGATTTCGTAATGAACGAGATAGTGCTCTAATTTGACCATGAATGGCAGACCGGGTCGGGAACACTACAAAAGGCGACTGTAAGGAAATAGCATCAGAAATAAGTTGAAATTTCCTTTATAATTTGTCAGAAACGTAGTATCTATTATAATATAATCTTCGTGGCTGCGTCTGGAATACTTCTTAATTTCCTTGTAAGATGTCCCGTTTTTCATTGTTCGTTGGTCCTCTTGTTCTCTGTCTGATGAAAATTTCTTGAAGTTCTCACTGTCTGGATTAATTTATAAATTTGGCGACAACCATTGCGAATCACTACTGAAATAACTTGAAGACGCCGCGTGTTCGTTTCGTAATATAGTTTTAATTTCCACTTAAAATCATTCTCTAACATCAGCGCCGAAATATGCACGTCTTAAATGTATGAAGACAAGATAACAAGAGAGTAATGAACTAGTTGTTAAAACAAGCACCTACGCAAAAAGTAAAAAAAAAAGATCAAAATTACTTATCAAAATCTGTCGCTAGCGCAGCGCTCTGCTGCATGCGCGATCGTAAATCACATCTTTGCTCTGGCGGAGGCGCGGTAGTCAAAGTACCATTACAGAGCGAAACTGTCGCCCAAAAGTGTGGGTCAGAATGTGCAGTGGCCACGAAAATAATAATTGTTTTATGTAATTTCTTTCATTGTCTATTGTTTTATATATATACAGGGTGTTACAAAAAGGTACGGCCAAACTTTCGGGAAACATTCCTCACACACAAAGAAAGAAAATATGTTATGTGGACATGTGTCCGGAAACGCTTACTTTCCACGTTAGAGCTCATTTTATTTCTTCTCTTCAAATCACATTAATCATGGAATGGAAACACATAGCAACAGAACGTACCAGCGTGACTTGAAACACTTTCTTACAGGAAATGTTCAAAATGTCCTCTGTTAGCGAGGATACATGCATCCACCCTCCATCGCATGGAATCCCTGATGTGCTGATGCAGCCCTGGAGAATGGAGTATTGTATCACAGCCGTCCACAATACTAGCACGAAGAGTCTCTACATTTGGTAGCAGGGTTGCGTAGACAAGAGCTTTCAAATGCCCCCATAAATGAAAGTCAAGAGGGTTGAGGTCAGGAGAGCATGGAGGCCATGGAATTGGTCCGCCTCTACCAATCCATCGGTCACCGAATCTGTTGTTGAGAAGCGTATGAACACTTCGACTGAAATGTGCAGGAGCTCCATCGAGTATGAAGCACATGTTGTGTTGTACTTGTAAAGGCACATGTTCTAGCAGCAGAGGTAGAGTATCCTGTATGAAATCATGATAACGTGCTCCATCGAGCGTAGGTGGAAGAACATGGGGCCCAATCAAGACATCACCAACAATGCCTGCTCAAACGTTCACAGAAAATCTGTGTTGTTGACGTGATTGCACAATTGCGTGAGCATTCTCGTCAGCCCACACATGTTGACTGTGAAAATTTACATTTTGATCACGTTGGAATGAAGCCTCATCCATAAAGAGAAAATTTGCACTGAAATGAGGATTGACAAATTGTTGGATGAACCATTCGCTGGAGTGTACCTGTGGAGGCCAATCAGCTACTGATAGTGCCTGCACACGCTGTACATGGTACGGAAACAATTGGTTCTCCCGTAGCACTCTCCATACAGTGACGTGGTCAACTTTACCTTGTACAGCAGCAACTTCTCTGACGCTCACATTAGGGTTATCGTCAATTGCACGAAGAATTGCCTCGTCCATTGCAGGTGCCCTTGTCGTTCTAGGTCTTCCCCAGTCGCGAGTCATAGGCTGTAATGTTCCGTGCTCCCTAAGACGCCGATCAATTGCTTCGAACGTCTTCCTGTCGGGACACCTTCGTTCTTGAAATCTGTCTCGATACAAACGTACCGCGCCACGGCTATTGCCCCGTGCTAATCCATACATCAAATGGGCATCTGCCAACTCCGCATTTGTAAACATTGCACTGACTGCAAAACCACGTTCGTGATGAACACTGACCTGTTGATGCTACGTACTGATGTGCGTGATGCTAGTACTGTAGAGCAATGAGTCGCATGCCAACACAAGCACCGAAGTCAACATTACCTTCCTTCAATTGGGCCAACTGGCGGTGAATTTTCTTTATTTGTGTGTGACGAATGTTTCCTGAAAGTTTGGCCATACCTTTTTGTAACACTATATATATATATATATATATATATATATATATATATATATATATATATATATATATATATATATATATATAAAATGATTAATGCCATGTATTAATTAATGTAAAAAATTGTTTCATGAAAAACGCACCACTGCAAACGAGTCAGATGAAAAGATCCTGATACTACTGAGATATGGTTACAGCTACATAAACAGGGGGCACCCGAAACCTGAAATCAGATAAACTGAATGTAAGACTACAGTGTAGTAGTCCTGTTTGCAGAAGCTTAACTCCAGTGAAGTGATCTCTAGTTTGATGTTAGTGTTTATGACAGGGCAAATTTGAGTGTAGACAGTAATTTTTAGGATGCAGTGTATTGTAGATAAATTACCATATTTTGTGTCCAAGTGGCAAAACTGATAGATCCTGTGTTCGAGCAGGTAATTTATGAATATGGTTAAATTGCGTAGTCAACGTCCGAGCAATATGGATACTGAGGGACAGCCATTAGTTAGTGCAGGAAATGTAGAAATGGGTGCATTAAGCAGTACAAGTACTGTTTTTGAGGATATACCATGTGAAAATGTGGAGTGGGGGCACAGGAAGTGGTATCACCGCCCACCAGTGCTCAAGTAGATGTAGATAAAGAAATTGTACCACCGCCAAAAAAGCAGGAACCAGAGAGTGGTAATCTGCCTGGTGGGTATTCACTTCAGGCAATATTAGAGTGCGTGCTGGATTAACAGTCAAAATTTGCGCAACAGCAAGCTGAAAAGGACGAAAGAATTGAGAGCTTTCTCGCACAGCAAGCTGAGTGCGATCGCCCACAAGCTGAGCGAGATCGCCAGCTAGCGGAAAATGCCCTTGCCTAGCAAGCTGAGCGAGATCGTCAGTTAGCTGAGCGTGACCAGCAACTTGTGCAATCGTTAGAAATTACGAAAAGAGAGATTGCCTGTATGAAGCAGAATTATGAGTCGATGCCTAAGGCCATGCAGGTGTTCACTGTTCAGGTCAACAACCTGCAAGTAGCAAACACTAACATTGTAGACGAGATGGGTGTTTTGGCCAACCGATTAGAAAAGCTAGAAATAGCTTCCACACAGCTTGCAGAGCAGAAGTTGAACGAACGAGCAGCTAAAATTGAAACCGAATTCAAATCATGGCTATAGGCGAAGGAGAGCGAGATCGACAAAAATATTGATTCTAAGGTACAAGCAGCCATGGCAGATAGTCAGATAGAGATTCCGAATCATTCAGTACTGCAGTAAATAGTCAGGTACAGAACGACGTGCAAACCATCAAACAAATACTCAATGAGGATATTCCGCAGTGGCAAGTGAATATCACCAAAAGGATATCCGACTTGGAAAACGGTTTAGCACAGAGCAGCAAACATCTTGAACATGAAATTATGTTGCCAACAGCCAATGTTTTCGGCAATGCACAAACGTATGGGCGACGCGACAATGGTGAATCTTTAGGCGATAATGCGAAGAGCCTATGTCCCAGGAGCAAACCAGTATAGTCCAAAAATATTGGTTGAAGAAAGTTTGATCAAAAATAGGCAGTTTCAAACGTTTACTACTGAACAGAAATCAGTATATCCAGTAGCATTCATAAAAAGCTTTAAAAATATCTTGCCTAGTGTGTGGAACGAAGCACAGAAAATTCAATAGATAATGTCATACATTCAGGGTGACGCAGCGTTGTGGACTTAGGAAGTAGCAGACTGCTGCATGACGTATGAACATTTCGAAAAGGCGTTTTCGTTGAAGTACTGGTCGCCTTGTATACAAGAGCGGCTAAGAAAAGAAGTATACAATCCCGAACCGTACAGACGCGCTACTGGGATGCTATCTCATCTCATCTCATCAAGAGACATAATAAGACTCCTAAAATCACATTTACCAATTCATATCAAAGAGAAACTAATACACGTACCAGAGAACGAATTTCCTGTCTGTTCTAGATTCAATAGACTTAATCCAGGAAGACGCAAAAGCAGCGTGTCATCGCTCACGGAACAATGGATCAGGGTGTAAAAATGACAGGAATGATAGTGCATCAAACCACAACCATGGAAATGGTGGGGGCGGTGACAAACGGCAAGAGCACTCGCAAAATGGTAATAATGGTAGAAGTCAGAACGGCTATGGGCAGCCGTCCCATAACAAAAAGCGTCGATTTTATGACCGGTACGATTCCAGACCGGCCGGGACCAACTGCTGGAAAGATGCGCGAGGTCAGGGGCATAGCAATTACAGCGACAGCAATCGCAATTGGAATCAGAATCACCGTCAAGCCCAGAACGGCAAGGTAATGACTGGTACGATAACAACAGACCACCGCTGCAAAACGCGCCTATTGCGCAGTCGTGGCGGCCTTTCCAACAAACTAGAATCGGTCACGATATGCTCTCCATCGCTGGCCGATGGGTGGAGTGAGAGCAACACGAATGATAATAATGAGCCTGGAAAACATATGCTGTGATACAGTGACGGTATCAGTATGGAGCAAGGTCTACTGACCCAACCCCATGAATGTAATAAAGATAGCAACGAAAATGTGCAAGCCATATACAAGCGAAAATCAATTATGTTGGAGTGAATATAATCATAGACACAGGTGGCTCAGTGAGTGTAATGAGTACAGAATTGTTTAAAGCGCTGGGGAAGGGACGTAGCATACTTACTTTCATGGTTAATAATTGCAAGGTGTCTGGATCTATAAGCGCACAGAGCCAATTAATTAAGCACCAAGTGCAGGTGGAGATTTGTAAGAAGGGCGAAGCCAAAGTGAGCTTGTTCCTCATTGTTAAAGGGTGCATGGGGGCTTAATTAGAAAGCAATAATTTCAGTAGCTGTGTGTCCGGTTACGAAGTCTCGTAACTGGTTGGCACTGACTAGTATTAGGACGCAATCTGACTGCATAAAATAATAATAAAGAATGAAAGGAAATCTCCGTTAACACAATTGATTAATTAAGTCCCCTGCAACTATAAAACCTACGAAACAACAAAGCACAAGTGTAACTGTTCTGTGTGTGGTAGTGTGATTCAACGTACATGTATCTGGCACGGTTCTTCCTCAATACGACAAGTAATTTTAAACACCATTTACAGTGAACTAATTGAAAAACCAGAAATACTATAATTGCACATAGAAACCAGAATTACAAGTCTAATACATGAACATGAGCGAGATGCTTTGTGGACTGAACTTGTGACCAAGAGGCATTGTCATTAAGGAAATGTGAAATAAATTTTTTTTGTTACCTCCATATATATTGACGAAAAATACACTGTGATCATTGCAACATCTTCCATCTATACATTACACCAACCGAACAGCATCTACTCTCTCGCCCAACAGAACAACAACTGTACACGACATCCTCTGGACTAGTACTGCTCTCGACATCCTCTCAACAAGCACTCATAACGGAAACCTCTGAACTACTACTGTACCAGTGGAGGCGGCGGAATAATAATCTTTGTCGCAATCTCTGGCGCTGTGACTCAGTGTATCCACCTTTCATATGCCCCTTCACGGGCTAGAATTTGATGGTATTTTTGCCAGAATTGGTGGTGAAAATACCACCAAATTCGTCCAAAAAATACAGACAAAAATAAAACATGATATTAATAAGTAAATATCACATAACTAAATAAATGTTGGCTTTGCACTGAACCTTCAATAACCTAATATATAAAATACAGTAAGGAATGCAAATGCTTGCGTACATGTGATTTTACATAATAATTTACACAAGTATCATTTGTCAGAGTGGTTAAACAATTCAATCAATGGCACCAGCAATGACGAATAGGTGCAGGTAAGAGTCTCATAACATTTCATAAACAGTAAATACACAAAAAATCAGTTCATACAAATATTCACATAAAATCTTTTCAGTAGTTCAATAAACAAGTAGCACTCCTCAGAATAGTTGACAGTTCCAACAGTGGCACTCAGCAATAGTCAACAAGTGCAAATAGCAGTACCACAACATTTCATCAGCAATATTTAAACAGCTCCAACAGTGGCACCCAGCAATGGCGAGCAAGTGCAGACACCAACAAGTGACATTATCTCAGTAGCAGCAGTTCCATCAGTGGCACCGAGCAGTGTTGACAGGTGCAGAAAACAACAAGTGACATCGTTTCAGTAGAAGCAGTTCCATCAGTGGCACCCAGTAATGTTGAACAGGTGCAGACAGCAACAAGTGACATCATTTCAGCAGAAGCAGTTCCAACATTGACACCCAGCAATGTTGACCAGGTGCAGACACCAACAAGTGATATCATTTCAGTAGAAGCAGTTCCAACAGTGGCACCCAGCAATGTTGAACAGGTGCAGACAGCAAAAAGTAACATTATCTCAGTAGAAGCAGTTCCATCAGTGGCACCCAGCAATGTTGAACAGGTGCAGACAGCAAAAAGTAACATTATCTCAGTAGAAGCAGTTCCATCAGTGGCACCCAGCAATGTTGACAGGTGCAGATAGCAACAAGAGACACTATCTCAGTAGAAGCAGTTCCATCAGCAGCACCCACCAATGTTGACAGGTGCAGACAGCAACAAGTGACATCATTTCAGTAGAAGCAGTTCCATCAGTGGCACCCAGCAATGTTGACAGGTGCAGACAGCAACAAGTGACATTATCTCAGTAGAAGCGGTTTCATCAGTGGCACCCAGCAGTGTTGAACAGGTGCAGACAGCAACAAGTGACATCGTTTCAGTAGAAGCAGTTCCATCATTGGCACCCAGCAATGTTGAACAGGTGCAGACAGCAACAAGTGACATCATTTCAGTAGAAGCAGTTCCAACATTGACACCCAGCAATGCTGACCAGGTGCAGACCCCAACAAGTGATATCATTTCAGTAGAAGCAGTTCCAACAGTGGCACCCAGCAATGTTGACAGGTGCAGACAGCATCAAGTGACACTATCTCAGTAGAAGCAGTTCCATCAGCAGCACCCACCAATGTTGACAGGTGCAGACAGCAACAAGTGACATCATTTCAGTAGAAGCAGTTCCATCAGTGGCACCCAGCAATGTTGAAGGTGCAGACAGCAACAAGTGACATTATCTCAGTAGAAGCGGTTTCATCAGTGGCACCCAGCAGTGTTGAACAGGTGCAGACAGCAACAAGTGACATCGTTTCAGTAGAAGTAGTTCCATCAGTGGCACCCAGCAATGTTGAACAGGTGCAGACAGCAACAAGTGACATCATTTCAGTAGAAGCAGTTCCAACATTGACACCCAGCAATGTTGACCAGGTGCAGACACCAACAAGTGATATCATTTCAGTAGAAGCAGTTCCAACAGTGGCACCTAGCAATGTTGAACAGGTGCAGACAACAACAAGTAACATTATCTCAGTAGAAGCAATTCCATCAGTGGCACCCAGCAATGTTGACAGGTGCAGACAGCAACAAGTGACACTATCTCAGTAGAAGCAGTTCCATCAGCAGCACCCACCAATGTTGACAGGTGCAGACAGCAACAAGTGACATCATTTCAGTAGAAGCAGTTCCATCAGTGGCACCCAGCAATGTTGACAGGTGCAGACAGCAACAAGTGACATTATCTCAGTAGAAGAGGTTTCATCAGTGGCACCCAGCAATGTTGAACAAGTGCAGGTAACAGTCCATAATATTCACTATCAATAATTAAACAGTTCATCAGAGTTCATCAGCAGAATTTAAACATTTCCAAGTGGCACCCATCAATGATAATAGGTGCAAGCACGAACAACAGTTTGAATGCTTTTACAAAATTATTATCAAAGCTCTTGCACTAAACATACAAATTATAATAAACACACAAATGATATCAGATAATTGTCATATTAACTATTACAAATACACAAATATCAGTAAACCTATAATATTTATGGGTGCCAGTGCAAGCCACAACAAACAAGTAAAATAATATTTAGGAGGTAGGTCGGTAGCAATTATTTGGTATTAGGAAAGGAAAACACACAAAAAACACTCACTCATCTTTGTAATTGAATAGTGTTAACTGTGTAAGTGCAATTCTGTCAAAATTTGATGTTCAACATGTGTATCAAGTAGTAGTGGCAACAGTGTATAACAGTCAATAATAGTTAGTCAATGTAATAGTCATCATGTCAAGACCAATGTTTTCCAAGCTAAATCAAAATGTACAGTTGCTGAACAACTGCCAGTGTGCCAAGATATGCAAATACTACCTCTCTCTCAAAAAAAAAAAATACTGCTTGTTGATTTAACACAGTGTGTGTGTAGACAATCTTCCTTCCTCTTGAGTGTTCTTGTCTGCCATTTTCATCCTCCTTGTTCCATATAAACCAACAAAAAATACGCTCCTCACTTACTTTACCTCTTATCCACCAAAACTCCAATAATCACCAGCATCACATAATCTTAATACTTCAATAACACCTCTTACGTTGATACATATAAACCTTATCATCAATATCATTTACCTTACCTCTTGTCCACCAAAACTCCAATAATCATCAACTTCACACAATCTCAATACCTCGATAATACCTCTCCAATACGTCGATACATATAAACCTTATCACCAATAACATTTAACTTCCATAACAACTCTTTCCTCTAGTTAGGCTCATCGAACAAGTACAGATAAAATCGCAAACTTCAATTCATCACCCCATACAATCCGAAGACACAATGTCCATACACAACCTCTGTGTAATCCACCTGACCCAAATCTTCTACTCATTCTGAATTATAAAATACATTTTGGTTACCTTGTCCATCATTAAATAAAAGAAATGCATACATGTCCGCTAACAGCCTTTAGTTTGAATAACTTTCAGTAAGTAAGTACGAGTACGGAGTATGAATGATTACGTAAGACTTTGAATGAATAAATTGTAGTATTTCACAGTGTGTACACCACTTCAAGAATCATGGCAAAACAGAAGCAAACATGTGGAGTATTTTTTTTGTGTGTGTCAAGTGTCACTTGCTATTTCAATTGCTCACAAAGACTGCCATGTAATAACTGTCAATGGTCTAAACCTAGTGTTGGTATTTCATGTCGTTAGCTTCCTTTCTATTAACATAAATTTATACAGCTTCCATAAAACCTACAGCTCATGTGACTTCAATGAAGTTTCTTGTACCAATGTCTTTCACAGAATTATAGCAGTTCATTTTCTTATCTTAAAATATAAAGCACTGAGCATAAGCAAAACATGCAATAGCGAGTAAATATACCAGTAGAGAACAGAATGTCAACAAGTGAATGTAGCACAATCCCTACAACGAGGTTCTGCCAAGCGAACAATCTATAATTAATACCATAGTGTGACCTAAACTCCATGTTCGTACACAGTACATCAGCATTTATATATACCAAATTAAAGAGTAGTTATGACAACAAAACAGAAATGTGTAAATATGCAATCCATACGCAAAGCAGCAAGTATATATCTTACTTAATAAACAGGTCATTAGCATCATATCAGCATAAGCAAATAAATGTTCATATGTAATCTTAATAAGTAAACATGAAGGCGCAAGCAGATAAATCACAAAGTATAACTTACATACATAACCATATCAGCACAACTAATCAGGTGACAATTATAACTTAAATAAATAAGCACAGCAAGCACATAATAAAAAATATATAACATCAGTGAAAAAGCAGAACAGCCAAGCAATGCATAATATACATATGTAACAACCCTGTTCATTAATCAATCGTTGTCAAAATCAGTTAACACAAAGTGTAAATCACGTAATCGCGAGCAGCAAATTACGCATAAAGTACATACCCAAGTAGAAATATGTTACCTGAAAAATAAACTCAATTAATAGTTACCTTTTTAGTTTATTACTTTCTTCTTCGAAATTACATTCTTCCTGAAATTTTCTCGATAGCAAGTCCTCTTAACGTCGGACACACACAGAATTTACCTGAAGTTCTTAAATATTTTATACAACTGTATCCTGAAAAAAAACTGAACGTTAATAGCATAATTTATCAAGTCATTATAGCTTAATACTGAATTTAATCGGAGAAATTAGACTGTGTATTTGTTTATGGCTGTCAGTGCATTCGCACTGAGCGCTCGATGAGCTGCAGGTACGCGTGACGTAGGAAGTAATTGTTTGCGGTCAACGACTGCCTTGTGCGGCCCGCAGACTTGACTGTTGCTTTGAGTATGTGCCGCCGCCAGTACACGGCGCGGTATCCTTGTTTTCTCTGCGTGTTTACGTGTAACTGTTAATTTCTCAAAAGTATGTCATTCCACAAAAATTTTAACATTCGATATATGATGTATTCCCTTAGAGCGCCGTGATTTAAGGGTTTCTACTTCGACAGTGTTGTCATGAATAATTTTGCGAACTCTATATGGACCGTTACAAAGCAGAAAAAATTTGCGACACAAGCCTTTTCCTTTGTGAGACAAATGATGAGACTTAATTAACACCTTTTGACCAACTGACAAGGTTTTTAAACTACCAGGACGTTTAGGTGATTTCTCTCTTCTAGCAACCGCAGATGCAATATTTTGTAGAGCCAGGTTAAGAACTTCAGAATGCCGCAGTTTACATGTAGGTGGAAAAGGAACGATTTCAGAAATGCGATATGTCGGTGCTTTATTTTTTAATATCAATATAGGCGGTAAAGAAGTTGAGTCATTAGGTAGTTCATTCAGAATGTTTTGAAAAATATTAAGATACTGATCCCACGCTCTGTGATTCTGATGACAATAAAGACGACACAATTTATTGATTTCCTTCATCCATCTCTCTGAAGCGTTAGAATGAGGGTGAAAAAGTGAAATGAAAATTGGTTTAATCTTACAACGCCGTAGAGTACGAAGCCAAATTTTAGAGCGAAACTGTGATCCATTATCTGATATAACTTTATCAACATGACCCACTTCTTTAAGAAAATGTTTGATGAGAGCATTAGATACTGAACGAGCTGTTGCTTTGCGTAAATGTGTAATACACACATATTTTGATGTCAATTCCACTGCTACCAAAATGTACACAAAACCATTAGTAGAACGAACCACTGGACCGAACAAATCGACTGCAGCCATTTCCTTTAATTTCACTGGAATGATAGGAAACAATGGTGCTCTGTGAGAAATAGTTGGCGGCTTAGCCTTTTGACATAATTTGCATTTGGCAAGAACAAATCGAATACGTTTTTCCATATTACTGAAGTAGCAATTTTCTCGTCATTTATGAAAGCATTTTCTGGGACCAAAGTGTGCATAACTGAAATGTGTATACCAAATCAATTTATTAACCCGCTCATCAGGAATGCAAAGTAACCAAAGAGAGTTGTCAACCGATTTTCGTTTAAAAAGAATATCATTGCGAACTAAATAATACTGTCTAATCGCTACACTTTCCTTTCTCCTCCACTTCTCCTTAATGTCCTTCCAGATTGGATCCTTGTTTTGCTCCTTAGCGATGTCCTGGAGCGAAGACGAAATCAAATTTTCAAACGCAACACCTTGAATATACATCAAACAATAATTGTTTTCTTTGCAGTCCTCTTCAGCACTTTGTTTGAAACCCATAGGTGCACGTGATAAAGCATCAGCAATAATATTTTAAGAACCCTGTATGTAAACAATACTAAAATAAAATTCCTGTAGATACAGCGCCCATCGTGACAATTTTCCATGTATTAATTTTGTTGACATAAGAAATTCCAGAGCTCGATGATCGGTGTAAACCTTAGTATGTCTGCCATACAAATAGATGCGAAATTTTGTGAAAGCCCAAACAACAGCCAAGGTTTCAAGTTCCGTAATCGAATAATTCTTTTCTGATTGAGAGAGAACACGACTTCCAAATGCAATAGTTTTCTGCACTGCAACGCCGTTTTCTTCTATCTCTTGAAATAAGTGTGCACCTAGGCCTTTGTATGATGAGTCCGTCGCAAACAAAAATCTTGAGATAAATCCGGATGTGAAAGAAGTGGAGCAGCAACTAAAGCATCACGAAGTTGTTCAAATTCTGATTGAGCTTCCTCATCTCAACACCAATTACAATTCTTTCCAGATAGTTCACATAATCGAGGTGTGGCCAAATTGTCCAATCTAACAAAGCGTCTAAGAAAATTACAGACACCAAGGAAACTACGAACATCACGTTTTGTGGTAGGAACAGCATAATTACGAATATCGTCTAGTTTCTCTGGATCAGGAAGAATACCTTCTGTAGAAATAATATGACCAAGAAATTTCACCTGAGAACGACCAAATTCAGATTTTTCCAAGTTTACTGTAATGCCAACTCTTGCTAAAACACGTAATAATGAATCTAAAATTTTGTTATGCTCACTCCAATAACTTTTAGCAATAAGAATATCGTCAACATATGAAGTAATATTGTCACGAAGATAAACAGGTAAAATTTCGTTTTAATGTTGCCGTGTTACCATTTTGCTGCGCAAAGGTTGTCTGCGGTACGGCGTGTTGTGCGTTATTGCTGTTGCTGCGCGCCGGCCACTGGTACGTCTGACTTTTTATTTATACGCGGTGCCTAATTTTGAGAGGAGGGATTGAAATTAGCTTGTGGTTGGTAATCGTTCCTGTTATAAGGAAAGTTTTGTTTAAATCTCTTATTCCTACCATTTCCATTCTCGTATCCATTACCATGGTTGATATATTCTTGTGGTTGTGCGCACCAGCTTTGCTGTGTGTTCGTGTCCGGAATTTTGTATTGACCATCAAGTTACGTTGTTGTGGTGTTTGGCTGCCTGACGCCCTATTTGTTACTACTTTCTCTTCATATATTAGGTCAATTGACTCTAAAATGGATAGAAAAATTCTGTGTCGTGCTTAGGCATAGTATTAATTTTTCACGAATGTGTGATGTCAAACGACTTTTTAAACTTTTTTAAAAGATCCACATGAGAAATCGGATTTGTCTGATAACGTGTTATGTTGAGATATTTCTCAAAATAGCTTCGCAAGCAACCACATTTGCTATCAAGAGGGGTGGGGTTAAAAACCTCTCGCCTAAGGCTCTCCTGTACGGCTTATGACCAATATTTGACAAGAAATGCCAGTTCAAATTGTAAATGTGTGGTACAACGGTCAGCTACCTCGGCCGCCCTCCAAAGTATATCGCCTTGCATGTACCCAACGACAAACCTGATCTTTTGTGCTTCCGTCCAATTTGTAGGAATTACATGTCGAAAAGCACTAATAAACACAACAGGATTCATCTTCTTACCTTCACTCGTAAACTTTGGAAATTGACGGTGACTTAATAGACCTTCGTCAGGAAATATAGTGGACAAGCTGTTTGCATTTTGTGCTGTGTTTACACAGTTGTCATGATTATTTACACTTCTCGTAGATACTGGTTCTGGTGTGATGCCCTGTAAACTTACACTCTGCGTTCTGCCATTACAGTTGGCATTGTTTGTAGGGTTTGTAATGATCTGTGGGCATACATTACTTTGGTTTGCTGTGGCTGGCACTTTGTTTGTGTGTACAACTGGTGTCTGTATCAGTTTCACCTAAGTAGTTGCGTATCCTCTGCTCTGTTTTGCAAACTGGTGTTCGCTTTGTAGATAATGTCATTTTCCTTTTGCTGAATAACCCTTTCAACTACATCACTGATTAATTTACATTCCTTCGCTAACTTTTCCGCTGCGGTACTGGTTTTGCGTAAAGTACCTGCTTCAGCTTGTGAAATTACGTCACATAAATTTTCATTAATTTAGTATCTTTCCTTTTTGACACAGACTAATTCGATTTCAAGTGATGCTACTTTTATAGTGAGTTCATCTCTTGCTGCTGGTATATTTTCGTAATCCTTGTGCAGTTTGTTTATTACGTTAGAGATGGTCTTTACTGCAGAAGTTAATTGTATTTGTGTAGCTTCCAAGTTCGTGTGTGTGTCTTTCATCGCTTTTATTTGCTGCTCTACTGTATCATTCTGCTCGTTAAGAGTGTCTAATTTCTCTCTTATGGCCATATTGTCATTGTCTACTTTGAAAAGTACATCTGGTTTAGCTGTTTTTGCATGTCGTAAAATTTTACATTCATCTCCTCGCGAAAATTCTTTGTCAAGTCACTGATCTGCTGTGTGACTGTATCCTGAAAATGTCTTAAAACTTGTTTTTGCCCTTGTTTTATGTGGTTTATGTGTTGGGTGACTATGGTAAGGCTTTGCGACAAAATGTCAAATTTTGTATTTTTGTCCGTTCGCAAATTGGTGTTTATATTTTTTATGTCTGCACGCAAACTGGTGTAATTGGTGTTCACGCTATCCAGTTTTTGAAGTATCGCGGCAAGTTCTTCATTTTGGTTGCTATTTAATGTACTTTGGTTGTTGGCCACTGTACTCTGCAAATCAACATTCGAATTTCGTGTGATGGGTGGCGGTAAAGTGTCGTCAAAAATCATGTTAACTGCGCTTTCTATGTTTTCCTCTGCTAACAGAATGTTGCTTGCGGAGACACACAATGAAGTTTCATCTATTGTCATCAACGTATCATCACAGTTAGAGCTCTGTTAAAGTTCACTAGCTCTTGTTACTTCGGTTTTGTTCATCTCTGAACTACTTAATACTTCTCAGTGTGAGAGACATGGCGCTGGTACTTCAGATGTTCTATCCTGCAATTGTACGCCATCTTGGCTCATTGCGCTTTCGCCATTGTCAACAATAATGGAAACTGTTTTTTGAGTTATTTTGTTTGAATATTACAATTAAAATTTTTGGAAAACAGAAAATTGAAACATATTGTTTTGTGAATTTAAACATGCGATTTACATGCCGTCAAGCGTTATTTATCTACTTTTATGACGCACGAAATGTTGTAACAAAAAACTTCAAACTTTTGTCTCGTAACTCATTACGAAAAATTTCTGAAAAATTCAGTACAATGCATTTAGAAAAGGAAATTCATCATCATCATCATTTAAGACTGATTATGCCTTTCAGCGTTCAGTCTGGAGCATAGCCCCCTTATACAGTTCCTCCATGATCCCCTATTCAGGGCTAACATTGGTGCCTCTTCTGATGTTAAATCTATTACTTCAAAATCATTCTTAACCGAATCCAGGTACCTTCTCCTCGGTCTGTCCCGACTCCTCCTACCCTCTACTGCTGAATCCATGATTCTCTTGGGTAACCTTGCTTCTCCAATGCGTGTAACATGACCCCATCATCTAAGCCTGTTCGCCCTGACTGCTGCATTTATAGAGTTCATTCCCAGTTTTTCTTTGATTTCCTCATTGTGGACACCCTCCTGCCATTGTTCCCATCTACTAGTACCTGCAATCATCCTAGCTACTTTCATATCCGTAACCTCAACCTTATTGATAAGGTAACCTGAATCCACCCAGCTTTCGCTCCCATACAACAAAGTTGGTCGAAAGATTGAACGGTGCACAGATAACTTAGTCTTGGTACTGACTTCCTTCTTGCAGAAGAGAGTAGATCGGAGCTGAGCGCTCACTGCATTAGCTTTGCTACACCTCGCTTCCAGTTCTTTCACTATGTTGCCATCCTGTGAGAATATGCATCCTAACTACTTGAAACCATCCCCCTGTTCTAACTTTGTTCCTCCTATTTGGCACTCAATCCGTTTATATTTCTTTCCCACTGACATTACTTTCGTTTTGGAGATGCTAATCTTTATACCATAGTCCTTACATTTCTGATCTAGCTCTGAAATATTACTTTGCAAACTTTCAATCGAATCTGCAATCACAACTAAGTCATCCGCATATGCAAGACTGCTTATTTTGTGTTCACATATCTTAATCTCACCCAGCCAGTCTATTGTTTTCAACATATGATCCATAAATAATATGAACAACAGTGGAGACAGGTTGCAACCTTGTCTTACCCCTGAAACTACTCTGAACCATGAACTCAATTTACCATCAACTCTAACTGCTGCCTGACTATCCATGTAAAGACCTTTAATTGCTTGCAAAAGTTTGCCTTCTATTCCATAATCTTGTAGAACAGACAATAACTTTCTCCTAGGAACCCGGTCATATGCCTTTTCTAGATCTATAAAGCATAGATACAATTCCCTGTTACACTCATAACACTTCTCCATTATTTGCCGTAAGCTAAAGATCTGGTCCTGATAACCTCTAAGAGGCCTAAACCCACACTGATTTTCATCCAATTGGTCCTCGAGTAATACTCGCACTTTCCTTTCAACAATACCTGAGAAGATTTTACCCACAACGCTGATTAAAGAGATACCTCTGTAGTTGTTACAATCTTTTCTGTTTCCATGTTTAAAGATTGGTGTGATTACTGCTTTTGTCCAGTCTGATGGAACCTGTCCCGACTCCCAGGCCATTTCAATTATCCTGTGTAGCCAT
The DNA here is from genome assembly GCF_023864275.1 of Schistocerca cancellata. NCBI lineage: Eukaryota > Metazoa > Arthropoda > Insecta > Orthoptera > Acrididae > Schistocerca > Schistocerca cancellata. The sequence goes on along the minus strand of NC_064631.1, from coordinate 348,228,491 downwards.
TTAAGACCTGACATTCCACTGTATTTGATGAGTTCCGACTTAATTTCATCCACCCTAGCCGCTTTATTGCACTGCAATCTATTGACCATTTTTTCCACTTCCTCAAATGTGATCCTATTTCCATCATCATTCCTATCCCATTCTTCCTCGAAATCTGAAACATTACTGATCGCATTTTCACCTACATTGAGCAACTCTTCAAAATATTCCCTCCATCTGCCCAAGGCATCCACAGGATTCACCAGCAGTTTTCCTGACCTGTCCAAAATACTTGTCATTTCCTTCTTACCTCCCTTTCGAAGACTGCTAATTGCACTCCAGAATGGTTTTCCAGCAGCTTGACCCATAGTCTCCAACCTGTTTCCAAAGTCTTCCCACGATTTCTTCTTGGATGCTGCAATTATCTGTTTGGCTTTGTTTCTTTCTTCAACATAACTTTCTCTGTCTACCTGGGTTCTGGTATGCAGCCATTTTTGATACGCCTTCTTTTTCCTTTTACAGGCTGCCTTGACTGTATCATTCCACCAAGCTGTTTGGTTCATCCTACTTTTACACACTACTGTTCCAAGACATTATTTAGTCACTTCTAGTACTGTGTCCCTGTACCTTGTCCATTCCTTTTCCAATGACTGTAATTGACTACATTCAACTAACTGGTACCTTTCTGAGATCGCTGTTATGTACGTGTGCCTGATTTCCTTATCCTGAAGTTTCTCCACTCTTATCCTCCTACATATGGACCTGACCTCCTGCACTTTCGGCCTCACAATCCCAATTTCACTGCAGAATAAATAATGATCAGTGTCATCAAAGAATCCCCTGAATACACGTGTGTCCCTCACAGCCTTCCTGAATTCCTGATCTGTTATTATATAGTCAATGACAGATCTGGTTCCACTGCCTTCCCAAGTATACCGGTGAATGTACTTATGTTTAAAAAAGGAGTTTGTGATTACTAAGCCCATACTGGCACAGAAATCCAAGAGTTGTTTCCCGTTCCTGTTGGCCTCCATATCCTCCCCAAATTTACCCATAACCTTTCCATACCCTTCTGTTCGATTTCCAATCCTGGCGTTAAAATCAGCCATTAGCAGAACACTGTCCTTGTCCTTTACTCTAACAACTACATCACTGAGTGCCTCATAAAAACTATCCATCTTATCTTGATCTGTCCCTTCACAATGCGAATATACTGACACAATCCTAATTTTCTTGCTAGACACTGTCAAATCTATCCACATCAGTCATTCGTTTACATATCTTATTGCAACTACGCTGGGTTCCATTTCTTTCCTGATGTAAAGCCCTACACCCCATTGTGCTATTCCTGCTTTGACTCCTGACAGGTAGACCTTGTATTCTCCCACTTCCTCTTCTTTCTCACCCTTTACCCGGATGTCACTAACAGCTAAAACGTCCAGCCCCATCTTACTTGCAGCCTCTGTCAGCTCTACCTTCTTCCCAGAGTAGCCCCCATTGATATTAATAGCTCCCCATCTCATTACCATTTGTTTGCCAAGTCGTATCTTTGGAGTCCCTGGTTTGTCAGTTAGAGGTGGGACTCCATCACCTCCAAAGGTCCGAGGCATTTTGCTCTGATTGTTGCCACCGTCATATTTAAAGTACCAGGGAAGCAGGTTGCTAGCCTTACTTGCCCCGAGTCCCATTGGGTTTTACCCCTAACGGCTGAGGGACTAACCGGTGGATTTGGTAGTCTTTGCCGTATGAGCACAAAGGTGACCACGACTCAGAATATGTCCGAGATGCCCAGCCTTATTCCAAAGTAACTGGTATCCCGACTGTCGGGACCACTTACTTGGCCACTCATACGTTGCCCATGGTTCATGAACTAGGACATGACTACAGGAACCCACACCATGAACCATTCAGAAATTCTAATTATTGCGCCGGAGACGCTACCAGGCATAGATAAGCAAGTAGTTGGGTAGTGGTCCTACCTTTGCTGCGATGAATTGAACAGCGTATTTTCAAAATTTTCCACAAATTCCGGTTTCTTTTTGCTTCCTTTTTGAATTGGATTTCTCCAGAAGAATTTTTGGTTCTGGTTATTTTGCTCCCAGTCGTGATGTTGCACATGCAAATTTGAAAATAATTAGTACATGCATAAAATCTCATTCAGTGTCATAAATAATTTTGAAAAACTTTCACAATTTGTTTCATTTTTTTCTCAATGTCATGTCACCAGATCGTCAGTTGTGCAATAAGAAGAAAGGGTACACAAATAAAGACATTAATAGAAATCAATTATTTTCAATTAATGCCCAAATTTTAGTTTTTAGAGTTTCTCTCCTTTGTGTCCGTATTAAGTTGAACTTACTTCCATACTGTCGAGATCTACACACTTCTGTTAGGTGCTTCTCCTGCCGATGCTGCAAAACTTTCCATTCTAGACGGTGTAGGTAAATGTAATTTTCATTTACAGGCAGCAGGTGTGACATGAACTTTTCGTGGTGCGTGGAAGAAAATAATAAGGCCACGGTATTCAGATACCGTGAAAGCTACTACAGGCATCTCATATCTAAACACGTACTCTCTCCACGAGAACTCAAGACATAAGGTGACAAAAAATTGAATGAGTTCTTTATCATTTGTTCTCGCCATCCGGCATAGCAAAATACATCTTTTGAGGGAGCTTACAGCGGTTATCCTTGACTTTTCCGACGTATCAGTACAAGACTTGATAATAAAACAACAAAAGCAGTAAGACTGTTTCTCAACACAGAAGAAACAATTTTACAATTGTTGCTGCATCTGAGTCATGAACTGCGAGAAATTTCAATGTAATTGCTTTTGAAGAAAAAGTAACTGTATTTATAAAAATATTCAGTATTAGAAAGCCCAGTGAAGTGTAAGAATGCGAGAATTATTAGACTCCATACAAAACTGTTACATGTAAAGGAAGGTGCCTAGAACAGAACACAAAAGAACAGAAAACAAAAGAAATACATGCTTCTCAAGCATGAAATATTTGTTTATAGTCTCTCCCTTTCAGTGGAGTACACTAGAATTGTACACATATTCAAAGGTATTTCTTCATGAATAAGCTGTAACTCATGTTACTGTGTTACTGAAGAAGATTTGGCTATATATATATATATATATATACACTCCTGGAAATTGAAATAAGAACACCGTGAATTCATTGTCCCAGGAAGGGGAAACTTTATTGACACATTCCTGGGGTCAGATACATCACATGATCACACTGACAGAACCACAGGCACATCCACACAGGCAACAGAGCATGCACAATGTCGGCACTAGTACAGTGTATATCCACCTTTCGCAGCAATGCAGGCTGCTATTCTCCCATGGAGACGATCGTAGAGATGCTGGATGTAGTCCTGTGGAACGGCTTGCCATGCCATTTCCACCTGGCGCCTCAGTTGGACCAGCGTTCGTGCTGGACGTGCAGACCGCGTGAGACGACGCTTCATCCAGTCCCAAACATGCTCAATGGGGGACAGATCCGGAGCTCTTGCTGGCCAGGGTAGTTGACTTACACCTTCTAGAGCACGTTGGGTGGCACGGGATACATGCGGACGTGCATTGTCCTGTTGGAACAGCAAGTTCCCTTGCCGGTCTAGGAATGGTAGAACAATGAGTTCGATGACGGTTTGGATGTACCGTGCACTATTCAGTGTCCCCTCGACGATCACCAGTGGTGTACGGCCAGTGTAGGAGATCGCTCCCCACACCATGATGCCGGGTGTTGGCCCTGTGTGCCTTGGTCGTATGCAGTCCTGATTGTGGCGCTCACCTGCACGGCGCCAAACACGCATACGACCATCATTGGCACCAAGGCAGAAGCGACTCTCATCGCTGAAGACGACACGTCTCCATTCGTCCCTCCATTCACGCCTGTCGCGACACCACTGGAGGCGGGCTGCACGATGTTGGGGCGTGAGCAGAAGACGGCCTAACGGTGTGCGGGACCGTAGCCCAGCTTCATGGGACGGTTGCGAATGGTCCTCGCCGATACCCCAGGAGCAACAGTGTCCCTAATTTGCTGGGAAGTGGCGGTGCGGTCCCCTACGGCACTGCGTAGGATCCTACAGTCTTGGCGTGCATCCGTGCGTCGCTGCGGTCCGGTCCCAGGTCGACGGGCACGTGCACCTTCCGCCGATCACTGGCGACAACATCGATGTACTGTGGAGACCTCACGCCCCACGTGTTGAGCAATTCGGCGGTACGTCCACCCGGCCTCCCGCATGCCCACTATACGCCCTCGCTCAAAGTCCGTCAACTGCACATACGGTTCACGTCCACGCTGTCGCGGCATGCTACCAGTGTTAAAGACTGCGATGGAGCTCCGTATGCCACGGCAAACTGGCTGACACTGACGGCGGCGGTGCACAAATGCTGCGCAGCTAGCGCCATTCGACGGCCAACACCGCGGTTCCTGGTGTGTCTGCTGTGCCGTGCGTGTGATCATTGCTTGTACAGCCCTCTCGCAGTGTCCGGAGCAAGTATGGTGGGTCTGACATACCGGTGTCAATGTGTTCTTCTTTCCATTTCCAGGAGTGTATATATATTTATTTCACGATTACTCATGTCTTTTTATAATTTACTAATACCTAGAGTGGAAAAATATAATTTCTTCTTCTTTCATCTCACCCTACACTTGGGTATGTTAAATCAATCAATTTTTAATGTTCTGTAAATTTCTAGTTGCCCAGTATTGCTTCACTCTTTCTGATCTTGCTATCCTTTTTGTTTCATAGATGTAGAATGTCCGCAGCTTGTGGTCTCGTGGTAGCGTT